>NC_083410.1:101422550-102733800 GCF_020745735.1 Hemiscyllium ocellatum
GCTCCCTGCGTCTCCATGTTGGTCCTCTGAACGATTCTCCCACGGTTCCAGCACAGCCTCCAGCGGAAGCGATGGACGAGTCGCTGGAGAGTTTGCAAACTGCATTCCAAAGTGGAAAGCAGCGAAGACATTTCGACTTCAAAGGAGCGAAGTGCACTTTCACATGCCTCGTTCTCCCCTCCATTCACATTCCACGTTCAGTCACATTCCAGCGATTCTTGATGTGTTTCATACATTCGGTATTCGTTGTATCAGGCCACTGCAAACAAGAGCGAGTGGAAAATTCAGTGTTACCAAGTTAAAGTGATAGCGTAGCTAAAGATGTATTTACAACATATTCCCCACAGCGAATCCCTACCCCCATTCTCTTGAGATCTTTATCGTGGAGGTCGTGGGAATGTTACAGTGAAATTACAAGGCTGCCAGAACAGCTGTACTTAACATACTTAAGAGATTGGGGATTTCTTAAAAAAATGTGGATTTTACCTAAAAATAATCCCCTTCATTAAATATATTATCACTTATGGGAGAAAGTGAGGACTGCAGGTGCTGGAGATCAGAGCTGAAAATGTGTTGCTGGAAAAGCGCAGCAGGTCAGGCAGCATCCAAGGAGCAGGAGAATCGATGTTTCAGGAATGAGGAAAGTGTGCCAAGCAGGCTAAGATAAAAGGTAGGGAGGAGGGACTTGGGAGAGGGGCATTGGAAATGCGATAGGTGGAAGGAGGTTAAGGTGAGGGTGATAGGCCGGAGTGGGGGTGGGAGTCAGTCGGTTTATAGTAAATGTCCGTGTTGATTCGGTCACCCGAGATAGAAATGGAGAGGTCTAGGAAGGGGAGGGAGGAGTCCGAGATGGTCCAGGTAAATTTTGGGGTCAGGGTGGAAGGTGTTAGTAAAGCGAATGAACTGTTCAACCTCCTCGTGGGAGCACGAGGCAGCGCCGATACAGTCATCGATGTAGCGGAGGAAAAGCTGGGTGGTGCCAGTGTAGCTGTGGAAGATGGACTGTTCCACATTTCCTACGAAGAATCAGGCATAGCTGGGCCCCATGCGGGTGCCCACGGCTACTCCTTTGGTTTGGAGGAAGTGGGAGGATTGGAAAGAGAAGTTGTTCAGAGTGAGGACCAGTTCAGTCAGTCGAAGGAGGGTGTCAGTGGAAGGGTACTGGTTGGTACGGTGGGAAAGGAAGAAGTGGAGGGCTTTGAGTCTTTCGTGATGGGCATCCAGTCCCTGTACACCTCCATCACACGTCCCTTGTCTGCCGGTTTGATAGTGAGGTTGGAATTGGAACAGAGGGAATGGAGGGCTGCACGTTCCAAGGGTGAGAGGTTGGAGTGGGTGAGAGGGGTGGAGAGGTTGAGGCGGTTAATGTCGCAGTGGCAGTTGGCTATGAAGAGATCAAGGGCAGGTAAGAGGCCAGCACGGGGTGTCCAAGTGGATGGGGTGTGTTGGAAGCGGGAGGAGGGATCGTCAGAGGGTGGGCGAGAATCCTGGTTGAAGATGTAGGCGCGGAGGGGAAGTCGGCGGAAGAATTGTTCGATGTCTCGCCGCGTGTTGAACTCGTTAGATCTGAGAGCGTAGGGGAATGAAGGTGAGGCCTCTGCCAAGGACTGATCTTTCATCCTCAGAGAGGGGTAGTTCTGGAGGGATGGTGAAAATATGGCAGGGCTGGGAGCTAGGACCTGGTGTGGGCACTTATGGGAGAATGGTTTGCTTACCTTCAATAAGAACTTGTTTTAATATTTACTAAATCAAATGGTGGAAAGGATTTAGCACATTTCCAGAGGATAGGGAATTACTTGCTGAATGATGCTGTGAAACCTCAGAAATTTAAATATAGAATAATTTTGTCTGCCATCCAAACTAAAAATGTATTGAATTTGGGAGATGCAATTGAAGACTGTCCAATCATTAGAAATCATGATCTTCTATAGTGCTTTATATTAGTTAAAAACTACCTAGAGAGTTTTTTTTTAAAGAAGCCATAAAATGCTCACAGACTATGCACTTTGTGATTCTTTTACACAACCAGAATTATAGTACTTAATTTGTTTAGTATAGTGCACACTTTGCCACAACTACTAAAGGAAAGCAATCTTATACTAATCATACTTTAAAGTCGAAACAAACACCAGAATCACTGCAGTGTGAATTGCATTGTTGTCCATTTGACTTTAAGTATATATTTAATCCCAGATTTCTGACAGTTTGTTACAACACATTGGAATTTGATTGTGCAATGGAAGTAATAATGAGGTTCATAGTGGTTGCCATTATTTGTTAGCAAATCGGACTTCAACTTGTGTGCATTTGCAGCTAAACATGGAAACGTGGAAGTTGTTGACAGGATACCCACTTAAAGCTGCACAAAAATAGCAGTTTGTATTTGACTAAACTTTCAAACAAATTGAATTTCCTGCACTTATATATAACATAGGAATACTTGGTTATAGGCTATTTGACATATGTGTCCACTTCAGTTTTTATGTCCCACACTTCCCAGTTTCTTTCACCTGGCAATAAATATAACTCCGCATCCTTCCTCGTGATGTTATCCACCTTCCCCCAGAATGCATCCAAATTCGTTGCTTCACCATTCCTTGCAATAACAGTTTCCATTGTCATTACTTGCTGTGCAAAGCTTATAGTGTAGGTTGGGTTCAGTTGAAATAGTTCTACTCTAATCGTCCCTTTAAAACATGGAAAATCTTATTTATTTCAAATACCTCATGGGAATGAAAATGAACTTTTAATTCTCATTCCATCAGGTAATAATCAAATTGGAAATATTTGAATGATGCTAAATCCATTTATTTTCTCCCATTTCTTTTAATTTAACATTTTGTTGCCTCATTTCTGTAGTGGATTTGATGTTGAATTAATTTTGTAATTGATACTTCCTGTTTGATATCCTGCATGGATTATTGATACATCTTCAATCGGATGGATTAAGGAGGCATGCAGATACTTGCTCTGTTCACACAGGTTCTTGATGTCTGGTAGGGGCACCACATTGTATCAACTATCTAGTTACTACAATACCTGGGTCATTGTCTTTTTCAGCCCCTTTTCATAATGTTGCAACTAATGGTCCTCACTTATCAAAGAACTCCTAAAGTATCAATACCATGCACTGGAATGCACAATGACTGAGGGGAGCACACCAATATCTGGTAAGTAGCTTTAAAATAGTTGCTGTTTGTTCTTACATGGGCTATGCTGATTACATTAGAGAAAGAGGTTGCAGATAAGGCGTGCTACCACAGAACCTTGTTCAAGGAAGTAGTTTTTGAAATTTTAATACAGGAGAGTTGTAGCTTGCAAATGCCCAGCGTTCAGCTTAACCTCTTTCTGTTTGTGGTCATGCAAGAGAATTTAAAGGGCTGAGCATTTAAACTACATACTCTGAAAGGAGGGGATGTTGTGCAGCAAGTCAGACAGCATCTGTGGAGTGAGAAATAAATGTCAATGCTTCAGGTCCAATGCCTGGCTTTCCCTAAGATGCAAACTTGTTTCATTCCCATCGGGACCCAAAAGTGTAAAAGTTCAGAGCGTGGTGTGTAGCTTCAATCAAACACTTGAGATCACTCAGTATAACCTAAAGCCCCAAATTGCAGACTGGAAGACTTGGTGAAGCACAGCCAATGATTGAAGAGGGCCGAGGTTGGAATCTGACAGATTACAATCTGCTGACAAGTGACAAGTGTAATACAGTTTTTAGAGTTTGAGGAACTCAGTGGGAGACCAGAGCTATCACTTGTACAGCAATGTGTGGCTGCCTGGCTATGTTGCTGATGATGCAGACTTTGAGCTTTCATCTGCAGCAAAATCTATATTACTCATTCCCTATGCTCAGCAAATGGCTCAGGCTTAGCTTCCTAAGTAAAAACAATGATGATTTGTATTTATATACCACTCTTAACATAATAAGGCATCACAAGGTTCTTCGCAGGGGTATTATCAAACAATGTGTAACATCAAGTTTCATAAGGAGATTTAGGACACATTACCAAAAATTTGGTCAAAGAGATTAGTTTTAAGGCATGTTTTTAAGGAGGGTATGTAGAAAGGAAATTCGAAATATTAATGCCTATGCAGCAGATAATCTGCTTTCCTTAATGTTAGTTGAGGATAAATTTGCAGTAGGACAGTGAAGATAATATGTCTGCCTTTCTTCAAAACAGAGCCAAAGATTGTTTACACTCACCTGGGAGAACAGGACAGGGTGACTAAGAGTGCTAAAATGTCCAGGGCTGACCCACAATTTGATCTATCACCCTGCATCCCAGATCAGGACACCTTGGAGTGCATTTAGCCCCAGATTGCTGTTATTTCTGGAGATTTTGTTTCTGCCCATGCATTGGGCACTGCAGACTGAAGATTTGTATTCCAAAGATGTCCTGTGGATGTCAGGTGGGTGACATCTGAACAGGCAGCATTAGAATTGGGGTGGGATGTGTGAATGCAGATCATCATCCACTCCCAAACCCACTGACCCTTGTGCATTTAAACTGTTCTCCAGGTGTTGTCAGATTCTTCCATAGTGAAATGTCCCTTATTATTTTGATCCAGAGTTGATCATCACGACTCTAGATGGTGCCCCTTTTTTTGCCTCATCCCTCAGTGAGTTCAAAGTGGTGATGGATGAATGGGACTTAATGTGAGTTCAAGTTTCAGGAGAGTGAAAAAGTTGGAGGATGGCCAGGAGTGCTTTGGAACTGTAAAGCCTTGAGATAAAAAAAAATTCACCTGAAATATGGAAAAGCAGGCAGCTAATTTTTAGCTCCACTGCAGCAACACAAGACACTTCCATGCGGCATGTTTGGATTGAAGTAGAATTGTATACAAATGTTCTTCTTAGTCTGTCAGGGCTATGTGACCTTTACCATGAGGCACATACACTACAGACAGCCATCTTAGTGGCACCTCAATAAAAATATCATTCCACTGTCTTGTGAACACAGAGCATGGGGCCAGGCGAAAAGCTGAGTTTGATTGTGGAACAGCTGGAAAATACTAGAGCTACTGACACAGAGACACAGGAATGGTCAGAGGTTTAAAAGCTGTTATAAGAACAAACTGAAACCACAGATGGAACACTGGACAAAATAAAATTACTGCAGCTTTCCTTCTCCCAGCGCCAGATAAAATGAATGAAGCAAAAAGCTTTTTCAGGCAGAATAACAAAATTTTGAATTAAGAGCAAAATCTGCTTAACAAGTCACTGTAGCTATGCCATTACACCCAGCATCTTGGGAAGACTGTTTCAAAGTATATGTCACCCTGAATCTCCCTGAAGAGAACAGGTAAAATGGCTGAAGAAATGTTGAAAGTTCAGAAGACACACATTCAATGCCAAGTGATTGTGATTTACAGTTGTTACATAGTCAGTATTAGGGTCAAGGTGAAAAAGAGTACGTTGATCAACATATGATCTCATTAGTTCACAAAATTCTGTGATTTTTTTTCACATCTGAAAGACAATGTAATTAAAGACCTGATCGAATTAGATAGGAGAGATCATGCAGTGAGAGCAGAGAGAAGGATCTTTATGGAAAGCAATTGATATATGCACCAGTAGTGAAGTTGTGAGTCACCATCTAGAATCTATTTCTAGTAGAACAGATCAGGTCTTGCATTATTCTGGTAGATACCAGGCACATAGGACAGATCAATGATAGACAAAGGGCAGTTGTAAATACTGTGCGCAATAGCATGCAAAAAACCCCACTTATCCAGTGTGGGAAAGCAGTATTCTTACTGCAAGAATCCAAATCATTTTGCATACCCATCTGTGGCTAGGAAGAAAGTACAGATGGCCAGTGGGGAGATATGAACTGAAGTATCTGTTGAATCGCTATACATTATACAACAGGTTGGTTCAGACAGTTTGATAGATCGTTGAATGTTGGAATGGTCAACATCTAATTTCAGGTAGAAGCTAGTGCATCATGCATAACCTTCACAGCCCGACGCAAAGTGGCTCAATGTGACTATTAAAAAATGAAGCCTTCAAAAATAAGACTTGAGGTTACACAATAGCACCATACATGTACTGAGGGTGCATATTATTTTGTGTGGTCGATGCAATAACATGAATGAGGATCTGGAATTCCACATCATAGAAGGCAAGCTAAGGCCAATCATCTCAGCCAGAGCAACTCTAAAGCATTGACTGGGAACTGTCATTACGCTAAAAGAGATTTTCAACATGTAACAGCACCCATTGACCCTGGAACACATTCTACGCAAGTATAAGATGTGTTTACAGTGTTAGAATGTCATCCAGGAGAATATTTTCTTCTCATTAATGAGCGTGTAAGATCAGTTCAGTATCTGTTGAAGAACAGATTAAAGCACACAGCAGGAGAAATGGAAAAGAAGGGAGGAATGAAGAAAACATTGAAATAACCTGGAAAGCTGCAAATGTGTATTGACTCCAGCTCAGAAGAGATCTTATACTCAGTTCAACAATTGAAGAAATCTTGTCACAACTCGCAAAAACAAAAATCTTCACCCGGATGTGAAGGATGGTTACTGGCAAGTGAAGTTGGATGAAAGTAGCTGTTTCCTCATCACATTATAGAAGTCCCTCAGTTGATACAGATAGTTATATATATGTGCATGGCTCCAGAGAAATAGTTTTTGCTCTACCTGGAGTGGAGACCATAGTTATTTTTTATAGATGTAGGGACATGATAAAAATGAGGTAGGAGAAAGTGAGGACTGCAGATGCTGGAGATGAGAGTTTAAAAGTGTTGCATCAAAGACAGCATTACTGAAGAAGAGCTTATGCCCGAAACGTCGATTCTCCTGTTCCTTTGATGCTGCCTGACCTGCTGCGCTTTTCCAGCAGCAAATTTTTAGCATATGATAAAAATGACCATTGCTGACCATAATCAGAACCTAGTGCAACTGCTCGACAACTCACTAGGTGAATTTGAAACTGAACAAGAAAAATTTACAATTAACAATGCCTGAAGTCAAGTACACAGGCCATGTACTAATAGCATAAGGTCATTTCACAAATCCTGAAAAGGTGAGAGCTACAGCAAAGGTACAACGACCAAGCAATGTAAAAGAGGTGCATAGACCTGTTAAGTTTCATTACTATTTGGTACTATTTTTTTCTCACTTTGTTGTCTGCGTATGAGCCATTGTGGCGAAGGGTGTGCAGAAGGTGCAAGCAGAAAATGTCATTCATTCTCTGATATAGTTATGTGACCTCTACTTTAGTGAAAAGTCAATAAGGACATTGTTGTGACCAGATTGCTGACTTGTGAGCACCAACTGCTACATACTCTTCCCTACTGTGGACACAACATGGGCTTGGTGTTAATGAACTACTGCTTATCTTTGTTTTCATTATAACTGGCACACTCCATGGGTATGAACATCATCTTCAGTTGGCAGAATAATTTCAGATGGCCCTTTTGATCATCAGTTTGGACATGGGCATGTGATCGCCATTAAACTTACTTCCAATTCTGACTGCAGATGTATCACTAGGTCTGCTTTTCTGTGTTGGTTGAAGTTTATTAAAAAGATACTTTAAGTAGCAGCATGGTGGCCCAACAGGTTAGCGCTGCTGCTTCACAGCACCAGGGATGTGGTTTCGATTCTAGCCTCGAGTGACTGTTGGAGTTTGTATGTTCTCCCTGTGTCTGTGTGGGTTTCCTCTGGGTGTTCCAGTTTCCTCCCACATTGGTGGATTGGTGAATTGGACATGCTAAATTGCCATAGTGTTCAGGGATGTGTACGTTAAGTGCATTCGTCGGGTAAATGTAGAATAATAGGTTAGGGAAATGGGTCCGTTCAGAGAGTCGGTGTGGACTTGTTGGGCTAAATGACCTGTTTCCACTCTATAGGGAATCAATGATTGTATGAAAAAGTAGCAATCTTTCCTATTTTATAATGCAATTACTACAGATCTGAGCTGTTAACAATAATTTTGAAAGCATAATTAAAGGAATGACCTTTGCTGATGTGTTTGTAGCACTGTAGACCCTCATTTGTATTCTGTGAAGCCGGAAACATCGAATGACTAGCCCTTGAGATCATGAGAAAATAAATTATTCCTGTTTGTGATAAAGATGTTAATGCACTTATTGTTCATCTTCACTGCTGTGCAATAATTGTGTGATGGGTTCTACTATCAGTAAAGTCTCAATATTATTCTGCACTACTAATATCATCACTTCTTTATCATCAATAAATTCAATTGTTGCTACTTACAATAAGCCAACATCAGAAGTAATCGTACTGAAATAATGGATGGCAGACTGACTATGGTATTGTGTACAGCATAACCTTGATAAAAAAAATCTTGAGTTCTGTGAATACGTGAATAACCGATCGGAAACCCAGTACATATTCAGAGTCTGAGAGTCATTATAGTGCAGAAGAAGGCTGTTCAGTCAACTGAGTTGACTCAAGAATTCCTCATTACTTGCATCTTAGGTTAAGTTAATATTGTACAAATTGAAGTGGTCCATAGATAACTTTGATTATCTCAGAGAATCTACCAAATGTCTGAAGGCAGAGTGCAGGTCATGGCAAGTCCAGGGTCTATCCCTAGTTACTGCTGTTTTCAGATCCTAACATGAATTACCATGCTGATTAGAGATGTATAAATTAGCTAGTGTCCTGATGAGGTAATCAACCTGAAATGCTGAGCTGGATCTAATAGGAGGTTTATAGCTCATCTTCCACTTAGATTAGATTAGATTAGATTTACAGTGTGGAAACAGGCCCTTCGGCCCAACAAGTCCACACCGACCCGCCGAAGCGAAACCCACCCATACCCCTACATTTACCCCTTACCTAACACTATGGGCAATTTAGCATGGCCAATTCACCTGACCCGCACATCTTTGGACTGTGGGAGGAAACCCACGCTGACAAGGGGAGAACGTGAAAACTCCACACAGTCAGTCGCCTGAGTCGGGAATTGAACCCGGGTCTCAGGCGCTGTGAGGCAGCAGTGCTAACCACTGTGCACCATCAGAAGAAACGTTAGTTCCAAATTGACCAACTTCTAAAGAGCCTTTGCCGCAATGATTTCTCACTAAGAATAGCTTAAACAAGCTGAGGATCAGACTTGTGTCTTTCAGGGAGTAGGGACTGCTCCCTCAATACCTGCAAGTCAGTTTGAATAGGTAGGTAGGCCCTGCATGGCTGGAGTGGACACTGCCACAGCAGCACACAGGGCCATAGACATCATTGATTGTGTCCAGGCTCGGGTAAGTCTGACCCCATGTGCCTTACTTTGAGGGAGTGTTGGGTCAGTATGTGATGCATTAGGTTTTGAAGATCAGGTGTGGAGAAACCAAGGATAATAACATTAGATATGCACAGGGAATTCTGCCTCACTCCAACTCTGCCCATCAAAAAAAAACAAATGTGATTCTTCTCTCTTTTTCAACAAAATTGTAATATAAATGAAGTTTTCATGAGCCTAGCTGCAATTGTCCTGTGTATTATAGCAGTGGGGGTGAATAGAGTCATTAAGTGCTCAATAATTATAGTGGCCTATGACCCTCAAAAAGGCTCAAGGGCGAGTTGTCTGATGTGGGGAAGCTGGGTCTTACTGATCCAATGGAATTATGTTTTTAATCAAATTGTTCAGAGATGTTAATACACACTTCTGGAGCAGGTGGACCTTGAATCTTCACCTTCTGCTTCCGAGGTAAAGACATTATCACTGCACTGCAAGAGCCCAAGAGTGTAGTTAGAGAGCAGACTTCAAGAATAACAGACATTAGAGCCAATTAAGTACTTTTGAAGTGTTACAATGTAGGACATCTGTATTAAATCTTTGGTGCCTCAGTCAGCAGTTAAGTGGTTTGCTGAACCATTTGCAAGTCAACAACATTACTGTGGATCTGGAGTCACATAGGTCACACCAGGTGATGATGGTAGATTTCCTTAGCCGAAGGACATTAGTGACTCAGAAGAGTTTTTAATGATTATGATTGTTGTCATGGTCACCATGACTGTTACTGAAATTAGCTTTCAAGTCCAAATTTTATTAACTTTTAACTTCCATCAGCCACTCAGGTAGATTTAGAATCATAAGAGCTGTACAGCATGGAAACAGACCCTTCAGTCCAACTCGTTCATACTGACCAGATATCCTAAACTAATCTAGTCCCATTTGCCAGCACATGGCTAATATCCCTCTAAACCATTCCTATTCATATACCCATCCAGATGCCTTTAAAATGTTGGAAGTGTACCAGCCTCCACCACTTCCTCTGGCAGCTCATTCCATTCACTCACCACCCTCTGTGTGAAAAAGTTTCCCCTTAGGTCTCTTTTATATCTTTCCCCTCACCCTAAACCTATGCCCTCTAGTTTGGACTCCCCCACCCCAGGGAAAAGGCTTTGTCAACTTATCCTATCCATGCCCGTCATGATTTTATAAACTTCTATAAGGTCACCCCTCAGCCTTCAAAGTGCCAGGAAAAGTAGTTCCAGCCTATGCAACCTCTCCCTATAGCTCAAGTCCTCTAACCCTGGCATAATCCTTGTGAATCTTTTCTAAACCCTTTAACATTTCACAACATTGTTCCGGTAGGAGGGAGACCAGAATTGAACAAAATATTCCAAAAGTGGCCTAACCAATGTCCTGTACAGCTGCAAAATGATCTCCCAACTCCTATACTCGATGCTCTGACTATTAAAGGAAAGCATTCCAATTGCCTTCTTCACTATCCTGTCTACCTGCAACTCTACTTTCAAGGAACAATGAACCTGCACTCCAAGGTCTCTTTGTTCACCAACACTCCCCAGGATTTGAACCAGAGCCAGTGGATTAGTGTTGACTTCTGGATTACTTTCCAGCAACCAGTTACATGACACCACTTCCCTTAAAGCAATTATCACTTTGTGCACAGCAACTTGTCACAAACATTGATGTGATAATGTCCAGGTATTATATTTTTGTATTACAAAGATAACTAAGTGCAACAATGCAGTGCAAAAGTGTGCTGTAAGTGGACTGAGGATGTGCCTTGATGGTGCAGTGAAGTGGGTGCATGCTGCATGTCACTGTTGGTGAATATGGCATGCATGTGGCCATTGTCCTGAAGCATGCTATGAGATGTAGATGCCCGGTGTCCAGGATGGAGATCTGGAGGTACAAGTGCTTGTTAGTCACTCTTATTTTCAAGTTGGGAATTCTTAGTATCGGTGGGTTGTACAGTTGGAAATTGCATATCAATGAGGTGTGATTCCATGGTGATCAGGGTGACAACAAACAAGTGTCCTCATTCATAAACATTTGCTGCTTCCTAGTGAGAATCCTGTCTCGCTACCCAGAACTCAGTTGGGTAATGCAACACATTGCTCCCAATGCCAGGAAAGGCCTTCTGGACTCCTTAAGAAATTGTGCAAAAATTCTAGCCCTAGCCCACTTCAGAGATGTTCTGAGATCTGGAGTTTAAATGGCAACAAGACCACAGGGGATCTGCAATAAGAGTTGGGAGTTGAAGCCAATGCATTGAAATGATATGGAGCCAGTAGGGGATGGCAAAAACTCAATGCTGGATAGTGGATAAATTATCATTCAATGTATGCAGGCAGTAGAGTTCTGGATAATGCAGTTTCTTAATGTGGACATTTAGAAGCTGACAGATTTAGAAGTTGACAAGGATTGTGTTGGTGAAGCCGAGTCTGAAGATGTGAAAGCATGGATGATGCTGTCATTGAATGTGAAGTCAGATGAGGATGCACAACACACACATTCCACATCCACTCCTTTTGTCCTAATATAGGTTCAAAGGCTATTTGGTTCTAGCAGTCAGATTTGTTTGCTTGTTTGAGCCACTTTCCCAAGTCTTAACTCTTCATTCCCTAATTCTAGAATTCATGTATCAGATTCAGGCATTTTTACAAAGATAATTTCCAGTAGGTTTGCTTTCGGTAATACATCTAAAATTTCTGCGTTTAACTAGTCACTGGAAGTTGCTTACCCACTTTGTCTTTAAAGATGAGCATTGAGAGTCTAATCACTGTCTTTAACCACAAACCCCAAATCAATAATTATTTTGTGTCCTTTTTCAAAGGATGTGGCAATAATAAGAAAGTGTACTTTAGAGCAAAACATAGAATGTTATGAGTAATTTGTCAAAAACACTTCCGCAATAGCTGAACGGGTGTCAGTCAACTGGTTTCTAATGCCTGCATGCACAAACAGGACTTCAGTGAAATTCCTTCTGATCTCAGACAGATGGGCTTTTTATAAACAAAATTGGAATCACTTACTCTACATTATTGACGGAGTTCATTTTCTGGTCTGAGGATATATATCTGCACAAAGGAAATGTGTTCAACATTGCAAGTTGTACTCAACTTCTAAAATTGCAATCTAATCATCTTTAAAGAATGATGACCTGCAGTCACTTCAGTGTCAACAATTTGTATTTTAGAAACTGGTGACTCTTGTTTATTCACACAGTCTTTAGCAGCTGTGACATTTTTGATATTGATTTGTTTCATCCGTCAGTGGTTCATTGTTTCTGTTTACCAAGGAAAGGTTACATGTCTCTCAATGACCATTTGTTATCTTGAAGGAAGTAGTGCTGTCTCCTGTGAGGATAAAGTGACCTAAGGAGGCCTTGTTGCTATTTGTTACTATTGCAATATTTATACCATGCCCAATAAGCTCTTAAAGAACTGGATTAGACAATTCAACCCATAAGACTTACTCCTTCTTTGAATAAGGATTCTGCATTTAATTGTCTTTCCAGCACTCCTCGCCCACCTCATTACATACCCCCTCTCCACCCAACCCCAAGAAATCTTGATTCTCTTGTCAATCAAAAATCTGTCGATCTCAGTTTCAAATGTATTTGAAAAGTCAGCCTTTACTGCTGGTATAGAGTGAGACAGTGATGTAGTGGTAATATTACAAGACCATGAATTCCCAACCTGTAGGCGAATGTTCAGAAGGTGTAGGTTTAAATGCCACTAAGGCAGATGGTTAAAAGTTGAATTCAATAAAAATCTGGAATTTAAATCTACTCTGATTTTGACCAGTGTCAATTGTTTTAAAACCCATCTGGTTCACTAATGCCCTTGAGGGAAGAAAAATTGCCATTCCTACCTGGTCTGGCCTACATATGATTCCCACAACATATGGTTTTCTAGGCAAGGAGAAATAAATGACTTGAACCAGAAACAAACAAATAGAATTCTGAATATCCTTTGAGATAAAATAATTCTGCCTTATATCCTGGGCTGAAGGAGTGGTCATATGAGGAAAAGCTAATTGAAGTTTAAAAGAATGACAGAAATTCTTAATGAAACTTATAAATTTCTGAGGGGGTCACAGCTGCATAAGTACTCAGACTTTGTTCCTCTTGTGGAGGAATCTGAACGTAGCAGGTAGAATATGAAAAATAAAGGAATTAAGAAGGAGGTGAGGAGGAAATCTCTCACAGGGTTTTGGAATTATCTTCCACAAGAACCAGTGCAGGATGGTTCATTGGATATATTCAAGGATTTTTGATCTACAAGGGACTCATTGATTGGGTATGCCGTAAAGTGGAGTTGAAAACACAATCAGTTGGAGCACAATTTTGATTGGATAGCAGAGCCTCCTTGATGGGCTGAATGGCTTACATTTACGACTGTTTCTTATAGTCTTAACTTTTTCCTTTCAATACCCACAATAAATAATTTCATTTTTCTTGCCATTTTGTTCACAAGTTTTGTTTCCAACTTGGAGTAAAAAGTGAGGTCTGCAGATGGTGGAGATCAGAGCTGAAAATGTGTTGCTGGTTAAAGCGCAGCAGGTCAGGCAGCATCCGAGGAACAGGAAATTCGACGTTTCGGGCACAAGCCTTCATTCCTGATGAAGGGCTTGTGCCCGAAACGTCGAATTTCCTGTTCCTTGGATACTGCCTGACCTGCTGCGCTTTAACCAGCAACACATTTTTAGCTCTTGTTTCCAACTTGGCCCCTCACATCAAGCACTTCTCACAGATTCCAATGTTTGTTGTTCTTATGTCTTGGAAAATCTTATTACTCTTAATACCAAATGGCAAACCTCATGTACAGTCAGTTCTGCTATAACAGAGTAGTTCCATCCTCATGCAACCTTGTGTTATAAGAAAATTGTGTAATAGCAGCACCATTTAAACTATTGGGGCTGGAATTGCATTATAACCAATACATTCTTCAAAAACAGTGTATTGCATTTAGAAACAGTGTGCCCAATTTGTCAACTGTGTTATAGTGATTCATGTTAATGAAACCCGCATTATAGCATAACAACCTGTATGTCCATTTAATTTTCCTGCAGTTTGTCTCTTTGTGTGCTTTTAAAACATAGGTGTTAATCCATTTAATATCAAATGTTATTAATAACTGAATGGAACAGATAATAACTCTGGTTTGTAGATGATTGTTGATAGTAGTGTATGTTTCATCCAAAAATTTGTCAAAGGTTTGCACATGCTTCTAAAATCCATTTTTCACAAGACGTTTTTTCTTTCCATACACAGGAAGTCAAGAGGTCAGCTTGATCAGAAGACTGATTGCTCCTCAATTTCCATTGTGCTCGTTTCCTTTCAGCTAATTGTACATAACTTCCTATGGGGGCGTTGAAGAGCCATTGTGAATTATCTTATGCCACATTTTTATGTCACAAACATCTTGTTTCTTTGAGTGACTTGTGCCACGTTTTAGAGATATTTTCTTGGCAAGTGACCACCAAGCTTCAGCTCCCTATGGAATACACTTTTGGGTCACTTTGGCCTAGGACGAGCCCCTGGATTTCTACTCTCATTGCTTCAAGACTTGGTATAGTTCACCTGTGGAGACTTTCAGTGACTTAATCTTTGACCACCATTGACTTGTCATGATCTTTCTGGGGAAATGTGGGTAGAAATAATTAATCTATCTGATGGGTCACTGTAAGACATTAGAACAGAGGAACTAGGAGCAGGTGTAGGCAATTCAGTCCCTCAAACCTACTCCTCCATTTAATCCAATCAAGATTGATCTCACCTCGGCCTCAACTTGACTTTCCTGCCCACAAGCCATAACCTTTCAACCTGTTACTAATTAAAACCTGTCTATCACCTCCTTATATCCACCAGTATTTGCAGCACTCTTGCACTTGCATTCCACAGATTTGCAACCAGTAGTAATTCCTCCACACCTGTGTTTTAAATCTGCTATTTCATATCCTAAGTTATGACCTCTCATTTTAGACTGTCCCACAAGAGGAAACATCTGCTCCATGTCTACTTTGTCAATCCCCTTTAACTTCTTATATACCCCGATTGGATCTCCTCTTATCCTTCTAAATTCGTGTCTAACCTGCTTAATCTCTCTGCATTGGAAAAATCTTTCATCTCTGGAATTAATCTAGTGAACTTTCTCTGAACTAGCTCCAAAATATTGCACAATTAATTAAGATGAGCTAAATTAATTTCAAACAAATCCATTTTTAGATGATGTGGACCCTTCAATGGTAATATTATTCATATAAGGTTTTCAGTTCTATAATTTCCATCTCCTTTGGATCGATGGTGACACCAAATGCCTTTAAATTATCTGAAATAAGGTTTATGATGACTGGGAGATCTGTGTGGCTATCAGTTGAGAAAGAGCTCCTGAGCAATGCCTTAGAATCCCTACAGTGTGGAAACAGGCCCTACAGCCCAACAAGTCCAAACCAACTCTCTGAAGAGTAACCCACGCAGACCCATTCCCCTATATTCAAGCCTGACTAATGCACGTAATCTACACATTCCTGAACACTAGGGACAACTTAGTATGGCCAATTCACCTAACCTGCACACCTTTGGATTGTGGGAGGAAAAACCTACCCAGGCACAGGGAGAATGTGCAAACTCCACACAGAGAGTCACCCGAGGCTGGAATTGAACCTGGATCCCTGGCACTGTGAGGCTGCAGCGCTAACCACTGAGCCACCATGCTGCCCATTTAGCTTGAAATTCAAGCAGTGAAAATCAAATAATTTGTCGTTTGTTCAGAAGCAAATATGCATTCCTTTTTTCCAAGTTCCTTAAAAGCATAAATGAGCGTGGAGACAAAGAACGAATGTTTCACCAACAGGGATGTGATTTAAAGGCATTATGCTGTGCATGATCAGGAAGGACAAATCACGTCCAGAATGAGACCAAAATGTTCGAGTATTAAGTTCGGGGTCTTTTGATGCTGCGTGGCAATTTAGTGTTGAGGGGAAGAACTGCTTTTTTCTTGTTTTTTTTTGGTTCATAGTTTGTAAGGTTTTTTTTACAGAATAAGTTGAAACACAGAATCACAGTCGCAGAAAGAGCGCCATCACAGGAAAACCACAAGCTTATTAATTGGTAATAGCTGTTAATTTGACTGACTATTATAGGTTACTTTCAGACTGAAGGTAATAGGGGAAATATTTTCAGGTTAGAGACTAAAAGACTTGTAGGAAATTTTTAAAAATCAAATTAAGAACTAAGTAAATAAAATAGAGATTCAGGGCCAGATGATGTGTTGTCCCTCCATGATGTGGGAACTGGTGGACCCATCATGATTTGTTGTGACCACATTGTAGTAAGTGTTACTTGCTTGAGGAACTCCAGCTCCGAGTTGATGAGCTGGAGACTGAGCTTCATACAATAGACACATCAGGAAGAGGGGGAGGCATAACCTGGTTCTGTTTCAGGAGGCAGTCCCATCCCTTAGGTTAACTACCTTTGAATTTGGTCAGTGCTCAGGAACTGGAGGGAGTCACTACCAATGGGTCAGTTAGAGGGATCCAGGAGATAGTGCTGAAGAAGCCTCAGCTCTTGAGCGTGTCTAATGGGTTTGAGATTCTTGCTCCCTTTGTGGATGAGAGGAGGGCCTGTAAAGAAGATAGGCAAAATGACCATAGCATGCTGGTAGAGGAAGACATTCAAGAGGAGGGAGAAAAGAAAATGTAGTTGTAATCTGGGATAATACAGTCAGGGAGTAGGCTCTATTCTCTGCAGCCAGGATTGAAAGTCTAAAATGCTGTGTTTCCTGTCTGGTGCCAGGGTTCAGGATATCTCATCTAGGCTGCAGGGGACCTTAGAGCAAGAAGGGAAAGATCCAGTTTTTGTGGCCCATGTAAGCACTCATGATATAGGTAGAATGAGGAAATAAGCTATGCTGAGGGATTATGAGCAACAAGAAATTAAACTGAAAAGCAGAACCAAAAAGGTAGTAATCTCTTGATTACTGCTTGAGATACAAACTATTTAGCACAAGGTCAACAAGATTAAAGAGGTAAATGAATGGCTTAAAGTATGGAAACAATTAATGTGGGGGGGAGGGGCGAGGTTGAGCAGAGGAAATTAAAGCTTCCAGAATAAGTGGTATGA
The DNA here is from genome assembly GCF_020745735.1 of Hemiscyllium ocellatum. Taxonomy (NCBI): domain Eukaryota; kingdom Metazoa; phylum Chordata; class Chondrichthyes; order Orectolobiformes; family Hemiscylliidae; genus Hemiscyllium; species Hemiscyllium ocellatum. Next base: position 101,439,908 of record NC_083410.1, read on the forward strand.
CAGAGAATATGGAAAGACTCAAGAATGTAACTTACGTAAGAACATGAAGAAATAGGAGCAGGAGTAGGCCATCTGGCCCTTCGAGCCTGTTCCGCCATTCCATAAGGTCATGGCTGATCTTTTTGTGGCCTCAGCTCCACTTATCCACCCTCTCACCATAACACTTAATTCCTTTACTGTTCAAGAAAAATACCTATCTTAGCTTTAAAAACATTTACTGTGGAAGACTCAACCAGTTCACTGAGCAGGGAATTCTAGAGATTCACAACCCTCTGGGTGAAGAAGTTCCTTCTCAGTTCAGTCCTAAATCTGTTTCCCCCTAATTTTGAGGCTGTGCCCTCTTGTCCTAGTTTCACCTGCCAATGGAAACATCTTCTCTCGGTCTATCGTATCTATTCCTTTCATAATTTTATATGTTTCTGGAGGATCCTTCCTCATCCTTCCATTTTCCAATGAATATGATCCCAGTCTACTTAGCATCTCCTCCTAAGCCAACCTCCTCAACTCTGGAATCAAACTAGTGAACCTCCTCTGCACTCCCTCTATTGCTAGCATATCTTTTCTCAAGTATGGAGACCGAAACTGCACGCATACACCAGGTGTGGCCTCACCAGCACTCTACACAGCTGCAACATAACCTCTCTGCTTTTAAACTTAGAACAGGCCCTTCGGCCCACGATGTTGTGCCGAACATTTGTCCTAGCTTAAGCACCTATCCACGTACCTATCCAATTGCCGCTTAAACGTCACCAATGATTCTGACTCTGCCACTCCCACAGGCAGCGCATTCCATGCCCCCACCACTCTCTGGGTAAAGAACCTACCCCTGACATCCCCCCTATACCTTCCATCCTTCACCTTAAATTTATGTCCCATTGTAACACTCTGTTGTATTCAGGGAAAAAAGTCTCTGATTGTTTATCTATTCCCCTGATCATCTTATAAACCTATATCACGTCACCCCTCATCCTTCACCGTTCCAATGAGAAAAGGCCTAGCACTCTCAACCTATCCTCGTACGACCTATTCTCCATTCCAGGCAACATCCTGGTAAATCTCCTCTGCACATGCTTCCACGTCTTTCCTAAAGTGAGGCAACTAGAACTGCACACAGTACTCCAAATGTAGCCTTACCAAGGTCCTGTACAGCTGCAACATCACCTCACAACTCTTGAATTCAATTCCTCTGCTAATGAACGCTAATACACCATAGGCCTTCTTACAAGCTCTATCCACCTGAGTGGCAACTTTCAAAGAGCTATGAATGTAGACCCCAAGATCCCTCTGCTCCTCCGCCTTACTAAGAACCCTGTCATTAACCCTGTATTCCGCATTCTTATTTGTCCTTCCAAAATGGACAACCTCACACTTGACAGGGTTGAACTCCACCTGCCATTCCTCAGCCCAGCTCTGCATCATATCTAAGTCCCTTTGCAGCCGACAACAGCCCTCCTCACTATCCACAACTCCACCAATCTTTGTGTCATCTGCAAATTTACTGACCCACCCTTCGACTCCCTCTTCCAAGTCATTAATAAAAATTACAAACAGCAGAGGACCCAGAACTGATCCCTGCGGAACTCCACTTGTAACTGGGCTCCAGGCTGAATATTTACCATCCATCACCACTCTCTGACTTCGACCGGTTAACCAGTTCTTTATCCAACTGGCCAAATTTCCCACTATCCCATGCCTCCTGACTTTCCGCATAAACCTGCCATGGGGAAACCTTATCAAATGCCTTACTAAAATCGATGTACACTACATCCACTGCTCTACCCTCATCCACATGCTTGGTCACCTCCTCAAAGAATTCAAAAAGACTTGTAAGGCAAGACCTACCCCTCATAAATTCATGCTGGCTGTCCCTAATCAAGCAGTGTCTTTCCAGATACTCATAAATCCTATCCCTCAGTACCCTTTCCATTACTTTGCCTACCACCGAAGTAAGACTAACTGGCCTGTAATTCCCGGGGTTATCCCTATTCCCTTTTTTGAACAGGGACACAACATTTGTCACTCTCCAGTCCCCTGGTATCACCCTTGTTGACATTGAAGATGAAAAGATCATTGCCAATGGCTCTGCAATTTCCTCTCTTGCTTCCCACATAACAGGTGTTATCAATTCTAGAAGGAGTGAATGTAGACCTAAGCCTGATGGGATTTATCTGAGGATTCTCTGGGCAGCTAGGGAGGAGATAGCAGAGCCTTTGGCTTTGATATTTGAGTCATCATTGTCTCCAGGTTTGGTACCAGACGACTGGAGGATTGCAAATGCTGTACCCTTGTTCAAGAAGGGCAATAGAGATGACCGAGGTAATTATAGACCAGTGAGCCTTAATTCTGTTGTAGGAAAGGTTTTGGAAAGGATTATAAGAGATAAGATTTATAATTATCTATCAAACGAAAGTTTGATTTCAGATAGTCAACATGGTTTCATCAAGGGCAGGTCGTGTCTCACAAACCTCATTGAGCTTTTTGATAAGGTGACGAGGCATGTAGATGAGGGTAGAGCAGTTGACGTGGTATACATGGACTTCAGATAAAGCCTTTGATAAAGTTCCACATGGTAGGCTGTTGGAGAAAATGCAGAGGCATGGAATTGAGGGTGATTTAGCATTTTGAATTAGAAACTGGCTTTCTGAAAGTAGTCAGTGAGTGGTAGTTGATGGAAAATATTCAGCCTGGAGTCCAGTTACGAGTGGTGTGCCACAAGGATCTGTTTTGGGACCACTGCTGTTTGTCATTTTTATGAATGACTTGGAGGCAGACATAGGTGGATGGATTAGTAAATTTGCAGATGACACTAAAGTCGGTGGAGTAGTGGACAGTGTGGAAAAATGTTACAGGTTGCAGGGGGACTTGGATCAACTGCAGAATTGGACTGAGAGGTGGCAAATGAAGTTCAATGCAGCTAAATATGAGGTGATGCACTTTGGTAAGAATAACAGGAAGTCAGAGTACTGGGTTGATGTAAAGATTCTTGGTAGTGTGGATGTGCAGAGGGATCTTGGCGTTCATGTACATAGATCCCTGAAAGTTGCCACCCAGGTTGATAGTGCTGTTAAGAAGGCATACGGTGTGTTAGGTTTCATTCGTAGAGGGATTGAGTTCCGGAGCTGCAATATCATGCTGCAACTGTACAAAACGCTGGTGCGGCCATACTTGGAATATTCTGAACAGTTCTGGTTGTCATATTTTTGGAAGGATGTGAAAGCATTGGAAAAGGTACAGAGGAGATTTACCAGGATGTTGCCTGGTCTGGAGGGAAGGTCTTATGAGGAAAGGCTGAGAGACTTGAACCTGTTCTCATTGGAAAGAAGAAAGCTAAGAGGAGATTTGACAGAGACATACAAGATGATCAGAGGATTAGATAGGGTACACAGTGAAAGTCTTTTTTCTAGGATGATGATGTCAGCTTGTACGAGGGCGGCATAACTACAAATTGAGGGATGATAGATTTAGAACAGATGTCAGAGGCAGGTTCTTTACTCTGAGAGTGGTAAGGGTGTGGAATACCCTACTTGCTAATGTAGTTAACTCAGCCACATTAGGGGGACTTAAACAATCCTTATGATTATGGGATAATGTACGGGGACAAGCTGAGAATAGTTCACAGGTTGGCGCAACATCAAGGGCTGAAGGGCCTGTTCTGCGCTGTATTGTTCTATTTTCTAAACCCTTCTTATTCATATACCCATCCAGATGTCAGACATTTGCCCACTCACTTAAACTATGTCCCTTAGCAAAGTTTCACAGTCTTCTGCACCTTTGCTCTACTACTCATCTTAATGTCATCTGCAAACACTACACGTGGTCCTCAACTACAAATCATCTATGTAAATTGTGAATTACTTCAGGCATAGCAGATTAAGGGACAACTATGAGAAAGGAGGCAGTGAATGCAGGACTGAGGGCATTTACTTAAATGCACGCAGAATATGAAACATGCCAAGTGAGCTTATAGCGCAGATTGAAATTGGCGGGTACGGTGTTGAGGGTGTCATAGAGATATGGCTGCAAGATGATCAGTACTGGCAACTAAATATCCAAAGATATACCTCCTATTGAAAGGAAATGCGGATGAGCAGAGGGGCTGAGGTTGGTAAGAAATTAAATTAAATTGACAGAAAGAAATGATATTGAGTCAGATGATGTAGAATCTTCGTGAGTAGAGTTGAAGAACATCAAAGGGAGAAAGACCCTGATGGGAGTTATGTACAGGCCTTTTAGCAGCAGTCAGGATGTGGGGCAGAAAATAAATCAGAAGATCGAAAGGCAGTATTACAATAATCATGGGGATCTTCAATGTATAGATGGACTGGGCAATTCAGGTTGGTAATAGATCTCAAGGAAAGGAATTCATGGAATGTCTATGGGATGTTTTTTTGGAGTAACTTGTGGTAGATCCCATTACAGAAGAGGCAATTCTGGATTGGTGATGGATCATGAGGCAGACTTGATTAGGGAGCTTAAGGTGAAGAGACCTCTAGGAGGCCATGATCATAATATGATGGAATTCACCATGCACTGTGAGAGGAAGAAACTAAGTTAAGATGTAATAGTATTACAGTTCAGTAAAAGTAACAATGAAGACATGAGGAAGATGCTGGTTAAAGTAGATTGAAAAGGGAGTCAAGCAGCGAAGATAGTGGAGCCACAATGGAAGAAATTTCTGCAGGTAATTTGGGAGGAACAGCAGAAATACATCCCAAGGAAAAGCAACATACCAAGGGGAAGATAAGGCAATCATGACTAATAAGAGAAGTCAGAGACAGCATAAAAACAAAGGAAAAGCATGCAAATTGATGAAGATTAGTGGGAAGCCTATGGATTGAGAAGCCTATAAACACCAACAGAGGATAATTAAAAAAGCGAAATGAGTGGAAAAGATTAAACATGAGATTAAGCTAGCTAGTAATATAAAAGAAGATTGGAAGAGTTTTCTTAGATATCTAAAAGGTAAGAAAGAGGCAAGAGCAGGTAATGAACCACTGGAAATTGAGGCTGGATAAGCAGCAATGGGGAACAAATAAATCGCTGAGGTACTGAATAGGTACTTTGTATCTGTCTTCACAATGGAAGACATCAGTACCATACCAGAACTTCAAGACAGTGAGGAGGCAGAGGTGAGTGTTTTGGCCATCACTAAAGAGACGGTGCCTGGGAAGGTGGAAGATCCGAATGTGGATAAATCACCTGAACTGGATGGACTACACCCCAGAGTTCTGAAGGAGATAGCTGAAAAGATTGTAGAGGCATTGGTAGTGATCTTTCAGGGATCACTGAAGTCAGGGAAGATCCCAGAGTCTGAAAAATAGCTAGTGAAATATCTGTGTTTTAAATGGGAAGGAGGCAGAAGGCAGGAAATTATAGGCTGGTTAGCCTGACCTCAGCCATTGCTAAGGTTTTAGAGTCTATTATTAAGGATGATACTGCGGAGTACTTGAAAGTGCTTTGTAAAGTAGGGCTGAGTCAGTATGACTTTGTCAAGGAAGGTTGAACCTGTCAAATCTATTAAATTTCTTTGAGGTGGTTAACAAGCACTTTAGACAAAGGAGAGCCAGTGGACTTGATCTATTTGGATTTTCAGAAGGCCTTTGACAAGGTGCTGTCCAGGAGCCTGATAAATAAGTTAAGAGCCCATGGTATTGCGGGAAGTTTCTGGCATGGATAAAGGATTGGCAGGAGACAGAGAGTGGGGATAAAGGGGTTTGTTTCAGTATGGTAGCCAGTGACTGGAGTTCGGCAGAGGTCAGTGTTGGGGCAACAGTTATTCACATTATACATTAATGATCTGAAGAAGGGAACTGAGGGTATTGTTGCTATGTTTGTGGATGACACAAAAGGTAGGTGGATGGACAGATAGTGGTGAGGAAGCAGGAAGGCTGCAGAAGGACTTGGATAGGTCAGGAGAGTGGGCAAAAAGTGGCAGGTAGAATACAATGTGGGAATGTGCGAGGTCATGCACTTTGGTAGGAGAATACAAGCATAGCCTATTTTCCAATTGATATAATGCTTTGGAAATTTGAAGCAAAATGAGACTTGAGGGTTCTAGTTCAGGATTGTCTTAAGGTTAACATTCTGGTTCAGTTGGTAGTTAGGAAGATTAACTTCAAGAGGGCTAGAATGTAAGGGCAAAGATATACTCATGAGGCTGTATGAGGCTTTGGTCAGACTGCATTTGGAATATTCTGAGCAGTTTTGGGTCCCATCTCGAAGGAAGGATGCTCTTACTTTGGAAGAAGTCCTCTGGAGGCTTACAAGAATGCTGGTGATGAAGAGCTTGTCATTGAGGAGCACTTGAAGACTCTGGGTCTGTATTTGATAGAGTTTAGAAGAATGAGGGGGCATCTTATTGAAACTTACAGAATATTGAGAGACCTGGATAAATGGATGTGGAGAAGATCTTGCCACTATTGGAAGACCTAGGACCCGAGGTCACATCCTCCTAGTGAAGGACCAGCCCTTTAGAACTGAGATGAGAAGGAATTTCTTCAGCCAGAGGATGGTTAATCTGTGGAACTGATTGCTGCAGAAGGCTGTGGAGGCCAGGTCATTGAGCATCTTTAAGAAAGAGATAGATAGGTTCTTGATTATTAAGGGGATTAAGGCTTATTGGGTGGAGGGAGGCAGGAGTTGAGAAACATGTTAGCCGCTAGCTGAACAGCCTAATTCTGCTCTATAACTTATGGTATTGCTGAATAAAGATTACTGATTAGAATTCCCAGCTGAAATTCTTAAAATCCTTCTGACATTAAAATGCTTCACATGCATGACGATGTGCCAGTGGAGTTGTTGGAATTTTCGGAGGCTGAGAATGGTCATGTTTTTATAACAGCAGTTCTCATGGAAGAATGAAGAAAACTCTGGCAGCGTGAATTATAAATTTAACAGGGATAAGCTAATTCACCAGAGCCAAGATTATCAAAACGCCAGTCAGGCAAGTCTGCTGTAAAAGCTGCTTCTGATTAAATCTCTTGGAATCAATAACATTATCAAGTGAGCTATAAAAATAAGCTGTGAACATCCTCCACCTTGGAACTGCAAGCAGAGTGAAGATTTTACGTATCATAATGATCTATTACCAATGGTAAAAATGACCAGGAATATAAAATGAGAGCTCAACATTTAATTTAACATCTATAATTTGGTTGGCAACTCTGCTATGCAAATGTTGATGATGTCAATTTGTAGGACAAGCAATTTGAGCAATTAAAATTAAAATTTGAGCTGATTGCTTCTGTACTGCTGCAGTATGCTCCTCTTTATTAAGGAATCATCTAGGATCAATTCATTCCTCTGACAGATATCTGTCCAGTATGCTATATGTCAGTTGTGTATCACCATGATAGCTAATGTGTCCATTGAACCATTGAATCCCTACAGTGTGGAAGTATTACCCAATGAGTCCACACCAACCCTCCAAAGAGTATCCCACCCAGATCTATTGCAACCTACTGTATCCCTGTAATCCTGCATTTCCCATGGCTACTCCACCTAGCCTGCACATCCCTGGACATTACAGAAAATTTACCACAGACAGTCCACCTGATCTGCACATCTTTGGACTATGGGAGGAAACACATGTAGACATTCAGTGAAAAGTTCTCCTATAAACTCCTCAATTTGTACAATTGAGAAAAGGTGAGAAAAGCAACGAAAAGGAGAAGAGGAATGAATAGCCAAGCCTTGCATCGCAAACATGATCAATATAATGACAAAAACCAGTTCAGACATAATGGACTGAATGGCTGCCTTCATAGATTCCCCACAGTGTGGGAACAGGCTAATTGGCCCAACAAGCCCACACCAACTCTCCAAAGAGTATCCTACCCAGACCCATTCCGCTATCCTATTACTTTACATTTTCCCTGACTAATGCACCTAACGTCCACATCCCTGAACACTAGGGGCAATTTAGAATGGCCAATTCACCCAACCTGCACATCTTTGGGCTGTAGGAGGAAACCAGAGCACCCAGAGGAAACCACTGCAGAGAATATGCAAACTCCACTCAGACAGTTGCTCAACCCTGGAATTGAACCCAGGTCCCTAGCACTGTGAGCTACCGTGCCACCTGCTAGACAGTGACTATTCTGTGATTGAAACAATATTGTTCAAATGCTTTAAGTTTGATAGACGTATACCGTCCAGTAGACAGATGACGCGGTGTTAATGAATAATAACAAATTCACTGAATGTAATCAACAACTAAAGACTACTGAAGTAACAAACAAAAGACACAACCGTTATTGTTTCCTGAAAGACCAGGTAGATTTCAAATTGAATTCAAAACTCAGTTTGTAGATTGGAGCTTTCCCTCTTTGAAACAAAACTGTTCGAGTGTTCATGTTGGTCAAAGGTCCTGACTAACTGTCTGTATGAACTATTGAAACCAGGATAGAAATCACTGACTAACTGTCCAAAGCTCATGTTTCCACATGTGCTGAAATCCTGGGTTGCCTATAATGTAACCGACACATCTTTTACATCAATCCACAACAAGAACACCCTTCATCTGATCACTTCAATGACTTAAAAAACATGGACCTTGAAAAACTCATTTTATACTCCTTAATTAAAAGCTATTGTTAATGCTCAATTTGTAAATGATGTGGTATATGGTTAACTTAATTGGTCTTTTCCATCTTTGTAAACTAACTTAAGCATAAGACAATGGGAGGAGGCTCTTGTGGCATGGTGATACTGTCCTTATCTCTGAGCCAGGAGACCCTGATTCAAGTGTCACTTGCTCCAGAGGTGTACGGCAATGTAAACTTCAGAACTTTAATAACTTCATGAATTGAAAGAATCAGAAATAACTGTCTGGAATAAACTATTTCTTGAGATGAAAGGAGAAAGGAGAAGCTGTTACAAAGGAATTTAAAGCAATATGCTGATTAATCATTCCTGGGATGAAGCAACATACACAAGTTGTTTCCTGGGACAGAGAAGGTAACACAACCTGGTAACCTGCTGCCTCGTGATAAATGGACAATTCAGTTTGCCTGCAGAAGGAATGTCTTAGAGTAAAGGGGTTAGTTGCAGGAAAAGCTGTGTTTCAAATAGAAAACTATAGAATGTAACAAGGAATAGGGGAGCTACTTCTGATAAGAAGGCAGACAACAGAATTGAGGTCTCCAGAAGTGTTGTCATATTGGGGGATGAAAGAATGTGTTGAGTCATCCATAATGTCACACCACACACTTGAAAGAGAGACAATTGTATAAAAATCCAACACCAGAACTCTCCCTCAACAGGACTTTGAAGAACAACATCCCTCAAGGATTGAATGCTGGATACTTCCAGAGACAGACATTTGGAATCCTGGCAGATTCATCATTAATTAGGTAATAGCCAAGTTGAGCTGAGGGGCTTTATTTTGATTGTTACTTGCAATGATGTTTAAATCATTGTTTCTCTACTTGATTGCCTATGAGATTTGTTAATAAGTAGCTCAATTAAAGGCAATTTACCCACAATAGGTGTATTTTAACATTCCAAACAATTTGATTGGAGCATGTCTGAGACGGGGCATTTTAGACTGGCTGCATTACCTCTTTGAATATTCATTTGTATGTCTGTAGCTTTAAGACACCAGAACAGTTTTAGCTAATAGGATTTGGGGTGAATCTTGTCTCTCCCATTCCCACTGCCTATTTCTCACAGCATTTTAAAGACATTGCTAATTAATACAAGGAAATTAGCGGAAAGAATAGAAGAAATACAACCTTATTCACTCTAATGAACCATACTCACAACTAGAGTTTGCCAGTGTTTTGAGGTTGTTAAACATGGAATAATTAAAATGGCTCTTGTGTTATTCACAAAATGACACCTTGGTCTTGTTAAACTGTAAAAAGTCATTAAAAATACCAGATCAACTAAATCTTAAACTAGAATCTAAAGTCCAGGATTATTTACAATCTCTCTACCCTTAACGTTGAGACTAACATATGTTGGCAATATTTTGATCCTTTGTGATTGAACTATTTCTTTCCAGCTTAAGATAAAAATTTTCCAATTTAAGTCGGAAATTTTATGCACAGCTTTCAGTCTTTTTTTCATACAAATGAAAACCACAAAGAGCACAATTAAAATATGCACTCAGGTCACAACTAATGTGTAGAGTATTAGTCTTGTCCAAGAAGGTATTTCAGTATCAAGCCAAGAGTCCCACCAATGTTGCATTGTCTCAAAATAAGCAGCTCTTTTGTGATGTTTATATTCGTTCTTGCATTGCATGAAAAAAATGGAGGAATTCGTCCTTTCTGTCAATTCAGTCAAGTGATGAAGTAAGGGAGGAATATAATGTCCAAATATAGTAATATCCTCAGACAATTACTCTTTCACATCATCCCTGGCTGAGAAGTTGATTCACTAGGAGAAAGTGAGGACTACAGATGCTGGAAACCAGAATCTGAAGAAGGGCTTATGCCCAAAACGTCAATTCTCCTGCTCCTCGGATGCTGCCTGGCCTGCTGTGCTTTTCCAGCACCACACTTTTCGACTGAGAAGTTGATTCGTCAGTGATTATTCATATTCTGATTCTATCCATACTAGTGAAATAAGGGTCAAGCAAAAGATATCTTCATGAATGGGGCAAGCCAAATTTCACAAATTGATATACTTTAAGGGTGGTCAGGACATAATGTTCTCCTTTCTCTTCTGGGCAATCCAAGATGGAGGATGGGAAAAATTTGTGGCTGTAAGAGTTGTTTTTTTTTGAGGTATTTTGGTGTTTTCCTCAAATTCCAGGAGCAGCAATTACTGTTTTTATAAGCTGTTGCATTGTTTTGGAACTTTGCATGGAAAAAATCAAAACAACAGCACTTTTAAAAGTGGGAAAGATAGACAAAGTCAGCAAGCACATGGTCAGTGAGGGAGAGAGATAAAGAAACCTACACTGCTAACTGACACAGCAGTGAATCTGCACAGTTACTGCCTTTGGTGTTGAGTTCACTTATTTCTGAACATCGGAGTGCATCTAGGAAAAATGAACAGACATCAAAATTCACAGCTGACCTCAGAGGAACCTATGTGGGAGAGCTCACAGCACAGGAACAGGTAAGTGCATAGTTATCAGCATCTAACCTTAAATTTCAAAAATATAAACTATAAGTATTAAGTTAGCCTGAAGCACTGTTTTTTAGAGCAAAAAACTGTGCTATTTTCTGGGTCTGAAGAATATGAAGGAGCAAGATGGCCTTGAATAGAGTGATATTTTCTTTCTGTAAGCTGCAGGACTTTAGGGAGAGTTTCCATGTTGCTGATGATTATGTCTGCAGGAAATGTGTTTGGTTGTGAATCCTATCAGATTGCATGGATCGGTTGGACCGGCAATTACAGTCATTGAGAAATTTACACGAGCTAGGGGGTGTGATGCATGGTAGTTATAGGAAGTGAAAAAAGCCACTGATGCAGTCAGGTCGGTGAGTTAACTCCAGGAAAGGTAGGAGGGGTAAGTGGGTAGTACAGGAATCTTTTGTGACTAACCCCATCTCAAACAAGTATGGTGCTTTGGAAAATGGAGGGGGTGATGGACTCTCAGGAATGTAGCAGGAACAGCCAAGTTTCTGGTATCAAGATAGGCTCTAATGTAATGAAGGGTAGGTCAGGTTCCAAGCGATCGATTGTGATAGGGGACTCTCTAGTCAGAGGCACGGACAGATGTTTCTGCGGCCAGTAGCAAAAAAGTAGAATGGTGTGTTGCCTCCCTGGTGCCAGCATCAAGGATATCTTGGAGAGGGTGCAGAATGTTCTCAAGGAGGAGGGAGGCCATTGTACACATTGGAACCAATGACATAGGAAGGGAAAAGGATGAGATTCTGAAGGGGGAATACAGGAAGTTAGGCAGGAATTTCAAAAGGAAGTCCTCAAGGGTAGTAATATCTGGGTTACTCTCAATGCTATGAGCTCGTGAGGGTAGGAATCGAAGGATAGAGCAGATGAATGTGTGGCTGAGGAGCTGGTGCAGGGGAGAAGGAGTTACATTTTTGGATCATTGGAATCTCTTCTGGGTGGAAGTGACCTGTACAAGAAGGATGGATTGCACTTGAATTGGAAGGGGACTAATATATGAGCAGGTAGATTTCCAAGAGCTACTTGAAAGGATTTAAACTACTAAGGTGGGGGGGTTGGACCCAGGGAAATGGGGGGGGGGGACCCAGGGAAATAGTGAGGAAAGACATCAATCTGAGACTGGTACAGTTGGGAAAAGGAGTAAGGCAAGCAGGAACAAAGCAGAGAACAAGGTAAGATTGATAAATTAAACTGCAATTACTTCAATGCAAGGGTTTAGATGGGCAGGAATTTATTAAGTGTGTACAGGAACATTTTCTGATTCAGTATGTGGATGTACCTACTGGAAAAGGTGCAAAACTTGACCTACTTTTAGGAAATAAGACAAGGCAGGTAACTGAGGTGTCAGTGGGAGTACCCTTTGGTGTCAGTGAACATAATTTCATTCGTTTTAAAATAGTAATGGAAAAAGGTAGACCAGATCTAAAAGATGGAGTTCTCAATTGGAGGAAGGCTAATTTTGATAATATTAGGCAAGAACTTTCAAAAGCTGATTGGGGGCAGACAGTTGCAGGCAAAGGGATGGCTGGAAAATAGGAAGCCTTCAGAAATGAGAAAACGAGAGTCCAGAGGGTGTAAGGAAAGGCCGGTGGGTAGAGGGAATGCTGAATGACAAGAGGTTTTAGTTAAGAAAAAGAAGGAAGCATATGTCAAGTATGGACACATGAGATCGAGAGAATCCCCAGGAACTGATCAGTTGTGTCATAGAACTCTGGGGGAAGCTAAGGAAGTGATTGCTAGGCCTCTTGCTGAGATATTTGTATCATCGATAGTAACAGGTGAGGTGCCGGAAGACGTGGTAAGAGAGGTGATAAGGAAAGTCCAGAGAACGACAGACTGGTAAGCCTAACATCAGTGGTGGGCAAGTTGTTGGAGGGAATCCCGAGAGACAGAAGTTACATATATGTAGGAAGACAAGGACTGATGAGGGATATTCAGCATGGCTTTGTGCATGGGAAGTCATGTCTCATGAACTTGATTGAGTTTTTGAAGAAGTAGTAAAGAGAATTAATGATGGCAGAGCAGTGGATGTGATCTATATGGACTTCAGTAAGGCATTTGACAAGGTTCCTCATGGGACACTGGTTAGCAAGGTTAGATTTCATGGAATACAGGAAGAACTAGCCATTTGGATACAGAACTGGCTCAAAGGTAGAAGACAGAGGGTGGTAGAGCAGGGTTGTTTTGCAGACTGAAGGCCTGTGACCAGTGGAGTGCCACAAGGATTGGTGCTGGGTCCACTACTTTTTGTCACTTATATAAATGATTTGGATGTGAACATAGAAGGTGTAGTCAGTACGTTTGCAGATGACACCAAAATTGAAGGTGTAGTGGACAGCAAAGAAGGTTACCTCCGATTACAACAGCATTTTGATCAGATGGGCCAATGGGCTGAGGAGTGGCTGATGGAGTTTAATTTAGATAAATGTCAGGTGCTGCGTTTTGGAAAAGCAAATCAGAGCAGAACTTACATACTTAATAGCAAGGTCCTAGAGAGTGCTGCTGAACAAAGAGGCCTTGGAGTGCAGGTTCATAGCTCCTTGAAAGTAGAACCACAAGTAGATAGGATAGTGAAGAAGGTGTTTGGTATGCTTTCCTTTATTGCACAGAACATTGATTATTGGAGCTGGGAGATCATATTGCAGCTGTATAGGACATTGGTTTGGCCAGTTTTGGAATATTGCATGCAATTCTGGTCCCTTTTCTATTAGAAGGATGGTGTAAAACCTGAAAGGGTTCAGAAAAGATTTATAAGGATGTTGCCAGGGTTGAAGGATGTGAGCTATATGGCGAGGCTAAATAGGCTGGGACTGTTTTCCCTGGAGCGTCGAAGGCTGAAGGGTGACCTTATAGAGCTTTATAAAATCATGAGGGGCATGGATAGGATAAATAGATAAGGGTGGGTGAGTCCAGAACTAGCAAGCACAGGTTTAGGGTGAGAGGGGAAAGATATAAAAGGGACCTAAGGGGCACCTTTCTCACAAAAATGGTTGTACATGTATGGAATGAGCTGCCAGAGGAAGTGGTGAAGGCACATACAATTGCAGCATTTCAAAGGCATTTGGATGGGTATATGAATAGGAAGAGTTTAGAGGGATGTGGGCCAATGCTGGCAAATGGGACTAGATTATTTTATGATATCTGGTTAGCACAGACGAGTTGGACCAAAGGGCCTGTTTCTGTGCTGTACAGCTCTATGACTCTATGACTCTCTCAATAAGCTGAGTATGCAGGAAATTCTTCTCTGACAAATACAATAATACAGTTACATCCTCATTGATGCCAGATAAAATCACATGCTGGTTTTGTTCATTCAGTTCTGTTTGAAGAGCACATTGAAAGGTGACCCCTGTGGATATAGCCTTTGAAGCCGAAAGCTGCTTACGTTGTTCTATTTATCTGGACCGGGTGGTTTGGATGGTGATGATATGGTCATGTGACCTTTCCTCTCACTTCCACCATTCTCAGTCCTAAATCAGGAACTAGCGCTTTCACTTTCTCACAACATTACTTCAATCATATTCGGTTTAACATCTCTCCGATGGCACCCATACTTTCTGAGCTATATTTATGGAAGATGCCAGTGGTGCAAGTGTTTTTTTTAATTCAGTAGAGGATGTGGGCTTTGTTGGCTGGGCCGGTATTTATTGCTCATCCATAACTACCCTAGGAGTAGCCACCTTGTTAACATGCCCCTTGCTTGAGGTGAAGCGACAATTAAAGAGTTGTCTGTAAAGGATAATGCTAATGCACAACATCCTGAGGTTTACAGGGGCACAGAGCTGAACCCTATCAGCTTGAACCGCATGTATACAGCAAGATGCTGTTATATGGAATGCTGCCTTTCATGGGTGATGTGGGGATGGGAGGAGATGGGTTCAGCATTCATACAGCATGTACACTTTCCTACTGTCACTTTGCCACATGATCACTGTGGCGTTCATCCAAACAAGGTCCAATCTCAAAGTTCCAAGATGAGTTATTGCATGGTGCTCCTAGTCGGAATGTACCATGTCCCACCTGTATGGAGAAGGATGATCAGCTGTCATTTGTCTTATAGTCATGCAGTCCTATAGCACAGAGACAGGCCCTTTGGACCTAACTGGTCCATGCCGACCAAAATATGCATCAACGCTAACCCCTTTTCCCTACCCTTAGCCTATAGCCTGCTAATGCTTTCCACTCCATGTATTTGTCCAAATGCCTTTGAAATATTGTTAATGTACCCTTCTCAACCATATGTGTACCACTGTGTGTAAAAAAAGTTGACCCTCAGGTTCCCTTTTATTCTTTCCCCTCTAACCTTAAGCTGATGTCCTCTAGTCCTCGATTTCCCAACCCTGGGAAAAAGATTGAGCGCATTCACCCTATCCATGCCTTTCATGACTTTTACTTCTGTCAGATCCCCCTCAGTCTCCTATACTCTAAAGAAAAAGGTCCTAGCTTGTCCATCCTCTCCCTATAACTCAGATCTTTGAGTCCTGGCAATATCCTTGTAAATTTCTTCTGCGCTCTTTTCAGTTTTACAACATCCTTCCTGTAGTAAGGTGACCAAAACTGAATACAATACTCCAAGTGCAGCCTCACCAATGTCCTGTACAACTGCAACATAACTTCCCAACTTCTATACTCAATGCCCTGACTGATGAAGGCCAGTGTGCCAAAAGCCTTCTTCACTGTCCTGTCTATCTGGGACTCCACTTTTAGACAACTGTGCACCTGAACACCAAGGTCCCTCTGTTCCACTACACTCCTTAATGCCCTACCATTCACCATGAAACTCCTACCTTGATATGATTTTCCAAAATGCAAGATGCAAGCACTCACACTTATTTGCATGTGATATGAATGCTAACTGCTCACATTGATGAGGAGCTGCTCTGTTTCTTATATTCCCCAGACAAGGTCATTACAAATATGACTAATGCATCCAGCCACAGCAGGGGACTGTCATCACTGTTGCTGCGATGGAACAAAGATGCAGAGGAATGCGGATCTATCAGCAATCCCAAGACCAGCAGCAACCTCCAGCAGCTGCTGTGTGGCTTCTATATGAAGAGGTTGCAGCTGACGGCCTCCTCAGGGTGCAGAGGAAATCCAGGAGTGTTTATCCTCGATGCTATTTCCTCCGGATGAGTGAGTGCAGACTGAGGAAGTCCTAGGATACTGTCACTGAAAGATGCCAACTGCTGGAATGGGACCTATGACTTGAAGGAGTGGTCGCCATCCCATCCCAGTGGCTGTCAAGGTGACCTCTGATTTCCCTATGACTAGGTCAGTGCTGCAGCCAAAGCTATACGAATTGGCTTCCCCACCCGTCCACCCCAACAGTCCAAGGTGCAATAGATTGTGCTGAGAGAGTCATATCATATTGCAGCTGTGTTCATCAATAGAAAACAGTGCCATTCTGTCAAATTACAAGTGATCTGTGATCATCAGTTTCACTGCTGAGATATTTGTGCCTGATTTACTACCATGACATTTATATCCTTGATGTTCCCCTTCAGGGTCCATATGCCTTACAAAACTGGTTCCTGGGGGACAAGGGCTACACTCTGCAATCCTGGTTTATGAGTCTATTAAGCAGCCCCCTGATTGAAGCTGAGTGCGGAAACAATGCAACACCTTCTCTGACCAGGGCCACGGTGGAGCTGATGATATGCCTTCTGAAGATGTGGCTCTGCTGCTTGGATTGGCATGGGAGGATGCTTGCAGTACAGACCGGACGGAGTGTGTTGTATAATTCTAGCATGCAGTGCTCTGCACAACTGGAACAGGCAATAAGGGGTTGTGATGGAATTTACAAATTAGGACAGCGGGATCTGTCTTTTGAAGCAAAGATGAGGACATTGAGCAGGAGGAACATCCCCTTCAGTGAGATAGAGCCCTACAGCATCAGGCATAAGAAACCAGACAAGACTTAATGGATATCCAGTTCCAGTCAATAAGAGCTAGTGTAATGAGCTCTCATTGACTGTAAACTTGGTGGTTGACTTGAAAACAGGTGAAAATGTGTTGCTGGTTAAAGCACAGCAGGTTAGGCAGCATCCAAGGAACAGGAAATTCGACGTTTCGGGCATAAGCCCTTCATCAGGAATGAGGAGAGAGTGCCAGGCAGGCTAAGATAAAAGGTAGGGAGGAGGGACTTGGGGGAGGGGCGATGGAGATGTGATAGGTGGAAGGAGGTCAAGGTGAAGATGATAGGCCGGAGTGGGGTGGGGGCGGAGAGGTCAGGAAGAAGATTGCAGGTTAGGAGGGCGGTGCTGAGTTGAGGGAACCGACTGAGACAAGGTGGGGGGAGGGGAAATGAGGAAACTGGAGAAATCTGAGTTCATTCCTTGTGGTTGGAGGGTTCCCAGGCGGAAGATGAGGCGCTCCTCCTCCAGCCGTCGTGTTGTTATGTTCTGCCGGTGGAGGAGTCCAAGGACCTGCATGTCCTCGGTGGAGTGGGAGGGAGAGTTAAAGTGTTGAGCCACGGGGTGGTTGGGTTGGTTGGTCCGGGCGTCCTAGAGGTGTTCTCTGAAGCATTCTGCAAGTAAGCGGCCTGTCTCCCCATTATAGAGGAGGCCACATCGGGTGCAGCGGATGCAATAGATGATGTGTGTGGAGGTACAGGTGAACTTGTGGCGGATATGGAAGGATCCCTTGCGGCCTTGGAGGGAAGTGAGGGAGGATGTGTGGGTGCAAGTTTTACATTTCCTGCGGTTGCAGGGGAAGGTGCCGGAGTGGAGGTTGGGTTGGTGGGGGGTGTGGATCTGACGAGGGAGTCACGAAGGGAGTGGTCTTTGCGGAACGCTGATAGGGGAGGGGAGGGAAATACATCCCTGGTGGTGGGGTCCGTTTGGAGGTGGCGGAAATGATGATGGATGATACCTTGTATACGGAGGTTGGTGAGGTGGTAGGTGAGAACCAGTGGGGTTCTGTCTTGGTGGCGGTTGGAGGAGCGGGGCTCAAGGGTGGAGGAGCGGGAAGTGGAGGAGATGCGGTGGAGGGCATCGTCGATCACGTCTGGGGGGAATCTGCGATCCTTGAAGAAGGAGGCCATCTGGGCTGTGCGGTGTTGGAACTGGTCCTCCTGGGAGCAGATGCGGTGGAGACGAAGGAATTGGGAATATGGGATGGAGTTTTTACAGGGGGCAGGGTGGGAGGAGGTGTAGTCCAGGTAGCTGTGGGAGTCAGTCGGTTTATAGTAGATGTCTGTGTTGAGTCGGTCGCCCGAGATAGAAATGGAAAGGTCTAGGAAGGGGAGGGAGGAGTCTGAGACAGTCCAGGTGAATTTGAGGTCGGGATGGAAGGTGTTCGTAAAGTTGATGAACTGTTCAACTTCCTCGTGGGAGCACGAGGCAGCGCCGATACAGTCATCGATGTAGTGGAGGAAAAGGTGGGGGGTGGTGCCAGTGTAGTTGTGGAAGATGGACTGTTCCACATATCCTACGAAGAGATAGGCATAGCTGGGCCCCATGCGGGTGCCCATGACAACTCCTTTAGTTTGGAGGAAGTGGGAGGATTGAAAAGAGAAGTTAAAACAGGTGTTTCTGTTCTGAGAGGAAGTGAAGCCTCTGTTTCTAAATAAATGTCTATTTGATACACATTTAGGGGGCTTTCCAGATGGTCTGCATTGAACAGTGATGAGATGCTGGGCTCCTGTGGGAATTGGGGAGGCAAAGAATAGTAGTGATTTAGTGAAGGTTATAAGGTAGGAAGTGGCTAAGGACATGGATGTGGCCTGGTACTTACACAGCGATAGTCGCAGAAAAGTATTGTTGTATCTGTAGTGCCATCTCTGTCTTCTTGAGAAGCATTAATTTGTGGTTGCTGTGCAATTTCATTGACAGTGAAGTGCAACTCCAGACTGTTAACACTTGACCAGGAGTGCATAGGTGAAGTTCCAAGATGGGTGCCATAATATCCCAGGATACCCCAATAGTGTCAAGTATTTCCGGCTATAGTGAGAGTGGAATCGGGCTAGCGTCAGAGGATGTTATAAGGGCACAGGAGGAAGTTCATGTGGTGGATTTGGGATGATGGTATTGTACAAGAAACTCAGTACGCCACGCAGAGAGGAACTCTCCATAAAACCTGATGAAAATTACACTTTGCCAAAATACATAAAGTCTCAGACCTATACAGAGGAACCTCGATTATCCGAATGACACGGGTGGGGAGTATTTTGTTTGGATAATCAAATGTTCGACTAATTGAATGCCGGATAACACAGTTTAGCCAAGCATCGGGACCTTGCGATCTTGTCCGGATAATCCCAAACTTGGATAATCGAATGCCGCATAATTGAGGTTCCTCTATATATGGAAAATAGGATGAGGCTGTTCAGTCCTTTGAGCCTGTTCTATCTTTTGCTTTGATCATGGCTGATCATCCAAGTCAGTACTCTGTTTCCACTTTCTCCCCGTTCTCTTTAATCCCTACTAAATTTCTTCAGGCATTTCAAATTACAAAGTTATCCTCAATTCACAAAACAGTGTTGATGGGACTGAAAGATCTCTTCCATTTTTTGTTTAATTTTAGACAATTTTACTTTTCTTATCTCCATGGAAACTATTTGGACTGTGTGTGTGGCTCCATTTTCTTTCAAAGCTCTTAAGATGGAGTTGGAATTCCATGCTTTCTGTTTATAAGAAATCAAAATCCTACTATGGCTCTGTTCAGGAATCCAATGTGCAATTGTCTCTATTAAGAAAGTTAACAAAAAAATTAAAAATGCAAAAAACTGTGCAGAGTTATAAAGCTGTTAATAACTGCAAAGGGCAGAGCAAACACATGTAAAGGCAAAATAAAAATAAAATACTGCAGATGCTAGAACCTGGAATGAAAATAGAAAATGTTGGAGAAACTCAGCGGGTTGGGCAGCAGCTTGGAAAGAGGAACAGAAGTTAGACCAGATGCGAAACGTTAGCTCAGCATGCTACCAGACCTGCTGAGTTTCTCCAACGCTTCCTGTTTTTACTCACAAAGGCATGTCACCTTACACATGAAGTTTTCTGTATAAATTCATTTTTAAAGCCTGCTTTTGGACTTCTAATACTTGTTCCTCCGATTTTAATTTGTACAAGTTTGTTATTTGGAGCTAAAATCAACAAAATAATCCAGAATGAAATCAGAAATTGCTGGTGAAACATAGCAGGTCTAGCAGGATCTGTGGAGAGAGAAAGCGAGTTAACGCTTCAGGTTCAGTGTCCTAGTTCCAACAGCCTCTGCAAGAGTTATTTTCTAAGTTGCTTTCTCTGGGACATCCAAGAGCCAGCATTAAATTTCAGTTCACACAACTGAATGCTTAAAATTAAAAATTGTTGAGCATACATGTGTGTCTTTTTATCAACATAAGAGCTCCCTCATACAGCTGATTGTCAAGCTGTGTTTCATGAAGCATGAGTAAGACTTTCAGTTTTACAACAGGTTAATCAACCTTAAAACTTAATTTTGAATTGCACATGATAGAAATCAAACAGCGATTTGTCTTTTTCTGGACGGTTCCAGTTCAATGGCTGGTATTTATCTCTTATGAAGCAAGCTAATTCAATTCCTTAATAGAACAATGCTCACATTGAAATAACAAATGGTTACAGTTTCTCAGCTTCTAACAGACTTAACAATCACTTTCAAATGAAGACCTTTTTTTCATTTTCATCCAGAGGATGTGAGCACAGCATGCATTGCCCACCCCCGAATTGCTCAGAAGACTGTTAAGAGTCAACCACGTTGCTGTGAGTCTGGAGTCACATGTAGGCCAGACCAGCTAAGGATGACAGTTTCCTTCCCTAAAGAGCATTAGTGGCCCAGATGGGGTTTTCCCCTGACAACTGACAATGGTTTCATGGCTGTTACTGGACTCTTAATTCCAGATTGTTGTTGAGTTCAAATTGCACCATCTTCCTTGGTAAGATTCAAACCTGGGTCCCCAGCACATTACCTGGCTCTCTGAATTAATAATCTTGTGATAATACCACTAGGCTAAAGCCTCCCCTTTATGCAAACAAATGATAAAATAGAATTTTCATCGAGCAATTTTCAACTCCTACATTAAAAAGAAACAAAGGTTAACGACCTCAAGACCCTTCACGCTGACACAATCAGACAGACCATCATCCAATGCTTTATCCTTTGTATATTTTAGAAATCCAAGCTTGCATCTGTTCACTTCGATGGGGTGATCCCTTCAAGTGTCTGTTTATTTTCCAACTGTTCTCCAACTCTGAATGATCAAGCCTGCAACCTCCCCACTTGCTCTTCAATTTGTGAAGACTTGTCCTTCCACTAATGTTCCCCAGCTCTCCAGTGCAGGCTAGTGTATCAAAAAGAGGAACAGGAGCAATTTGCTCTCCTTCAGTCAGCACACCATTTTGTGCATGAGCCAATTCCTCAGAGATACAGAGGGAATGAAAACATGGCGAGGGTGCTCGTAAAATCAGATGGGAATAGGCTTGCCAAGAGAAGTTCCTGCCACAGCTTTGGGGACAAACCCAGACAGGTTCATTCTTCATTACCACAGAAGCGCCTGTGTTCTGACCTCTTAACTTGCCTCTCAGTCAAGCCAACAGCGCTGATTGTCTACTTCCTTGGCAATTTCTCATTATGCCAAGAGGGATTACTTTTCTTGCAATTCAAATTTCAACACATCATTTTCTTACCTAACTTCATCAATTTGCTTACTTTTTATTCGTTCATGGAATATGGATTTTGCTAGCTGGGCCAGCATTTATTGCCCTTGAGAAAGTGGTAGTGAGCTGCCTTCTTGAACTGCTGCAGTTCACATGCTATGGATAGACCCACAATGCTGTTAGGGAAGGTGTTACAGGATTTTGGCCTAGTGTCAGTGAAGGAATGGCGATGTATTCCCGAGTCAGGATAGTTAGTGGCTTGGAGGGGAACATGTAAGTTGTGATGTTCCCATGCTCCTGTCTGTTTACATGGTAGAATGTTAGGTAGGTGCTGTGTGCATTTTGTAAATGGTACACACAGTACTCATAAAGATGTCCCTTGCTTTGTATTCTCAAATCCAGTCTAAAAGTTATGACATCTGGCCAAATTTTCTGCTACATCAACTATCTTTACTTTTGCATCCTGCAAGTTTACTATGAATAACTTTTGTCTGTTATGAATTACTTCAGTTGTGTTTTATAGTGACCTGCTTCCTGAACAATTGTCTCTTGTTTCTGAACATTTTCACGAAGCAATATCATTTTGATGTTTACAAGAATTCTTTCGGTCATTTAGGGTCTTGATCTTAGATTCTTGATTTTCTTTTTTTATCTGAAAACTGATGCTCTAAATCAAGAATTCTCTTTTGTCATTTTATTTCTGCTGAAACTTTTTTATGAAGGAGTTTATCTTTTCTCAACAGCCGCCTTAACTTGTGAATTTCTTGATATTCTCTCTAACTGTTAAATTCATTATTCGTTTATATATCATCTTTCAGTGCATATATCTCAAGAGGCCATGACTTACAGCTATATCCCAAACTCCACTGCAACCTCATCAAAGTTCAGAAAGTCTTCCTTTCAAAATTACCCCTTTCACATTAGGTACTGTCACAAGTCATAACTCATGTGTCCTGATCTCTTACACTTCAACCTGTCACCAATATGTGAGTTTTTGAAAGCTTGTTTAGATAATTTCAGACTTGTTCAGTTTGGTTA
Source organism: Hemiscyllium ocellatum (assembly GCF_020745735.1). NCBI lineage: Eukaryota > Metazoa > Chordata > Chondrichthyes > Orectolobiformes > Hemiscylliidae > Hemiscyllium > Hemiscyllium ocellatum. The sequence goes on from NC_083410.1 coordinate 101,462,647, forward strand.
AACTTGCCAAATTAATCATCTCGAATTTCGACATTCAAACTATGTAGTTTAACAGTTTTGGATTCAACGGAATTATATCACCCGTCAGGACTCAGACACTGAGTTAGTGATTCACACCAAGCCTTATGGTAGACATTTAAAAAACACAAAGACTAGCGATTGGACATCCCAGTCTGGTGTAAGAGTAAAACAGGGAAGCTGACTCAACCACGGTTAACAATGGAAATTAGGGAGAGTGTTCAAGCCAAAGATGAGGCATACAAATTGATCAGCAAAAGCAGCGATCCTGAGGACTGGGCGAAACTTAAAATTCAGCAGAGGAGGACAAAGGGTTTAACTCAGAAGGGAAAAATATGATACATGAGTAAGCGTGCGGAAAATATAGAACCTGACTTCAAAAGTTTATATAGCTAATGTGAAGAGAAAAAGACTGGTGAAGACAAATTACACTTCAAACCAGGTGAATTCATAATGGACAACAAAGAGATAGCAGACAAGTTGAACAAACACTTTGGAACTGCCTTCATTAAGGAGGACACAAATAACCTTCAGGAAATGCAAGGGGACATTAGGTCAAGCATGAAGGAGGAACTGAAAGAAATCCTTATTAGTCAGGAAACGGTACTGGGGAAAGCTGGGAATTTGTGTTGCAGACGTTTCGTCCCCTGTCTAGGTGACATTCTCAGTGCTTGGGAGCCTCCTGTGAAGCGCTTCTGTGATCTTTCCTCCGGCATTTATAGTGGTTTGAATCTGCCGCTCCCGGTTGTCAGTTTCAGCTGTCAATTGCAGTGGTTGGTGTATTGGGTCCAGGTTGATGTTTTTATTGATTGAATCTGTGGATGTGTGCCATGCCTCTAGGAATTCCCTGGCTGTTCTCTGTTTGGCTTGTCGTAGTGTTGTCCCAGTCGAATTCATGTTGCTTGTCATCTGCATGTGTGGCTACACACAAAAGAAGTTGCATCAAGACACTATTCAAAAGGGCCACAACACACTGCAGTACACCAGAACTGCAAAAAGAGGAAGAAGAACACCTACACGATGTATTCGCCAAAAACGGATACCCACGCAATTTCATCAACAGATGCCAAAGGGAAAGACAACGGAATGAGGACATGCCGCAACCCAAAGGACTAGCCACACTACCATACATCAAGAGCATTTCCAAACTGACAGCCAGACTACTGCGACCACTAGGACTCATAACAGCACACAAACTAACAGCCATTCTCAGATAACAACTCACCAGAACAAAGGACCTGATACCCAGCATGAGCAAAACCAATGTAGTGTACAAAATCCCATGCAAGGGCTGCACAGAAGACTACATAGGACAAACAGGAAGACAGCTAACGATCCGCATCCATGAACACCAACTAGCCACAAAACGTCACGACCAGCTATCCTTAGTAGCTACACACACAGATGACAAGCAACATGAATTCGACTGGGACAACACTACTATTATAGGAAAAGCCAAACAGAGAACAGCCAGGGAATTCCTAGAGGCATGGCACTCATCCACAGATTCAATCAATAAGTACATCGACCTGGACTCAATATACCGCAGTGGACAGCTGGAACTGACAATCGGAAGCGACAGATTCAAACCACTACAAATGCCGGAGGAAAGATCACAGAAGTGCTTCACAGGAGGCTCCCAAGCACTGAGGATGTCACCTAGACAGGGGACGAAACATCTGCAACACAAATTCCCAGCTCAGTGAACAGTACCACAATAACGAGCACCCGAGCTACTAATCTTCTCAAAAACTTTGGTATTGGGGAAATTGATGGGATTAAAACCTGATAAGTCCCCAGGGCCTGATGCTCTGAATCACAGAGTACTTGAGAATGTGGCCCTTGAAATAGTGGATGCATTGGTGATCATTTTCCACCATTCTATAGAATCTGGAAGAGTTCCCATGGAGTGGACGGTAGCTAATGTAACACCACTTTTTAAAAATGTGGGAGAGAGAACACAGGGAATTATAGGCCAGTTAGCATGACATCCGTGGTAGGGAAAGTGCTGGTATCAATTATTAAGGGTATAATTGTTGAGTATTTGGAAAAGTGGTGACAGGATCAGTCCAGGTCAGCGTGGATTCACTAAAGGGAAATCATGCTTGACAAATCTTCTGGAATTTTCTGAGGATGTGATCAGTAGAGTGGACAATGTTGAATCAGTGGATGTTGTGTATTTGGACCTTCAAAAGGCTTTTGACAAGGTCCCACATGAGATTAATAAGGAAATGTAAAGCTCATGGATGTGGAGAGAATGTATTGATGTGGATAGAGAACTGGTTGGCAGACAGGAAACAGAGAATTGGAATAAATGGGTACTTTTCAGTAGCAGGGACTGACGAATGGGGTACCACAGGATTCAGTGCTGGAACCTCAGCTGTTCGCATACATTAATGATTGAGATGAAAGAATTGAATGCCATATCTCCAAATTTGCAGATGACACTGAGCTGGGTGGCAGTGTGCTGTGAGGAAGATGCTAAGAGAGGCTGCAGGGTGACTTGGACAGACCGGCTGAGTGGGCAATATAATGTGGATAAATGTGAGGTTATCTAGTTTGGTGGCAAAAACAGGAAGGCAGATCATTATCTGAATGGCTGCAAATGTGTTGCTGGTCAAAGCACAGCAGGCCAGGCAGCATCTCAGGAATAGAGAATTCGATGTTTCGAGCATAAGCCCTTCATCAGGAATAAGAGAGAGAGAGCCAAGCAGGCTAAGATAAAAGATAGGGAGGAGGGACTAGGGGGAGGGGCGATGGAGGTGGGATAGGTGGAAGGAGGTCAAGGTGAGGGTGATAGGCCGGAGTGGGGTGGGGGCGGAGAGGTCAGGAGGAGGATTGCAGGTTAGGAGGGCGGTGCTGAGTTGAGGGAACCGACTGAGACAAGGTGGGGGGAGGGGAAATGAGGAAACTGGAGAAATCTGAATTCATACCTTGTGGTTGGAGGGTTCCCAGGCGGAAGATGAGGCGCTCCTCCTCCAGCCGTCGTGTAGTTGTGTTCTGCCGGTGGAGGAGTCCAAGGACCTGCATGTCCTCGGTGGAGTGGGAGGGGGAGTTAAAGTGTTGAGCCACGGGGTGATTGGGTTGGTTGGTTCGGGCGGCCCGGAGGTGTTCTCTGAAGCGTTCCGCAAGTAAGCGGCCTGTCTCACCAATATAGAGGAGGCCACATCGGGTGCAGCGGATGCAATAGATGATGTGTGTGGAGGTACAGGTGAACTTGTGGCGGATATGGAAGGATCCCTTGGGGCCTTGGAGGGAAGTGAGTGTGGAGGTGTGGGCGCAAGTTTTACATTTCCTGCGGTTGCAGGGGAAGGTGCCGGGGGTGGAGGTTGGGTTGGTGGGGGGTGTGGATCTGACGAGGGAGTCACGAAGGGAGTGGTGCAATAAGACCTGGGTGTCATGATGGAGCAGTCACTGAAGGTTAGCATGTAGATGCAGCAGGCAGTGAGGAAAGCTAATGGCATGCTGGCCCTCATAACAAGAGGATTTGAGTATTGGAGTAGGGGTGGCTTGCTGCAGTTATAGTGGGCCTTGGTGATGCCACATCTTGAGTACAGTTTTGGTCTCCAAGCCTGAGGAAAAATATTCTTATTGAGGGAGTCCAGTGAAGGTTCACTAGACTGATTCCCGGGATGGCAAGACTTATATATGAGGAAAGACTGGATCGACTGGGCTTCTATCTCCTGGAATGAGGGGCAATCTCATAGAAACCTATAAAATCCTGATGGGATTGAACAAGCTAGATGCAGGAGGAATGTTCCCGATTTTGGTGAAGTCCGGTCTAAGAGAGGTCACAGTCTAAGGAATAAGGGGTAGGTCATTCAGGACTGAGAAAAGGAACAATTTCTTCACTCAGCGAGTTGTCAACCTGTGGAATTCTCTCCCACAGGAAGCCATTCATTAGTATATTCATGAGAGAGCAAGATGTACCTCTTGCAGCTAAAGGCATCAAGGGATATGGAGAGAAAGCGGGAGTGGGATCAGCCATGATCGTATTAAATGGTGGGGCAGGTTCAAAGGGCCAAATGGCCAACACTGGCACTGATTTTCTACGATTCTAAGTCTATTGAATGCAAATGAACCCAAATGATACAATCATCTCATAACTGGAGATAATTTAGTTAACAAACAAAGACAAAAAAGGAATACTTTTCAGATTAGATTTTTCTATCTGCTTGAAGCACAAGACAGTGGGGGATTTTATATTGGTTGCCTTCTCTCTTAGAATGGCAGGCCTTCATTCATTTGTGTGTTTGGGGCTTTGAGATCCAGGAATAGTATTAGCTGGAAGGTTTCTGGATGTGTCTTCTTGAATTTCTGAGCCTGTTGTCAGAGCATTTAAAATACTTTTAAATTTTAAAGCATTCAAGCAGTTTTAAGCACTCAAAACTTCAAATTTTAAAGCTCTGACAGTTAATGTAACTATATAAATAAGAAAATAATCACTAATGGTTACTAGTCACTTGTTCTTCGTCTGATTTACATCTTCTACCTTTGCTTCTTTGAAACTCAAATCCAGAGTTCATCTCAGGAGAGTTATTTGATTTATATCTGTGTTCAAGTACCAGCCCTGTTTCAGAAAAAAAACACAGGTTGCAGTTTTAAAGTTCTATATGCCCTAAAGTAATCCAAGATTAAGCTCCATGGTCACATGACAATCAGTGAGCTATAAATATCTGTTGGATCTTTTAATAAATCATTGTCCACATCCTTCTTTCATCATCAGAGATAGCATTAATATTGTTGCAGCAGGTCAAGAGTCCCTGCGAGAGGCAAAGTGCATCTCACTAATGGTCCAACGCGATGTTCCCAAATTATTATGGTTCCAGACAGAATACGCTAAAAATGCCAAGCTCTAAGGTAAGATGGAATGATCTAATTCTCCTTCTTTATTCACCCACCTCATGGTTGGTCACAACAACATTAATTTGGATACCTTTCTCTCAAACCAAATGAATTTATGTTTGAAAAGCAGCCAATTTAACTAGGATTTCTTGAGATAACAAACAATTGAGTTCCTAAATGCAAGAAGGAAAAATAAAGCAACACACAGAGTCAGAGATTAGCAGTGAGAAGTGAATTTAAAAAAAGTTAAGAGATATACTGATGCATCTCTGTGAGTCATTTGTGAATGGTAGATTATGGAATGTTGATAGTTGAACAGTCAACTTTGAGGATTCTTACAACACCAGGTTATAGTCCAACAGGTTTAATTGGAAGCATACTAGCTTTCGGAGTGACGCTCCTTCATCAGGTGGTTGTGGAGGGCTCGATCGTAACACAGAATTTATAGCAAATATTTGCAGTGTGATGTAACTGAAATTATACATTGAAAAATTGATTGTCTGTAAAGAGTGTCGCTCCAAAAGCTAGTGTGCTTCCAATTAAGCCTGTTGGATTATAACCTGGTGTTGTGTGATTTTTAACTGTGTACACCCCAGTCCAACACCGGCATCTCCAAATCTTGAGGATTCTTGGTTGTGCAGGTTAGTTGAAATTTGTTTGCCTTGTTTTCTTCTAACAGTGGTTGACCAGCAGATCTCAGAGTGAGAGGCTGCTCCTGTTGTCCTGTTCGCTAGCTAGCAATCTTCTATCAGGTAGAGTAAGAGACTTTTCTACTTGCAATGCAGCAGTGACTTATGGGTCACTTATACCATGGATCTTTACAGCACACTAGTGGTTGAACCCAGGCTAATACCACAAGTATCTCAGCTCACTAACACTCCTTCTTCCACTAGCGCACACAGGCCAGGATTGAACTGGATTTTAACCCCTGTACTCTTGAAAGAAGAAGACACAAAACATATCCCTTGCCCAACTGCTCTCTCTTCCTCCAAAATGTTCACAATCTGAGATAACTCCCAGGAGTTTATAGTTCAGTATGTAATGCACTTTCTCTTTTTCAAGTCCATCTTTTTGAAGTTCCCTTGACATCTGTTCAGATGTGACATTCCAGTGTCTCTCTTTCTCCCTGTCCAGAATTTACATCTGCAGTCATTTTTGGCTGTATGTCACTTTCCTTTAAAGCAAGTTGTCATGAAGTGTTCAGTGTATTCATGGGTGATATCCATCGTCATGATACTTGCAAGAAATTTAAGGTAATTCAATGAAGCTTGTAACCTGGCTCATTTACATTTTCTGGAAGTGATGTCCATTTATAAGCAGGGACATTGCTGTTGTGTTTAACATTAACATGAATGTCCAAGCACCAGAGTACTCTTTGCTCCTCCATTGCAATATCGGACGACTTCACACATTGTGATGTTGAAAACCTGAAAGATTTAAAAGGGAGTAAAAAATGAGGTCTGCAGATGCTGGAGACCACAGCTGCAAATGTGTTGCTGGTCAAAGCACAGCAGGTCAGGCAGCATCTCAGGAATAGAGAATTCGACGTTTCGAGCATAAGCCCTTCATCAGGAATAAGAGAGAGAGAGCCGAGCAGGCTAAGATAAAAGGTAGGGAGGAGGGACTAGGGGGAGGGGCGATGGAGGTGGGATAGGTGGAAGGAGGTCAAGGTGAGGGTGATAGGCCGGAGTGGGGTGGGGGCGGAGAGGTCAGGAAGAGGATTGCAGGTTAGGAGGGCGGTGCTGAGTTGAGGGAACCGACTGAGACAAGGTGGGGGGAGGGGAAATGAGGAAACTGGAGAAATCTGAATTCATACCTTGTGGTTGGAGGGTTCCCAGGCGGAAGATGAGGCGCTCCTCCTTCAGCCGTCGTGTTGTTGTGTTCTGCCGGTGGAGGAGTCCAAGGACCTGCATGTCCTCGGTGGAGTGGGAGGGAGAGTTAAAGTGTTGAGCCACGGGGTGATTGGGTTGGTTGGTTCGGGCGGCCCGGAGGTGTTCTCTGAAGCGTTCCGCAAGTAAGCGGCCTGTCTCACCAACATAGAGGAGGCCACATCGGGTGCAGCGGATGCAATAGATGATGTGTGTGGAGGTACAGGTGAACTTGTGGCGGATATGGAAGGATCCCTTGGGGCCTTGGAGGGAAGTGAGTGTGGAGGTGTGAGCGCAAGTTTTACATTTCCTGCGGTTGCAGGGGAAGGTGCCGGGGGTGGAGGTTGGGTTGGTGGGGGGTGTGGATCTGACGAGGGAGTCTCCTAAGTGGCAACTTTTTCACACAGAGAATGGTGTGTGTATGGAATGAGGAAGAGGTGGAGGCTGGTACAATTGCAATATTTAAAAGACATGAGATGAATTTAAGAATAGGAAAGGTTCAGAGGGATGTGGGCCAAGTGCTGGCAAATGGGACAAGATTAATTTAGGATATCTGGTCAGTATGGACAAGTTGAATTGAAGGGTCTGTTGTTAAACACTATGAGTATGCATTATTTTTGGCTCTATGTTTGAGTATTCAAATACAATCCAAGCCAAGCTCCCACTCTCCATAAAATTTGTCATTAAAAACTCTTACCCTCCGTGTCCTAACTCATCTCATTCACTCTTCATCTCTCTCTGCTGGCTGACCTGGCAGTAATGTAGTAAGGAGCTAGTAACACTCCATTGCAGTTCCTATGCTCTGTCTATGCCTGGCAGAGTGGAGCTAAACGATTCAATGTATTATTACGTAGGGATTGGTGGGGATGTGGGGAGTTCATAACAGTATGATTCAGGATCTCCCAGTATTGCATCAATCATGCACCAGAAGCACGAAGAGTCAAATAAAGGTCAAGCAACAGATATGGCTGCCCATCCACTGTAACTAAGCTGCCTTTGGTTGCTCAATGCCTCCGTACTGCAAATGTCATAGTTGGAAAACCACAAATGCTAATCGGATTTCCTTAACTCTCAACACAAACAGTCATACTTTTACGACAGAAATCTAACTGGCTTTCACTTATCACAGAATGTCAGAGGATCACAGCATGTTTACATGAAACAAAATAAACTGACCTGCCCTTAAGTCATTACTAATGGTTTCTTCGCACTTAGTGATTGATTTTAATATTATATCATTGAGAAGCGATGGTAATGACTGGAATTTCTGCCGACAATTGGACACCACTGGTAGGGAGGTGAAGCAAGCTCATGGAGCTGAAATGGCTCACTCGTGTTCTCAAGATGCCTGTGTGAGTTTTTTTCCCCTCAGCCCTCAGTCACCTTCTCTTCCCTGATTGAAACATCCAAAATACTTCGATCATAGAATCCTACAGTGTGAAAGCAGGCCATCTGCACCAACCCTCCTGAAACGATTTCCACCCTATCCCTGTAACCCTGCATTTCCAATGGCCAATCCACCTAACCTACATTGCCCATAGTGTCCTGGGACATGTAGCATGGCCAATCCACCTACTCTACATGTCTCAGGACACTGTGGACAATTTAGCACAGCCAATCCACCCTCACCTGCACACCTTTGGACTGTGGGAGGAAAACAGAGAACCCGGAGGAAACCCACGTAGACAAGGGGGTGGGGAATGTGCAAACTCCACACAGACAGTCATCCAAGGCTGGAATTGAACCTGTGTCCCTGTGAGGTGGCTGTGCTAACCACTGACCGTGTCCACCTGTGCTGTGTCCTATTTGCCTGTCACTTTTGCATTTACTAAATTTGCAGAGACCAAGTCTCAGCCCCATATTTAAATCTCTCAGTGGTCTCACTTCTCCCTGTCTTGGTCATCTCACACAAGCCTAACCCGCCTTCTTTCCCTTTTGCCTTAACAGCCTGGCCTCAGAAATGAGGGGCCCTTTATTGAATGAGAGATGAAACAAAGTCCTTGGCTGTTCTCTCGGGTGATTCTAAAGGATCGCTTGGCACCATTGTGAAAAAGGAGACAGTGAAGCCTCAGAGTTGAGAGTGTGTTGCGGAAAAGCACAGAAGGTCAGGCAGCATCCAAGGAGCAGGAAAATTGACATTTCGGGCTGGAGCCCTTCATCAGGAATGAGGCTGGGAGTCTCGGGGTGGAGAGATTTGTTTATGCCACAGTCAGTACCCACAAAACAGATTATATAAGAAATTCATCAAAGATTCTGTGACAGCGCCTTCCAGACCCAGAACTACTTCCATCTAGAAGGACAAGATCCATTGGAACACCACGACCTGCAAGTTCACCTCCAAGCCACTCACCATCCTGACTCGGAAATATATCGCCATTCCTTCAGGGTCTCTGGGTCACATTCCCTCCTTTAACAGCTCTGGGGAGTCTATCTACAGTACATGGACTGCAAAGGTTCAAAAAGGCAGCTCCCCACTAACTTCTCAAAGGCAATTGGAGACATGGAAGAAATGCCGGCCCAACTATCGATATTTACATTCCACAATAGAAAATAGGCGCAGGAGTAGGCTATTCTGCCCTTTGAGCCTGCACCACCATTCAATATGATCATGGCTGATCATCCTCAATCAATATCCTGTTCCTGCCTTATCTCCATAACCCTTGATTCCACTATCCTTAAGAGCTCTAACCAACTCTTTCATGAAAGTATCCAGAGACTGGGCCTCCACAGCCTTCTGGGGCAGAGCATTCCATACACCCACCACTCTCTGGGTGAAGAAGTTTCTCCTCAACTCTGTTCTGAATGGCCTACCCCTTATTTTTAAACTGTGTCCTCTGGTTCGGGACTCACCCATCAGAGGAAACATACTTCCTTCCTCCAGAGTGTCCAATCCTTTAATAATCTTATATGTCTCAATCAGATCCCCTCTCAGCCTTCTAAACTCAAGCGTATACAAGCCCAGTCTCTCCAATCTTTCAGCATAAGATAGTCCCGCCATTCCGGGAATTGACCTCGTCACTGTACTCCCTCAATAGTCAGAATGTCTTTCCTCTCACCCTGAATCTATGCCTTCTAGTTCTGGATTCCCCCACCCTGGCTGTTTACCCTGTTTTAGATGAATCTAAAACAGAAATTGCTAGAGAAACCCAACAGGTCTCGCAGCACCTTTGGAGAGAGAAACAGAGTTAACATTTTGAGTCAAGTGACCCTTCTTCGGAACAGCTTTCTCTCCACGGATGCTGTCAGTCCTGCTGAGTTTCTCCAGCAAAACCTGGTTTTGTTTCCGATTTCCAGCACCTGCAGTTCTTTATTTTGTATTATCATAAAAGTTATTTGTGTTATTAATAGAATGTTTGGAAATAGGTGAAATGGAAAAGACAAAACAAAACCAGACTTAAAAATAGCTGATTTATAAAATTATTAATATTTAAAAAACAAATATATTTTAAAAAGAGAGAGCTTGCAGATTTTAACTGCTACATTATAGCAGGAGAAGTCTAGTTGAAGTCATTTGTTTAAAGAAAAGCAAACAGGAAATTTGAAGTTGTATTGACTGAACCACGGTAGACTTCAGGGACAGTGAAATATATTGCAAATGTTTGTAATCTTTAAACCCATGGTTATGGAGCTCTAGTTTCTACTGTCATGAGTTTAAAAGTTAACATAGAAAATGTTAAGCCATTTCCTTGGGAACTGCCACCATATGCCATTAATAAGTGTCTTCAGATTATTTATTTCATAGATCTGAGTGGTACGGAGGCTCAGTGGTTAGCAGCAGAAACCTGGATTTCTTTCCACCCTCGGGCAACTATGTGGAGTTTGCACATTCTCCCCGTGTCTGTGTGGGTTTCCTCCTGGTGCTCCTCTTTCCTCCCAAAGATGTGCAGGTTAGGTGGATTGGCCGTGCTAAATTGCCCATGGTGTCCAACGATGTGCGGGCTAGGTGGATTAGCCGTGGCAAATGCAGAATTATGGGGATAGGATAGGGAGATTGGTCAGGGTGGGATACCCCTTGGGGGGGTGGTCAGTGTGGACTCACTGGGCCAAATGACCTGCTTCCACACTGTACGGATTCTAGTCACATTTTGAGAACACATTAGCAACACATCTCAGATTTTCACAGCAAGTTATATTCAAATCAGTTTTGTTTTCATCCTAATTTGTCATTTTATCCGATTCTTGCCTTGTCACATCTGTACGTTTATTCAATCCAATCAAATTGATTTCAACAGAGGAGGACATTTAAGGTGGAGTCACATTCCAACTTGTTCATACTGGGTGCAGGAATATAGGAATATTTGGCTGCTTAATTAATATAGAAGGGATATCATACATGGGTAGATTCAAAGAGCCAGCAAATGGTTCTGAAATACCTCCATCAAATTATTGAAGTAACTTAACCATTCCAGAAAAAGTGATTCCTGACCTTTCAGGAATGTATGTGCAGATTTTATGGATGGTAGTCTGAATGATCCTGGTGCGCAACAAAACTTTGTTTTTACATATAGTACATGTGATTTATGCCCTTGTCAAATGACACTTCTGAGACCAAGAACTGCAGAGTAGATTCCAGCCACACAGAACCAGTGTTTACATTGCCTGGCACCCAACTGGCTGGGACTGCCTTACCCAGGAAGGATGCATGCTGTGCCTGTCTGGAGGCGGCTGAGTCAGAGATCGCTCTGCGGTATTTAAAGATATGTTTCAAGAAGAAGCTGGAAGCCTGTGGGTTTGGGAGTGGCATCCCCGCTCTCTCTAAACACAGAGAAAGTGCTCAGTGCATTGTATGGACTCCCTAAGCATCTTGTAAAAGAGGCATGCCATCAGAGTGGGTTTACACCAGACAGCGGTGGAATTCTCTGCCACGGGAAATTTTGAGGCCAAAACACCAAAGACTTTCAGGAAAGATGAAATCAAAAATCACACGACACCAGGTTATAGTCCAACAGGCTTATTTGACATTGCAACCTTTCAGAGCCCTGCTCCTTCCTCAGAGCTCCGAAAGCTTGTGGTTTCAAATAAACCTGCTGGACTGTAACCTGGTGTCATGTGATTTTTGATTTTGTCCACTCCAGTCCAACACTGGCACCTCCGCATCAAGGAAGATGTAGAAGTAGCAGTTAGGTCAAAAGGGGTCAAAGCATGTGGGGAGAAAAGGGCACTAAGTTGGATGGTTAGCCACAATCATATTGAATGGCAGAGCAGGTTCGAAGGGCTGAATGGCCTCCTCCTGCTCATATATTTTATTTGATGTTTCTATGTAACTTTGCGGCAAAGTGAAAAGGATAGTCCTGTCTCCCAGGATTTACTCCTTAACTTGCTAGGTTGCTCAGTTAGACTCTGTGATTTGCATTGTCAAAATAATATTATGTAAATTCTTAAAGATCATCCAGAAAGTAAGACAACATAACGAGGTCTTTTTCCTCAGGTGGGGGAGTTCAGAACTAGAGGGCACAAGTTTAGGGTGAGAGGGGAAAGACATAAAAGGGACCTAAGAGGCAACATTTTCATGCAGAGGGTGGTATACGTGTATGGAATGAGCTGCCAGAGGAAGTGGTGGAGGGTGATAAAATTGCAACATTTAAAAGGCATCTGGTTGGGTAAATAAATAGGAAGGGTTAGAGGGATATTGACCAAGTGCTGGCGGATGGGATTAGATTAATTTAGGATATCTAGTTGGCATGGATGAGTTGGACCGAAGGGGCTGTTTCTGTGCAACATCTCTACAACACTACTGCTTAACTGAATGCAAATTAATTCTGTTCGACAAAAACTCTCTCCATCCACTGCATTCTGATTCTCAGCTGCCATCCTGCACACACCATTCCTTGGTTGGAAGAAGACCATGTTCAAAGTTATCACTGCACTCTCAGCCCCAGTCTATGGGTACCATCCTCCTTCATCATTGGGGTTCCTATTTGATGACCGGGGTGGGGTGGGGGTGTAGCTGGTTAGATCTATTTTTTGGAAAGACTTACAAAAGACCAATGGTGATGCCACCATTAGGATTTTACCAGAAATTAGGACACTGAGAGAAGGAATCTTACCTAGCTCTTGCACGTAGCAGCGCCATTGGGAGGGCTGTGGCTGCTGCAGGGAAGGACAGTCCCTAGAATCACAAAGGATGGATCAAGGCTATAGGTTAGCAATTGGAGCGGGGGGATTTTATGGTTGGAGAGAGTGGAGAGAGGGCCTCACCGGCAGCGGTGATACTCACCACGCTTCCATCTTTCAGAATGCCATTCACTGGGTCCCTCAAATCGGGGCCAGCTATCTTTCATTGGGGAGCTGTGCCCCCATGGCACACATGTGAGTTGGCCTGTATGGAAAGTGCATGTTGAGAAGCGCATTGCAGCTTGCTTATTCCCAGTGCTGGAAGGATGGGGCCTTAACGTTTGCTTAGCCATTTAAAGGTCTCTACTGGGATGCAGAAGGTGTGGCAGTGCATTCCCCAGTTCAACTCTGGCTGAAGGAGATGGTAACGGGGTTCAGATATAGCAACACCACACCTGATTAAATGCCCTTCCCAGCTCAAAACTTGCCATAAGATCGGGCAAGGTCAGTGGGGGGGTGACTTGAATGGACCAACTCATAGAAATGATGTTCTGGAAGCTTCTTTGATACCAAATCTGAGTTATAAGTGAAAAGAGTCATGAGAGAGTAAAGGAATATAAGAATAAAATTAGGGGCAGCAGTCAGATACTCGTGCCTATTCCTCCATTTATACTCGATCATGACTGATGTTCAACTCAATACCGTTTTCCTGCCCTGTGCCTTGACCTCATGGTTATGTGGTTCCAAAATCAGAACCCATTAAGAGTGGATCATATTAACATACAGAGATCCCGTATCCCACTGCCTGAGAAATCATGGCCTTGTTTCCATCCATCGTCTGTTACGATCTGAGGAATGAACTGTGTCTTGTGGAAAGGTGGCTGAAGTTGCATTCACTTTTCAACTGATTCAACCTAATAATGTGAACATTTGTGCTATTTCAACCCAATTCTCATCGCTTGCTCCTCTCTTGCCAGCCAATCTCAGTTTTGTAGCTGTTCCTGCTGAAGAGAAGTGCAATTGCAATCAGTAATAAATTACTGGAGAAACTCAGCAGGTCTGGCAGCATCTATGGGCAGAGAAATAGAGTTAACATTTTGCGTCCAAAGATTCTTCATCAGAACTAATAACTGGATGGAGGGAAGGAGAGGGTGACTGGGTAGGTGGAAATGGAGCCCAGAGAGAGAGAGAGAGAGAAATAGACAGAGAGATATGAAGGAGTAGATGGACTAAAGGATTATTGATAGGAAGCTTGGACAGAAGAGAAGCTGAATAAATAGGAGAGACTGGGTTGGCCATGCTAAAAGTGACCCATGTCAGAACAGGACCTGAGTGTGGGAATGGATAAGAAACATAACCAGCCTCTAAAATGATTAAGGTCAGAGTTGAACCTTGAAGGCTGCAGGGTCCCCAAGCAGAAGATGAGATATTATTCTTGAGATTGTGCTGATCATCACTGGAGTACTACAGCAGACCTGAACTAGAAATGTTGGCATGGGAACATGGTAGTGCTTTGAAGTGGAAGGCTTGGGACCTTTTTGCAGATAGGATGTAAGTGCTCAGTAAAGAGACCACCCAGTCTGTGGTTCATCTCCCCAGTGTAGAGGAGACCACATTGTGAGCAGCGAGTACAGTGGACTAGGTTGAGTGAAGTGCAGGTTTGCCTGGAAGGTGTGTTGGGAGCCTTGTGCAGAGAGGGACAGAGGAAATAAACAGGCAGATATTATGCTTTCTGCGGTCGCATGAGAAAGGAGGTGTTGGGTGTGTAGGAAGAGTGGTGCAGACGGAGCTGTCCCTGCAGAAGGCTGACAAGGGAGGATAGGGGAACGCAGATCTGGTAGTGGCATCCTGCTGGAGGTGACTGAAGTGGCAGCTTACGACGGTTGGAGTGTGGAAGGTCGAGGGGCAGTAAGTGAGAACCAGAGGGATCTTATTGTTGTTGTGAGAAGCGAGAGAAGGGGTGAGGATTGAGGTGTGGGAGATGGGTCAGACACAGCCAAATGCCCCATCAACCACAGTAGCGGGGAATCCTTGGTTGGACATTTCTGCGGGTTCTCCTGTGTAAAGTGGTGTCATCAGAACAGATGAAACGGAGACATAGAAAGTGGAAAAGTGAGATGGTGTCCGTACAGAAAGCAGGGCTTGTAATGGATATCGGTGACCAGCCTATCGAATGAAATCAAATCTCCAGCATCTGCAGTTCTTTGTTACATTATATAAATGTAAATATAATTTGCCGCCTTTCAGCTCCCACCTTTTTTTTTCTGTCATTTAATTCCTTGTCCACTGCTCACCATCTTTGATTAACTGATGCTCTCCCCTGCCCATATCGTGTGTATTAGCCCAAAGTGAACCGGGACAAGTACATTGTTTCCCAGATATAATTGGCATGTTTTATCGCTCACATAAAAATCGAAATTGCTGGAGAAACTCACCAAGTCTGGCAGCATCTGTGGACAGAAGGCAGGGTTAATGTTTCCAGTACCAGTTGTGAAGGGGCACTTTACCCAAAATGTTAACTCTGCGTTCTCTCCCCAGGTACTGCCAGACCTGCTGATTTTCTCCAGCAATTTCTGCTTTTGCTTCAGATCTTCAGCATCCATAGTTCTTTGTTTTATTTTGTTTCATTATTCACTTTGTTCACATTATTCTCAGCCTTATAAAAAAACACCACCATTCAACTGGGGTGGCATGGTAGCTCAGTGGTTAACACCGCTGCCTCACCGTACCAGGGACCCAAGTTCAATTCTAACCTCAGACAACTGTTTGTGTAGCGTTTGCACATTCTCTCCATGTCTGCATGGATTTCCTCCCACAATGCAGAGATGTGCGGTTAGATATATTAGTCCTGGTAACTTGCCCTTGGTGTTCAGGGATGTGCAGTCTGGGTGGGTTAGCAATGAAAAATGCAGTGAACGGGTCTTGGTCGGGTGGTCTTCAGATGGTCGCTGTGGACTCAACGAGCCGAATGGCTTGCTTCCACACTGTAGGGATTCTCTGATTCTAAAAGAGACAATGTGTTGATGAGTGTTGTCAGTCATCAGTCTCAAAATGTGTGGTGCTGGAAAAGCACAGCAGGTCAGGCAGCATCCAAGGAGCAGGAGAGTTGACGGTGTGAGCATGAGCTCTTCATCAGGAATGTTGAGGGGTGCTCAAGGGGGTTGAGAGATATATTGGATGGGGGGTGGGGGTCAGGGGAAGGTAGCTTGGAAAGCGTTAGGTGGAAGATGATGGTGATAGATTGGTGGAAGGTTGGAGCGGACAGTTGGGAAGGAAGATGGACAGGTGGGAGAAGTTCAACAGAGCGATGCCTAGTTGGAGGATTAGATCTGGAATGGTGTGGGGAGAGGGGAAATGAGGAAACTGTTGATAATCAACTTTGATTGGTTGGAGGGTTTTTCCTCCACTTTGGGTGGCTTGGATTTGGCGGAGGAGAGGCCCAGGAATTGCATGTCCTTGGTGGAGTGGAAGGGGGAGCTGAAGTGGTCAGCCACAGGGCAGTGGGGTTGGTTGGTGTGTGTGTCCCAGAGACGTTTTCCTGAAACATTTGGTAAGTTGGCGACCTGTCTCCCCAATGTAGGGAAGACCACATCGAGAGCAATGGAGACAGTAGATGAGGTGTTGATGAACAATGATCACAGAAGCAATTAAACTAAAGAAGACTATTCAGCCCATCGTGTCTCAAGTTTACAAATACATTGGCGCATTTAAGTATTTCTCAAATGAAACTGATGTCTTGATCATATCAACCTTTCTTGGTCTTGCTGTCCTTCTACATGAGGCGATGTCCTTCAGTATGATTCTATATTTCCTCTCTCCACTCTATTATATTTTGCACATCAGGAGGAAATTCCCACTTCCCCATTTTTCATTGTGGCCAGCAAGTGAAGTCTGATAAGTAGGTTATGCATTAGAGCACACGTGTATTTTGGAACTGGATAAGCTGAGCCTACTAACAGTAGTGAGGTCTAACAGTGCTGAGGGAGTAAAGGATTATTGAGGGAGCTGTATTATAGTTATGAAGAAAAAGTGAAGTCTCACCTGAATGCAATTTGATGAAATTAGTCCCTGGCCTGGAATCCTGACCAGGATTCAACCACATTGTCAGTGATTCTGGAGTCATATATAGGCCACAGTTGGTAAAGATGGCAGCTTTCCTTCCCCAAAGGACATTCATGAATCAGAAGGGTTTTTAACAACAATCAACAGCCATTAGTGAAGCCAGGCTGCTTTTGGATTCTAATTTAATCAAGAGAGCATGGGGAGATTTGAACCCATGTTCCCAGAATATTAGCCTGGGATTCTACATTAGAGTCAAAAGTTGTGGCATTGGAAAAACACAGCAGGTCAGGCACATCCAAAGAGTAGAAGAATCCATAATTTGGGCATAATCCTTTCATCATGAGTGACATTACCATTATTAGTCCATTACCCCTATTGCCAGCTGAGCATTGGTAACTACACTTCAAAAATAATTTGCCTGGAGTGTGCTTTAGAAAGATTCTAAGAGTATGATAAGGCATTCTTCAGATGTCTTTTTAGTACTTGCAGGAACTCGTACAGATTAATTGATTGAATTAAGATAGTGTTGACCATGCTGTGCAAAGCTGTTGTTGTGAAACGCGCTCTCGAATTGTATCCTCGAGATTTCTATCTTCAAACCATTTTCCATCAGCAGATCTTGTGGGTAGCATGCCTGCCTCTCAGATAGAAACTCCATATCTGAGTCCCCATTCCAGGATTTGATGGCCAAGGAAGGTATGCTCATGCAGGTAGACATCCAATCTGCAAATCCTTACAATGATCTTGCAATGACTCTTAACGATTTTGATGACTCTTATCAGCATGGTATGGTAACTGCTCTTCCCAAGGCTGCAAGACATTACAGAGAGGTATAGACACAACCCAGTCCATCACGAAAAACAGCCTTCCATCCATTGACTCCGTCTACACTTGCTGCTGCCTTGGGAAAGCAGCCAGCATCATCAAAAACCCCTCCCATCCCAGTGATAGTCCCTTCCACTCTCTTTCTGAGAAATACAGAAGTTTGAAAACACACACCAACAGATTCAATTACAGCTTCTTCCCTACTGTTATCAGACTTAGGAACGGACCTCTCATAGATTAGAGTTGAGCTTTCACTGCACCTTTTCTGTAGCTGTGATGCTATATTCTGCATTCTGTTCTATGACCCCGATGTACCTACGTAAGGTAAGATTTGTCTGGATAGCATGCAAAGCAATATTTTCACTGTGTCTCAGTCCATGTGACAATAAGAAATCGAATCAAAATGCAAACGTTGCATGCCACTGGGATGTGGGAAGAGTGTGAATGCTGGAGGCTCTACCATCAATGCCATGCTACAATTACAACAACAACTTGGACTCCTTGGGAAGCAGGTTGGCTGGATGACCAGTGCAGATGAAATGGTGCCTGAAATAACTCCACAGAGGCCGATATCCCAATATCAAGTCATCCTTTATTTACATGTGGAGCGTTCTTGACAATCATTTCACTCCCTCAGAACTAGCACTCAGAGTGAACATGATGTCTGACACTCAAATTCATATCCACCAGCCAGGGCTCCCTGATTGGACCAATCCGGGAACTAATATTCTATGAGGTCCACTTGGTTGACCTTGTTTCAATCATAACAGCGCCAGCAGCAGAGAGTTCATCCCTGTTATAGCTGGAATGGATTCAGGGCTTCCTTTCTCAGTTTACCCATCAGTGGAGGCTGAGAACTCAAGAGAAAGAAAAAAAAAATCTTTTGCAATTTTGGAGAGCGGGTAGTGATGTTCTGCTGTTCTCACAGAGTTACTCTAGCATCACGTAATTTTACGCGTGTGAGGCTATGGATAGTTGATGGTGGCACCGTCAGGCACCCTGAATGCATTGAAACACACACACAAATCACTAGGCCTCAATACCTGGAGAAATATGATGGGATGTTGCATCGTACATAGTAGAGAAACACCTGAATTGTATTAGCTCTGCAACAGGATGCTTTGGTGAGTCACCCTGGCAGCATAAGTACTTTGTAAAAACAATGACTGCAGATGCTGGAAACCAGATTCTGGATCAGTGGTGCTGGAAGAGCACAGCAGTTCAGGCAGCATCCAACGAGCAGCGCTGCTCATTGGATGCTGCCTGAACTACTGTACTCTTCCAGCACCACTGATCCAGCATAAGTACTTTGGCCTTCTTTGTTCGAGAGAATGATTTAGATTTTACAGCTTATTTCTTTGATATTACTTTTCGAGAGCGGCCTTTGAGGATAATTTAGCACTTTAAATGGTGTCATTATTACTTTGGCACATTCTCTTATTTGCTATATGTTTTCAAGGTGACAGAACAGCTCATGATAAACCAAGGGAGAACCAGGAGGAACAGCTAAGGATGTCACAAACTGTGAATTTATGAAATACAACTTCTAGCCTGCTGCATTTGCTCAGTCAGACACAAAATAAAAGTAGGTTTGTTTACTTGTAAGAGGATGGGACTGTCAATACATCTAAAACATCAGTTTGCGACAAGAAAGACCTGAATATTTTGCACACACCGTTGTGTTACATCACAAAGATTTTTCCTTTGTAAAAGTATTGTTTGATTTATGTGGATTCCAGCTATGTGTTTAAAAGGATTAGGTAATGGGGAGGCTGACCTAGTGGTAATGCCACTGGGCTAGGAATCAAGAATCTCAGCAGGGGCTCTTGAGGTGCACTGGTAGTGACTCTCTGGAGGCTTTGTTGCTCCACAGTTGGGTAATCATTATTTTCCAACCCTTTTGGTTCCGAATATGTCATATTGAATTTAATACATGAATTCAGTCTTCTCTCTTCGCAGATGGCAGTGGCAAGGTTGGCAATGTTTGGCTCCTGAGAGCGAGTTCTGCCACATCCACATGGCTTCATCGCTGTCTTTCCAGTTCCGCAGCTCAGTTTAACAGTTGTTTTTGGTTTTGCGGGCCCTGGGTCCTCCTCCTGATGGCCTCCTGTTGGAGGCCGGGTCCCTGTGTATCTCCAACACAGCTCCATCTCGGGTAACAACATCTGAAAACGATTCAGGACCCTGTCGGTCAACTCAGAACCTGGACCATTGGATCAGTGTCCAGCATTGGAGGAGGCTGTGGGACCCGCCGCAGCATTGTCTGTCTCCAGCTCAGGGGCGGCAGATGTGGAAGTGATAGCACCAGTGGCAGAAAGAAAGGAGCAAATCACGGGGACCCTGGTGGTGGTGGTGGTGGTGGTGGGGGTGTGGGGGGGTGGGGGGGTGGGGCGGCGGGGTAGGGGGTAGCCTGATCATGGTGGTTGGAGGAACAGAGAGAGTGAAGGCTACAGAGAGGGAAAGATGAACATTTGAAGCTGTTTCTGTTTTAGCAATAGCAATTTAATATTTATTTATTCAGTATTTTACCATTTATTCAATTTATTCTGTCATCCAAGATGGTGTCAGAATGTGGCGACATTATTCACTTTTCATTGGACCTGAGTACAAGTGACAATATTAAATAAATAATAAAAAAAATCTCTGAACAGGTTTGATCAGACAGCACTTGAAAAAGGTTTCTGAACTGTCCTAAGTGTGTGTGTGTGTGTGTGTGTGTGTGTGTGTGAGAGAGACCTTTGATGGGTGCATTCCAGAATGGAGATTTCACTGCATGTCGAAATCCAGAAAAGGAAAAGGAAACCATTCGCTTCAGTTTGACATTTCCCCCACTTGTAAGGTCAGGTCAGAGTGGGGTGTGGAGAGGGGAGGGATGATGTCCCACACCCCAAGAACGCTTTCCCCTTGCTGTCCTTTATGTAATTAAAGTCTCCAATTATAACTAAGCTATGACGTTTCTCTCTTAACTTTTTTGCTGGTGTGATCCTCTACACCCTTCTCACTAATGAATGGCCTGTAGAGTATATCAAGCAACGTGATTGCACCTTTTATGTTCCTTAGGTCTAGACAAAGTTCTGTGCCGGAACGCTCTGGGCTGTCCCCATTCTCCAGGCCTTCACTTCATCCTTTCTTCCCTTTTCTGTTTCCTTTTTGGGTAACCAGGAATATTTAACCCCTAATCACATCCCTTCTTAAACAAGTCTCTACTTATGCCAGAACATTACCATCCCATGTGACAAGCGTGTGCCTGTCACTCCTCAGTCTTAGTCATTATATCCTGTGCATAAGCATATATGCAGTGTAACTCAGTTTTTGACTTTCTGTCTTACACTGTCTCAACCTATTAACTTACTGTTCTCTATTCTGGTGCTGTCTCTCTCAATATTCCGTGCATACTGGTATTACTCTCTATTGTTCTATTGTAAATCCCCATCACTGCTGAGCTAACCCTCACTAATTGCACTAGCAAACCGCTCCCACCAGGAACTCAGTTGCAACTTTGTTCTGATACAACTCATAGATTCCCTACAATGTAGAAACAGGCCTTTCAGCCTAACAAGTCCACACCAACCCTCTGAAAAGTAACCCACCCAGACCCATTCCCCTACCCTATTATCCTATATTTACCGCTGACTAATGCACCTAACCTACACATCCATGAACACTACGGGCAATTTGGCATGGCCAATCCACCTAACCTGCATATCTTCGGACTCTGGGAGGAAACCAGAGCACCCGGAGGAAACCCATGCAGACATGGGAGAATGTGCAAACTCCACACAGACAGTGGTCCGAAGCTTGAATCGAACGCGGGTCCCTGCCATTATGAGGCAGTAATGCTAACCACTGAGCTACCATGCTCCAGTTTGTTCAGCTGGCATCTCCCCAGATTCAGTCCCAGTGTTGCAGAAATCTAAAACCCTCCCTCCTGCACTACCTTTCCCAGCCGTGCACTCAACTTCCTATGTCTGTTCGCATTTGCACACAGCAATGGAGATGACTCCCTTTCATATGCTGCTTACCTAGCTCCCCAGATTCCCTTTGTGGACCACACTCCCTCTCCCTAGCTTGGCTGTTGTTTCTTATGTGGAGTTCAGAAGCTAGCTGTTCATTCTCCCCTACAAAAATATCCTGCAGCTGTTCTGTGGCGTCCATCATCCTAGCACCAGGGAAGGAACATATCATCAAGTTGAAGCAACAGAAATGTCTGTCTGCTCCTCTGATAATGTTCTCACTCATCTTGTATCCCTGCAGTACAGCTGGACTACTCATAGCTACCTCTTGCTGCTCTCTTTCAAGGAGCTATTGCCCTCGCCTCTATCCAGAATGGAAAACTACCTGGTGAGCAGTCCTTCTGCTCTACCTGCCTGTCCATTGTGGACTGTCTAGTGATCACCGATTGACTCTCTACCTGCTTGCCTCTAAGCTGTGGTGTGACCACCTCTCTGAGCATGTCATCCTCACAGGTCTCTGCCTCACAGGCACACCTCAGTGACTCCAGCTGACTGCTGAGGATCTGATAGCTCAAACTGCCCCATCCTGCTCATGAAGTGAAGAAGGCTAGTAGCATGCTGGCCTTCATAACAAGAGGAATTGAATATAGAAGCAAAGAGGTGCTTCTGCAGCTGTACAGGGCCCTGGTGAGACCACACCTGGAGTACTGTGTGCAGTTCTGGTCTCCAAATTTGAGGAAAGACATTCTGGCTATTGAGGGAGTGCAGCGTAGGTTCACGAGGTCAATTCCTGGAATGGCGGGATTATCTTACACTGAAAGACTGAAGCGACTGGGCTTGTATACCCTTGGGTTTAGAAGACTGAGAGGGGATCTGATTGAGACATATAAGATTATGAAAGGATTGGACACTCTGGCAGCAGGAAACATGTTTCCGCTGATGGGTGAGTGCCAAACCAGAGGACACAGCTTAAAAGTACGGGGTAGACCATTTAGGACAGAGATGAGGAGAAACTTCTTCACCCAGAGAGTAGTGGCTGTGTGGAATGCTCTGCCCCAGAGGGCAGTGGAGGCCCAGTCTTTGGATTCATTTAAGAAAGAGTTGGATAGAGCTCTCAAAGATAGTGTAATCACGGGTTATGGAGATAATTAGGAATGATCAACCATGATCATATTGAATGGCAGTGCAGGCTCGAAGGGCTGAATAGCCTTCTCCTGCACCTATTGTCTATTGTCTATTGTCTATTGATAGCTCAAACTACCCCACCCTGCTCATGAATTTATCTAGGTCACCTGAAGTGCCAGAGGAAAGGTATTCCACTTGGCTAAGCTACCCTACCCTCAGTTAATTGTGTGTGTGGAGTTTGCACATTCTCCCTGTGGGTGCGTGGGTTTTCTCTCACAGTCAGAGGGAAATGGGTCTTGGTGGGTTACTCTTTGGAGGGTCAGTGTGGACTGGTTGGGCCGAAGGGCCTGTTTCCACACTGTAGGGAATCTAATCTAATCTAGACCCTGCGGTCCAATCAGTCTATGCCAAACATAATCCCAAACTAAACTCGTCCCACCTCCCTCCCCCTGGTCCGTATCTCTGCAAAACTCTCCTATTCATGTATTTATCCAAATGTCTTTTAAACTTTGAAATTATACCCACAGCCACCATTTTCTTGGGAAGTTCATTCCACACACAAATCTTCCTCTGCATAAAAAAACGGCCCCTCATGTCTTTATTAAATCTCCCTCCTCTCACCTTAAAAACGTGTCCCCTAGTCTTGAAATTCCCCATTCCAAGGGAAAGAGCACCTGCCATTAACTCTATCTGTACCCCTGATGATTTTATAAACCTCTCTAAGGGCACCTCGCAAGCTCCTCAACTCCAGTGAAAATAGTCTCAGCTTATCCAATCACTTTTCATAACTGAAACCTTCCATACCTGACAACATCCGGGTAAATCTCTTCTGAACCCTTTCTTGCTTGATAATATCCTGCTTATAAACTTTAACTCTGTTTTCTCTCCACGGATGCTGCTCGACATGTTGAGTTTCTCCAGCACTTTCTGTTTTTGTTTCAGGTTTGTTGCATCTGCAGTTCTTTGTATTATTTACTTACTCAGCTTTAATTAACCTTATCTTAGTGTAACATTATTCACTTTAACTTTAAACTTAGTTTTGTGTTGTTTACGAGAAACCGGAGCTTGTTAGAAAGTAGAGATTCTTCACCCTTACCCAAAATCCCTCTCTTGGCCAATAAATGCTTACTTGCCCTGTGTGACTTCAGGGTGGCATGGTGGCTCAGTTACCTCACAGTGCCAGGGACGCAGGTTCGATACCAGCCTCGGGTGACTGTGTGGAGTTTGCACCCTCCCTTCTTGCCTGTGTGGGTTTCCTCCCACAGTCCAAAGTTGTGCAGGTTAGGTGGATTTGGTCATGTTAAATTGCCCATAGTGTCCAGGGATGTGCAGGCTCGGTGGGTTAGCTGTGGGAAATGCAGGGTGTCAGGGACGAAGTGGATCTGGGTGGGATGACCTTCAGATGGCTGATGCTAATTGGATGGGCCGAATGTCCTGCTTCCATAGTGTAGGGGTTCAATGATTCTAGTTGAACAGTCTCCAGCTTTCAAAATGACTGAAATACAGTCCTGAACAAGCAGTTGCTGAAAAACCACAGCTTTCCTGTGATGTCAATGTTGACACGTTTCTCTGTTGCTGTGTCATGTTCTGGAGGCTTTCTGCCTCTGCTCCTGAACCTAAGTCTGTCTTGCAGTGGGGAAAGATGAAAGGCTTCATTATAATGAACAGAAGCAAGTTAAAGTATTGATTCAAAGGGGGAAACGACAGAAGCCCAGATTGATAGTGAAGACAGCACTGACGAGGGATATAGTGATGGCATGTAAACAAAGAACTGCGGATGCTGAAAACCTGAAACTAAAACAGAAATTGATTGAGACGCTGAGTAGATCTGGAGAGAGAAACAGAATTAATTTTTCGTGTCCCGTGACCGTTCTTCAGAATGATGAAAACAATGGCTTGCTGCACTCCTGCCATTTTAACATCAGCATCTTCACAAGTCTCAGGCCTCCTGTGCGTTAAAACATGATCGCCCAACACTCCCCCATTGCTGTTGGTGTCTCTTAATACCATGTTGATTTTGAAACTCTATTATTAAAGAGTTTATTAAAGTGGGGTGGCATGGTGGCTTGGTGGTTAGCACTGCTGCTTCATAGCATCAGGGTCCCAGGTTTGATTCCAGCCTCAGGTGACTGTCTGTGTGGAGTTTGCACATTCTCCCCATGTCTGTGCGGGTTTGCTCCGGTTTCCTCCCATAGTCCAAAGATGTGCAGATTAGGTGAATTGGCCATGCTAAATTGTCCAAAGTGCTAGGTGCATTAGTCAGAGGGTAATGGGTCTGGATGGGTTACTCTTCAGAGGATTGGTGTGGACTGGTTGGGCCGAAGAGCCTGTTTCCACACTTTAGGGAATCCAATCTTAAAGAAATACAGTACAGATAACATAATTAATCATCTCGATACATGAAAATATGGAGTAGACCATTTGGTCATTGAGTCTGTCCACCAGTCAGTAACTCTGTCCCCTATCCCTGCTTTCTCTCTATGCCCTTTAGCCTGAAGAACTATACTCAACTCTTTCTTGAAAACGTTCAATGTTTTGGCCTCAACCATTTTCTGTGGCCGAGAATTCCACAAACCCATCCATCTCTGGGGGAAGAAATCTTTCCTCACCTCAGTCTTAAGTGACTTCAAACTGTGACCCCCCCCCCCTACTTCTAAACTCCCCGTTCATTAGGAACATCATTCCTGTGTTTATCCTGTGCTGTCCTGTTAGAATGTGATAATGACTAGATATAGTAGTAAAAAATGAGGTCTGCAGATGCTGGAGATCACAGCTGCAAATGTGTTGCTGGTCAAAGCACAGCAGGTTAGGCAGCATCTCAGGAATAGAGAATTCGACGTTTCGAGCATAAGCCCTTCATCAGGAATAAGAGAGAGAGAGCCAAGCAGGCTGAGATAAAAGGTAGGGAGGAGGGACTAGGGGGAGGGGCGATGGAGGTGGGATAGGTGGAAGGAGGTCAAGGTGAGGGTGATAGGCCGGAGTGGGGTGGGGGCGGAGAGGTCAGGAAGAGGATTGCAGGTTAGGAGGGCGGTGCTGAGTTGAGGGAACCGACTGAGACAAGGTGGGGGGAGGGGAAATGAGGAAGCTGGAGAAATCTGAATTCATACCTTGTGGTTGGAGGGTTCCCAGGCGGAAGATGAGGCGCTCCTCCTCCAGCCGTCGTGTTGTTGTGTTCTGCCGGTGGAGGAGTCCAAGGACCTGCATGTCCTCGGTGGAGTGGGAGGGGGAGTTAAAGTGTTGAGCCACGGGGTGATTGGGTTGGTTGGTTCGGGCGGCCCAGAGGTGTTCTCTGAAGCGTTCCGCAAGTAAGCGGCCTGTCTCACCAATATAGAGGAGGCCACATCGGGTGCAGCGGATGCAATAGATGATGTGTGTGGAGGTACAGGTGAACTTGTGGCGGATATGGAAGGATCCCTTGGGGCCTTGGAGGGAAGCGAGTGTGGAGGTGTGGGCGCAAGTTTTACATTTCCTGCGGTTGCAGGGGAAGGTGCCGGGGTGGAGGTTGGGTTGGTGGGGGGTGTGGATCTGACAAGGGAGTCACGAAGGGAGTGGTCCTTGCGGAACGCTGATAGGGGAGGGGAGGGAAATATATCCTTGGTGGTGGGGTCCGTTTGGAGGTGGCGGAAATGGCGGCGGATAATACGTTGTATGCGCAGGTTGGTGGGGTGGTAGGTGAGAACCAGTGGGGTTCTGTCTTGGTGGCGGTTGGAGGAGCGGGGCTCAAGGGCGGAGGAGCGGGAAGTGGAGGAGATGCGGTGGAGGGCATCGTCGATCACGTCTGGGGGGAATCTGCGGTCCTTGAAGAAGGAGGCCATCTGGGCTGTGCGGTGTTGGAATTGGTCCTCCTGGGAGCAGATGCGGCGGAGACGAAGGAATTGGGAATATGGGATGGCGTTTTTACAGGGGGCAGGGTGGGAGGAGGTGTAGTCCAGGTAGCTGTGGGAGTCAGTCGGTTTATAGTAGATGTCTGTGTTGAGTCGGTCGCCCGAGATAGAAATGGAAAGGTCTAGGAAGGGGAGGGAGGAGTCTGAGACGGTCCAGGTCCTCTATATTGGTGAGACAGGCCGCTTACTTGCGGAACGCTTCAGAGAACACCTCTGGGCCGCCCGAACCAACCAACCCAATCACCCCGTGGCTCAACACTTTAACTCCCCCTCCCACTCCACCGAGGACATGCAGGTCCTTGGACTCCTCCACCGGCAGAACACAACAACACGACGGCTGGAGGAGGAGCGCCTCATCTTCCGCCTGGGAACCCTCCAACCACAAGGTATGAATTCAGATTTCTCCAGCTTCCTCATTTCCCCTCCCCCCACCTTGTCTCAGTCGGTTCCCTCAACTCAGCACCGCCCTCCTAACCTGCAATCCTCTTCCTGACCTCTCCGCCCCCACCCCACTCCGGCCTATCACCCTCACCTTGACCTCCTTCCACCTATCCCACCTCCATCGCCCCTCCCCCTAGTCCCTCCTCCCTACCTTTTATCTCAGCCTGCTTGGCTCTCTCTCTCTTATTCCTGATGAAGGGCTTATGCTCGAAACGTCGAATTCTCTATTCCTGAGATGCTGCCTAACCTGCTGTGCTTTGACCAGCAACACATTTGCAGCAGATAATGACTAGATACTAAATATTGAACCAAAATTTGGACAGAACTCCACTCCATTTGTTTTAAAATCGTGCCTTACACATCAATGTGAGAGAGCAGATATGCATCTCAATTTAACACCTGACTGGATAGACAACTCTTCTGATGGTGCTATTGACACATAGCATCCTTTTGGAATATCATTCTGGATTTTGTCCTCAAGTCTGGAGTGGGACTGACTGAGACTGAACCAGCGTCAACACTTCACAGAGAATATCCACTGGAAATGAGTAAAGGAAGGGGACTTGGTGGACAACAGGTGCAAGATGGGATGGACAGCAGAATGCAAGGTTGAAATGGGAGGGTGCACCAACACCGTGGACAGGGTTAGAGGATGAGGAAGAAGATTTTGGAAAGAAATGCAAGACTGAGACTCAATGAGGGTCACCAAGGCAGGATGGGTGATAGTTGAGTGGAGTACATGTTATGGCCTTGGCAACTAAGATCTGAATTTTGTTTTATTTCTTCATGGATGAAGGCATTGCCAGCTAAGCCAGTATTTATTGTCCATCACTAATTGCCCAGAGGCAAATATGGATTCATGGTCATTATTAGACTCTTAATTCCAGAGATTATTTAATTCAGATTCCACCATCTGCCATGGTGGGATTTGAACTAGGTCCCCAGAACAAGTCCACACCGACCCTCCCAGACCCATTTCTCTCTGACTAATGCACCTGACAAGATGGGCAATTTAGAATGGCCAATGCACCTGACCTGCACATTTAAGGGGCGGCACGGTGGCACAGTGGTTAGCACTGCTGCCTCACAGCGCCAGGGACCTGGGTTCAATTCCTGCCTCAGGCGACTGACTGTGTGGAGTTTGCATGTTCTCCCCGTGTCTGCGTGGGTTTCCTCCGGGTGCTCCGGTTTCCTCCCACGGTCCAAAGATGTGCAGGTCAGGTGAATTGGCCATGCTAAATTGCCCGTAGTGTTAGGTAAGGGGTATATGTAGGGGTATGGGTGGGTTGCGCTTCGGCGGGTCGGTGTGGACGTGTTGGGCCGAAGGGCCTGTTTCCACACTGTAAGTAATCTAAACATGGGTGGCATGGTGGTTCAATGGTTAGCATTGCTCCCTCAAAGCGCCAGGGACCTAGGTTCGATTCCAGCCTCGGGCAACTGTCTGTGTGGATTTTTCACATTCTCCATGTGTCTGCATGGGTTTCCTCCCACAGTCCAAAGATGTGCAGGTCAGGTGCATTGGCCATTCTAAATTGCCCATCTTGTCAGGTGCATTAGTCAGAGAGAAATGGGTCTGGGAGGGTCGGTGTGGACTTGTTGGGCCGAAGGATCTGCTTCCACACTGTAGGGAATCTAATCTAATCTAAAGATGTGCAGATTAGGCGAATTGGCCATGCTAAAATTGCCCATATTGTTAAGTGCATCAGTCAGGAGTAAATATAAGGTAGGGGAATGGGTCTGGATAAGCTACTCTTTGGAGGGTCGGTGTGGACTTGTTGGGCCGAAGGGCCTATTTCCATACTTTGGGGAATCTAATCTAAACATTAGCTGGGTCTCTGAGCTAACAGTCCAGCAATAATACCACTAGGCCATTGCCTTCCCTTTGAATGAGGGAGCAGGCCGAAGGGTCGAGTGGCCTACTCGTGCACCTATTTTCTTTGTTTCTTAAGGAGTGTTTTAGAAACAAGGGCCAACCTCCCAGCTGGTTTGCAGAGCTCACTCTCTGTTGGAAATACAAGTTTGACCACACTTTTCATTCATAAATTCAACACATTCTTCGTGATTTGGTTCATATAATGTAGGAGGTATAGTTATTAAGTTTGCAGACAACATCAAAATTGGTAATGAAGTGGACGGTGAAGAAGGTTATCTCAGAGGATAACATGACCTTGATCAGATAGGCTGATGGGTTGAGGAGTGGCAGATGGAGTTGTTTTAGACAAATGTGAGGTTCTGCATTTTGGAAAGGCAAATCAAGGCAGGACTTAGACATTTAATGGTAATGTCTTGGGGAATGTTACTGATCAAAGAGACTTTGGAGTGCAGATTCATAGTTCCTTGAAAATAGTGTCACATGTAGATAGGATAGTGAAGAAGGTGTTTGGTACACTTGTTTTATAGGTCAATGCATCAAGTATAGGAGTTGGGAGGTCATGTTGCAGCTGTACAGGACATTGGTGAGGTCACTTTTGATATGCTGTGTGCAAATCTGGTCTCCCTCCTATTGGAAGGATGTTGGGAAACTTGAAAGGGCTCAGAAAACATTTACAATGATGTTGCCATGTTTGGAGTGTTTGAGCAATGGAGAGAGACTGATTAGGTTGGGACTACTTTCCCTGGAAAGTTGGAGGCTGAGGGGTGACCTTATTGAAATTTATAAAATCACAAAGAACATAGTTAGGGTGAATAGCCAAGGTCTTTCCCCGGGATATGGGAGTCAAAACTGGAGGGCATAGGTTAAAGGTGAGAGGGGAAAGATTTAGAAGAGACCTAAGGGGAAACATTCTCATGCAGAGGGTGGTGCATGTATGGAATGAGTTGCCAGAGGAAATATTGGAGGCTGGCACAATTACAGCATTTAAAAGGCATCTGGATGGGTACAGAATTTAGAGGGGTATGGGCCAAATGCTGGCAAATAGGACTGGGTTAAGTTAGGATACCTGGTTGGCATGGACAGGTTGGACCGAAGAGTCTCCATGCCGTACAGTTCTATGTCGCTACATTAATATTAACATTTTTATCAAGAATGATGATCTGTTTCTAAAATAAGTTTATGAGTACGAACCTCGTATATGACAGTACTTGGATTCGCAAAGAGATGAGTATCAAATCTTCAAGCTTGTGGTGATCAATGCATGGATCAAAATTCCAGCTGCAGTGGAGTAAGATAGGAGCAAAGGTGAATGAAGATGAAAGTAGACCATCTTAGTGATACCTCACTTCTGAGATTTGAGCCTGAGCTGAGGGTTGATTATTAGATTAGATTACTTACAGTGTGGAAACAGGCCCTTCGGCCCAACAAGTTCATACTGACCCGCCGAAGCACAACCCACCCATACCCCTACATTTACCCCTTACCTAACACTACGGGCAATTTAGCATGGCCAATTCACCTGACCTGCACATCTTTGGACTGTGGGAGGAAACCGGAGCACCCGGAGGAAACCTATGCAGAGAGAACATGCAAACTCCACACAGTCAGTCACCTGAGGCGGGAATTGAACCCGGGTCTCAGGCGCTTTGAGACAATAGTGCTAACCACTGTGCCACCGTGCAGCCATTATGGGGGTGTATGCTGTCAAGGTTGAATTTGATCAGGCACTGAATGAAAGTTAATCGGTCAGGGAGACAAGATTGTGCAGTTTTTACAAGAATCAGCCCTTGCCAGTGCTTCACGGCACATACCCTCAGGTCATTCTCAGGTTGTCACACTAGCCGTAATGTCTGAGATGAAATGTTGAAGAGGATTCTAACGCAAATTGCACTGAGCTAATGAAATGCAAAAGGACTCAACCTGTGGAAACATTATTGAAATAACAACAGAAACTCCTGAAGTGATTCAATGGTCTGGCAGCATGAGAGAGAAGCAGAGCTGATGTTTTTGAGCCCAATATGACTCTCACTCAGAACTGACTGACTTTTGGAAGCATGGATAACTAGAACGTAGATAATGGAAGTTTTACCAATCCGTGAAGAGAAAGATGGAAAATTTTTCAAACAGTCTAAATTTAACTTGAAGGAGTATGTCACATCCATGGCATTACAGAAGTTTTATCTTAAACTGACGACATTTCAATACATTCATTGACAGGATGCAAGCCGTTTCAACTGTGTCGTCTAATCACTCAGTATTATTTCCTGAACGTTACTTCCTCAAATTAAAACGTTTGTCAGTGATGAGTTAATGACATATAGTATAGTACTTCACTGTGTAATTCAATGTCGCAAGACTAATAGTACATTGAGTTCTGTGTGCTTTGGTGGCTTTTTTTTAACTGAAATATTAGATAATGTATCAGTCTGATTTAGTAATTTAACAACAGAACTTGGTTTAGTATGTCCATTATACAAACAGTAATATAATATAAAATTAAATCTAAAATTAGCATGAACTAATAGTGAGCCTAAAGACATTTTAACTAGAAGCTGGCCTTATCTATGTCGTGCCTCTTGGCTATGGTGTAAAATTTGTTTAAATTAATCACATTCTGCACCTTCTGAAGAATAAGTTGCCTTTAATTTTAGTCCTTCTCTTCCTGCCACTTTACCATTTATCATCCTTTCTCCCCTTCACCCCAACATAATGCTTCCTATTCAGAATAAACCTCTCAGCTGATAAGAAGCTGCTCCGAAATGTCAGTGAAAAAATCTAGGGAGAGAGAGAGAGAGAGAGAGAGACAGTGCAAAATGAGAAATGGAAATGTGGTTGTGCAGGGGGATCGAACCAACTTCAAAACCATTTGGAGCCCGTCCAACGTCCCAGCTGGTCTGCAGAGCTCACTCCCTGTTATAAACACATATCTGACCACATTTTCCATTCATACAGTCAACACATTCTTGTCCGTTGAACTTCAGAATCCAAAAAAAAACAACCACTAGTGAGTCTGAATTTATTGGGGACCGAAGGTTCCAGCCCAAATTAATTTTATAAGCGAGTCACCACCCTTGATAAAAAATACTAATATTAATCTGAATTAAGACACATATTAATGTGCTGACTCTATGAATGGGGAGTGTGGTCAATCTGTGTTTTCATGAGACAGTGAGCTCTGCAAACCAGCTGGAAGGTTTGGCAGTTACATCGGACCTTGCTTCTAACACATGGTTAAGGAAATATAGGAGTAGGCCATTCGGCCCCTTGAGCCTGCATCACCATTCAGTATGATCATACCAGATCATTCAGTTACAGCTTTCTCCCCCTATCCCTTGATCCCTTCAGTCGAAAAGGCCATATCCTTCTTGCATATATCCAACGAATTGACCCCAACAGCTTTCTGCAGGATGAGAATTCCACAGGTTCACAACTCTCTGAGGGAAGAAATTCTTCCTCATCTCAGTCCTGAATGGCTTACCCCTTATTCTTAGACTGTGACCCCTGGACTTCCCCAACATCAGGAACATCCTTCCTGCGTATAGTCTGTCCAGTCCCATCAGGATTTTATATGTTTCTATGAGGTCTCCTCTCATTCATTGAGTACAAATCGAGTCGAGCCAAAAATTGGGCGGCACGGTGGCTCAGTGGTTAGCACTGCTACCTCACAGCACCAGGGACCTGGGTTTGATTCCCACCTCGGGCAACTGTCTGTGTGGAGTTTGCACGTTCTCCCCGTGTCTGCGTGGGTTTCCTCCAGGTGCTCCGGTTTCCTCCCACAGTCCAAAGGTGTGCAGGTCAGGTGAATTGGCCATGCTAAATTGCCCGTAGTGTTAGGTGGATTAGTCAGGGGTGAATGTAGGGGAATGGGTCTGGGTGGGTTGCTGTTCGGAGGGTCGGTGTGGACTTGTTGAGCCAAAGGGAATCTAATCTCATGAAAAAATCCAGAAATCTGCCTGCATTACAAAAATGCTCCTCTGGGACCCAGTCTAGACCACCCATCCTTCCCCATGTCAAGGTTCCATGCTTCTCCCCTGACAGCTAGCAGTTGTTTCTTGCATGCTGTACTCCTGGAACAAACAATTAATGGTCTGGTTACATAGTAATGAACCTGTTAGATAAAACTGCTGTGGCCCTATGTGACTGAGGTCAGGCAGGATACTAACTGAAACTAATGGCTCCCTGATGGAAACCTGTTCGCACTTCTCACCATTAGCTTCCCCAATCTACATTGTTTCCAACATCCATCCAACTAGTAGTTTTAATGTAGGAAACAAGTACAGACGTTATTAATTAGAGAAACACCCTCTTATAGGGTCCAATTTTAGCTGTGGATGTGAATAATTTTAGAGTGAGTTAAAATTTACCTTGTAATATCTAGGTTTACATACATGTAAAAAACATTACATTGAACAGATGGGCAGGAAACTAGCCAACAGGATACATGAGCACCAACTAACCACCAAAAGACATGACCAACTATCACTAGTATCCTATACACACAGACGAAGAGGGAGACCAGTTTGACTGGGACAATACATCCATCCTAGGACAGGCTAAAGAAAGACATGCACAGGAATTCCTAGAGACCTGGCATTCAAAACAGAACTCCATTAACAAATACATCAATTTGGTACCCATTTACCAACCTCTCAGAAAAAGAACCAGAAAGCGATATCACCCACCACAAAAGACCAAAACAGATATATAGCAAGCAGGACAGAACACCAGCGCTTCATCAGAGGCTGACCGATGATGTTACCCAGCAAGGTGAGGAAAGCATCTGAGAACAAATCTACCAGCTCAGCGAGCAAGCATACAACCTATACATGTAAAGTCACTATAGTCCAATTGGACTGCACACTCATCAGAGGGAGTGATGACCAGTGATGGTTTACCCTGAGGGTCACCATGTGTCGGGTGAGGGGAAAGGTTGAGAAGGAGAGTCCATCATGATAAACTCAACTGCTTTGGACGTTGAACCCCCCTCTCTTGGCATCACTCTTCATTGCAAACCAAACGTCCAGCTAACTGAGCTAACAATTCAACTGAGGGCAATGGCTCTTCAGTGCATAATGATTACTTGAGCCTAGGTTAATAGTATTGAGCAAGAATATTGAAAGTCTTGTCTTCATCTGTCTGCCACATTCAAAAATAGCACACCCAGAAGTCTCACCTCAAATGTCAGACCTAAAAAATTGTTACCCCGCCCCCCACCCTCCCTGGTCCCCCAAAGTAAGCCTGCTCAGCAATATAGAACAATCAGTAAAGTTTTAATAATTTGCTATTAATTAAGGAGCAAAGCGTATCAGTAAGGAATGAGTAGCCAATGGAAAACCGGGCAGTGAAGGCTCGCATTTTGCTTTCAGAGATGCAATTCCTGAGCTGAATGCCTGGAAGAACTGCACCACTTTGTCAAATCCATTTGGTCATTTCTTTGAGTTGCTCAAAGCACGTGTGAAATTAAGCTGCCGTAGTTCAAGCGATGGAGGAGCCGGTGTTGGACTGGGGTGCGCAAAGTTAAAAAATCACACAACACCTTACGATCTTATACTCTGCAACCACTTGATGAAGGAGCAGTGCTCTGAAGGCTACTGCTTCTGAATAGACCTGTTGGACTTTAGTCTGCTGTGGTGCTGACTACTGAGTCCGAATTGATGTGGCAACATACACAATCCAGCTTAATGTTGCAGCGTGGATGATAGAGTCTCCAACAGCTTTTCCATCATATACTGACCAGTAATTCTCTCCCCGCTCCCCCCTTTCCTTACAACCCACTTTAGCATGTGTTTGAAGGATTTTAAAGGTTGATACTGGACATTGGCTGGACATGCTATGAGAAAATAACATTACTTGATTGACTGAATACCAAGCATTTTTGCATAATACCATTCCTAAACAGGATACAGCTGTGTTTAGTAATCTCACAGCAAGCCATTAATTGCCAAGTCAACAGAGACCTCATCACCAGACGCAGATGCTATTGGCCTAACCAGGTTATAGTTATTGAGTACAGTGCACCAGTCTCGCCAATGTGGGGAGGAGAACAGCAGAAAGTA
Organism: Hemiscyllium ocellatum; assembly: GCF_020745735.1. Lineage (NCBI taxonomy): Eukaryota > Metazoa > Chordata > Chondrichthyes > Orectolobiformes > Hemiscylliidae > Hemiscyllium > Hemiscyllium ocellatum. The sequence continues at coordinate 101,497,651 of NC_083410.1, forward strand.
GTAAGGAAATAGGCTCAATTCTATCATATTGATGGTTTCACGTCCAGAAGAAAAATAACGAGCGAAGATGGCAGTGGAGAAAGACGCTGCAGCTGCAGCTTGTCTGTTCAATCCATTTCTTTATCTTCATTTTTCTCTTTTTGTGTTTTTTCTCCCTCATTTCTTCCTTCTCGGCGACATCTGAATTCCCAGCCTCAGCGTGGACTCGGAATCTTGGCCTCAGCGCGGACTCAGATTCCCAGTCATAGCGCGGACTCGGAATCTCGGCCTCAGCACGGACTCGGAATCTCGGCCTCAGCGCGGACTTGGAATCTTGGCCTCACTGCGGACACGGATTCCCAGCCTCAGCGTGGACTCGGATTCTCGGTCTCAGCGCGGACTCGGATTCTCAGCCTCAGCGTGGACTCGGATTCTCGGTCTCAGCGCGGACTCGGATTCTCAGCCTCAGCGTGGACTCGGATTCTCAGCCTCAGCGCGGACTCGGATTCTCAGCCTCAGCGTGGACTCGGATTCTCAGCCTCAGCGTGGACTCGGATTCTCAGCCTCAGCGCGGACTCGGATTCTCGGTCTCAGCGCGGACTCGGATTCTCGGTCTCAGCGCGGACTCGGATTCTCGGTCTCAGCACGGACGCGGATTCCCTGCCACAGCGTGGACTCAGATTCTTAGCCTCAGTTTGGACTCGGATTCTCGGTCTCAGCGTGGACTCAGATTCTCGGTCTCAGCGTGGACTCGGATTCTCGGTCTCAGCGCGGACTCGGATTCCCAGCCTCAGCGTGGACTCGGATTCTTGGTCTCAGCGCGGACTCGGATTCTCGGTCTCAGCGTGGACTCGGATTCTCAGCCTCAGCGTGGACTCGGATTCTCGGTCTCAGCGCGGACTCGGATTCTCGGTCTCAGCGCGGACTCGGATTCTCGGTCTCAGCGTGGACTCGGATTCTCAGCCTCAGTGTGGACTCGGATTCTCGGTCTCAGCGCGGACTCGGATTCTTGGTCTCAGCGCGGACTCGGATTCTCGGTCTCAGCGTGGACTCGGATTCTCAGCCTCAGCGTGGACTCGGATTCTCGGTCTCAGCGCGGACTCGGATTCTCGGCCTCAGCGCGGACTCGGATTCTTGGTCTCAGTGCAGACTCGGATTCTCAGTCTCAGCGCGGACTCGGATTCTTGGTCTCAGCGCGGACTCGGATTCTCGGTCTCAGCGTGGACTCAGATTCCCGTCCACAACGCAGATTCGGATTCTCAGCCTTAGCATGAAAAGTGTGCCCCTCAGGGCCTTTTTAAATCTGTCCCCTCTTACATTAAACCTATACCCTCTAGTTCTGGACACCTCAACCGCAGAAAAATGACCTTGTCTATCCACCCTATCATGCCCCTCATGTCTTTATAAACCTCTATGAGGTCACCCTTCAACCTCCAACGGTACAGGGAAAACAGCCCCAGCCTATTCAGCTGCTCCCTGTAGCACAAATCCTCCAACCCTGGAAACATCCTTGTAGATCTATTCTGAACCCTTTCAAGTTTCATAACCTCCTTCTTCTAGCAGAGAGACCAGAATTGCACACAATATTGCAAAAATGTCCTAACCAATGTCCTGTACAGCCGTATACTCAATACTCAATGCTCTGACCAATAAGGGAAAGCATATAAAATGCTTTCTTCTTGATATTCTTTTATTTTCTGAAGAATCTGTGGATATGTGTCTTGTACCTAAAATGGTGCTGGCGGTGGTAACTTGTAAACGTTTCACTTATTCATTTGAGTACACGTGACAATAAAACTAATTTAATTTAAAAGGAGAGGCATGATTCCTAAAGGTCAGGAGAAAATAATGGGGAGCCCAGTGCATGTGAATGTGACCTGTCACACACATCAGAAAAGAAGCAGTGAATTTCAACATTTGCTGATAAATTGGAACTAATTATTACTTGCTTTCAAATTCTTATATTCAGTGTAAACATACCAATCATATGACAAGGATTGATGAAACAACAATGCAGATATTCTTTTTAAAGTTAGGATGGCTCACTGGTTAGGGCACGGTGGCTCAGTGGTTAGCACTGTTGCCTCACAGTGCCAGGGGCCTGGGTTTGATCCCAGCCTCGGCCAACTGTTTGTGAGGAGTTTGCATGTTGTCCCCGTGTCTGTGCAGGTTTTGTCCGGGTGCTCCAGTTTCCTCCCACAGTCACAAAGATGTACAGGTCAGCTAAATTGTCCACAGCATTCAGGGACATGTAGGTTGAGTGCATTAGTCAGAGGTACAATGTAGGATTGGGGTGGGTTACTCTTCAGAGGATTGGTGTGGATTTGTTGGGCCAAAGGACCTGTTTCCATACTGGAGGGATTCCAAAGAGGACTATGTACAAATAATAGGTGCAAGTGAGCACTGGAGATTAGAGCCGAGAGTGTGATGCTGGAAAAGCACAGCATCCAAGGAGAAGAAGAGTCGACGTTTCAGGCAAAAGCCCTTTTGCCCGAAACATCAACTCTCCTGCTCCTCGGATGTTGTCTGATCTGCTGTGCTTTTCCAGCACCACACTCTCAACTATGTACAGATTATATTAACAAGGAGACTGAGTATACATGTATGACTCCTACATCTATTGTTGTAAACTGAGTTCACTTTCACGGGATGGGGATATGGCACGCTGTCTTAGTCATGGTGATTGACAGCAATTTCAGCTATTCCTCCTTAAAGGTACCCGTACTTCATGTCACAAAATCACTGACCATGAGGAAGACGACAGTTCAAAACAGATGGTAGGAATAGTGAGAGGCACAAAATATGGTCCAATAATATTACGGTGACTTTATTCACTTGGTGAGAAAGGGAATTAAAGATGGACAATAGTTGACTCTGTAGCAATGCATAGTTGAGAATGAATTTTGAAAAAGTCATGACAATTTTCCTGTACAGTCTGCAGCTTAAAATATGATATGTGTTTGATGATTAAATTCAGATTCAAATTTGCATTAATTCATGTCCATGTATTTGTCTGCCATCTTTCAGTGTGAATAGAACCAGGAGTGTAACTGGGTAGATTTAAGCTTCATTAGCTAAATAAATGGCCATCCAATGCATGGCAACTGTAGAAATGTGAGCTCTTTGTATCGTATTAGGATAATGGGATGGAGTTACCCTGTAATCCCTGTTAATCAGAATTGTCAACCTGAAAGCATTGAGAATGATTGTTGCATATTAATGATCATCAGCAAGACCCTAATGAATGATAGAAGTTGTCTACAGGTGTGAGAATTGTTACAGTTTTGTTCATCAAAAAGATGCTGCTCTTTAATTACAAGCATCTATACCAAGTTCTTTTATAAATATGCATCAGCTTTGTGAATGTGGTCCCAGAGGAGGAAGATTAGAGGGTCTTTAGGGATTATATTGTGCTTGATTTGTACTCTCAGCTTCACTTGCGTGTCACCATATCCTTGACTATAAATCTCACATAGCTCTCTATCCAAATACAAATTCCAAACAAGTTACAAACATTGGATCTTTTCCAAGTTCTTATGACTGAGGCTGGAAGAGTACACTGTCGCTCACTTTCCATTTTTCCACAGGTTACAGCGTAAAATAAAAATGTTTTTCCTATTTTCAGAAGCCTATAAAACTCTAACAAGATTAAACATGGAAGATGCAGGAAGGAAGTTCTTAATGAGTGGGGAGTCCAGGACTAGAGATTACAGCATAAGCCATTTAAAACTGAGGTGAAGAGAAATGTCTTCATTCAGAGAGTGGTGAGCCTCTGGAATTCTTTGCAACAGGAAAGGGTTGAGACTAAAACATTGAATGCTGTCAAGAAGGAGATAGACTTATTTCTTAGAGCTGAAGGGGCTAAAGAAAGCAGAAACTGGGCACTGGGTGATCAGCCATGACTGTATAGAGTGGTGGAACTGACTCAATGGGCCAAGTGGTCTACTCCTGCTCCTATTTTCTATGCTTCTATGTCTCAAGATGGCTAATTAAACACATTATTTATGTCAGGTTTCTTTAGTAAAAGAAATTTATTACCAAAACAAAACTTAGTCAAGGAAGTCACAATAACTGATTAACACACACTGCTGGTTATACAGAAGCATAACGGTTCATCCCTCTAAAAATCCAAACACACACATATACTTTAAGAAAAGAGAAAGAAAAGCATATTCTCTGCAGAAGTTCACTTTAGTAAAGCTCACGTTCTGGCTTTTTGGGTTTTTCGGGAAGGGACAAAGGATGAAGCAAAGAAGGTTCCAATTTTTGTTTTGATGTCCTGAAACATTTGTTTATGCTGCCGATCAGGCATGGTTGTCTCTGGAATCTTAGCATACACAGCTTGCTCAGGAAATACAATATTGAGTGGTTTTGTTTGCAGAAAAACCAATACATTTCACCCTGAACTCAATGAAAGGGTCCTTTTCAGAAATAATAGAACTCATCTCAGCATCCAAGGAACAGGAGAATCGATGTTTCGAAGGGCTTATGCCTGAAACGTCAATTCTCCTGCTCCTTGGATGCTGCCTGACCAGCTGTGCTTTTCCAGCAACACATTTTTCAGCTCTGATTTCCAGCATCTGCAGTCCTCACTTTCTCCTAACTCAGCTCAGCAGCCCTTCTTCATTAACTTCTTGCTCCTCAGCTAATTCCAAAACACCAAAGCAATTTTAATCTAGTCAGTGGTCAAACAGGTGCAGGGGAATCTATAGCAGAAAAAGCAGTTACCACCAGTGGTGTGATTTCAAAGAAACCTTATTTAACAAATTTCCAACAGATCACAGTGATTCTTCAACAAACTCCCTTAAGGAAATCTCTTCTGGTACTTCCAAAAATCTTGAAATGAATCAATTTTTCCAAAGACCTTCAAAGTCCGCAAGAACCAATATGAAGCATCTTCAAAACAAAACACAGGGAAAAACAAAATAAGGAATGTAACTGCTAAAATGGAAAAGGACTAATTTGTATGACAAGACATAGATATAGTAATTTGTAACACCATCAACATTTCAACTTCGTGAAAGGAGCACTATTCAAACAAAGAACACTGGTTGCAGAAGCAAAATGTTGCATTTGCAAAATACAGAAGCTTTTGAATAGAGTCACTAAATGTGTGATGCTTTCAGAACGTTCTCAGTGAGATATATTGGTTTTGAACACAGCCGATTCAGAGTTAACATGCCACGGGGCAACAGCCTTCATCCTCCCTGACATTTTCTGGAACTCCTCTCACTGAAGCTTGTAAGTTGAAAATCCACTGAAAGACAGCTGGAGGGAGGGCAGGATTCGTGCAGGAGGAGTCTAAGTCTATGCCAGTGTTTCCAGGAAAAGTGACTTCAACCAGTCATAACTGATCCAGGAAGAAATCTTAACACCAGTCACGTGTGTGAAAAGTGACTTTGGCTGCAGGCTAACATTTCAACAATCTATGAATTTCTTATGCAGAATTTAATTGTTATTTGACCAATATACTTTTATGATAATATACTGTAGATTTTTTTCTCCAGGCATGGTGTATAAATACCATGGCTGACTTATTTCTAGTTCTTAATTCTATATATTTTCTTAAAGTGTCAACATCGCCTTCCTTTTGACTTTAAACTTTGTAATATCCAGTGGATGTGTGAGATAAGGCAAGGAAGCAGTCTACCCATCAGGCTAAGTGGCTCATAACAGTTTTATTTTCTATAGAATTCCATAATTAGTTATTATGGACACAAACCAGATTTTCACCAGATGCTAAAGAGAGACATTAATATTATGTAAGATAGCTATCACTTTGCTACTCAATAGTCCCCAAATTAAAGATGATGGGGTGGCACGGTGGCTCAGTGGTTAGCACTGTTGCCTCACAGCACTAGGGTCTCGGTTCAATTCCTGCCTTGGGTAACTGTCTGTGTGGAGTTTGCACATTCTCTGCGTGAGTGTGTTCTGATTTTCTCCCACAGTCCAAAGATGTGCAGGTTAGGTGAATTGCCCGTAGTGTTAGTTGCATTAGTCAGGGATGAATGTAGGGGAATGGGTCTGGGTGTTTGCTCTTTGGAGGGTCGGTGTGGACTTGTTGGGCCAAAGGGCCTGTTTCCACACTATAGGGAATCTGATCTAAACTTTATGAACTGAACAAGCAAAACAAAAAAAAAGCTTTATTAACATTTCCATGATTTATAGACAGTCCTTGCCTTTATTGTCAAACCTTGAGTGGGCATACATTTCCTGTGGACCAGCATTAATCTCATGATTTATGAAGTCAGTTGGCAGATCATAATTCACTGGGATAAAAAGAATCTGCATCCCATGACAAGAAAAATAAACTCTCTTGAATAAGCACCGATCTATCATTATTGACTGACAGTGGGTAAGAAATCACAGTAATTATTCTTTACCAAATGGTCAACAACAGGATCAGATATGAGACAATTTGGGGAAGGATGGACTGGATTTTCAGTTTACAATATGCTGGGTGAGGGCAAGGTCTGATAACATGCAGGAAACTAATAATGAAATGTAGATTGCCTGACATTTGTTCAGCCACAGCATTGCACTATTTCAAAAAAGAACCTATTTGTTACTCATTGCTTGAATGACAAAAGCATTCACTCTTAAATTGGGAATTGTAATTAAATTCCAGTGTCGAGAGTGTGGTGCTGGAAAAGCACAGCCGATCAGGCAGCATCTGAGGAGCATGAAGGGCTGATGAAAGTTTTATACCTGAATCGTCGATTCTCCTGCTCCTTGGATGCTGCCTTTTCCAGCACCACACTCTCGACTCTGATCTCCAGAATCTGCAGCCCTCACTTTCTCTTAATTCAATTCCACTCACAACCTTGATTTATTGGGCAGGTAGATCAGGAATACAAGTCTTCAGCATTATAACTGGAATGTTGTCAGGGCCCAAATCCTCAGTCAGTATCTATTGCCTTCTTCATAGCACATCGAGTGGATTGAATTGGCTGCAGATTGGTACCTCTGTTACTGAAGGAGGCCTAGATAGATGACCCATTTGGCACTTCTGCTGAAAAATGGTTGCAAATATTTTGTCTGTTGCACCCATATCTGGACTCCATCATTACTGATGATGGGGATATTTGTGGATCATCAACCCCCTGTTGGCTGTTTAATTGTCCACCACCATTGACATCTGGGTGAGGCAAGGCTTCAGAGTTCATATCTGATCCTACAATCGCTGAACTATGTCTATTGCATGCAACTCCTGCCATTTAGAATTCAAGCAGTCCCGCCAACAGATTGACACCTTATTTTTTGGGACTTCTGATATTGCTCCTGGCACATCCTCTTGCACTCTCCATTGAACCTTGGCTTGACGGTAATGGTAGAGTTGGGGTTGAACACAATTCTGCTGTTTGCCAATGGCACGCCCAGATCTGACTTCCTAAATCTGCTTGAAGTCTATCCCCATTTCACACAATATGCACAGAGGGTGACTGCAATGTGACTGATGGTCTTTGTTTTCACAAGAACTGTGCAGTGGTTCCTCACATCAATACTGTCATAGACAAATACATCTGTGAAAGGTGGTTCGGTGAGGATGAGGAAAAGTAAATTTTTCTCCCTTGTTGGTTCCCTCACCTACTGCAAATCCAGTACCCAACAGTGCTGTCTCCTAGGAGTCAGCCAGTGTGCTCAGTAATGGTGCTACTGAGTCATTTGTGGAGGTGGAGATTGAATCCACCTTGTGTGTTCAATAGGGAAACACGCTGATTCACCAGCTAAATGGTGGATGGAGATGGTGGTTGAAGGTGCCAACACTTTAATAAAACTCCCATCTGATTGCAAACCGCTTAAAATCATGAGCATCTAACAGACATGACTGAAGTGATTCAAACCATATCTTCAAACATACGCAACATGCCCATGTTTGTGCCTGTTATAATTTTTTTTTAAGTCACTATAACTTGTTGCCACTCTGACAACTGCAGCCTGTTTCATGTTATTCCCTGATGGCTGAGCTGAACCTGCTAGCTATCCTCTGGTGGGCCCAGGCTTAGTAGGCCCTGGTCTGCTCAGTCCTCTGGCCCTGGGGACACTGGGGAGGAGCAGTGACTGTTGGAGTGCCCTGAGGTAATGCCCTCAGCTCCCTGTCAGTGTGCAGTGGGCACCTTCCTAACCCCAGGAGGAGGACTTGGTTCTGGAGGGAGATCAAGCTGCCTTGTCTCCTTGTCTCCTAGCCATCACTGTGAGTTCTAATGCAGCGAGACTTGCTCTCAAATGCATGTGACAACCTCAGTCTGACAAACAAAACTGCAATAGTGTAGCAGGCTGCTCCAAGAAAGTCCTACCTTGAGTCCAAGGTTTTTGTTCATGACTAGAACTTGTCAGCAGTGGATAAGTCTATTTATCCCAGTAACCCACACTGTTTTGAGTTGTATGTGCTTGTGGTGAGACACATGCAAGATTGCCAAAGCAAATGTAACTTGGGCAGACTTTTAACATCAGTCTCGGCGGAAAGAGGAGTGTATCTGTCACCAAACTGATTGTCTACAGAGTAACAGTCCTGCCCTACTCATTAGGATCTTGCATTGAGTACCAGCAAAATACCAAGAAGCTCAAGCACATTCACTTGCACTACATTTGGGTGATTAGATGGCAAAACAAAATACCAGACACTGAGGTGCTCATCCGAGCTGGCCTGCCTGATATCCACACCGCATTGTGACAGCTATATCTGAACTTGGCTGGACCAGTAACCAGAGTACCTGATACTTACTTACCAAAGTGCATCTTCTATGGAGAGACTGAATCTGGGCTGTGCTCTCATGGTGGTCAAAGGAAGTGCTACAAGGACACTGTAAGGCTTCACTAGGGATTTTTGATATTGACCTGGAATCCTGGGAGAAAGTTGCCCAAGGATTGCTGCACCTGGCACAACCAAATAAAACGCAGTGCAAAAACAAGCCCATGTCAGATCAATGTGAAGGTCAGGGCAGAGGAACACCTGAGCTATAGCCAGTCCAAAGCTCAATCACCTGTGGTCTCCTATTGCCCTGCAGCGGAAAGTTCCAGGCACAGCCTACTTACCTACTTACCCACCAAAACCCAACCAAACACCCCATTGATGAATTGATTACCTTCACCTCAAAGTATGATTAAGAGCAGCCCCTAAATAATGTCCATGAACAGAGCAATGGAGTGCAGGTCTATCCAGCAGCCACAGAGTGCTCTACTGTACCTGGTTTTCCCTTACAATTGCCCTCCTCCACTCAGAGAAAGACATTCACTCACATGCAAGAGTTACTTGTGCATGAGATGGATTTCCCCACCTTTTATTCAAGGCTGTGCATGATCTCTAGCCTCTCCTGCCTGTCCCTGCATCTCCATCAGGTTTATTATGGTCCTTTCCACATTCGCAATGGGGATGTTTAATCTCCAGTGCCCTCTTGACTGTTTGATACTTGGGCAGCCACACCCTCCACCAGTTTCCGAAATGTCCCAGAGATGTGCTGACTGGGTTGTGATCCTGAGTCTAACCATGAACACAGACCCATTGAAGTGACTCACTGCTGCTGGAGAGTGTCGCTGAATAATGTGACAATGCATCTTTGGAGTGGTCCATATCATCAAGCTCAGGGTTAGAGACTGGACTGACTGCAGGCTCTTCCTGCCCTCTGCTCTGGCTGCAAGGACCTGCAGAGGAACATCCAAGAAAGTAACTCACGGCTGCACACAATCTCTTTTCAAATCAATGTATTATACATTTCACCGGTAGACTGGAGAGATTCTCAGGCTAGTGGCTGGGCAATATTTGAGTATGGTGCTAATAATGCCAAGTCACAGGCTCATTCTCTGTACTCCCAGCACCTATCATCTCAATATCCTCAGACTCTATGCCTCCACAGAATCATCCAGTTTCCATACTAGCAAATTCTTTTGATGTCTCCTCTGTAGGGATGCCCTAATAATCTAACGTCACTCACAGCTCCATCATATTTGCTTGCTCCATGGTGCTGTATCTTGCACTCAGACAGAAGAATTGAGCTTCACCTGAATGAGCAGCTCACCCCATTCTCAGCACACAGGCCTCAGAGCAGCTCCCAGTCAGTGTTCCACACTTTCAGAGCCTCCTGCAACAGGTATGACTGCAGCATCTTGCAATGGCTCCCACACATTGGATGCAATCTTCCCAGGGCCTGTTACGACATGGCATCGGTGAGCAAGTTGGGAAAATCGGGTGAAGTCAGCAATGAGAGATCCCCAACATTCCCAAAGTGTCTCGTTCTCCAACTTAGTGTTGAGCAACGAGATGGGATTCTCACTAGTGAGTGGCAAGAGTGTATGGATTAGCATGTGTCAAGATCCTCATGATTAGCTAATTTCACCTCAATGATTTGCAACGTTCCATTCTCTCAACCGCAACTGAAATTAGATGGTTAGAATTCCCGCATGAAAATCAGAGCAGTTACCTAGCTACTCCAACTCACTACTCTGCCCACTTGCTCTCCGTCTTGGATGCCTGGCACCAAGATCTCAGGTTACACGTGATCAATGTGCCTCCCTCATCACCGCTCATCCATAACATTGGCTTTCAACATGCAAAGCCTCATCACACTCTCACGACACATCTCCAAACTACTTGCAATAACATACTGTGATTCCATGCTGCATGTTGGGGTGCTCCAGCACCCTGAGTGTAATAATGTTGCCAGGGTTCTTTGCCCTCAATATTAAGCCATTCGTCTGCCTGCTGTATCTTAGCCATGTTTCCAACAAATAGTTAGCAATGAGCTATAACTGTATGTTATTTGATCCAAATTACTTCCAAGACTGTTTGTTGTATGTTGCAATGCCTCTAGCTGTGCTTCACTGATCGAACAGAGCAGCCTTCCAGAATTCAGAATGGGACAAATGCTTCCTTCCATTAGCTAGTGGGAAAGGAAATTGCAGGCTTCAAAACTGCAGTCTTGAGGCCTCCGTTGCAACAGGACTTGAGGACGTTGGGATTGTATTCAAGCCTTCTTGAATGTAGAAAAAGGCCAGAAAGCAGAATGCCAAGTGATCCAGGCAAACTGACTGCATAACGTTCTGATGCTTCATGCTTAATGTGTCAATCCCTGAACTCAACCTTAGGTACGAAAGCAAACAGAGGTGGTACCCTCCCTATCTGTCATAGGGAGTGGGAGGAAAACCAGATTGTAAAGCTAAGAGCAGTTCAGAGAATAAGACATCAGGAAGAATCCTCACGAAGCAGCTAACTGGACAAGTGCAGTACACCAGGGTGGTCATGATTACAACCCTAAAATAAAACAAAGATCTGCGGATGCTGGAAATCTGAAACCAAAACAGAAATTACCGAAGAAACCCAGCCACATCTGTGGAGAGAAAGCGGAGTCACTGTTTCAGTTGCAGTGACCTTTCATCAGAAATGAGTTAGACTCAACCTAAACGAGAGTTAAACTAGGTTAAAAGAGGGTAACCTTGCTTTTTGCTATCTGTCTGTTGTCTGATGCAATTCCATCTAAGCTGGGAACTAGCCTGAATCTCCATTAAAGATAAACGGTCATAGACTCATAGAGTCATAGAGATATAGAACACAGAAACAAACCCTTTGGTCCAACTCATCCATGCTAACTAGATATCCTAAATTAATCTAGTCCCATTTGCCAACATTTGGCCCATATCCCTCCAAACATTATTCAATACCCATCCTTTTAAATGCTGTAATTGTATAAGCCTTCACCACTTCCTCTGGCAGCTGATTCCACACACGCACCACCCTCTGCGTGAAAAAGTTACCTCTTAGTTCCCTTTTAACTCTTTCTCCTCTCAGCATAAACCTATGCCTTTTAGTGTTGGACACCCCTACCCTGAGGAAAAGACCTTGGCCATTCACCCTATCCATGACCCTCATGATTTTATAAACCTCTGCAAGATCACCCCTCATCCTCTGACACTGCGGGGGAAATAAGATAACCCCAGCCTATTCAGCCTCTCTCTATAGCTCAAATCCTCTAAACCCTGTAAAATCCTCATCAATCTTTTCTGAACTCTTTCAAGTTTAACCACATATTTCCTATAGCAGGGAGACCAGAATTGAATGCAGTATTCCAAAAGTCAATCAGAACCCAACTTGTGTAATAAGCCAATTATTCCCTGTGGAATAAAAAAATTATCCAAAATCTGTAGAGCAAAGGCAAGTACTCTGGCTACTGAGATGTTATAGTGAGATCCAATCACATGAAAGTGAAATCTGGATCTGTAGGCCAGCAGATAACATGTCCTCACTTACCATGCTCTGTATATAGCTCTGTTCCAAAGAGTTGCTGCTGTGCATTCACAAAGTGGTAGATGCCACATTACTGCAACATTCAACACTTACACACTTTATACCGTTAAAAATCACACAACACCAGATTATAGTCCAACAGGTTTAATTGGAAGCACTAGCTTTGTCCACAACCACCTGATGAAGGAGAGGCGCTCCGAAAGCTAGTGTGCTTCCAATTAAACCTGTTGGACTATAACCTGGTGTTGTGTGATTTTTAACTTTGTACACCCCAGTCCAACACCAGCATCTCCAAATCATGACAGTTTATATCCTTCACCTTGATGCTCCTAGCTTTCTGACTTGGAACTATTAGGGAATGTGTACACAATCTAGTCCCTTCATTATTTTAAAGACCTCAGTTAAATTGTGTCATTGTTCAGTTTTCTGCAAAGGATATGGACCAATATGTTTTCACCTCATCTGGTGGCTAATGAGCAAGAATAGCACTATCAAAGTTATCATATTTGGGATAAGGTGATTAGTCAAAGACTTGTCTGCCATATCAAGTGGGTGCAGCAATGCTGGTAGTGTTTATAAAGAAGGGACTCTCCTGGGGACTCTGACTAACATTTATCCCTCAACCATCAATACAGGTGATCCAATCACTATCTCATTGCTGCTTGCGGAGATTGCTGTCTTCAAATTGAAAGTATTCTTTCTGACAATACAACAGCTCCGACAGATGCATGGTCATCTGTAAAGAACTTCAGACCATCCAAAAATTGTGAAGCAGTTTCCATGGTTGGCAAGGTTTTTGAATTCTCGTTCTTTTCTAAAGCTTTCTGTCCTTCCCTAACCACCTATTCCCTGCCGCAACACAAATCTTCAGGCCAAATGTTCAGCAGGTTTTCCTTCCAAATTCCAGGGCTAGACCAGGAATTAAATCAACAAAAAGGAGCCTCCACATTTTCCATTCTCTGTCACCACTGCATCATGTCTCCCACCACTAACCTCCACCCTCACGTCACTGGCTCACTAGGCACTAGAGCTCACCCCAACAAGTACTCATGTTCAACTACAACCGTGCGCATTGTGGATGTGAGAATGGTGATGATAATAGGATCAGAAATGCTTTCACATCAGTGGTCTTTTTCCCTTTTTAAAGTGCATTTTGTTGTCATTCTGCAATTTATTTCGGTAACTTGCTTTTGCAAAAACCAGCAGTGAAAACGCAAGTTCTTAGATAAACACACGTTCTTAAGTTGTTGGTCAAAGCGATAATCAGAAGTTTTTGCATCTGGTTCATTGTAAAATTGCTCCCACAGTGAAGAGAAACCTCAATGAGGTATAACAATAGCAAAGCAATTGTGTTCTTTAATTGATATTTCTGATAACCCTCGATTGCTTGTAACTTAAAAGAATTCCTATTTAGACAAGTAATGATGGATTGGACTGAATATAATGATCTTGAATATAAAATATGTAAAAAATATCACCTACATGGAAGAATTTGAACAGAGAGAATATATGGTCATGCAAGAGTTCAGATTTATTCACTGAAAGCTTGGGTTAAGATGTTGCAAAAAGTTGTCAAGTTGTGGTTCTGAAAGGAGGGAATGAGTCAGCTTCTGTCATTTATTTCCCTGGCTAATGAAAGGAAATAGTTGCTGGAGAATGTGGCAAAGCAAGATTTAACCTTGTTTAGTCCTTAAGGAGATCAGCAAGGCAGATATAAGCTAAAACAAACACAGCTAGGGGCCCTATCTGTCCTGTGTAAAAATAGTGAGAAGGCAGAGAACAAACTATCAACAGAATGGAAAATAACCTGAAATATAAATATCTCATCGAGCAATTTTCTGTATAGTTCACAACCTCAACACCCCTTTTCCCCCTTTACTACTTGAATAGTCAAATCATATTTTAATACAGTTCTTTAAAGCAACATTGTGTGCTTTTATTTCATGTTTGAAAGATGTGATATACAAAGGTGACTTGAAAAATGTGTATTATTATGCAGTAAATTGTTAGGATTTGCAATGCACCCCCCATAAAAGTAAATTCACTATAATCCTACCAGAGCATAGGGCTGTGGGCAGCATGGTGGCTCAGTAGTTAGCATTGCTGCCTCACAGTCCAGGGACCCAGGTTCGATTCCCGCCTCGGGTGATTGTCTGTGTGGAGTTTACACATTCTCCCTGTGTCTGTGCATGTTTCCTCTTGGTGCTGTAGTTTCCTCCCACAGTCCAAAGATGTGCAGGTTAAGTGAATTGGCTGTGCTGGATTGCCTATAGTGTTGAGGGATGTATATGTTAGTTGCATTAGTCAAGGGAAATGTAAAGTAATAGGGTGGGGGAATGGGTCTGGGTGGGATACTGTGTGGACTTGTCGGGCTGAATTGTCTGTTTCCACACCGTCGGGATTCGATGAGACTCTCATCAGAGAGGGATGACTGCTGGTGGTTTAACCTAAGGGTCACCATGCCTTAAGCAAGGGGAAAGGTCAAAAAGGAAAGTCTTTCATGGTAATGTCAGCCAGCGTGGGAATTGAAACCACACTGATGGAATTACTCTGCTTTGCTAACCAGCCAGCTGAGCTAACCGAAAGCAGACTCACACAAAAAGGGGTCTGACTATTCATTACGCGAGGAGAAATCTTGCAGAGCTGCAGGGCTATGGGACTAGTGAGCCACTCTTATAGAGAGCCAACCCTGACACAAATGGGCTGAATAGTTTCCTTCAAACATCATTCTATATTTTCATCAAGTCATATCTATACCCAAGCTTTATTATTATCAATTTGTTATGTCATTAATCTGAAAGTCCTTCAAAAGTACTTGTTCCTCAGGTATTCCAATTGAGATGGGAAGATTTCTTCCATGCAGTGACTATGGAAAAGTCAACAACCTGTCCCTTATAACAACATTTATGATTTTTGATATGTCTAATTTAAAGAGGAATTTTAATCTTCCTTCTTTATCTATAAACTTACAGGATGACTCAGGAGGAAAGGTGGTGCAGGTTTATCTGTACTCAATGGAGTTTAGAAGAATGAGAGGTGATCTTATGAAATGTGTAAAATTCAAAGGGGTTTTGACAGAGTAGACCTTGAAAGGATCTTCCCCCTCCCAGAGGATTCTAGAATTAGGAGCCATCGTTCAGAATAAGGCATCAGCCATTTACAATGGAGTAGAGGAGGAAGCTCCTAGATAGTTGTAAACCTTTGGAAATAGGGCAGTGAGCTGGGTCATTGACTACATTCAAAGCAGACATAGTCCATATTTTGAACTTGAGGGGGACTAAGGCAATGAGGTAGAAGTTTCTGAACCCAAAGTCAGATCAGCCACAATTTTATTGAATGGCAAAACAAGTAGGTTGGACCACTTACCCATATCCTGCTTCTATTTCTTTAAATTCTTTGTGAAAGACATTGATCCAGTGGTTCAAACAGAATGGGAAGGCCCAAGGCTCCTCAAAGGTTGTTTCTCGATCGTCACTTCAATGAAGCCAGTGCAGCTTAACAGCTTGCTGTACTGGACCAGCAAGAAACCAGGTAGTGGGTAGCAATACAAATTCCGTCAGTAACTGGGGGCCAGGGTCTGCTTGGGGTTGGAGGCATCACAAGGCTGGGGTTGGAGGTTGGATCTTGGGTCAAGGGGATTGGGGTGGGGAGGGGGAGGGGTGGTGGTAAGGAATCAGTGATCCAGGAACTGCGTTGGCCAGAAATGGCCAACCAATATTGAAACGGGAGTCAGGTCAAGGACCAGAAGTGACGGTGATCAGGGGTATGGTTAAATAAAGGGTAGCAACCCATCTCCAAGCACCACCTTCCAAGCAATTTGCACACTTCTTTGTTGTGAGATTATGTGTTGTATTTGGTACTGTCAATGATTGCATTACCTTCTGCAAGGTGACCCGCTGTTGGACAGGAGATCTTAAATTGTCTCGAGATCCTTTAATGTGTGTGTTTTGGAAATGAGAGAAGACTCCTCCTGCCTGTGCCCACTCTAATAGCGCCACAGTCCACTTAGACTCAGAGTTATATAGAGATGTACAGCATGGAAACAAATCCTTTGATCCAACTTGTCCATGCCGACCAGATATCGTAAATTAATCTAGTCCCATTTGCCAGTATTTGGCGCATATCCCTCTAAACTCTTCTTATTCATATACCCATCCAGATGCTTTTTAAATATTGTAATTGTACCAGCCTCCACAACTTCCTCTGGCAATTCATTCCATACACCCGCATCACCCTCTGCATGAAAAGCTTGCCCCTTAGGTCCCTTTTAAATCTTTCTCCTCTCACTTTAAACCTATGCCCGCTAGTTTTGGTCTCCCCTCCCCTCGGGAAAAGATCTTGACTTTTCACCCTATCCATGTCCCTCATGATTTAATAAACTTCCATAAATCATCCTTCTGCTTGCTATGTCTCACTCATTTTTCCAACCAATAATTAGGACTAAGTTGGATTTGTGTATTATTTGATCCAATTATGCCATTACTTCTTGTGCTGCCTGCTGTTGTATTTAACAGGGCTGCCTCCCAGAATTCAGACAAATGTTTAAATTCGGGTCAATCAAAATTAATTCAATGCGACCTAATATGGATCACCTCAGTAGAAACTTGATACTGAAGCTTGGTCTGAGCAGGGCAGCACCTAGCGATTGGATTTCTCCACAGCCCTGTTCAGCCTGATTAAAATAGTCATACCTGTATAAAGCCAACCATTGACATTCTCCCTCCTGGGCAACTGGAAGTTGACTTAACGTCTCTTTGCATCAATGTTGAGGTCTATAAATATTGGCAAATTAGTCACAGTATGAATTTTGCTACATCACTGAAATCATTTACTTTAATCCCTTCACTGGCAAAGTAAGCTCAGACTGGGGGCCTTACACAGGAACCTTTTCAGGCAGGTTCAATTTCCGACAGTGGGGCGGGGGAGAGTTTAGAAACCAGAAACAGACGGCTTGAGAAACTCCGCATCCAAAATCGAGATGAAAATTCCTGGGAAAGTTCACAGTGCACCAGATGTGTGACCTGTTGTGCCGTGCTGCTTTCTTCTTAGCTATTCATCGTTCCACTTCCTGCCCTGCTCGTGGAATACAATGCAGGGTTACGTGGCTTCCTCCAGCCAGCTGGTCTCCACTCCCTATCCCCAGTCCCCCTCCCTCCCTCAGAAAGCATGTTCCCTGAGACAGCAATGTCACCCAGCACAACGGAGTTTAACTTCTTTGACCCCATCGCAGAAGTGGACTAGGATGGGGTGTGTGTGGGGGGGGGCTTGGTGGGGGTCGGGGTGGAAGTGTGTTAAGGGTTGGTGTCGGGTCAGGGAGCAGGGGATGTCTGAGCTTGGGTCTCAGAGTCGGGGTGCTGATGCGGGTGGTTGGGTTCAGGCATGGAGGGACTATCTTATGAGGAGATGTTGAGAAGATTGGGCCCGCAATCATTGGAATGGAGGAGATTGAGAGGCCACCTTATTGAAATAGACAAGATTCTTAGAAAACTTGACAGAATAGATGCAGAGAGGTTGTTTCCCATTGTCGGAGAGTCTAGCACCAGAGGATACAATCTCAGAATAAGCGGTCAGATATTTAAGTCAGAGATGAGGAGTAATTCCTTCCTTGAGGGAGGTGAATCTGACAAATTCTTTCGAGCAGAGGGATATGGAGGCTGTGCATTTTAATAGATTCAAGATGGAAATTTTTAAACAGTAATGGAATCAAGGGGTGTGGGGAACAAGGAGGAGCGAGGGTAGTTGAGGAATATCAGACCAGCCATCGAATGGTAGAGCAGATTTGTTGGGCTGAATAGCCTATTTCTTATGGCCCCACAATCAGAGTGATTGAGGTCAGAGGGAATAAAAATAGGAGACTCACGATAATGTACAGGGGGAAGAGGGACATTTCAAGGCATCCAAAATCAGTTCACATTTCCCACTGTGACCTCCATTTTGAGGCTTGTGAATTGTTCTGACCTCTCAATGTGTACGGTGAGAGCATGGGCTTCTTTGAGCAGGAATGTGGCTGTTATACCGAATTACATCTAGATCACAGCAAGTTACATTTGTCTTGAAACAAAGAAAACATTAGGGTCTAGGCTACCGTCTTAACATATTTTGAGGGAGTCTCTGGTCTAGTCCATAACACTAGGAACATCATGGCTTAAATAGTAGAGCAGCTGCTTAATGTACAGGATTGATGCCCATTTCTCCACTTTGGCTTTTCATTGGTTATGTGTGAGAGAATGAATAGATGGATTTCTAGAATTTCAAGCTGTGTAGGGTTATGAGGAGAGAGCAGGAGAATGGCATTGTAACCTTGTTCATGGTGGAACGGGCTCAACGGCATACTCCAGGTTTCTATCTTTCCATATGAAAAACGGAAGTTGCTGGAAAAGCTCAGCAGGGTTGGCAGCGACTGTGAAGAGAAATCAGAGTTAATTTTTTGGGTCCCATGACCCTTCCTCAGGTGGGTTCTCGGAACTGTTCTGAGGAAGGGTCACCGGACCCGAAACGTTAACTCTGATTTCTCTTCACAGATGCTGCCAGACCAGCTGTGCTTTTCCAGCAACTTCCGTTTCTGTTGCTGATTTACAGTATCTGCATTTCTTTTGGTTTCTATTTCTGTGTGGTGTTTTTCAAATAAAGGCATGTGGCTCGGGAGCGATGGTGTGATGTTTTTGGCACTGCAACATGATCTTAACTGAAGAGATGAGGATGGTCACCAGTCATCAAACACAGAGTCATAGAGATGTGCAACATGGAAAACAGTCCAACTTCTCCATGATATCCTAAATTAATCCCATTTGTCAGCCCTTCAGGACTCTGAAGAAGAGTTGCACCCGAAACATTGACTTCTCCACCTCATGGTGCTGCCTGGCTTGCTGTATTCTTCCAGCCTCCTGCCTGTCTATTCCGTCACATCCTCTGGCAGCTGGCAGAGAGTGAGGATGACTTTCTGAGGTTCCTCAATCTCCATTCCATTCCATTCCCTCCACTTTGGCATCTTGAACTCCTCTGCCTGGAAACTCCCAGCCACTAAACTCAAGCCAGGAACTAACCCCCTTGCCTCTCCTATTCCAACTGTAATCTCCTGATACCATTAACCAGAAATAATTCACCATGCAGATGAGCTTCAAGAGTTAAAATGGATCCGGGCTTTATGCTAGATGGTCTGTGGGCACACAATCAAAATTGGATCTGGAACATGGTTTTGAAGACACTAAAGGAATACCTTGCGCCAGGTGGAAAACAGTATTAAATGGGTCCTGACCAGAGGCAGGTACAGACTCACTGTCAGAGTTAATAAGAGGATCTGCTCTGAAAGTAATGAGCAAAGCTCAAGGTGGGTAAGTCACTGAGTCCTTATTGCATCAACTGTACACTCACAGACTGCAGATTTATTACTTTCTCAAACAAGCAATGCCATTTCTTTCCTTATTAGTAAAAGCAAACTAACATGGAAATGTAAAAGACAAACAGCGGGTTCTGTTTTCATTGTTATTTCCTTTCCATTGGTCAGGACAATCCTTGGCTGCACAGTGCAATTTCCTCTAGAATGACATGATTGCTGACAGGAACCCAAAAGTTGCACAGTTGGGCGTCCCGTGATCTGCTGTGTACAGATTAATTCCATGTTACGGGTTGAATCAGCGGGAAAGGGTGCCACTTTGGAGCAGTTTATGACCAGGGATGCTGGAATTCACAGCAACGCCTGACTACTGTCCCAGGTTAACCAGTCCCAGTCCAGAAGCCAAGCCTTCTGTTTAACTGTTGCCTGGCACTATTTGAGTATGCGGATAGTGAGGACTACAGATGCTGGAAGATCAGAGTCCATCAAAATGTGGTGCTGGAAACAGCACAGCAGGTCAGGCAGCATCAGAGGAGCAGTGCAGTGGATGTTTCAGGTCAGGATCTTTCAAGAACTCGAGGGCATAGGTTTAGGGTGAGAGGGGAAAGATATCAAGGGCAACCTTTTCAAGCAGAGGCTGGTACATACATGGAGGGAGCTGCCAGAGGAAGTGGTGGAGGCTAGCGCAATTGCAACATTTAAAAGGCATCTGGATGGGTATATGAATAGAAAGGGTTTGGAGGGCTATTGGCCGGGTGCTGGCAGGTGGGACTAGATTGGGTTGGGATATTTGGTCGGCATGGACAAGTTGGACCGAAGGGTCTGTATCCATGCTGTACAGCTCTATGACTCTATGACTCTATCAGGATGAAGGGGTCCGGCCTGGAATGTTGACTCCCCTGCTCCTCAGATGTTGCTTGATCTGCTGTGCATTTTCCAGCTCCACATTTTATCGACTCTGAGACTATGACAATGTGAAATGCCAAAGCTGATTTCCTCTTTCATGTTTTTATTCATTCACAAGAGGAGGGTGTCGCTGCCCAGGGCAGTATTTATTATCCAGCACTAATTGCCCAGAGGGCAGTTCAGACAAGCGTTTCTCATCTGTCTTTACTCAGGAGAGAGAGGATGTAGGTATAGGATTCAGACAATGATGGACTGTGAGGCTCATGAGCAGTTTGATGTAGGGAGCGAGGAAGTATTTGAGGATTTTTTAGGAGTTAAAAATGGACAAATCCCCAACACAGATAGGTTACATCCCAGGCGGCTGCGAGAGTTAAGGGAGGAAATCATAGAGGTTTATTTCCTCCTTGGCTACAGGGCAGGTGCCAGAGGACCGGAGTACAGCTAATGTGGCTCCACTTTTCAAGAAGGTGAATAGAGATGGATCAAGGAACTACAGCGTAGTGGGTCTAACCTCACTGGTAGGAAACCCATTGAGAAAATCCTGAAGGAGAAAATGAATCTTCATGCAGAGAAGAGAGGTTTGATTAGGGGTAGACAGCATGGCTTTGTCAGAGGGAAGTCATGCTTAACAAGTCTGGTGGAATCTTTCAAAGTGATGACCAAGTAGTGACCAAGATGCGTTTAGGGCAGCAAGTCCTTTGATAAGGTTTCCCATGGGTGACTGATAAAGAAGGTGAAGGCATATGGGATCCAAGGTAACTTGGCAAGTGATAGGAGACAGAGGCTGGTGGGAGAAGGCTGTTTGTGTGATTGGAGCCCAGGGTACAGGAGTCTACCACAGGGATTGGTGCTGGGTCCTTTATTGTTTGTAATATTCATAGATGATGTAGATGAGAGTGTAGGGGGATGACAAGTAAATCTGCAGATGACACAAAGATTGGTTGGGTAGCTGATAGTGAGGTGGAAGGTTTTAGGTTACAGGAGGATGTAGACAGATTGGTTAGATGGCAAATGGATTTTAACCTCGATAAATGTGAGGTGACACACTTTGGAATAAATAGTTCTTTGCCACAGGAAGTGGTTAAGGCCAAAATATTGTGTGTTCCAAGAAAGAATTAGATATAATTCTTGTGGCTAAAGGGATATGGGGGAGGGCAGGATTAGAATATTAAAGGGATCAACGATCATCCATGATCATATTGAATAGTGAAGCTGGCTGGGGGGGGGGGAGGGGGGGTGCAAATGGCCTATACTGGTTCCAAATTTCAGTGAATCTGAATGGAGAGTGGTCAGGGGTCTGTTGGGACCATCCATAAATCAGTTAAGGGGATTGGACAGTGGTCAGCAACGTATTCAGGAGGGGTTTCAGAGAATTCTGTTTCAGGGAGAGAGGCAGGAAGACCCATTGGAGGCAGCAACCTGGAATGGGGAGGCAGCATGGTAAGGAGCAGTTAGTCAAAGAGAGAAGGGAGGGAACCAGTGGAGGATGGGAGGAGCTGGAATGCTGCAGGAGGAAGCTTACAGACGCTCAACACCACAATGGACCTGAAGGGCGGAGTATACATCATGGCCGTAGGCAGGACTAAGCTGGAGCTTAGGGTAAGGATGAGGGTAGCAGGTGTAACACCAGCTGATGAGTGGGGAACATAACAGTCAGAGAGCTCAGGGATATAGGGGAAGCTTAGCCTGGTAATCACGGTTCCTTGAAAGTAATGTATGACCAGCATCCCCTTTCAAGATCTCTCGGTTCCTAAATGTCACCTCTGATTGGAAAATGTCTGCGACCGGACCAGAGTGGACAGAGTTAGTGCTTTGTTTCTGGGTTACAAGTTCGGCTCATCCTGTGAATGATGGGGCAATTGCTGAAGCCAACTGTCATTGGTCTGAGCGTGTGTGGGCAGTGCATTACAGTGTACAACCGCAAATACTGGTCACAAGCAATCACAACCATATTACTGACTTTGTGGATTGTAGAAAGAAGTCATCCAGACAACTTTAAAAGGGGCACATGTGCATGCAGAACTAATGCAAGACCTCATTGGCTTCATAGATGCACAGAACTGACTCCCTCTCAAGTTGGACAATGCAACTATGCAGTATTTGCAATTATGTCTCTTACAGTTGACATAAGGCTGAGTTCAGAACTCTTGCTGTAATTGCAATTTCCTAATGTCCCTTTGCAATATTGCAATATGCAATACAGGATTTATATGTATTTGGAAAGGCAAGGACAGATTAGGGATAGTCAGCATGGCTTTGTGTTTGGGAAATCTTATCTCACGAACTTGATTGAGTTTTTTTGAAGAAGTAACACAGAAGATTGATGAGGGCAGAGTGGTGGAATTGATCTATATGGACTTCAGTAAGGTGTTCGATAAGGTTCCCCAAAGGAGGTTGGTTAGCAAGATTAGATCCCATGGAATACAGGGAGAACTTGCCATTTGGATATAGAACGGGCTCGAAGGTAGAAGACAGATGGTGGTGGTGAAGGGTTGTTTTTCAGACTGGAGACCTTGACCAGTGAAGTGCCACAAGGATCGGTGCTGGGTCCACTATTTTTTGTCATTTACATAAATGATTTGAATGTGAACATAGGAGGTGTAGTTAGTAAGTTTTCAAATGACAGCAAAATTGGAGGTGTAGTGGACAGCGAAGAAGATTAACTCAGAGTACAACAGGATTTAGATCAGATGGGCCAATGGGCTGAAAAGTGGCAGATGGAGTTTAATTTGGACAAATGCGAGATGCTGCATTTTGGAAAAGCAAATCATAGCAGAACTTATACACTTAACTTTAGAGTGCTAGCTGAACAAAGAGACCTTGGAATGCACATTCACAGTTCCTTGAAAGTAGAGTCACAGGTAAATAGGATAGTGAAGAAGGCATTTGATATGCTTGTCTTTTTTGGTCAGAGCATTGAATAGAGCAGTCGGGAGGTCATGTTACAGCTGTATAGGACATTGGTGAGGCCACTTTTGGAATATCGTGAGCAATCCTGGTCTCCTTCCTATCGGAAAGATGTTGCGAAACCTGAAAGAGTTCTGAAAAGATTTACAAGGATTTTGCCCGGAATGGAGGATCTGAGCTATTGGGAGAGGCTGAATAGTCTGGGCTGTTTTCCTGGGGCATCGGAGGCTGAGGGGTGACCTTATAGAGGTTTATAAATTCATTAGGGGCATGGATAGGATAAATAGACAAGTCTCTTCCCTGGGGTGGGGAAATCCAGAACTAGAGGGCATAGGTTTAGGGTGAGAGGGGGAGGATATAAAAGAGACCTAAGTGGCAACTTTTTCACGCAGAGGGTGGTACGTGTATGGAATGAGCTGCCAGAGGAAGTGGTAGAGGCTAGTACAATTGCAACATTTAAATGACATCTGGATGGATATATGAATAGGAAGGGTTTTGAGGGATATGGGACAAGTGTTGGCAAATGTACACATCCCTAGTGCAGGGTGGGATAAATTGCACACCCATCATACTCTGAGGGCCATGCCTCCTCACAGTTGACCTCATCCATGGTAAAAGGTTCCATTCCATCAATGTACAAGTGATCTATTATCATCAGTCCCATTGCTTAGATGGCTGTGCCAGGTACTCAGGAAGCTGCCATGACTACTAAACCCTTTGGAAGTCTCCTGCTCCAGCTTCCTTCACGGTCCAGCTGCCTTTGCACATGATGGATGGGAGAATCGGATAAAGAGGGGCACCACAGGGGCAACGTACCTAGGTAATGATGTGAGTTTGTGTCGGTGACAAGAGAAAACTGGCTCAGCTCCCACGAGAGTAGCCACCATGAATTTTAATAAAGCTGACACTTCACCAATTTCTGATAATAGTCAGCCCAAAGATTCCATCTTAGGGCCATCAAGGTGATCACTAATAAATCTTGAAGGAAGCTAGGAGAAATTAATTTGATTTGATTGCTGTCATATGTACCGAGATACAGTGAAAAGTGTTGTTTTGCATGCAAATTGTACCATACTAAGTATGGAAGGACGGTCTTATGAGGAAAAGCTGAGGGACTTGAGGCTGTTTTTGTTAGAGAGAAGAAAGTTGAGAGGTGACTTAATTGAGACATATAAAATAATCAGAGGGTTAGCTAGGATAGACAGTGAGAGCCTTTTTCCTTGGATGGCAATGGCTAACACAAGGGGACATAGCTTAAAATTGAGGGGTGATAGATGTAGGACAGATGTCAGAGGTAGTTTGTTTACTCAGAGAGTAGTAGGGGCATGGAATATACTGTCTGCAGCAGTAGTAGACTCGCCAACTTTAAAGGCATTTAAATGGTCATTAGATAGGCATATGGACGAGAATGGAATAGTGTAGGTTAGATGGGCTTCAGATTGGTTCCACACGTTGGTGCAACATCAAGGGCTGAAGGGCCTATAGTGCACTGCAATTTTCTATGTTCTGGGTGCACCAGGGCAGCAGAGCAGAGAGCTGAATACAGTGCTACAGCAGCAGAGAGAGAGAGAGAGAGAGAGAGATCAGAATGAACATTTGAAAGATCTATTCAAAAGTCTGATAACAGCGGGGAAGAAGCTGACCTTGAATCTATTTGTACGTGTATTCAAACTTTTATATTTTCTGCCCGATGGAAGAAGGTGGAAGAGAGTATAACCGAGATGGGAGGGGTCTTTGATGATGTTGGCTGCTTTCCCAAGGCAGTGGGAAGTATAGATGGAGTCAATGAAGTCAATGCCATTACTCAGAGAGTGGTTGGAATGTGGAACCCATTATTACTGGGAGCAGCTAAGGTAATTAAAATAAATCCATTTAAGGAGAAACTGAGTAAACACTCGAAACAGAAAGGAGAAGGATATGAAAATAGGGTGAGATGAAGTCAAATGGAAAGGGGTATGAGTAGAACAGACACACTGGTGTAGACAAAGCTGGTAAATAGAAAGATCAATGCCCAAAATCATTCTTTGATTCACGTGAGGAATTGTACTTTGTCCTTTCAGTAAAACTGCTGCCAATAAATTCGCTGAATCAAGGTTCATTTTTTTCTGCTCAAGTCTAACTTGTGCACACACACTCTTCAGGAAGTAACCCCCCTATGTCAGGAGTGCAGTAACCCTGCGGAGCGTCCTACACTCAGAATGAATTTCCAGTCTGTGCACTAAATATTGGCCAATTATTCAGTCATGAGTGCTGCAGCTGTCAAGTCCAATTCAATCTTTAGCGAACAGCGCACGGTTGGCATTGGCTGCATAACAAACCAAAGAAATATTGACTTTTCACCTCCTCTCAACCCCTACTGACTGCTGACAAACCATTATTTCTATTGAGCAGTAATTTGGATGTGTTTGAAATCAGAAATATGGGCATAATTTGAAGAGTGACAGCGGGTGGAGGGGTGTGTGGTTGGTGATGGCTGGTCAAACAAAGTGGCTGGATTACAAGAGAGGAAAAAAAAAACTTGCTAACAGCAGCCTCCAGTATTATTAAAGTAGATGGCTAGAGTTTTGCTGTAAATGCATTTAGGAATCCATCTGTGCTAAAGAGGTGGGAGGGTCCATTGAAAAACAATGATGAAAAGCTAGCTTATGCCTGAAACGTTGATTCTCCTGCTCCTCGGATGCTGCCTGACCTGCACCACACTCTCCAATCTGATCTCCAGCGCCTGCAGTCCTCACTTTCTCCTAGCTTAATGCTTTGTCAAGTCGGAGTGGGGGAGCAAGTAGATACAGAAATTAAAATCAGGTGTGATATGTGACCAAAGCTGACACTATCACCCACTTTATACTGATTCGGAGGAGCCGGTGTTGGACTGGGGTGTACAAAGTTAAAAATCACACAACACCAGGTTATAGTCCAACAGGTCTATTTGGAGGCACTAGCTTTCAGAGCGCTGCTTCTGCAACCTCCTGATGAAGGAGCATTGCCTCCAATTAAACCTGTTGGACTATAACCTGGTGTTGTGTGATTTTTCACCTTATACTATTCCCCAAGGTCACAATTACCTGCACACCTTCTTTTAAAGATAAGCAGTACCAGTTAGATAAACAATTCTGTAACCTTACCCTGATGATATATATGACAATATCTGCTAATATCAACATGTGTAACTGATGATTAACATTACAAGAGAAATCTAGCCCTACTAATTGTAAGGCAGGAATTATTCAGCGACTATGTACTGAAGAGAGAGTAAAGTGCAGGTATGACAGTTTTGTTCAATGTATCTTTTGTTTCTTTGTCATTATTATCAGATATTTCTTCCTGATCTTTTTATTAAATGAAGATTTTCATTGCCATGGAAACCCTCAAATGTATTCGAGTTCAACAAAAGGTTTTGTATCCCATCTAGCTCAAGGACACGGTTGCTATGTCAGATTTACAAAATTAACAAGACTGCACCTACCATTCACAAATGAAATTTGGTTTGATGTTCATCTCATTAACTATTATTATAAGGAGCTATTCATGCAATTGAAAAATGATCCAAGACTTAGTGGCTGCATGTGCATTGACAATGGTGCTTTTAGTACA
The DNA here is from genome assembly GCF_020745735.1 of Hemiscyllium ocellatum. NCBI lineage: Eukaryota > Metazoa > Chordata > Chondrichthyes > Orectolobiformes > Hemiscylliidae > Hemiscyllium > Hemiscyllium ocellatum. The sequence continues at coordinate 101,524,605 of NC_083410.1, forward strand.
CCACAAATTATCATATTATTTTACTCTTTCATTATCAACAAAGACATTCTTTCTTTAAATCTGTGATGCTCAGATGTATGTGCTGGCAGCCATCGTCTTAAAGGAACTACGTGAGGTTATGTATTGCCAGGCTCATTTTCCCACATTAAGTCGAAGATAAGTCATGAAATTCCTTCAGCTGAACATCATGAAGGCTAATTCCATTGTTTCTGACCCCACCCATGGATGCTCTTCCCTGGAATCTTAGAATCGCTACAGTGTAGAAGCAGGCCATTCGGCCCATCGAGTCCACACCGATCCTCCGAAGACCCACCCCATCCATGTAACCCTGCATTTCTCATGGCTAACCCACCTAGCCTGTACATCCCTGGACACTATGGGCAATAAATGGATTAGAGTGGTGCTGGAATGGCACAGCAGTTCGGGCAGCATCTGAGGAGCAGTAAAATCGATGTTTCGGGCAAAAGCCCTTCATCAGGATTACAGACAGAGTGCCTAAAGGGTGGAGAGATAAATGAGAGGAGGATGGAGTTAAAATACTGTTTGTTGAGAGTATGAATTCTCCTGAGGATGTAGTACAGAAGGAAGTTCTGAAAGAGTGTGGCCCTCAGCTGAGGCAGGGCTGACTGTAGAGAGGTTAGGTGCCGGCACATTGCTGCGAGCGTGGAGCGGAGGATCTTGGAGGAGATGCGTTGCTGGTGTTTTTGAATCTGTAGTCTGTACTGTTTGTCCTGTTCGGTTCCGAACTCTGCCGGTTTATAGGTGGTCCGGAGTCCGTGTGGGATGAGTTGGTTATGGAGGCAGGAACTGAGGAAGCAAATGTGGCTGTAGTAGCGAGTCTGTTTCAGGACATGGTTGAAGAGCTTCAGGGCAGAGGAAATGACCTGGGAGTTGCAGTGGGAGAGGGACTCCCTGAGATTCTTGTAGAGAGAGGAGGAAATCTTCTTCAAGGCAGGCATCCTTGCAAGAGGATTTGCAGTAGGGTTACCTACTCTGGGTATTGAAGCATGGCCAATGCACCAAACCTGCACATCTTTGGAATGTGGGATGAAACTGGAGCACACCCACAGGGTAGAATTGAACCTGGGTGCTTGGTGTTGTGAGACAGTACTGCTAACGACTGAGCCACCATGACACCCTTGCCACTGACACCCATACCTTCCTCACTACTTGCCTTTCATATCCTGTTCAGACCTTTGATAAGTTTCTAATCTGAAACGCCAGCGATGATCAGGTCCTTAACTTCCTCCTCTACGCCCTTAATCCTCCCAATGACCTATTGCCGGCAAGCTACTGTCCCGTCACTGAAAGGTTATCCTTGCTTGCCTTCCATCTGTTCAGAAGCACAATCAATTTTATTGCAAGATGTAAATATTCCTTTTGCAAAATTGAAACTACCACAATCACAAATCTTTATTAAGAATCAACCCTGGACGAGACTAACAACTTAAAAAAGCACTAGATGTTTGCGGCAATGGCCTGTTAATCCAGGGATCCAGGTAATGTTCTGGGGACCTGGGTTTGAAACCAGCTGTGACAAATGGTGGACTTTATTTTCAATAAAAATCTGGAATTAAGAGTCTGATGATGATCATGGTTATTGGGAAAACTCCATCTGGTTCACTGATGTCCTTTACTGGTCTTTGGAGGAGTCGGTGCTGGACTGGGGTGTACAACGTTAAAAATCACACATCACCAGGTTGTAGTCCAACAGATTTATTTGGAATCACCAACTTTCGGAGCACGACTACTTCATCAGGTGGTTGTGGGAGCAGCACTCCGAAAGCTAGTGATTCCAAATAACCTGCTATCGTGTGATTTTTAACTTTACTGGTCTGGCCTACATGTGACTCCAGACCCACAGCAATGTGGTTGACTCTTAGCTGACCTATGAACAATCAGGGATGGGCGATAAATGGTGACCTAGCTAGTGACACCCTCATCTTGAGTGAATGAATAAACAAAATAAATAGTCTGGAAGATAGATGTTTGTATCTTAAGTTTTTATAGTCTTTGTTTAATTATTAATCAATGATCAATAATTAAATTCTTAAGTTATGACTTCTGTCCAGCCCTGCCAATGTTTTTTTAATAACTCATTTAAAAGCTGTAACATTTGACATTAAATACATGCATTTCTTTTGCAACTGATTTCAGCTCATTGCTACCCCACACCTTGTTACACCCAGTTAGTAATATTGACTCCTGTTCCTGACAAACACAGGTCCACCAGACAATCAAACAATTCTAACACACACACACAACCTAAACCTACAAATCCATTACTGAAGAAGTCAACAGTTCTCATCTCTTGTATCTGAGGGGTGATAGATATAGAACAGATGTCAGAGGTAGTTTCTTTACTCAGAGAGTATTAGGGGCGTGGAACGTATTGCCTCCAACAGTAGTAGACTCTCAAACTTTAAGGGCATTTAAATGGTCATTGGATAGACATATGACAAGAATGGCATAGTGTAGATTAGACAGGTTTCACATTGGTTCCACAGGTCGGCACAACATCAAGGGCCGAAGGGCCTCTACTGCATTGTAATGTTCTATGTTCTAAGAAATTGAAAATAGCTAGCATCCAAAGCCATGGTGAAATTACCAATGCATGGTGGTGTAAATGTAATGATTTATTTTCAGAATGATTTGCTTATTTCTTGCTCAATATGTCCCAAAGCAGTTTGGAGAAATGAGAGAAATATTGAAGGTTTTTTGATCTTTGAAGGTTGATCTCTGAATGTTACTGATTTGCTGATTGGTGTATTGGACTCATGCTTGGTGGACATTTGATTTTCTACCTTTACCAGATGTTTTATTTGAACCAACCTTAGCATCTTGCTTGAAGGTTGTGATATGGAGGTGCCAGTGTTGGATTGGGGTGGACAAAGTCAGAAGTCTCATGACACCAGGTTATAGCCCAACAGGTTTATTTGAAATCGAAAGGTTTAGGAATGTCATTTAATGTCTAGCTTGAATGTCAGGTATGATAACTTTGCAAGACATGCATCTACAGGCGTTGATCATGAGAACAATAAGGAGTTGCATTTACAAAGCATTTTGATGAATGCCTGATGTCTCAAAGTGTTGTACAGCCAATGAAGTAGTTCAGAAGTGCAGTTGTTGTTATAATATAGGAAGTGCAGAGCAAGGTGCCACAAGCAGCCATGTGATGATGCGTTTGTTGGGGTGTTGATTGATGGACAAAGACTGGCCAGGGCCCTGGGGAAAGCTCCCTAGCTCTCCTTCCAGGAGGTGGTGGATAAGGGAATTGGGTTTGCCACATTGATCTTGTTAAAGGCCCATTAAGGTTGGGTGGTCAGAGGTCAGTTGGGAATTTTTCCCGTACCCTGAAGCACAGAGCAGCAGCCTGGGGGAACCTTTCCAGGAGAGCTGGAGGCCATCTTACCTGGTTGCAGCCAGCGGAGGGTTCTCAGTTGCTAAGGATCTCTCACTGGTCTTATTATTTCAAGGACCCAGTCGGTGTCCTTCATTGAATGGTGAGCCCATTTCCTGGTCATTAATTGGCCAGTCCAGGGGAGATCCTGCTCCTCTAATAGCGTGGGATCCCAAATCCCATCAGACTCTCATGATAGCAGTGTTCTGAAGCCAATGAGGGGAAAACCAACCTGAAAAATGTTACTCCCCTTTCACAGGAATGTTGAGGCTAATTGCTGGCTAAGATACAATAGTTCAAAGCTTAACTGTTGCAGTCCTTATAGCAGAGCATGGGATTTTTGTTTTATTATTAATTCAAGGGACGTGGGCTTTGCTGGCAAGACCAGAATTAATATCCCATCTTTAATTGACCAGAGAGCAATTAAGAGTCAACCATATTCCTATGGAGTCACATGTAGGCTAGACCAGGTAAGGACAGCAGATCACCCCCACCCCTTTCCCAAGGGACATGGGTGAATCAGATGGGTTTCTTTTATTCATTCCGGGGAAGGGAGCATCGCTGGCCAGGCCAGCATTTATTGCCCACCCCTAATTGCCCAGAGGGCACTAAACAGTCAACATCCCAGATTCACCATCAGCCATTTTGGCTTTTGAACCCATGTCCCCACAACGTTAGACTGGGGCTCTAGGGGACTAGGCCAATGAGAATACCACCTCCTCCCCTAACAAGCCTATAAGCTCAGCCCTTCCTGTTCCCGATGACTTGGCTTGACATCAGGCTGCCCTTCACACTATTTGAAGCAGTGTTAGAATTCACATTGCTCTACTTCCCTCAGTTCCATTATAATTGAAGATAATGTGACGATACTGTGCCTGTGTGGAGTCTGCACATTCTCCCCGTGTCTGCATGAGTTTCCTTTGGGTGCTCTGGTTTCCTTCCACAGTCCAAAGATGTGCAGGTTAGGTGATTTGGGCATGCTAAATTACCCGTAGTGTTAGGAGCATTAGTCAGGGGTAAATGTAGGGGAATGGGTCTGGGTGGGTTGCTCTTTGGAGGTTCAGTGTGGATTTGTTGGGCCAAAGGGCCTGGTTCCACACTGTGGGGAATCTTATCTAATCTTATGGGATATATTCCCTTTCTCTGAGAGAGCAGGGGTTGTCGTGGCAATACCAAGGTGTTTCCTTCAGACAGGAAGTCGGTAAACAGCTTGGAGTTCTCCCAAGACGTTTTTTTAAATAAAGCAAAAGAATCATGAGTGGGTGGGGTCAGGCTCACATAGATCCAGAAGGTGTTAATTTTGCCATTTAGTTAGTGGGTGATCTTTGCGGGCTGCTGGAGCTAAAGGTTGGAGTTCTCTATGAATGAGTGATGTCTAGGATAGAAAGGCTTCCTCTTAAAAAATCAAAAAGGGCAGATTGTTTTGACTGGACTGGAGAGAGACGACATGCGAGAATAATTAGTGTGATTGGTGCATTGCCTTTGTCAATGATGTGTTTATGGGATGCTGCCTATTTTGGAGCATTTGATGATGAGTGGTTAAATAATACATTATCTTGTTAAGTATTTCAATAGAGTAAAGTCATGCCACTTCTTCTGTTTGGAGTACGTTAACTATGCTGTAAGACTAAAGTGGGTTTTTATTAAAGCTTAGTGGTGGATCAATCAAATCATATCTGGAACACAGCATCTTACACTTGCCTTTTAAAAAAATATAAAAGTTAGGGTTGAGGCTATATCCATAATATACTTTGGAGGTCTGGTCTGGTTCATACAGATAACTATTACATTGCTGCAAGCTCCCGTAAACATGGAACACAAGTCCCTCACAGATGTTGGCAATAAAGAAGAGATATGTTTGAATGAGTTACAATGCAGCTTGGTATCATCCTGCTTTCTCTGCAACTGCTTTCCCTCCTCCATTGCAAATAAATCAAGCTGTTGATTTTAATAAGTATGGAATTATATTTGGGTATTTGTCATCGAGCTGTTGAGTGGGATCACTTAAAGCTATTTGGTACTTCCAATGAACAATTCGAATGCTCTGTTTGATTTTGAGATTAATACACAAAATATTATTATTGAAAATGCTTTGCAATGAAACTAAATATAGCCAAACGCTAAAAAGTACACACAACTCAGACTGAGGATGAAGATTATGGCTATGTTTTTGTTATGTAGCAGGTACGAAGCACATTAAACCTTTTGCATTTAATCTTACATTCACACTCCCTCAGTCAAAGTCACTAAAGGAAGGAAATTGTCTGTATCTGAATGCTCAGCCCCACTACTGCATCATTTTAAACACCTTAGACATCAGCTCTGTGATGAGGTTGGCAGAGCTAACATTCCCCTTTCTCATGAAAAAGTAGAAAAGAGATTTGATGGACATGTTCAAGATCTTGAGGACTCTGGACAGAGTCGATAAGGACAAGCCACTCCCATTAGCGAATGGTCAAAGGTGAGGAAGCGCCAATCTCAAGCGATTGACAAAAGAAGTAATGACCTGCCGAGTGTAAAACTGTCATGTGGATGTGCTGTCACATCTATATCTTAATAATCTATATTTCTCGTTGTAACACCCAAACTTTCATGAGTCTTTTTGCAACCTTAATTATCTGTGGTGTTGTTTTTAATGTGTAATGATCCAGTATCTCCAAATCCATATCGATTAGCCCTCCCCTATTCAAGGTACTCAAAACATAACATTCACCAACATAGAATTCCAACTCCATTTTATAGCCCATTTCTCCATCTGATTAAGATCACTTTGCAGTTTGCTTTTTTCCTCAGTGTTATTGATATGCAGCCATGTGGTTGATTCTTAACTACTCTTTGGTCAATGGAGGATTGGCAATGAAAGCCTTCCATTTTAGCATTACTTACCAACTTCAGCAAGGCATTGTCTGCACATCGTTGATATTTCATAACTAGAAGCAGTCCCAGATGAACAGAACTTTAGAATAGAATCCCTACATGTGGAAGCAGGTCATTCAGCCCACTGTGTTCACAATGACCCTCCAAAGAGATCATACCCAGACCGATCTCCTACACTTTAACTTGCACTTCCCATAGCTAATCCACGTAACCTGCACATCTTTGAAGGAAACTGGAGCATCCTGAGGAAACCCACGCAGACATGGAGAGAGCATGCAACCCTACATAGATAACTGCCTGAGGGAGGAATCAAACCCAGGTCCCTAGGCTGTGATGCACGGAGCTAACTAGTAACTGCCAGGTTGCCCCTTGTCAGTCATCGTTGCCTACTCTCAACCATTAGGTTAGGTTCACTAGTCAGGGGCAAATGTAGAGTAATAGGGGAGGGGAATGGGTGGGTTACTCTTCAGAGGGTTGGTGTGGATATGTTGGGCCAACTGGCTTGTTTGCACACTGTAGGGATTCTATGATTCAGCATGGCTACTTCTTATTCCTGGCTATTTCCTCCCTTTCAACCTAATTCCATTTCAATTTCCCACCCTCCTCCTAATTCTGTTCTTATTAACTTTCTCCAGTCGTTTGCTCTGGTTGGTTAGTTCAATTGGCTAGATGGTCTGCTTATAATGTAAAGTGATGCCAACAGTGTGGGTTCAATTCCTGCACTGGCTGACGTTAACACTCTCCTCGTCACCTTTCCCCTCGCCTGAGGCATGGTGACCCTCAGCTTAAACCACCACCAGCCGTCTCTGTGTGTCTGGGAATATGGCAAAGCCTTTACTGGAAGATTAGACATGGAGGATGCATGGCAGGAGTGGAGGGGTTATTGAAGGCACATGAAGATAAGGCCATCAGATGTAAGAGCAGAAATGGGCCATTTGGCTTCCTGATGAAGAGCTCATGCCCGAAATGTCGATTCTCCTCCTCGGACGCTGCCTGGTTGTACTTTTCCAGTGCCACACTCTTCGGCCCTGATCTCCAGTATCTACAGTGTTCACTTTCTCCCATTTGGCTTGTTGAGCCTGTCCACCACTCAAAGAGATTAGGGCTGACCTGATAACCCTTAACTCCTTTTACCTGCCTTTTCCCTGTAGTCTTCTATACCCGTACTGATTAAAAATGTAAATGTTTGTCTATCCCAACGTTGAATATACTAACGGGCCAGCTCCTCTGGTGAAGAATTCCACAAACTCGCTCTGAAAGAGGAAATTTCACCTCATCTGTGTCTTTAATGGATGACCCATTATTCTGAGACTAAGGGTGACTTCCTTTGATGATATTTCAGCAATTCAGTTTCGAAACGTTTTGCCGTTTAGAAATATTAATTGGAATGCAATAAATAGAAATTATTGTAGTCATGCATGCAATAAATTTTAAAAAAATCAAAAACCTTAATTTTATCAGTCATGACAATGGTCCAGATGGTCCAAGAATTTGCCATTATTTACGGTTGTTTGGATGATGATGTTTTCAGACACTCGTATGGCTGGTGACGGGACTCTCCTATCCTTTCAAGCATGTGCCAAATCTGTAATCGTGGTCCAAACAGTGCATTCAACAATGACTTGTGTCTTTTGATTCATTATCAGCTTTAGAAATAAAGCAAAACAAATGCATAAAAGCAACAGGGGGCTAGAAGTGTAAAAATATGATTAACGTCAGTATTCGGGATATGGACCATGAGTGCATCAGTGTCTTCACAGGCCATTCACCCATCTTCATTTTAGAAAAAAATGTTTCACAGATGTGGGCATCACTGGCAAGAGCAGCATTTATTGCCTCATCCCTGGTTCTTGCGAAAGTGTATCAGGCATGATGGGCTAATGCCCGAAACATCAACTCTCCTGCTCCCCAGATGCTGCCTGACTGGCCACACTTTTTGACTTGTGACAGTGGTGGGGAGCTGCCTTCTTGAAATTTCTGTGGTCCTTGTAACAGGGACACTCATATGCTGTTGGGGACGGAGTTCCAGGACTTGGATTTAGGAATAGTGAAGGGGCGGTATTTCTCATCAGGATGGTGTGTGGCTTAGAGGGGAGTCATGGAGTTCTCTTGTGTTTGCTGCCCTTATCCTTTTCAGTGGTTGAGTTCACAGGTTTACAAGGTGCTGCAGAAGGAGCCTTGGTGTGTCGCTGCAGTGCATCTTCTGATAACGTAATGTGTTTATACATATGCAAAGGTACAGCACAGAAGTAACCCCGTTGGTGTCCAGACCAGTGCTGGCCCTTTGGAAGTGTGATCATTTATTCCCATTCTTAATTTCTCCCCCGTATTCCTTCAAAATTTTCACTTTCAATTAAACTTATCAAAATCACATTGAACTTTACTGAACTCACTGTGGTGTGGGTTTTACGGGATAATATACCAGAATGCTTACGATAGTTCTGATAACATTAGAACTATATATTGATAACATGATATTGAAAGATTCAACAGGCATTTGTCATAGATCCTGCAGATCTATTATAATTGCAGTCACCAGCACTTCAGAGTCCATGCTACTGCTAAACTATATACAGTTACAAACAGTGTTAGGTGTCCATCAGCATGCCACATGTTAAATGGCTGCAATTAAGATGAAGTCTGAGACATTTTTGTCCACATGCTGTGATACAGTGATAATACTATGCATATGCAGGCATGTTGCTTACTATGAAACAACATGCAACAGATGGGACTGAATGTACTTCCTGTATCTTCTCAAACATTGATTGATCGATTGAATAGCATTCTCGATCATGTTCCTATATAAAAGCTCGCCCTCTTCTCATCCTCACTTCCTTTTGCCAATCATGTTAAATCTCTGCGTCTGGCTATTTATTTGTCTCCATTGGAAGCAGTTTTTAGTCTGTTGAAATCTGTCATGGTTTTCAAATCTCTATTAAATCTCCTTTTCACCTCCCACGCACTAACAAGAACAATTTCTGCTTTTCTAGTGAATTATGTTGATCTAATTTGAAATTCATTGAAACATATAAAATTCAAACACACCTGGACAGTCCAGCTGCACGGAGGATGTTTTCCCCTGGTTGGGGGAGTCTAAGACCAGAGGATATAGGCTCAAGAAATGGGACAGACCATTTAGACATGGGATGGTGGGGGGAGGTAGAATAATTTCTTAATTCAAAGGTAACCTGTGCAATCCTCCAGCACAGAGGGCTGTGAAGTCATTGTAAGCATTCAAGGTAGAGATAGGTACACTTCTAGATAGTGAGGACATCAAGGCATATCAGGAGAAATTGGGAAAATGACACTGAGATAGGACATCAGTCATGATCTTAATGAATAGCAGATGAAGCCCAAAGGGCTGAATGACCTACTCCCACTTGTAGTTTCTATATTTTAAAGCACAATTTTTAAAAAATCATGCGTTCATTAGACACATTTCTTTCACGGTTAGCTAAAGAAATGCTGAATGGCTAAAGAAATGCTGAATGGCTAAAGAAATGTTGAATGGCTAAAGAAATGCTGAATGACTAAAGAAATTGAAGTTTTGGTCAAAAAAGATAGAGATAGCATATATCGATTAAATCCCTAGAAGAGTTTAAAGACAGCAGTATACCTAGGAGGGAAATCAGGATTGGGAAATCAGAAAGCTAAGGCTTTCTGCATCAAGCAACTTTATAGAGTCATAGAGATATACAGCATAGAAACAGACCCTTCGGCCATGCTGACCAGGTATCCAGTATAAATCTAATCACATTTGCCATGATTTGTCCCATATCCCTCTAAACTCTTCCTACTGATAGATCCATCCAGAAGTCTTTTAAATGTTGTGATTGTACTAGCCTTCACCACTTCTTCTGGCAGTTCTTTTCATACACACACCACCCTTTGTGTAAAAAACGTTGCCCCTTATGTTCCTTTTATATCTTTCCCCTCTCATCTTAAAACTATGCCCTCTAGTTCTAGACTGCCCCAACCGGGGGTAAAGACTTTGTCTATTTATCCTGTCCATGTCTCTCATGATTTTATAAACCTCTATAAGGTCGCCCCTCAGCGTCCGATGCTCCAGCCCCAACCTATTCACCCTTTCCCTACAGCTCATACTCTCCAACTCTGGCAAATTTCACATAAATCTTTTCTGAACCCTTTCAAGTTTCACAACATCCTTTCAGTAGGAGAGAGACGAGAATTGCATGCAATATCCCAAAAGTGGCCTAACCAATGTCCTATACAGCCGTAAAATGACCTCTCAACTCCTATACCCAATACTCTGACCAATAAAGGAAAGCTTTGCAAATATCTTCTTTACTATCCTATCTATCTGTAATGTCACCTTCAAGGAACTATGAGCATGCACTCAAAGATCTCTTTGTTCAGCAACACTCCCCAGGACCTTACCATTAAGTTATAAATCCTGCCCTGATTTGCTTTTCCAAAATGCAGCACCTCGCATTTATCTAAATTAAGCTCCATCTGCCACTCCTTGGCCTATTGGCCCATCTGATCAAGATCCTGTTGTAATCTGATGTAATCTTCTTCACTGTCCACTACACCTCCAATTTCGGTATCATCTGCAAACTTAATAACTATATGTCTTATGCTCACATCCTAATCATTTATGAAAAGTAAATGATGAAAAGTAGAGGACCCAGCACCGAACCTTGTGGCACACCATTGGTCACAGGCCTCCAGTCTGAAAAACAACCTTCCAACACCACCCTCTGCCTTCTACCTTTGATCCAGTTCTGTATCCAAATGGCTAGTTCTCCCTGTTTTCCATGAGACCTAACCTTGCTAATCAGTCTCCCATATGGAACCTTGTCAAGCGCCTTACTGAAGTCCATATAGGTCACGTCCACCACTCTGCCCTCATCAATCCTCTTTGTTACTTCTTCAAAAAAACTCAATCAAGTTAGTGAGCCACGATTTCCCATGCACAAAGCCATGCCAACTATCCCTAATCAGTCCTTGTCTTTCCAAATACAAGTGAATCCTGCCCCTCAGGATTCCCTCCATCAACCAGCCCACCACTGAGGTCAAGCTCACTGGTCTACAGTTCCCTGACTTTTCCTTACCACCTTTCTTAAATAGTGGCACCACATTTGCCAACCTCCAGTCTTCCGGCACCTCACCTACGACTATCGATGATACAAATATCTCAGCAAGGTGCCCAGCAATCACTTCTCTAGCTTCCCACAGAGTTCCAGGGTACATCTGATCAGGTTCTAGGGATTTATCCAACTTTATGCATTTTACGAGATCCAGCATCTCCTCTTTTGTAACATGGACATATGTCAAGATGTCACTATTTATTTCTCCACGTTCTCCATCTTCCAATTCTTGCTCTACAATAAACACTGATGCAAAATACTCATTTACTATCTCCTCCATCTCCTGTGGTTCCACATGTAGATGGCTTTGCTGATCTTTAAGACGCGAGATTAGAGTGGTGTTGGAAAAACACAGCAGGTCAGGCAGCATCTGAGGAGCAGAAAAATCGATGTTTCGGGCAAAAGCCCTCCATCTTTGCCCGAAATGTCAATTTTCCTGCTCCTCGGATGCTGCCTGACCTACTGTGCTTTTCCAGCACCAATCGAATCTAGACTCTGATTTCCAGCATCTGCAGTCCTCACTTTTGCCTACTGATTTTAAAGGGCTCTCTTTTCTCCCTAGTTAACCTTCTGTCCATAATATATTTGTAGAATCGCTTTGGATTCTCATTAACCCTATTTGCTGAATTTATCCTGATTTCCCTCCTAGGTATACTGCTGTCTTTAAACTCTTCTAGGGATTTAATCGATATATGCTATCTCTACCTTTTTTTGACCAAAACTTCAATTTCTTTAGTCATTCAGCATTTCTTTAGCTAACTGTGAAAGAAGTGTGTCTAACAAAAGCATGATTTAAAAAAAAATGTTTTTTTAATGGTCTGAAAGGTAATTAATGAAATATAATGATATTGTAAATCTTGTCATGGTCAATAATCCATTCCTTTATGTCTGCTTTCACTCTGTGGTGTTAACTAAACCTCACACAACCCATTGGAGAAGAGAGTTGTTATTTTTTTTTCCCACATGTTTTTGCTCATGTGTCTTCTGGGATCTAATGTAAGGCAGACAGAATGGTGCAGGAATTCCACGTTTAATTCTGTTCTCCCTGAAATAGGAAAAATGTTAGAGTCATAGAGTCATAGAGATGTACAGCATGGAAACAAACCCATTGATCTAACCCGTCCATGCCGACCAGATATCCCAACCCAATCTAGTCCCATCTGCCAGCATCCGGACCATATCCCTCCAAACCCTTCCCATTCATATGCCCATCCAAATGCCTCTTAAATGTTGCAATTGTACCAACCACCACCACATCCTCTGGCAGCTCATTCCATACACGTACCACCCTCTGTGTGAAAAAGTTGCCCCTTAGGTCTCTTTTGTATCTTTCCCCTCTCACCCTAAAACTATGCCCTCTAGTTCTGGACTCCCCGACCCCAGGGAAAAGACTTAGTCTATTTACCCTATCCATGCCCGTCATAATTTCATAAACCTATAAGGTCACCCCTCAGCCTCCAACACTCCAGGGAAAACAGCCCCAGCCTGTTCAGCCTCACCCTGTAGCTCAGATCCTCCAACCCTGGCAACATCCTTGTAAATCTTTTCTGAACCCTTTCAAGTTTCGCAACATCTTTCAATAGGAAGGAGACCAGAATTGCATGCAATACTCCAACAGTGGCCTAACCAATGTCTTGAACAGCCGCAATATGACCTCCCAACTCCTGTACTCAATACTCTGACCAATAAAGAAAAACATACCAAATGCTTTCCTCACTATCCTATCTATCTGCGACTCCACTTTCAAGGAGCTATGAACCTGCACTCCAAGGTCTCTTTGCTCAGCAACCCTCCTTAGGACCTTACCATTAAGTGGAAAAGTCCTGCTAAGATTTGCTTTCCCAAAATGCAGCACCTCGCATTTATCCAAGTTAAACTCCATCTGCCACTTCTCAGCCCATTGGTCCATCTGGTCCAGATCCTGTTGTAATCTGAGGTAACCCTCTTCGCTGTCCACTACACCTCCAATTTTGGTGTCATCTGCAAACTTACTAACCATACCTCCTAGGCTCGCATCCAAATCATTTACGTAAATGACCAAAAGTAGAGGACCCAGCACCGATCCTTGTGGCACTCCACTGGTCACAGGCCTCCAGTCTGAAAAACAACCCTCCACCACCACCCTCTGTCTTCTACCTTTGAGCCAGTTCTGTATCCAAATGGCTAGTTCTCCCTGTATTCCATGAGATTTAAAGGATTGGACACTCTGGAGGCAGGAAACATGTTTCCGCTGATGGGTGAGTCCGAACCAGAGGACACAGCTTAAAAAAAGGGGTAGGCCATTTAGGACAGAGATGAGGAGAAACTTCTTCACCCAGAGAGTGGGGGGTGTGTGGAATGCTCTGCCCCAGAAAGTTGTGGAGGCCCAGTCTCTGGATTCGTTTAAGAAAGAGTTGGATAGAGCTCTCAAGGATAGTGGAATCAAGGGTTATGGAGATAAGGCAGGAATAGGATACTGATTGAGGATGATCAGCCATGATCATAATGAATGGTGGTGTAGGCTTGAAGGGCAGAATGGCCTACTCCTGCATCTATTGTCTATTGTCTATTTAACCTTGCTAATCAGTCTCCCATGGGGAACCTTGTTGAACGCCTTACTGAAGTCCATATAAATCACATCTACTACTTTGCCCTCATCAATCTTCTTTGTTATTTTGTTCAAAAAATTCAATCAAGTTTGTGAGACATGATTTCCCATGCACAAAGCCATGTTGACTATCCCTAATCAGTCCTTGCTTTTCCAAATACATGTACATCCTGTCGCTCAGGATTCCCTCCAACAACTTGCCCACCACCGAGGTCAGGCTCACCGGTCTATAGTTCCCTGGCATGCCTTTACTATCCTTCTTAAACAGTGGCACCACATTTGCCAACCTCCAGTCTTTCGGCACCGCACCTGTGACTATCAATGATACAAATATCTCAGCAAGAGGCCCAGCAATCACTTCTTTAGCTTCCCACAGAGTTCTTGGGAACACCTGATCAGGTCCTGGGGATTTATCCACTTTTAACCATTTCAAGACATCCAGCACTTCCTCCTCTGTAATCTGGACATTTAGCAAAATGTCACTATCTATTTCCCTACAGTCTATATCTTCCATATCCTTTTCCACAGTAAATACTGATGCAAAATATTAATTTAGTATCTCCCCCATTTTCTTTGGCTCCACACAAAGGCCGCCTTGCTGATATTTGAGGGGAAAGTGAGGTCTGCAGATGCTGGAGATCAGAGCTGAAAATGTGTTGCTGGAAAAGCGCAGCAGATCAGGCTGCATCCAAGGAACAGGAGAATCAACGTTTCAGGCATGAGCCCTTCTTCAGGAATGAGGAAAGTGTGTCAAGCAGGCTAAGATATTCAGGAATGAGGAAAGTGTGCTCTCCACCGCATCTCCTCCACTTCCCGCTCCTCTGCCCTTGAGCCCCGCCCCTCCAATCGCCACCAGGACAGAACCCCACTGGTCCTCACCTACCATCCCACCAACCTCCATATACAATGTATCATCCGTCGTCATTTCCGCCAACTCCAAACGGATCCCACCACCAGGGATATATTTCCCTCCCCTCCCCTATCAGCGTTCCGAAAGGACCACTCCCTCCGTGACTCTCTCTTCAGGTTCACACCCCCTACCAATCCAACCTCCACTCCCGGCACTTTCCCCTGCAACTGCAAGAAACGCAAAACTTGCACCCACACCTCCCCCCTTACTTCCCTCCAAGGCCCCAAGGAATCCTTCCATATCTGCCACAAATTCACCTGCACCTCCACACACATCATTTACTGCATCCACTGCACCCGATGTGGCCTCCTCTATATTGGGGAGACAGGCTGCCTACTTGCAGAACGTTTCAGAGAACACCTCTATTCTCTCCCTAGTTACCCTTTTGTCGTTCATATATTTGTAAAAACCCTTTGGATTCTCCTTAATTCTATTTGCCAAAGCTATTTTATGTCCCTGTTTTGCCCTCCTGACTTCCCTCTTAAGTATACTCCTACTTTCTTTATACTCTTCTGAGGATTCACTCAATCTATCCTGTCTATACCTGGCAATTGTTAAACTTGAAAAGGTACAGAAAAATTTAATAAAGATACTGCCAAGTCAGAGGGTTTGAGTTTCAGGGAGAGGCTGAATAGGCTGGGGCTATTTTCCCTGGAGTGCTGGAAACTGAGGGATGACCTTAAAATCACGAGAAGCATGGATAGAGTGAAGAGTCGAGGTCTTTTCCCAGGGGTAGGGGAGTCCAAAACTAGAGGATACAGGTTTTGGGTGAGAGAGGAAAGATTTAAAAGTGACGGCAGCTGCAACTTTTTCACGTAGAGGGTGGCACGTGTATGGAATGAGCTGCCAGAGGAAGTGGTGGAGGCTGGTACAATTACAACATTTAAAGGATATCTGGATGGGTATATGAATAAGAAGGGGTTTGGAGGGATATAGGCCAATGGGACTGGATTAATTTAGGCTATCTGATCGGCATAGATGAATTGAAGTGAAGGGTTTGTTTCTGTGTTATCCATCTCTGTGATTCTATGATTTTGTGACATGGGGAAAGTAAATGCTACTAAAAGAAATTAAAATCCAGCAATTCAGGAAGATTGCCAGCTTGCACCCAATTGCTGAGATAAAATACACCAAAGCTGTTAGATTGATATATATAAAAACCCAGCGAGCTAAAGAGTTAGCTGCAGTCCTCTGCTTGTTGGTAGATTACAGGGCACATTCTTTCTTTGTCATGATAGCTCTCCTCCATGTGTGGTTTCCTCATCAAGCCCATGCTTGACAGGGTAAATGTTGAGAGATTGTTTCCTCTAGTGAGAGAGTCAAAGATCACAAGGAATACATTCAAAATAAAGGGGTCACAATTTAAGACTGAGATGAGGAGGAATTTCTTGTGAGAAATTGTACCTCCTTGCCAGAGAGTCCTTGTGTATTTTTAAGATTGAGATAGATTCTCGGTAGGTAATGGAGTCAAGGGTCGATAGGTAATGGAGTCAAGGAGTCAAGGGAAATGGTAGGAAAATGGACATGAGGAATGTTGGATGAGCCATGAATGATGGAGCAGGTTTGAGGGTCTGAATAGCCTACTCTGTTCCTGTTTCTTATTATCTAATAGTCTTATACTGACATGGGGCTGCTCTCCAAGAATGTCTTCATCCGTGTTTCATATCACAAGCTGATTTCTGTCAGCTGACCATAGTATCAGTTTTCCCACTGACCACACAGTTAACCTATGACAATGAGAAAAATGACACTCAATGGGGTGTCATTTCAACACCCCCTCCCACTCCGCCAAGGACATGCAGGTCCTGGGTCCCTTCCACCATCACACCCTAACCACCCAACGCCTGGAGAAGAATGCCTCATCTTCCACCTTCTGGCCCTCCAACCACATGGCATCAATGTGGACTTCACTAGTTTCCTCATTTCTCCTCCACCCACCTTATCCCAGTTCCAACCTTCCAACTCAGCACTGCCCTCATGACCTGTCCTACCTGTCCAGCTTCCTTCCCACCTATCCGCTCCACCCTCCTCTCCGACCTATCACCATCACCCCCTCTTCCATCTACCGATCTCAGCTACCTTCCCTCAGGCCCAACCCCCCCCTCACATTTATCTCTCAACCCCACAGTCTAATTCCCACTATAGGGCTCTTGCCTGAATCGTCGATTCGCCTGCTCCTCGGATGCTACCTGACCTGCTGTGCTTTTCCAGCACCACACTCTTGAACCAATGGGGTGTGATTATCAGCCGCAAATGTGTTGCTGGTCAAAGCACAGCAGGTTAGGCAGCATCTCAGGAATAGAGAATTCGACACCTCTGGGCCGCCCGAACCAACCAACCCAATCACCCCGTGGCTCAACACTTTAACTCCCCCTCCCACTCCACCGAGGACATGCAGGTCCTTGGACTCCTCCACCGGCAGAACACAACTACACGACGGCTGGAGGAGGAGCGCCTCATCTTCCGCCTGGGAACCCTCCAACCACAAGGTATGAATTCAGATTTCTCCAGCTTCCTCATTTCCCCTCCCCCCACCTTGTCTCAGTCGGTTCCCTCAACTCAGCACCGCCCTCCTAACCTGCAATCCTCTTCCTGACCTCTCCGCCCCCACCCCACTCCGGCCTATCACCCTCACCTTGACCTCCTTCCACCTATCCCACCTCCATCGCCCCTCCCCCTAGTCCCTCCTCCCTACCTTTTATCTTAGCCTGCTTGGCTCTCTCTCTCTTATTCCTGATGAAGGGCTTATGCTCGAAACGTCGAATTCTCTATTCCTGAGATGCTGCCTAACCTGCTGTGCTTTGACCAGCAACACATTTGCAGCTGTGATCTCCAGCATCTGCAGACCTCATTTTTTACTTGTGATTATCAGCCAGTTGTATCTCGTGCCGATAGAATGCTTTTTTGTCCTTCACACCCGTCTATGGAAATGCAGTGGTATTGCATTTTTGCAGTTAGTAATTCTACGGAATTTTTGTACAAATGTTTATTTGCTCCTCAGACAATAGCAACTCTTATGCCCACAGAAGAGATCTGGAGCATTTTGATTCCTTCCTCACGGGAAATTCCAAAAGAAGCATTTACATTTTAATGTCCAGCCAGGTTTAACTTCTGGCCATGGATAGTTTTGTGTATATTTGGCAGATACAAGGTGAGAAGAGGTCACCTAACCTCCCAACGCCATCTTATTTCAAAAAACAATTGGCCCTTCTGTTTCAAAAATATCCAAATTTTTCCCCTTAAGTATTTCATTATAACGAGGTGGCATGAAATTGTTCTCAGTCTAGGTCTAATTGACTTCAAGCTGGCTAATTTTTTGCTTTGCAATTTTTGAGAATTTCTTTTGTGAAGGGTAGAGAGAAAGTATAATATGTTAGAACAACAATTTTGAAAGATCTGATGTTTATCAGCAATCCATGAGACCATACCAGTAACAATGTAACTCATTGTATTGAACTAGAGATGACTGTGTGAAATATGAAATAAATAATCTAACCTGCAAATTGGAATCAGAGTTGATTCATGAACAAAGACAGCAAAATATTCAACCTTTAGGAATTCTGTGCAATAGAATGTCACTGTTTTAATTTTGCTATCACAAAGTCAGAATTGTAAACTATTTCAATATTTCATGACTAAATAGTTTTGATTCTTTGACAGTTTCCTGGGTATTAACATTCATTTACAAAAAAAATCACTGCTCTCCTTAAATTCAAGATTTGATTAAATAATGCTTATGACAGTAAGTTTTAACGAGGATTTGAGATCCCTTGCTATAAGAATAGTACCATGGCTCTATTTAGATCTTTGGGAGTGTTGTTGAACAAAATGACCTTGGAGTGAATGTTCATAGCTCCTTGAAAGCAGACTCCCAGACAGATGGGAAAATGAAGAAGGCAATTGGTATGCTTTCCTTTTATTGATTAGAGTATTGAGTACAGGAGTTGGGAGGACATGTTGCAGCTGTACAGGACATTGGTTAGGCCACTGTTGGAACATTCCTATTGGAAGGATGTTGTGAAACTTGAAAGGGTTCAGAAAAGATTTACAAGGATGTTGCCAGGGTTGGAGGATTTGAGCTATAGGGAGAGGCTGAACAGGCTGGGGCTGCTTTCCCTAGAGCATCGGAGGCTGAGGGGTGACCTTGTAGAGGTTTACAAAATTATGAGGGGCATGGATAGGATAAATAGACAAAGTTTTTTCCCTGGGGTCGTGGAGTCCAGAACTAGAGGGCATAGTTTTAGGGTGAGAGGGGAAAGGCATAAAAGAGACCTAAGGGGTAACGTTTTCATATAGATGGTGGTACGTGTATGGAATGAGCTGCTAGAGGAAGTGGTGGAGCCTAGTACAATTACAACATTCAAAAGGCATTTGGATGGGTATATGAATAGGAAGGGTTTGAGGGATATGGGCCAGGTGTTGGCAGGTGGGACTAGATTGGGGTGGGATATCTGGTCGGCGTAGACGAGTTGGACCGAAGGGTCTGTTTCCATGCTGTCCATCCCTACGACTCTATGACTGTAGTGGTCAACATTCAAATATCACCCATTTTTGCCCAAAGTGAGGGCATCAGCTTGCCAGTGTTGAGTCTATGAGGTATTATTCCACCAATGGGTCGTTGTATTGTCTGTTATGGTCCAAAACACTGGTGCAGTCTGGACAATCTTACTGAAAGAAAATTAATGAGCAAGGACACAAGGTGGCTGCTGCATCCCAGTTGCAGGAAACCGTTGAGTGTTAAGAACACAAGGTTTCAAAGGATCTATTAAACAGGGCAAGGCTGTTTGTGTTACTCACAGAAGGTTTTGATTAAAGTTGAGAGCTACATTCTTTTTCTTGCCAATGTAATTGGAGCCCAATTATTCTGCAGTTTGTTTGTGTTCTTGGTCAGGCCGCTGGTGCCAGTGAGAGTGGGTAGGCTACTTGACATGCTGCCAGATGAAGAGAATCTTATTGGTGTTACTGACTTTCCCTTCCTGTGTGGGAAAACATCAACAAAGTGAGGGGAGAGAGGTAAAAAAAAAACATGGCTTCATTGTGGCACAAGGTCATTTTCCTCAGACAGTGATCAGTTTGAACCTTTTTTGAGAACACACCCCAAAGGCATTGGCAATCAGAATTTAAGTGAAATTTTAAGAATACACATTGGAAGCTGAGCTTGCAAAAATAAAAGGTTGATCATTTGTTTTCAGTAAAATTCTTTCCTCTTGCCAGCTGGCTGTGGGAGGAAATCTGCCTTCATAGGATCATAGATTTCCTACAGTGTGGAAGCAGCCCATTCGGCCCATCAAGTCCGCACAGAACCACCGAAGAGCAGCTCAAACAGAGACACTGTCTACTCTCTCCCTGTAACCCTACATTTCTCATGGCCAATCCACCCCCCTTGCACATCTCTGGACACTATGGGCAATCTAGCATGGCTAATCCACTTAGAATCATTGAGATGCACAGCACAGAAACAGACCCTAAAGTCCAACTCATCCATGCCGACCAGATATTCTCAAATAATCTAACCCCATTTGCCAGTATTTGGTTCTCTAAACCCTTCCTAATCATGTTCCATTTCAGATGCCTTTTAAATGTTATAATTGTATCAGACTCCACTCCTTCCTCTGGCAGCTCATTCCATACACAGACCAACATCTGTGTGAAAAAGTTGTCCCTTAGGTCCCTCTCAATTCTTTCCCTCTCATCTTAAACTTCTAGTTTTGGATTCCCCTATTCTGGGGAAAAGACCTTGGATAATCACCTTATCCATGCCCCTCATGATTTTATAAACTTCTACAAGGTCACTCCTCAGCATCCGACACTCCAGATAAAATAGCCCCAACCTATTCAGACGCTCCCTATAGCTTAAACCCTCCAACCCTGGCAACATCCTCATAAATCTTTTCTGGTCTCTTTCAAATTGCCCCAGGAAGGGGATGAATGTTCCTGTTGGGACGAGAAGAATTGAACTTGTCAGGAGTCACTGTATGGATTGTCTGCCTCCTTACCTCTCCTGCTCTGTATGGTATTTATCGGCACACAAAACACAGGTCTCTTGACCCTCCAGATGGTAGTGAGCTCTTCCACAACTGGAGGCTTCAGAGGCCTCCACAGATTGCCATTGGGCAGCTGGCGTGCCAACCTGCTTCCTAGACATTTGGAAACCATTTGGATGGCACGTGGCTCAGTGGTTCACACTGCTAGGTGAAAGTGAGGACTGCAGATGCTGGAGATTAGTGTCAAGGGTGTGGTACTGGAAAAGCACAGCAGGTCAGGCAGCATCTGAGGAGCAGGAGAGTCGAGGTTGCGGGCAAAAGCCCTTCATCAAGTTAGCACTGCTGCCCCACTGTGCCAGGACCAGGGTCATAGAGACTCATAGAGAGGTTCAGTATGGAAACAGACCCTTCGGTCCAACTCATCCATGCTGTCCAGATATCCCACCCCAATCTAGTACCACCTGCCAGCACCCTGCCCATATCCCTCCAAACCTTTCCTATTCATATACCCATCCCGATGCCTTTTAAATGTTGCAATTGTACTAGTCTCCACAATTTCCTCCAGCAGCTCATTCCATACATGTACCACCCTCTGCGTGAAAACGTTGCCCCTTAGGTCTCTTTTACATCTTTCTCCTCTCACCCTAAACTTTCAGCCTCTAGTTCTGGACTCCCCCACCCTGGGGAAAAGACCTTGTCCATTTCTCCTATCCATGAACCTCATTATTTTATAAACCTCTATAAGGTCACCCCTCAGCCTCCGATGCTCCAGAGAAAACAGCCCCAGCCTAATCAACCTCTCCCTATAGCTCAAATCCTCCAATCCTGGCAACATTCTAGTAACTCTTTTCTGAACCCTTTCAAGTTCACAACGTTTTTCCAATAGGATGGAGACCAGAATTGCATGCAATATTCCAACAGGGACCTAACCAATGTCCTGCACAGCCATAACATGATTTCCCAGCTCTTGTACTCAATACTCTGACAATAATGGAAAGCATACCAAATGCCTTCTTCACTATCCTATCTATCTGCGACTCCACTTTCAAGGAGCTATGAACCTGCACTCCAAG
This sequence comes from Hemiscyllium ocellatum, assembly GCF_020745735.1. Lineage (NCBI taxonomy): Eukaryota > Metazoa > Chordata > Chondrichthyes > Orectolobiformes > Hemiscylliidae > Hemiscyllium > Hemiscyllium ocellatum. Next base: position 101,546,550 of record NC_083410.1, read on the forward strand.
GTCTCTCTGTTCAGCAACACTCCCTAAGTGTATAAGTCCTGCTAAGATTTGTTTTCCCAAAATGCAGCACCGCGCATTTATCTAAATTAAACTCCATCTGCCACTTCTCAGCCCATTGGCCAATCTGGTCCAGATCCTGTTGTAATCTGAGGTAACCTTCTTTGCTTTCCGCTACACCTTCAATTTTGGTGTCATCTGCAAACTTACTAAGTGTACCTCTTATGCTCACATCCAATACATTTATATAAATGACGAAAAGTAGTGACTCAGCACCAATCCTTGTGGCACTCCACTGGTCACAGACCTCCAGTCTGAAAAATAGCCCTCCACCACCGTCTTCGGCTTTTGAGCCATTTCTGTATCCAAATGGCTAGTTCTCTCTGTATTCCATGAGATCTAACCTTGCTAACCAGTCTCCCATGGGGAACCTTGTTGAATGCCTTACTAAGGTCCATAAAAATCACGTTTACTGCACTGCTCTTATCAGTCTTCTTTATTACTTCAAAAAACTCAATCAAGTTTGTGAGACATAAGTTCTCATGCACAAAGCTATGCTGATTACCAAATACATGTACATTCTGCCCCTCCAACAATTTGCTCACCACCAATGTCGCTCACTGGTCTATAGTTCCCTGGCTTGTCCTTACCACATTTCTTCAATATTGGCACCACATTAACCAACCTCCAGTCTTCTGGCACCTCACTTGTGACTATTGGTGATACAAATACCTCAGGAAGAGGCCCAGCAATCACTTCCCTGGCTTCCCACAGAGTTCTAGGGTACATCTGATGAGATGGTGGGGATTTATCCACTTTTATGCATTTCAAGACACACAACACTTCCTCCTCTGCAACATGGACATTTTTTCAAGATGTCACCATCTATTTCCCTACATTCTATATCTTCCATGTCCTTTTCTATAGTAAACACTGATGCAAAATTCTCGTTTAGTATCTCCCCCATCTTCTGCGGCTCTACACAAAGGCAACCTTACTGATCTTTGTGGGGCCCTATTCTCTCCCTAGTTACCCTTTTGTCCTTAATGCATTTGTAAAAACCCTTTGGATTCTCCTTAACTCTATTTGTTAAAGCTATCTCATGATTTCCCTCTTTAAGTATACTCCTACCGCCTTTATACTCTTCTAAGGATTCACTCGATCTATTCTGTCTATACCTGACTTATGCTTCCTTCTTTTTCTGAACCAAGCCCTCAATTTCTTTAGTCATCCAGCATTCCCTACACATACCAGCCTTTCCTTTCACCTTAACAGGAATATACTGTCTCCAAACTCTCGTTATCTCATTTCTGAAGGCTTCCCATTTTCCAGATGTCCCTTTACCTGTGAAAATCTGCCCCCAGTCAGCTTTCGAAAGTTCAATTCTACTCTTAGGTGACTGTCTGTGTGGAGTTTGCACATTCTCCCCGTGTTTGCATGGGTTTCCTTCGGGCACTCCAGTTTCCTCCCACAGTCCAAAGATGTGCAGGTTAGGTGGATTGGCATGTTAATTTGCCCATAGTGTCCAGGGATGTGCAGGCTAGGTGGATTAGCCGTGGGAAATGCAGGATTATGGGGGTGGGGTGGGATGCTCTTTGGAATGGCAATGTGGGCTAAATGGCCTGCTTCCATCATGTGGGAATTCAATGAAATTGCTTTTATAATTACAGAATAGAAGAAAATTTATTGGTACTTGTGCTTTTTTAGGAAAAAAAACTGTGAAAAATGGATGTAGGTTTGCTCGCTGAGCTGGAAGGTTCGTTTTCAGATGTTTCGTCACCATACTAGATAACATCATCAGTGAGCCTCTGAATGAAGCACTGGTGGCATAGCCCGCTTTCTATTTATGTGTTTACGTGTCCTTGGGTTGGTGATGTCATTTTCTATAGTGATGTCATTTCCTGTTCTTTTTCTCAGGGGTAGTAAATGGGATCCAAGTCAATGTGTTTGTGGATAGAGTTCCATTTCTAGGAATGTGTGTCTCTGTTTGGCTTGTCCTAGGATGGATGTGTTGTCCCATTCGAAGTGGTGTCCTTCCTCATCCATATGTAAGGATACTAGTGAGAGTGGGTCATGTCTTTGTGGCTAGTTGATGTTCATGTGCCCTGGTGGCTAGTTTTCTACCTGTTTGTCTAATGTAGTGTTTGTTACAATTCTTGCATGGTATTTTGTAAATGACATCAGTTTTGCTTGTTGTCTGTATATACATTAAAAAAAATTAAGACATAGTTCATCCCGGGTTGAATTCATGGCTCCAGGCCTCCTGAGGTTGAGGAAATCTGACACACCACTAGAGTGGTACTGATGTGATAATTGATCATATCTGTGGCTTGAGTGTCAGATACAAGACAATACTTGAATGGGAAATGAATAGGAACACTATATTACACAAGGAGGCATCTGATCTGGGTTGCAAAATTACATAGCATACGCAACAGCAATAGGGTGCAGCCTCCATTAACATTTTGTTAGCCCTTTGCTAATGTTACATTGTGATCGTGTGTGTTGTTCTTTCATCCAGAGACATAGCAGAGACCAGCGAGTGGAAGAAGATGCTGCTGGGTTGCAAGGTGAGACGGGAATACATTTAAACTCATCCCATCAGGGAGAAAACTATGCAAAGGTTTGAGAACCTACTAATACTGCCTTTCACTCTGGCAAGTTGTAATCTTAAATTCCAGACACCAGTGCAGCCAGAACTCAGTAGGGTCCTTGTTGAAGCATCTAACGCAGGTCCCCACCAAACAATCCCAGTCGCTAGGGACTTCCCTATTGTGGCAATTTTCCTGGGATCACATGAATCATGGCCAGATGAGGCTCATCAAGGTAATTTTGTTTAAATTGTTTGTAAATTCCTGCTTGACCAGAAGAATATTTTTCTCTCCTTTAGTCCCCTTTCCTCAACTGCAATTGCTTCCAATCAGCCCATGTCTTATCATCCCTGCTGGTAATATTGAATCAGTAAGATCCCAGGGTGAGACCTGGGTGGATAAACCAGAAGTGTTACTTTCTTCTTTCTGTTAACAGTGGAGGTCAGTCTCTGAATATATGCAGAAGAGGCTGTCAATGTACTTTCAACAAAGAACGTAAACCTTCATTTTACAAAAGGCAAGAGAAGACATATTTTTAACTTCACAAGAACACTTGGAATGAAGTTGTCATAGATATCAGATGGAAACATTCAACTCTTTTCTTCCACAAGTAATTTTATTGACAATCAAAACCCGATCCTCTGTGCTGAAGCTCTTTGTTCAGCTGTCATCTCTTTCCTCTTGGCAAAGTTCTGTGCATTCACTGAATGCTGTTCTCCTCAATTTGCAACTCTCCCTGCAATATATAATCAAGCTGCTGACTCAGTTCACTATTACTGCCATACGAGAGTTCCTTAAAATCGTATTCACAACAGCTTTGGACCATGTCTTACCCTCTGATACTCCCATAGCTTTCTACTTCTGGCTTTTTCTTCAAAGCAACATCGGACATCTCCCCAGTCCTGCTTTGACTGTTTTCTCTACCCTTCAGCATGTCTGCTTTTACAGACCTCTTCCCTCTGAATGAACCTGTGTTAGAACCTTACACACTCTCCCCCTCTGGGTTATAAAACACAAATCTCCTAAACAATTATCTCCTGGTTATGGGAAGGTGGGGCGCTTGCTGGTCATTTAGTTAAAATTATACCCAGCCATCTAGCCAGCAACACCCATATCTGAAAAGCCAATTTAAAAAAAAATGCTATTTCTTGGATGTGCTTTCTCCAGCTCATGGTTCAAACTGGCTTTCTGAAATTTTGTTTTTAAAATAACACATAGACATTTGCAGAACTGAAAACTAATATCCCTTTGTCCTCCACATTAGAACCCAAGTCTCCAAATAGTAATAAATTGAGCCTTCATTGTACTCACTGCATTGATAGCTTTGTACCAGAGAGCTGTTCTTTCTGATCTCTGATAGCAGTCACCAATCACTGAAGTAGAACATAGAGCATAGAAAAGTACAGCTCAGAACAAGTCCTTTTGCCCATGATGTTGTGCCGAGGGTTAATCCTAATGTAAAATAAAATAACTTAACCTGCGCACCACTCAACTCACTACTGTCCATGTGCATGTCCATCAGTTGCATAAATGTCCCTAATGTGTGAATAGCTGTTTCTAAATTTTTATTTAACCTATTTTTCCTAATCAACCTGTTCAGAGATGTCATATACCTCTGAAGCAAGTGGGTCTTGAACCCAGGACTCCTGGTCCTGGAGGAGAGATACAATCACTGTGCCACAAGAGAGCCCCAAAACAGTGAAAGCTCCATCCCTGGGTGGTCTCGAACCACCAACCTTTTCGGTTAACAGCCAAACACGCTGACTAGTTACAGCACAGAGACTGGCGAAAGTCTTTTGAGTAATCAAACAGGGGGATGTGTAAGAATTAGATCATTAAACATCACTGACAACCAACTCTGCCTTGGTATGAAATTCAGGGAGATTATCTGCAATTGAAGTCAGACTGAGATCAGACCCAAGTGTACCTTTCATTAACTAGGCTGCATACCTGCCCATGGAGTTAAAATTGACCCTGAAACACAGACAGTAAAAATCCCAGTTAAGCAAAAATTGTTGTGTTGAATTTGATTTGCTGGGACCTCATTTGCAGAAATCCATTAAGGGAAAGAAAATAGATCCATCTCTTCCTACGAGTGTCTTTCTATTGGGAGTTTTAATTGCCTGGTAAAGGATCACCATAGCAACATAGCAAGTGACATTTTGCATCACCAGGCAATGACCATCACCGATAGGATAATCTAACCACTGCCCTTGATATTCAATGGCATTAATATCAATAATCCCTCACTATCAACATCCTAATGTTACTATTGACCAGAAACTGAACTGGACTCGCATGTAACTATCAATGAAGTGGCTACAAGAACAGGTCAGGGGATAGGAATCTTACAGTGAGTAACTCACCTCATGACTCCCCAAAGCTTGTCCACCATCTACAAGGCCCAAGTCAAGAGTGCGATGGAATACTCTCCATTTGCCTTGATGGATGCAGCTCCAACATCATTCAAATGATGCACTCATGACACCATCCTGGACAAAGCAGCCCACTTGATTTGAATCACACCCACAAATATTTCCCCCTTCTATCATTGACCCTCAATAGCAGCAGTGTGTACCATCTGCAGTATGCACCGCAGAAATTCACCAAGGCTCCTTTGATAGCACCTTCCAAACCTTTGACCACTTCTATCGAGAAGGTCAAGTGCAGCAAAGACATGGAACACCATCAATGTGAGTTCACATTTTGTCATTCACGCCCCTGACTATGTTGTTGGGTCAAAATCCTGCAAATTCTTCAGTAATCATCATTGGTCGACCAACTGCAGTTCATCACCACTTTCTCAAGGGCAGCTAGGGATAGGCTGTAAAATGCTAGCCCAGCCAGTGATGCTCACATCGCATGAGTGAACAAAACAAAATTGCCATTTATCTCAAAGGGCTTTCGCTATCAATATAACTGGGCTGAAACTTAGCGGGAGAGGGAACAGCTTTTATATTAAGTGTATTCTGAAATAATGAAAGTGGAAAATAATTTGCTATAAAAGGGAAAATCACAAGTATTGAAGAAAATGAAAAAGAAAATTGATGTGCATTCAGAAAGATAAAGATAAATTGATGGCTGAACTAATCACTTTGGTGGGAGTGTATGAAAGGGTATAATTGAACCTGTAGCTTTATTTTATTGCATCATCCTTAGTGATGGTTTTAATGGCATTGGAAAAGATTCAACTCTATTCTTGTTTAAATGTGTTTGAACCACAATCTCCCTTTGGCAAAATTACAGAAAAAATGTTCTGAACATAGATGTCATGCTGCCTCTTCCTAATAGATGTGAAATGACTGGATTCTCATTATATAAGGTATCACACATAAGACTACTTAATCAGGTAAGGGAGCCTATGGTCTGCCGAATAGATTAGATTAGATTACTTACAGTGTGGAAACAGGCGCGTCGGCCCTACAAGTCCACACCGACCCGCCGAAGCGCAACCCACCCATACCCCTACATTTACCCCATGCTACGGGCAATTTAGCATGGCCAATTCACCTGACCTGCACATCTTTGGACTGTGGGAGGAAACCGGAGCACCCGGAGGAAACCCACGCAGACATGGGGAGAATGTGCAAACTCCACACAGTCAGTCACCTGAGTCGGGAATTGATCCCGGGTCTCTGGTGCTGTGAGGCAGCAGTGCTAATAGTTTATTAATGTGAATAAAGGCTTGGCTAATGAATAGGAGAGTTATGATAAGGGCCATTTCTAGATGGTACTTGGTATGCTGCCACTTTGATCAGTGATGGGGCTAGAATCTCCTGGCAATCCAAAGGAGGTTCACTCAGTTGATCCCAGATATGGAGGGATTTGCTTATTGAGGAGAGGTTGAGTAGATTGGGCTTGCCCTCATTGGAGTTTAGAAGACTGAGAGACGACTTTATTGAAGCATGTGAGAATATTAGGGAGCTTGACAGGTTGGGCGCAGAGAGGTTGATTCCCTCTCATGGAAGAGTCTAGGATCAGAGGACATAATCTTAAAGAAAGGGGAATCACATTGAAGACACAGATAAAGGGGAATTTTGTCTCTCCGAGGGAAGTGAAACTTTGGAATTCTGTACCTCAGAGGTCTGCCAAGGTGAGGTCTTTAAATATTTAGGTCAAGATAGACATTTCAAATCAGGAAGGGAATCAAGGGTTATGGGGACAAGACAAGACAGTGGAGTCAAGGATGACTAGATCAGCCACAATTTCACTGAATGGCAAAGTAGACTCAATGTTCCAATGCAAGCTACCAAATAATTAAATCAGGTTTGAGGAAGGCAATAGATCTGCTCTAATGGTCAAACATAACTAATATAACCAGGACAATATCAGCCAGTGAAGTGCAATTAACAAGTACCCAGCTAATCAAGCCAATGAGCCATTGATGACTCCCAGACAGACCATGGATGAAGTTGGATATTTTTGGACTTGTGAGAATTGACCGTCACATCACAGTAGACTACTATTCTGGCTAGTGGGAGAAGGACCAGCTGAATTCAGTGGATTGTCAAATGCCTAGAAGCACAATTCAGCCATTATGGCCTGCCCGACCTTTCAGGAGTCACAGTGGCCCTCAATTCATGAGTGAAGGATGCAGCGCTTGATAAGAAAAATTGGTGAAGCCAACACCACACATCATCTCCACACAGTAAAACGAGCTGAGGCAGCAATGAAAATCATCAAAGGAGCCACAAAGACATTGAGAAAATCCTGCACAGATGTGTATGAGGCAATGTTTGAGCAGAAGAGCACACATACTGAAGACTTGGGAAGTAAATCAGCACAGACATCAATGTCATGTCACACACAAACTAATCTTTAAGTAGAAAAGAAGTTACTGAAGTCAGTAGTAGGATAAAGTGTGTGACAAAATCAAGGTGGAAAACGAGAAAGCTAAATTTTAATCAAAGCCCTTCATGTGGCAGAAGGCCATTCAGTCCATCAAGTCCACACCAACCCTCCAAAGACCATCTCCCAGACCCTGCCCCACCATATTTTCCATGACTACTCTACCAAGCCTGCACATATTTGGACTGTGGGAGGAAACCAGAGCACTCAGAGGAAATCTATGCAGACACAGGGAGAATGCGCGAACTCCACACACACAGTCGCCCGAGGTTGGAATTGAACCCAGATCCTTGATGCTGTGAGGTAGCAGTGCTAGCCACTGAGTCACCATGCTATCTTGACAAGATTACCCGAGCATGATCAGCAAACATTCATATTGGGAAAAGACAAATTAATATTTCTGATTTTTTTTCTTCATCAGAACCATAATTCTTCAAGATGTAGGAGTACCATTGCAGCAATGCAGGTTACTTCTTAACATATTGTGTGCTTCAACCCAACTAATTTTCAAAGGATGAATTACAAATTGTTACTTTGATTGACTGCAACTTTCTTGGTACGTCCCTCTTCTGCCATTATTTCCACATTGTTAAATATTATCTTGGCCCCAGGGGTGATCAATGGCTGAATTAAGTTTAAAGTACCTCTGGATTTATGACCCAATGAATTGTGTTAGCAGACGCCGAATTCCACATTAAATAAAGTTGGTTCACTTCACACATTTCCCTCTCTCCAGGATTGCTGCATGTCGATACAAGCTGTATTTTCAGATTTCCTGGTCTTGACCAAATCTTTAGCTGCTGCAATTTTCATTGGGTAACAAGATGGCTGTGAAAACCTTCAGTCTGCCAAACACAGTCTTTCAACTGGGACAGTTTGGGTAAACTTAGGCCTTAAGTCCATGCTACTTGTGATCTGAAGCAGGGCATCAAAGTATGAATGATTAAAGGAATTGTCCAGTTATATTCAAACACTTAAGGCATTTACTTGTCCTTATTACATCAACAAGATAGATTCCACCAAACTTTATTGACTGCTTTCAGAAACATACATTGTATAAAAGACGTGAATGCATAGAACTTTTATAAGCCAATTTGCAAGGTAATTAATTAATCACTGCTTGGTTTTGGTAAATTGTTTAATGGTTTGCAAAAATCAGTCAATACAGCCCTAATATTATGCTCTGAAATTCCTTGGTGTTTGATCTTTGCTTTATTGTTGTCCATAATCCATTTAAAACCTGAATATCATTGCATTTTAAGACGTGAGGGAAAAATTTAACCCCCTCCAGCCAATGAAAACAGGGTGGAAGGAAGGTTCAAACTCCAGACTATTTTATGCCCTGTTAATACATCAAGGCCATGGGCTTTTTGTGTAGTCACACAGCTCTATATTCAAGTCAATGTCCCATACGTTAGGCAGGACTTCGATGTTATATCAATTATCGAGTGGATCAATTGCTGGAGGTGAGCATTTAGCAGAAGGCTCTAAAGTAAATATAAAACTTAAGATTTTTATTTTTGTTGAAATCTATTCTTTGTATCTAAAATGGTTGTTTTGATTTTGTTTCTAAGATGGTTGTTTCTGTTAATCTTGTTTTTTATGCACTTAATATGATGGCAGAAAATGGTGACTTTGTACACTTTTCACTGTATCCCTGTCCACGTACCTGTGACAATAAAACTTAATTCTATGGCTAATTCTCTCAGTTACATAGGCCTCAGTCATTATCTCTTTTGAATATGTCAATCACTATGCCCTTTCCCCACTTTCACCCCATTCTCCCATAATTCCCATTCCCAGCCTGGTGGCCCCTGGGATGTCCAATCTTACAAAACCCCAAAATCCAGAAAATTGTCTGGATATTGTTTGGAGGGAAATTTTAATGACATTTCTTCAAGTAAAGGGAACGGCCCGCACACCTCAAACTCCACAAAGAGATCACATTGCTGTTGGAAATGGAAACAGAAATCAAATTTCTACTTTAAATAAAGTGAGTGAGTTGAAGCCACTGTATAAATCTCAAACAATGATCTAATCCAGTTTGTGTCTAAGGGCAGAGAGTTCTTGAAGTATTAATGAAAGATTGTTTAATACAGTACATGTTTGGGTTACAACTGGGAGTGGAGACAGTCATTAGCCTGTTTTTGGTTGAGGCTAATCAAAGAATGATTTTCTCCTTGAAAAGAGTATAGATCACTTCCGGGAATATGTTGCTTCTAGATTAGGAGTATCTGGTTAAATTTTGTTTGGTAGTAACATCAGCTGGGTCACAACAGCAGATAAGATGGACCTAATGGCCTCCATCATTATGCTTTCTCATTCTAAGGTGCTGATGATCAGCAGGCAAGTGGGGGTTGGGTGGTGCAGGCCAAGGTGGTTGAAGACGGGCAAAACAAACTGACAGGACAGGGGATATTCCTACCATTCATACTTTGTTAGATCAATCTCTGATTAAATGAATGGCCTGTCTGGCAGGGAAGGGAGATACTGTGAGTATAAGAAGGCTAAAGATAGGGGAACTTCTAAATGGTCCTTGACAATTGTGAATGGGGGGCAGAGACCTACGATCAAGAAGGCTGGAGCAAGTTGGTTGGAGGTAGATGAGTGATCAGGGCTCGGAGGAGGGGTGGGGAGGGGAGGCATATAGGCTTACTGAATTGTTTCACTTCTTTTTATGAAGTTCTGGAATGTGGCAGGGCCGGCATATAGTGTCCAATCCCAATTCCCCTTGGGAAGGTGATGGTGAACCACCTTTTTAAAGTACGTTGTGAAGTAGGAGTAGCCACAGTGGAAGGAGGAAGTCCCAGGAGTTTGACCCAGTGACAGTGAAGGGATGGTGATATATTTGATTCCTGATGAATGGCTTTTGCTCGAAACATCAATTTTCCTGCTCCTCGGATGCTGCCTAACCTGCTGTGCTTTTCCAGCACCACTCTAATCTAGACTCTGATCTCCAGCATTTGCAGTCCTCACTTTCACCTGCCTGATATATTTCCAAGTCAGGATGGTGAGTGGGTTGTGGGGGAACGTGCAGATGGTGTGTTCTAATGTATCTGCTAACCTTGTCCTTCTTGGTGGAGATCCGGAAGGTGCTGTCTACAGAGCTAATAACGAAATGCAAATACATATAAACAAGGCAGTCACTCCTCAATAGTGAGATTCAGAACTTGAGGTTAAAACTGGAAAAGCTTTCTTCGTGACATCAGTTTGGTGATGTTTCCATCCATCGGTTTCCCTTCTTATGAATTCATAGCCACAGAGTCAAACAGCACGGATGATCCTTTGGTCTAGCTAGTCCACACTGACCATGTTCTCAAACTAGACTAGTTCCACCTGCATTTGGCCCATATCCCTCCAAACCTCTCCCATTCATAAACTTATCCAAGCATCTATCACTTTCTCTGGCAGTTCATTCCACTCTCTGGGTAAAAAAAAATGCCCTTCATGCCCTTTATAAATCTTTCTCCTGTCACTTTGAAAATATGTCCCCTAGATATGAATTCCTCCTACCTCGGGAAAAGATCCTTGTCATTTACCTCATCCATGCCCCTCATGATTTTATGAACCTCAATCAGGGCACCCCGCAACCTCCTAAGCTTCAATGAAAAAGATCCCAGCCTTTCCAGTCTATTTTTATATCTCAAACTCTCCATTCCCTGAAACATCCTAATAAATCTGGTGAAGGAATTGAATGTTTAAACTAGAAGCAAATTGCAGCAGATGCTGGAATCTGTAACTTAAATAAAAATTGCTGGAACTCACAATGGATCAGGCAGCATCCATGGAGGGACAGCAAGCCAATGTTTAGAGACTAGATTTCTGTCCATCAGAGCTGATTAGTTGAATGTTTAAGCTGGTGGACAGCATGTCAATCAAGCAAGTTACCTTGTCCTGGATGGTGTTGAGCTTCTTGAGTGTTGTTTGCTGATAGGGAGCTCTCCTGATCCATCAAATGTGCTGAGAGGGGTTATTACCCCATGACACTAATTGACCTCACTTCCTGTGCATTGCCAGGTTTCCTCATCACAATGTGTTTCAACTAAGACCCTAAATTATGTGGCGTGCCTGATTTCAATGGCACCCAACAACCATATGTCCTGCCCTGTGGAGCAAAAACATGCAACAACAGAAAAGTTGGGAAAAATTCAGAAGGTCAGGCAGCAATAATGCAGAAAAGACAAAGTTAACATTGCAATTCGAAGATCAGTCACCAGTGTTCCAGAACTAACAGCAAAGCTAAAAAGTGGATCTCGCTATGGGTTGGTATCACATTCCCATTGTTTTGCTTTTGAGGTTCCAACTCTCTCCCACATGCCAATATTGGGGTAATGGAAGGGGTTAATATTGAGATCTACGATTCAACAAAAATCCTTAAATTAGTTCAAAGGCCATCTTTTAAATAAAACAGAACTGGAAATGGCCGGGCCACATGACATTTGTAAATGTTAATCTTACTGCTTCCCCTTTGACTTTTACTGATTGAAGCCACAAAAGAAAATAACACTTGCGTTCATATTTTTGACTACAATGTTGGGGAAGTTTTTCTTTTAATAGCAAAGTCAGATCAAAGGTTGTCTAGAATACGTTTTCTCTGTGTTATTTGTTGTCTGAAACTTTGGAATCTTGTATTTAATGACTTTTACGATAAGACTCAACTACTGAAGTCATTCTGATATATCAGTGAGGTAGCTAAATAATAAGTGATTCATTTATATTGGCTTTTAAGAAATAGCCCTTTCTCACCTCAGTCCTTTCTCTGCCTTCCGTCAGCTTGGATAGGTTAGGATGCAATTACATAACATGGCCTTTGTTGTCCAGGTAACTGAAACAAGCTCCAAATTCAAATCATATTTCAACATGGCCTCTTATGTGTCAAGTTAAGTATGAACAGCAAACAACAGATCCCAGGTCTGTGGTGACAGGGCTGCAAAGATACCGGAGGAAATTCAATTACTTTCAAATGGACAAAATTTGAAGACAATAGAATATAGAACAATACAACGCAGAACAGGCCCTTCAACCCTCGATGTTGTGCCGACCTGTGAACTATTCTCAGCTCGTCCCCCTACACTATCCCAAAATCATCGATGTGCTTATCTAAGGATTGTTTAAATCTCCCTAATGTGGCTGAGTTAACTACATTAGCAGGTAGGACATTCCATGCCCTTACTACTCTCTGAGTAAAGAACCTGCCTCTGACATCTGTCTTAAGTCTATCACCCCACAATTAGACAGATGTTGGGGGTAGATTCTTTACTCAGAGAGTCGTGAGTTCATGGAATGCCCTGCCAGTAGCAGTGGTGGACTCTCCCTTTTTATGGGCATTTAAACGGGCATTGGATAGGCATATGGAGGATAGTGGGCTAGTGTAGGTTAGGTGGGCTTGGATTGGCGCAACATCGAGGGCCAAAGGGCCTGTACAGCGCTGTATTTTTCTATGTTCTATGTTCTAATTTGTAGTTATGCCCCCTTGTACAAGCTGACGTCATCATCCTAGGAAAACGACTTTCACTGTCTACCCTACCTAATCCTCTGATCATCTTGTATGTCTCTATCAAATCCCCTCTTATCTTTCTTTTTTCCAATGAGAACAGGTTCAAGTCTCTCAGCCTTTCCTCATAAGACCTTCCCTCCAGACCAGGCAACATCCTGGTAAATCTCTCTGCATCTTTTCCAATGCTTCCACATCCTTCCTGTAATGGGGCAACCAGAACTGTACACAATATTCCAAATGTTGCCGCACCAGCGTTTTGTATAGTTGCAACATGATATTGTGGCTCCGGAACTCAATCCCTCTATGAATGAAACCTAACACACCGTATGCCTTCTTAACAGCACTATCCACCTGGGTGGCAACTTTCAGGGATCTATGTACATGGACTCCAAGATCCCTCTGCACATCCACACTACCAAGAATTTTTCCATTGACCCAGTACTCTGCCTTTCTGTTACTTTTTCCAAAGTGCATCACCTCACATTTAGAATAGGATCAAAGATTTTAAAATAGGAACATTTTTTGGCACCGGTGATTGAAATAGTGCCACAGAGGAGCATTATCAACATCTCCCTTAAGTTCCTGATCTCAGACCTATTGCAGCTGGCCCACAGCTGGGAAAGATCAGGACTCTTATTTACATGCTTGCTTACAATCGCTGGGCAAGGTCCATAATAGGACGAGCTCATTTTATTGTCTATATGATCTCAGGCAGGAGGGTTTCACTCAACAACCTGCTATGGATTTCATCTTATTGCCTGCAAGAAATTTCACATGTGTGAAATCTCCAGGTTATATGAAGAGAGGCCTGTCATGGATGACAGCATTTAATGGTTTGCTGAGTTTAAGAAGAGTTCCTGTGTTTAGAGACAGACAAGACTCATCGGGGAGTCCAGAACTAGAGGACATAGGTTTAGGGTGAGAAGGGAAAGATATAAAAGAGACCTAAGGGGCAACTTTATCACACAGAGGGTGGTACGTTTATGGAATGAGCTGCCAGAGGAGGTGGTGGAGGCTGGTACAATTACAACATTTAAGAGGCATTTGGATGGGTATATGAATAGGAAGGGTATGAGCCAGGTGTTGGCAGCTGGGACTAGATTGGGTTGGGATATCTGGTCAGCACAGACGGGTTTGTTTCCATGCTGTACATCTCTATGACTCTATGAGTCCATTTCTGTTTTTTGCAGCTTGGTTTTCCTGGAACAAGTCACTATGACTTGAACCTACACATCATGCATGGATCTTGGTGTCTGCCTTAAGATATTAAAAAACCGATTAACTTTGTTCCTGTGTTGCTCTGTTTACATTGACAGCGCTAACAATCTGCTGATTTTGTTTTTGCTGTTTGTGTTGGCAACCAGTTCATGCTTTAATCACCAGCCAATTCAAAACATTATTCCAAGGGAGAAATGCTTAACAGCAAAAACAAATGAATATTCACATGTTTTCCATCCAATTATACAACAGAGAGATTTTCTCTTTGCAATTAATATGTGCAGGCCACACAATATTACCAAAGTCCACCAATACATGGCCACATATTCTGTGAGTTTGACCTTTGTGTGCCTAAACTCATACTTTCCCACAACTTACAGTCACATATTAAATTGATGTCCCAGTGTCACTTTACTTGGTTCCTGCTGTACATACATCTGGCATTGTTTTTGACATTCAAGATTTTCATATCTCACTGGTTGTGCAGTGTAGGCTGCCTCCTTGAATCTGTCACCCACTCCCTTTGACCTTACATCATTCCTTATCCTGTCAAGACCACCTCTGCCAATTTTTTATTCTGTTCCTTCCCAGTTACATCTTTTATCACAAAAGCCAATATGATTAAACCCTTTTAGTGAACTATTTAAATTTAGATCAGATTGCAATCTGATTGACAGCAGCATTGTCGAGAGTGTGGTGCTGGAAAGAGCACAGCAGGTCAGGCAGCATCTGAGGCGCAGGAGAGTTGACATTTCGGGCATAAGCAGCACACTCGCGACTCTGATCTCCAGCATCTGCAATCCTCACTTTCTCATGACCACAGCATTGTCCTGAGAAATGAAAGAGAATGATTTTGCTGAATCGAACAGGCAGAATACCAAGTACGTGTTCTCACTATCTGCAAAGATCCAGGTCTTATATGGAGCTTCTAGGTTTTGTACGAACTGACATTCTATTCTTACAGTAATGGCAACATGCATTTATATAGCTCATTTAACATAGTAAAATGTCCCAAAGATTGATTATCAGGCAGAATACTTGAAAACTACATGTGGAGATAGAAAATCAAATAATCATAAGTTTAGACAAAAGGTAGATTTTAAAGAGCACCAGAAGGGAAGAGAGAGAGATAGAGGGGGAGAGAGAGAGAGAGAGAGAGAGAGAGAGCGAGAGAGAGAGCGAGAGAGAGAGACAGAGACAGAGACAGAGACAGAGTGAGAGA
This sequence comes from Hemiscyllium ocellatum, assembly GCF_020745735.1. Lineage (NCBI taxonomy): Eukaryota > Metazoa > Chordata > Chondrichthyes > Orectolobiformes > Hemiscylliidae > Hemiscyllium > Hemiscyllium ocellatum. The sequence goes on from NC_083410.1 coordinate 101,561,923, forward strand.
TAGAGAGAGGGGGGTAAAGAAATAGAGAGATTTAAGGAGGAAATTTCAGAGTTCAGGCAGAAATAGAAGTTTGGCCAAAATAGTTGAGAATCCAACATACTAAGAATGTCAAAGAATAAGTTCCTGATGGAATTTGATTGCTTCACTCCATTAACCAATAAAGGTAATTCAATAATTCAATGCAATTCATTACCCAACTCTCAAACTGCTGCATGTCCCCCACTCCATAATCCATGGCACAACACAAAAACATAAATGATACACCGACCTATGCCACAAACATTGGAATATTCAAATACGTCTGTCATTAATACTGAGTTTAAAAGTTAACATTGATTGGCAAGTTCCAACTAACGCCAGCATCTAATGGTTTATTAAGATCTGGCAGCGTTGAGAGCTTTGTCAAAATGAATGATATCCAAACCAATACGAAAATCCTCTGCTTGGAAATGAGAATTGAATGTTCAAGAACCATCCAACAAGTCTGTGAACACATGAAGAAAAATTATATCGAACTCTGATGGAGCATTTCCAGCAGGAGCCTAAATCTGTCTTCTTTTGTTTCGTTGTTTGCTGACACAGTTTAATTGAAACAGAACAATCATACCCTTTCTGGGAACTGACTGCAACCTCAAAGATTACAAAGCTGTTAATATCACAACTGCAAGCTCTTTTCCTATTGAAGACAATTTAAACACACGACTAACAAGGTGATGGCAGGAGATAGGTTGAAACACCTTTGGAAAATAAAACCAGGAATGTTAACTTTCCCTGATGGATGAAGAGAACAGGAGACTGGTTAAAGTTTTCTTTCAATTAATGCATGGGTGCAAGCTTTACTGGCTAGGCTGGCATTTATAACCCCCGCCCCACCCTCACCCCCCCATCTCCCCGGTAATTGTCTGGAGGTTACTGAGAATCAACCATATTGCAGTGGGTCTGGAGTCATGTGCAGGCCAGACGAGGTAAAGACAGCAGATTTCCTTCCCGAAAGGACATTAGTGAACCAAGTGGGTTTTTACAACAAATCTACATCGATCACACTGTCATCATTCAGCCAGATTTTAATGTTATTGGCATCAAATTTCACCATCTGTCATGGTGGGTTTGGAGCCCAGTGCATTAGCCTGGATTACTAGGCCAGACATATTTCCGCCACGTCCCCTAGATCTATTCACTTCTCGTTCCATTTCTCCTGATTGGCTGCTGGTTTCCTTGGCAACCATATTAACAAACACAAATTGCTGTTTTTTTAAGCCAATGCTGAGCAAATACCCCCAACATTGAAGTCAGTGAAGTCTTCTATTGGTAACTTAATAGACCCAGCTTCCTGCAGCCAGGAGGAGGAGGTGGACCCGAGAGTGTGGCTAGGCCCATGCTGCCTCGGACTCTTACCTTTCCTTTCCCCACCTACTCAAATTTAAGCCCCTACGCTATCATGTGACTCTCTCAACCAGGCCCCAATTAAAACCCCCAGTCTTTGCCCTTCACCCTCCACTGTCTCTTTCCCACTCACTTAACCTTCAGTGAAACTCTTTTGCTAAAGCTGTTCTGGGCCTCTGCTAAAGGCCCATGAGCAGGATTTGTGAAGTGATCTACCCAAGCTAGGAATTGAAATTGACCTTAAAACCACCAGCGTAAACCCTGTCAGCGAATTCCTCACAGGCCAGTTCTAATTCCTCCGAACACGTCCCTGCAATTCCCGTGAACCTGCTGCAAGTACATCAGTTGATAAGGTCAATTCATTTTTAGAATGACTGAATTGCAGGAACCATTTCCCCTACGCAGCATGAGTCACGATACACACACTAGGTGGGCTGGGCTTTCTGAGTGCCAAGATGATACACGTCAGAGCAGCTCAGACACACAGGGGCCAGGGAAAGGGCAGCTTGCCAGCTGCACTCTTGTCTTGAGTTATTTCTCCAACACCAGCAGTCACTGCTTTTCCTCTGCCTCAGCCTGGCAGTGGCTGCTGTGTTTTTAGGTTAGAGTAGCCTCCATTGCTCCCAGGGCTTGTAAAACTTGCTCAGAACGCATTCCCAGTTATGAGAATACTCCCTTAGGCGGACCTCTTTCCATGCCCCTTTCTCTTAGACTCTCAGATCACCGTTGCTCTGGCAACACTGCAGGTGCTCAGCCTGTCTTGCCACCGTACGGCAAAGGTAGCCTCAGATACTCGCACATCAAGAATCAACTGATAGCCCAGAGCCACTCCCTTTGGAGGAAGATGAAGAATTTATGGTTATCAATGCCATCCCAGACATCCTCATTGGGACAGGCATCGTCAGTTAATTATTCCTGAGTAAGGGAAGGATGTCAAGTTAAGGAGGAACTGACAGGAGGAGAGGTGAAATGAGAGGTGGAAAGGCCGTGGTAGTGAACAAGAGCATGCCAGAGTTGGGGAAGGCACAACTGCACATTGTTAGGAGATTGTAATGGAGTCAGCTTTCTATCTAGGCTGCATCATAGGGTTGGGATTGTGGGGGAGGGAAGGTTCCACATGCCATCAGCCAGAGCATATTATGAATAGTTTGTTGCGAAGGGCTGCTTTAAGAGGTGGGTCATGTGTTGCCCTGCGAAAGAATCTGCAACTTCTCTTCACACTGTCTGTTACTCTGGCAGTGATGGATTTGCAATTGTAGTGGCACCACCAGCTCTTGGCACCAGTGACACTTCTGATTGAGGCAATGGTTCCACCTGGCAGTCAATAGTCTGCTGGCCTTGCATTTTATGTCCAAGGAGGTTGGGATAAGCCATACACATTCTACATCCACAACGTGGTCCTGATTCAACTCAGGCACAGATACCAGTTCAATCTTCACTATTTGATCCCTGTGTAAATAAACTATCGATTAGGCACACAATGACTCCATTTCCTGAGAGGAATGAAGCAGACCTACCCTCTTGCTTGTATCCCACGGTCCTAGTAATGTGTCGCAGGTTTGCAATTTAAAACAAAATCTGAAGTTTGTGAAAGAACTCAGCAGGTCTGGCCGCATCTGTGGAGAGAAAGCAGAGTTAACATTTTGGGTCTTTGGACCTGAAACCCTGCTTTCCCTCCACAGATGCAGCCAGATTAGCCGAGCATTTCCGACGATTTCTGATGTTGTTTCTGATTTCCACAATCTGTTGTGGTTTTGTTTTGTGTAATTTAAAAGACTATACAATTCATGGGTTCCTTCAATTAGCCAGTGTGCTCTTCTACAAACATTTCGTCGCCTTGCTAGATGACACCATCAGTGCATCTTCATTAAAGTGTGGGTGGCTTATCCTGCCATGTATTTATAAGTCTCTGTTGGTACTTCCAGTTCTGTATCTGACTCGTTTGTATACGGGATCCAATTCATTGTGTCTATTGATTGAGTTCCAGTTGGAGTGCCAGGAATTCTCTGGTGTCTCTCTGTTTTGCCTGTGCTAGGATGGTTACATTGTCCCAGCTGAATTTGTGTCTGCGTGGTTGGAAATGAGAGAGTACTGGTCGTGTCTTGAAGTGGTGAGCTGAGGTTCGTGCACTCATATGGTCAGTTTTCTTCCCGTTTGTCCTACGTGGTGTTTTTCACAGTCTTTACAGGGTATCTTGTTAGATAACATTGGTCCTGTTGAATGTGGGTGTGCGGTCTTTGTGAGGAGCTGGTGGAAGGTACTTATCGGTTTGTGGGTCACTAATATTCTCAGGGTCTGAGTAGTTGGGTAGATATCTCTGATATGTCTTCGATGTATGGCATGGTATAGTCGCTATCTGTCTAGTCGTGCAGTGTTTTCTTCTTTGGGTTTAGTCCCGTAGGTACCAGAGGATAGTCCTCTTGGGGTACCCATTTCATTTAAATCCTTTGAATAGATGTTTCTGTTCTGTCTCCTGGAGTTCTGCATTGCTGCAGTGTGTCCTTGCTCATTGAAATAATGTCCTAATGCAGCTCCGTTTGTGGGTGTTAGGGTGGTTGCTGTTATAATTCAGTATTTGATCAGTATGGGTGTTCTTACTGTACACACTGGTCAGGAGTTCTCCTGTAGGTCTGCGTTCCACCAATACGTCCAGGAAGGAGAGTCTGCTATTGTTTTTCTCTCCTTTAGTGAACCTTATTCTGGTGAGGATCTTATTGATGTGGTGGTGGGCTTCTTCCAGTTGTGATGTTTAATGATGACAAAGGAGTCATCTACATACCGGATCCAGAGTTTGGGTTGGATGGTGGGGAGGGCAGCATTCCATTACTGCTTCTGCTCTCATAGAATCATGGAATCTTAGAGATGTACAGCACAGCAACAGACCCTTCGGTCCAACATATCCATGTCAACCAGTGTCCTAACCTAATCTGGTTCCATTTGCCAGCACTTAACCCATACCCCTCTAAACCCTTCTTATTCATATACCCATCCAGATGCCTTTTAAGTGCTGTACTTGCACCAGCCTTCACCACTTCCTCTGGCAGTTAATTCCATACACACACCACCTTCTGTGTGAAAATGTTGCCCCTTAAGTCCCTTTTAAATCTTTCACCTCTCACCCTAAACCTATGCCCTCTAGTTCTGGCCTCGCCTACACCAGGGAAAGACCTTATCTATTTACCCTATCCATGCCCCTCATGATTTTGTAAGCCTCGATAAGGTCACCCCTCAGCCTCTGACACTCCAGGGAAAACAGCGTGTATTCTGAGAATTCTGCCTCTCCCTATAGCTCAAACCTTCCGACCTGGCAACATCCTTGTAAGTCTTTTCTGAACACTTTCAAGTTTCACATTGGGGAACCCCATTGGTGAGCTGTTGATTTGTTTGTACACTTGTCCATTGAATGTAAAGTGAGTTGTGAGACATATGTCTAGTAGTTTTAAAACGCTGTTCTTGTTGATGGTGCTGGTGTCATTCAGTGTCCTAGTAACCATTTTGTTCAATAATATGGCAATAGTATCCTTGGCTGGGTTGATGTCAAAAGATGTGAAGAGTGCTGTTATATCAAATTAAGTCATTATTTCATCCTCTTCTATTATAGTGTTTCTGATGATGTTGAGGCACTCTTAGGATGAGTGAATGGAGTGGTTGGAGTATTCTGTCAAGTGTTTTAAGTTTTATTTGCAGCCTCTTGACTAACCTGTAACAGAGACACACCAGAGAATTCCTTGAAGCCTGGCATTCCGACCGGAATTCAATCTACAGACATATTGAACTGGACCCCATATACAGACCAGTCAGATACACAACCGGAAGTACCAACAAACAGAGACATAGAAATCCCTGGTGGGACAGGCCACCAGTACTTTTATTGAAGATGCACTAATGGTGTCACCTCGTGAGGCAACAAAACGTTTGCATAAAAACACACTGGCTTGGCAAACGAATCCACGACTACATCCACAATCTGAGCTATACATCTTCACAAGAACACTGTACAATTCAGCTGCTCTCTCTAGTTCTAAACCTGTCTTACGTGAATGAATTGAAAAAGCAATTTGAACCCTTTAATCCCTCATTAAGATCAGCTGAGGGTCTGGTTCCTTTGTTCAAACATGTACTCATGCATTGGAGGTGTACCCAACAGTGATGGTACACAACTCAAGTTTTACAACAAAGACCGTGGCTTTGCATTATTTCTACAGATAACAGTGGAATTTGATTTCCAATCAATTCTAATTTCCAATCAATTGGTTATGTATTTTTTCACTCTACCTAAAAGTGCTCAAAGAGTTTATATTCCAGATTAGCACATGTGCCTGCATTATCCAATCACATTCAAAATAGCACACATAATGAGATTATCTGATCATATAATATGATGTTCACATCTTCTAAATGCATGTACATACTTGTGATTATTGGAAACTCTTTACTGTCTCTTCTCCCTCCACTAAGGATGCACAAATGAGAATCCAACTGATAGCAAGGAACTTGCCTGTGTCTCTCTTGCTGGTAATGGTGGCCAGGGCAGTCACTAGTGAAATGCAGGTCCAGGGCAAATCACAGTGTGCAGGACCTTCCCCAGGGCAAATAACATAGAGCATTTGGACTCAGAACCTCCAGCTCCTCCTCTCAGTCTCCACCTCCAGCTGCTATCCCTCTGCCTATGGCTAAGGGCCAATTCCCTGGGCAGGCTAACTCATGACTACCAGCTATCTTCTCGCTATTTGCCATTGCACAGGCTGCTTGCCTTCCACATTTGCTGATTCTAACAGCACAGGAGGTAAGAAGCCCAGATGAGGTGGGCAGCTCCTCCCAGATTCTGACAGTTCTGCTCACTGGGGCAACCTTTTCTCTTTGGCTTCCCCTTTGAGGGTCTTTTCCAAGTTGGATACGCCCCCTATCCCTCTGCATTTCGGTGCCTATCATCCCAAATGGCACAGGGACCATCACCGCCACCTCCCCCTCACTAAAGATAACCCCAATTCGGAGCCATTCTCAATGCATTTTAGAGTCATAGAGATGTGCAGCACAAAAACATACTCTTCAGTCCAACTCATCCATGCCGACCAGATATCCAGAATTAATCGAGTCCCATTTGCCAGTATTTGATCCATATCCTTCTAAATCCTTCCTATTCGTACACCCATCCAGATGCCTTTTAAATGTTGTAACTGTACCAGCCTGCATCACTTCCTCTGGCAGCTCAATCCATACATGCACCACCTCGCTGCATGAGAAAGTTGTCCCTTAGGTCCTTTCTCAGTCTTTCACCACACTTACTGCAATAGCAGCTTACATCACACTGAGAAAATTCTGGATTACAATCTTCTAACATGTAAATACCAGGATGTCACTGTTTCTTCCAATTGTAATGACACATCCTGACTTTTGATTCTAACACATCAAAGGACTACAAACGATACATTCTTCTTGTTCGTCATGAGATTATTTATATTAGATAAAATTGATCTGTCTTTAAATTGAGCTTCTCAAATTAAAAGTAAAACAGCAAAAGACAAGAAAATAAATGAAATGAAATATATAAAGGACTGCTCAGCGATGTACAGGAGTAAAGAAAGAATTGGAAAATAAAGGAAATGAAATATATAAAGGACTGCTCAGCGATGTACAGGAGTAAAGAAAGAATTGGCAAGTGCTAACAGCAGGAAAATGAGAAAGAAGAAAACAAATTGCCTGCGACCAGCAGAAAGGAAAGAGCAGATGCTTGTTCAGGAACGGGACAAAAGCCAGGCAGACCCATCAGATTTAGTTCCTTTTGATCAGTTGAAAGATTTAGAATTACATCACATTCTTTCATCTGGTCCTTCCTGCTCCAACCGTGAGAAAACAAACAAAGGCCTGTACTTCTAGGCCTCATGAAGGTGAGGTAAACAAGGCCTAAAGATACTTGCAGTCTCCTGACACTACTTCCAGTGGACAGTCTATCAGGATTAGTGGAGGTGAATTGACAGTCTACGGTTGGCCTTCAGTTTCTCGGTGTGACAAAAGAGGTTCACTTGACCCACAGCAGGTGTTCCAGACATGCCTGCAGAATGTCACTTCCCACTCGGACAGAGGACAGTGGGCACGCTAAGGCCTTACTGTAGAGGAGGATGAGGCCTTACTGACCCCTGACCCACCACCACTTCCACGGTGCTTCCTCATTTTAACTGATATTCAGTGTTTATTGCTCAAACAATGGAGTTTAGATCTTCTTGTAACTGTGCAAAGGCATTAGTGAGACCACATGTGGAGTATTGCGTGCATTTTGGTCTCCTTGCTTGTGGAAGGATTTAACCACATTGGAGGCAGTTCAGAGAAGGTTCACGATGGATTTCAGATTTGAACGAGCTTTTCCTATGAGAAGAGATGAAGCAGCTTGGGCCATTATTCACCACAGTTTATAAGGATGAGAAGACCTCTAATGGAGGTACATAAGATTCTAAGGGGAATTGACAATGTTGACAGAGAGCAGATGTTTCCCCTTGTGGGGCAATCTAGAACACAAAGGTCATAGTTTTCAGCCAGGGAGCGGCAGACTTGAAATAGAGATGAGGAAGAACGAGTTCTCTCAAAGTGTCATGATTCTGTGGAATCCACTGTGAACACCAGGACACTGAGTAAATTTAAGCAGAAGATAGGCAGAGTTCTAATTAGTAATGGGTTAAAGGACGGGAAAGTGGAGTTGAGGCTGAGATAGGACATAGAACATAGAACATTACAGTGCAGTACAGGCCCTTCAGCCCTCGATGTTGCGCTGACCTACAGGACCAATGTGAAGCCCATCTAACTTATGCTATTCCATTCTCATCCATATGTCTACCCAATGACCATTTAATTGCCCTTGAAGTTGGCAAGTATACTACTGTTGCAGGCAGTGCGTTTCACGCCCCTATTACTACTCTCTGAGATAAGATCAGTTATGATCATATTAAATGGCGGAATAGGGTCGAGGGGCTGAATTGCCTACCTGCTCCTAGTTCTTCTATTCTTATGCTTGAAGAGGGTTGTTGGGGATAAATGCTCCGCTGTGTGCAAATCGTAGATGAAGGATCGATGATCTCCTATTCTTAGGGAGTACCCATCGATTTACACGTCACTCAAATAATTCACAGAACAGCACTGGCATTTTGCCAAGAGCAAGGTCCCTGGGAGTGCATGACCTACCAACTGAGAATGACCAACCGAAAAATCACAGACTGGTCCTCTATTCAAACAGTAACGCCACTGGGATGATGGTGGCTGCTGCTGGTACTACACCAACCTGAGGCCTGGTTGTTGGCGAGTGAAGGTGACAGAGTGAGGGGGTCACAGGTTGTGGTCAGTGAAGGGAGTTTTGCAACAAGAGCAGGGTGCTATATCTTAGCAATTCCATCCTTCCCAATGCCAGGGTCCTTCAACATGGCACTGAGCACCTTTGCATGAGGCATCAACTCCTACCTCCATCCCCCACTCCCAAGAGGCAGCAAGCAATCCTGTGTAGGTTTAATAAAGTGCAAGTCCACATTATTTCCAATGGCACTGGGTTGACTGGAAACGAAGCCTCTGACCTTCATCCACACTTGACACCCTCCATCAGATTTGATGCCATCATCCAACCCCATTCAAAGGCGAGGACATTGGAACAGAATTAGGCCATTTGGTCCTTTGATTCTGCCCCACCATTCAAACATGGCTGTTATGTTTCTCAACTCCATTCTCCTGTCTTTTCTTCATAAACCTTGATCCCCTTTATTAATAAAAATCTCTGTCTTAAAGACACTCAACAATGTTGGCCTTCATGGCCTTCTGTGGCAATGAATTCCACGGATTCACCACTCTCTGACTAAAGAAATTGCTCTTCATCTCCATTCTAAAGGATTGTCCCTTCACTCTGAGGGTGTGCCCTTGCATCCCAGTCTCTCCTACCAGTGGAAACATCTTCTCCAGGTCTACTCTATCCAAGCCTCTCAGTATCCTGTAAGTTCCAATCAGATACCTCCTTATCCTTCTAAATGCCATCCAGTGTAGACCCAGAGTCCTCAACCACTCCTCATATGACAAGCCCTTCATCCCCAAGATCATTCTTGTAAACCTCCTCCGCACCCCCTCCAATACCATCAGATCCTTCCTTAGATACAGGGCCCAAGACTGTTTACAATATTCCAAATGCGTTTGGGCCAGAGGCCTACACAGCCTCAGCAGTACATCTGTACACTTGTATTCTAGTCCTCTTGAAATGAACGCTAATCTTGCATTTGCCTTCCTGACTGCTAACTGAACCTCCATTTTAATCTTAAGATAATCCTGAACTGGGACTCCCAAGTTCCTTTGTACTTCCAATTTCCAAGGCCTTCTTCCATTTAGAAAATAGTTTCTATTCTTCATACTAAAATACATAACTTTACACTTTTCCACATTGCATTCCATCTGCCACTTCTTTGCCCACTCTCCTAGTCTGTCCAAGTCCTTTTGCATTTTCCCTACTCCCTGAACACTACCTATCTTTGGTCATCTATCTAACTTAGCAACAATGCCCTCACTTCCTTCATCCAATTGATTTATCTGTAACATAAATTGTTGTGAACCCAACACAGACCCCTCAGAACTCCACTAATCACTAGTTACCACCCTGAAAAAAGATCTGTTTATCCTCAGTCTCTGCCTTCTGCCAGTCAGCCAATCCTTTATCCACGCCAGTATCTTGCACCTAACACCACGGGAAAAAGTGAGGACTGTAGATGCTGGAGATCAGAGCTGAAAATGTGTTGCTGGAAAAGCACAGCAGGTCAGGCAGCATCCAAGGAGCAGGAGAATCAATGTTTCGGGCATGAGCCCTTCTTCTGGAATGAGGAAAGTGTGCCAAGCAGGCTCAGATAAAAGGTAGGAAGGAGGGACTTGGGGGAGGGACGTTGGAAATGCAATAGGTGGAAGGAGGTTAAGGTGAGGGTGATAGGCCGGAGTGGGAGTGGGGGCGGAGAGGTCAGGAAGAAGATTGTAGGTTAGGAAGGTGCTGCTGAGTTCTACCGCACCTCCTCCACTTCCCGCTCCCCTGCCCTTGAGCCCTGCCCCTCCAATCACCACCACGACAGAACCCCACTGATCCTCACCTACCACCCCACCAACCTCCACATACATCTTATCATCCATCGTCATTTCCGCCAACTCCAAACAGACCCCACCACCAGGGATATATTTCCCTCCCCTCCCCTATAAGCATTCCGAAAAGACCACTCCCTCATCAGGTCCACACCCCCCACCACCCAACCTCTACTCCCGACACCTTCCCCTGCAACCGCAAGAAATGCAAAACTTGCGCCCACACCTCCCCCCTTACTTCCCTCCAAGGACCCAAGGGATCCTCCCATATCCACCATAAATTCACCTACACCTCCACACACATCATTTACTGCATCTGCTGCACCCGATGTGGCCTCCTTAATATTGGGGAGACAGGCCGCCTACTTGCGGAACATTTCAGGGGACACCTCTGGGACACCTTGACCAACCAACCAACCAACCACCCCGTGGCTCAACACTTCAACTCCTCCTCCCACTCCACCAATGACATGCAGGTCCTTGGACTCCTCCATCGCCAGACCATAGCAACACGACGGCTGGAGGAAGAGCGCCTCATCTTCCGCCTAGGAACCCTTCAACCACAAGGGATGAACTCAGATCTCTCCAGTTTTCTCATTTCCCCTCCCCCTCTGCCTTGTCTCAGTCTCAACCCTTGAACTCAGCACCACCCTCCTAACCTGCAATCTTCTTCCTGACCTCTCCGCCCCCACCCCCACTCTGGCTTATCACCCTCACCTTAACCTCCTTCCACCTATTGCATTTCCAACGCCCCTCCCCCAAGTCCCTCCTCCCTACCTTTTATCTTAGCCTGCTTGGCACACTTTCCTCATTCCTGAAGAAGGGCTCATGCCCGAAATGTCGATTCTCCTGCTCCTTGGATGCTGTCTGACTTGCTGCACCTTTCCAGCAACACATTTTCAGCCCTAACACCACAGGCTCTTACCTTATTTTGCAGCCTCCTATGTGGCACCTTATCAAAGGCCTTCTGGAAATCCAAATAGATCACGTCCAATGGCGCTCCTTTGTCTAATTTGCTCATTATCTCTTTGAAGAATTCTAACAGATTTGTCAGGCATGACCTCCCCTTGACAAAGCTTTGTTGATCCTGAAGTAAATTCAACCCTAAATTCCGCCCCTTGAGAAAGCAAAATCTGGCTGGACAATGAACTGATTGTCGTGAGAACTCCAGTGAGAACTCTTTGTGAAGTTTGCGTTTCAATTTGCTGCAATTGTTTCCATTAATTGCTACACAAATAAAGATTGAAGAGTTCTGAAGAAAAGTCACTTGTTCCAAAACACGGGGGTAGCATGGTAGCTCACTGATTATCACTGTTGCCTCACAGCACTGGAGACCAGATTTGATTCCAGCCTCAGGTGACTGTCTGTATGGAGTTTGCACTTTCTCCCCAAGTCTGCGTGAATTTCCTCCAGATGCTCCGATTTCTTCCAACAATCCAAAGATGTGCAGGTTAGGTGAATTGGCCATGCTAAATTGTCCATTGCGTTCAGGAATGTGTAGGTAAGGTGTATTAGTCAGGAGTAAATTGTTTCCATTACTAATAGGGTAGGGGAATGTGTCTGGGTTGGTTGCTCTTTGGAGGGTCAGTGTGGACTGGTTGGGCCAAAGGGCCTGTTTCCACACTGTAGGGATTCTACGGTTAACTCTACTCTCTCTCTCCAGATGCTGGCAGACTGCTGGGTTTTTCCAGCAATTACTGTTTGTGTTTCTGATTTCCACCATCTGTAGTTCTTCGGGTTTTTTTTTCATTAATTGCTGTTTCACCTTGCCCCTTTCAGTATCTTCTCCTCTCTTTGTAACCATTAACCCAGAGCTCCAACATCTTGTCTTCAGAATAGTCCCCAATAGTACCATCTAGCAATATCAGTTACAATCACATCTCATAGCTTTCAATGTCATTCATTTCTGTGTGTTTAACCACAGTTTCAGAAGCCTGAGATGTTGGCAGTGGGGGAGCAGGCAACAGTTCTGCCCTTGAATGGGTGGTTTTTCATTTTGTCCCTTGCCTTTGCTGATATGGTCTTGCTTTCAGGTTTATGCATTATCTCACACAGTGTCAAATGCACCTCCTCTACCAATAACAACACCATCTTTCCACTGAGTCACCCAAACTCCAACAACATTCATTTGGTACAAAGATAATATGATTGGCATCATGCAGTGAAAAAAAAACACTGAACATAGGTTCAAATGTCTTAAAATGGGATACCCAATATATTTTACTGATGTAGTATATCGCTAGACTATTAATTCAGGTCATGTTCTGGTGACCTGGATTTGAATCCCACTGTGGTACATGGTGGAATTTGAATTCAATTTTAAAAATAAATAAGACCATAAGCTCATAACACATAGGTGCAGAAATTAGACCATTCAGCCCATCAAGTCTGCTCTACCATTCAATCCTGGCTGTTAAATTTCTCCACTCCATTCTCCCACTTTCTCCCCATAACCCTTGATTCCCTTGATAATCAAGAACCTCTCTATCTCGGACTTAAATATGCTCAATGACCTGGTCTCCACAGCCTTCTGTGGCAATGAATTCCATAGATTCACCACTCTCTGGCTGAAGAAGTTTCTCCTTACCTCCATTCTAAATGGTCTTCCCTTTACTCTAAGTCTATGCTCTCGGGTCCTAGTCTCTCTTACCAATGGAAAATCTTCCCAACATCCACTCTGTCCATGCCATTCAGTATTCTGTATGTTTCAATTAGATCCTGCCCTCATCCTTCTAACCTCCATCAAGTATAGATCCAGAGTCCTCAAACTTTCCTCATATGTTAAGCTTTTCATTCCCAGGACTATTCCCGTGAAACTCCTCTGAACACACTCCAGGGCCACTACATCCTTCCTGAGATATGGGGCCTAAAACTCCAAATGGGGCTAGACCGGAGCTTTATAGAGACACAGAAGTAAATCCCTGCTTTTATACTGAAGCCCTCTCAAAATAAATGCCCTCATTGCATTTGCCTTCTGAACTACTGACTCAACTTGCAAGCTTACATTGGAAGAATCCTGGGCTAGAACTCCCAAGTCTTTTAACAGTTCAGATTTCTGAATTTTCTCCCCATTTAGAAGTTAATTTGTGCCTCTATTCTTCCTACCAAGATGCATGACCTCATACCTTCTCATGTTGTACTCCATCTGCCATTTCTTTGCCCAGTCTGCTAACCTGTCCAAATACTTCTGCAGTCAAAAAGTGTGGTGCTGGAAAAGCACAGCAGGTTAGGCAGCATCCAAGGAGCAAGAGATACGCTGTTTCAGAATTAAGCCCTTCATTAGGAATGAGCCTGAAACATCAATTCTCCTGCTGCCTGACCTGCTGTGCTTTTCCAGTGCCACACTTTTCGACTCTGACTCTCCAGCACCTGTAGTCCTCACCTTCTCCGAATCCTTCTGCAGCCTCCCTGCCTCCACAATCTTACCTCTGCCTCTACCTATCTTTGTACTGTCTGCAAACTTAGCCAGAATGCCCACAGTTCCTTCATCTAGATTGTTAATGTTTAAGGTGAAAAGTTGTAGTTCCAACACTGAGCCTTGCGAAACACCATTTGTCATCAGCTGTCAGCTGGAGAAGGACCCAATTATGCCCACTCTCTGCTTTCTGCCACACAACCAAGTTTCTATCCATGCTAGCACCTTGCATCTGACACTATGGGCCTGTATCTTACTCAGTAGCCACCTGTGCGGGACCTTGTCAAAGGCCTCCTTGAAGTCCAGGTAAATAACATCCATTGGCTCTCCTTGGTCTAACCTGCTCAATACTTTCTCACAGAATTCTAGCAGATTTGTCAGGCATGGCCTCCCCTTGATGAAACCATGCTGGCTTTGCCCTATTTTACCATACTCTCCCAAGTATTCAGAAATCTCATCCTTTTCAATGGATTCCAGGATCTTACCTACGACTGAGGTTAGGCTAATCGATCTGTAATTTTCTGTCTGTTGCCTTACTTCCTTCGTAAACAGGAATTTTCCAGTCCTCTGGGAGCCTCCCTAGCAATTCTAGCAATTCCTGAAAGACCACCACTAATGCCTCCACTATCTCTTCACCTGATGAAGGAGCAGCACTGCCAATGCTTATGATTTCAAACAAACCTGTTGGACTATAACCTGGTGTCATGTGATTTCTGACTTCATCTCTGTGAGAGCCACCTCATATAAACCAAAAGCAAGTTGCAGCCTGGGATGTGATATGCCCGACAATAAGTCAAAACGTGTGATGCTGGAAAAGCACAGCCAGTCAGGCAGCATCCGAGGAGCAGGAGAATCGACGTTTCGACCATAAGCTCTTCATTGAGAATGTTTGGGGGGGGCGGGGGGAGGGGGAGGGTGGTGCGGGTGGTGGGCAAGGGGACTGAGAGATAAATGGGAGGGAGTGTAGGGCTTGGGGGGAGATAGTTGGGAATGCAATAGGTAGATGAAGGTGAGGGTTGATTAGATTAGATTAGATTACTTACAGTGTGGAAACAGGCCCTTCGGCCCAACAGGTCCACACCGACCCGCCGAAGCGCAACCCACCCATTCCCCTACATTTACCCCTTTATCTAACACTATGGGCAATTTAGCATGGCCAATTCACCTAACCCGCACATCTTTGGACAGTGGGAGGAAACCGGAGCACCCGGAGGAAACCCACGTAGACACGAGGAGAACGTGCAAACTCCACACAGTCAGTCGCCTGAGTCGGGAATTGAACCCAGGTCTCTGGCGCTGTGAGACAGCAGTGCTAACCACTGTGCCACCGTGCCGCCCACACGTGATGGTGATAGGTCAGAGTGGAGGGTGATGCGGATAGGTGGGATGGAAGATAGACAGGCACTGCCCTCTTGAACTGTCCTACCTGTCCATCTTCCTTCAAACCCATCCGCTCCACCCTCCTTTCCAACCTCTCACTTTTTGACTCCGATCTCCAGCATCTGCATTCCTCAGTTTCTCCCATCTCCGGTAATAACATCAACTGAGATCATAACAAATGGCAATGAGATTCTTCTGTGATTCTTTACCTGCATTTAAACAAAGAAAGATGTAATCCCATACAGAGTGCCATGCCTCCTGACCCCTGGTTTAATCCAAAATATGGGGCAGTGCAACCTATTCTACTGATTAACAGAATGCCCCACATTCTCTATCCAGAACTATCACCAGATGTTTCCAATGAAAATAGCCTAATTGTGTAACTTTCATACCTCCACCAACATACTTGTTTTGGAATTATCATTATGCTTAATAATTTGAAAGGTTTCCCTATCAAGCTGTTGTACACTTTATTCTGTGCAACAAATGTGTTAATTGGTTACAGAAACTACACATTTCTAATATGAGCTTGATTCTCCCGAGAAAAGAAATGGTTGCCTATCTTATTTATTCTATTTGCTATTGGAATTTCATGTTGTCAGAATGGGAGACTAGGTGAGATAAACAGTAGTGAAGCTGCTAGTGAGTGAGAATCCAAGCTAATAATCGTTGTGCTGCTCAGTAGTTGGAAAACTCATCTTCATGTCAAACATTCAATTGGAAAATGGGACACTTTGATCTCAACACCAAGGAGCGTTGAGTACAGGAGTTGGGGGTCATGTTGCAACTATACAGGACATTAGTTAGGCCACTTTTGGAATAACTGCATTCAATTCCAGTCTCCTCGCTGATAGGAAGGATGTTGTTAAACTTGAAAGGGTTCAAGAAAGATTTACAAGGATGTTGCCAGGGTTGGAGGGTTTGAGCTATAGGGACAGACTGAGCAGGCTGGGGTGGCTTTCCCTGGAGCGTCGGAGGCTGAGGGGTGACCTTATAGAGGTTTATAAAATCATGAGGGACATGGATAGGGTAAATAGTCAAGGTCTTTTCTCCAGGGTAGGGGAATCCAAAACTAGAGGGCATAAGTTTAGAGTGAGACAGGAAAAACTTAAAGGGGACATAAAGGGCAACATTTTTATGCGGACTGTGGTGCGTTTATGGAATGAGCTGCCAGAGGAAGTGGTAGAGGCTGATACAATTACAACATTTAATAGGCATCTGGATAGGTATATGAATGGGAAGGGTTTGGAGGGATATGGGTCAAATACTGGCAAATGGAACTAGATTACTTTAGAATAGCTGATTGGCATGGAAGAGTTGGACCAAAGGGTCTGTTTCCATGTAATGAATCTCTATGACCCTATGACTTTACGACAGGCTCACTGGATAGCTTACCCAATTTTCATAAAATTCCTGTCATGTTTCACCCCATTTAGGAGTTGGCTGGATTTCACCCTTGAATGAAACACATCGACATTGTCAAACTGGGAAGGTTATACTGACAATCAACTATGAAAGGTTTATATTCATTCATGTGTGGGTATTAAACAACATCTATATTTATACATTGACTTTAGATAAGAATGGGGATCCATTACTTATATTATTTCCCTAAAATTTTCACATGATTTGTAAGAAGCCATGTTTTCCAAATGGATACTGATAAACTGTCCCAGTCAATGGAATATGCAACATCTACAATGCCTACATGATGATTTATGGAAATAGCAACTGCCCTGCTGCTCAGGTGCTGCTTGACCTGCTGTGCTTTTCCAGCACCACTCTAATCTAGACTCTGATCTCCAACATCTGCAGTCCACACATTTGCCTAATATAAAAAATGAGCCTATTGCTGAATTTTAGCTGCAATTTGATGAACTGGTCTTCACATTGATTGTAACATTTCAAGTCGAACTGCAATTTGTTGATAAAACACAGAATTACTATTGCTAAGATTTCTGTGCTTGGCAAGACCTGCCATTTCCTGCAGCAGCGGGTGGATAGACTTCCTCATTCTCTCACGTGATATATAAGGCATTCTGGAGCCATGGAAAATGCAAACACCAGCTGCTTTCAACAAGTCGCTTTCACCCAAATGTCAAAACAGCATCCTTCTGTAAAGCTCTTTGATATTTTAATTTCCTCTGCGCGATTGGTAAGTGAACGCCAAATTATAAACAAACTTAGTGCTGCCAAACCATACCTAGTGAGAGCTTCCATGGAGAGAGATCAAGCTAATGACACTCCATCAGTCATCCAGACTCAAAACGTTAGCTTGCTCTCTCTTGATGGATGATGTCTGGCCCACTGTGATCTCCAGCCTTAGTTGTTTTCAGTACAGATTCCAGGATCTGCAGTAATTTGCCCCTGCAGTCAGAACTTGTTCATTCAATTTCATTCGATGTTGGCCTTTTCCAGTTGGCATCATTAGAAAGAGAAAGCTTGCATTCAGACAAAACCTCTTATTACCTCTCCACCTCTGAGCATAGTCTACAGGCGATGAGGTTCTTGTTGAAGTGTATGAAGGAACTGAATCATAAGCAGAGTACTGTGGGTCAACAGACATTTGGCTAACCAGTTCCTTAACAAGATGTAGGGTCAAATCATGTTGGGGTGGGCACAGTTATCTCACCATCTGTTGAATTTTGAATTGTGCCCTTCAGCTGGAAATATTTCTGCTCCATAACTTGCAGGAAGAGATTCTAGATATTTTTTATCAACTGATCAGATATGTTCTGATGCATCTCTGGGATAGAACATAGAACATAGAACAACACAGCACAGAACAGGTTCTTCGGCCCTCAATGTTGCGCCGACCTGTGAACTATTCTCAGCTTGTCCCCCTACACTATCCCATCATCATCATCCATGTGCTTATCCAAGAATTGTTTAAATCTCCCTAATATCATTGAGTGAACTACATTGACAGGCAGGGCATTCCATGCCCTTACCACTCTCTGACTAAAGAACCTGCCTCTGACATCTGTCTTAAATCTATCACCCCTCAATTTGTAGTTTTGCCTCTATTTCTAGATAGGTGGAATTTGAACCTAGGCCTTCTTGTCCAGGGGGAGGCTGCAGGTGGAAACGTGCATATGGTTTTTATTGATAGAGTGGAATCCTGTTCAACTTTGTGCATAAAGTCGATGTGGAAGGCTTCAGTTATAAAGAAAGGCTGGATAGGCTGGGACTATTTTCCCTGGAGCTTTGGGGTTTGAGGGGTGACCTTACAGGAGTTTACAAAATCATGAGGGGTATAGATAGGGTTAATCGTAGTTGCATTTTCCCTAGGATGGGACATTTGAAGACTAGGGGGGACTTTTGAAGACTAGGGGGCACATTTTTCAGGTGAGAGGGGAGGGATTTAAAAAAGACATAAGTGACAAATTGTTTTACACAGAAGTTGGTTTGTGTGTGGAGTGAATGTCCCGAGGAAATGATGGGTGTGGGTATAACTTCAACATTTAAGATACATTTGGATGAGTATATGAATAGGAAAGGTTTAGAGGGAGATGTGTCAGGAGCAGGCAGGTGGGACTAGTTTAGTTTGAGATTGTGTTAGTCATGGACTAATGACTGAAGGGTCTGTTTCTGTACCGTATGAGTCAATGATGACTTGGGTAGTTTTGAGTTCAGAACATGTTTGAAATCAACTGATTTCTTCACTAGGTGAATGACATAACCCCTAATTCTCACTATTAGAACTCTCCAATATTCCAACTGATGGGCAGAAAGTCCTTTAAAATGAAGTTAGACCAATGTCTGGAAAGGGAGATCGCAAGTGACCGAGCTGTGAATCCACAAGTCATATTTCTTAGGAAGAGATAATAATGGCACAAAGAGAACAGTGGACATCTGCTATATTAATGGATTATTCTATTGCCTTATTAAGTGAGATTTAAGGATTGAGGAAAAACGCAGTGTCCTGATGGTGGAGGATAAGTGGTTAAATTAGAGTCAAATCAGATAGAGAAAGAGAAATACAGCGAAGTAAAGAAAGATTTTAGTTTGTAAAGAAAGATTAGCAAGTAACAACGGCATTTTGTATTCATTTTTTAAAGCTCAAAAGAAAATTCATGACTTGAAGGAACAAGACTTCATAGTGACAATTGATTTCTTTCAATGGGAAACAACCTGTTTTGCATTAACAATGATAAAGTTAGAGTGTGGGAGAAAAGCCATGCGGACAGATGGGAAATGTGCTAACATCATGCAAATAGTTAACCAAGCCTGGAATCGAACACAGCTCCCAAGTATTGTGGGACAGCAGTGCTAACCACTGCTTATGCTTGAGCCCCCTTATGCTTGAGCTTTGAAGCCCACATTTCCCCAGGGAGCCTGTGGATCCTCTGCCTAACAAGAATCTATCCACCACCACTTCAAAAATGTTCAAAGGTGCACCTCCAACACTTTTTGAGGTAGAGTTCCAAAGTCATACAATCCTCTGAGAGAGAGAGAAAAAAATCCTTGTCTCTGTCCCAAGTGGGTGACCCCTAATTTTAAAATAGAACTCCCCTCCCCTCCCAGTTCTTGACTGAATGACTAGATGCCTACCTCTTCCAGGCTATTTGGATAGACTTTGAAGTCGTTCCTTACTCTTCTAAACTCCTTTGGAAGCAAGTCCAGACTGTCCAACCTTCCCTCATCAGGCAAGCTGCTCTCTCCAAGTACCAACCTTCAATGTGCCTGGAGTCACCTGTAGACCAGATCAGCTGTGGATCATTGATTTCCTTCTCTAAAGGGCATGAAGGAACCAGATGGGTTTTTATTTCTGATAATCAATAATGGCTGCATGGTTGTTATTAGACATGGTGGAATTTAGACCCAAGTCCCCAGAACATCAGTTGAGATTCCTGGATTAGTGGTCTAGCGATAATATGAATAGGCCATTGCCTCGCCACTTGTTCAGCCCTGTTAGAATTTTATAGGTTTCTATGAGAACTCCTCCCCTCATCTTTCTGAACTCCAGTGAATTCCTCTCCTCCTACATATGTCCCTCCATCCCAGGAATGAATCTTCCTCACAGCACCAGGTTTGATTCCAGCTTTGGGTAACTGTCTGTGTGGACTTTCTCCCCGTGTCTGTGTAGGTTTCCTCTGTGTACTCTGGTTTCCTCCCACAGTCTAAAGATGTGCAGGTTAGGTGAATTGGCCATGGGAAGTGTGGGGTTAGGCTTGGGATTGGCTCTGGGCAGGATGCTTTTCAGAGGGTCGGTGTAATGGGCTAGATAGCCTACTTCCACACTGTAGGGATTCTAGGATATGATTCTATGAACGTCCACTGCACTCCTTGTCTAACAAGAACATCCTTCCTCAGATAAGGAGGCCAAAACTGGAAACGTGGAAGCAAGATAGATAGCCTGGCAGCTTTCATTGTGTTAGCTCTCCCCTTGTCAGGCAAGAAGTGGGGAGCCCGTATTATGGGTTCCTTGGTATCCATTGGAGACAGCCCCTGAAGATCATACTTTCCCAGTCCAAAATATTGTACTTAACTCCGAGTCCAGGCTTTGTGACTTTCCCTCCTCGGGGACTGAGTGATGGGCCCCATTGCTCGATGTTGGTACTGTGTGAACCCCAGAACTGATGGTGGTGGATGCCCTGGTGTCCATAAATGAAGGCCACACCCAGCATCCTATCACTAGGGGCAACCAGCCTGTGAGCTGGCAGCCTCGAGATTGACTTTTCCGTAGGAAAGGAAGGTAAGTATGTCTCCTCTAAAAATCCAGACCAACATATCTGTTCTAGCTCTCTGCTCGAATGAATCCAAAACAATGCCGCTCCTTGCTTGCTTGCAGCATGTTCCTTTTTGAGATGTTTATCTCTCTTTCATTTGAAGAATACACCAACCTCTGCAACAACGATTCCCTTCAGCAAAGCCGTGAATGCCATCACAGATCTTTGTGAAAAGATTCTTTTTTGCCTAATCTCTTTTTTACCGGAAGTAAGCCATCAGTGTTAACACAAAGAACAGCCTCCACACATGGAAACATCTCCTGCGCTTGAAGAAACCAACATAGGACTCTGGTAGCCAAACATTCCCAGAAAAGGAACATCAAGTTTACGCAACTCTGACAGACTTAACAGCCAATGAATTCACAGTAAGATGTTCGACCTTCCCTCCACAGCTGCTATTGATCTATTTTCTGTCTGTAACGTTGGCATTGAGCATTGTGTTGCCTGCCAGTTCAACACACCACCATGACCTCTGATCCACTTTCCCATATGCCTTAGACACCCAGAAAATATTTCAAGGCCGGTTGAAGAAAGTCGATGCCTTTTTAAACGTTGGTGCTGACACAGGCTGGGACTGTCCAAAACACTGGGTAGGTCACAACTGGAGAACTGCCTACACTTCTAGTCACAACATTATAGGGAAAATATGATTGTCCTAGAGAGGGTGACAGAGGAGGGAAGACTGTGCAGTGAGGGAAGACTGCACAGGCTGGAGTTGCCTTCCTTGGAGCAGTGTAGGTTGAGGGAGATCAGATGGAGATGCAGAAGATTATGAATGGCATAGATAGGGTGGAGCTGAAAAATGTGTTGCTGGAAAAGCGCAGCAGGTCAGGCAGCATCCAAGGAGCAGGAGAATCGACGTTTCGGGCATAAGCCCTTCTTCAGGAATGAGAAAGGTATGTCAAGCAGGCTAAGATAAAAGGTAGGGGGGAAGGACTTGGGGACAGGCGTTGGGAATGCAATAGGTGGAAGGAGGTTAAGGTGAGGGTAATATGCTGGAGAGGGGGTGGGGGCGGAGAGGTCGGGAAGGAGATTGCAGGTCAAGAAGGCGGTGCTGAGTCCGAGGGTTGGGACTGAGATAAGGGGAGGGGAAATGAGGAAGCTGGAGAAATCTGCATTCATCCCTGCACCCCCCCCCCCACCCCTCCCCCTTCCCATAGATAGGGTGGATACATTTTCTGTTTGTACAGGGGTCAATAGCCAAGGAGAATGGGTTTAAGGTGAACTGTGAAGGCTAAAAGAAGCATTAAGGAGAATTTTTGTCTTACTCAGAGGATGGTGGGAGTCTGGATTTCACTAACTGAAAGGGTAGCTGACTCTTGTAACATGTAAACAGTATTTGGAACTTCCCTTGTATTGCCATAGCCTCCTGTGATGATGGGCCAAGTGCTGGAAAGTGAGATTGGTGCAGGTAGAGTATGATTGACCAGGGTGGAATGGGCTGAATGGCCTCCTTCTGATCTCTAATCATTTATGAGTTTGCCAAGCATTCCACATATGTGCCATAAAGCAAATGAAAACACACTCTAAATCACAACAGCAAAGAAATCTCTTAAAAATTATCAGCCAGTTAGAAAATGCCATTATGTTGGTGGTTTGATCAGACCTGAACGACACAAATCTCTTCACAAGGGCAAAGTGGACAGCCGTGGTAAGTGGGGATGACCCGAACGTAGTTGGATGGTAAACGTCACTGTGAGGTAGCAAATGAGATAGACCATAGAAAATAGAATAGTACAGGCCCTTCGGCCCATGATGTTGTGCTGGCCTTCTATCCTACTTTAAGATCAGACTAATCTACGTACCCTTCATTGTACTATCTTCCATGTGCCTATCCAACAGTCGCTTAAATATCCCGAATGTATCGGACTCTACTACCACTGCTGGCAGTGCATTCCATGCACCCTCCATTCTCTGAATAAAGACCTTACCTCTGACATCTCCCCTAAACCTTCCTCCAATGACCTTAAAATTATGCCTCCTCATGAAAGACATTTCCACCATGGGAAGAAGTCTCTGGCTATTTACTTTACCTATGCTTCTCAACATCTTGTAGACCTCTAGCAAGTTATCTGTTATCCTTCTTCACTCCAGTGAGAAAAGCCCTAGCGCCCTCATCTTTCTCCATAAGACATGCCCTCCAATCCAGGCAGCATCCTGGTAAATCTCCTCTGCACACTCTCTAGAGCTTCCACATTGTACAAGCAATGAGGTGACCAGAACTGAACACAATATTCCACGTGTGGTCTAACAAGGACTTTATAGAGCTGCAGCATGACCTCGTGGCTCTTAAACTCAATCCCCCTGCTAATGAAAACAACACACTATATGCCTTCTTAAAAATCCTATCAACCTGGATGGCAACGTTGAGGGATCTATGGACTTGGAACCCAAAATCTCTCTGTTCCTCCACACTGTCAAGAACTCTGCCTTCAACTGTATATTCTGCAAACAAATTCAACCTTCCAAAATGAATCACTTCACACTTTTCCAGATCAAACTCCATCTGCCACTTATCAGCCCAATTCTGCGTCCTGTCATGTCTCCTTGCAATCTACAACAGCCTTCCACACTATCCACAACTTCACCAACCTTCATGTCATCGGCAAACTTACTGGCCCACCCTACCACTTCCTCATTCAAGCCATTTAGTAAAATCTCAAAGAGCAGAGGTTCCAGAACCAATCCCTGCGGAACACCGCTGGTTGCTGAGCTCCAGGCTGAATACTTTCCATCTACCACCACCCTCTGTCTTCTATGGGCCAGCCAATCCTGTATCCGACAGACAGCTTTCCCTGTATTCCATGCCCCTTACTTTCTTAATGAGCCTACTATGGGGAACCTTATCAAACAGCTTGCTAAAATCCATGTTCACCCCACCACTGCTCTACTTTCATCAATGTGTTTTGTCACATCCTCAAAGGGTTAAATAAGGTTTGTGAGGAATGACCTGCCACTTACAAAGCCATGCTGATTATCTCTAATCAAACTATGGTTTTCCAAGTTTTCATAAATCCCGTGTCTCAGAATTCTCTCTAATACTTTGCATGCCACACATGGAAGATTGACTGGTCTATAATTTCCAGGATTATCCCTACTCCCTTTCTTGATTAAGGGAATAATATTTGCTACTCTCCAAACATCTGGCACTACTCCAGTGAACAGTGAGGACACAAAGATCATCGCCAAAGGCGCAGCAATCTCTTCCCTCATTTTGTGTAGTAACCCATAGTATATCCTGTCTGGCCCAGGGGATTTGTCTAGCCTTACATTTTTCAAAATTTTCAGCACATCCTCCTTCCTAACATCAACCTGTTCGAGTGTATCGGTCTGTGTCATGCTGTCCTCAGAGACGTCAAGCTCCCTCTCAAGAGTGAATAGTGAGGCAAAGTATTCTTTAAGGACTCCCCTATTTCCTCCGACTCCAGGCGCAAGTTCCCTTCACTATCCCTGATCGGCCCTACTCTCAGTCTGGCCATCCTTTTGTTTCTGACATAAGTGATACAAGGGATGTGTGAGGATAATGTAAGACAAATGATAAATATGGCATCCCATGACAGGAGTGGATGTATGCAATAGAAGATCACTGATCTCTGGTGATCTCCAGTTTTGAATGCATCTTTTAAGGAAAGGTGTCGAAACATCAGGAAGTTTGCTGGGAAGATTAATGCAAATGGTTCCTGAGATGAGGGAATTTTAGCTATGTGGGCAGGTTAAAAAGACTGGGGTTATTATCCATAGAGAATGGAAGATTAAGAGGAGATTTGAATCAAGTGTACATAATCATAAGACATCTGGACAGAGCAGAAAGAACAAAAATGCTTCAAATGAAAGAAGGTTCAAAACACAGAAAATACTGATTTAAGGTGATTGGCAAAAAAAACCAAAGGTGACAAGAGGGAAAAATTTAGAAGCAGCAAATGGAATTCAGTATTAAGCGTTGGAGAGGTAGATTCAACTGTGGCTTTCAAAAGAGAATTGAATAATTATTCATTAGATGCAATTTGACAGATTATGGGACTCTAGGGGGCAAATAGCCTACTTGAGTGCTTCCTGATTTTATGACCTTTCGTATTGAACTTTATGCTTCTCCTCACTGTCTGCCTGGTTTAGCCATTCTTACACTGGTGAGTGCTGATTCTTATCATAAAATAACTCAAGAGAACAGACCATTTTACCATCAGAATAAGGTTTCCATCCTGATCTGCATCCTCCCTTCCCTTCCCATCAAAAGGTACAAATAATTGGGATAAAAATGTGGATTGTGGCTGACCCCTTGATAACATTCAACATCTGAATTGCTTTGGCATGGAAATATTTCACTTGGAAGACATATTTTACTTTCTAGCTTCATGAATGAGAAAGATAAAATTAGTCAGGCACAAATAATGAGGGGTGGGTAGGCTATGCTAGCGCTTTGCCTAGACAATGTAAGGAAAAGTAGCCCAGAAATAGCCATTGGCTAATGAGGAAGTCATGTTTGGAAACTGGAATTCCTCCAAAAGCAATGAACTTGACATGCTTGGGAAATGAGTTGAAGTGTTGCAAATGAGATCAAACAATGTTATGTTGGTGGTTAAGCCTAGATGTAACGTTGTACCATGTGTCACATCTTCCTGGAGCCACTCACCACACCCAACACCACCCTTTCAATTGGAAACAGTGGAAGGCGATGACACTGCTTAATTTTGTTTTAATCACAGCAATACAGTTTCCTTTCTCTATGATGTAAGAAAGTTGGGAGATGTCCCGTTTAGCTTGCATTTCACAAGTGGCAGTCATTCTCAATGATGTATTCTGTACCAGGACAATGAGAAAGGATTGCATCATCTGTCTATAACAGATGAAAGGTCGAATTTCCTCCAGATTTTCCCTTATCCACATCACTTCTTGTCACATTTGAAGCTTTTTCCTATTTTAAGTTCACATTTACATGGCTTTTCTCCATTGTTTGTTTATGTCCCACTCTGGGTGGGATATATATGCTGGAAGTTAGCATTCATTGTGTACCCTTAACTGTCCTTGAATATATAGACTCTTGGTCATCACAAAGGGAGTGCTATGGGATAACCACATTTCTATGAGCATGGAGTTACACACAGGACAGACCAGACAAGGAAGACAAATTTCCTTTTTGAAATTATAATCAATAATTATATATAAATTAATCAGAGAGGTTTTCAAGACAATGCCATTAGAATAATTTTTTCCCCTTTATTCTAGGTTTAGTTGAAGTCAAATTTCACCCTTTGCCATGGCAGGAGTTTGAATCCATATCTTCAAGTATTAGCCTGGGACTCTAGATTCCTAATCCACTGACATTATCACTACACCGCTGCCTCTCCTATACCTTGTAGTCTTATGCCACTGCAGTGCAGTTTTCCATTCAGTAAGTAAAGATTTTGCTAACATCCTTCAGAAAATGCTGAAGCTGCCACATGATCACACTAGCAGCTGAATGCAGGAAGATGGCAGGCAGTAAAAGCTGAAACTGGGAAATCCCTCATATTTCCTATATCCCCCAGGCTTCCTGTGCTTCTTGCTGCACTGTGTATATCACACTTCTGCTGTTTCGATTTCCAGCCACATCTAGGACAAAAAACAAAGGTACAGGCCCTTCAGCCCTTCAAGGCCACATTTTGCCCTTCCATATTAAAACTGACTTCACATATAGGATCCATATCCCTCTATTCCCTTCTTATCCATGTATTCATCCAGGTGCTTCTTGAATGCTGCTATTGTGTCTGCTTCCATTACCTCCTCTGGCAGCACATTCCAGGCATGCACCACCTTTTGTGTGAAAAATATGCCTCGCACATTTCTTTTAAACTTCCCCACCTCGCACCTTGAACCTGTGTCCGCTAGTACTTGACCCCTCCACCCTGGGAAAGAGTCTCATGGTTCCCACTCTACCCATGTTGTTCACAATCTTATAAACTTCTATAAGGTCAGCACTCAACTTCCAGTGAAAATAAACCCAGCCTAGCCAACCTTCCTTCATAGCTAAAATCCCTCATTCTGGGCAACATTGTAGTAAATATTTTCTGTATCCTCTCCAAAGCATCCACATCCTTCTGGTAGGGTGGTGACCAGAATTGTATGCAATATTTCAACTGTGGTCTAAATAAAGCTGCAGCATAACTTGTCTATCTTTATACTCAATGCCCCTTCTAATGAAGGCAAGCCTTTTTTACTACCATATCAACCTGCACTGTCACCTTCGGTGATCTATGCCCTTGCACACCCAGATTCCTCTGCATATTAATACTCCTAAAGGTTCTGCAATTCACTGTATAATATCTACCCATACCAAAATGCATCATCTCATGTTTGTCTGGATTAAACTCCATCTGCCATTTCCTGCCCATTTCTCCAACTGAAGTAAACCCTGCTGTATCCTCTGACAATCCTCATTATCTGCAACTCCACTAATCTTTGTATCATCTGCAAACTTACTAATTAGATCCTGTGGAACACCACTAGTCACAGTCCTCCATTCTGAAAAACATCCTTCTACCTCTACCCTCTGTCTCCTATGGCTCTCACTTAGCCACCTCCAATCAACACTCTCCAGTTCCTGCTTAATATTGTTGTCATTCATCTTCCCACAGTTTAACAGTTTAACATCTTCACCCATGGACTGTTATTATTCCCATCCATGAGTATCTTAAAACTCATGGGATTATGGTCACTACTCCCAAAATGATCCCCTACTGAAACTGCACTCACCTGGCCGGACTCATTTCCCAAAACCAGGTTCAGTACAACCTGTTCACTGGTTGGCTGATAACATACTGTGTCAAGAAACCCTCCTGATATGGTCCTTACAAATTCTGCTCAGTTCAAGCCCTCAGCACAACATGAGCCCCAGCCACTATAGGGGAAATCATCCTCCACAACAACCCTGCCATTTTTACAACTTTCTAAAGTTTGTCTTCATGTCCTCTCCTCCAATTCCTGCTGGCCTGTAATATACCCCCAGCATTGTGATTTCACCTTTTCTATTCCTGACTTTTTACCCATATTGCCTTGATGCACGAGTCCGCTGAAATATCCTCCTGAAGTACAGTTGTGAGGCACTCCTTTATCAGTAATGCAACACCCCCAACTCTTTTACATCCCCTTCTAACACACCTGAAACATTTACTTCCTGGCACATTCAGCTGCCAGTCCTGTCACACTTTCAGCCAAGACTCTGTAATTGCAATAATGTCATAGTTCTAAGTACTAAACGAAACTCTGAGTCCATCTATCTTGCCTATTCTACTTCTTGCACTGAAATACATGCATTTCAGACCATTTCCCCTGCTCTTTTCAACAACATTGTTCTTCGTCATGTTTTCCCTGGTTTCTACCTCTCCCTCAACTTCTGCATCCACTGCCCTACTCCTCTGGTTCCCATCCCTCCTGCCACACTAGTTTAAACCCACCCGAACCATTCTACCAAGTCTCCACACCCCCAAGGACATCAGTCCTGCTCCTGCCCAGGTGTGGCCGTCCAGTTTGGACAGGTCCCACATCCCCCATGAATTTGAAATCCTCCCCCTCACTCCACCTTCTCAGCCACACAGTCATCTTATATCTCCTGCTGTTTCTACTCTGACTGACTCATGGTACCCGTAGTAATCCTGAGGTAGCTACCTTTGAGGTCCTACACTTCAACTTTCTCTCTAGTTCTCAGTATACTACTTTCAGGACTTCATCCCTTTTTTAATCTATGTCGTGAGTGCCAACGTGTACAATGACCACTGGCCGTTCACCCTCCCCCTCCTGCAACTGCTCTGAGACATTTCGGACCCGAGCACCATGGAGGCAACACACCATCTTGGACTCTCATTTGCAGCTACAGAAACGACTATCTATTGTCTTTACGATGGAATCCCCAAATGCTATAACTATTTCACCCTCCCACTGCAGCAGAGCCAATCATGGGTGCCGTGAATTTGTTATCCCCTGAGAGACCATTCCCCTCAGCAGTATCCAAAACGTTATCTCTGTTGTGCAGGGGAGTAGCCACAGGAGATTCCTGCACGGCTGGCTTAGCCCTCCTGCTCTGCTTGATGGTCACCCATTCCCTTCCTGCCCATGACCTCCTCTCTATACATGCTATCCACAATATTCTCCACCTCGTGAATGCTCCACTGTGTCTCCAGACGCCACTCTAACTATGAAACTCGGGATTTCAGGAGTTGCAGCTGGAGACACTCTTTGCACACCTGCAGTTCCCAGGCACTGGAAAGGTGCCCACCTTCCCACATTGAGCAAGAGGAACAGACTATGGTTTGGAGCTCTCCTGTCATCTCTTACCTCTTTAACTTAATGACTCCTTACAATGTCAAATACTTTTCGCTTCTGACGCTACAATTTCTCAAAATTTAGCTGTCACTCACCAACAACAGTTTCAGAAGCCATTTACGCTCACACTCCAATACCTGCTGGAACTCTTGCTGCCAACCATCCTCTTGCGATGATCTGTCTGTTGTCCTCTGAAACTTGCCTCTCCTATTAGTCTGAGAGACTGGCCTTCACTCATGAATCTGGGGAATGGAGAGAGGCTTTAACATTGTACTTCCATTCTGGTGGTTCATGGAACTCCTGGAAGCAAACTATCATGGAATGTTTCTGATCCCAAACATGTCCTTCTGAAGGAGAGGCCATCTTTAACTTGGATACAGGTCATCAACATTCCTCGGTTCAGGGGTTGTATGTGAAGCCAGCCAGCGGGATGTTTGTGAGTTAAATGACAACAGCAAAGGTGACTCAAGGATTCCCAGCTCCACCACATCCCAACACCTCCACCACACCCCAGTTCTCCTACCACATCCCAGCTCCCTTACCACATCCTAGCACATGCACCACACGCCAAAGCCCCTACCACACATGAGCTCCCTACCACATCCCAGCTCCTCACCACACCCCAGCACCTCCTCTACATCCCATCACCTCCACCACATCCCAGTACCCCTACCACACCCAGCTCCCTTACCATATGTATTGCAGGGACATAATTGATTCTGAAATGGTTTCTGTATTTAATAATGTCTCAGTGCTATCATTTAAGCATTGTCAGGAACCATAGCCACTTCAGCACCTAAAACCTTCATATAACAAGAGGTGAACCAAATTGACTGAAGCCTGGCATCTCTCATGCTAGGGATCTCAGGCAAAGGCAGGGATGGATCATCCCTCTGACACTTTCAACTGATGATCAATGACAATGCTTCAATATTGTCTTTTGTACAGTATCTCAAGGGTGCCCATGTGGAATGTTGCTAAGGGAGAGAGGGGGAATATGTGTCTGATGATGGCAACACAATGGAGTTGGTGAAAGTAGCAGTTTACGATCCTTTGAATGCAGATGCTGTTGTGATGATAAGTGAGGACCAGAATTTGACAGAGTTGGGCAGTGTCTCATTGGACTGGTCCATGTTTGGACTTATTTGCATTGCATTAGATTTGCTTGAACCAGACTAATGGGTTTGATTGGTCTGGTTCGATGGGATTTGTTTTTAGATTTTTAAAAAAATATCAGTCATGTTTAGACACACCTTTGGATGAGGTTGGACTTGAACCCAGAGATAAGGACACTACCACTGTGCCCAAGACTTCACAGGGTTGATTTCCAGCTGGACTGGTTGTTTGGATTATATTCAATCGTGTACCGAGAATGTGATTAGACTGTAATTTGATTAAAGTTATAATTCTTGGATGGATCTAAACTCATTTCCTCCAGTTTTCTTTTGGCACAGTAATTGATTCAGCCTATTGTGTTTCTAGCAGGGGATTTCTACACAGTGTTCTGCCAACAGTTGTCCCTTATCACTTAAAAAAGCAACAGATGATTTGGCTGTTGTCGTATTCCTGTTCATGGGAGTTTGCTGTTTGTGAAATCACCTCCTGCTACTCCCACACCACAGCACTGATTGAATTTCAAAGGAACTTTGTTGTAAATCACTTCAGACCATTTTGAGGTATTGATAGGTCCTGTATAAATGTAAGCATTTCTGTCTTGCTGCTTTTGCTTGAAATGTATTTTTTTACGATTTATTTTCCTATTCGCTCCTTGTAGTTAGATCTTTGCCCTTGTCTCCTATTTTTCTTCTGCATAAAACAACTCCTTAATCAACCATATAATTAAATATTAAACTGTAAATAAATAATTGAACATTGCCTTTTATTCCTGTACATTTCAGCTCTCCGCCCTCACATTTCCTTTGCAAATGCTTCTACCTGATTGTTGCTATCTTCGTCTTGATGAGGCTTGCATTACAAGAAAGAAGGTCATCAATCATGAGCCATAATTGCTTTAAGTGTCCAACCCAGCAGTGTGTGGAACACAAGGATTTATTTGAAGTGAAGCTTAAGATGTCGCGTGTGCATCGTGGCAGGTATAATGTGGCAATGGCAGACCAGGGTAGACATTTGTATATGTTTGCAGTTCAATTCAAATTTCCCTCTTTTATAAAAAAAAAGGAAAAAGCAAAACATGTGTCATCATTTTTAGTTCCCCAATGATATGCATTGGTGATTTCATGGCATAGCAATTTACAATTTTCATCAATCTCTGTGAATACATTGCACATATAGTCCTTAAACCATGCTGGTCTTTTAATGGTACTCCTTCCTACTCAGATGCCTTTTAAGTTTTATTCTTGTACCAGCCTCCACCACTTCCTCTGGCAGTTTATTCCATACATGCACTACACTCTGTGTTAAAAACATACACTGTCAGTCCCTTTTAAATCTTTTCCCCTCTCACCCTCAACCTATGCCCTCTGGTTGTAGACTCCCCTACCCTGGCTTGACTATTTACCCTATACATGTCCTTCACGATTTTACAAACCTCTGTAAGGCCACCCCTCAGCCTCCGATGCTCCAAGGAAAATAGCCCCGTCCTACACAGCCACTCCCTATAGCTCAAATCTTCCAACCCTGACAACATCCTTGTAAATAGTTTCTGAACCCTTTCAAGTTTCAAAGCATCTTTCTAAAGGAAGGGTGACCAGAATTGAATGCAGTGTTCCAAAAGTGGCCTAATCAATGTTCTGTCCCACAACATGGCCTCCCAATTCCTATATCAATGCACTGACCAATAAAGAAAAGTATACCAAATGCCTTCTTCACTATCCTGTCTACCTGTGACTCCATTTTCAAGACACTGTGAACCAGCATTCCAAGGTCTCTTTGTTCAGCAACACTCCTTAGGATCCAACCATTAAGGTCGTAAATCTTACCCTGATTTGTCTTTCCAAAATGTAGCACCTCAGAGAGAGAGGGAGACAGAGAGAGAAAAAGTGAGAAGCATGGTCAGGTACAGACAAATGGAGTGAAGTTCTGACAGCCTGCCATTGGCAACAAGAAACAGAGCATGGTGAATAACTAAGATATTTTCCCTGGGGTGGGGGAGTTCAAAACTAGAGGGCGTAGATTTAAGGTGAGAAGAGAAAGATTTAAAAAGGAACCTGAGGAGCAACAGTTCACACAGAAGATGGTTCATATGTGGAATGAACTGCCAGAGGTGGTGATAGAGGCAGGTACAGTTACAACATTTAAAATATTTGAACAGGTAGATGAATAGGAAAGGTTTCGAGGAATATTGGCCAAACACAGTCAAATGGGATTAGGTTAGTTAGTAACTTGGTCAGCACAGATTAGCTGAATATAAGGGCCTGTTTCTGTCTATATGACTGAGTGTATGGAAGATCAGATGGGTAATAACATTGGGACATGGGCTGTGGGAGGCCTGAAGGAAGCCAGAGAAGAAGAAAGACGATGCTAACCGCCTCTAAAAGGCTACGGTTTCAACAAATGAATGTGAGATGGACACCCACCTAAACAGCACGTCAAAGGCATTTCAATGGGATACCAAAGCAGGTCTTTAATACAGATTCAAATTTCCACAGAAGCAACATCCTTACAAATCAGAAATGGGAAAATAATCATAGCTTAGCAAGCCTTTGCCAGTTTTCCTGCAGCCTGTAAATTATTTTAATGGCATCGCATTCTATCATAGCCTGATACTCTGGCTGACAAGGCAGGAAGTAAAGCTGCTATGTTGTCCCTGCCAATGGAGCTGCTGGTTGGTAAAGTGATGATTTTAAGTCGAGTGGCCTGATTTTAATTCAGCCGATGGTCAGTTAGGAATTTCCGCAAGGACCCCGAGATCACGAATCTGGCTGGCCACCTTGGGATCTTAGTCTGCAGGCTCTATCTTTAAATATGTCTGTTGGACTCCAATAATATCTCTGGTGCCTGAGGCCTGCACTGAGGGTGGCAACCCAAGAGACAGCGGTTTATGTAAAACCTGAGTCGCCCCCTAGCATTACCGCACAAATAAACACAGCCAACATCAGAAGAAGAAAATCCTAAATCCAAAAGTACGTAAAACACAATGGCAAAATTTAACATCGTCGACACATTCAAATAGAGTGCAGGATCAGGGAGACCTGGGTTTGGAGATGGTGTCAGGAGTGTTATGCACACAAATCTTCAAAAGACCAGTTGACAATTCTGTTTTAAAAAAACACATGAACCTTAGTTTCACAAATAAGACACAAGTACAAAAGTAAGGTGGTGAACAGCCCCCTGGTATAATGTTGTAACTCTTCTAGAAAGACCGCAGTGATTCAAGGAAACAGTTCATCTCCAGGGCAGTTTGGGAGAGTAATAAATTCTGGTGATGCTTGCATTACATGGATGAACATTTTTTAAGAAGTGTTTGATTTGACTGATTCTCAGGGTGAGGGACTTCATTTCACAAATCATAGAATCCATACAGTGTGGAAACAGGCCATTTGGCCCAACAAGTCCACATCAACCCTTCCACCCAAATCCATTCCCCTAACCTCCATAGGTCCAGACACCATGGGCAATTCACATAACCTGCACATGTTTGGACTGTAGGAGGAAACTGGAGCACATGGAGGAAACCCACACAGACATGAGGAGAATGTGTAAACTCTACACAGACAGTCGCCCCAGGTTGAAATTGAACCCAAGTCCCTGGTGCAATGAGGCAGCTATGCTAACCACTGAGCCACAATGCCACTCAATGGTTAGCACTGCTGCCTCACAGCACCAGGGCACCAGATTATGTGGAGAGACGGAAGAAATTGAGATTGTTTGCCCTTTGAACAGAGAGGGTTAAGGGAATGCCAATGCCGATCGTATACCTTCTCTAAGCGAGAGGGACAATTGCCTTTGATGGACAGAGTTTGTTGTAAATGACCCTTGCGTGGGTATGAGGTGAGGTCAACACAAGGTCAGGTCCCCTGACATCAAATGTTTGGGTAGGTGAGGCAGTCCTGAACAAACACATGGATCACAATGAAATCTGCTACCTTACTAACGGGGCAAAATATACTTTGCTCCTCACAGCAGCTGAAAGCACTGTCAGAAACCGTGGATTCTCCCTCTCCATCCAGCCTTAAATGATCCTCAGAGCCCAAGATGGATGCATTCGATGTTACAACCTCAATACAGTTACCAGCTGAAGAAAAGGAGGAATTTCTCCCGAGCCTCTCCAAACGCAAGAGACAAACCGCAGTCCGGTACGCATCATCCGTGTCCAAATCTGAGTCAGATTCACCGGACCTGAGCCAAGAAACAAAGAACAATCCTATATCCTCAGACTTGGAAGGGGAGGATTTCAGTGATTGGAACAAGGGCAGGGTGGATCTCATTGAGTATGAGCTCCCTGACTGGCCCAATCAGGGATCTCATACACAATGAGATCTACCTGGCCCTTTTTCCAATCACTGCTGGGCGATCTAATTTAAAATGCGCTAAAAATTATGAGGGGTTTTGACAGAACAAAATAAGAGAAAAAAAAGCAGTTTCCACTGGCGGGAAGGTCATAACCAGAGGATAGAGATTTAAGATAATGGCCAAAAGAACTACTGGGGAGATGAAAAGATTTTATTTTGAGTTGGTGTGGAATAACACTGTCTTGCAGGGATGGTGGAAGCAAACACATTTGTAACTTTCAAAAGGGAATTATACAAGTTCTTGGAAAAGGAAGAATTTGCATGTTTATGAAGAAAGGTTGAGCTAATTAGGTAGATGTCTCAATGAGCCAGCACAAGGACAATGGGTATTCTGTTCTCTGTTATTCAATGATTGAGTGGTAATGTTTCACAAGATACAAGACGTACTCAGTTAAATGACCTGTTCAACTGCTTCCAATTTGCTGTTGCAAGTTTCATCACCAGTGACACCTCTCCCTCACAGCTGCAGTGTAATCCCAACCTTGGTTTTACATCATTAAACCACAACTTCCCAATGAAAAGCAGGCATTGTACAAAATCTGCTAGAACACTGACTAGAAGTTGTTGTAAGTCTGGCTTGTTGTGACCACATGGTTATGTGCAACAAGTTTTATTTAAGCAATAAAACTACAGCATAGAAAACAATGTGTTACTAAATTCAAGAGTGATTTTGGCAAAGATTTTTTTCTCTTGTGGGATGGCTAAAGAAATGGAACACTGCATCAAAGTTATAACACAGAGGCAAGCTATTTAAACTATCAAAGCCGGTGTTAGCAATTAGCCTCCACATTATCACATCACACTCATTCTATCTTTCTTTTTGATGTAAACTTGTCCATCAAATGCCCAGTAATGTTTTCTTTAATGGAAGGTGAGATGAGATACAGATAGGAGATTATGTATAGTATTGCCCATCAACTGAGTACAACTTCTGGACTTGCACATAACATCCTGTCAATCATTGATGAAGAATCATATAATCCCTACAGCATGGAAGCAAGCTATTCAGCCTATTAAGTCCATACTGTCCCTCTGAAAACCATCCTTCCCAGACTCATGCCCAAACCCTATAACCCTACATTTCCCAAGGCTAATCCACCTAACATATACATCCCTGGACAATTTAGCATGGCCAATGAACCTAACCTTTGGAATGTAGGAGGAAACCAGAGCACTTGGAAGAAACCCAAAGAGACACTAGGACATGTGCAAACTCCACACAGTCAGTTAACTGAGGCTGGAATCAAACCCAGATCCCCGGTGCTGTGAGGCAGCCGTGTGAACCACTGAGCCACTGTACCACCCATAAATAGGTGGTAACAATGGGCAGTAGTGTAAGATATATGCCCTTAAAGGTATATCTATTTCATTTCATGCAGCATTTACTCATCCTACCCACATATCCATTCAACATTTTATGCTTTGACCACATTTCCTATCTAATCTCAAGCGTCGGTATCATTTCTTGCCCAACCACGGACCCTGGAAGCATATTTCACTGACTTACAAAAGATTGTGTGTAGAGTTTTCTCATGTTGTCTCTTCCAAATCTCACACACTCAGTTTCTTTTTATTCCTTCAGGGGATGTGGGCGCTGGCAGTATTTGATGTCCTTTCCCAGTTGCCTTCAGAAGATGGAGGTGGGCTGCCTTCTTGAACATTCACTGTCCATTTGCAATAGTGAGAACTGCAATGCTGTTGAGGAAGGAGTTTGAGAATTTTGACCCAGTGACAGTGAAGCAATGGTGATATATTTCCAAGTAAGGATGGACAGTGTCTGGAGGGGAACTTGGGTGGTGTTCCGATGTATCTGCTGCCCTGGTCCTTTCCCTGGATGTGATCATGAATTTTTCCTTTTCCAAGAACTTGTTCAATTCTTTTTTTTCTGTCTAAGGGGTGTTGGTGATTTTCTGCAGTGCTTACACTGCTGCTACTGAGTATCGAGGGACTGGATGCTTGTGGGTGTGGTGCCAATCATGCAGGCTGCTTTGCCCTCGATGGTGTTGAACCTCTTGAGTGCTGTTGGAGCTGCACCCATCCAGGCAAATGGGGAGTACTCCAACACATGTACCCTGCCGACGGTGGAGAGGATTTGAGGGGCCAGAAAGTGAAGTCATTCATTGTATACTTTGTTGCTTACTTCCTTTATTGAAAATTGCAGGACAGGGAGTAGCAATAGCTAGCTGTGCCCTAATATTTTAAATAAATTGTTTTAATAGCATTAATACTTTGAGTTGCAAAGTGATGTGAACTTTTATGCAAAAGCAGCAGGAAGTATTTTCCAAGAAAGCATTAGCAAAGCAGTCAGACCGTGGGAAAGTATTGTGAAACAAGAGTATTCCAATTTTAACCACAATCTTGGAATGAGCTTTATAATCTTGCCAAACTCTGACCGTGAGCATTATTTCCAAAGTGTTTATGGCAGTTATGGGATAAATATTTTATGATACTGAAGATTTGTTTTCAGCTCAAAAAGAACTAGATTAGACAACAATTGACTGCTCCCAGGCTGCAATGCAAGAAATGGGCAATAAATGACAGCAATGCTTGAGATTAGATAGGAAATGTGGTCCGAGCATAAAGTGTTGAATGGATATGTGGTAGGTTCAGTAAATGAACAATTCTAATTCTAATTGGACCATAAAATCAAAAGTGGTGTTGAAATTGAAGGAGATCTTACATTAAGTCACAAAGGAAATATGCCAATATTGGTATTGTGGCTTCTACAAACTGAGAAGTTTGCATTGTAAAAATAGAAATCGCTGCAAATAAACGACAGAGAATTTATGGAGACAGATTTAAGTGGGCAGAACTAAATGTACTCCCTTTGGATGTAGGAGAAACTGAGGTCAAAGCATAAAGTCTTGCTGAGGCTGGATATCAGAGTCAAAAAGTGTGTTGCTGAAAAAACACAGCCAGTCAGGCAACATCCGAGGAGCAGGAGAATCGACGTTTCGGGCAATATGTCTGAAACGTCGATTCTCCTGCCTTTCCTGAAGGACATTAGTGAACTGGTTGAGCATTTACGCTAACTGATGAGTGTTTCCTGATCACCCCGTTACTGAAGGTGGCTCTTTGCTCCAGATTTATTGGCTCCACAGCAGCTACGGTCAGATTTAAACCTGCTTCCTCAGAGAATAAATCTGGTCCTTCAGAAGGCTGGTCCAGTGACCTTCCCGCTGGGCCACCACATGTGGGTTTAAGTACAGACTGACATATGGAGTGGATCAGTGGTGCTGGAAGAACACAGCAGTTCAGGCAGCATCCAACGAGCAGTGAAATCGATGTTTCGGGCAAAAGCCCTTCATCAGGAATAAAGGCAGTGAGCCTGAAGCGTGGAGAGATAAGCTAGAGGAGGGTGGGGGTGGAGAGAGAGAGTAGCATAGAGTACAATGGATGAGTGGGGGAGGAGATGAAGGTGATAGGTCAGGGAGGAGAGGGTGGAGTGGATAGGTGGAGTCCGTGTGGGATGAGTTGGTTACGGAGGCAGGCACTGAGGAAGCAAATGTGGCTGTGGTAGCGAATTTGTTTCACGACATGGTTGAAGAGCTTCAGGGCAGAGGAAATGACCTGGGAGTTGCAGTGGGAGAGGGACTCCCTGAGATTCTTGTAGAGAGAGGAGGAAAACTTCTTCAAGGCAGGCATCCTTGCAAGAGGATTCGCAGTAGGGTTAAAATGAACGAGGTAAAAACAATGACTGCAGATGCTGGAAACCGGACTCTGGATTAGTGGTGCTGGAAGAGCACAGCAGTTCAGGCAGCATCCAACGAGCAATGAAATCGACGTTTCGGGCAAAAGCCCTTCATCAGGAATAAAGGCAGTGAACCTGAAGCGTGGAGAGATAAGCTAGAGGTGGGTGGGGGTGGGGAGAGAGTAGCATAGAGTACAATGGGTGAGTGGGGGAGGAGATGAAGGTGATAGGTCAGGGAGGAGAGGGTGGAGTGGATAGGTGGAGTCGATGTGGGATGAGTTGGTTACGGAGGCAGGCACTGAGGAAGCAAATATATGGAGTGGTAAATCCCTGATAACGGTGGGGGAAACCCAGCACAAAGGAGGCCAAAGTCCCAGTGGTGGGGTCAGGAGCAGCTATAACTGACTGAGTCAACCGTGGCACAATCAGTTGCACTCCCAGGGTTCAGGTTCCATCTTTGGATTTGCTGCTTAAATATCTAGACTGACTATCAGCACAGTTGCACAATAGCTCAGTGGTTAGCACTGCTGCCTCACAGCACCAGGGACCCGGGTTCGAGGAGTTTGCACATTCTCCCTGTGCTTGCATGGGTTTCCTCCGGGTGCTCCAGTTTCCTCCCACAATCCAAAGAGGTTAGGTGGATTGGTCAGTGTGGGTCTTCAGAGGGGCAGTGTGCGTGTGTTGAATGGCCTGCTTCCATGCAAGGCAGGAGTCTGATGCAACACAAACTCACTTACTACAAACCCACCGACTCCCACACTGCCTCCTGTAAAAATGCCATCTTATAGTCCCAATTCCTCCGCCATCACTGCATCTGCTCCCAGGAGGACCAATTCCACTACAGAACATCCCAGATGGCCTCCTTCTTCAAAGACTGCAACTTCCCCTCCCATGTGGTTAACAATGCCCTGCAGTGCACCTCATCCACTTCCTGCACCTCTGCCTTTGAACCCCACTCCACCCAATCATCGCATCATCCTCCACCACTTCTGCCAACTTCAAACAGACCCCACCACTAGGGATATATTTCCCTCCCTATCCTTACCTACATTCCAGAGATATCATTCCCTCTGTGACTCCCTTAACAGATCCATGACCCAAACCAGCCAACACCCCATTCCCAGCCTCTTCCCCTGCCATCACAGAAAGTGCAAAACCTGTGCCCACGCCACTCCCCTCACCTCCATCCAAGATCCCAAAGGATCATTCCACATCCAACAGAAATTCACCTGTACCTCCACAAATGTCATCTATTGTGTCTGTTACACCCAATATGGTCTCCTCTGCATCGGGAAAGCAGGACACCAACTTGCGGATCATTTCAGAGAACATCCCTGGGACACCCGCACCAACCAACCCCACTGCCCTATGGCTGAACACTTTAACTCCCCCTCACATTCTACCGAGGACATGCAGAGGGCTGGGCCTCCTTCATCTCCAAACCCTTATCACAAGACGCCTGGAGGAAGAATACCTCATTTTCCAACTTGGGACCCTGCAACCAGATGGGATCAATGTGGATTTCACCAGTTACCCCATT
This sequence comes from Hemiscyllium ocellatum, assembly GCF_020745735.1. NCBI lineage: Eukaryota > Metazoa > Chordata > Chondrichthyes > Orectolobiformes > Hemiscylliidae > Hemiscyllium > Hemiscyllium ocellatum. The sequence continues at coordinate 101,601,914 of NC_083410.1, forward strand.
TCTCCTCCCCCCCCCCCTCCCCCAACCTTATTCCAGTCCCAAACCTCCAACTTGGCAATGCCCCATTGACGAGTCTTACCAATCCATTTCCCTTCCCACCTATCCGCTCTACCTACCTCTCCGATCTATCACTTCCCCTCACCTTCATCTACCTATCACATTCCCAGCTACCTTCCCCCCAGCCCCTCTCCCCCTCCCATTTATCTCTCAGCCCCTCAGCCCACAAGCACCATTTCTGATGAAGGGCTAATGCCTGAAACATCCGTTGTACTGCTCCTCAGGTGATGCTTGACCTGCTGTGCTTTGCCAGCACCACATTCTCAAGTTGAATGCAATACTCCCCACTTGAGGCCTGTCGTCAGGGGATATATAGAGTGTGGCTTCTCCAGTTTCTGCCTGGCCTCACTCTGACAGTGGAGCAGGCCAAGGATAGACATGTTGCTGGGGGAATGGGAGGGGGAATAAAAATGGATGGCAACTGGAAGGTTGGGTTGATTAGTGCATGTGGAACGCAGACCCCAAGTCTGCATTTGATCTCCCCAATTGGAACCACAATGAGAGCAATGGATATAATTGATCAGCTTGGATGGTGTGTAGGAGGATCACTGTCAGATCTGGAAGGATTGTATTGGGCCTCGGACGGAAGTGAGGTGGGAGGTTTTGGGGGCAGGTGTTGCATCCCTTGTGATTGCAGGAAAAGGTATAGGGTGTGGTGGAGAAGTAAGTGGGGAGTGCAGAGTTGACAAAGGAATCACGGAGTGAATGGTCCCTGCAGAAAGCAGACTGGAATGGGGAAGGAAATATCTTTTTGACAGGGGAATCTGATTGTAGGTGGCAGAAATGTCAAAAGATAATGCCTTGAATTGAGAGGTTGGTGGGGTGGTATGTGAGGACTCAGGGGACTCTATCCTTATGTTGTTGGGGGGAAGGGGGTTTGAGGGCAGAAATGCAGGAGATAGTGGAGATACAGTCGAGGACATCCTTAATTACAGATGAGGGAAACTTCAATCCCTAAAGTATGCGGATATCTGGGATGGCCTGGATTGGATCACCTCATCCTGAGAGCAGATGAGACGGAGGCAGAGGAATTGGGAGAATGGGATAGCGTCTTTGCAGGAGGGTGAGGGAGAGGACAGATAGTCAAGGTCGTTGTGGAGAGAGGTTGGATTAGGTGAGAGAGGATGAGAGATCCAAGTGATAAATGTCGCGGTGGAGTTGGATACGAAAAGATTGAAAGAGCGTAGGAGATTGGGACGGTGTATCCAAATGGATAGAGTTTGCTGGAGCAGGGAGGGGGGATTGTTAGAGGGTGGGCTCGATTCCTGTTCGGAAAGGTAGGCACGGAAATGGGGGAGAAACAGCTCGCCATGGTGTCGTGCATGGAATTCATTGACCATGGGCATAGGGGAAGGAAGTTGAGCCCTTTGCTGAGGACTGGCTGTCCAGCCCCAGTGAGGGGGAGGTCCCGGGGGGGTTTGACGAATACCCAGCAGAGCTTGGGGCTGAGGCAGAGCTGGGGGCCAGGGGTGGAGAGTTCATCAGGAGTTGGGGGTGTGTGTGCTGGAGTGGTCACGTGGGCAGAATCCAGTCAGTGATGCGGTTGACAGTCACACGGCCTGCAGTGTGAGTGGAGGCAGCTGCGGAAATGTTGACATTCCTGCTCCTCAGAAACAGTCTGACCTGCCGTGCTCTTCCAGCCTCTGCAGTCCTGACTATCTCCTAGTCACAGGGGAATACCGACCTGAGACTTTTATAATTGGAAACAGACAGAAGTCAACAAGTAGAAAGTGAGGACTGCAGATGCTGGAGATCAGAGCTTAAAAAGGTGTTGCTGGAAAAGCGCAGCAGATCAGGCAGCATCAAAGGAGCAGGTGAATCAACATTTCGGGCATAAGCCTGAAGAAGGGCTTATGCCCGAAATGTCGATTCTCCTGCTCCTTTGATGCTGCCTGACCTCTGCGCTTTTCCAGCAACACATTTTGAAGCTAAGAAGTCAACAAGCCACAACTGTTTAATAAGATTAAAATCTGTTTCCAAGTAAACCACAACATCTAGAAACCTTGCATCATTCCATTGGATCACTGAGACTTCCTTTTAACTGGGAAATGCACAGATTACAAATCCTGAACAGACTCAGTTTGAGTTTCGCAGCATTACTGTTCTCCTTTAAACAGTTTACCCAGTGAAGCAGCTAATGGCACGCCATTTCCTCGTCACCTCCATTATTTATTGCGAAAAATAAGCAACAATGCTCACTGAAGATGAAGAAGATGTAAATTCCCTTCAATCCCCCCGTGACATTTCTCTTGCAACATTGATCCAGAAGATTGAACTTTCATTCCTGGAGACTGCGGGATAATCCTGGAGAGTGGCTGACTCGGAGTCTGTGATTGACTTGAATCTCTTGCAGTTGGCATCTTATGATTCAGTCTCCAACACTGTGGAGAGCATAGACACAGACTTTACCCTCTATGAGAAAAGAAAGTTCCTCATTTCCTCCTTCATAAACAAGTGACCCCTTTCTCTGAGATTATGCTGTCCAGTCCTAGACTCTCACACCAAGGGAAATAGCTTCTCTACATCTGTCCTGTCAAGCCCCCATGAATGTTTCAGTAAAGTCTCCTGCCCTTTCCCTATAGTCCAATGAGTAGAAGCGTAAGCTACTCAACCTCTCGTCAGAAGAAAATCTCTTCAGAATCAATCCAGTTAAACTTTTCTGGACTGCTTCTTATGCCAATATGGCTTCCACTCAATCAAGGACCAAAGCTTTTCATAGTTTTCCAGCTGTGGTCTCACTAGTGCCTTGCAGAGCTTTTATACTCCACTCTTTTTGAATCATTTACTTTCCCTGTTGACTCAGTAGCTCAGTGGTTAGCACTGTTGCTTCATAGGTCCTGGATCCCAGGTTTGATTCCAGCCTTGGGCGACTGTCTGTGTGGAGTTTGCATGTTCTCCCTGTGTCTGTGTGGGTTTCCTCCCACAGTCCAAAGATGTGTAGTTTTGGTGGATTGTGCAGGCTAGCCATGGGAAGTGTAGGATTACAGGGATTGAGTGGGACGCTGTTTAGAGGGTTGGTTGGACTTGATGGGGCCAAATGGCCTGCTTCCACACTGTAGGAGTTCTATGATTACCCCCTGTACTGTTACGCTCGATTTTCGAGATTTAATCACAAAGACTCCAAAATCCCTTTGTGTTGCACTGTCCTGCAGTCCCTTCCTCCTAATATAATGTACAAGGCTTCCCTTCTTTCTGCTAACATGTACAACTTCACATTTTCTCACATTATATTCCATCTGCCAAGTTGTTGCCCACTCATTTCATCTATCTATATCCCTCCATAGACATACTGTGTCATCCTCACCACTTGCATTCCAGATACTTTTGTGTCATCCATAAATTTGGGTATCGTACATCTGAGTCATCTTGCAAATAGTTTGGCCCCAGCACTGATCCCTGTGGAACATTACTATTTGCATATTGCTATCCTGAAACTGCCACCCCCATCCCATCTTATACCTACTACTCACCTACTATTTCTATACAGCTACGCATCAAGTGCCAGTTCAGAGTTGAACGTGTAAGGCAGCATGGACTTGCTCTCCAAGGTTTATTGCAATTTTTGCCTTATGATCAGACCAAGGAAACCCTATCTCAGTATAAACTGTTCAATCTCTCTTTAGAAGACAAAAACCGATCTCTGGAATCAATCTATTGAACTTTCTCTGTACTTCCTCAGATGCCACTTGATCTGAACCTGTAACTGCATCACAATTCCCTACCTCCAAGTCGTTAGCCAATCCTCTATCAGATTTCTCCAGCTTCCTCATTTCCCCTCCCCCCCACCTTGTCTCAGTCTAATCCCTCGAACTCAGCACCGCCTTCCTAACCTAAAATCTTCTTCCTGACCTCTACGCCCCCATCCCCACTCCGGCCTATCACCCTCACCTTAACCTTCTTCCACCTATCGCATTTCCAACGCCCTTCCTCCAAGTCCCTCCTTCCTTACCTTTTATCTTAGCCTGCTTGGCACACTCTCCTCATTCCTGAAGAAGGGCTCATGCCCGAAACGTCAATTGCCCTGCTCCTTGGTTACTGCCTGACCTGTTGCGCTTTTCCAGCAACACATTTTCAGCTTGAATCCTCTATCCAAGCCTATGTCGTCAATAAAGAGGGGAGGAGCAAGTGATACAGATGGTAAAATAATATTTCAATGCAAGAGGTTGCACTAATGGTACAAGCGAATAGATATGGATGAAGGTCTTAATGGTAGGTGTTAAAAAATCTTCTTCCTTAGTGACTACCTCCAGCTCAGCCATTTCCTTGCAGCTATGAACACCTTCCAGCAGTTACAACCCTTTGGTCCTCAACATGGATTCTTACTACAGCACCTTTAACTTCCTCGAGAAGAATAATCACTATATGCTAGATTTAATTTCCGTCTGTCAAAACTTTGTTTAAATGTTTTTCAAATTTAATATAGGTTTGCCCAGGCTGTTTCAGTAAATTCTAGAACTTTTGCCTGTGCCCCTCAAGCACTAACTCACATGCAGCCAATCCAGTTTTTTTTTCAAAATAAGATCATAATCTCAAGAAACCTCTCTTAAATAAGCATAAACTTCCAGTGCTTTTCCTGTCAACTTATCAGCCATGAATGATCAACCATGATCATATTGAATGGCGGTGCAGGCTCGAAGGGCTGAATGGCCTACTCCTGCACCTATTGTCTATTGTCTATTGTCTATTGTCTTACTGTGCATGAGTAACACATCCAATCTTTCTTTGTGCTATTCATTCGCCATGTTAGTTTTTCAAATGACATCAAGATTGACTGCATATCCTTTACCTCAAGATTCATTAGGAACTCTGAAAACAAACTTTTCCTGACAAGGTTTTAGATTTTGACTCAGATTGTCCCACCAGAGTCTATATCACCATCCGATATCTTTTGCTTCAACTGTCTCATTTTTAGCTTATGTTCACATTCTTTTTTCTTCTCTCTCTCCCATCCCTTTTCCTTCACAATTCTGACTCTAGGATTCTCAGTCCTATTTCCCTTTCTTTGCTTTGCATTCCTGTGCTTTGGAAATCCATCTCCAGCTTTTTTTCATTTTTTTCTTCTTCATGCTTAAGACAGTTTAATTATCACAGTATTTCCTTTTACCAACATGTCACGACCTTGAACATTATCGGGGTCTCTGAATTAACATTCCAGTAGTAATACCACTCGGCCATCGCCTCCTCTCTGGTCCTAGACTCTCTCCCAAGGGGAAACATCCTTAGGGTGTAGGTTTGCTCGCTGAGCTGTAGGTTTGATATCCAGACGTTTCATTACCTGGCTAGGTAACATCATCAGTGGCGAACTCCAAGTGAAGTGAAGGTGTCTCCTGTTTTCTATTTATATCGTTCTCCTGGATGGGGTTCCTGGGGATTTGTGGTGATGTCATTTCCTGTTCGTTTTTTGAGGGGTTGATAGATGGCATCTAGATCTATGTGTTTGTTTATGGCGTTGTGATTGGAGAGCCAGGCCTCTAGGAAGTCTCTGGCATGTCTTTGCTTAGCCTGTCCCAGGATAGATGTGTTGTCCCAGTCGAAATGGTGGCTTTTTTCATCCGTGTGTAGGGCTACGAGGGAGAGAGGGTCGTGTATTTTTGTGGCTAGCTGGTGTTTGTGTATCCTGGTGGCTAACTTTCTTCCTGTTTGTCCTACATTGTGTTTGTGACAGTCCTTGCACGGAATTTTGTAGATGACGTTGGTTTTGTCCATGAGTTGTAATGGGTCTTTTAAGCTTGTTAGTTTTTGTTTGAGAGTGTTGGTGGGTTTGTGTGCTACTAGGATTCCGAGGGGTCTTAGTAGTCTTGCTGTCATTTCTGAAACTTCTTTGATGTATGGTAAGGTGGTTAGGGTTTCGGGCTGTACTTGTCTGCTTGTCGTGGTTTGTTCTTGAGGAATCTGCACACTGTATTTTTTGAGTATCTGTTCTTCTTGAATACGTTCTATAGGTTGTTTTTCCTCTGATTTCCGAAGTTCGTCTGTGCTGCAGTGTGTGGTAGCTCGTTGGAATAGTGTTCTGATACAGCTTCGTTTGTGTGAGTTGGGATGGTTGCTGGTGTAGTTAAGTATTTGGTCAGTCTTTGTCGGTTTTCTGTATATGCAGGTTTGTAGTTCTCCGTTGTCCTTTCTTTTGACTGTGACGTCCAGGAATGCGAGTTTGTTGTCGGTTTCTTCCTCCTTGGTGAACTTTATGCCTGTGAGGGTGTTGCTGACGATGTTAAATATCTCTTCTATCTTGTTTCATTTTGTGATGACAAAGGTGTCATCTACGTAGCGGACCCAGATTTTTGGTTTGATGGTTGGTAGGGCTGTTTGTTCTAGTCTTTGCATTACCACTTCTGCTATGAATCCTGATAGCGGAGATCCCATGGGTGTGCCGTTAGTTTGTTTGTAGACTATGTTGTTGAAAATGAAGTGGGTGGTGAGGCACAGGTCCACTAGCTTCATGATGTTTTCGTTGGTAATGTGATTGATGGCGGTTGGTATGTGTGTGATGGTCTCTTCTAAAAGTGTGGTAAATGTTTCCTTTGCCAGGTCGATGTTGATGGAGGTGAACAGCGCTGTTATGTCGAATGAGATCATTGCTTCATCTTCCTTTATTTTGGTGTTTTTGACGATTTTTAGGAATCCCTGGGTGGAGTGGATGGAGTGCTGTGACTCTTCGACTAGGTATTTCAGTCTTGTGTGTAGTTCTTTGGCGTGTAGTTCTAACCACCTTACCATACATCAAAGAAGTTTCAGAAATGACAGCCAGGCTACTAAGACCCCTCGGAATCCTAGTAGCACACAAACCCACCAACACTCTCAAACAAAAGCTAACAAACTTAAACGACCCAGTACAACCCATGGACAAAACCAACGTCATCTACACAATTCCATGCAAGGACTGTCACAAACAATATGTAGAACAAACAGGAAGAAAGTTAGCCACCAGGATACACAAACACCAGCTAGCCACAAAAATACACGACCCTCTCTCCCTCGTAGCCTTATATATGGTTGAGAAAAAAACCACCATTTCGACTGGGACAACACATCTATCCTGGGACAGGCTAAGCAAAGACATGCCAGAGACTTCCTAGAGGCCTGGCTCTCCAATCACAACGCCATAAACAAACACATAGATCTAGATACCATCTATCAACCCCTCAGAAAATGAACAGGAAATGACATCACCACAAACCCCAGGAATCCCATCCAGGAGAAAGATATAAATAGAAAGCAGGCGACAACAGCTTCGCTTCACTTGGAGGTCGCCACTGATGATGTTACCTAGCCAGGTAATGAAACGTCTGGATATCAAACCTACAGCTCAGTGAGCAAACCTACACCCTAAACCTCAACCTGAGCTACAAACCTTCACAAACCTTGCGGGATACATCCTCTAAGCATTTACCCTTTCAAACCCCTTAAGAATCCTTCTGCTGTTACTCCAGAAACCTTAGACCAAGCCAATGCACCCAAAGCAGCCTAATGCCAAACTGGGGCCTCAGTAAAACTCTTTACATACTTGTGGAGAGTTGCAGAAAGTGCCTATATTACCACAGAGTGCTCCTTCTAACTCGTGGATAAGTTGTCTTAAACTCAATTTGCTCCAGGGGTCTGCACTCATTAAATTAAAGCAAAATCCATCGCTAGGCCAGGGGAACTCCTGATGTCCTTTCAAATAAAGTCAGCAGAGACCCCGGTTATAAAATCTTGCTTATGTTGCAATAGAGGATCAGGACATCTCCTGTGGAATTTCAGCACAGATTTGCTCCACATTTAGCAAAATGCAGCAGACATCCATTTACTTAGATACAAAAGGTTCCATTTTCAATATTGCTGCTTCTCATATCACAGATTGAATTGCAAAACAAACTAGAGGTCAACACAATGTCAACATCAACTTGTAGATTCAAGCAAGAATCCTGATCCAAGGATAACATTTCTCATCAGGATTCAATTCAGACAAAACAGGGTAATCGGAACAAGCACGGGGAGATTATTAAATGGTCTGACAATTACCTTCGCTGTAAATGTAGATAAGTCTTCACTTGGGGTAGCTCAGCCTATCACATGGTAAGTCAGCACAATCTCTGGCTGGCAAGTTCCCATTTGGTGAGGAATTATAAATGAACTTCACGCTGAGTGAACTAGTGAACCATTAAAAATATCACGCAGATGTTTTACAGGGAGATGTTTACCGCAGAAAAAGACAGCATGACTGGCAAAGATCGAGAGAAAAAAACAAGAGAAAAGGAGGGAGAAGAAAAGAGTGGAAAAGAAAGAAAATGAGTGAATGAGAGAGAAAAGAGAAGCAGAAAGAATAAAGTACCACTCACATCCTGAAAATGGTCTGAAGTGCTACAGAGACAATGTTTTATTTCTTCACTTATGGATGACAGCATCACTGGTTAACCCATGTTTATTACCTATTTCTAATTGCCCAGAGGACAGCTAAGAATCAACCACATGGCTGTGGGTCTGGAGTCACATGTAGGCCAGATCAGGTAAGGATGGTAGTTTCCTTCCCTAATGGACATTTGTGAACCAGAGTTGATGCATAGTCATAGAGTCATAGAGCTATGCAGCTCAAAAACAGACCCTTTGGTCCAATTCATCCATGTTGGTCAGACATCCTAAATTAATCTTGTCCCATTTGCCAGAACTTGGCCCATATCCCTATAAACATTTCCTATTCATATACCCATCCAGATGCCTTTTAAATGTTGTAACTGTATGAGCCAGCCTCCAACACATAGTCTGGCAGTTTGTTTAATACACGCACCACCCTCTGCATGAAAAAGTCAACCCTTAGGTCCTTTTTAAATATTCCCGCTCTCATCTTAAACCTATGCCCTCTAATTTTGGACTCCTCTACCTTGGGGAAAATACATTGTTTATTCACCCTATCCATGCCCCTCACAATTTTATAAACCTCTACAAGGTCACCCCTCAGATTCAGATGCTCCAGGGAAAATAGCCCCAGCCTATTCAGCCTTTCCCTATAGCTCAAACTCCCCCAAGCCTGGCAACATCGTTTTACTATAGAACTTCGATTATCCGAACATCAATTATCCAAATTTCGGATTACCTGAACAAGATCTCAATGTCCCGTAAAAATGATGTTAGGCAACTCAGCGTTCAGTTATCAGTTAAAAGGCATTATGCGTGAATTGCCAAGAATCGTTCAATAGTCTGCACACAAATTACTGCTTGTTTCCAATAGATCAGTTGTCAGTGAAGTGGTGTTATAGCCTGCATTGCTAAATAACCAAGAAATGTTCAGATAACTGGCACTCATAAATTACCAATTATCTGAACAAAATACTCCCTGCCTGTCTCATTTGAATAATCGAGGTTCTACTGTGGATTTTCTTCGAAACCTTTTCAAATTTAACAACATCTTTCCTATAGCCATTGTTGAGACGTAGAAAATGTAACAATCGTTTTGCACAGAGAAAGATCTCACGTAAACCAATGACATAATAGACTAGATAATCTACTATGAGAGTCATTGAGTGATTGGGATAAGGTTGGGCCTGGAAACTGATGAAATCTCCCTGCATCATCCCTGAATAGTCCATGTGACAGAAAAGAAAAGGGTGTTAACTTCACATCTTCAACTGTTATTTCCAGTTTAATAAGAACCAAATCAAGGCTTTCTGAGCCTGGCAATGTGTAACTCTACAAGATTTTCCCCCTGCTTTTGCCAAAAACCTCAAGACTTGTTGCAATTACAAGTGCTCAACAAAGGACATGACACATTGTTGAATCTAAACATGACACATTATTGTCCTAGTTCAGTTGGTGTAAAGTTTATCTTCTGGTATTGAACAAGTACAGTGACATCAGTATGCATGCGTAACTGAGAGGGTCACTTCCAAAATCATAACAAGTGAATTATTTGAGGTTCCAAATTGACGGACGTGTATGCTCACACATGCATTACTCACTTTTTACATGGACAAATGAGGCAATCATGGCAAAGCAAGATTTATCCTGTTTTGATTTGATAGAAGCATATTAAAATTAAAATTCAGGAGTAATAAGTTTACGCAGCTAAATATGCAAAGTGCCAGCATTGCAAATCAATTGATGTCACAGTGGCTCAGTGATTGGCACTGCTGCGTCACAGCACCAGGGACCCAGGTTTGCTTCCACTCTCAGGCGACTGCCTATGTAGAGTTTGTATGTTCTCCCGCCGAGTGCTCCGGTTTCCTCCTACAGTCGAAACTGTGCAGGTTAGGTGAATTGGCACTGCTAAATTGCCCCAAAGTGTCCAGGGACGTGTAAGTTAGATGGATTAACTATGCGAAATGCAGGGTTACATTTGGGTGGGATGTTGTTTGGAGGGTTGGTGTCGACTCGATGGGCCGAATGGCCCTCTTCAACACTGTAGGGATTCTATGATTCATCATCTATGATTGACAGGATGTCATGTGTAAATCCCAGAAATTGTACTCAGTTTGTGGGAAATACTATATATAGTCTCATGTCTGTATCTACCCTTACCTTCCACTAAAGAAAATTTTTTTTTAGATTAGATTACTTACAGTATGGAAACAGGCCCTCCGGCCCAACAAGTCCACACCGACCCGCCGAAGCGCAACCCACCCATACCCCTACATTTACCCCTTACCTAACACTACGGGCAATTTAGCATGGCCAATTCACCTGACCCGCACATCTTTGTGACTGTGGGAGGAAACCGGAGCACCCGGAGGAAACCCACGCAGACACGGGGAGAACGTGCAAACTCCACACAGTCAGTCGCCTGAGGCGGGAATTGAACCCAGGTCCCTGGCGCTGTGAGGCAGCAGTGCTAACCACTGTGCCACCGTGCCGCCCACAACTGTGCCACCGTGCCGCCCAAACATTACTTGTCATTTGACAGACAATTTTGCATAAAACAGAAAGATACAGCAAGAGTGATATGTCATTGTGGAGGCTAATTGTTAACACGGGCTGGATGGTTTAAACAGCTTGCCTCTGTGTTGTAACTTTGATGCATTTTTCCATTGAGAAACAATCTGTGTCAGAGCTGTGTTTAATGGGCGCACATCTGCTCCCAAAGCCAGTCCATAAAGGTACAGTCTATTGGATAGAGCAATGACCTGGAAGAAGAGAACATAATAGGCAGAGGGCATGGGAGTGCTGGAGGTACCAACAAAGTGTGGGATTTGCTGAGAGCATGGGGCACCATTGCCACATGGGTGGCCATTGACATGGGGCAGACGGGAAGTGGAGGGAGGTTCATTCTTGGACCCAAAAATGTCCAAAATGGAAACCCCTGCTATCCATGAGTCCTCAGAAAATGGCCATTGACTGACCACATCATTCACTCAGCTTGCCTCTGATGAAGGAGGGCCGTCTACCACCATCCTCACCAATGGCAAGGTGGCACATTGGCAGGATGACAAGCTAAAGCCTCTAGTGATAGGCTTGGTGGCCTACTTCAAAAACAAACTAGAGGCACTGCCTCAGATTTGCTCCCCTTGTTTAAGGAAATGCAGCAAGCTTTGTTTTAAACTGCACCTTATATTTAAATGGTCATTGGATATACGTATGGATGATAATGGAATAGTATAAGTTAGATGAGCTTTAAATTGGTTTTACAGGTTGGCGTAACATTGAGGGCCAGAGGGCCTGTGCTGCACTGTAATGTTCTATGTTCTATGCTATTAACTCTTGGCAAACTGGCAAAAGCAACATACCTGAAATACAGAAAGTTTACTGGATTATTGCAATCTCCATGATGTCCAAGTAGTTAGTTCAGGGTGCAAGTGAGAAGGCTTTCTACCAGTAAGTTTTATTTAAGTAATTTATGCTTTAAGTAAAGTGTAACTATGATGAATATGGGGAGAAAGTGAGGTCTGCAGATGCTGGAGATCAGAGCTGAAAATGTGTTGCTGGAAAAGCGCAGCAGGTCAGGCAGCATCCAAGGAACAGGAAATTTGACGTTTCGGGCATAAGCCCTTCATCCTGATGAAGGGCTTATGCCCGAAACGTCAATATGATGAGTATGCCCACTGTAATGCGTTCTATTACTTAATGTGTGTTCTTACATTGATTATGAGTACCTCTGGGTCAACTGGAATCAACCAGTACCTCCTGGTCCCATATGTGCTGGATAACAAAAGGTTTACTGCATATTGTTTCATTGGAGGCAATTCAGAGGAGGTTCACTAAGGACAATACCCAGTACGGAGGAATTTTCCAATGAGGAAAGGATTGCAACTCTACTCATTGAACTTTAGAAGAATGAAAGGCGATCTCATTTGGAAATATAGGGTTGTTAAGGGGCTTGACAGGGTAAATGCTGAGAGGATGTTTCCTCTCATGGGACCAGAGGGCATAGTCTCAGGTGGCAATTTAAGACTGAGATGAGGAAGGTTTTTTTTCTGTCAGAGGGTTGTGAGTCTTTGGAACTCCTTGTGACAAATGGTTGTGGAGGCAAAGTCCTTGTGTATATTTAAGGCTGAGGTATTTCAACTTTTGATCATTTGGGGAGTCAAGGGTAATGGGAAATGAGCAGGAAATGGGGAATGTTGGATCAGCCATGATCCAATTGAATGGGGGAAACAGACTCAAGGGACTGAGTGGCCTACTGCAGTCCCCGTGATCAATGGTGTTCCACAGGGATCTGAGGTGAGTCCATTTGTGCTTGTAATTTATATAAATGATTTAGATGAGAACGTGGAAGGCATGGTAAGTAAATTTGCAGATGGCACCAAAATTGGTGGTATAGTGGGCAGTTGAATAAGGTTATCTAACATTAGAAAGCGACCTTGATCAATTGGGTCAATGGGCTGAGGAGTGGCAGATGGAGTTTGATTTGGATAAATGCAAGCTTTTTCATTTTGGTAAAACAAACACAGGCAAGACTTACACGATGAAAAGTAGGGCCATTAGTCGTGTTGTAGAACAGAGAGATCAAGGGGTTCAGGTACATAATTCTTGGAAGTTTGCATCAGAATGGACAGGGTGGTTCAGAAGGCATTTAGCATGCTTGTATTCATTATTCAGATCTTTAGGTATAGAAGTTGGGACATTTAACTGAGGTTGTACACGATGTTGGTCAGGCCTCTTATGGAGTATGATGTGCAGTTCTGGTCTCTCTGTTATAGGAAGGGTATTATTAAGCTCGAGAGAGTTCAGAAGAGATTTGTCAGGAATGGAGGATTTGAGTTTTAAGGAGAGGCTGGATAGGCGGGGACTTCTTTCATTGGAGTGTAGGAAGTCGTGTAGAGATTTGTAAAATCATGAAGGGGTAGATAAGGTGAGTGGCAGATGTCTTTCCTCTGGGATGGATGATTTCAAGACTAGGGGACATACTTTTAAGGTGAGAGGAAAAAGATTGAAAAAGGACATGAGGAGCAATTTTCTTACAAAGTGGTTCGTGTTTGGAATGAACTTCAAGAAGAAATTATGGATGGGACTTCATTTACAACATTTAAAAGACATTTAGATAAATACATGAATAAGAAGAATTTGGAGGGATATGGGCCCAGCACAGCTAGTTGGGACTAGTTTAGTCTGGGATTATGCTCATCATGGGCTGGTTGTATGACTCTATAACTCTACTCTTCTCGTTTCTTACGGTCTTGGGTGTCACTGGACATGAAAAATCTCTAAGGGGTACCCTGTTTTATAATCAAAACAGATAATGCTATAAAAAAAATCAGCAACACTGGTGAAGGGAGAAGCAGAATTAAAATTCTGGCCTGTGATCTTATTTATATTTTACTTCAGATTTCCAGCATTACCAACACTTTGCTTTTCTCTAAACTTGCTCCTGCTTTGACGCACTCTCAAACCTTGTGGATTTCTGTTCTTTCATCTGTCTCTATGGCCTTTTGGTAAATCTTGTTTAACAAAGCTGCTATATTCTGTTATATTAAAGGCACCATATGTATGTAACACAACAAGTTGGTGTTGGTATAGATGTGGTACAAATGTAAATTGTTGTTGAGATAATAATGGTGTTCCCCTCTGGCTGATTATTATTTCCTACTTACATCATAGCTTGCAGAAATAAGTTCAAAAAACAGTGATTTCTCTTTGGAAAGTTGAATGTTTCAATATTTTTAATTGTGCAATCAATCTTTGCGGAATCTATCATGAATATTGTAGTGTAGTAAGATGAGTTTAAAGATGATGCATCGCAAGATTAATGCATTTGTGAAAAGGTATTTTTGTCTATCTTAGCTGTTGTGTTCCATTCCCAAACCCACCTAATGGCCAAACCTCTAGCTACCAGACGTGACTGCGAATATTTGATCTGGCCAAAAGTGGGGAGGTTTATCACAGGAAACTGTGCCAAATTGCATTAATTCCATGGCTCACTGCTATTATTGTAACAGGGCCCAAAATTACATTTCTCAGCTTTCTCATTTTTGTGGCAGCTGTGGTTCAGTTGGCAGCACTCCCACCTCCGAGTGTGAAGATTGTGAGTTCAAGTCCCACAACGGGTAGTGCAGCAATTTCTTACCACTACAGCTCTCCACCGTAATGTGGCAGGCAGTTGAATTTGGGGTAGCAAAGTGGCTCAGTGGTTAGCACTGTTGCCTCACAGTGCCAGGGACCCGGATTCGATTCCTCCCTCGGTCTGTGTGGAGTTTGCACATTCTCCCTGCATCAGTGTGGGTTTTCTCCCACAGTTCAAAGATGTGCAAGTTAGGTAGACTGGGCATGTTACTTTGCCCATAATGTCCAGGGATTTGCAGGCTAGATGGATTAGCTGTGGGAAATGCAGGGTTACAGGGAGAAAGTATGGGATGCTCTTCAGAGGGTTGGTGTGGACTCAATGGGCCGAATGGCCTATTTCCATCTGCAGGAATTCTATGAAACTTTCATCTTTGTCAGATGGATGGCAATTAATCCAAGAATTAGTTTTTGCCAATATCCATTTGTAAAATAACGATGATTACAATAACCATATTAATAGCTAGAAAATGGAATTGGTATAACCAGATCTTTGTTAACCATCATTTGCACAATGGACCAAATGGTCTCTTTCTGTGCTGTAGAGGTTTGAGTTCATCAGAGTCAACCATGCTGACTGGCAACAGTTGCAGCCGTACTATATACAGAAGGCTTGCTCCTTTCTCTGAAGATTGCGAGGAGAATCCAGTCAGCTCTCTATTCCAATTTGGAAATTTCATGCATTCTTTGCATATTGAGTTCAAGTCCTACAACTTGCCAAGATGGAGATTTGATAACAATGTTGGTGCAGCATGATAAATGTGAGGTCATCTCCAAATGCCTCAACATTCTTTAAAATTGAGTGTTTTACTGTGGAAGTAGTTGTTAAATAATATGAGTCACAATGCTTGCCCAATACTTTGTAATAAATTAATGTTGCAAAATATTTCTACGTCAGTCAATAAGCAGACAGATGTTGATATTTAGTTTTTCAGTCAATGTAATTCTCAGCAATTTTTAGTCAATGATTTACAAAGGCCAACTGAATCAACTGGCACTGAGGAAATAGAGCAAACTTTGTCAAACCAAATTAAGGAAGCGTGTTGACCAGAATCAGTGTAGTCATCAGATACCGAGAGAGATTATTTATGATGAAGCAAGTTGCTGTGGTGACAGGGCTAATAAAAATTACAGAATGCTTAATGGCAAAAATTTGGCTTGAAGTATTCCATTTGTCTTATCTTTAGGTAACACAGAACAAAATAAGACTGGGTCCATCACAGAACTATAAATAGAGGAAGAGCTTTAGGGAGGACAGACAAAAGTGTGTTCAGGGAGTTAAAGTAATGGATAAAATGGAGAGGTAGAAAGGTAAAGGGGATATCAGAGCATGAAAGAGCTGAAGAGCAGTGGCTCAGTGGTCAGCACTGCTGCCTCACAGCACTGCTTGTCCCTGCTGCCTCACAGCACCAGGGTTAGATTCTAGCCCTGGATGACTGTGTGGAGTTAACACATTCTCTCTGTGTCTGTGTGGGTTTCTGCTAGGTGCTCCAGTTTCCTCCCACAGTCACAAAGATCTGCAGATCAGCTGGATTGGCTATGCTGAAATTGTCCAAAGTGTTGGGTAGGTGGGTTAACCATGGTAGTTGTGGAGTTACGGGATACAGTGGGGTCTGGGTGGGATGGTCTTCGGAGGGTCGGTGTGGACTTGATGAGCTGAATGGCCTACTTCTGTTCTGTAGGGATTCCACGATATGATTTTGATGGACACACGCTCAAGAGTCAAGGGAAAACCTGATAGTAATGGGACTATAATCCCAGCTGATGTTATACCAGATAAGTCAGATCTCAGGTGGGAATATAGCTTGATAGATCATATGCTGTCTTTTCATTTATTTAAATAAAGTTCTTCCACTGAAACGCACAAACTCAATATAGTGGATTTTGTTTTAACAATAAAACAAAAGTTCATGTCCCAAGAGAAAGGAAGATAAAATGGAATAAACCAAGCTATTTGCATGCAACGCAGTTTGAAAGATTCCCAAAGACACAATTCTATTCATCCTAATAATATCACTTCACAATTCTCAAATACCTAAGTGAGCTCCCTTCTCTGTAACAACAATAGGTTTGACTTCTCTTTCTCTTTCAATTCCTGATCTTGAGAACTTGTTAGCCTAATTCTTAATTATTCACACAATTGAGCTTAGACTTTCTCAACTTCAAACAATTCCTCAAGATTCTAATCAAATACCTCTGGTCTGGAAACATTAAACAAAAGCCTTTACATTGAGGTGACATATTTCTATACTGCTCTGAACTAACTCCTATCTCCAGGATAACCTTCCTGAGGATGTTTGTGAACATAACCAAGAGCTGTCCAAGCCATGGATTCTTTCCCATATGAATTTTTTAAAAAATCTGACTCTTCCAAACCAAAAGAAGGCTAATACTTTTCAATGCTTATCCTCTCCAGTCATAAATCTCTTTCATTGCAAAAAAAAAATTTCATTATCACTCCAGAAAACTTTTCTCTCATACTGGTTCAAAAGAACATAGATCAGAAAGACTGGCAAGTTAGCTATTAAACCTTCTCATACACATACACACTCAACCCTAGGGAGAGGCCGAACAGGCTAGTGTTGTTTTCCCTAGAGCATTGTACCAGTATAAACATTTACCTCGTGATCCAAAAATACTGCAGCAAACTTAAAAACTCCTTGTATTTGCAGGAAGTCAACAAAAAAAATTCATAAATCTGTACATGCAATTCAGTCATGGTCAAATTTAAGCCCAAAATGGTAAACAAGACAGCAAGACATGTATGAAACCAAGTAATGTGGTCACAACAGCACTCAAGATACAATGAAAAGAATAAGCAAACATCAAATGAAATGATACAACATACAATTTAAAGCCATGCATGACAAGAACAGAATTGGTGCAGTGACAAACCACATTAAAAAATGGTAAAACCAAATACAATGAAAACAAAGCCTCATATATAATCTTGTGCTATTATGGCAAACTGTAACAAGGATTAAAAATAACATTGCAGGACTCTGTGGATTAGCTAGAACAATGAGCAGATCGGGGCACATTCAATTATACAAAAGAATGTGAAATGATAAACCTGTATAAGGCAAATAAAAAGGTAAAAGAAAAACACCCTTACAAGGACAAGACTTAAATGGCATAGCCAGCCTCTCCCTGGAGCTCAGATCCTCCAACCCTGGCAACATCCTTGTAAATCTTTTCTAAATCCTTGCGTCAGAGGCTGAGGGTGACCTTATAGAGGTTTACAAAATTTTGAGGGGCATGGATGGGATAAATAGGCAAAGTCTTTTCCCTGGGGTCAGGGAGTCCAGAACTAGAGGGCATAGGTTTAGGGTGAGAGGGGAAAGATATAAAAGAGACCTAAGGGGCAACTTTTTCACGCAGAGGGTGGTACGTGTATGGAATGAGCTGCCAGAGGAAGTGGTGGAGGCTGATACAATTGCAACATTTAAAAGGCATCTGGATGGGTATATGAATAGGAATGGTTTGGAGGGATATGGGCCGGTTGCTGGCAGGTGGGACAAGATTGGCTTGGGATATCTGGTTGGCATGGACGGGTTGGACTGAAAGGTCTGTTTCCATGCTGTACATCTCTATGATTCTATGACTTTAAATGTATCACTATCATCTGGTGAGTTTTTGAAGAAGTAGACTCTTTGATCTTGAATTAGAACTCAGTGGGGAACACTTGCCTCTGAATCAGAAGCCTTCCTTCAGCGACTCCTGCCCACATTATCAGCTGTCAGATGGTCAGAGATTAATTGTAGACACTGTCCCAACAGGTAGTGTGGAACCCCTTGGAAGTCCCAAGGCACAAGCTCTGTGGGAATTTCCTGGGAAGTTTAAACCCCTGTTTCCCAAAAAATCACCAACAAAGCTGAGTTTGAGGAAGAGACTTCTGATGGTTCCAATTTACCTTCTAGTATAGTTACCTTGGAAACGTGAGGAAAATCCAAATCCAAGTAGTGAAACAACGTACCTCCTTAATTACTCACATTGATACCCTAGCCCTCCAAACCTGGCTCAATCATCTATGATATGACCTGACTAGCCCAGCCCAATTCCCCTTTCTGACCTGACCAGACCTAACCCCACCATTTGGTTATCCCCAATCCCCACTGACTATCTCCTAACCCTGACCTGATTGGCCTCTAACCTGACCAAGCTTGAATTCCCCCCAAACCCCAACTCAATCTGACTAGCCACTGAGCTGACAACCTGCTGCTACCCAACCACTCTCAACCCTTCTCCCATCCTACCCTCTTCACCCATTTACCACCTGACTCAACTACCACCCTCTCAACATGGCACCATAATTACCTGAAATCCCCCCTCCTCTCCTGTCCACCTTCTATAATACCCACCAGCCACTATATACTCCATCCATTTATTGTACAAACTCTACGCTCTAACCCACTTGGCTGACCCACCCTATCCTCTTACATACTTTATTTCTCTATGTAGCTTCTCAAAGATGTTTTACCTATATAGCTACCAATGCTGTAAAAGACGGTGTAACTTCCGCATGGACTTTCTGAACTGCTCCCTCTGAGGGTTGAAAGCTCCTCCGATGAAACAGCACTCAGAAAAATCAGAGGACGATAAATCAGATTTTTGTTTGCCTGACTGGGATCAGAACTAAAAAAAGAGGTGTGGGCCCCCATCTGGACTGCCACTGCTGAGAGAGGCTGGCTCTGTCAGAGGTTCTGCCTTTTGGCTGAAATGTTTAAACAAGTCCCTGTTATCTGCACAGTTAGACATAAAACGTCCCACGGTGCTATTTGAAGGTCATAGGGGATTTTTGTCAAACCTTGCAGCCCAAGTTTATTTCTCAACCAACAACAAAAGAAAAAACCTATTTTGGGGTGAACTTTGGGTTTTGCTTATCTGTTGGAACATCATTAAAAGAGTTACGAAAAGGGTTAATTAGCAGAACAGCTGTAGAGATCCACTAGTCCTAACTTGTTTGTGGGAACTTTCTGCACACAAATTGCCTGTTTCCTTCATTTAGCAGAATCAATATTTCGGAGTTAATTGATGGGCCATGAAATTCCTCAGAATAACTGGACATGTGGAAGGCGTCATATCGACGATGATTCATTCCTTTACACAATGGAAAATTGGCTCATCATCTAATTGAGTTAATACCAAGCCATTCCATTAAAAATTAACTCTTGCTTAGCCAAGCACAGTGCAGTGTTCCTGTAAAACAGCTTACCTGATTGAAGAAGCATGTCTACTCAGTGGTTAATGTCACAGTAGGGATTGAAATTTTATTTATGGTTATCATATAAGTATTATGCTACTGCATTGTAACAGTGAAGTTGACTTGTTCATTAATCTGAAAAATACAACTAAATATTCCATTGTTTGTAATATTATGACATGGCGGTGAAGCCTTCTGCGAAAGAAACCAAATATCCAGAAAAGTTACCCTTGCCTCGTAATCTGTTAAAATATGAGTGACAGAGAACTGCCAAATTCCACTGTTAAAAGAAAATAACATTGATTTATTATTTAACTCTAAATAGTGAACATTAAACAATAACTATTCACAACTCCGTGCCCCCTTTCTCTTAACTACTTATTATCTGCCTCCAACTCTATAACAATATGCTGTTCAATAAGGCACTTATTAAAATTACATCAACTTAATTTCAAAACCATACAGCGGCTGTCGTCTTTGGTGTCTTTCTTCTTCCAGCTGAAGTCATCTCTTTTCATTTGCTATGAATATATTTAATATGAAAAGGTACCTTTGATAGAGAGTGTTTCAAAGTCTTGGGTCTCTCTCAATGGCATTTACTTACTCTGATTTTCAAAATGCCTGCCTTTTTTTTATATCCCCAACATTGGATCATCTCATTGGTTCAATATTGGCAAAACAATAAATTCAGATTCAATTGGATTTGAGTATCCTGGGACATAATTTAAACTGATTGGTTAAATTTGAATTGTTGTCAAAACAGCAACCAACTCAGGTATCTATTTCACACCAAATGTTACATGTTTTCAATTTTCCATTACTCTGAGACTGTTCTTGTAAGCTGTCAGTGCAGAACAGCATTAATTCTCTCTTAAAGGTACAGTACACACCTTCAACTTCATAACAATAAGTGGAGACGGTTAATTGCATTTAGAATTTTTACTTGTTAATATAAACTTGGCATTTAACTTACATTTGATAACTGTTAATAATAGTTACTATATGATACCCTTTATTGCATTTTAGGATCTGTTCATATCTATTACGTCGCCCTTATAGTCAATATATTTTCTCCATTTCAATAACAAAGAACTTTGAAGTAATGTTAATTTCTTTCACAGAAATATCCTTGTATTATTTATCCTGTTTCCCTAGTTTCTGCTTCCTTTACCGGAATTAGTTATCCAGCTGCCAAGGCACAGATGCATCATGAATGCAGTGAGTAACACAATTCATTTTTGATAGATTGTCTATGAAACATTTTCAAGGGAAGAAATTGAGAAGTTGCCCTGAATTATGAACTCCTCTATTTAATAGATGCTGCGAACTATGAGTAGAATGTTGCAACCCTACTGAAGCTGGCTTGGAATTGGAATTGGAGTAAACTTCAAAGTCAATACATCTAGTTAATACCCTTAGGGATGGGAGAATGTCAGCAAGTGGCTATCTTTCTGGTAGTA
Organism: Hemiscyllium ocellatum; assembly: GCF_020745735.1. Lineage (NCBI taxonomy): Eukaryota > Metazoa > Chordata > Chondrichthyes > Orectolobiformes > Hemiscylliidae > Hemiscyllium > Hemiscyllium ocellatum. The sequence continues at coordinate 101,623,097 of NC_083410.1, forward strand.
ATGGCTAGTCAGAGTCATACAGCACGGAAACAGACTCTTCGCTCCAAACAGTCCATGCCAAAAATAATCCTAAACTAAACTAGTCCCTCCTGCCTGCTCCTGGCCTATATCCCTCCAAACCTTCCCTATTCATGTACTTATCCAAACGTCTTTTAAATGTTGTAATTGTACCCATATCCACCACTTCCTCAGGAAGTTCATTCCACACATGAACTACCTTCTATGTAAAACATTTGCACCTCACGTCTTTTTTAAATCTCTCCTCTCACTGTAAAAGCGTGCCCCCTAGTCTTGAAATCCCCTATCCTAGAGAAAAGAATCTATGTATGCCCCTCATTATATTATAAACTTCCATAAGGTCGCCTCTCAACCTCCTATGCTCCAGTGAAAAAAGTCCCAGCCTATCAAGGCTCTCTTCATAACTAAAACCTTCCATACCTGGCAAAATCATGGTAAATCTCGTTTGAACCCTTACCAGCTTAATGATATTCTTCCTAGTACTGGGCGGCCATCTGCCTATTTTTCCCATTGTACTATTTATTATATTGTTAGGAGTTACAAATTCTATCAATCTCAACTTTGAAGTTAACAATTAGTCTAAAATCAGTTAGACTTTGCTTGCAGCAATTCATTGGAAGAAAGTGAGCACTGCAGATGTTGGAGATCAAAGTCAAAAAGTGTGGTGCTGGAAAAGCACAGCCGGTCAGGCAGCATCTGAGGAGCAGGAGAATCAATGTTTTGAGCATAAGCTCTTCATCAGGAAGATGAAGATGTGTTACCTAATTTCCCTCCAGAAAGGCTTGGCTCTGATTTTTAAACATTGGCCTCCCTCTTCCCCCAACCAGTGCAAACATTTTCCCTCAATCCACCTGGTTACCCAGTTATTGCAAACGTAGTACAGTCTCATTTTTCCTTCAGATATTTAGTTTTTCTTCTTGACTGTCCCTGTTTTTACATTCAATCCCTCTAGCAATGAAGGACCAAAATTCTATTCGCCTTCTTAATTACCGGTTACAGCTGCAGACCAACCTTCTGTGATTCATGAACAAGGACTCCCAGGCCCCTCTGCACAGCAGCATGCTGCAAATTTTTTTTACCAAAAAGTAATAGTCCTTTTTACTGTTATTCCTACCAAAATGGATGATTTCACATTTATTAACATTGCATTCCATCTGTCAGACCGTTTGCCCACTCACTTAACATATAAGGGCGGCACGGTGGCACAGTGGTTAGCACTGCTGCCTCATAGCACCAGGGACCGGGTTCAATTCCTGCCTCGGGCAACTGTCTGCGCAGAGTTTGCGCATTCTCCTGGTGTCTTTGCGTGGGTTTCCTCTGGGTGCTCCGGTTTTCTCCCACAGTCCAAAGTCCAGGTGAATTGACCATGCTAAAAATTGTCCGTAGTGTTAGGTGAAGGGGTAAATGTAGGGGAATGGGTCTGGGTGGGTTGCTGTTCGGAGGGTTGGTGTGGACTGGTTGGGCTGAAGGGCCTGTTTCCACACTGTAAGTAATCTAATCTAATATCTGTGTCCCTTTGGAAAGTTTCACAGTCCTCTGCAGGCTTTACTCTACCACTGATCTTAATGACATCCGCAAATGTTGACACACTACATATGATCCCCAACTCCCAGAATATAGCCCACATTCACCTGTCTGAAAGGATGGTATACTACAACAGCAAAATACTATTGATGCTGGAAATTGATATTGTACTGAAAAGTCATTGAACTGAAATGGTAAGTTTATTTCTGCCCAAAGATTTTTCCTGCCTTGGCAAATGTTTACAGCTTTTTCTGATTTTAATTCTTTTACAATACTTGCTACCTTTTGGTCACTTGATGCTTTATTACTTATGGCCACTATTTACTTTATCACCTTTTGCTATGAATATACATTCAGAAATTCTTGACATTTAGTTCAGCATTGTCTGCTATCATAATTTATATCTCTTTTGTTTTCATGACTATTTTCTCAACTTCCTTTGTTGAATCCTCAATTGATTGTGCCACTATAATTTTACTTTCTCTGACCCTTATTTTCTTCATTCTTTACTTTGTTGATTTTCTTTGCTCCATTACATCCCTTGCTCTGTTAAGACATGATGACAGGCCACTGTAACCTCATTTGAACATCTATTCTGCATCTCTGATCGTGTGTACTAAAAGCCTTTCCTGCAGTGAAGAATTCCTGTACTGTGCTGTAATGTTCTACAATAGTGTAGGTTATGTGGGCTTCAGATTGGTTTCACAGGTCGGCGCAACATCAAAGGCCAAAGGGCCTGTTCTGCGTTGTAATGTTCTATGTTCTAAATATTCTCAGCCTGAGTACACAAGCATTAACATCAAACAAGGAAAGGAGACATTTAATTTAACTATTTATATAGGTTTAATCATTGTAGGGTGGGTTCTGTTTACTGGGCAGTTAAAGTAATTTAGCATTTATGAGCAATGCATCACAATCCAAAGATTATTACACATTGACTAACTCTAGTCCAGACTACTCCCTGTTTGTAAACATTGCGTTGACTTTCTTATCCATTTGAGAGGGCATATGGGACCTTGGTTTAACATCACACCTCAAACCGCTAACAGCCAAACACTCCCTCAGTATTTGGAGAAAGTGAGTACTGCAGATGCTGGAGACCAGAGTAGAGAGTGTGGTGCTGGAAATGCACAGCAGGTCAGGCAGCAGCCGGGGAGCAGGGGAATCATTGTTTCGGACATAAGCCCTTCAGCAGAAGTGAATGAATCATTAGTTCCTGATGAAGGGCTTATCCCTGAAACGCCAATTCCCTTGCTCCTCGGATGCTGCATGACCTGCTGTGCTTTTCCAGCACCACACTCTCGACACCCTCAGTATTTCTCCGGAGTCCTGATGTGGCATACCATTACTGATTTGATTTATTTATTGTTGTCGCATGTACCTAAGCAGAGAGAAAAGCTTTGTTTTGCAAGCAGTCCAGGCAGATTAATGCAAACAGGGACATACAGATCACAAGATACTTAGACAGAGTCAGGCGTACAAGATTATGGCTGCACAGGAGATCCGCAAAGCAAGATCAACATTTTTTGAAGTTAGAGAGGTCCATTCATCAGTCTAATAATGACTGTGAAGAAACTGTTCTTGAACTTGTTGGTGCATGTGTTTAAGCTGCTGTATCTTCTGCCTGACAGAAGGGGTTGTAGGAGAGCATTACTGGGGTGCGATGTGTCTTTGATGATGTTGCCAGCTTTTCTGCAGCAATGAAAAGTATAACTGGAGTCCATGGATGAGGGTGGTTGGCTTCTGTGATGGTCTGGGCTGAACACACAAACCTCTGGAGTTTCTTACAAGCAAACAACATTTGCAAAGGTGCATTCACATCCCCACTCCCAATTGCAGAACAAAACAAGAAAAATAAAAACAAAGCCTAGATATTACAGTTGCACATGTATAAAACGGGTAATATATGATCTAAGCAACTTTATTTTATCCAGTATTATAAGTTCTAAACTATGCTGTTACATTAAATAAAAACTGATAGAACTGCAGCCACTGTAAATCAGAAACAAAAACAGAAGTTGCTGGAAAAGCTCAGCTGAGAAACCAGTTAACATTCTGGGTCCAGTGACGCTTCCTCAAAATGGGTCACCGGACCCGAAACGTTAACTCTGATTTCTCTCCACAGATACTGCCAGACCTGCTGAGCTTTTCTAGCAAGCTCTGTTTTTATTTTAGAATTAGATTCACTACATTGTTGAAATAGGCCCTTCAGCCCAACAAGTCCACACTGACCCATTCTTCTACATTTACCCCTGACTTATGCACCTAACCTCTACATCCCTGGACACTGTGGGGAATTTGGCATGGCTAATTCACCTAATCTGCATGTCTTTGGACATCTTTTGTACGCTGTTACATTGTTAACAAGTTATGCAAGTCATTTACAGTATAGTTCCAAAAGCATCAATGTCAAGATTTAAATCCCTACCTCTTTCTTTCTCTCTCTCTCTCTCTTTGTCTACACCCACCAGAGCCCTACTTCCCTCCCACAGGCTGACTATTTCAGATTAATGAGAATAGACGCTGGGACAAGCAACTTTGTTTATATGTCTGGACTGGAGAAACAGAGATGGTTTAGCTTAGAGAAGCAAAAACTGTGAGGTGGTTAGATAGATGTGTTCAAAATCAGGGGATACACAGACAGTGGAGAAGGAGAGAAACTGTTCCTGTTGTTAGAAGAGTCTGAGGAACTGATATAAGGACAAACCAACTGTGACACAATGAAAAGCTTACTGACTTAGCAAACAGTTTGGAAAGGCCTCCCTGTTTGTAAGCATTGCGTTGACTTTCTTATCCATTTAAGAGAGCAGATGGGACCTTGGTTTAACATCTCACCTCAACAACAATGCCTCTAACAGCTGAACACACCCTCAGTATTGCACTGGGGTGTCAGCCTTGATGTGGTATACCATTACTGATTTGATTTATTTATTGTTGTCTCATGTACCTAAGCAGAGTGAAAAGCTTTGCTTTGCAAGCAGTCCAGGCAGATCATCGCAAACAAGGACATGCAGATCCCGGGGTGCTTGGACAGAGCGAGGTGTACAAGAACATAGCTGCACAGGAGGCCCACAAAGCAAGATCAACATTATTTAAAGTTAGGGAGTCCACAGAAATAGAAACAGGAGGAGGCCATTCTTTATGATCACAGCTGACTTCCAACTCAATCCCCTGTTCCTGCTTTTTCCCCACACCTTTGATTCCTTTAGCCCTCAAAACTGTATCAGTTTATTTCCTGAAACTGGTTGATGGATTGGCTTTGATTGCACTCTGCGGCAGAGAATTCCACAGACCAAAACTGAAAGAACTGCAGATGCTGTAGATCAGAGACGAAAGTAGGAATTGCTGGAAAAGCTCAAAAGGTCTGACGGCATCTGTGCAGAGAAATCAGAGCTAACGTTTCTGATTTCTCTCCACAGATGCTGCAAGACCTGCAGAGCTTTTCCAGCAATTTCTGTTCTTGTCAGAGGATTCCACAGACTCACCAGGCTCTGAGTGAAGAAATTTCACCTCATCTCAGTCCTCTGGGGTTTTCAAGGCAAATTGGAAAGGCACCTCAAGAGGAAGGTTGCGTGGGATAGGGCAGAGGAGTGGGCCTAACTGGGTGACACTTGCAGAAAGCCAGCATGGACACACCAGGCAGAATGGCCTCTTTCTGTGCTGGAACCAATCTGTTATTGCCAGATTGCTCCACTGCATCGCTTTGTCCAGTTGGCTGAAAGCACACAGGTTTTGTTCAAGCATTGATACTGTGGGTGCATCTTTGCCATTTACTGTAATGGAGACTTTCATTTGTTGTTTTGACCGCAGGGGCTGGCTCATGATCTTTGCTCGTGACAGGTAATAGTGATTTAGAATTTCATGTTTGCATAACAAAGCCCTTATCTCAGTTTAGCAGGAGCTTGTTTTGCAACAAGTGGTGAGTAGTGCCTTTGGACTGACACCAACACCGTCCAGGCAAACACTGTACCTTTCCAAGCAAGTGCAAAATCTAGTTTACTGCCCTTTTCTCCAAAATGGAAACCAGTCCATGATAATCCAAGCTGACAATTGTAATTTGCAAACCAAACTGTTAAAACCTCAGAAATATGAATCATCGAACTTGCTGAGTGTCCTCAGGGCTCTAATTTCGTCTTCTTCCTGAATTCTCTGCCCAAAATCATGTCTGACGCACATCGTCACGACTTTGTTTGAGTTCTGAGGAGATGCTGGATAGGCAGGGACGTCTTTCCTCACTGGAGCGTAAGAGGTTGCGAGGTGATCGCACAGAGGTTTACAAAATCACGAGGGATATAGATAAGGTGAATGGCAGGTGTCTTTTCCCACAGGGTGCAGAGTTTCAAATCTCGAGGGCATTTTTTTAAGACGAGAGAGGAAAGATTTAAAAAAGGTATGAGAGGTATTTTCTTTTACACAGACTGGTTCCCCGGTAGAATGAACTTGCAGAGGGAGTGGCAGATGTAGATGGCAGTTATAATGTTTAAAATACATTTAGATAAGTAGATGAATAAGAAATATTTGGAAGGATATTGGCCAAGCAGTTTATTTTGGTCCTATGATCAGCATGAATTGATTGCACAGAAGGGTCTGTTTCTTTTTTTTTAGATTAGATTAGATTACTTACAGTGTGGAAACAGGCCCTTCGGCCCAACAAGTCCATACCGACCCGCTGAAGCGCAACCCACCCATACCCCTACATTTACCCCTTACCTAACACTATGGCAATTTAGCATGGCCAATTCACCTGATCTGCACATCTTTGGACTGCGGGAGGAAACCAGAGCACACCCATGCAGACACGGGGAGAACGTGCAAACTTCACACAGTCAGTCGCCTGAGTCTGGAATTGAACTCGAGTCTCGGGCGCTGTGAGGCAGCAGTGCTAAACACTGTGCCACCATGCCGCCCATTCTGTGTCGAATGACTCTGTGACTATATGACTTTCAGTGCGGGTATAACAAGGAGATAGATCCCAAGTCCCTCCTCACTAGAACAGGGATTGAACACTGTGTTGTTGACCATGAACTGATCCATATTGACCATCCAGCTTGTAATTTTATGATTGGGGTGGGGTCATGGAAGATGTTGTGTCCTTGGTAGGATCTAGACAATCTGCTAGAGTCAAGCATCATATTCCTGATGAAGAGCTTATGCTCAAAACATCGACTCTCCTGCTCCTCAGATGCTGCCTGACTGGTTGTGTTTTTCCAGCACCACACTATTTGACTCAGATCTCCGGCATCTGCAGTCCTCACTTTCTCCTTGCTAGAGTCTAGGCTGAAGGTAAGATTTTTATTTAACATTCTGTTAACTATTTACATCATCAAGCATAGCAGAAGATTATACACTGAACTGTCTTTCCCCAGAGTCTGCAGCTGTGGGAAAGGAGGAGGTGGCATCAACGTGATCATGTCTCTGGATTAACACCCCTAATCCCAGGAGATGTTGCAGAGACGTGGTTGAGGGGAATTCACGTGCAACAAAGTAAAAACCCTCAAGGGTGGTAAAAGAAAAAGCCAAGAATTTTAATTGGGCCTCAGCCAAAATTGAGGCCCTGTCTCATTGGGAAGCAGCTGGAAGATGTCCAGGATGGAGAAAGAAACAAGCTTGGGAAGGGGCGAAGCAACTATAGGTTTTACTACAAGCCCAGTTCACCACAGTCCTGCCTGATTTCCAGGTACTAAGGTATCACAAGCCTGACCATTCAGATTGTGATAAACCTTCTGCCCTACTCTCAAGATCCTGATTCCTGATGAAGGGCTTTTGCCCGAAATGTCGATTTTCCTGCTCCTCAGATGCTGCCTGACCGGCTGTGCTTTTCCAGCATCACTCTATTCTTGACTCTGATCTCCAGCATCTGCAGTACACCCTTTCACCCCGCTGTGTTCCCAGCCCAGTTTAGAACTCCAGCTCCAAGGCAACATGGCAATACACGGTTAAAACAAAAACAGAAGAAGTGGTCATGTAAAATACACCAGGCTTCAAGAGTCAGGGGCAAAGGAGGAGATGAAAACATGGGACCATCATCGCCCACCAGTGCTCCTCATTACCAGCTCAGAGCAACCTTTAGCATCACTAACCTTGCTTGCACTATCTATTGCCTTCCTTCAATCTAGCTTTCTGGAATTTCCCTCATTTGACAACAAACACTGGCACAGACATCAATGGAGCACTCTCAAGAGGTGTATAATATTTACTAGAAATAATCATGAAACTTAGACCATTCCGATCACACCCATTATTCTTCTTCATTCTAAGTTACTTAAACCCAAGTCATCGAATCCCTACAGTATATGACAGGCCATTCAGCCCACAACAACCCTCCAACTGGCATCCCACCCAATCTCTGTACCCTTGCATTCCCCATGGCTAATCCACCTAATCTACATGTCCTCAGACATTATGGGCAATTTCCCATGACCAATCTGCCGAACCTGCACATCCCCAAACACTACGGGTAATTCAGCATGGCCAATCCGCCTAACCTGCACATTGTTGGATGGTAGGAGGAAACCCATGCAGACATGAGGAGAATGTGCAGACCCCACCCAGACAGTCACCTGAGGGTGGAATCGAGCCCAGGTCCTTGGTGGTGTGACACAGCTGTGCTAATCACTGTATTGCCCCAAATGATTTGACCATGCAGCAATTTTAATATTCCCAAGTTGTTATTTATATTGTTTTATTTATTGGACACTTCTGGATTTTGTAATCAACATAGTGAATTTTTTTTCTTAAATTATTGGGCATATGCAGTCAAAGAGATTGACAATATTCACCCAGCACAAACAGGAATGTGCATCAACTGCATACAGGTAAAATCGGTTCCCTCCAGTCATTGGAAATGTCTGGGTTAAGAAGGCACCAGATTCACAATATTGTAATGTATCAGTGGCTAAACTACAAGTGGTCTGGCCATATGGAACTGAGCCACAGGATAAAGCAGAGTACAACAGTGCTGTTTTATGTGTATATGAAGGTGGACCAGAAAGCTACTTTCGATTGGGTTTAAGTGACCAGGTAAGGATGGCAGATTTAAGTCTTAAAGGGCATTGGTGAGTCGGATGACTTTGTATAACCCTCCAATGATCGATGTTACAGTCACAATTATTTCAAATTTATGAACTTGATTTAAAATTTGCCAGTTGTCAGAATGGGAATTGAACCCGTAGCATTAATGTGAGGCTGTGATTTGTTAAAACAAAATAAAGAACTACAATTGCTGGAGATCTGAGACACCCTAAAACGGAAATTGCTGGAGAAGCTCTGAAGAAGGGTCACTTGACATGAAGCCTGTTCTTCCCCACAAGGGTAGCACAATGCTTAGCACCACTGCCTCACAGCACCAGCGATCTGGATTCAATTCAAGCCTTGGGTCACCATCTGTGTAGAGATTCCACTGGGTGCTCTGGCTTCCTCCAGAGGCTTCAAACAGCTAGACCGGATTCAGAAGAAAGTTACCAGGATGTTGTCAAGTATGGAAGGTTTGAGCTACAGAGAGAGGCCGGGGCATTTTTCACTGGAGCATAGGAGGTTGAGAAGTGGCTTTAGCAAGAGGCAGGGTCTATTCCCCTAGGTTGAGGGATATCAAGGCTAAGTGGCATATTCTTCAGGTAGGAGGAGAGAGATTTAAAAAGGACATGGGGGGACAAATCTTTTACACAGAGTGTGGTTCGTGTGTCGAATGAACTTCCTGCAGAGGTCGTGGGTGTGGACACAGTTACAAAGTTTAAAAGACACTTTAGGTAAGTACATGAATAGAAAAGGTTTGGAGGGATAGGCAGGTTGGACTAGTTCACTTTGGGATTATGGTTGGCATGGACTGGTGGGACCAAAGGGTCTGTTTCCCCATTGTATCACTCTGACTTTCTGCATGGATTAGGTGGATTGGCCATGGTAAATGTGACGTTACAGGGATGGTGCTATCTCTGGGTGGGATGCTATTTGGAGAGTTGGTAAAGACTCAATGGGTGAAATAGTTTCTTTCCGTGCTGCAGGGATTTGATGCCTCCAAACCTGCTTTATTTTCCTGTAGATTGCTAACTCAGTGGCATTATCACTGTGCAACCATTGTCCCACAGGTCTGAATATATCAAAGTGGCTTTAACTTCCTGCACTTCCTCCATGTTTTTTAGATACATGAGTGCTCCCTTCAATGCTCGTGGCCCATTCTGTTTTGCATTTGCATTAGGGTGTCAACAGATGCAGTCTTTTAAGAACATGTGTGTTGGAGACCTGATCAGAGATAGGCTGGACAGTAATGGGCTAGCCATGTTTTATGTGCACCACAAACAAATCCAAAAGGAGGCCATAAAATCCAGTTCCAGGCTGGCAGTTACAGCACAGAAACTGGCCATTCGGCCCAACTGCTCCATGCTGGTATTGGCAGTCTACACAAGTTTCCTCCTGCCTTACCACATTTCATAGTATGCTTTCCTTTATTGATCAGAGCATTGAGTATAGGAGTTGGGAGGTCCTGTTGTGGCTGTACAGGACATTGGTTAGGCCACTTTTGGAATATTGCATGCAATTCTGGTCTCCCTCTTATGGAAAGAATATTGTGAAAGTTGAAAGACTTCAGAAAAGATCTACAAGGATGTTAGATTAGATTCCCTACAATGTGGGAACAGGCCCTTCGGCCCAACAAGTCCAAACCAACCCTCCGAAGAGTAACCCACCCAGACCCATTTCCCTCTGACTAATGCACAAAACACTACAGGAAATTTAGCACACAAGCACATGGAGGATGTGCAAACTCCACACAGACAGTCACCTGAGGCTGGAATCAAACTTGGGACCCTGGTGCTATGAGGCAGTAGTGCTAACCACTGAGCCACCATGCCACCCCTCAAGATGAAACAGTGAACTTTTGATATAGCAAGCAGGCACCACTGGGATGTTGCCAGGGTTGGACAGTTTGAGCTTTAAGGGAAGGCTGAATTGGCTGGGGCTGTTTTCCCTGGAGCATCAGAGGCTGAGGGGTGACCGTATAGAGGTTGATAAAGTCATGAGGGGCATGGATAGGATAAATAGACAATGTCTTTTCCCTGGGGTGGGTGAGTCCAGAACTAGAGGGCATAGGTTTAGGGTGAAAGGGGAAAGATATAAAAGGGACCTAATGGGTAACATTTTCATGCAAAGGGTGGTGAGTGTATTGAATGAACTGCCAGAGGAAGTGGTGGAGGCTGGTACAATTACAACATTTAAAATGCATCTGGATGGGTATATGAACTGGAAGGGTTTAGAGGGATATGGGCCAAGTGCTGGCAGGTGGGACTAGATTAATTTTGGGTATCTAGTCAGCATGGATGATCTGGCCCAAAGGGTCAATCACCACTTCCTTCCATAATGAGCAAAGTGCTGCAGATACTGGAGATCTGAAACAGAAAGTGCTGGAGAAACTCAGCAGGTCTGACAGATCTGTGGAGGCAGAAAAGACTTAATGTCTCAAATCCAATATAACTCTCCTTCAGGGCTGGAGAGAGACTTTATCCTGTTGAGAAATGTGGGGAAGAGCAAGTGGAACAGAAGGAAAGATGAGGGAAAGGTTAAAGGGTGAGAGGGACTAGAGATCAAAAGCATCATAGAACAAAATGGAAAGGGAGTCCTAATAGTGGTGGAGAATAGACAAAACATGCATCCATGTGTTAATAGCAGAATGTACATTACCTCTAAATAAAATCAAAAGCATAAAACCAGGGCACAGGTACTCAGGAGAAATAAAAGGTAAGAGGGTAGAATTTACAGTCTGAAGTCAAAGTTAAGTCCAGAAGATTGTAAACTGACATAGCAGTATATGAGGTGCTGTCCCAGCAACTTCTGTTCCCTGGGACACTGCAACAGGCTGAGGATGGAAATGTGAGTCTGACAGTAAGATGGCATATTGAAATGGCTCATGAGTGAAAGGTCAGGGTCGTGCTTGTGGGTGCAGTGGAAGTATTCCACAAAGTGGTTATACATCGTTCTGTCTCTTATGCCCTCGCGCACAAACCCGACTTCCTCTCATGAACTGCAAACCACTAATCATAAATCATAAATCACAATAAGACGCCACATGTCCAAACCGATGGGCTTTTAAACATCATTTCATTCTATTTGTTAGCAACTGGAGAAAGTATTGTTTCAGAAGTCCCTGGATTGGATGATCGATTTAACGATAATTCCGTTTTAGACCACGCATGTTGATTTGCATTTCAGAAAATGCCCAGATATCAAATCTTTGTCTTTAACGTGGGCGTACATTTTCCCCTCCATATTGGCATCTTTTTGTTGTTGCGATGTGTGAACTGTTATAATTCTCAATCACACACACATCATCAACAAACAGAAAGACTGAACTCCCAGCTCGTCCCATTGTTTACCTCTTGTTGCCATGGTAATACATGGCAAGTCTGTGTTTGGCCTTGATAACACGATTGGAGGCAATGTGATGGCAGCAGGAATAATGTGGTCACTGAGACAAATAGGGAGCAGTACTTACAAGAGGATTGAGAGATTCATGTGGTTGTAATAAGAAAGGACCTGCAAAGTAGAACACAATTTGAAGGCAACGTTTCTGACTGAGGAACAGGCAAGGAAGAAAGTGGACTCAGATTAGAAAGGAGACAAGAAAGCTCTTTATTTACTCAGAGGAGGGTAGATTAGATTAGACTTACAGTGTGGAAACAGGCCCTTCGGCCCAACAAGTCCACACCGACCCGCCGAAGCGCAACCCACCCTTACCCCTACATTTACCCCTTACCTAACACTACGGGCAAGTTAGCTTGGCCAATTGACCTGACCCGCACATCTTTGGACTGTGGGAGAGAAAAAGTAAAAGGGGCAAAAACTCAAAGCCCATTTTTTAAAAAGTCTTTCAGTCTATTTGAAGGATTCAACCGTAAAAACCGTAAGGTGTAGAAGCAGAATTAGGCCAAGTGGGCCATCAAATCTGCTCCACCATTCAGTCGTGGCTGATACGTTTCTCAACCCCATTCACTTGCATTCTCCTTGTAGTCCTTGATCCCATGAATAATCAGGAAACCAGCTCTATCTTAAAGACATGCAGTGATTTGGCCTTCACAGCCCTCTGTGGCAATGAGTTCCATAGATTCCCCACACTCTGGCTGAACAAATTCCTCCTCATCTCAGTTCTAAAGGGTCATCCCTACACTCTGAGGCTGTGCTCTCAGGTCCTAGTCTCTTCTACTGATGAAAACATCTTCTCCACACCTACTCTATCCAGACATCTCGGTATTTTGTATGTTTCAATCAGATCCCCCACCCCCCATCCATCTAAACTCCATTCTTCTAAGCTCCAGCAATAACTGAACCCAAATCTGACTTGCAGTCTGTTTCACATGAGAACACGGTCATGGCATTTGACATTAGAAGGGTCGGAAAGTACACACCCAGACTCCTTAACTGCTCCTCATATGACAGAGTCATAGAGTCAAACAGCAGGGAAACAGACTCTTTAGTCCAACCAGTCTGAGCCGAAAATAATTCCAAACTAAGCTAGTCCCTCCTGCCTGGTCCTGGCCCATATCCCTCCAAACCTTTCCTATTCACATACTTATCCATTTTCAGAATTATTTTTGTAAATCTCTTCTGTACCTTCTCCAATGCCAGTGCATCTTTCCTTCAATACAAGGCCCAAAACTGTTCATAATGTTCTAAATCAGTGTGCCCAGGGCCTTTTACAGCCTCAGCACTACATCTCTGCTCTTGCATTCTAGCCCTCTTGAAATGATTCCTAACATTGTATTTGTCTTCCTAACAGCCAAATGAACCACCAGGTTAGCCTTAAGAGAATCCTAACTAGGATTCCCAAGTCCCTTTAGACTTCAGGTTTATTAAGCTTTTCCCCATGAATCATTGTGAAATCAATAGGAATACTGACTGAGGTGGGCTAGGCTGTGCAGCTTTTCATTGACTGACTCAATCGCTCTGGGCTGATTGGCCTCCATCTATGAATCTTCTGTGAAATCTTTGGTCTCTTCATGAAAGACAAGGTGCAATAACTGAACCCAAATCTGACTTGTGATCTGTTTCACCTGAGAATCACAGTCATGGCATTGACATTAGAAGGGTCAGAATGTTTGCAGCCCTGTGGAGATGTTTTCTTTTGTCAGCAAAGAGATTGCAAGAAGTCACACAAAAGCAAGTGAGGGTGGGAGTCAACTCCCCAAGGTGTCAGCACCTCCAGGAGATGTTTCCAGTGAAGGCAACTCCCAACTATCTTAAAATAACCAAATTAAATAAACAACTCCTCAGGTGCACAGAAACAATCTTCAAAGTTTCATCAAAATGGATGAACATTCAGTTCAAATATGGTGCTATGAGTTGCCAATGGATCCCACCTCCTGTAGTGCCCACCAATTGCGAAAGGTAGGAACAGCTACCTACCTGTCCATGAGACAGTGAGGACTACAGATGCTAGGTACCAAGGTCAATAGTTGTGGAGCTGGAGAAGCACAGCAGATCAGGCAGCATCTGAGGAGCAGGAATGTTGACGTTTCAAGCCAAGACCCTTCATCAGGACCTACCTGCCAGACAATCAAGGCCTTTAAAAGGTAATTATTCTTTCATTGTGCATTCTGCCACCGGGTGCATTGATCAGAAGGTATTTCACTTGAGATGGACATTCCAGACTGTTCTATTCCTCAGTGTTTGTAAGCCTTATTAACCATGAGGTGATATCCGTCCTCCTATCTAACACTCTTGTGACAATGCTGCTCCTTTAACAAGGTTATGCTCTCCTTGGCTTTTCTTTCAGAGAGGTTGTAAAAGCAGTGATTCCAAAAAGTCTGGGTTTGATGGGTTTTAGGGCCAGTTTGATGATTGATACTGCCTCAGGCGAAAGGTTTTCAAGTTTAAAAAAACACTTGTACAATAAAAGCAGAGTGGCCAGTTCTCCTGAGTCAACTTTTCTCTGGTTTGGTTTGGTTTTAGCAGTCTGGCTGTTCACTGAAAACAGTCCTTTTGTTTGTGAGGCTGCTGGTCCAAGAAACAGCTACACGATAGAAGGTTAAATCTCACTGCCACATCTATCCTGTAAGAACCTGTGTTTGATTTTACCTTTTGTGCCAAGGGATGTTTAAGGGGGTTTGGAACAGCATCATTAAGTTGAGACAATCTTTGGTGTTTTTGAATAGGTTAGGTTATTTCATATTCTTTCTCTTTTGTTTGTGTTTCATTCGGTAATCTTTTAAATAAATTCTGTTTTGTTTAAAACTACATTATTTGACAAACTGCATTACTCCTGGAATATCCACGTTACACCAACTAGCCAAGTTAGGGTCTGACTTGGTTCTTGAAATGGTTTGAGGGGTTCTGGCATGGTCTATATCAATCTCTTGCTCTCTATCTTCCCAAGCAGGGCTCACATCTTACTGTTGAGTTCCTATCCGTCTCTTGCTGGACATTGAATGTGGAGGTGACTTGTTCATTGACTGTCTCCTGTAAGATCATGCCCCACCTCTGACATGAGTGGGTTTGAGGACCCAAAAGTGTTTCAGCAACCTGAAAATGTTTGATGAGGCGATCAACGCTCCCTGGATCCCAAAAGTGAGCTCTCTCAAGTTCTCAATTCAACACTGATGCATCTGAAAACTCACAAGGCAATTATTCAAAGTTGCAAAGAAACATTCTATGACATTATTATTGTGTTATATGAATTGCAGAAACATATCTCACTTATATATCTTGATTCTGACTTAATTATATAATACAGCTACAGACAACAAGAAACATTATGTGCTGAAGTCATGACAAAATTCAAAAATGGTCTGTGATTTCTAAAAATAACTCCTTTTCACCAACCACTCTGTGGCTAACAATGAATATTCTAGGTCAGGCAAAAAATTATGGCAATGAAGATGTCGGGATCAATGTTAGGTAAGAAGATACAAAAAACAGAAATTGCTGGAGAAATTCAGCAGGTCTGTCAGTATCAGTGGAGAGAAGGCAGAGACCAGTGCATCTCCATCAGAATTAGACCCGAAACATTAACTCTGCTGTTCCTCACAAATGCTGCCAGACCTACGGTGTCTCTCCAGCAATTTCTGTTGTTGTTTCAGATCGCCAGCATCCACAGTCCTTTGTTTTATTTTAGATAAGGAGACTTTCCATTAAAACAAAAATGACAAACAATTCCGAAGAGATATTGAGCCGAAAGCAATTTGGCAATTGGCATTGGAGCCATGGTAACAGGCTGTTTCTGGCCTCTTATTCAGTGTACGTTACCAAGGGAGCTAAAGAAATATTGATTCAATGTCCATTCTGCTTGAATCAAAAGGGAACCTTCAGAATGCTGCCCAAAGCACCGTCAAGGACCGGATGGGAAAGGATAACAATGATTTGTAATAGATATAGGTCAGAAGCTCAACTTCATTCACAGGATGTGGGTGTCGTTGGCTAAGCCAGTACTTATTGCTCAGAAGGTAGTTAAAAGTCAACCATGTTGCTATGGATCTGGAGTCACATGACGGCCAGACCAGGTAAAAACAACAGTTTTTTCCCCCAAAGGATAGCAGTGAACCAGATTGATAATTGTCATCGTTAGACTCTTAATTCCAAGGTTTTATTCAAATTCCACCATCAGCCTCAAACCCGAGTTTCTGGGATATTATCTGGGTCTCTGGATTAATACTCCAGCAGCAAGATTAGAGTTCACATGACATGCACAGCAGGGGCCTGTCATTACTGACTCAGGTTGAGCTGGTGCTGCCTCTGATTGTGGGGAATCGAGAGAGCAACCAATCTCTCACTGCACTCCCCCAACTGGCTGCATGGCTCTCCGAGGGGATCCGAGTGCCGTGCGTCTTGCATGCTCCTTCTGAACATACCTGGCATCTCCTCAAGGCTAGGCACACTCCGATCACTCTCCCCTACATCAAAGACATCTCATAAATGACTGCCAGACTACTCAGCCCCCTTGGCATCATGATAGCCCACAAACCCACCAACACACTAAAACAGCAGCTAATGAATTTGAAAGGCCCTATACAGACAACAAGCAAAACTAACGTCATTTACAAAATACCGTGAAAGAACTGTAACAAACACTACATTGGACAAACAGGTAGAAAATTAGCCACTAGGATACATGAACATCAACTAGCTACAAAACGACATGACCCTCTCTCACTAGTATCCTTACATACAGATAAGGAAGGACACCACTTTGACTGGGACAACACATCCATCCTAGGACAAGCCAAACAGCAACATGCACGAGAATTCCTAGAAGCATGGCATTCCAACTGGAACTCTAGCAACAAACACATCGAGTTAGACCCCATCTACCACCCCCTGAAAAAAAATGACAGCACCACAGGAAATGACATCACCACAGGAAATGACAAAACCAACTCAAAGAAACCTAAACATATAAATAAAAAGCAGGAATTATCAGCAGTGCTTCACCCAGAGGCCCCCTGAAGATATTGCCTGGTAGGATGATGAAATGTCTGGAAATGAACCTTACATCTCATCAAGCAAACCTGCGTTCAGAACCTCATCCTGAGCTACAAATCTTCTCAAAATTCTGGTCAGTCATAAGCACTTCTGAGTGAAGGAAGGGCACCTGTCAGGGCAGGTAGACTGAGCTTGCACATTCTCCTACGCCACACTTGAAAGCCTGATGTAGAGGAAGGAGTGAGATCATGCTGACCTTCACAGGGCAGGTGATCCCACCAACCCATAAACTCTCCCACCGCCTCCCCCAGCCATCCGCTCTGTTCATCATCAGAAGCAGAGAGAGTGAGAGAGAGCGAGAGCAAGAGAGAGAGAGAGAGAGAGAGAGAAAATGGCCACAGCTTAAATCGTAATGCTCTCTTTTATTCTGGTCACACTGTCAACATCTACAGCCTTTCTGTACATAGCGCTCTCCCCTCAGTGCATTTCCCTTCTATGTTTTATTCGCAGTAGTGGTCATATTTTTCAGCAGCCATGTTTGTGTGTGCGCAGGTGCAAGATACAGCGGAAAGCACAGCGTGAAAATAACCTTTTTAACATTCCACCACCAGACAAGACCCATCGGCTAATAGAGCAGTGACAAGCAAAGCCTAGAGGTAGCAATGCTTGCATTTCCCTTCTACTCAGATGACGAGAGGTATTTTTGATGTGCAGGTTCTATGTGCTGCCTTCATTTCTCAGCAAAAGTCTCTAGTGTCTGAATACAACAGGGTCTCACTACCGAACTTATACAGAGAGTGAACACTTTGTTAAACAGTCCCATGGTCTGCTTTCTTTTAGTCCAGAGGTTTAACTGAGTTTTAAGCACAGAGCCATAGAGTCTTACAGCATGGAAACAGACCCTTTGGTCCAACCAGTCCATGCTGACCATGTTCCCATCCTAAACTAGTCCCACCTGCCTGTGTTTGGCCCACATCACTCCATGTTCTTATTCTTATTCATGTACTTATCCAAATGTCTTTTCAGCATTGTAACGATGCCCATGTCCATCACTTCCTCTGGTTCTACACCTGAACCACTCCCTATGTAAAAACAATTGCTCTGCTTGTGTTTTTAAAATCTTTCTACTCTCACCTTAAAAAAATGCCCTCTAGCCTTTAAATCCCTACTTTCTGGAAAAGACACACACCATAAACCTTACCTGTACCCCTCATTAATTTATAAGCCTCTATAAAGCCACCCCCTCAACCTCCTACACTCCAGTGAGGAAGGGGTCATGAACCGTGTATAGCAAGGATCATCGTAGTTTATAAACAGAGATGGTATGCTGGCAAGAAAAAAGATTTCAAGGAGAGATGGTAGACTGGCTCCATATGTTGGCATCATGAAACCCACCAGGAAATGCAGAACATAATTAACTGGCATTAAACGTTCACCAATACAAATTGATGAAAATGGTTTTCAGTTTCTCTGTTTATACTAATGCACAATGTTGTTGGCTTCAGGAATGCGATAAACCACAGACTGAACTTGTGGGAAACCTACTGTGGCAACAAAGTCCAGAAAATTCCCCCTGTTTATCATTGGCCTTCATGGTGAATGTGGTTGGCCATGGAGTAGAGAACATCAATGATCTTCATATTCCAAGAATATATTTTATTCATAACAGTTGTACAAGAACATTATAGAATATCTCAACTTGAAAATGATAGAAAATGCAAAACAAATTGAAATTGGCATGTTCCACTCTCAAATACTTTAATACAGTAATAACTACAATATGTAGTCCATGTCAAATGCATAGCCCCAGGGAAAATATGTTTTAAATTGAAAATTACATGAAATACATTAGAATTAACCTGTTCTCCACACGCCATATTCCACTCTGAGATGCTTCAGTTCAATTTCAGTACTCTTGATGTTCACAATTGTTATAATTCCAGCTGATGATAAGACTGAACAAGTTAGATACCCGAGTGAGCTCTAGGTCAATCCATCATAAGCTGTGATTTTTTTTTCTTTTTATTTATCCTTGGAGGTCAGTCACTGAATATATTCATTAAGATGTTGGATGTGTACTTCGAACAAATTCATAGAACCCTTACAGCGTGAAAGCTGGCCATTCAGCCCATCTCGACCCTCCAAAGAGCATCCCTACAACCCCTTATTCACCAGTATTAACCCTACCATGCCTCCACATCCCTGGACACTGTGGGCAATTTCAGCAAGGCCAATCCATCTAACCTGCATAGCCTTGGTGTGAGGTTGGAAACCGGAGCACCCAGAGGAAACACACACAGTCACAGGGAGAATGTGCAGACTCCACACAGACAATCACCTGAGCTGGGTCCCTGCCGCTATGAGGCAGCAGCGCTACCCTCTGAGCCGCTGTGCTGCCAAACAAACTTAAACTATAGATGAACCTTGATCATCCATAGGCCATGGGTGGGGAGTATATCAGTTAATTGAATGTCGGATAATTGAATGTCAGATAACACAGTTTAGCCATACATCGGGAACTTGCAAACTTATTTGAATAATCTGAAATTTGAATAACTGAATGCTGGATACTCGAGGTTCCTCTGTATATTATACTATCCAAGAATCATTTGAAATAAATTTATTACAACTATCTGAAGGACAGATTCAATGCTTTTAGCCAACAACAACCTTCTAAACACTCAAACCTTAGTGAACAGTCACT
The DNA here is from genome assembly GCF_020745735.1 of Hemiscyllium ocellatum. NCBI lineage: Eukaryota > Metazoa > Chordata > Chondrichthyes > Orectolobiformes > Hemiscylliidae > Hemiscyllium > Hemiscyllium ocellatum. Next base: position 101,642,742 of record NC_083410.1, read on the forward strand.
TTTTCTCTCCATGCTCAATTTCCTTGTTCAGCTGCCTCAGTTAAAATCGGTTTCTTTTCATTTAATTTCTGCATTCACTCAATGATTTTCTTCTTTAGATCAGGTCTCCTCCAGAGACCATTAAATAAACTGCTAACTAAGCTCACTTGACGCTTAACACAGGTTTCTTAGCCTCATACCTTCAACAAACTTGTAAGATGTTTCCCTTCCTGGCACCTCCAAAAGTGAATGCTTCTGGTTTCTTTCCTCAGGACCTCTTTCTGTTCGGAGGCCTGAGTGTTCTGAAGATTAATATTAGCCTTTCTGCTGTTATGGACCTCTTCTCTCTCAGTCAACCAGCGGGCTCTTCGAATGAACTTGCTTCTATCTGGGTCAACCTTCTTCTTGGCCTCTCTCTCTCTCTCTCTCTAACTATCTCTCCCTCTATCTCTAACTCTCTTTCCTTGTACTTTGTAAAACTTAAATTAGCAATCATTCTAATAACTATTTCCTCAGAGGATTTGTTGTTCATTTATCTAAAATCATGTGATTTCTTGGAAAAGCATTTTTTTTAAAACATTCACTGTTCAAGATGAATTATTGACCTCTAAGGAACTGGTAAACAAAATTAATTTTTACTCGACCTGAGATCCAAGTTCTCTGAACAACAATAATAATACTGTTGTGAAACTTCGTCCGATGATGTACATTCCTTATCAGGCATGCAGCCTGAGGGATTTGGTAGCGCTTCTAACCACTTGGTATCCTTTGACTTAAAGTTAAAAATCACACAACACCAGGTTATAGACCAACAGGCTTATTTGGAAGCACTAGTGTTTGGGGGAGCGCTGCTCCTTCATCAGGCGGTTGTGGGGAATAAGATTGTAAGACACAGAATTTATAGCAAAAGTTTACAGTGTGATGTAACCAAAATTATATCTTGAAAAAGACCTGGATTGTTTGTTAAGTCTCTCTTAATGAAGGAGCAGTGCTCTGAAAGCTAGTGCTTCCAAACAAATCTATTGGACTATGATCTGGTGTTGTGTGATTTTTAGCTTTGTACACCCCAGTCTAACACCAGCTCTTCCACTTTATAACTACCATCGACACCACTAACTGCCAGCTTAAAATGGAGAGGATCGCCAAGAAGATCCTTTGACTTAAAGGCAGTGACCTTTCCCCATTGTTCCCCATTGACTCCTGTCATGAACTTTAATACATCCCTCAGCGTGGAAAGGTGATGGCCTAGTGGTATTGTTGCTAGAACCATTAATCCAGGGACTCAGTTAACACTCTCTGGACCTGGGTTTGATTCCTGCCATGGCAGATAGAAGAATTTGAATTCAATAAAAAATAAGAGTCTAGTGATGCCCATGGTTATTGGTCAATGGAAAAGCCCATTGGTTCACTAATTTCCTTTAGGGAAGGAAATTGCCATCCTTACCTGGTCTGGCCTACAAATGTCTCCAACCCCACAGAAATGTGGTTGACTCCTAACCATCCGCTGAATAATCTACCCAGCCAGCAGCACTGTGTTCAATTCTGGTCTCTCTGCTATAGGAAGGATGGTGTGAAACTTGAAAGGGTTCAGAAAAGATTTGCAAGGATATTGCCAGGGTTGCAGAGTTTGAGATATAGGGAGAGGCTGAACAGGCTGGGGCTATTTTCACTGGAGCGTTAGAAGCTGAGGGGTAGTTTCATAGAGATTTATAAAATCATAATGGGAGCATGGATAGGGTGAATAGCCAAGGTCTTTTCCCCAGGGTAGGGGAGTCCAAAACCAAAGCATAAGTTTGAGGTAAGAGGGGAAAGATTTAAAAGGGACAACTTATCGCGCAGATGGTGGTGTTGTGTATGGAATGATCTGCCAAAGGAAGTGGTGGAGGCTGGTACAATTGCAACATTTAAAAAGCATCTGGATGGGTATATGAATAGGAAGGGTTTAGAGGGATATGGGCCAAATGCTGGCAAATGGGACTGCATTAATGTTGGATATCTCGTTGGCATGGGATTGGACCAAAAGATCTGTTTCTGTGCTGTCCATCTCCCTGACTGTTGTGGTTCTGTTCGCCGAGCTGGAAGTTTTTGTTGCAAACGTTTCGTCCCCTGGCTAGGCGACACAATCAGTGCTCTGGAGCCTCCTGCGAAGCGCTTCTTTGATGTTTCTTCCGGTATTTATGGTGGTCTGTCCTTGCCGCTTCCGGGTGTCAGTTTCAGCTGTCCGCTGTAGTGGTTGGTATATTGGGTCCAGGTCGATGTGTTTGTTGATGGAGTTTGTGGATGAATGCCATGCCTCTAGGAATTCCCTGGCTGTTCTCTGTCTGGCTTGCCCTATGATAGTAGTGTTTTCCCAGTCGAATTCATGTTGCTTGTTGTCTGCGTGTGTGGCTACTAGGGATAGCTGGTCGTGTCGTTTCATGGCTAGTTGATGTTCATGTATGCAGATTGTTAGCTGTCTTCCTGTTTGTCCTATATAGTGTTTTGTGCAGTCCTTGCATGGTATTTTGTAAACTACATTAGTTTTGCTCATGTTGGGTATTGGCTCCTTTGTTCTAGTAAGTTGTTGTCTGAGCGTGGCTGTTGGTTTGTGTGCCGTTATGAGTCCTAAGGGTCGCAGTAGTCTGGCTGTCAGTTCTGAAACACTCCTGATGTATGGTAGTGTGGCTAGTCCTTTTGGTTGTGGCATGTCCTCGTTCCGTGGTCTATCTCTTAGGCATCTGTTGATAAAGTTGCGCGGGTATCCGTTTTTGGCGAATACCTTGTATAGGTGTTCCTCTTCCTCTTTTCGCAGTTCTGGTGTACTGCAGTGTGTTGTGGCTCTTTTGAATAGTGTCCTGATGCAGTTTCGTTTGTGTGTGTTGGGGTGGTTACTTTCATAGTTTAGGACTTGGTCTGTGTGTGTTGTTTTCCTGTGTACCCTTGTGGTGAATTCTCCGTTCGGTGTTCTCTGTACTATCACGTCTAGGAATGGGAGTTGGCTATCCTTTTCTTCTTCTCTTGTGAATCGGATTCCTGTCAGTGTGGCGTTGATGATCTGGTGTGTTTTTTCTATTTCCGTGTTTTTGATGATTACTAACGTGTCATCGACATATCTGACCCAGAGTTTGGGTTGAAGTTGTGGTAGGGCTGTTTGTTCTAACCTTTGCAAAACACGGAAATAGAAAAAACACACCGGCTCCAGAGCTCTGATGATGTCGCCTAGCCAGGGGACGAAACGTTTGCAACAATAACTTCCAGCTCGGCGAACAGAACCACAACAACGAGCACCTTAGCTACAAATCTTCGCACAAACCTTGATCTCCCTGACTCTATGTCATTCACTTCCCATGAACAAATAAAGAAAAAGTCTCACCCTTGGGAATGTGCCATGGCTTATTCAATGCAGGCAGAGAATATAAGGCAAGTAACATGACTAGATGTCACCAACTGCAGTCTGGATGGGAAGGCATGAATGGCCATATTTGCTTTGACTGAGCCAAGCAATGCTACACCAGGTGGCAGTTGTGTGTAAAAACAGACAGTAATGGAGAACAGGTCAGGCAGGATCTGTGGAGAGAGAAACAGAGTTAACGTTGCAAATCCAGTGCCTTTTCTTTGAGGTGGCACTGATGGTTGAGAATGGCATTGCGTGGCAGTGCATGGCACTCAGTGCAGATCTTGGGCTACAGCTGCCCAAGAACCATTGCTTGTTACATCATAACCAGTAATCCTGGATGAATTCGAATATGGAGGATGGACTTCAGGATTTGTAGGTTGTGATCTTTGCTATCAGAGACTAACAAAGATCTGTTCCCATTTGCACATGTAAATATTTGTAATTTGATCCCTGTTGATCCCTTAGCTTTAACCCAAGGTGACTAATGCCAATGCTGGTTGCTCTTGGTAAAAGCCACCTTACACACTCCATAGGAAAGGTGAATAGTAAGTACATTCTATTATCACCTCACTCTGTGTCCATTGATCCATTACCTCTGATTGCCTCCCCAACCAACCTCACCAGCCTTGGTCTTCCAGCAACCCACTGACTGGACTCTTGTGCCCTCCCTGCCAACAATTCTCGTGAGTCCTGCCCTATACACAACAGGACTCCTGACCTCTCCTATATCCTTAGGCACAACCTCCCATGCCCAAATTCCTATTGTGGATCTTGAGGCCTATCAGCTCCTCCTCCAGAGCCAAATACTCTCCCCATTCTGGGACAATGCGAAAACTTCTCTGAATCTTGAACTCAGAACATTAAACCCCACGTGGGCTCAATCTCCATCACCATTAATAGACAGACAGGAGGCTGGAAGAACACAGCAAGCCAGGCAGCATCAGGAGGTGGAGAAGTCAACGTTTTGGGTGTAACACTTCCTCAAGACCATTAAAGCCACATGCTGGGCCTCAGGCCGAGTGCAGCAGCCAAGAGCTAAGCAGTGAACTTTGCGCATTTCATCTACCTCTGTATGAAATTCCAGCTCAATTCAGTTTCACTTAGAGTCATAGAGTCATACAGCATAGAAACAGGCTGTTTGGTCCAATCAATCCACACCAAACATAATCCCAAACTAAACTAGTCTCACCTGCCTGCTCCTGGTCCATATGCCTCCAAACCTTCCCTTTTCATGTACTTATCCAAGTGTCTTTAAAATATTGTAATTGCACCTAAATCGACCACTTCCTCATTCACACGCGAACCACCCTCTGTGTAAAAAATTTGTCTCTTATGTCTTTTTTAAATCTCTCAACTCACACTTTAAAAAATGCTGGCTTGTCTTGTAATCCCCATCCTGGGGAAAAGACAGCTACCTTTAACCTTATCTATATCTCTCATGATTTTATAAACTTCTATCACGTCATCCCTCAACCTCCTATGCTGCAGTGAAAGAAGGTCCAGCCTATCTACACTTGTAGAATGATCACACGGTTTTCAGGCACTAGGTGAGTGGTGCAGTAATCAGGCTATTTGGTCAAACAATAAATAACCTCATTGCTTTTAAAAACTGCGTTCCTTGAGTTCAGGTTATAGCAAGGATCCTTGTGACCCAGCTGTATCAAAGAAGAAATCATAAGTATGCTGCACATGAACCCCTGCCCCTGAACTTTAACACAAAAACAAAACATGACTCTGTTATTGCTTACGGATTTTTCAGTTGTCAATGGAACCCTTATCCAGCTGATTAGATTTTTATTGCTCCATATTCAGATTTAGCATCAAACTTTCTTGAGGGTTAAGTCACACCCATGCAGGAAGATTATTCAATGTTGGCACAATTGATTGACAAATGTGTTTATTGTTTAACAGGAATGAGTGCGAGAAAGCTGAAGATAGGTTTTTATAAGCATTAGGTTGCAATGCAGAATTGTTGCTGATTAAGCATATCAGCAGAAAAAAATCAAAAATGGAAAATCATTGTATTAATGTGGAGGGTTTTCTTTTTTGAATACATTATTGGGAGACAATAAGGAATCATTTTGTCTTTGTGATATTTCATAAAATGCGTAACAGTGGGACTGCCTTTCATTATACATTTTGTCCAGTATTTATTTTCCTTGAAGCCAGCACTTAGCAGTTAAGGGTCAGTGCACAATGTGTGGTGCTCCTCCAATTTCACAGCCCTGATCTTCTGGATCAAAGTAGTCAACATTCTTTGAACAGTTAGGGAATGCTAGCAATCCGAGGCAAAGTTAACTTTTCTCGAACCAAACTCTTGTCTTCAACTGGGATTGAGGTAACTGTGAATTTGACCCGTGGTTATTTTGACCATTACGGTCATCATCTTTAATAAGGGCCGTTCTTTTTTTGATTAGATTAGATTACTTACAGCGTGGAAACAGGCCCTTCGGCCCAACAAGTCCACACCGACCCGCCGAAGCACAACCCACCCATACCCCTACATTTACCCCTTACCTAACACTACGGGCAATTTATCCTGGCCAATTCACCTGACCCGCACATCTTTGGACTGTGGGAGGAAACCGGAGCACCCAGAGGAAACCCACGCAGACACGGGGAGAACGTGCAAACTCCACACAGTCAGTCGCCTGAGTCGGGAATTGAACCCAGGTCTCTGGTGCTGGGAGGCAGCAGTGCTAACCACTGTGCCACCGTGCCGCCCCACTACCACCGTGCCGCCCCACTGCCACCATGCCGCCCCACTGCCACCGTGCCGCCCCACAAACCACCGTGCCGCCCCACTGCCACCGTGCCGCCCCACGGTATATGTACACAGACATGAGAGATGAGGCCATGGTTTTCTAGACACTGGGACAGACAAAGATGACAAAGCAAGGTTTGACAAGGAACAATGAAATTATTGGGAGTCACTCTGTTTTTGGTTTTGGTGGAGGAATAAATGTAGCCAAGAATCTGCGATAATCTTCCTGTTCCTTTTCAACAAGAAATCATTTAAGTGCAGCTTTAGATTCTAGGCCGTGGTTTAATGCTTCACATTAAAAGGAAACCTTCAACTCTTCACTACTGTATTAAGTAATCAACAACTCTACTATCACAGGGAGAAAGTGAGGGCTGCTGATGCTGGAGAGTCAGAGTCGAAAAGTGTGGCCCTGGAAAAGCATCCTTGGAGCTGCAATCAAAAGAGAAAATGCTGGAAAAACTCAGCAGGTCTGGCAGCATCTGTAAGGAGAGAAAAGAGCTGACGTTTCGAGTCTAACTGACCCTTTGTCAAAGCTAAAAAAAAAGGGAGAAATAGGGAGGTATTTATACTAGGCTGAGACAAGGTGAGTCGTGGCTCCAGAAGCAAAGGTAGCAATAAAGAGGTGTTAATGACAGTGCATAGAGAGATTATAAGGGGATTAGGAGCTGTGAATGACCAAGGCTAAAGCCAGTGCTATGTGACAAAATATATTGGGGATGGGGGGAATGGGTGAAGCAGAGGCAAAATGGAAAACAGGGCAGAAGGGTAGCAAAGGGGGAAGAGGAGAGGAAAAAGGTGATGAGAGAGTGGGGACCGAGGGAAAGAGAGACAAACAAGAAATAAGAGGTACAGAACAGTGAAAACAATTTAAAAAGAGGATAAATAAAATAAATGAAATAAAATTATGGAGCAGAATGTAAACAGAGGGGTAGAGATGGGATAATCATCTGAAGTTGTTGAATTCAGTGTTGAGACCGGCAGGCTGTAACGTGCCTAATCGGAAGATGAGATGCTGTTCCTCCAGTTTGCGTTGAGCTTCACTGGAACATTGCAGCAGGCCCAGGACAGACAGGTGGGTATGGGAGCAGGGTTGTGTTTAGGTGGCAAGGCACGGGAAGGTCCAGGACCTGATTGCATACAGACCGAAGGTACTCAGCAAAGCAATCACCCAGTCGACGTTTTGTCTCTCCAATATAGAGGAGACCACATTAGGAGCAACGAATGCAATAGACCAAATTGAAAGAGGTACATGTGAAACACTGCTTAATCTGAAATGAGTGTTTGGGGACTTGGATGGTGATCATGGAAGAGGTAAAGGGGCAGGTGTTGCACCTTCCGCGATTGCATGGGAAGGTGCTGTGTGTGATGGGAGAGGTGTTAGGTGTGTTGGGAGAGGTGTTAGGTGTGACGGAAGAGGGTTAGGATGATGGGAGAGGTGTTAGGTGTGATGGGAAGGTGCCGTGTGTGATGAGAAGGTGCCGCATGTGATGGGAGAGGTGCCGTGCGTGATGGGAGAGATGTTAGGTGTGATGGGAGAGGTGTTAGGTGTGACGGGAGAGGTGCCATGTGTGATGGGAGAGGTGTTAGGTGTGATGGGAGAGGTGTTGGGTGTGATGGGAAGGTGCCGTGAGTGATGGGAGAGGTGTTCGGTGTGATGGGAAGGTGCTGTGTGTGATGGGAGAGGTGTTAGGTGTGATGGGAGAGGTGTTAGGTATGATGGGAGAGATGTTAGGTGTGATGGGAAGGTGCCGTGTGTGATGGGAGAGGTGTTAGGTATGATGGGAGAGATGTTAGGTGTGATGGGAAGGTGCCGTGTGTGATGGGAGAGGTGTTAGGTGTGATGGGAGAGGTTTTAGGTGTGATAGGAGAGGTTTTAGGTGTGATGGGAAGGTGTTGTGTGTGATGGGAGAGGTGTTAGGTGTGATGGGAGAGGTGTTAGGTGTGATGGGAGAGGTGCCGTGTGTGATGGGAGAAGTGTTAGGTCTGATGGGAAGGTGCTGTGTGTGATGAGAGAGGTGTTAGGTGTGATGGGAGAGATGTTAGGTGTGATGGGAAGGTGCTGTGTGTGATGGGAGAGGTTTCAGGTGTGATGGGAGAGGTGTTAGGTGTGATGGGAAGGTGCCGTGTGTGATGGGAGAGGTGTTAGGTGTGATGGGAAAGTGCTGTGTGTGATGGGAGAGGTGTTAGGTGTGATGGAAAGGTGCCGTGTGTGATGGTAGAGGTGTTAGGTGTGATGGGAAGGTGCCGTGTGTGACGGGAGAGGTGTTAGGTGTGATGGGAAAGTGCTGTGTGTGATGGGAGAGGTGTTAGGTGTGATGGGAAGGTGCCGTGTGTGATGGGAGAGGTGTTAGGTGTGATGGGAAGGTGCCGTGTGTGATGGGAGAGGTGTTAGGTGTGATGGGAAGGTTCCGTGTGTGATGGGAGAGGTGTTAGGTGTGATGGGAAAGTGCTGTGTGTGATGGGAGAGGTGTTAGGTGTGATGGGAAGGTTCCGTGTGTGATGGGAGAGGTGTTAGGTGTGATGGGAAGGTGCCGTGTGTGATGGTAGAGGTGTTAGGTGTGATGGGAAGGTGCCGTGTGTGACGGGAGAGGTGTTCGATGTGATGGGAAAGTGCTGTGTGTGATGGGAGAGGTGTTAGGTGTAATGGGAAGGTGCTGTGTGTGATGGGAGAGGTGTTAGGTGTGCTGGGAATGTGCCGTGTGTGATGAGAGAGGTGTTAGGTGTGATGGGAAGGTGCTGTGTGTGATGGGAGAGGTGTTCGATGTGATAGGAGAGGTGTTAGGTGTGATGGGAAGGTGCCGCATGTGATGGGAGAGGTGCTGTGTGTGATGGGAGAGGTGTTAGGTGTGATGGGAGAGGTGTTAGGTGTGATGGGAAGGTGCCGTGTGTGATGGGAGAGGTGTTAGGTGTGCTGGGAATGTGCCGTGTGTGATGAGAGAGGTGTTAGGTGTGGTGGAGGAGTGGGCTAGGTTGTCCAGGAGTGAACGATCTCTGCAGAATGCAGACAGAGGGAGGGAAGGAAAGATGTGTTTAGTGGTGGCGTCGTGTTGGAGTTGGCAAAAATGGCAGAGGTTTATTCTTTGCATGTGAAGGCTAGTGGGGTGAAAGGTAAGAACAAGAGGGACCCTATCCTTGTTTTGGGAGGGGGAGGGAGGGGGTGAGGGTCATGACGCGGGAGATGGACCACACGTTGTCAAGAGCCCTATCTACAACTGTAGGTGGGAAGCCATGGTTGGAGTAGAAGGAGCACATATTAAGAGCACCACTTTGGAAAGTGGCCTCATCAGAACAAATGCGGCGGAGGCGAAGGAGCTGAGAGAAAGAGATAGAGTCCTTACAGGATGTGGGATGAGAAGAGCTGTAGTCCAGATAACTGTGGGAGTCAGTGGGTTTGTAATGCCTTTTAGTGGATCCAGGATGGCCGAGTGGTTTAGGTGTTGGACTTAAGATCCAATGGACATATGTCTGTGTGGGTTCGAACCCCACTTCTGGTAGCTCTTTGGTGCTGCTGTGCTTTTCCAGTGCCACACTATCCAACCCTACTATCACACTCTCACCGTAATGACTGAAGATTCTTAGAGGTGTACCCAAGAGCCAGATATGCTTTTGATCACAACTTTTCCTAAAGCTCCACAAGGGAAGAGCTTCTGCATAGTCCGAACGTTCCCTCAGCCTAGGAGGGAGTGGGACTCCCCAATGTCAAGAATTATCACACCCGCAGACCCTCAATAGCTGGGCAGATTTGCAATGGCTGGAGCAATGGATGATCCCGATGAACAGGTCTGTCAAATTTCCAGGGGTAACCCATGCGATTGGAGAAAGTTGGTGAACTTACTCATGGGAGAGCTGCCACTTGCAAGTTCCCCTTCATGCCAACCCCGTCTTCAAACTATATCATTATTCCTTCACTGTCACTGGGTCAAAATGCCAGAATTTCCTTCCTAAAAATGCCTTGGGTGTACCCTACACCACTTGGACTACAGAAGCTCAGGAAGTAATTCATTGTCACCTTCTCAAGGACATTTAGGAAAGAGGAACAAATGTTACTTCCATTCTGACAATGAATCATGAACAAAAATAATCATTGCCTTGTTGGAGTTAATTAAGATGTAAGGATTTTATTAGATCTAGGTTCATTGGGTACTGTAGTTTCAAATCCTAAACATAATTGGGATGGAGACCAATATATTCAACTCCAGGCTATCTGGATCTATACTTCAGTTAGCTGTTCAGTTCATGTCCAAAGGGATGTGAAGGGTTAAAAAAATCAACCAATTTCTCTGAGAACTTCCCCACATTTATATATCGTCTTAAGCACTTAGAGTCTGTTCAAAGACTGGCAGTGATAACTTTTGAATGATAGCTTTGCTGTGTATCCTGGCATTTTTAATGCATTTCAGAAAAGGACATTGATATGCTATGACAGAAGCAAAGATATCTCTTCTCAGTGTAACATTTGCAATAAATCACTAGCAGAAGCTTGAAAGTTAGCTTTAAGATCAATAATTGTCTTTGGGTTTTTTTTGTTTCAACAGTAACCTTTCAGAATAACCAGATCCAGTAAAATGAGGGAACGGGACCAAATCTGGCGAAGATTCCGGTCATTTTAGCTGGACCTTTGTCCCAACTGAACTTTTGTCCTTCAAAATTGCTTCAAGAAATCCTATTTTTTCATAAAATGGAACATTTGATAAATACAATTTAAAAAGTGGCAAAACATGCTGAACAGTTGAAGCAATTGGCACTTGACAATGTCTCAGTGTGAGAAAGTTTGTTCTCCAGTTCCCTCAGGAGAACTAGTGTCTGACTACATGAAGGAGTTAATACTTCGGAGAAGGTTTCTCTGGTAAACAAGGATCCAGCAGTGTCAGCCTTTTGACTCACTGATTCACTCTATTGCTCAGAATATGGTGACCCACAAAAGGCTGCGGAAAGTGTGAGCTATTAATGGTGCAAGGGATGAAATGGGACATCATTGGTGTGAGTGAACAGAACGCGGCACGGTGGCCCAGTAGGGAGCACTGCTGCCTCACGGCGCCAGGGACCCAGACTCGATTCCAGCCTCGGGTGGCTGTCTGTGTGGAGTTTGCAGATTCTCCCTGTGTGTGCGTGGGTTTCCTTCGGGTGCTCCGGTTTCTTCCACAGTCCAAAGATGTGCACATTAGATGAATTGGCTATTCTAAATTGCCCGTAGTGTTCAGGTACGCGTAGGTTATTTGCATTAGTCAGGGGGAAATATAGGGTAAAGGGAATGGGTTTGGGTGAATTACTCTTCCGTGAGTCGGTATGGACTTGTTGGGCTGAAGGGCCTGTTTCCACATAGTGGGGATTCTATATAATAAAAAATAATAGAGAAGCTCTGTAATGAATCCGATGTAAGGTTTGAAAAATAAACACAGACAGAAAAGGAAGGGAGAGTTTCTGCTTGATGGACAGAGCTATTCCTGAGGTTTCCCTCTGCCCTGCACTCCATACCCTTAAGTCTGAGGTCCACTGGCAGCTCCTGGTCAGGGCCTGTCCGCACCCCAGCACCGTCTCTCTGGTGCTGCTGGGACAAGAGAGTAATTAGCACTGAGGCTGCTCTGACATTCTCAGAAGTGGGACTGGCACTCTGAGAGGGGTCCAGAAATTCCCAAATCAACGCATGATAGCAATGAGCTTCAAAGGGCTGTGGGACAGAGCTGGGCAAATGAAGACAGCGTGCCCAATCTTTGCAGCTCAGATCCCACCCACCCCCATGCATGAAGCTCTGGCTGTAGAGGGTCTTTGGTCCTAAATGCTGCTCAATCCACCACATTCCTCCCCCCCACCCCCCCACCAACCCTCCTTCTTCCCCCTACAACCTGTGACTCAGGCTCAGTGGCTGGGGCTGTTTTGTTAGATGCTAAGCGTTGACTTTTTGCCACTCGACAAATCGAGCTCCAGGAGCCAGAATCTGGATTCTTGTTGGAGTCCTACCTTCTACATTGCAAGAAAGGGGCCTCAGAGAAAGAGCAAAGCTGCAGAGAGCTGGGGAGGCCTAGTCATTGAGTGCATTTAAGACAGAGTTAGATATATCCTTGATTGGTAAAGGGGATCAAGAAAAAAGGCAGTAGGATGGGGTTGCGAGACGTATCAGCCATGATCGGATGGCTGAGCAGACTCAATGGGCCGAATGGCCTACTCTGCTCTTATATCTTACGGCCTTCTGGAAAGCGCTGACATGTCTCTGAACCCATGGCTCACCCTCCCCTAACCTCACCCTCCCAAAACCCCCAACATTTCAAATACAGTTCCTCTTGCCCACCCTCATTAGAATTGTAATTCATTGTGTAATTTATCAAGCTTTCCCTTCTGAACAAAAGAACCCTTCGCCCCCAACTCGTCCAACTCTGGGAACAGTTGTGGTTTTACGGCAAAAAGGTGAAGGTGTGGGACTAGTTGAATTGTTATTTGGGGAGCTGTCAACAGGCCAAAGGCTTCCTTCTGTTCTGTAACAATTGTGTGATTAAGCGATGGAACTCTAAATAAAAGTAGAGTCGCCATAGTCTCACCAGACCATAGCATTGCTCTCTCCTTAGAAAGAGACAACTGGGGAAGGCTGGGTTTAACCTGAAGGTCACCACTCCTCAAGTGAGGGGAGAGGTTGAGAAGAAGAGTCCTTCATGGTGACAATAGACAATAGGTGCAGGAGTAGGCCATTCAGCCCTTCGAGCCTGCATCGCCATTCAATATGATCATGGCTGATCATTCCTAATTAGTATCCTCTTCCTGCCTTATCTCCATAACCCTTGATTCCATTATCTTTGAGAGCTCTATCCAACTCTTTCTTAAATGAATCCAGAGACTGGGCCTCAACTGGCCTCTGGGGCAGAGCATTCCACACAGCCACCACTCTCTGGGTGAAGAAGCTTCTCCTAATGAAGAAGTAACCTCAGCCACTACAGGAATTGATGGGTGCTGTAAAAACAACAAGTTTTTCAGTTTTACTTCTGTGCAACCAGGCAATGACTCTGTTATAGAAAACAGCAATCTAACATCCTTCTGTTGTTATTTTCATTTGCAAGATAGATTTGGCTGTCCGAATTGAACCAGTGCCTAATTTGTTTCATGGCCCAGTGTTTGTTTTTAAAGGAAATTGACTTTTAATTCCAGGGAAATATTATCATTTGTGTCCCTGAAGAATGCTCTCGATATTGCTTCCAAATGACAGCCAGGAAACTCAAAGGGCTATAGTTTGAGTCTAAATAATCTCAGAACTGAACTGAATTTAGCCCACGGTGGAGTCTATAGCGAAGTAAAAACAATGACTGTAGATGCTAGAAACCAGAGTCTAGATTAGAGTGGTGCTGGAAAAGCACAGCAGGTCAGGCAGCATCCGAGGAGCAGCTCCTCGGATGCTGCCTGAACTGCTGTGCTTTTCCAGCTCCACTCTAATCTTGACTCCAGAGTCTATAGCTTCCAGGAAGGCTGCGTTGAGACATCACTTTTTGGTTAAGATTAACTATTTTTTGTCTGATTCAACATCATGATTGAGACCTTCTTTTTGATTGGTTTGATATGTTGAGATAGTAGGCTGAATTTCACCAACAATTTCAGAATGCCTGAGTGTCCATATCAGGGGGTTTTCTGCTATTTCACACAAACTCTCCACAATTGACCTTGATTTTTCACGCATCGTTCCTCTATGGTTACCGTAGTTAAATCCCAGGTGTGTACCAGGTCAAACATTGCCAGTCAGAAATAGCCCTTCACAGTCTACATAGTGCGAGGTGGATGAGAAATTAAAAACTTAGATGGCATGGGAGGCACCATGTTGGGAATTGAATCCCACATTTGTAAGTGGACAGTCAGCTCAAAAGAAAGGTCACTGGACTTGAAATGTTAACTCTGCTTTCTCTGCAAAGAGTAAAAAATGAGGTCTGCAGATGCTGGAGATCACAGCTGCAAATGTGTTGCTGGTCAAAGCACAGCAGGCCAGGCAGCATCTCAGGAATAGAGAATTCGACGTTTCAAGCATAGGCCCTTCATCAGGAAGGGCCTATGCTCGAAACGTCGAATTCTCTATTCCTGAGATGCTGCCTGGCCTGCTGTGCTTTGACCAGCAACACATTTGCAGCTTTCTCTGCAAAGATGCTACCAGTTCCGTTGAGTTTGCCCAGCAGTTTTTTTATTTATAAAACCATTTCCTCTTTCCATTTTCACCTGTTAAACCATCATAACAACAGCCCCAAAGGGCATTAATCAGTTTAGCTCAGTTGACTAGATCATTAGTTTACAGAGTAGCATGATGCCAACAGCATGAGTTCAATGAAGAGCTCTCCTTTTCCCTTGCCTGAGTTCTGGTGGTCCCAGGTTAAATTGCCGTCAGTTGATTTTTGTTTTCTCTCTCTAAGGAGAGAGCAGCCCCTATGGTCTGGTAAGACAGTGGTGACACAATAAAGGACATTGGACAAGGTCATTTTTGTACATGCGCTCCAATTTGTCCTACTTTGCAATGTCGTCATGCCTTGGCGCTTTCATGGTGCAGTAGTATTACTGAACTAGTGATCCTGAGACCAAGTTAATGCTTTGAGCACCCAAGTTGGAATGTAACAACAGCAGAGGCTCCACTTAGATTTTAAATAAACATAACCTGAAATTCGAAATTTATTAAGATCATACAAGTATGAATTATTTTTTGGAGGTCCCCAGCATCACAACTGCCAGTTTTCAGCCAATTTGATTCAATCCTCACGACATCAGGATTAGATGTGAAGTCTGATGTGCCGTGACATCCTGATGATCAGCCACTATCACACTGTGACACTTCTGTTAGCTCCCATCACAAAGGGCGAGGTAAGGATTACGTAGCAACAAGCCTCTATTATCGCTCCATGTATTTACAAATGTAGACCTCAATCACAGAGACTTGCATGTTTAGACCAAAAAAAATGAATTCAAATGTACTGTGTCACACTTCCCTCAGCATGCCATGTTCCAAGAGGACAACTCGGTAAGATGGAGGGAGAGTTTTATACCATTGGGCAGCATGGTGGCTCAGTGGTTAGCGCTGCTGCCTCATAGAACCAGGGACCCGGGCTCAATTCAGCCTCTGGTGACTGTCTGTGTGGAGTTTGCACATTATCCTAGTGTCTGCGTGGGGATGCTCTGGTTTCGTCCACAATCCAAAGATGTGCAGGTTAGGTGGATTGGCCATGCTAAATTGCCTGCAGAATCCAGGAATGTGTAGGTAAACTGCATTTGTCAGGGGAAATGTAAAGTAATAGAATAGAGGAATAGATCTGGGTGTGATACTTTTCAGAGAGTCATGGGGACTTGTTGGGCCATGTAGCCTGTTTCCATTTGTAGGATCTATATGGATCATCTGCCATAGCATGACAATGATATCATAAGGATGTCCCTTAAAGGTATATCTATTGTAAGATATAACAGAAAACCCCTCTTTTCCTAAGTTACATGTAATCCCAAATAGCTATATCATTGTTCGTAGACAGTCAGTTATTAAATGTGTAAAAAGAGTTAGCAAGATTAATAATTCAAGCTTTGATATAATGTTTTGGACATTTGGCAACTGGTCCTTATCTGGGCAGATTGTTTACCCATTGCAAAGAAGTATCTCTTACTCTTGGCTGATTTTGGCTGGCATCTTGGTTGTCTTAATGTTGCTAGTTGGTCCTTGGCAAGGTCACACAGTTATCATCAGAATTTTCTTCCTCACTCTCTTTGTGTGATTGGCATAGTGCTGAGCTGGCATCTGTTCCTTCACAATCTAGCTTCGTGGAACCAATCTGAAGCCCATCTAATCTTCACTATTCTATTTTAGTCCATATGTTTATCCAATGACTATTTAAATGCCCTTAAAGTTGATGAGTCTACTACTGTTGCAGGCAGTGCGCTCCATGCCCCTACTACTCTCAGAGTAAAGAAACTACCTCTGCCATCTGTCTTTATCTATCACCCCTCAATTTAAAGCTATGTCCCCTCATGCTAGCCATTACCATCCAAGGAAAAAGGCTCTTACTGTTCACTCTATCTAACATTCTGATTACCTTAGACATCTTAATTAAGTCACCTCGCATCCCTCTTCTCTCCAACGAAAACACTGTCTATAATTTCTAAGGTTGCCTCTACTCCCCTTCTTGAACAAGGGAACAACATTTGCTATCCTCCAGTCTTCAGGCACTAGTCCTGTAGACAATGACAACATTAAGCTCAAAGCCAAAGGCTCTGCAATCTCCTCCCTAGCTTCACATAGAATCCTTCACACTTCCCAGAATTGCTAACACATCCTCCTTGTGAACCGTAGTCCCATCTAGTCTAGTAGTCCGTAACTCAGTATTGTCCTCAACAACATTATTTTTTATCAGTGTGAATTTCCAGTATCTATACCCCTTATGATTTTATAAATATCTGTAAGGTCACCCTTCAACCTCCGATATCCTGGTAAATTTCTTCTGAACTTCTTCAGCTTAATAATATCCTTCCGATAACTGTATAATGTTTTTCTGTTTTTGCTTTTCTGTTAAGGAAGGCCTATGGGGCCTAACTCCAGTTTTAACAAGGATTTGCATGGGAACCAATGCTTCACATAAAGTTATTTCACTTAAATTCACCATTTACAGGAATACAGCCGACTATAATCACCCGCCCACTTCTCCCACCCCAGTAATACTACTTGCAATAAATATACATTTTTAATCAGAAATAAAATAAAAATACAGACACTTATAAAAATTAAAGGTCAGGCAATTTTGTTCATTAACTCTCTAGTCAAGGCTGTAGCACCAGTGCAATGATCCAACACATTCTGCAACATGTAGGTAGAATCTGGAGCGATTGTAATGAGGTCAGTGAGGTGGACGTCATAGAGTATGAGTTCCCTTGATTAGGGCTGTTAATCTGGTCCAATCATGGAGCCCTGGCAGACAGATCTAAACAGGAGGGTCAGAGGTTCACATCACTCTGAGTGGTAAGGTCCTCGGGAGTGTTGCTGAACAAAGAGACCTTAGAGTGCAGGTTCATAGCTCCTTGAATGTGGAGTTGCAAGTAGATAGGATAGTGAAGAAAGCGTTTGATATGTTTTCCTTTATTAGTCAGAGTATTGAGTACAGGAGTTGGGAGGTCATGTTGCAGCTGTACAGGACATTGGTTAGGTCACTGTCAGAATATTGCGTGCAATTCTGGTCTCCTTCCTATCAGAAAGATGTTGTGAAACCTGAAAGGGTTCAGAAAAGATTTATAAGGATGTTGCCAGGGTTGGAGGGTTTGAGCTATAGGGAGAGGCTGAACAGGCTGGGGCTGTTTTCTCTGGAACATCTGAGGCTGAGGGGTGACCTTATAGAGGTTTACAAAATTATGAGGGGCATGGATAGGGTAAATAGACAAAGTCTTTTCCCTGGGGTTGGGGAGTCCAGAACTAGAGGGCATAGGTTTAGGTTGAGAGGGGAAAGATTTAAAAGAGACCCACGAGGCAACCTTTTCACACAGAGGGTGGTACGTGTATGGCATGAGCTGCCAGAGGAAGTGGTGGAGGCTAGTACAATTGCAGCATTTAAGAGGCATTTGGATGGGTATATGAATAGGAAGGGTTTGGAGGGATATGGACCAGGTGCTGGCAGGTGGACTAGATTGGGTTGGGATATCTTGTCAGCATGGAAGGGTCTGTTTCATGCTGTACACCACTATGACTCTATGACTCTAGCTGGCTTAAGGCCCAGTGTCAAGGACTATGCAAGTGTAGATACGGGATGACGGGACACTGGCCTCTGTGAAGTTATTTCAGAGCCCTTGTGGTAATTGCATTCCTGGGTTCAAATAGAAGGAAGTCTTGCTTTTACACAGCACAATTTACAACTTCAGGCTGTCCCAGGTCTTCACAGCCCATACAGTAAATTCAACCTCTAGTGACTTCTGCCATAAAGCAAATGCAGCAGCCAATTTGAACACAGCAAGATCCCACAGATGGCAATATGATAATGACCTATCTGTTTCAGTACCACTGATGTAGGAACAAATATTGGTTGGAAAGCTGGGAGATCTCCCCTGTTCTTCATCGAATAGTCACCCTGGGAGTGAGAAGGGGCCTTGTATAAGGGACCTCATCAGAGAGCACTTCTGACAGTGTAGCACTCTCTCAGTACTTCCATAAAATAATATTACTTATCAAATGTTATATAAAGCAGCGTTAAATAATTGGCTTCCATTTAGGAATAGCATCCAGTTTGAATGGTTTAAAAACAGTCAAGTGTGTTCAATCACTGAATAATCATTGTTGGTTTGTTTATAGCAATAGCTGTCATTTAACTCTCAATTGTCTCAACAGACTCCCTGCTTGTTGAATTGAGATGTTGAGTATAGCTATTTAGAGATCTAGGCATGCCAATACTGATTTCTAATTCTGAGTCCAGTCATGACAAAACCAGGAGCGGGATGTGACCAGAAAGAGTCAGTGAGCTCCTTAATGGGGCACTCGGCTGTACTGATGGTAAGCTGGGAGGGAGGTGTGAGGTTACCATGAGGGACTCTCCTTCTCAATCTCTCCCCTCACTTGGAGCATGATGACCTTCAGGGTAAACAACCACCAATGAGGGAGTAGCCCTATGATCTGGTAAGACAGTAGTGACTCTTTACCTCTTTTCTCAAGTTGATCAATAAAAGGTAACGAGAAAGTTGAGATGGTAGCTTGCGCGGTGTGGATATAGCTAGACCCTTCTGTGCAAAATAATCAGCAACTCAACCAGCCTGAGCTTGGAGCTCTGTTTGAACTTGTCCATCAATAATAAATGATTAATGCTTGCAGTTCATTATGTTCTTCGCTGAGATAATTATAGGTTTGACCTTACTCCTTCACAGCTCCTTAGTTATATTCAGTAGGATGTGATTTTATATTTCTGCCACAGATCTTGTTGGCTCTTAGCTTTCTCCCAGTTGATTTTAACCTACTGCGAATCCTCTTGCAAGGATGCCTTCCTTGAAGAAGTTCTCCTCCTCCCTTTCTCCTAATCATACACCAGAGGAAGGTGAGTAGGTGATATCATTGATTTTGCAATCACAATTATAACATTCTTAACGTAACTGCTGAGTTTCAGAAAATCTGTAACAACTTGTTGCTGAAGGATCAACGGGAGCTGTGTTAGAGCTCTGTGGGTATGACATCTCTTTATTTGCTTTATCATTTAAATTCATCAGTTGCTATCATGGAATGACTGAGACAAACCAAATTGACCACAGAAAGACAAGTCTTTACACTTTCCAACAATGTAATTAGGTAATTACTATCAAACAGCCTATTCAGAACTGAAAATTAACTAAGACAAGTGTGGAAACTCAATCACTCAAATTTTAACTGTTGCTGGAGATTTTAAAATCTCTTTCTTTGCTATTTTCCTTTTCTTTTTCTTGTCGATCAAGTCTGCATCTCTGTCTTTTTTATTTATTTTTTAACCTGATTTGACATTACATCAACCAACCCTAATTTTCACATTCTTCCCAGACATTACACTGTCAATTTTATAAAACTTCAACCTGATTGGTTAAGGACACACTTAGTTCTGCTGTCTTCATTCAACCAGTCCTTCATTCTGCCATTAGCAGCTCAGACTCACAGCAACAAAAATTGAAAAATGTGAACACTTTAAGATGGGTCTGACTAATGTCTAATATCTTTACATCATAGAATTCCTATAGTATGGAAGCAGGCCATTCAGCCTATCAAGTCCACACTGACCCTCCAAACATCATCCAACCCAGACCCACCCCCATACCTGTAACCCTGCACTTCCCATAGCTAATCCACCTAGCTTGCACATCCCTTGACTCTATGGGCAATTTAGTACAGGAATCCAGCCAACCTGCACACCTTTGGACTGTAGGAGGAAACTAGAGCAAACCCAGGCAGACACGGGGAGAATGTGCAAACTCCTCACAGACAGCTGCCCAATGCTGGAATCGAACCCAGTGCCAGTGAGCCACCATGCCACTCAGATGCCCAGCTACAATGCGATCCATTGATTAGTTTGCTTTTGGGGAGCTTGACTCTGCAAACAGTAAAGAGGTGCAGAAACCTGTGCTTAAACTGAACTATGTCATTAGCTATGCTGTTTAATTATCAGCCACTGGCATTTCTCCACCAATGCAATGACCCTCCTGCTCTAGGAAGCAAGGAGAAACTACTTCTATTGACAGGAGGCTTGGTAACCAGGGAAACAGACTTGAGATGACTGACAAAGGTCATTATATCCTGACACTCCTATTTCCATCTGCATGGATCTCTGTCTCTTCATTAGCACCTCTCAGACACACACTGAAACTGCTGGAAATCTCAAATAGAAATCAAAGGTGTTGGAATTGCTCATCTGTTTCGATTGTATCAATATCACAGACTAACAGTAATATTCCATCAACAACTTTTATTTTAAATACAGATGTGAGTAAAAATGCGATAATGATGGGATAATGAAAAGACAAGAGGTGCAAGTTCACAGCTCCTTGAAAGTGAAGTCACAGATAGACAGGGTGGTGAAAAAGGCTTTCGGCACAGTTGCTTTACCCAGCCAGCCTATTGGGTATTGGAGTTGGGACGTCTTATTGCAGCTGTACAAGACGTTGTTGAGGCCACATTTGGAGTACCACTTGCAGTTCTGATCGCCCTACTATAGAAAAGATATTATTAAACTGGAACGAGTGCAGATAAGATTAACTAGGATGCTACCCCGACTGGAAGGTTTGAATTATAAGGGGAGGCTGGATAGGCTGGGACTTTCTTCCATGGAGTGTAGGAGGCGGAGGGGTGACCTTATAGAGGCTTATCAAATCGTGAGAGGCCTACATAAGGTAGATAGCCAACAGCTTTTCCCCATGGTAGGGGAGTCTAAAACTAGAGGGCACAGGTATATGGTGAGTGGGGAAAGATGCAGAAGGGTCTAGAGAGGCGCCTTTTTCACAGAGAGGGTGATCAGTACCTAGTGGGCTGCCAGAGTCAGTGGTGGAGACAAGTACAATTTTGTCATTCAAGAAACATTTACGCAGGTACATGGATGGGATAGATATGGAGGGATATGGACTAAACACAGGCAAATGGGACTAGTTTAATTTTGGAAGCTGAGCAGTATAGGAGTGTTGAGCTGAAAGGCCTGTTTCCCATGCTATAGACGGCTATGACTGTATCACACTATGAGCAAATCTATTGTTGTCATGTTGATCGATGGATAGCCATTGGTCAGAACAGGACAGCAAGGGAGACCTGCTGCTCTTCTCTGAACTGGTGGCACGTGGCTTTTAAGATGCACCTGAGGGTTCCCCTTAATGTCACTTCTGAAAGTTAGCACAATGAAGCTCTCTGTGAAGAGAGGTGAGAGGGACGAAGGTTGTTTCAGTGAAGTAGAGCAGGCTGGGTGGGGCAGTGGTTCCATCCAGTTGTGGTGTACAACATTCTGAGGGGCAAAGACAGGTCAGAGCAGAGAAACCTTACCCCTTAGTAAAGGGGTTAGTAACCAGGGAGGCACAGCTTTAAGGTGAAAAGCAGTAGGTTAAGAGGGGATTTAAAATAAAACAATTCAACCAGAGGCTGGTAGGTATCTGGAACTCACTACCAGTGAGGATAGTAGAAGCAGAAACCTGCAAGATATTCAAGAATGATTTAAACGAATATATACCATAGCATGTGCTAGAAAATGGGATTAGAATGGATAGATGCTTGATGACCAGCATGGACTTGATAGGCTGAATGGCCTGTTTCCATGCTGTAAAAACTTTGTGACTCGCTACCAGTACTGCTAATTGTGATCACAAGCACTTCAGTGGACTTGAATCCATAACCTTAGATTGCAAAAGGGAGATTGCTACCAACTACACACCCAACACATTATCACAAGGGGCACTCAACAAGTCAGACAGCATCTGTGCAGAGAGACAGTGTTCAGGTATTGAATTCAATGAAACTTCTTCAGAACTGAAATGGAGTCATACACAGACTGAGAGAGAGGGGTACAGAAAGTGGGAGAGAGAGAGGGGGGCACAGACAGACAGAGAGAGAGGGACAGAGAGAGGGAGAGACAGAGGGGGGCACAGACAGACAGAGAGATAGGCGCAGACTGAAAGAGAGAGGCACAGAGAGTGGGAGAGAGAGAGGGGCAAAGACAGACAGAGAGAGAGGCTGAGAGAGAGGGAGACAGATAGGAACAGACAGACAGAGAGAGAGAGGGGCACAGAGAGAGGGAGAGACAGAGAGGGGCACAGATACAGAGATAGGCAGAGAGAGAGGGAGAGAGAGAGGTGCACAGACAGAGAGAGAGAGAGAGGCATACAGAAAGGGAGAGAGAGAGAGGCACAGACAGAGTGTTGCTGTGGTTCTGTTCGCCGAGCTGGGAATTTGTGTTGCAGACGTTTCGTCCCCTGTCTAGGTGACATCCTCAGTGCTTGGGAGCCTCCTGTGAAGCGCTTCTGTGATCTTTCTTCTGGCATTTATAGTGGTTTGTCTCTGCCACTTCCAGTTGTCAGTTCCAGCTGTCCGCTGCAGTGGTCGGTATATTGGGTCCAGGTCGATGTGCTTATTGATTGAATCTGTAGATGAATGCCATGCCTCTCGGAATTCCCTGGCTGTTCTCTGTTTGACTTGTCCTATAATAGTAGTGTTGTCCCAGTCGAACTCATGTTGCTTGTCATCTTCGTGTGTGGCTACTAAGGATAGCTGTTCATGTCGTTTCATGGTTAGTTGGTGTTCATGGATGTGGATCATTAGCTGTCTTCCTGTTTGTCCTATGTAGTGTTTTGTGCAGTCCTTGCATGGGATTTTGTACACTACATTGGTTTTGCTCATGCTGAGTATCGGGTCCTTCGTTCTGGTGAGTTGTCTGAGAGTGGCTGTTGGTTTGTGTGCTGTTATGAGTCCTAGTGGTCGCAGTAGTCTGGCTGTCAGTTCGGAAATGTTCTTGATGTATGGTAGTGTGGCTAGTCCTTTGGGTTGCGGCATGTCCTTGTTCCGTTGTCTTTCCCTGCGGCATTTGTTGATGAAATTGCGTGGGTATCCGTTTTTGGCGAATACATTGTATAGGTGTTCTTCTTCCTCTTTTTGCAGTTCTGGTGTACTGCAGTGTGTTGTGGCTCTTTTGAACAGTGTCTTGATGCAACTTGGTTTGTGTGTGTTGGGGTGGTTGCTTTCGTAGTTCAGAAGTTGGTCTGTGTGCGTGTGGCTTTCCTGTATACCTTTGTGGTGAAATCTCCGTTCGGTGTTCTCTGTACTATCACTTCTAGGAATGGGAGTTGGTTGTCCTTTTCTTCCTCTCTAGTGAATCGAATTCCTGAGAGTGTGGCATTGATGATCCGGTGTGTGTTCTCTATTTCTGTGTTTTTAATGATTACAAAGGTGTCATCCACATATCTGACCCAGAGTTTGGGTTGAATTTGCGGTAAGATTGTTTGTTCTAATCTTTGCATTACTGCTTCTGCTATCAGTCCAGAGACGGGTGAGCCCATGGGTGTGCCATTGATTTGTTCATATATTTGGCTGTTGAATGTGAAGTGTGTTGTGAGGCACAGGTCCAGTAGTTTGAGTATGCTGTCTTTGTTGATAGGTCCACCGTCCTGTTGTCTGTTCTGTATGTCCAGCAGGTTCACTATTGTTTCTCTGGCTAGGGTTTTGTCGATAGAGGTGAACAGTGCCATTACATCGAATGAGACCATAGTTTCTTTCTTGTCTATGTGTATATTTCTGATGATGTCCAAGAATTCCTGTGTTGACTGTATAGAGTGTCTGAATCCGCTGACCAGGTGTTTCAGTTTCTGTTGTAGTTCTTTAGCCAGTTTGTGTGATGGTGTCCCTGGTAGTGATACTATGGGTCTGAGTGGCATGTCTGGTTTGTGCACTTTAGGTAGTCCATTGAATCTGGGGGTGTTGCTGCTTTCAGGTTTCATTCTCTGTAGGTCAAACCTGGTTATCTGTCCTTTTTTTTGTAGGTTCCTCAGTGTGTTGTTTATGCTATTGGTGAGCTGTGGGGATGGGGTCAAACTCCCTCTTTTGGGAGGTGTTGGTATCTGCAAGTAGTTGTTGCGCTTTTTGGATGCACTCTGCTCTGTCTAGGATGACCACCATTCTGCCTTTGTCTGCTGGTAGTATGATTATGTTGTTATCGTTTCGTGGTGATTTTAGTGTTCAAAGTTTGTGAGGCATTCCTAGAGGCATGGCACTCATCCACAGATTCATTCAATAAGCACATCGACCTGGACCCAATATACCGACCACTGCAACGGACAGCTGGAACTGACAACCGGAAGCAGCAGAGACAAACCACTATAAATGCCGGAGGAAACATCACAGAAGTGCTTCACAGGAGGCTCCAAAGCACTGAGGATGTCACCTAGACAGGGGACGAAATGTCTGCAACACAAATTCCCAGCTCAGCGAACAGAACCACAACAACGAGCACCCGAGCTACAAATCTTCTCCCAAACTTTGAAGAGAGAGAGTGAGGCACAGACAGACAGAGAGAGAGAGGCAGAGAGAGAGGGAGAGAGAGAGAGAAAGGCACAGAGAGTTGGAGAGAGAAAGGGGCACAGACACTCAGAGAGAGAGAGGCAGAGAGGGAGATAGAAGAGGGCACAGACAGACAGAGAGAGAGTGATAGGCACAGACAGAGAGAGAGACACACAGAGAGAGGGAGAGACAGAGGGGTGGCACAGACAGACAGACAGAGAGGCAGAGAGAGGGGGAGAGAGAGAGATAGAGGCACAGACTGAGAGAGAAAGAGAGAGAGGCAGAGAGAGGGGTAGACAGAAGGGTGCACAGACAGAGAGAGAGAGAGATAGGCACAGACAGACAGAGAGAGAGGTACAGAGAGAGGGAGAGACAGAGGGGAGCACAGACAGAGAGAGAGGCATAGAGAGACACAGAGAGAGTGAGGCACAGACAGACAGACAGAGAGGCAGAGAGAGGGGGAGAGAGAGAGAGTGACACAGAGAGAGTGAGGTACAGAGACAGTGAGAGAAAGGCGCACAGAAATGTGATAGTTTAATGATGTTGAAAGGAGGCAAAAAGAAGTAGAATAAAAGAGAAGTTCTGGGGTAGGACGAAGGGAGAAATTAAATGACAAAGACATCATGTGACAAAAGGCAAAGGGAATAATCATAGAAGTCACGAAGACATAAAGGGTTTACCCAGAATACACGTGAATGGCTGAAAAATGAAAAGTTCTCTCTGAATGCAAAAACATAAAAGAGCAAGACTAAGTCTGGCATTTGGCAAAAAAATCAAAAATCTGGACAGGAACCCAGCATCCATATGTCAATGCAAATATAAAGTTGGGACTAAGTCAAAGTGCACCTAAACCATAATGTGCACATTAGGTACATGTAATATCTTTCACTCACATCAGCATGTTCATTACATTAAAGGATTTACAGTTGCTCCCGTTTGAAAATGCTGATGCTGAGAATACATTTGAGGGAAGATTTATGAAAGTAGGTGTTGCATAGTACAACTATACACAATACCCATTACACATTATTCAACATCATTCAGGAATCAGTGGAGTGTGCACGTTCTCCCTCTGTCTGTGTGAGCTTCGTCTGGGTGCACCGGCTACCTCACACAGTCCAAAGATGTACAGGTTAGGTAGACTGGCCACTCTAAATTTCCACATAGTGTTCAGGGATGTGCAGACTAGGTGGATTGGCCAAGGGAAATCCAGGGTTACAGGTATAAGGTAGGGGAATCTCTGTCTGTCTGTGCCCCCTCAGTCTCCCTCTCTGCCTCTCTCTCTCTGTCTGCCTATGCCACCCTCTGTCTCTCCCTCTCTGCCCCTCTCTCTCTCTCTGTCTGTCTGTGCCCCTCTCTGCCTCTCTCTCTCTCTCTGTCTGTGCCCCCCCCTTTCTCTCCCTTTCTGCCTCTCTCTCTGTCTGTCTGTGCCCCTCTCTGCCTCTCTCTCTCTCTCTGTCTGTGCCCCTCTCTGTCTCCCTCTCTGCCTCTCTCTCTCTCTGTCTGTGCCCCTCTCTGTCTCCCTCTCTGCCTCTCTCTCTCTGTCTGTCTGTGCCCCTCTCTGTCTCCCTCTCTGCCTCTCTCTCTCTCTGTCTGTGCCCCTCTCTGTCTCCCTCTCTGCCTCTCTCTCTCTGTCTGTCTGTGCCCCCCTCTGTCTCCCTCTCTGCCTCTCTCTCTCTGTCTGTCTGTGCCCCCCTCTGTCTCTCCCTCTCTGCCTCTGTCTGTCTGTGCCCCTCTCTGTCTCCCTCTCTGCCTCTCTCTCTCTTTGTCTGTTTTTGCCCCCCTCTGTCTCTCCCTCTCTCTGTGCCTCTCTCTCTTAGTCTTGCTCTTCTATGTTTTTGCGTTCAGAGAGAACTTTTCATTTTTCAGAGGGTTGGTGTGGACTCGACGGACTGAATGGCCTGCTTCCACAATGTAGTGACTCTATCTTTCAATGAATAAATCAAATTCCTTTTAGTTAATATTGAAAAGTACTAGATCTGAACAAAGACTGCATAGAAATCTCTACTTCAATGAATGGATACAGGGATCACACTGGAATATTGTGTGCAGTTTTTGTGTCCTTATCAGAGGATGAATGTTCTAACTAAGGAGGGGGTGCAGTCAAGGATTACCAGACAAATTCCTGAGTAGGCAGAACTGACATATGAAGGGAGGCTAGATTAGTGAAGATCATATTCACTGGTGTTCAGAAGAATGAAAGGGAATCTTATGGCCTAGTGCTCCAGTTTCCTCCCACAGTCCAAAGATGTGTAGGTTGGGTGGATTAGCCATGCTATATTGCGCATAGTGTCCAGGAATGTGTAGGCTTGGTGGATTGGCCATGGGAAATGTAGGGATGGGGTAGGGGGTGAGTCTGGATGGGATGCTTTTCAGAGAATTAGGGTGGCCCGATGGGCAGAATGGCCTGCATCCACACTGT
This sequence comes from Hemiscyllium ocellatum, assembly GCF_020745735.1. Taxonomy (NCBI): domain Eukaryota; kingdom Metazoa; phylum Chordata; class Chondrichthyes; order Orectolobiformes; family Hemiscylliidae; genus Hemiscyllium; species Hemiscyllium ocellatum. The sequence continues at coordinate 101,669,734 of NC_083410.1, forward strand.
AGGGATTCTATGTAATATGTATGAAAGCTTAAAAATTCTAACATGAATAGACAGGGTAAATGCAGGAGAGATGACTGGGGAGTCCAGAACCAGGGATGACAGTCTAAGAATATGGGATAGGCCATTCAGGTCAGAGATGAGGAGAAATTTCTTCATCTAGTGAATGGTGAGCCTGTAGAATTTTCTAGCGCAGAAAGCGATTGAGGCCAAAGCATTGAATGTTTTCTGGAAGGAGTTTGATATCGTTGTTAGGGCTGAAGGGATCAAAAGCAGGAGCAGGGACTGAGTTGGTTGATCAGCCATGATCATGGTGGATGGTAAAACAGGCTGGAAAGGGCCTACTCCTGCATCTATTTTCTTGGCTTCTACAGTGTTCTTTATTTTTCAAGTCCCACATTCAAATCCTTGGAAAGAACGAACAGAAATCCATTCACAAAACAGGGTCGTATTCCGGCTGTGTGTCCAAGTGCTGCTCATTGAATTAATACGGCCTCAGTGACTGTTGTTACACTGAAAAGCAGATCAAAACTCTGACCCTAATTAGAAATGTGTGCCCAGGAAGTGGGTACTGTGATGCAAACGTGATCGGTCAGACTTATAATGTCTGGGGGTTTAAGTACGACATACCTCAACAGTACAATTGGCAAGCAGAATCCACCACAATTTATAAAGACCACAGAATCTCTCTTTGTGCTGTTGCTAGTGCAGCTGAGTAAATTACTTTTAAAATTTCTCATCAAACAATTTCAATTAAATGTGTTAATGATCTTCTTATGACAGAAAGCAATCATCTTACCTTTCAAGGTTATGGATACTGACTCAAATGCAAGTACATTTTATCAAACATAATTGTCTTTGTTTTTGGCACTAAATGACTTTTCCCTTAATATTATATCTGCACGGAATAAATCAGGATTTATATTATTTTCAGTGTGCACAGTTCCCTTGGCTTTAATAATTTCACTGCTTTAATTTTTGACCCAATAAACTGCACCATTTGACTCCCTGAGTGTCCCACATGTAGAGGCAAACTAATCAGCTCCTCTCTTAAAAGATTGTTGTCGGTTTGTTCTTCATAGTTTGCTGGGGAGTCGCAAAATGGTTTTTTGGAATGAACAAAGCAAATTTGGTTCGTTTATTGTCTGAAAAACCATTTAATAATGAGACATTACTCCCTCTCTCTCTCTCTCTCTCTCTCTCTCTCTCTCATTTAGCAGACCAGTAAATGAGACAGGAGTACGAGTCATGCTTCCAATTGGTAGCTCACCCAAACACTTCCGACAGTAACTTCTGAATCCATGGCTTTTCCAGCCAACAAGGACAAGGGTAGCAGGTATCACTGATTGCAAGTTCTCCTCCAAGCCGCACACCTAAGAACAAAATCACCGTTCCTTCAGCATTGCTGGGTCAAATTCCAGGAACTGAGAGCATTGTGGGTCTACCTTCCCAACGTGGAATACAGTGGATTCACCATCACCTTCTGAAAAGTGACTAAGGATGGACCATCATTGCTGACTTTGCAGGTGATACCCACATCTTGCGAACGAACATAAACCAGAAGCAAACAGCTGTGGGCTGCAATTAGAGGCGACTACAATAAGAGCAACAACAACTTATGTCGTGCCCTTAATGTCATGAAACACTGCAAGCTGATATAACACCAATTTGATGCTGTCCCATATAAGATTATATTAGGATAAATGACCATGGGTGAAAGAGATAGGTTATAAGTGCCCTCCGAAAGGGGAAAAAAGAGGAGAGACTGAAATAATGTAGGTTAGATGGGCTTCAGATTGGTTTCACAGGTCAGTACAACATTGAGGGCGAAAGAGTGTGTACTGCACTGTACTGTTCTATATTCTGTGTTCTAGAAGGTAGGGCCCTTTAGGCTGTAAAGTCTAAAGCCCAGGGCTCAGTTATTGGATATTACAGCCACCAATAATTGAGGAGAAAGAAACAGTGATAGTGGCAAAATGTTAGAATTGAATGAGAACAAAGATTTGGGGGTGGGGCAGTGGGGAGGGGGATGTTGGTGAGCTGACTGTTGGTCAACTGGACATTGAAGAGCTAGGGGAGCTGAAGGCCATAGTGAGAATTTGGAAACAAGGAAGAGAATTTGAAAATCAAGGTGTTTCTGGACCAGAGGCCAGTGTTGGTGAGCAAGCACAGGTACAACAGAGGAACAGAGTCTGTGAGCATGTGCAGCAAAGGATTCTAATGGGCAGACTGGCCAGAAACTGGGTTCAGGCATTCCAGATGTGACAACAGCAAGGATGAGGATCTTAGCAGCGGATGAGTGGAGGCACGTAAGGAGGGAACAGACATGGAAAGAGGAGGTCCCGATGAAAATGAAGGTATGTGCTCAGAAGTTCAGCTCAGAAGCAGATAGTTTCAATGTTTGAGACTCAGTCATTGGGCAAGTATAGTGGCAAAGTGGTTAGCACTGGTTGAATGCTGTTTGGAGGGTTGGTGCATACTCAATGGGCTGAATGACCTCTTTCTACACTGTAAGGATTCTATGGTTCTAAGTACTGGAAGTGGGGATGGTTCATGTTGGGAGCATTTGGCAAAGACCAAGCCAATGTCTCTCACATACCTAGCTGGAAAAAGCGTTGTGGTCATACAGTAGTGCACATCAGACAAGCATCATTACAAAATGGAAGTAGTGAAGGGAGTGGAGAAAGGTGGCAATGATGTGGAGCTGTAGGACATAAGTTTACAATTACAGCATAATGTGGTTGCCCTCAATCAAGAGTGACATCTACTCAGGGTCTCTAGTTACTGCTGTCAGTTTTCATTGAATTGAATCAGATAATTCCAGGCTCACAGATCTTTGTGTACAGGGGCAGGTTGGGGGCATGAGGTCATAAGATCTGGAGAGCAGGAGTTGTTTGAAGTCTGCATGTAACTTTGTTCAACATGGAAACCTTGGTGAACCGCCATTGTTACTTTCTTGACTGTAACCATGCCTTGGATTGTTGCAGCGTACCTATAGATTGTGCTTCTCCCAATGACTCCATTTTGTACGGTTACCTCACCATGGTACCTGTACACTCGGTGTTCTCTTGGCCGTGAATTCCTGTGCTACACTGTTAAAACGCCACATGAGATCTGGGCTACACTGCCACCACTTGCAGCTCTAGAATGTAGTGTAGACTGCCAATCCATGTTAAAAAGATTAAATTGTATGAGTGCCAATAACAAATGTTTGCCAAAATATGAATTGATTTTTCCAATACTTATTCAGAATGCTCAATTATGATGTGTGAACGATTAACATGCCATTCTTTCTAATCAAGTACAGCATGTGGTGGATGCATTAATGAGTAGACACTTATAACATAAATTCTGCTCAGGGGTACCCTTGATTTTCTGGTCCCTGATTTCAATAGATGGACCATTAAGGCAGTGCATGTGCCAATGTCATTAATATCCCACGGGTATACCGTCTGAAAGTAAAAGCTGACCTTCTCTTGCCTGGTTGTTAAACTTTGGGCTTTTTTTTCTACATCATGGGCAATTGCAAAAGGATGCTCTTGACTTCAAATGAACTTTGTCCTATCTTTATAGATGCACCATAGAAAGTATTCTATCTAGACACATCACAGCTTGGTGTGGCAACTCTGGTCCTCTGCCCAGAACCGTAGGAAATTACAGAGAGTTGTGAACACAGCCCAGTCCATTACACAAACCAGCCTTCCATCCATTGACTCCATCTAGACTTCCACTCTCTCGGGAAAGCAAAGATCCCTCCCACTCTGGTTATACTTTCTTCTAATCTCTTCTATCGGGTAGAAGATACAAAAAGCTTAAGCACACGTGCCAACAGGTTCAAGAACAGTTTCTCCCCTGTTGTTAATAGACTTCTGAATGGACCTGGGTTAAAAACAAGGACTGCAGATGCTGGAAACCAGAGTCTGGATTAGAGTGGTGCTGGAAAAGCACAGCAGGTCAGGCAGCATCCGAGGAGCAGAAAAATTGACATTTCGGACAAAGATGGAGGGCTTTTGCCCGAAACATCGATTTTTCTGCTCCTCAGATGCTGCCTGACCTGCTGTGTTTTTCCAACACCACTCTAATCTCGTGTCTTAAAGATCAGCAAAGCCATCTACATGTGGAACCACAGGAGATGGAGGAGATAGTAAATGGAGTATTTTGCATCAGTGTTTACTGTAGAGCAAGAATTGGAAGATGGAGAACGTGGAGAAATAAATAGTGACATCTTGACATATGTCCATGTTACAAAAGAGGAGATGCTGGATCTCGTAAAATGCATAAAGTTGGATAAATCCCTAGAACCTGATCAGGTGTACCCTGGAACTCTGTGGAAAGCTAGAGAAGTGATTGCTGGGCACCTTGCTGAGATATTTGTATCATCGATAGTCGTAGGTGAGGTGCCGGAAGACTGGAGGTTGGCAAATGTGGTGCCACTATTTAAGAAAGGTGGTAAGGAAAAGTCAGGGAACTGTAGACCAGTGAGCTTGACCTCAGTGGTGGGCTGGTTGATGGAGGGAATCCTGAGGGGCAGGATTCACTTGTATTTGGAAAGACAAGGACTGATTAGGGATTGTTGGCATGGCTTTGTGCATGGGAAATCGTGGCTCACTAACTTGATTGAGTTTTTTTGAAGAAGTAACAAAGAGGATTGATGAGGGCAGAGTGGTGGACGTGACCTATATGGACTTCAGTAAGGCGCTCGACAAGGTTCCATATGGGAGACTGATTAGCAAGGTTAGGTCTCATGGAAAACAGGGAGAACTAGCCATTTGGATACAGAACTGGATCAAAGGTAGAAGACAGAGGGTGGTGGTGGAAGGTTGTTTTTCAGACTGGAGGCCTGTGACCAATGGTGTGCCACAAGGTTCGGTGCTGGGTCCTCTACTTTTCATCATTTACTTTTCATAAATGATTAGGATGTGAGCATAAGACATATAGTTATTAAGTTTGCAGATGATACCGAAATTGGAGGTGTAGTGGACAGTGAAGAAGATTACATCAGATTACAACAGGATCTTGATCAGATGGGCCAATAGGCCAAGGAGTGGCAGATGGAGCTTAATTTAGATAAATGCGAGGTGCTGCATTTTGGAAAAGCAAATCAGGGCAGGATTTATAACTTAATGGTAAGGTCCTGGGGAGTGTTGCTGAACAAAGAGATCTTTGAGTGCATGCTCATAGTTCCTTGAAGGTGACATTACAGATAGATAGGATAGTAAAGAAGATATTTGCAAAGCTTTCCTTTATTGGTCAGAGTATTGGGTATAGGAGTTGAGAGGTCATTTTACGGCTGTATAGGACATTGGTTAGGCCACTTTTGGGATATTGCATGCAATTCTCGTCTCTCTCCTACTGAAAGGATGTTGTGAAACTTGAAAAATCGACGTTTCGAGCAAAAGCCCTTCGTCAGGAATAGAGGATCAGAATGGGCCCCTCAAATTTTAAATTTAATGTTGTTCTCGCTCTCTGTGCTCCTTCTCTGTAGCTGTAACACTGTGTTCCTCGCTCTGTTCTATTACCCTAATGCATTCTATATGACATGATCTGCCTGTACTGCACGCAAAACAAAACTTTTCGCTGTGGCTGAATACATGTGACAATAATAAATCAAATCAAAAAGAAACAAGGCAAAAATTCCATGTGTCCTTTTGTGAAAAGTGATTTTCAATGTCCTGCAATGTAAAATGGGGAAGTAGGGGGGTCCTTGTCAAACTAAAGCTGACACAAATAGTAGAAGAGGCAACTTAACAGAATGTACATTCTTCCAATTTGAAATTTTCTGAGCTTGCTTTAACTCAGCGGCAGGAAGATATTTGTTTCACTTTCCCTGAGGGATTGTTTTTCTTTTTGTAGTGGTTTATCTTCAAATGATCCTTTTCCAAGTACGTTCTTTCCATTTTTCTGCATTATTAGTGATGACTAATGAGCAAATGTTTTGACATGGTGAAAGCATTTTGACCAGCCATTGGCAGAATTCATGCTTATTTTGTTCCACAAATCCTCGTTTCTGCACTTCAAAGTAACCTCAGACATTTTTGAATTAAAGTTTTTTGCTCAGCAGCTCCTCAGTGGCAGACGTTCAAGATTCATGGGGAGGTGGCAGTATCATAAAGATCACTGGGCTGGTAATCCAGGCTAATGTTAGGGCTAATGTTTGGGAGGCGTGGTTTCAAATCCCACATTGGGCAACTGGTGGAATTGAAATGCGATTTATAAACCTGAATTATAAAGCCAGCTTCAGCTGAAGATTTAGCAATTATTCTAAAAACCCAAATAAAGCAAAGAATTGCAGAATCTGAAACTAAAAGAGAGATTGCTGGAGAAACTCTCTGGACTCGAACCATTAACTCTGTGTTCTTTCCACAGATATTGCCAGGTCATAGAAACACAAGATATAAGAGCAGCTGTAGGCCATTCAGCCCATCGAGTCTGCTCTGCCACTGGTTAAAATGTTTCTCAACCCCATTCTCCTGCCTTCTCCCTGAAACCTTCGATTACAAATGAAGAATGTATCTGTCTTAAAGATACTCAGTGACTAGGCCTCCACAGCCTTCTGCAGGAATGAGTTCCACAGATTCACACTCTCTGGCTTTTCAGCTCAGCTCCAAAGAATGATCCCTTCTCTCTGAGGTTGTACTTTCAGGTCCTAGTGTCTCCTACTAGTGGAAACATCTTCTCCAGGTCCACACTATTCAGACCTGATGAGACTCTTGGGGTATTATTGATAAAACCCATCTGGTTCATCAATCCCACTTTAGGGAAGGAAATCTGAAATCCTTACCCTGATCTGACCTACAACAATGGGGTTGTCTCTCAAAAGCCCCCTGAAATTACTGAGCACACCAATCCATTCAAAGGCAATTACTGATGGAAAACTAACACTGGCTTTGCCAACGAAGCCCACGTTGCTTGGAATAATACATTGCTTGTGGTGGCATGGTGGTTAGCACTGCTGCCTCACAGCGCCAGGGACTCCGGTTTGATTCCAGTGTTGGGTGACTATCTGTGTGGAGTTTGCACATTTTTCCAGTATCTGCGTGAATTTCCTCCAGGTGCTCAGGTTTCCTCCCACAATCCAAAGATGTGCAAGTTAGGTCAATTGGCCAAGCTAGATTTCCCATAACATGTAGGTTAGGTGCATTAGTCAGGGCTAAGTGCAGAAGAATGGGAATTGTGTTTGGGTGGGATAGTCTTCGGAGGGTCAGTGTTATGACATTGGGTAAACCCTCCTGCTTAATTTAAAACCAGCAATTCAGAAAAGATGTATCACGTGCAATAATCTGTAAAAGTTTGAGTGGCCAAGAACTATAGAACATAGAACATAGAACATAGAAGGATACAGCGCAGTACAGGCCCTTCGGCCCTCGATGTTGCGCCGACCGAATCCTACCTAACCTATACTAGCCCAATAACTTCCAAATGCCTATCCAATGCCCGCTTAAATGACCTATGTAAAGTAAAAATTAACAACTTTATTTCTTAAAGTATAACAGAGAATAATTAACTAACCACTATTTACCATTTCTTTCTCTAACCTATCTGTTACCTTCCCTTCTATAATGTGAGTCCGATATAACTCACAATAAGATTTACAAAACAATACTGCTTTTGTCAAACCAGACAGCTTTTGGTTCTTGTCTTCGGATATTCCTGTGTCTTCTTTTCTCCTTGTTAGGAATTACTGCGTCACAGGTCACTGATCGAAAATGTACTTTTAAGAGAGATATTTATTTCAAACAGTCTGTTACAAGCCAGGAGTTGGCAGTTCTCCTCTCAATTGTTCAATAATCCCCCAGTCTTATGCCCCAGAGCATCAGATTGTGTCATTGGCTTTTAAGATTATCAATGTACTCAATTCAAATTTGATTGGAAATTGGTATTTTTTCGAGGTATAATTTAAACTGATTGGCTGAATTTGAATTTGTTTTTTTCTCCAGGCAATGAACTAATCGAGTTGTTTGACCCAGGGTAACACTGTTGCCTTATTGAGATCACTTGGTGCTGTGTCCACTAGTTCTGCTGCTTTTAACTCTCTTACAGGTACACCCACATCTTCATAATGGTCGGTGTGGACTTGTTGGGCTAAAGGGCCTGTTTCTACATTGTAGGGATTCTCAGATTCAAAGAATAAAAAAAAACCTTGTTTCAAGATAGAGTCACAATAATAGAAATGTATAGAAACATACCCTTTGGTCCAACTCATCCATGCCGCCCAGATATTCTACATTAATCTAGCCCCATTTGTCCCATATCCCTTGAAAGCCTTCCTCTTCAGTCGGATGCCTTTTCAACGTTGCAATTGTACCAGCCTCCACCACTTCCTCTGGCAGCTCATTCCACACACGGACCGACCTCTGTGTGAAAAAGACGCCCTTTAGGTCCCATTTAAATGTTTAACAAAAACACACAAATAAAAAAAAAACGGACCTGTAAATGTCATATGTCAGAAAAAAAAAAGAATAATTTCTCTATCAACAGCAGTGAACAAAATTGCACAAAAATCTAAATAATCAGAAAAATCACGTTAAAAAAAATGAACAGCTTCACTTTAAAAAATTGTAAACTTTGTTTTCTCCTGCCTTTAATCTTTCTTGCAAGATTCATGAAAACAGCTTTACCTTTCACTGCAGCAGTAGGACCCACTGAGAAGCTCAATAGGGGGTGCTGCGAAATTAAATCCGAGTTCATTCTGTCTTCAGCACACGCTCGTACATTTCAGAAAGCATGTGGAGATCAAATCCATGCCCTGGGAAGTTATGCCATCAGGAAATGAGCTACAGAGATGAATAATAATAATAAAAAAAAGCAGAGCCCACCCCACATCTTGGAGTTTTCACATTTATACCCCGCCAATAGAGACAGACACCAGGTTGAACAACTATTCTTTCATGTCTTCTGTATAATTTAGCGTCGCTGCTATTTTAATTGTCCTTGTCACCTCTTCAGCTCTGATATATTTTGGGTTTGCCTTTGATGTCAGTTCCACTCAGAAGGTGGCAAATTTGTGGAATTCTCCACCGCAGAAAGCCGTGGAGGCAAACTCACTGAAACTATCTAAGGGGGCAATCGATTTCTTGATACAGATGGAGTGAAGGGGTTTGAGAAGGAAGTGGGAGGATGGTGTTGAGATAAGGTCACGGTCAGTGACAGAGCTGGCTTGACAGGCTTTTCATTTCTAGCTCAATCCGTTTGGGCTGGAAATTTAAGTTGCATCATGGTCCCCACCTCCACAGTGTAAATGTTAGAGACAAATCTGCCCTCATTCTATTGCCCTCATTTCACCTGACAAAGGAGCTTGTAGTTTTAAATAAACCTGTTGATCTATGACCTGGTGTTGTGTGAATTCTGACCTCATCTGCCCCAGTCCAACACCCGCATCTCCACCTCATTCAATCAGCTGGCCCTAAAGCCACTTTTAACAGCCAATCAAATGACTGGCGGCAGCCTGGTCCCAACAGTGCCACTGGGAGCAGTGGCCACTGCTGGGACAGCATTCAATCCTGAATGGAGATCATCAATGGCCGATCCATGGGCATGGGTGGCAGACTCTGTGAATAGGGTGAGACAGCGTGTGGACTGCACACACAGGTCGAAGCAAGGGCAGAAATGTGGAAGGTTAGAGCTGGGGTAGGGAGAGAGAGGGCTCTGGTTTGTCCAGGGGGCATACACTGAAGGTACTCACCACATACCTGACACCAGAGAGCTCCTGGACTCGTGCCAGTGTCCACTGACTGCAGGAATAGTTGCAGCCGGGGTACAGAGTGGCTCTTAACTGGCAATTAATCAGCTGGTAAATGCCTCCATTGGTGCATTGGCGGGCGGTTCACCCTCTCTGAACCTGCCCCACTGACTGCAAAGTTGTGGCAGGGAAGACTGGTCACTGCTGGAAACAGGGTTTTTGGCATTGTGCCCACTTGATCACCTTGCTGGCCTGCCAACTCTCCCCACCAGGATGTAGAAAAATCAGCTCTCTGAACTCTCAGAGAACCCCTACAGTGTGGAAACCCCACGCCGACCCTCTAAGGAGTATCCTCACCCAGACCCACCCTGTAACCTCTCCCTGTAACCATGAATTTCCTACGCCTAATCCACCTAGCCTACATATCTCTGGATGCTCTGGACAATTTAGCACGGCCAATCCACCTAACCCACACATCTTTGGACTGCGGGAGGAAACTGGAGCACCCCAAGGAAACCCACACAGACACAGGGAGAATGTGCAAACTCCACCCAGACAGTTCCCCGAGAGTGGCATCGAACCCGGCGCTGTGAAGCAGCAGTCTGTCTGCATCTTATATTGATTTACGTCCTGCCATCATTATATTACCTGTATTAATACAGTTAGCCCACTTCCCCTTCTGATTTCCCTGTCTTTCTAAGTTACAGACTATAATATTTAATTAGCAACCATGTTCTTAATTTAATGACGCTTCCAATAACCCATCTACATTCTAACTGCTCTCTACAAGTTATCGCTTACAGTTCCTGTGATTTATTTCCATGTTTATTTCAGGAGAAAAGAATGTGATGCTTTCACATGCTCTCACATCTAATACAAGATTTGGAGAGTAGAATTAATCAGAGGGAAATAGGTCTGGGCGGGTTACTCTTCAGAGGGTCGGTGTGGACTTGTTGGGCCGAAGGGCCTGTTTTCACACTGTAGGGAATCTAATTACCCTAAAACAAAATGGTCAAAGCTATTGTGCACATACTGAAGGTGCAAATCACTTGTGCAGCGCAAGTGGTTAAAGTGTTTCAAATCAATATGGATCAACAACGACATTACATTTATATAGTGCTCTTCGCTGGAGTGTTAGAGAATAGAGTTTGATATTGAGTCACCAAAGAAGACACTGGGGCAAGTGACCAAAAAGCTGCTGAAAGAAGCAAGTTCTAAGGAGCATATTGAAAAAGGAAAGAGAAATAGAGATAAGGAGAGGTTTAGGAAAGGAACTTCAGAGCTCAGGGCTTGGCTAACTAAAGGCACAGATGCCAATGGCACTGCAATTCAGATCAGGAATGACCAAATGGACAGAATTCGAGGAACAGAGAAATCATTGAACTATAAAAAAGCTCTTGTGTTGCAGCGTCCCTGCCTGTAAGCCAGTACACCCGGGTTCAAATCCTTCCTGTTCCAGAGGTGTACAATAACAATTCTGAAGAGGTTGATTTGAAAATCCCTAGAAATGATAAAGTGCATGACATGCATAACCTCAGGTATGTCTGCAGAACAGCAATAACAAGAAATGATGGCAATGTTCCTCTTTCATTCTGTGAGATTGTTTACCTCTGCACATCAATGAACTCAACTGTGGATGCTAGCGTTATGAGACAATGTCTGAGAGATAGGTTCAGACAAAAAGAAGACACAACCACTTGCAATTTCATAACGATTTTCATGTAAAAACATCTCGAGGCACTGCACAACAGAGATAAACAAAATTTGATGCGATGTCACACATGAGATATTACCAACTGTGGCCGATATACTGAAACAGCACATGTCTTTTGCAGAAAACAAAATAAGTTTTAAGAAGTGTTTTAAGGGAAGAAATAGAGGCAGCAAGATTGAATAACTTAGGGAATTCTAGAGTTTAGAGGTTAGAAATCTCGGGGAGCAGTTCCACGTCTTTGCTGCATAATGAATATTCTTTTGGAAATACACATTTCTTCAGAAAAAGGTCAGTCAATTATTTTACAGGAAACATTGCTATGATGCAAAAAAACGTCTTACAGCATAGGACCCAGAGGCTTGGTCAATTGCATTGTCCAAAGGATATTTGAACAGTGTAACCATGATATTAAGGCCCTTCTGCCCAATAAGGACAGTATGTGCACAAAACAAGATTTAAACCCAAATGTTCCTATGGCAACCACAGTGAGGAACAGTGTCAAAGCCTTCCTCTCCCATAATTCCTTCCCACAGCCATGTTTATCTCTGTTATGCCATGTGTTGCTGCTGCTGTCCCTGTGTGGCCAATTAACTCAGAAACAATGATGTCAGCTAGTTCAGTCTGAAATAAAACAAAGAGTCAAAACGTGTCTGGGTGGGATGCTCTTCGGAGGGTTGATGTGGACTTGATGGGCTGAATGGCCCGCTTCTACACTGTAGGGATTCAACGGTCAGATTCTATCACCAGACTGAACCAAACAATAATAGAAATTGCAGGAAAAACTCAGCAGATCTGGCAGCATCCGTGGAGAGGGAGACAGAGTTAATGTTTCTAGTTCTGTGACCCTGCATCTACAGGACTCAAAATGGTCACTTTGTTTTCTCTCCACTTACCACAGCACATCAATGGACTCAATTGCAGTAACTACCAACATGAGACAATGTCTGAGACAAGACGCAACCATTTGCAATTTTATAATGACTTTCATGCACTAACGTTTCAAGGCACTTCACAGCAGAGATGTTGGATACTGGAGATCTGAACAGAAATTGCAGGAGAAACTCAGCAGGTCTGGCACCATCTGTGGAGAGAAAGCAGACTGACCATTTTGAGTCCTGAGGAAGCAGGGTCACAGAACTCAATACATTAACTCTGTTTCTCCAGGGGTGCTGTCAGATCTGCTGAGTTTCTCCGGCTATTTCTGTTTAGTTCAGTCTGGCATTAAAATCATACCAAAGAATCCCTACAGTGTGGAGGCAGGCCATTCAGCCCATCAAGTCCATGCCAACCCCCCTGCCCCCCCAAAGAAAATCCCAGCCAGACACAGCCACTCCCTCCCCTATCCCTGTGGCTAATTTCCCATGGATACTGTGGGCAACTTAGCATGGCCAATCCACCTAACCTGCACACTGTGGGAGGAAACCAGAGCATCTAGAGGAAACCCACGTAGACACGGGAGAACATTCAAACTCTGCACACTTCCTGAGGATGGAATCAAACCACTGTTACTGTGAGGCAGCAGTCACTTAGTCACGTACTGCCCCAGCTGTGAGTAATACATTTCAATGAGACAAGGGAGTTATGATTCAGGTTTTACACTAACAAGTCTGACCTTCTCTGTGTTAGCCCCATAGTCATTATCAATTCAAAAACCCAGTTGCAATGGTATTCAATTTGACTGGTCCCATTCTCAGAGTGTTGAGTTAGACAAGTAAGTCCAATAAATTCTCTGCCTCCAGAGAGTATCATATGTATTCAAGCAGAATTGGGTTTCTACGACTAAATTATCAGTCAAAAAGTAAGGAGTGGACTTTTATACAAGTAACACTTTGGTGGGGATAAAATCCAACCTCTCCCATCACCTTTCTATCGCAGTCAGGACAGTGACTGTACCTGCCAATATAGCCTCTAACATTAGGACAAAAACTACTAAAGATATATCTACGGGCATGAGGAGCCGAAAGCTGCCTTCAGTGATGTGCTGCTCTACCACTATCAAGTAGGTTTGGTACCAGGAAGAGTTTGATTTTGGTGGTAAGTGGGTAGTAAGTGCAAAGTGTTTGGATTTTTTTAGTTAGAGCGACCTATATATGTGACTGACCATCATTTGAGTATATACCACCATGTGGAGGTGCCGGTGTTGGACTGGAGAGAACTCAGTCAGAAGTCACATAACACCAGGTTAGAGTCCAACCAGTTTATTTGAAATCACAAGCTTTCGGAGCAATACCCCTTTGTCAGGATGAAGGGGCTGCTCTCCGAAAGCTTGTACTTTCAAATAAACCAGTTGGACTATAGCCTTGTGTCATGTGACTTCTGACTTTGAGTGAGTACAGCATGGACAAAAAAATAGAATTAGGAGCTGGTGTCGACCACTCGCTTGCTTGAGTCTGCATTGCTATTCAATAAGATCACAGCTGATCTGAGTACACTACATTCCCACCTATCCCTAATATTCTTTCACCTCTTTGCTTATCAAGGATCTAACTACCTCTGCCTTTAAAATATTCATGACCCTAACCACTTTTTGAGTTCCAAAGACAGATGACACTCTACAGAAAATAAATCTCCTTTTCTCTGTATTAAATGAGTGATTTCCTATTTTTGAAACAGTGATTCTTCAATCCTCATTATTCAAAAAAAAAGGAAACACACGTCCTCTCAAAGCTGTTAGGATTTTACATGTTTCAGTCAAGTCACCTCTTACTTTTCCAAGCTCCAGTCGATACAAGTCCAGCCTGTCCAAGTTCTTCACATAAGATGACCTGATGAAGATTCCTGATGAAGGGCTTTTGCCCAAAATGTTGATTCTCCTGCTCCCCTGTCCTGCTGTGCTTTTCCAGCACCATTCTCTCGACTCTGATCTCCAGCATCCTCAGTCCTCACTTTCGCAAATATTACTCTAATTAATCTTCCCTGAACTGCTTCTGATATATTTATATTCTTTGTGAAATGAGGTGACTAATCTTTTATAGAATACTCTAATTGGGATCTCACCAATGCCCTGTATAACTGAAGCATTACCTCCTGTTATTCAATTTCCCTTACAATCAGTGATTACATTTTATTAACTTGCCTAATTACTTGTCATACTTGTGCACTAACCTTTTGCAACTCAAATACTAGGTCACCCAGATCTTTCTGCATCTAAAAGCTCTGTAATCCCTCACCATTGAGATGGCACGGTGGCTCAGTGGTTAGCACTGCAGCTGCACAGTGCCAGGGACCTGGGTTTGATTCCCACTTCAGGTAATTGTCTGTGTAGAGTTTGCACATTCTCCCCGTGTACACAAGGGTTTCCTCTGGTTTCCTCCCACAGTCCAAAGATGTGCAGGTTAGGTGAATTAGCCAAGCTAAATTGCCCACAGCCAGGGGTACATATAGTGTAGGGGAATGGGTCTGGGTGGGTTACTCTTCAGGGGGTTGATGTGGGCTGAAGGGCTGGTTTCCGTACAGCAGGGAATCTAATCTATACATAAAATGCTTTTTCTTCAGTTTTCCAGTCAAAGTGGACAATTTCACATCTTCATATATTATATTAATTTGCTAGATATTTGACCTTTCACTTAATTTATCTGTATGCCTTTGAAGTCTCCTTATGTCCTCTTCACACCCTATTTTCTCAGCTATTTCTGTGCCATCTGCAAATCTGTGACCATACCCTCAATCCTTTAATCCATTTCCATAAACCATAAAAATTCGAGGCCCCAGCACCAAACCCTGTGGCGCACCACTCAATCTTGCCAACTAGAACATGACCTTTTTATACTTACATTCTGTTTCCTGTCAACTAGCCAATATTATATCCATGCCAATATGACAGCCTCTGCTCTGTGTGGTTTTATTTCCTGCAATAACCTCTGCTGTTGAACCTTATCAAATGCCTTGTGGAAACCCACATGCAGTGCATCCACCAGGCCTCCTTTATCCATGGTATGTGTTAATTTGGCAAAGAGCCCCAATACATTGGTTAAACATGATTTTTTAAAAAAAACCTTACAGAATCAAACAAGTAGATGTTCACGATGAAGCAGGGGTCATAGTTTAAGAATAACCATAAGAGGTAAGCCTTAGGAATGAGATGAGGAGAAACTTCTTCAGTCAGAGAATGATGAGCCTGAGGCCAAAACATTGCGCATCATCAAGGAGAATGTCGTATTAGATTACTTACAGTGTAGAAACAGGCCCTTCGGCCCAACAAGTCCACACCGACACGCTGAAGCGCAACCCATCCATACCCTTAACCTAACACTACGGGCAATTTAGTATGGCCAATTCACCTGACCCATACATCTTTGGACTGTGGGAGGAAACCGGAGCACCCAGAGGAAACCCACGCAGACACGGGGAGAACGTGCAAACTCCACACAGTCAGTCACCTGAGTCAGGAATTGAACCCGGGTCTGAGGCGCTGTGAGGCAGCAGTGCTAACCACTGTGCCACCGTGCCGACCACAAATTGAATGGCAGAGCAGGCTCAAGGGACTGAATGGCTTACTCCTGCTCCTGATTTCTATGTTAAAAGCGTGCTCACTGTAATGTTACCTTTTCTAAATGTCCTGCTGTAATGTCTTGAATAGTAGCTTCTAACATTTTCCATATGACAGATGTTGTGCTTTCTGGCCTGTAGTTTCCTGCTTTCCATCTCCATCCCTCTTTGAATAAAAGAGTAACATTTGCTGCTTTTCAATCTAATGAAACTTTCCTTGAAGCTGGAAATCTAAAACCAGCACATCAGCTATCACACTGACCATTTCTTTTAAGACCCAAGGATGAAGCATCTCAGTGGCTTAGTGGTGGGACTGTGGTTCGATTCCAGCCTTGAGTGGCTGTCTGTGTGGAGTTTGCACATTCTCCCTGTGTCTGTGCAGGTTTTCTCCAGTTTCTTCCCACCGTTGAAAGATGTGCGGATTAGTTGGATTGGCCATGCTAAATTGTCCGCAGTGTCCAGGGATGTGGGGTTACGGGATAGGACAGAGGTCTGGGATGGTTTTAGAGGGCTGAATGGCTTTTTTCCACATTCTGCGAGACAGTGAGGACTGCAGATGCTGGAGATCAGAGTTAAGAGTGTGTTGCTGGGAAAGCACAGCAGGTCAGGCAGCATCCTAGGAGCAGGAAAATCGACGTTAAAGAAGTTTCTCCTCATGTCAGTCCTAAGGCTTACCTTTTATCTTATGGTTATCCTTAAACTACGTCCAGGATTAAGGGATCTGGCTCAAGGCATCAATTTTCCTGCTCCTTAGATACTGCCTGACCTGCTGTGCTTTTCCAGCAATACACTCTCAACTCTTTCCACATTCTAGGGATTCTATGATTCTAAGTCCACCAATACTAGGGGATATGTCAGCCACATTTCCAGCACATTTCTCAATTTCACTTCCCTGGTGATTATACTCTCCTCCCTTTCAGTGATTTCTGCAAACTGAAAAAATGTGGCATGATGTTGGATGCTTTAAGCAGGATGTGCCCAATTTTAAAGCACACAAGATGCAAAACAACATACAACAAAATGATCCCTCCTATCAAAATGTTGTTTAGTGCTCCTTTGAGGAGAAAGGAAGGCAGATTAATGAATTCCTTATGACTCACATTTATTTCTCTTAGTCACGTCCAATGGAGTTGAATAGAGTCATTCCAGCCTTAAAATTCTGACAACTTCTGCTGCTGTCCAAATCACATTGTTAAACAGTAGGAAATAAAAGCTCAAACTGAAGTAATTATGCATAACACAAAGCCCTTGACTAGCATTTGTTGAATTGCATCATTTATGTAGAGAGAGGATTTCATTTTATGTTCAACTCAGTCCATTTGGGGACTGCTTATTGTTTTGTGTCGGTAAGGAAGTCTGCTTCCAACAATCTGTCAGCTATTATATCTTTGCTTAGGGAGAAGCAAATACATAGTCCATGCTTCATGTGTTTTAGAAAATACTGTACCTTTTTGTTTTAGAATATAACTTTTTAATTTCAAGAGTTCATGTTTCAACTGTAGGAAATTGTATAAGCACACTGTAAAGAAGCTGGAATGTTATAACACTCTAAAGGTCAATATAGAAGAGCTAGCACTGTAAAACAGTCAGGGAAGAGGTTTAAACAATGTAAGCCCCTAGCTGGAAATTGGAAAAAGAAAAACAAACATAGAAAGAAAACTTACACTTCTAGATTCTATCGAAACAATAACCCAAGCCTAAGGTTTGGAAACCTACACTCCAGGATGGATTGAAATGGTTAGAATCATAGAATGCCACAGAGTGGAAGCAGGCCATTCAGCCCATCAAGAGCTCCCGAAGAGCACCCCACCCAGACCCAACCCCCATAACTCCGCATTTTCCATGGTTAACCCATCTAGCCTCCATATTGCTGGATAGGAATCAGTAGGTAGGCCTGAGAAAAAGCAAAGATAAAAGACGTTTGATGTTAATGTTCCCTGGACACAATAGGCAATCTAGCATGGTCAATCCTCAAACCTGCACAACTTTGGACTGTGGGAGGAAACCAGAGCTTCCAGAGGAAACCCACGGGGACAATGTGCAAACTCCGCACGGTCGCCCGAGGCTGGAATTAAACTTGGGGCCCTGGTGCTGCGAGGCAGCGGTGTTAACCACTGAGTCACCATGCCACCCATGGTTGAGGCTATATAAAGGAAATGCTGAGCCATCCAAATGTTGCAGAAGGTCATTGTTCTGAAGGGGTTAGTATACATATAGAATCCTTATAGCGTGGAAACAGGCCCTTCAGCCCAACAAGTCTACACCAACCCTCTGAAGAGTAACCCACCCAGACTCATTCCCCTACTTTCACCCCAGATTAATGCACCTAACCTGAACACTATGGGCAACTTAGCATGACCAATTCACCGAATCTACACACCTTTTGGATTGTGGGAGGAAACCGGAGCATCCGGAAGAAACCCACACAGACATGGGGACAATGTGCAAACTCTACACAGACAGTTGCCCGAAGCAGGAATCAAACCTGGGTCCCTGGCACTGTGAAGCAACAGTGCTAACCACTGAGCCACCGTGACACCCCTTATTAATGTTAATGTTCATGTTCATTATTACATGGTGATATAATGTTGCATTGGCTCCACCCATTCTGCTCATGTCACTTACAATCTGTAAATGGATACGCAGAGCTTGAGTCCAGCTTTTGGGGGGAGCAGATGTATTTGTACCATCTTCCTGAGGTTCTAGCAATTATGCCTGACCAAATGAAGCAGTGCTTATTACCATCACGTAATAAATCTTCTTGAGATCTTAGGACAGCCTCTTCTGTTGATGTGTTAGGGTGGTGTATCCTCTAATCGGTAAGCAAGCCTGAGAACAAGCAAAGACAAAGGAGGTTTGATACCAGTGTACTATTTCAAACCCTCTGTATCCTGTTCCACACCTGTACAGGTACCAAATACCACTAGTTAACAGGATTCAGCTAAGAAAGTACCACACCAATTAGTAGCTGCTATTTGGAATAGGTATGTGAAGGTTACAGTTCACAGGTAGTTCAAGTAAATGATTGGTAGTTAAACCTCTGCTGTTCACAGTCAACATCATTCATGGTGCAGAAAGTGGTTTAAT
This sequence comes from Hemiscyllium ocellatum, assembly GCF_020745735.1. Classification (NCBI taxonomy): domain Eukaryota; kingdom Metazoa; phylum Chordata; class Chondrichthyes; order Orectolobiformes; family Hemiscylliidae; genus Hemiscyllium; species Hemiscyllium ocellatum. Next base: position 101,688,699 of record NC_083410.1, read on the forward strand.
CTCAATTTCAGTTTCATGTTGGAACAGAAGTCAGAAACCCATCTGGTGTTAAACTCATGGAGGAAGGTACAGTGGTCCTCCTCAAGACTTGTGGCAAAGAAAATTATCAGATTTATTGAAAAAGTAACCATGACGAGGAACCGAGGCAACCAGATCAAAGGATGGTGGATAAATGCTTCATTTCTCACAACAGCTGGAACTGAAAATAGTTTAATGTAGGTCTCAGAGAACTGTGGCATACTTAGATTCATAGAATCATAGAGATGTACAGCACGGAAACAGACCCTCCGGTCCAACCCGTCCATGCTGACCAGATAGCCCAACACAATCTAGTCCCATCTGCCAGCACCTGGCCCGTATCCCTCCAAACCTTTCCTATTCATACACCCATCCAAATGCCTCTTAAGTGTTGCACTTGTACCAGCCTCCACCCCTTCCTCTGGCAGCTCATGCCATACACGTACCACCCTCTGAGTGAAAATGTTGCCCCTTAGGTCTCTTTTATATCTTTCCCCTCTCAACCTAAACCTATGCCCTCGAGTTCTGGACTCCCCGACCCCAGGGAAAAGACTTTGTCTACCTATCCTATCTATGCCCCTCATAATTTTGTAAGCCTCTATAAGGTCACCCCTCAGCCTCTGATGCTTCAAGGAAAACAGCCCCAACCTGTTCAGCCTCTCCCTATAGCTTAGATCCTCCAACCTTGGCAACATCCTTGTAAATCTTTTCCGAACCCTTTCAAGTTTCACAACATCTTTCCAATAAGAAGGAGACCAGAATTGCACGTAATATTCCAACAGTGGCTTAACCAATGTCCTGTTCAGCCGCAACATGACCTCGCAACTCCTGTACTCAATACTCTGACCAATAAAGGAAAGCATACCAAACGCCTTCTTCACTATCCTATCTACCTGAGACTCCACTTTCAAGGAGCTGTGAACCTGCACTCCAAGGTCTCTTTGTTCAGCAACACTCCCTAGGACCTTATCATTAACTGTATGAGTCCTGCTAAGATTTGCTTTCCCAAAATGCAGCACCTCGCATTTATCTGAATTAAACTCCATCTGCCACTTCTCAGCCCATTGGCCCATTTGGTTCAGATCCTATTGTAATCTGAGGTAACTCTCTTCACTGTTCACTACACCTCCAATTTTGGTGTCATCTGCAAACTTACTAATTGTACCTCTTATATTCGCATCCAAATCATTTATGTAAATGACAAAAAGTAGAGGGCCCAGCACCGATCCTTGTGGCACTTCACTGGTCACAGGCCTCCAGTCTGAAAAACAACCCTCTGCCACCACCCTCTGTCTTCTACCTTTGAGCCAGTTCTGTATCCAAGAGGCCCAGCAATCACTTCTCTAGCTTCCCACAGAGTTCTCGGGTACACCTGATCAGGTCCTGGGGATTTATCCACTTTTAACCGTTTCAAGACATCCAGCACTTCCTCCTCTGTAATCTGGACATTTAGCAAGATGTCACCATCTATTTACCTACAGTCTGTATGTTCCATATCCTTTTCCACAGTAAATACTGATGCAAAATAATCATTTAGCATCTCCCCCATTTTCTATGGCTCCACACAAAGGCCGCCTTGCTGATCTTTGAGGGGCCCTATTCTCTCCCTAGTTACCCCTTTGTCCTTAACATATTTGTAAAAACCCTTTGGATTCTCCTTAATTCTATTTGCCAAAACTATCTCATGTCCCCGTTTTGCCCTCCTGATTTCTCTCTTAAATACACTCCTACTTTCTTTATACTCTTCTAGGGATTCACTCGATCTATCCTGTCTGTACCTGACATATGCTTCCTTCTTTTTCTTAAACAAACCCTCAATTTCTTTAGTCATCCAGCATTCCCTATACCTACCAGCCTTCCCTTTCACCCTGACAGGAATATACTTTCTCTGGATTCTTGTTATCTCATTTCTGAAGGCTTCCCATTTTCCAGCCATCCCTTTACCTATGAACATCTGCCTCCAATTAGCAATCGAAAGTTCTTGCCTAATACCGTCAAAATTGGCCTTTCTACATTTAGGACTTCAACTTTTAGATCTGGTCTATCCTTTTCCATCACTATTTTAAAACGAATAGAATTATGGTCGCTGGCTCCCCCACTGACACCTCAGTCACCTGCCCTGCCTTATTTCCCTAGAGTAGGACAAGTTTTGCACCTTCTCTAGTAGGTACATCCACATACTAAATCAGAAAATTGTCTTGTACACACTTAAGAAATTCCTCTCCATCTAAACCTTTAACACTATGGCAGTCCCAGTCGATTTTTAGAAAGTTAAAATCCCCTACCATAACCACTCTATTATTCTTACAGATAGCTGAGATCTCCTTACAAGTTTGTTTCTCAATTTCCCTCTGACTATTGGGGGGTCTATAATACAATCCCAATAAGGTGATCATCCCTTTCTTATTTCTCAGTTCTACCCAAATAACTTCCCTGGATGCATTTCCGGGAATATCCTCTCTCAGCACTGCTGTAATGCTATCCCTTATCAAAAATGCCATTCCCCCTCCTCTCTTGCCTCCCTTTCTATCATTCCTGTAGCATTTGTATGCTGGAACATTAAGCTGCCAGTCCTGCCCATCCCTGAGCCATGTTTCAATAATTGCTATGATATCCCAGTCCCTAAGCATGCTCTGAGTTCATCTGCCTTCCCTGTTAGGCCCCTTGCTTTGAAATAAGTGCAGTTTAATTTCAAAGTTTGTGAGAAGATTTGTAGCTCGGGTGCTCGTTGTTGTGGTTCTGTTTGCCGAGCTGGGAGTTTGTGTTGCAGACGTTTCGTCCCTGTCTAGGTGACATCCTCAGTGCTTGGGAGCCTCCTGTGAAGCCTAAGGGAAAGACAACGGAATGACCACAACCCAAAGGACTAGCCACACTACCATACATCAAGAGCATTTCTGAACTGACAGTCAGACTACTGCGACCACTAGGACTCATAACAGCACACAAACCAACAGCCACTCTCGGACAACAACTCACCAGAATGAAGGACCCGATACCCAGCATGAGCAAAACCAATGTAGTGTACAAAGTCCCATGCAAGGACTGCACAAAACACTACATAGGACAAACAGGAAGACAGCTAATGGTCCGCACCCATGAACACCAACTAGCCACGAAACGACATGACCAGCTATCCTTAATAGCCACATACGAAGATGACAAGCAACATGAGTTCGACTGGGACAACACTACTATTATTGCACAAACCAAACAGAGAACAGCCAGGGAATTCCTAGAGGCATGGCACTCATCCACAGATTCAATCAACAAACACATCGACCTGGACCCAATATACCGACCACTGCAGCAGACATCTGGAACTGACAACCGGAAGCGGCAGAGACAAACTACTATAAATGCCAGAGGAAACAACACAGAAGCGCTTCACAGGAGGCTCCCAAGCACTGAGGATGTCACCTAGACAGGGGATGAAACGTCTGCAACACAAATTCCCAGCTCGGTGAACAGAACCACAGCAGTTTAATTTATTAGTCCTACCTTGTCCCTGCCTGCCCTGACTGTTGGACTCACTTCTGTTCTCAACTGTACCCATCTCAGATCGAGCTCTTTCCTCACTATCTCCCTGGGTCCCACTGCCAAACCGCGCCCCCCCCAACCTTACTAGTTTAAATCCTCCCAAGCAGTTCTAGCAAATTTCCCTGCCAATATATTAGTCCCCTTCCAATTTAGGTGCAATCTGTCCTTCTTGTACAGGTCACTTCTACCCCAAAAGAGATTCCAATGATCCAAAAATGTAAATCCTTCTCCCATACACCAGCTCCTCAGCCATGCATTCATCTGCTCTAACCTCCTATCCCTGCCCTCACTAGCTCGTAGCACTGGGAGTAATCCAGATATTACTACCCTTGAGGGCCTCCTTTTTAAATTTCTGCCTAACTCTCTGTAATCCCCCTTCAGAGTCTCAACCTTTTCCTTTCCAATGTCGTTGGTTCCAATGTGGACAATGACCTCCTGCTGGCCTCTCTCCCCTGTGAGGACATTCTGCACCCTCTCTGAGACACCCTTGATCCTGGTACCAGGGAAACAACACACCATTCTGCTTTTTCTCTGCTGGCCACAGAAACGTCTGTCTGTACTTCGGACCACAGAATCTCCGAACACAATTGATCTCTTGGAAGCCGACATACCCCTCGATGCGTTAGAAACCAGTCTCAATACCAGAAACTTGGCTGTTCGTGCTACATTCCCCTGAGAATCCATCACTCCCCTACATTTTCCAAAACAGTATACCTGTTTGAAATGGGTATATCCACAAAAGATTTCTGCCCTAGGTGCCGACCTGTCTCACCCTTCCTGGAGTTAACCCATCTATGTGACTGTATCTGAGACTCTACCCCCTTCCAATAACTGCCATCTATCACATATTGTTGCTGTTGCAAATTCCTCATCGCTTCTATCTGTCTCTCCAACCAATCCACTCGATCTGATAAGATTCGCATCCAACAGCACTTATGGCAGATATAATCCGCAGTAACCCTTAAACCCTCAAGTACATATCACTGCAAAAGGCCATTTTTGCTCCTTCACAATCTACAGACCCAGAAAATAACACCATCTTATTCCTCTGCAAAACACTGCACCAGATTAAATTAATAGCTATGACTTATATTTTAAGTTTAATCAAGAGACTTATCTCCAAAAAAAATATAATCAAGAAAGAATCCACTACACTCACTACTGCAGCCTTTCTCTTGGACAGACTTAAAACAACAATTAACTTATCTGATTCTGTGCTGTGAACTTCACCCAACAGTTCCTCCAAGATTAGTTGTGAACTTCACTGTTTGTTAATTTTCCCAGATGCACTCCGATGTCCAGCGATACATGATTTCAAACAGCAAAGGCAGTAACTATCCAGGTTCTCTCTCTCTTCTGCTCTGTCCTATTTTTTTTATTGCAAAAGTATTGTATGGGAGAATTCCATGTGGATTTAAGAAGTAAACTGAACAAACTTACATATATGGGCAAATAAAAACCAAAAGAAACAAAACCAGAAATTGCTGGAAAAGCTCAGCAGGTCTGGCAGTATCTGTGGAGAGAAATCAGAGTTAACGTTTCAGGTTGCGTGACCGATCCTCAGAACTGGGTATAAGCTATCATGCCAACTCAATTTGATTTGTTAATTTGATTTTATGTAAAATAAAGTACACCTTTACCTTTAAAAATACTCACAAACTTGTGATGTAGTCCTTTTGGTTAAAACTAAATGTTTGGATTTCTCGTAAATGTTAACAGTCCTAACAGAGTCATAACAAATTACCTCCTTTTTTCAATCCATGATTTATCTGAAGCTGGGACCAAACTGCACTTTTGTGCTGAACATTTTATACTTGGGGGAAAAAAGAATGGTAATTCCTAGTAGTCACCTTTAACCAAATCTTTGATTGCAATGACTGCATCACTCAACGCCAAGCAGGGTAAATGGCTGGTGTTTGATAGTGGCATTGCTTTGTCTCTAAGTCTCAAATCCCACTCCAGACATTTGAGCACATTGACCCAGGTCAACACTTCAATAAGGCAGTGCTGAGCCATCAGAGGATGGATTAGCTATAAAGCTGCTGCACTTAAATGATCGAAAATACCTCATGAAGCTAGATTTACTGCTACTGTTTATGAGACCTTGCTGTATATTAGTTGGCAACTGTGTATTGTTGACATTTGAACAAGGTTCACAGTGACAATGAAGTAATTTATGTTACCACAAAAGTATGTGTCAAATCCAGTCTCAATGTTATATTTCTATTCAATTGTGAATCCATGTGTCTAAATTAGTTAATTGTCCAATAGCACAAAGTGTTCTTCAAGTCAACTACAAAGCTGCAAAACAGTTTCATATTTATCTCATTATATTGAACAAATACTATGGAATGAGCTGCCAGAGGAAGTGGTGGAGGCTGGTACAATTACAACATTTAAAAAGCATCTGGAACAGTAAATGAATGAGAAGGGTTTGGAGGAATATGGGCCAAATGCTGGCCCATATACCATAAGACCATAAGACCATAAGACATAGGAGTGGAAGTAAGGCCATTCGGCCCATCGGGTCCACTCCGCCATTCAATCATGGCGGATGGGCATTTCAACTCCACTTCTCCCCGTAGCCCTTAATACCCTCTAAATCCTTCCTATTCAAGTACCCCTCCAGGTGCCTTTTAAATGGGACTAAGTTAAGTTAGGATATCTGGTCGGCATGAATGAGTTGGAACAAAAGGATTGTCTCCGTGCTGTACATCTCTATGACTCTATGGCATGGGATGGTGTGGTATTGAGACTGACTGCATGTAGCAAAGGATCTCGGTCCGGGGCCATTGGGAGGGATTGTGGCTTGGATATGTTTCCATCAGGAGCCGTTGTACATATATTTGGAAAGAAAATATTTCCAAGATGAAAGGAAATGGGTGATAGTAGTTGGTAGCTCTTCCTAGGACCCTGCACAGAGGTGCAATGATCTCCTGATCTCACTGCTCATTGCAGAAGGAACACTTGGGCTTTGACTGGGATCAAGGCTGGGGTGTGCGTTCTAGTTTGTAAGAAAACTCTCCAGAGACCCTACAGGGGGAATGAGAGATGGGAAGGGTGTGAGGGATTAGTGATTGTTGAGCCAGAATCAGATGAGCTTGATGGACTGGACCTGAAATGCAGTGCCACAACAAGGATTATGATTTGGATACAGCCTTCCTCATATCCTTTTCCCTTCCGGGTGTTGCAAGGCCTGCAAAACCTGGTTGATGTTAATTGAGAGTGAAAAGCAACCTCCAGAAATGCTGTTATTAATTAACCTGGCTCTTGAGTATGGTTTTTCGCAAATGTCATTTGACCTAATACCCCCATCGCTTCCACAACCCCAACCCCTTCCATCACAACCATAACCAGGCAGGATCAAGACACTTTGGAGAAAGTAAGGACTGCAGATGTTGGAGGTCAGAGTCGAAGAGTATGGTGCTAAAAAAGCACAGCCGGTCAGGCAGCATCCAAGGAGCAGGAAAATCAACGTTTCGAGCAAAAGCCTCATTCCTGATGAAGGGCTTATGCTCAAAATGTCAATTCTCCTGCTCCTCGGATGCTGCCTGATGGGCTGTGCTTTTTTAGCACCATACTCTTCGACTCAAGACAGTTTGGAGTCAAGTTTGAAACTTCCAAATCTTTGTCTTGTCACACAACTGAAATCCATCATTTTCGGGAAGTTAAGAACACAATGCCCTAACTTTGTTGCCAAAGACTGTGGTGGGAAAGTGAATTCATGCATACCCTACGTCGAAAGTTTTCTCAAATAGCATTCAAAGATTCATGCTCAATGCTGTTTCTATGTCAACATTGGAGAGTATACAAACATTGTCAGTGAATTTGGTTGATAATTAATGATTCTCATAGTCTCTGTATTACATAAATGTTCGTTTTGTAATCAGTGATTGCAATTTCCAAATATAGCTTTCTCCTTGCATGGCTTGGTGTCAAACTTTGTTTGATAATAATTACTCCATTGAGAGCGTTGGATATTTCACAAAATTAAAGGCCCGATTGTTGAATTTCTTGTTAATTGCGAAATCACAGTGGCACAGAATTCCAATTTTGTCGTAATTTCTGAGTATGTTGTTGGAAGAAGTGAAGCATCGTTGGCTGAGATTTGGTTAACATTCCGCTGCTAGAGCTGGACAAACGAGAACTGAAGTATCCATACAGCGTATACAGAGGTACCATGATGAATAAGTTAAAAGATAGGTTCATAACTCAATGTTCAGGAAGCTAGCTTCTCCTGGGGTTAAGCATAAAAACCCAGGTTCTACTGCAGTAATAGTGGTGAAAATGTTAGTGCCCTCCATCATCATTTCACTGAAACTAATAGTCACTTGAGGAGACTATACCCAGAGTAGAATCCTTACAGTGCAGGAATTTGACCCATTAAGTCTGCACTTACTCTCTGAAGAGCATTTAATCCAGACCCCACCTCATATTTCCCATGGCTAATCCAACTAGCATGCATATCCCTGAACACAATGGGGCAATTTAGCATGGCCAATCCACCTAACCTGCACACCTTTGGCCTGTGGGAGGAAACCCACACAGGCACACTATGAGTGTGCAAACTCCACACAGACAGTCACCCTAGGCAGGAATCAAACCCTTGCCCCTGGCTAACCAAGGAGCCACAGCATTGCCCTAATATGCAGAATCATATGGAACACCAGAAGTGAATCAATCCTGTACTATTGGGTTCACATACTGTTAAGACACCACAGATTTTATTCCCCACTAAGAGTGTGAATTGATAAAAAAAAAGTTCCATTCCAGCACTGCCAGTCTAACTGTAAAACGTCATAAAGAAATTCCCTCATTAGACAGAGATAACTGGTAACGGTTTAACCTCAGGGTCACCATGCCTCAGGCAAGGGAAGAAGTTGGGAAGGAGAGTCCTTCATTGTAACGTCAGCCAATGTGGGAATTGAACCCATGCTGTTAGCATCACTCTGGATTGCAAACCAGGTAACTCGGCTGATCAGCCCTTATAACATAAGAGCTCTTGCAAAAAATAAACACCATCAAATGAGGAGTAATTGAATTTTTGATCTTGCCAATTACTCTTAAACACCTGGCTCTGAAACTGCATACTAGTGAACTGCCAAATTTCCATAAAGCTGAATGAAAATAAGTGTGCACTTACAAAGCCTTAATTGTTTGTTCATTTTAACTTCTATGTCAATCCAATCAAACTATCTTTTTCACTACCTGAAGATTTAAACTAAAACTGAAAAGTATTAACTGCTCTGAATTTCCTGGACTGTGGTGCACACCAACATATTCCCTGGCCTTGGCTCTGGGTTTGGGTGGCACTGTGGTTCAGTGGTTAGCACTGCTGCCCTGCAGCACCAGGGACCCAGGCTTCAATTCCACCCTTGGGCGACTGTCTGTGTGGAATTTGTATATTCTCCCTGTGTCTGTGCAGGTTTCCTCTGGGTACCCCGCTTTCCTCCTACAGTCCAAAGATGTGCAAGGTGGATTGGCCATGTCAAATTGCCCATAATGTGCAGGGTAGGTGGGTTGGCAATGGGAAATTTAGGGTTACAGGGATAGGATAGAGAGGGGGGTCTGGATGGAATGCTCATTGGTGGCGTGGGGGAGTTGGTGTGGACTGGATGGCCAAATGGACTGCATCCATACTGTAAGGATTCTATGATTTAAACTGCTGGCAAGAAAAGGGCTGAGATGCTGCCTGGCCTGCTGTGCTTTGACCAGCAACACATTTGCAGCTGTGATCTCCAGCATCTGCAGACCTCATTTTTTACTTACAAGAAAAGGACAGAGCCAAGGTATTGAGATTGTTAAGTTTTTGGGAGTAAAATCTGGACTAAAAGAAAATAAACATATTTTAATAATGATAGCTCTTAAACTATCTACTTGTTCTTAAACCCTTCTGACACAAAATTGCATGAAAGCTATGAAAGAGAGTGATGACCAAGTGTTAATTCTGACAGGCTTCAGATTCAGCCTCAATCTTGCACATATATCCATGATATTGGGATTTCTGAGAGCACTCATTGGCACTTTTCCATTGACAGGGTTTGTCAACAGTTACCATCACAGTGATGGAAGTTAACTCCATTTGTGAAATATCGATAAACTGTCCCATTAAGTTCATGAACTCCACAGCACAAAGCATATCCAGTGAGCACTTGAAGTGTCACTAGCAAACTAATGCCCAGGCTGGCCAATTATTTAAATTTTCTCCTTAGGTTTCATGAGGCTTAACCAAATTCTAATATTAAATCATTTCTTATCAAGGCAAATTGCTGGTCTATTCAGGAAATATCACATCTGATGTAAGTTCCGATGGGTTTTAGACTTCAACTCTATTGCTCATGACATAAATGCATATATAAATCAAGCGTGTTTAGTTTTAAAGGAGATATTCTTTGGATTGAAGCTCTGGAAATTATTTGGATAGAATTTCCGTATACACTCAAATAATAGTCAACATTTTTTTGACTACTTTTTGAAGTTAAATTTCTGGGGTTGATTATTACATGGATACTACTTATGAGGGGCTGAAATTCATGCCTGTCAAAATTCAAACCGCATTGTTAGCAGAAGCCCAACTGATCTCGAAACTAGGATCTCGAAACTAGTAAAGAGACAGAAATAAGTTATGGTAATTCTGAAAACCCAGAGTGGAATACAACAGCCAATGGACTGGAAGACCAGGAGCAGCGTGGAACAACCAGCAGACTGGATAGCTAGAGCAGGACATGAAGCCCGGCACACTGACTCATAAACATTGATCTGTTATCTGTGAAGAACTAGGGTTGACTTTTACATAAAGTATATGGAAAACCCGAGGCTACTTTGGCCAAAAATAGGGGGCCAACTTTTACACGAGATCAACTATTGCTCGAGTATATACAGTATAATGAAAGGGTATGGGAAGAAAGCAAGAGGTTGGCACTAGGTAATGATGGTCATTTGATTATCCGATACAGTCAATATGGACTAAAAAGTTTCCTTCTACACTGATTCTGGGACAAAGGTACAATGCAGAAAGTATATTCCCACAGAGTCATATGGTTCTACTGCACAGAAGCAGACCCTTCGGTCCAACTTGTCCATGCTGACCAGACATATCAATCTGAGCTGGTCGCATTTGCCAGCACTTGACTCATATCCCTCTTAACCCTTCCTATTCACACGCCCATCCAGATGCCTTTTAAACGCTATAATTGTACCAGCCTCCACCACTTCCTCTAGCAGCTCCTTCCATACACACATCACCCTCTGTGCGAAAAAGTTACCCCTCAGGTTTTTCATTAAATCTTTCCCCCTCACCTTAAACCTATGCCCTCGAGATTTGGACACCCCACCCAGGAAAAAGACCTTGGCTATTCACCTTATCTATATCCCTCATCATCCTTTGATAAACTTCAATAAGGTCACCACAACAGCCTTTGATGCTCCAGGGTCAAAAAAACCCAACCTATTCAGTCTTGCCCTTCAGCTCATCTTCAGTCCTGGCAACAACCTCATAAAACTTTTCTGCACCCTCTCAAGTTCAAGAACATTCTTTCTATAGAATAGCGACCAGAATTGTATGCAATATTCTATTTTTTGCTTGTATGCAGTACATTTTGAAGAGACATGCTCATCGTATAATCATCGTAACATGTGGCTTGAGGGTGACAAGGTCATAGTTTTCAGTTTCACTGAGGCCACTTGAAGCGTGAGATGCTGCTGGAAGCATAAGGCTGTTTGTATTTGAATAGTGTAATTTGCACCCGGCACTCTGTCTGCAGTTCTAATGCTTGTGAAGAACAGCAAGCTGGAATAAACATTGTGGTGGATTCTTCAATATCACATTACCCGTGTCCTAATTTCTTATGACATGAAGGATTTATTTCCCATCCCTGACCGTTGCTTAGCTCATTCGGATGGATGGCTGGTTTGCAATGTAGACTGATGCCAACAGGGCTGACATTACTATACTTCTCAACTTCACTTCTCACCTGAGATGTGGACACCCTCAGGTTAAACTCACCACAGGTTGTCATTCTCTCTAATGAGGGAAGGGTCCTATGCTCCTCTGGTGATTTTATTTACTCATTGCCCCTTGCTCCTTGAGAGGGTAGTAGGGAGCTGTCTTTTTGCACGACTTGGTATAGGACTGCAAATAGTGATATTGGAGAGGGAGCTTCAGCCTGTATTCACTGCAGGCAAACTGCACCTCACTCACCAGTTAAACATTGTACAGGCAAGTGAGGGAAGCACCCAGTAGGGTTTAATTGCTTTGGCTGCTTCAGACAGTGGGAAATATATCTTAAATAAGTTGATTTTTAAGTTAAGCATGCCTTGCAGCATTCTTAGAAACCTGACTTTAAAAAGTGCTCATAAAAGCACCTTTACTTCCCTTGGGGGATCATATCAAGAAGCCTCCATCATTCCCTCACGGAGATGAGCAACACAACCGTTGCGGGAAATCACCCGTTTCTCCATCATCCCCTGCTTGGTTTACGACAGTGTGAGGACTTTTACAGTGCTCAGCCTCCAAGGGGTGACACTCACTTAGTGAGTCAGCCAGCACCTCCCCACTCCAGCCCTGTCTAGACATTCTGGCTGCATCGGATTACTTTCTTCCCTTTGTCTTGTTTCATCCTCAGGGTGTCTCAAGTCAGACGCTGAAGAAGTTCAATCGAAGTTTAATCTAAGGATTTGCTGATCATCAGCAGCTGACAATGTTTACTTGGAAAGTATTGCCCTAGAACTAGCCCTGCAATGAGGGAAGACAATGAAGGGCATTAGCGTCTATGGCAAACACACTTCCTGAGTTGGCCAGCTCTGCTGGTGCGGTTCAAGCCAACAGGCATGAGGACAGACATCAACCTTGAGATACAGCCTCCACTGATGCCAAGGGAAAGGGATGTCATTCATTCTTGCATTAGCCTGTTTTCTATGACTACACATGAGGGCCTAAAGTTTTTTTTAGTGTGGAAACAGGCCCTTCGGGCCAACAAGTCCACACCGACCCACCGAAGCGCAACCCACCCATACCCCTACATTTACCCCTTACCTAACACTACAGGCAATTTAGCGTGGCCAATTCACCTGACCCACACATCTTTGGACTGTGGGAGGAAACCGGAGCACACCCACGCAGACACGGGGAGAACGTGCAAACTCCACACAGTCAGTCGCCTGAGTCGGGAATTGAACCCGGGTCTCAGGCGCTGTGAGGCAGCAGTGCTAACCACTGTGCCACCGTGCCGCCCACATGGTTTAATGGAGAAAGGAGGGCATTCATATGACACAGATAATGGGCATGAAAATCTGCATTGCATTGTGTTTTTAAGCTTCATGCTGTTCTCAGGGCAGTGTTGAGGGGGGTGGATATCTACAATGTCAACGCAGCAGTGGCCAAATCACATTCAGTCTCGCTAAAGGAATACTTCCTCTCAGTTTTCTCAGTAGAGGAACAAAAATACAAGCAGTACACAGGAATTTCAGCAGGATTACACGATGGATTTAAAACAAGTTTTGAAAAATGTAACTATGGAAACATTGGAAGTTTGGCTTTAACTTTTTTTGCTTTCACATTGTCATGGTTTTCTTGACTTGCTTGGTGGGATTTAAGTCATACGTTCTAGTGTTGAGCAGCTAAACCAAGACCCACAGCGTCATGCAGATAATCCCACTGACAATACTTTAATTGCTGCAGTTTAATCACCTCTGTTAGAAGTTCAGGAAGTCTGGTGATGCAGTGGAAGTGTCTGTCTACTCCAGGATGGTCAAGGCAAAGTGTGTTCATATTGCAGCTGAACAAGTTGAGTAGGAGAGAGTGAGGAATGCAGATGCTGGAGATTAGAGTCGAGAGTGTGGTGCTGGAAAATAACAGCCGGTCAGGCAGCATCCGATGAGCAGGAGAATCGGCGTTTTGGGCATAAGCTTTTCATAACGGCAACTCCCCTGCTCCTCGGATGCTGCCTGACCGGCTGTCCTATCCGAGCACCACATTGTCAACTCAGAATAGATCAAGCAACATTTTCCAACACACGCCAACAATGTCAGGACAGGTTTCTGGTCAGCCATGAGATGGGAAGAAATTGGAACCCATATCATCATTATCAATAGCTCTAGGCTACAACATGTAAAACCACGCATTCTCACAGACTACCTGTCAAAGGGAGTCAAAGAGGAAACAACTCTTGGGGGTAACAGGCTGAAAATCAAGCCTCTGTACTGCGAACTGAATGAAGAAGTTAAAGATTTTTAAAAGGGATATACAAAATCATCTTGTTTTCTGACCCAGGTTGATAGGATGCATAGACAATGTTGCTGTATTTTATAAAACCTATGATTTAATGTAGCTAATTGGATTCTGGCTAGAGAAAGGGGTTTGGTTCGCTCAGTTGGTTGGATAGCCAAGTTTGTTATGGCAGACTGATGCCAGCAGTGTGGGTTCAATTCCTGCTCTCAACCTTACCCCTTGCCTGAGGCATGGTGACTCTCAGGTTAAACCACCAGCAGTCATCTCTCTCTAATGAGAATGTAGTCTGGTAAACCAGTGGGGAATTTGCCTTTATACACAGTTATAAAGAGATGGCATACAATTCTACTAAAGATAACTCCAAAACCCCTTGTAAACGCCGCTTGTCATACATAGACAGGAAAATATAAATGGGAGACAAATATGGGTGGAGTGAAGGCTAAAAGAAAGTCCTGTAGTATTTGGATCAGCAAGAACAAACCCAACAGGTCTCACGAACAAAGTTTCCCCTCAAGCTCCCTATTTCTGAATGTTTCCACTAGTTTGCGGGAGGCACAAGGTGGCTGACTCACTTACAAACAATTTCTGACTTACCTATTCAGAGTCACAACTTACAGCATCTGCTGAGGGAAGATACATGGGCCTTTCTTTCTGGCTAACGTGCCTTACCTGTGACAATGCTGCTCCTTTCACAAGATTATGTTGTCCTAGGCTTTTTTTTTCAGACAGGTTGTAAATGCAGAGGTTCTGCTACGTCTGGGTTTATCTACTTGAAAAAGTTAAAAAAACACACTTATACAAAGAAAGGGGAGTGGCCAGCTCAGCTTCTCTCTCGTTTGTTTTGGTTTTAGCAGTCTGGCTCTTTAGGGCTACTGGTCAACTTAAGCTGTGGAATCTAAAAAAACAGCCACAATGGAAAAAGGTCCCATTGCTAAATCTCTGACATCTCTCCTGTAAGAACCTGTGTTTGATTTTATCTTCTTCTTGACAACAGGCTCTTTTGGGGTATGTTACAAGTATTTGGAACAGCATCATTAAGGTGCAGTAGCGTTGACTGGGTTTTCAGAGAAGTTATGTTATTCTATATTCTGTTCTCTTTTGTTTGTGTGTAAATAAATTCTGTTTTGTTTAAAACTGAGTGGTTGGGCCAGCTGTATCCCTCCTGGAATATCCACTCTTCACCTGCTTAAAGCAACAGGAAACATTAGGGTCTGGATTACCTTTTTGAAATGTTTTGAGGGATATGGCTTGGTCCATAACATACTGCAGAGAACTGCATGAGGGAGAGGCTTTTTGCCTTCTGCAGACCAGCTGGCTTCTCTTCTGGTCTGAACGAGCTTCTCTCTATCTTGCTCAGAACCCACACTGTTCAGTTATCTGATGATCAATCACATTAATCATTGGTAATTGATCCCTAGTCCACACCAATCAGTTTCAGTTGTAAACAACCACTCAACTCCAGTTCATCTGCATAATACTGGAACCCACAGTCACACAAATAGGATTTACAATGGGTGTCAGATTCCTTCCTTTCAAATCATGTAGCGAAGTTACAAAACTGTTATATCTCATCTCTCAGTTTTAAAAGGTACAAAAATAAATAGATATACTCTTTACATTGGGAGGTGCTGGGGGATTGCTGTTCAGTGGTTTGGTGAGCTGGTGTGGACCAGATTGGTATCAACATGAAGTTTGACCCCTGTTCCAGCTGATAGGTTTCAGGACCAAAACAAGACCCGCTTGATCTTTGATAAACACAACAAAGCTGCAAGTGGAACCTATTCCGGGCAGAGAATTGAAGGAGATGATGTAAACACTGAACATCAACTTACAATGGCTTGTTACTTGGTGAATAGAGCAGTGCATGTCATCCTTTGTCTTGTTTGTTTACCTATCACCGATGAAACATTATTAATAAGAAGATGGTACATTACCATATATGGGCCACGTGAGAATTCAGTCATATTTTATGGATCAGTGCATTAAAATGGTAATTGTTTCAGTTAGAGTCACAGAAGTCTGCAGGATAGAAACAGGCCTTTCAGCCCAACTTGTTCATGCCTCCCAGTTTTCACAATTAATCTAATCCCATTTGCCTATGTTTGCTCCATATCCCTCCACACCCATCCCATCCATATACCTGCCCAAATATTTGTTAAATAATGATTTTGTACACGTCTCCATCACTACCTCTGCCAGCCCAAAGGTAGTGATGGAAATGAATATAATTCAATATTTAAAATTAATTGCAAATGCAGGCATTGCCATGTAGAGAACAAGCTCCACTCTGGTGTCCATTAGCAAGTTGATTTTACACAAATCAGAGTCCAATGGAGAACAATGGAAAGGAGCTGTTTATAAGCAAAGGAAATGTTCATATGTTGGGTCTATAAAGTTACACCCCGGTCTGGGATCACATTTGTATGTATGAGCATTCATAAATTGGACATGGAGAAATTGGAGACACCCTGCACTAAAAATATCTGGGTAAATTAGATGGGCTAAGGATAATTAACTGCATCTGATTTAAATGGCATTGTAAATTTACCAATGAAAATACTTACTGGAACAATATCAAGATCTGCTTGATCCTCTTATTCAAAAATGTCAAGAGGATTTGAAAGTTTGGGAATTGGCTGCCAGTCAAAGTTGTATTTTCTTAATTAGCAGAATTGTATAATACAGTAGGGAATGTTTCTAAAAATATGTAACAGAATGACGTATCCCTGTCATAACATAACCAGTCTTAGCTCAGTTCTTCTTTCTGTAAGCTACCTTCATCAGAGAATCCCTACAGTGTGGAAGCAGGCCATTCGGCCCATTGAGTCGACACTGCCCCTTTGGAGAGCATCTCATCCATACCCATCCCTCCTACCCTATGCCTGTAACCCTGCATTTCCCATGGCTAATCCACTTAACCTACACAGCCCTGGACACTATGGTAATTTAGCATGGCTAATCCACCTTAACTGGACTGTGGGAGGAAACTGGAGCAAACCCACACAGACTGGGGGAGAATGTGCAAACTCCACACAGACAGTCACCCGAGAATGGAATTGAATCCAAGGCCCTGGTGATGTGAGGCAGCAGTGCTAACCACTGGGCCACTGTGCCCTCTTTGCAGGATTTCTGTACTGCTATGGTTGTACAAGGCACCACCAGGTAAGTCCTCCTCCAATCTACACACCATGGGTGTACCTAGTCCCCATGGACTGCAAAGATCCAAGAAGATAGCTCACCACCACCTTCTCAAGGGATACTAGGGAGAGACAATAATGTTGGCCCAACCAGCAAAGTCCATGTCTCTTGAAGGAATAGAGAAAAATAGGCAAGTAGAAAAAGTACAATAGGAGAAGGATACTAACACTCCCCTTTTGAGACTGAAACGGGGAGGAATTTCTTCTCCTGTGGAGTAATGAATCTGTAACAACTCTTTACCGCAGAGGGCTGCACATTCTGGGTCATTAATTATACTCAAAGCTCTCAAAGCTGAGACAGACAGATCTTCAATCAGTAAGGGAGTCAAGGGTAATGGAGAAAAGATAGATATCAGGATTATCAGATCAGCCATGTCTCATTGAATAACAGAGTAGATTCAATGGGCTGAATGGCTTGCTTCTGTTCCTATGTCTAATGGTCATATGACCCTATGTGTAAAAAATTGAAGTAAACAAGGCACATTCGGTGTTAACTTCATGATTTTTTCCCTACCATTTGACTTCTTGTCTCAATGAGCTTCATAACCTACAGCTCTCCATAACTTTCCCCTAATTGATCATTGCAACCTCCTTAAAACTTGACCCCCACCTGAACATCTGTTGCTCTAACTCTGGTCCACTACCTATCCAGCCCCTTCCATCTCAATTTTCCCACTGTTTGTCTCTAAGCATTAAACTGGTATTAACTTCGGTAGAAACACAAACTAGGAGCAGGAGTTGACTATTTGCCTCAGCTAGTCTGTTCTGCCATCCAATACAATCCAAACTGACCCTCTGTCTCAATGTCATACTCCTGCTCTCTCACCATAACCCTTGAAACTTTTAGTCTCCAGCCAAGTATTCATTTCTTTCTTAAATATGTTCAGCGATATGGCTTCCATAATTCTATAGGTTCACCACCATCCAGTATTGATTGCCCATTGCCAGAGGACAGTTAAGAGTCAACCACATTGCTGTGGGTCTGGACCAGACCAGGCAAGGATGATGGTTTCCATTCCTGAAGGGCATTAGTGAACTGGAGTGAAGAAATTTCTCCTCATCTGAGTCTGAAATGGTCTACCCCCAAATCCTGAGAATACGGCTCTATTTATTGGAATCATAGCCCAGGGGAAACATCATTCCTGCATCCAGCCTCTCCAGTCCTGTCAGAACTTTAAATATGTCAATAAAATCCTCTCTCATTCTTTTAAACTCCAGTGAACAGAAGCCCAGTCAAACTGATCCCTCTTCAAATGACAAAAGTGTTATCGCAGGGTTTAATATGGTGAACCTTCACTGCACTCCCTCTGTGACAAGTATATCTTTTCTCAGATAAGGAGACCAAATCTGCCAACGAAACTCCAGGTCTCACCAAGGTTCTGTACAACTGCGATGAGAATTCCTAGCCCCTCTACTCTCAAAACAAAGGCCAACTTATCAATTGCCTCCCCACCTGCTTACTGCAGAGCAAGACTAGGGGGACAATGAGAGGAATTAGCAGCATAGACTGGAGTAGAAACTGAAACTGAGTGAATGGAGGTAAGAGTGTCAGATTGAATTGATGGCAGGGTGAGAGAGAGAGAAGGAGAGATGTGCCAATATCAAACTAAAAGATGAAGAAACAGGAAGTGTCTCGCAAAAGGGTAAAGTTCTATCACTACAGGGTCCTGGAAGGCTAGTAAGCATGTCAGAACTGTGTTCACACTGGGAAGATCAATTAGGTTGATTTTTAGTGAAGTGAAGCTCTGATTTACGTGTTCAAACCCAAAATGTCAACATCAATTTCATTTTGATTTTGTGAAGAAATGATTCATTTTGAACACAATGTCAAAAATGAAGATCTCAAGTATAAAATATATACTCAACACTTGTGTATCCCGAAACCAAAGAACTGCGGGTGCTGGAAATCGGAACCAAAAACAGGAAATTGCAGGAAAAACTCAGCAGGTCTGGCAGCGTTTGAGCAGAAAGGAATGGAGTTAACATTTCAGGTTCAATAACCCTTTTTCAGAATGCTTCTAGTGATGAGTGACTGGACCTGAAACATTAACTCTGCATTCTCTCCACAGATGCTGCCAGAACCGCTGAGTCTCTCCAGTAATTTCTGTTTCTGTACTTGTCTATCACTTCAATTTAAAGTCACCAAGTCGGTGTCACTACGGGGTGAGCCGTAGTTGCTTAGCGGGAAGTAGGAGGATGAGCTGGAAATGTGTGGTCAGCTAAGTCTGGTCCCCGCCCTGTGTGTGTGCCAAACGAAATGGTTTACAGTCAATTTGCGGCTGCCTGATAGGAAACCAAACAATAATATCTGCAATAGAATCTTGCCTTCAGACCACAAACACTTCCACAAGCTTGATCCCTTCCAAGTTTGTAATTAGAATGAAACACAGTTTCAAATACCTGTTATCAAAGCCATAACTTCTTGTGACTTGAGTCAATGTCATACCTAATTTGGTGTTGGCTTTTTGCATCAGCTACATTCACACTATAACATGAACAACACCTCAGTGTAAAGGCTCTGAGGATTAGCCCTGCTGATTGCGAAGCAAGAGGTGGTAAATACTGCAACAAGGAGATGATGGCCTAATGGTATTATCACTGGACTGTTAATCCAGAGACAACAGTATAGAGCCGGAAACGCACAGCAGGTCAGAGACCCAGGTAATGGTCTGGATTCAAATCCTGCCACGGCAGATGGTGGAATTCAATTCAATGGAAGTCTGGAATTAAGAGTCTAATAATAAGTCCATTGTCAGGAAAAACCCATCAGTTCACTAATGCCCTTTAGGGAAAGAAACTGCCATCTTTTCCTGGTCTAGCCTACATATGACTCCAGACCCATAGCTAAGTGGTCAACTCTTAACTGGGTAATAAGAGATGATTTTTTTTAAAGGCCATTTGGCTCATCTAGTCTGTTCTGCCATCCAATACAATCCAAACTGACCCTCTGTCTCAATGTCATACTCCTGCTCTCTCACCATAACCCTTGAAACTTTTAGTCTCCAGCCAAGTATTCATTTCTTTCTTAAATATGTTCAGCGAAATGGCTTCCATGATTCTATAGGCTCACCACCGTCCAGTATTTATTGCCCATTGCCAGAGGACAATTAAGAGTCAACCACATTGCTGTGGGTCTGGACCAGACCAGGCAAGGATGATGGTTTGCATTCCTGAAGGGCATTAGTGAACTGAAGCTGATGGTGGGCCCACTATTTGCATACTTCAAGAGTTTAACCTGAGAATGTTTGATTGCTTGCCTCACCCATGTCATACTGATTCAAATTTATTTTACCTCTTCAACTGCTCAACCATCATGCACTTGGTCATTTGGCATCAGTCCAGTTTTCCAAGTACTTTCCTTTAGTTTGCTACATCCAGAAACAAAAGGAAAGAGGATGATTTTCCCCAATATATTGTTCCCAAGTGGATTTAATCATCAGAAAATTTTCAAGGTTGAATTTGGCTGTGAGGCAGTAAAAGAGTGTGATTTATATTCAGTTCTCCTGGGCAACTATTGTAGGGAATATTGAAAATAATGTTGATTATGATGTGGAGGTGCCAGTTTTGGACTGGGTTGGACAAGGTCAAAAATCACACAATGCCAGGTTATAGTCCAACGGATATATTTGAAAGCACTAGCTTTCAGAGCGCTGCCCCGTCATCAGGTTCTAGTGAGAGAGGAAGACCTGAGGCACAGAAATTCTAAGGAAAAGATCAAAGGGTCGTACAACTCATGTGAACAAATTAAACACACTTAAGATGGCTCTTAAATCTTTAATCAGTTAGAATGGAGGTGCAGGTTTTGAATGATTGATAAAAGCTCTAGATGTCTTGGGGCAGTGACTTGAAAGAAATTCTGGGATTTGCATATTAACCAGTCGAAACCTGCACCTCAATTCTAACTGACCAAAGATTTAAGAGCCATCTTAGGTGTGTTTAATTCATTTGCATGAGTTGAATGACCCCTTGATCTTTTCCTTCTAAATTCTGTGCCTAACGTCTTCCTCTCTCACTAGCACCTGATGAAGGAGCTGTGCTCCAAAAGCTAGTGTTTTCAAATAAACCCATTGGACTATAACCTGGTTTTGTGTGATTTCTGACCTGGAAAATAATGTTGTTTGACTCTATTTAAAATAAAAACATAAAACTCAGAGCACTCCCTCTACCCACTCAGGCACCACATGATATGGTAAATCTGACACAGTCAACTGATCCAACACCGCCCCACTCCCCCCGACTTTTCCTGGTCCTTTAATGCCCCTTCCTCCCCTCCATGTCTACAGGGAAGATCTGATCTTGGGGTATGTAATTCCACAGTTTCTTAACCTTGTATACCGGTTTACTGTTTCTGATACAAATCCCTGCCAATAATGTGAAACCTATAGCCTCATGTGAAATCAGTGTGAAGTTTCCAAGATTAAATGAACATTTTGACATGGGGCTGTAGTAACATGAATGCAGTGAGGGGGAAACTGTGCAGTATCGAGTGAGTTCAGACAATTTCTAAAGAAGGTAATGATATTACCCCGCCAGAAAATTAAATGCGTGCTGTGGTCTGTTTCTTTTTTCAAGTCTATAATCAAAGGCAGCAGGTAGAATAACAGTCATGAAGCACGTGATTAAAACATGTCATTGTTTTTCAGTTCCAGGCTTAAATGAGGAAGGGATGTCAAGGACACGAAGCAAGGATTCATTACAAGCCAAGAAGTTGAGTAATCCATTGTTTCATTCTGTGGAACTCTGCACAGATAAATCAATATCTTGATTTTGACTGGAATGAGCAGGCCATAAGGGTCATGGTCCCTAAGGGAACTGGGGAACAACTTAATAGTGAGGAAAAGAGTTCTCATCTTATGAAACATTCAAACAAAAAACCTTTTCTAAACTGTAGGCAGGAATTTCCTGTCCTGCATCACAGTCTTTGGAAATATGATAGGATTGAGTCTCTGTTCTTCTGCTATTTGAATGCTGCCAGATAGGCTGGAGTTTGTACTATTCAGGGGGAGGGGGGGCTATTGGTTAGCTCTGTTGGCTGGACAGCTGCTTTGTGATGCAGAGTTGATGCCAACAGCATCAGTTCGATTCCCACACCTGCTGAGCTTACCATGAAGGCCTCTCTTTCTCTTTGGGCGGCATGGTGGCACAGTGGTTAGCACTGCTGCCTCACAGCGCCTGAGACCCAGGTTCAATTCCCAAATCAGGTGACTGACTGTGTGGAGTTTGCATGTTCTCCCCGTGTCTGCGTGGGTTTCCTCTGGGTGCTCCGGTTTCCTCCCACAGTCCAAAGATGTGCGGGTCAGGTGAATTGGCCATGCTAAATTGCCCGTAGTGTTAGGTAAGGGGTAAATGTAGGGGTATGGGTGGGTTGCACTTCGGCGGATAGGTGTGGACTTGTTGGGCCGAAGGGCCTGTTTCCACACTGTAAGTAATCTAATCTAAGTCAACCTCTCCCCATGTCCGAGGCACGGTGACCCTCAGGTTAAACCATCACCAGCCACTGACCTCTCATGCGAGAGAGCTACTTCTTCTGATGTCTATGGTGTTGCTTACTCATAATGGACAGACACCTTAGCAGCATCAGATGAAAGCTGTAGATACCAAAGGGTATGAATTACATTCGTCGGACAGGTTTGTTGAGACTTAAAAGGGGGAGGCAGGTGGCTAATATAAAAGTTGTCTAGTTTGGTGAAGCTATTGTGGGGTGGCAGTTGGGCAAATTGAACAGCGAACTCCATCCCATTTGTGTTTTGGTGGGAAGGACTCTGGGTGTGGAGGGAGTGCATCGATACTTAACAATCCTTGCAGAACACCTGAGGAGAGAAAATACAACTGGACATATCACCTCAGGAGCCCACTAAGGATGCTTTGGTAGGAACAAGATCTGGAGGGCAATGACGGCTGATCACTGAGCCTTCACTCTCAGAGAAGTTAGAGACGAGCTTCAAGTTAATGTGGTCCCATCTTCTAACACTCCCCTCCCTACCCTCGTAACCATGGGAACTGATTTCAGTGGAAAGTGGGACTGTGATGGAGGTCTCCAAAAACCAGATGATGAATCCTGATTTTAATTCAGGGACAGGAGTTCCACAGGAAGGGGAGGGTATACATTGTTGCTTACTTTTTTGCACTCCTTCTGGCTGTGTCTCCTCTCCCCACTTGGTTGGTTCAATCACCACAACCTCCCACTGTGATGTCCCAGTTTTCTGCAAATGTCCTACACATTTCCAGGTTAAAATTGGAGCCCTACTCAACAAGAAAGCAGGGTCTTGTGGTTAAGTTCCTCAAGAAATAATTGACTCACCAACTGTCTGATTTCCATCCCTAATGTTAGAGACAATGAGACTGGAATTCAACTCAGAAAATGCCGCAAAAGCCGACTACAATTAGCAACAAATCTCAAACTCTGAACCTCAAAGACAAATGCTGAGGCCTAAACCTTTCTTCGGCATTAATCGAGAAGTGGAATGATCAACAGAGCAAACATTCTGTACGTGATTGTTCTCTTAATAACGATGACCAAAGACCAATATCTGACACACAGTAGAAAAATGGAACAGCATTAAACTGTAAAGTCATACCAGCTGGAAATTCACACAATTTATTTTTAATTCATTCACAGGATGTGGACATCACTGGTCAGATCAGTATTTATTGCCCATCCCTAACGGCTCAGTTAAGAGTCAACCATATGGTTGTGGGTCTGCCATCATATATAGGCCAGAGTAGGTTAGGACAGTGATTTCCTTCCCTAAAGGACATGCTTGAAACATGTGGATTCTTTCCCAACAACTGTCACCAGTTTCAACGTCACCATTAGACCCTTAGTCACAGATACTCATTGAATTCAGATCCCACTATCTACCTTGGCAAGCTTTGAACCTGGGTCCCCAGAACATTACCTGGATCTCAGGGTTAATAGTCTAGTGCCAATAGTACTAAGTAATCAACTTGTGGAACACTTCTTACAAGATTGACATTAGGAACAGCATTACAATAAAAAGGAACGGAACACAATTTCAAATACTTTGTCTCTCTGCCTGAATTTAGCAGGCTTTTTGTCACAGACTTTCTAAAGGGAAAAATGCTCTGTCTGTTCCTTGTTTATATTTTGATTTTTATATCAGCCAGATGCCTCCTCATTTTAAGTCTCCCAAAACCTCTCTGAGGATTACAATTCTTTCCCACTGGGAAATTTTTAATTTAAATACAGCTTTCACCTGATACTTCCAAAGTATCTGTCTGTTATGTGTGATTAACATCAAGAGACATCAGAAGAAGTTGTTATTCTGGCATATTTGCGATTTCACCGGAAATAGGGATTTGATGAAAGCTTCCTACTGTGTTTGTCAAGTTGCCAGCAGATAATAGCCACACTATATCAAGTGCTTCATATACTTTTGGTATTTTGTTTCTACCTGATTCGTGTTGTGTAAGGTAATAATTCTAAAGGAGTTAATATTCATGGTATGTTGACTCTACCTACTTTACTGCTGGTCTATAGGTGAAGATTAGGAAGACTACTCCAGCTGTCAAAGGGAGCAAATGTATCTGGACCAGCTCCCTGAGGTCCTCATCATTCTAAAGGCAAAATTTGGCAGATGCCGGAATGCTGAAACAAACATAGAGAATGCTGGAACAAATCAGAAATTGCTGGAAAAATTTCTCAGCAGGTCTGGCAGCACCTGTGGAGAGAAAGCAGAGTTAATGTTTAGGGTCCAGTGACCCTTCCTCAGAACTGGACCTGAAACGTTAGCTCTGTTTCTCTCTGCAGAGATGTTGCCAGGCCTGCTGAGTTTCTCCAGCAATTTCTGATTTTGTTTCTGATTTCCAGCAGCCGCAGTTCTTTGGATTTTGTTTTGTATGCTGGGGAAACTGAACAGATCCTGTCATCATGCCTGGCCAAATGTAGTTCTATCTATTGCTGTCATGCAATAAATGTCCTTGTTATCAAAAGGCAGAGAACCTCTTCTGTAGATATTTTATGGGGGTGTATCCTCTGTCAAGAACCACTAGGTAGGCCCAAGATAAAACAAAGACAGGGGAAGATTGGCAGCAGTGAACTATCGCCACATCTCTTACCCAGCACCACATGTTGGTAGAGGAGGTAAGGTACTAGGAGTGGTTGTTTGGGAAACACTACGATTCATTCACTGGTAATTCATCCTTTTTTCCCCATTTGTGCTCATTAGGTGAGCTGTTACACAGCAGGAGTTGGCATTCTAGGCTCACATTTGGGATGGAGGAGGGCGTAGAGTCAGGGAGCATGCTCACAGACAGGTGTACCCATTCATGCCACTGATGGCCCAGCTTCGTCATCCACCAGTGCAAACCTTCACAGAGGCAACATGGGAGGCAGCAACAGGGTCAAATGCCTGGTAGCTGGTTGACCACCTCATAGACCTTCTCAAGGCCACTTGTCAGAGACCATGCGGAATTTTCTAGTTGGGTTCTCTAGTTTGCTGATGGTGTCAGGAAGCAGTGTAAATGCCAGGATGTGGCCTCAAAGCAGTCCCGGGAGTGGGGGAGGGGGGTTTGTGGTGGAGAGGGAGTGGAAGGCACAGCTCAAGGTTTAGTGCCCCTGGCTTCAGGTAGACTCACTTTGCAAAGGACTCACTTTACCTCCTCCACAATGTCAACCTGGATCTGGACCTTTTTTCCCTTTATTTAGACCTGAATAAATTAGAGAAAGAGGGCACCTTAAAAGGAGCCTCAACCCTCTCTTATTTTCTTCAGTGTGACTAATCTTTGACACTTAACCCACTCCTACTGGCTACCTAGCTTTGAAAATCTGTCTGCCATCCTTAATTGATGCCTTGAATCCCTAGCCATCAATGAGCAGCTTCATGGAAAATCACTTCCCTGAGACTGTTCCCTCAAAATTTACAAATCTCTGATCCCTGTTGGAATAGACTAGGGACACTTTCTGAAGTCTATGAGAAACAAAATCTCCCCCTCGTTTCCCTCATTGA
This sequence comes from Hemiscyllium ocellatum, assembly GCF_020745735.1. Lineage (NCBI taxonomy): Eukaryota > Metazoa > Chordata > Chondrichthyes > Orectolobiformes > Hemiscylliidae > Hemiscyllium > Hemiscyllium ocellatum. Next base: position 101,714,648 of record NC_083410.1, read on the forward strand.
GAATCACCACAAAATCGCCTGCTTCCAGTCCCGTGCTGTATCAACCAGTGTGTTCTGTTCAGGTAACATTTCACCCTAACCCTATCACTGGGTCCAAACCCTAGAATTCCCTCCCTCAGGGCATTGTAGGTCATATGGACTGCAGTGGTTCAAAAAGACAGCTCACCAATGCCTTCACAAGGGCAACTAGGGACAGGCAATAAATGTTGACCCAGCTCACATCCCACAAGCGATTTTTGATTTTGATTTATTTCTTGTCACGTGTACTTATTACAACGACAATGAAAAGTGTTGTTGTCCCCGGTGGCATCTTAAACACAGAAAATAAATCAAAACACACAATATTAAGCCAGAAAAATAAAACAATGAGATTAGGTGGTCTTTGGAACAACTCTCGCTTCTAGCTTAGCCATCGGCCTAGATCCAGGCACCTCCAGTCACCACAGAGTAGTTGAGGGTGAAGGGTTTTGCTGGATATGCCACACATATTTTGCGTCCCCTCACTGCGCATGATGTTGTGGAACCCTGTAATCCACAGAATGCTAAATGTTAACAGACACAGTATGAAAAGCTGCACCTGCTATTTATTCCAGTGACTATCCCACAGGGTTAAATAGAATGAGCCACAAAATGCCTTTCCTTGGGGAATACTGCTGAAGGAAATCTTTGAACGTTTGTTATTAATAACATAGGACCAGGGGTAGGCCATTTAGCCCCTCAAGCCTGTTTCACCATTCAATGAGATCATGGCTGATCTGTGGCCTAACTCCATATACCTGCCTTCGGCCTATATCCCTTAATGCCTTTGCTTAACATAGATTTACATAGAACAATACAGCATAGTACAGGTCCTTCGACCCTTGATGTTGTGCCAATTTTTTATCTTACTCTAATATCAAACTAACCTACATACCTTACATTTTACTATCAATCATGTGCCTATCCAGGAGTTGCTTTAATGTCCTTAATGTATCTGACTCTACTACATTGCTGGCAGTGCATTCCATGCACCCACCACTAAAGAACCTACCTCTGACATCTCCCTGAAACCTTTGGCAAATCATCTTAAAATTATGCCCCCTCATGATAACAGAAATGTAGCTATCTCAGATTTAAAGCTAACAACTGGCCCAGGATAAACTGCTGTCTATGGAAGAAAGTTCCTAACCTCTACCATCCTTTGTATTCAATTTATTTACAGAATGAGGGCATCACTGGCAGATTTCCTTCACAAAAGAACATTGATGGTTCTTCCCCAACAATCAATTCACAGTCATCACTAGACCCTTAATTCCAGGTTTTTTTTATTGAATTCCAATATCTGCCATGGTAGGATTTGAACCCAGAACATTACCTGGGTCTTTGATTTAATAATCCAGCAATAATACCACTATGCCATCACCTTCACTGTGTGTATAGAAGCAATTCCTATCAACTCTCTTGAATGGTCTGGCCTAATATTTCGACTATGCCTCCTTGTCCTAGAATCTCCAACCAGTGGAAATAATTTATCTTTATCTACCCTTTCTTTTCCTGTTATTATCTTGAAGACTTTGATCCGATCCCCCGTTAACCTCCTAAAATACAGAGAAAAAATATTAACCAAGGATTTATTTTGGAAATCCACCCAATGCTTCCTTACTCAGTAATAACATTAATGAGAAAGAAAAATGATTTTAACAGGTAATGAAGTAATTCAGTGGGGCAGTTTAGGGGCTGATGGTGTTGTTATTTGGGTGGTGTGAAAGTTAATTATCCGGCTCTCTTAACCCAGCAGTGTTCCACATGGACTATATTTCCACAGATCCACAGTTAAGAGAGATAGATTCTGTGCTGCAAATGACAGAAGCTGATTATAATAAGTGCAGCACAAAAAGAGCTAATGGAGAAAGAGAGACAGCAGGAACAGGATTTACTTCCATGCTGAACATATGTTTTGACTTTCAGCTCACAGACTACCTCATGAATGCCTTTTTCCAGTTCAGGTTACTATTGATTTTAGCTTGTGAAAGGCTTGCTCTGTAAGCATATAGTACAGATGGAGACCATTCACCCCATGTCAACTTATTGAAAGAATTAGCTGAAGGATTCCACTCCTTTCCCCTTGACCCATAGTCCTGGACCTTGAAATATGCCTTTTTTTAAAAATTCATTCATGGGATGAGGGTGTCACTGGCTCAACCAGCATTTATCACCCACCTCTAATTGCCCAGAGGGTAGTTAAGAGTCAACCACATTGCTGTGAGTCTAGAGTCACATGCAGCTAGACCAGCTCAGGTTGGCAGTTTCCTTCCCTAAAGGACATTAGTGAACCAGATGGGCCTTTTCAACAATTGACAATAGTTTCATGGTCACCATTAGACTCTGAATTCCACTCTTTTATTGAACGTAAATTTCACCATCTGCCATGGCAGGATTCAAACCCAGGTCCCCAGAACATCACCTGGGTCGCTGGATTAATAGTCCAGTGATAATATCACTAGGCCATTGTCTCTCCATCATTGATTGAGAACAACTCTTTCACTGGACGTTGGGCAGACCAGAGCATGTCATTCACTGAGATGATGGTTGCTCATGTGCAGTTGATGTGATTCTCAGTGTGCATCCCTGGGAACTGCCTGAAGAGCACAGAGTCCTGCCCACATGGGTCTCTGTTCCTGCATCTTCTTTAATATTGTTTTGCCTCTCCTCATGCGTCTTTTGCAAATGCACCATTTCACACTTCTCTCTGTTACATTTGACCTGCTGTATATCTGTTCATATCACCAGCCACTGGCCTCCTGAGGTCTCTTGGTAGCCTCCTTGCAGCTTATTGCATTTCTGAGCTGTTGTATCCTGTATCCTGTTTCAGAGCCCCTTCCATGTGGGATATAAGAGCAGTCAATGGAAGAGAATTTGAAGCTGCAGTGGTCACTAATGGTCTCAATTCTGGATCGAACAGTAACTACAACCATCCTTGCAGTGGATGGATGGTTTATAAACCAATTGCCACCTGATCCAAATTCTAAATAAGACATTTTCTGCAGCCATTGTCAGACTAAAGCTACCTATGTTGGTAAGTGTGAAGGGTAGGTGATGAAAGGTGTGTACAACCTGTCGCAATCCTCTGCTGTCTGCTCGGTCTACTTTTTCTCCATTGTTTCTCCTCTCCTTGCCTGGTAGCACAGTGGTTAGTACTACTACCTCACAGCACCAGGGACCCAGGTTCAATTCCAACCTCAGGCAACTGTCTGTGTGGAGCTTGTACTATCTTCCCGTGGCTGCATGGATTACCACTGGGTGCTCTGCCTTCTTCCCACAGTCCAAAGATATGTGGTGGATTGGCTGTGGGCAATATAGGATTCCAGGGGTGGGACTGAGTGGGATGGTCGTTGTGGACTTGATGGGTCAAATGCTCTGTTTCCACACTTTAACGATTCTATGTTCTTCTGCCACCAGCTGAGGAAATTCATATGTGCCCATTGTTGTGAAGAGCACCATACTGGCTGAACAGTTGTCACTGGGCCTCAGTTAGAACATAAGAAGAAAGTGCAGAAGTATGGCCATTGAGTCTGATCTACCAGTCAATAACACGATGGCTGACTTTGGACTTCAACTCCATTCCGCACATCCCTAAGTGACCATAGGTCTGTCTATTCAGCCTTAAACATACTCAATGTTTGGGCATTAGTGCTCTCTGAGATAAAGAATTACCAAGAATCCTAGTTTTTTGAGAAAAGAAACATTTCTTCATCTGGGTCCAAAATGATTGATCCCTTATTTGAGACTGTGCCTCCATATTCTAGACTCCTGAAGTAGGAAGGACAGCTTCTCAGTATTGACTGTGTTAAACCCCTTCAGAATCTTGTTTGTTTCAATGAGATCGCCTCTCATTTTTCTTAACCTGCAGAGAATATCGACTCAACTCACTCAGTTTCTCATCACAGATCAATTCTCTAAACCCAGCCAAGTTAACCTTCCCTGCAACGATTCAAATGCAAGTGTTGCAATTAGGTGAGGAGGTGTGGGACCACTCTCCCTTCTCCCTGCTCCTCACCTGATGGTAAAGTGGTTTTGAACATAAAAAGGATGCATTTGCTAGTGCACGCACTCAACTCTTTATGACCGGTAATTATAATGCAACAAAACCTTCAGCAGCAGAAAGGACACCGAGCAGGGCAGCTCACACAGTTGTGCCAAAACTTCAAGCAAAACATCCAAATACAGTAAGACCTGGACAATATCCAGATTTGATCTGACAATGGCAATTAATTTTCACACCACACGAATGCCAGGTAATGACTATCTCCACAAGAGAGAATCTAACCATCAGCTCTTGACATTCAATTGCATCACTATCACCAAATTATCCACCCTCGGCATCGTGGGAATTAACTTTGACCAAAACCTGGACCAGCCATAGGAATACTGTGGCTACAAGAGCAGGTCAGAAACTATAGACTCTGTAGTGAGTAGCTCACCTCCTGATTCCCACCTCATCATCTATAAGGAACAACTCAGCAGCAAGGTTGCATACTCTCCACATTCCTAGATGAGTGTATCTCCAATAGCATCCACCTCCTTCACTATTCATCGACTTCAACACTGACCCAAATGTGTACCAATACCAGAATGCACTGCAGCAACTTACCAAAATTTCTTGCAACCACACACCTCACAAATCCACAACTTCTACCACCAGTCCTGAATGAGGTGGTCATGGGAATAGTGAGAACGTAGGTTATGTTCTTCCAAAATTCTATAGGCTCTAGAAAACAGTCTGCATGAGGTGGGGGTGGGGGTGGGGAGTGGGGGGGATGGGCAGCAAATGTAACCCTGCTGTTTATACAAGGATTTGGAGATGCCAGTGTTGGACTGGGGTGTACAAAGTTAAAAATCACACCACACCGGGTTATACAAGGAGGGTGGGAGAAAACCAGAAAGGACAGACCGCTATGTGGAAGGGCGAACCTGTTTCTGACATGATGTGCCCTGACCTGAGCTTAAGTTATTAACAACTTCTCTTCATCACAACTAGAGCAGCTTCATAGAAAAACTGACTTGGCTCAGTAATTGTAGAATTTGCAAATCCTTCCTTGACTTTAGAGACAAAAATTCTAAACAGGCCTTGAGGTCTGAGCTCAACAAAGCCCCATGCACTTTCACAAGACTTCTTTATCCTAGTACTCAAATCCCTCTGAAATAAAGACCAATGGGCCATTTGTTTTGATAGCAGAGTCCTGTGACTACCTGCTAATATTTTGTTTCCTTTGTGCAAGTACACTCCATCCTCTTGAATATCAATAAAGTTCTGCTCTTTTTCTTAAAACAAAAGGTATTCCATTGACTCAGTAGTTAGCACTGCTGCCTCACAGCACCAGGGTCCCAGGCTTGATTCTAGCCTTGGGTGACTGCCTGTGTGGAGTTTGCAATTCTCCCCGTGTCTGTGTGGGTTTCTCTGGTTTCCTCCCACAGTCCAAAGATGTGCAGCTCAGGTGAATTGGCCATGCTAAATTGCCCATAGTGTTAGGTGCATTAGTCAGAGGGAAAATGGGTCTAGGTGGGTTACTGTTCAGAGGGTTGATGTGGACTTGTTGGGCCGAAAAGCCTGTTTCCACACTGTAGGGAAACTTATCATTCTTACGAGCAAAGTGAATTACCTCATGCCTCCCCACATTATGTCCATCAGCTACTTTGTTGCCCAGTCACCAAACTGGACTTTACATCTTTGCTGAACTTCTGTGCCCTCCTCCCACCTTGCATTCCTGCACAGTATTGATTCATCACCAAACTTAGATTAGATTAGATTACTTCCAGTGTGGAAACAGGCCCTTCGGCCCAACAAGTCCACACCGACCTGCCGGAGCGCAACCCACCCATACCCCTACATATACCCCTTTACCTAACACTACGGGCAATTTAGCATGGCCAATTCACCTAATCTGCACATCTTTTGGACTGTGGGAGGAAACCGGAGCACCCGGAGGAAACCCACGCAGACACGGGGAGAATGTGCAAACTCCACACAGTCAGTCGCCTGAGTCGGGAATTGAACCCAGGTCTCCGGCGCTGTGAGGCAGCAGTGCTAACCACTGTGCCACCGTGCCGCCCATGCAGTGCTTTCTCTCCCTCTTTATCGAAATCAATCCTTCCAGAGCCCTGTCCCTCTAGATCCCTGCAATCTCCTCCAATCCTCTGAGATATCTGCATCTTTTAGTGCATTCCCAATTATATTTGGCCTAACATTGTTGGCTGTGCTTTCAGTGGTCTATGGCCCAAGCTCTCAATCTATCAACCCCTCTTCCACCCAATGCCTCTGTATCTTACTTTCCTCCTTTAAGACATTCCTTACAACCTATCACTTTGACCAAGCTTTTGGACAGCTAAACAAAACTCTTCTCCTGTGGTGAGATGCCATATTTTCTTTCATCACATTCCTGTGAAGCGTCTTGAGAGGTTTAATTAGATCAAGGGTGCTGTATAAATTTAAGTTGTCGCTGTTGATTAAAATCAACGAGGTAAAAACAATGACTGCAGATGCTGGAAACCAGATTCTGGATTAGTGGTGCTGGAAGAGCACAGCAGTTCAGGCAGATGCTACCTGAACTGCTGTGCTCTTCCAGCACTACTAATCCAGAAGCTGTTGATTAAGTGTAGATTGGTGGGCACTTACTCAATGCCTGTACAGGATTGTGAGAGAAAATTGGACTAATAGAGAGCAAAATGAGGAGAAAACTGGCATAGCAGATCTACAGATAATGTTCTAACTATTTCTGCCCATCAAATCATCCACAGCTATTTCAATAAGCTACCACAATCCACAATTGAATAACATTTCCAGCAACCCTGCTGTTTATTGTAAAAATGAAGGAATCCCAAGTAAATAATGAACCAGAAATAGAAAGAAATTAAAATCTGATTGAAGATTTGTAGCTCGGGTGTCCGTTGTTGTGGTTCTGTTCGCCGAGCTGGAAGTTTTTGCTGCAAACGTTTCGTTCCCTGGCTAGGGAACATCATCAGTGCTGTTGGAGCCTCGTGTGAAGCGCTGCTTTGATGTTTCTTCTGGTATTTATATTGGTTTGTTCTTGCCGCTTCCGGGTGTCAGTTTCAGCTGCAGTGATTTGTATGTGGGGTGCAGGTCGATGTGTCTGTTGATGGATGTTCTTGCCGTTTCCGGGTGTCAGTTTCAGCTGTAGTGGTTTGTATATGGTGTCCAGGTCAATGTGTCTGTTGATGGAGTTTGGGGATGAATGCCATGCTTCTAGGAATTCTCTGGCTGTTCTCTGTCTGGCTTGTCCTATGATAGGACAAACGAAGCTGCATCAGGACACTATTCAAAAGGGCCACAACACACTGCAGTACACCAGAACTGCGAAAAGAGGAAGAGGAACACCTATACAAGGTATTCGCCAAAAACGGATACCCACGCAACTTTATCACCAGATGCCTAAGAGATAGACCGAGGAACGAGGACATGCCACAACCAAAAGGACTAGCCACTCTACCATACGTCAGGAGCGTCTCAGAACTGACAGCCAGACTACTGCGACCCTTAGGACTCATAACAGCACACAAGCCAACTTCCACACTCAGACAACAACTCACTAGAACAAAGGACCCAATACCCAGCATGAGCCAAACTAACGTAGTTTACAAAATACCATGCAAGGGCTGCACAAAACACTATATAGGACAAACAGGAAGACAGCTAACAATCCGCATCCATGAACATCAGCTAGCCACAAAACGACACGACCAGCTATCTCTAGTAGCCATACACTCAGACAACCAGCAACATGAATTTGACTGGGAAAACACCACTATCATAGGACAAACCAGACAGAGAACAGCCAGGGAATTCCTAGAAGCATGGCATTCATCCCCAAACTCCATCAACAGACACATCGACCTGGACCCCACATACAAATCACTGCAGCTGAAACTGACACCCGGAAGCGGCAAGAACAAACCAATATAAATACCGGAAGAAACATCAAAGCAGCACTTCACACGAGGCTCCAACAGCACTGATGATGTTCCCTAGCCAGGGAACGAAACATTTGCAGCAAAAACTTCCAGCTCGGCGAGCAGAACCACAACAATAGAAAGAAATTGTGGAAATGATTTATCATTTATGAATCAAAGCACAGCATTAAGTAATACTCAGTTGCTTTCTGTTAATTAATTTTTAATGGTAATGTACATTTCCACCCATTATTGAAGTGGTTTTTATTACAGCAAATATCCACTTCAATAATGGGCCAATTTCAGAATCACACTTTAACAAAGTGCATGGTTCCCATCGTTAAAAAAACAAACTATTAGTCTTGTCAAGGTATTCAGAATTTCCCAATTATTTAATATCGACAAACAACCTTTGAAGCAATTGCTGTTTAGAAAATCTCTCATTCAGAGCAGCACAGCAAGTGTAACTATTGACCATTGACAAAAAAATTACAGTGCCTTATTACTGTACTTGATCCAGTGAACCCAGATCAATGAGTGAGGTATTGCATGCATCAGCTGCATTTTTTTTAATGTCAATATATACTTTATTCATAGAAATAAATCTTTGGCACCTGTACAATTTGTCATGTCGTTCATAGATATATACATTGCATGTCTTAACATTACAAAGAACTGATTGAATTAATCAAATTTACAGTTATCCTATTTACAGTTCCCTTTATTAACCATCCAGTCTCTTATTATTTAGCTGTAGCTTCAGCGGAACCCACCTGGTGAGTGGGTGACCTGTTATACGATAGCAAAGGAACCTTCTTTAACCCCCAGTTTATGGGGTTACCATTGTCCATTTGACTGTCCATTCTCTGGGGTAGCTGTCTGCATCCCCATGGTGAGCACGAACTGCTGGACCTTTGCTGGGCTGAGGTAGCTATCCAGCTCCTCATTGGGGTCATTTACCCGCTCTGGTGTCATTGAGCCAAGGCAAGGGTCCGCACCGTCCAGTTCTATGTCTGACAATGGGACTGTCAGAGAATCACAGCTTTCAGTTACCTGTAGTTGTGGGGCAGTGGGTACCCCCTGGTTCTCACTGGGTGGAGGATGGACTTCGAGGGGGTCCATTGTTTCCTGGTTGGGAGGAAATGCCCTCCTCTTTATCTACGGTGCTCTGTCTCTTCTTCTGTTGGTGGTGACCTTCTTTGCGCCCGTCTTCCCCATCCGAAGCGCTGTCTGTCTCTCCCTCGTGCAGCTGTCTTTTCCCCCTTTGCTGGGAGGCTTTGGGGGCCTGGCAGGATTTTCTCTTCCTGTTTTTAACAAGTATCCACTCCTCTGCCTTCTCGATTACCTCCTCCTCCATTGCTTCCATCTGCCCAGCTAGAGCTAGGATCAGCTGCTGTGTCTCTCCGCTGGCTGCTGCCTCCTCCACTCCAGCCTGTTCTTCTTTCTGGGTGCCACCAGACTCCGTTTCCCTGCTGTCTGGGTGGACCTTGCTGGTCTTTGGGGGTCCACGGCTCACATTGCCACCTCCAGCCATCTGTGCGTAAGTGGGGGCCCCCCATCTTGGGCAGGTCTTGTACATGTGGCCCGCCTCTCCACACAGGTTGCAGCTCTTTGCTTCCTGACAGTCCTTAGTCAGGTGACCCTCCGTTTGCAATTCCTGCAGATGGTCACCTTACAATCCGCCACCACATGTCCCGCCTTCCCGCAGGTTCGGCATACTTTCGGCTGCCCTGCATATGTCAGGTAGCCTCTGCTCCCTCCAATTGCGAAGCTCAAGGGTGGGTGGAGAATGTTCCCATTACCATCGACCCTCAGAGTTACCCTGACCTGCTGCTTACTGGTCCAGATCCCAAAAGGGTCGATCACATCGGTGGCTTCTCCCTCAACTTGGACGTACCTTCCCAGGAAGGTCAGGACATCAGCCGCTGGAACATAGGGGCTGTACATATGGATGTAACAACCCGACTCCTCTGTGCAGGAAGCACACACAATGGGATCGCCCACAAGATGGAGAACAGCAGCTCCCCTTCCTTCTCCTTGAAGACCTTCAGGAGGTGGTCACACTGCTTCACACTCCTGAAGGTCACATCAAAGTAGCCTGCCCCAGGGAAATCCTGCAGGCAGTACACATCCTTTTTTTTATTTCAAAAATATACTTTATTCGTAAATATTCATAAAATAATTTGATACACTGTACATTTGGTAATGCCATACATATGTCCACATTAACATACTTAGTTTAGAATTTTCCTTTTTACATATAGGTCTATGCATTTCCCGCTCCTCCGCCCATATATTGAGCTGAGGCGTCAGCAGAGCCCAAATGACTGCATGGGCCCCCTGATCTTCTTTAGACAGGCAGATGTTACACGGTGGTCTTTCCCCACCGCGCCTTGGCGGCAGCTGCCCCAAGCTTCAGCACGTCCCTCAACACATAGTCCTGGACCTTGGAATGTGCCAGTCTGCAACACTCAGTCGGGGTCAACTCCTTCAGCTGGAAGATCAACAGGTTCCGGACCACCCAGAGAGCGTCCTTCACCGAGTTGATGATCCTCCAGGCACAGTTGATGTTCGTCTCGGTGTGCGTCCCGGGGAACAGGCCGTAGAGCACGGAGTCCCACGTCACGGCGCTGCTCGGGACGAACCTCGACAAATACCACTGCATTCCTCTCCAGACTTCCTCTGCATAGGCACATTCCAGAAGGAGGTGTGTGACAGTCTCGTTCCCCCCCGCAGCCACTTCGAGGGCAGCATGCGGTGCGGCTGAGAGTCCGGGCGTGCATAAATGATCTCACAGGTAGAGCCCTTCTCACCACCAGCCAAGCCATGTCTTGGTGCTTGTTGAAAAGTTCTGGCGATGAGGCATTCTGCCAAATTGCTTTGACAGTCTGCTCAGGGAACCACTCAACAGGATCCGCCCTCTCCTTTTCCCGAAGGGTCTCAAGGACGCTACGTGCTGACCACTTCCTGATGGACTTGTGGTCAAAGGTGTTTTTCTTCAGAAATTTCTTCACGAAGGACAGGTGGTACGGAACGGTCCAACTACTCGGAGCGTTCCGTGGCAGCGAGGCCAGGCCCATCCTTCGCAACACCGGGGACAGGTAGAACCTCAGTACGTAGTGACACTTGGTGTTTGCATACCGGGGATCCACGCACAGCTTGATGCAGCCACACACAAAGGTGGCCATCAGGGCGAGGGTGGAATTGGGAGTGTTTTTTCCCCATTGCACCGGTCTTTGTACATGGTGTCTCTTCGGACCCGGTCCATCTTTGATCTCCACATGAAGTGGAAGATGGCCCGGGTGACTGCGGCAGCACAGGTTCTGGGGATAGGCCAGGCCTGTGCCACATACAACAATACTGAGAGTACCTCACACCTAATGACCAGGTTTTTACCCACGATGGAGAGCGACCGTTGTTCCCATCTGCCTAGTTTCTGTCTCATCTTCCTGATCCGCTCCTCCCAGGTCTTGGCACACGCCCCAGCTCCCCCGAACCAAATACCCAGCACCTTCAGGTGGTCAGTCCTGACAGTGAAGGGGATATATGATTGGTCAGCCCAGTTCCCGAAGAGCATGGCCTCATTCTTGCTTCGGTTTACCTTGGCACCCGAGGCCCGTTTGAACTGGTCGCGGATGCACAGGAGTCTGTGCACGGACAGCGGATCCGAGCAGAAAACGGCGACGTCATCCATGTACAGGGAGGCCTTAACCTGTAGGCCCCCGCTGCCAGGAATAGTCACCCCTCTCAGGCTCGCATCCTTCCTGATGGATTCGGCAAATGGCTCTATGCAACACACAAACAAGGCAGGAGAGAGTGGGCAGCTCTGCTTGACTCCAGATCTTACAGGGAAGCTATCTGATTCCCACCCATTGATTGAAACTACACTGACAATGTTGGTGTAGAGCAGTCTGATCCAATTGCAGATTCCCTCCTCAAAGCCCATTTTGGAGAGGACACCCCTCATATATGTGTGCGATATCCTGTCAAAGGCTTTCTCCTGGTCCAGGCTGATGAGGCAGGTGTTCACCCCCCTGTCCTGCACGTTGGCGATCGTATCCCTGAGGAGTGCGAGACTCTCAGAGATCTTCCTGCCCGGTACAGCACAGGTTTGGTCCGGGTGGATCACCGCTCCCAAAGCAGACCTGACCCGGTTGGCGATGACCTTTGACAAGATTTTGTAGTCTGTGTTTAACAGTGAGATCGGTCTCCAATTTCTAATTTCATCCCTCTCCCCCTTCCGCTTGTAGATGAGGGTGATGATGCCTTTCCTAATGGATTCACTCATGGTACCTGCCCGAAGCATACTGACATACACCTCCAGCAGGTCCCGGCCAATCAAGTCCCAAAGAGTGGAATAGATCTCGACCAGTAAGCCGTCGCTTCCGGGAGTTTTATTCTTTTCGAAGGACTCGAGGGCCCTGGTCAGCTCATCCAGAGATAGCGGCTGGTCCAGCCTCTCTCGTGTTCCGTCATCTAGGACCTCCATGATAGAGGACAGGAACGACTGGGAGGCCGCGCTGTCGGTTGGCTTCGCGTCATACAGGCTGGCATAGAAGGATTTGCTGATCCTCATGATGTCAGCCTGAGATGACGTTACCGAGCCATCTTCTTCCTTCAGTCTGCTGAGCACAGAGCTCTCTTTGTGCACCTTCTGGAAGAAGAAACGTGAGCATGTCTCGTCCTGCTCTACTGAGTGGACCCTGGACCGAAAGATTATCTTGGAGGCCTCCGAGGCAAAGAGCGAGGCTTGCTTGCCCTTCACCTCCTTGAGGTCCTCCGTGACATCGACCCCCAATGTCTGCAGCAGGAGCAGGTTCTGCATACTTTTCTGGAGTTGGGACAGTTTTCCCTGCCTCTCTCTCGCCTCCTGAACACCTTTGAGGATGAAGAACCTCTTGATGTTCCCTTTAACTGTTTCCCACCAGTCTGCTGGAGACTCAAAGAGACGCTTCGCGGTTCTCCAACCTGCGTAATCCCTCGAGCTCCTGCAGGCAGTACACATCCACTGCAGCAAACCCACAGCATCCCAACAGCACTTTCTTAATAAACAGGATGCAATCGACCAGTGTATGACCCTCTACCTTTATCACAGTCACCCTGACTGTGTTTCAAACCCCCTGTCCAGGGCTGCGGGCAGCTGTTGAGGCCATAGCTCTGAGGTTGGCTGGTCTCTGAATTGGCGTTAGGCCAAAGCCAGCATGAAGATCCACCAAGAGCAGGTCAGCATGACCAAACTATCCTCCAACATCCAAGCACAATCCAGCGATGGTCTCCACCAGCTCCGACGACTTGCAACTCGACACCTGTCCTGATAAGAACAGACACTTGATCTTAGCCAAAAGGCCGAGCTGCACTCCAGCAAAATCTACATTGTTACCCACGAGTATCGTTCTATGCTCTGCTGCACCTATGTGTCCTCCTATCTTGCATTCCTATACGGTGTTGAATCATCAGCAAACTTAGATTGAGGTACTCTCTACCTCTTTGTCTAAGTCAATCCTTTCAAGCCCCTATCCCTCCCAATCCCTGCAATCGCCTCCAGCTGCACAACCCTCTAAGACATATACGTTCTAATTCGGGATGGGACCATTCACCGCCGATGATTAGCCACCTCCTTTGACCACCGAGGACATTTAGCCACCGCCCATTGGCCACTGATGACGATTCGCCACCGCACATCAGTCATATATTTTGAATATTGGTGGGAGTGTTTACTTGTTTTAATAACCATTTATTTTTGTTAATAGAATTTTTTTTAATGTTTAAAAAAATTATGCATAGACGTATAAATGCAGTTGGAGCAACTTGTCAATACAACACCGATTCTGATTATGCTTTAAAAGAAAAACTGATAATTGCTTTGGCTTTTATGCTCCTGACTGACCTTGATCCCTCTGTTGATGCTCGCAGGTTTTTTGCCTCAAGAACTACAACCAATACTAGATTGGAACATCTTAGAGGAATAGCGCATAACTATCAAATGAACTGAAATTTCATTGCTTAATATTAATGTGAGATTTTACTGCCTTTTTCTGGTTAAAGTTTGTAACTCATTTTTGTATATAAACCAATAAAATTATAGTTATTTTACCTCTTTTTTATCAATATGTAATATGTAGTTGTATAAATAAAGGGGACTGAGAAGTATGAAAGAACAGGCGGGAGGGAAAACAATCAGTACATGTATATATTTCTGGTGCTGAATAGTCACCAGTGGTCAAATGACCCCAGTGGAGAAACGCTGGTGGAGAACCGGCAGTGGCTAATCATTGGCGGTGAATCTGCCGTGGAGAATCGTCACCAATCAGCTCTAATTCTAGCCTCTCCATTATGTTTACTCCGTCATTGCTGTCTGCGTGACTCACAAGTTTCACAAATAGAAAGTGCACAGTTTCATAAATGATCAGTAGGGAATTCTGCCTGACCGCTGCAACAAACAAATCTTCAACTGATTTTCCACCTTCAACATTGAAGAAGTTGGGCATATAAATGTTAGCTTGAATATTTCTAGGAACGGTTCAGTTTTCAAAGTTTTTAGCCTTGCACTCATCTTGACAACTCACAAGAGTACCAATTCAAGGGGACGTCTAGTATAAGAGGAGAATGTTGATTGGTTGTCAAATGGACCCTGATGGGTAGAGTCCATTTGCCAACCAGTCAGCAACCTCCTCTCTTACTATAAATGTTAAAAACCACACAACACCAGGTTATAGTCCAACGGGTTTATTTGGAAGTACAAGCTTTCAGAATGCTGCTTCTTTGTCAGATAGCGAGTGGGACAGGATCATAGAACACAGAATTTATAGTAAATGAACAAAGTGTCATACAGCTGATGCGATGTATTGAACAAGCTAAGATTGCGGTTTATCACCTAGAATGGGGATGCAGGTTTCAGTTCATTAATATGTAAATCCCAGAACTTCTTTCAAGTCACTGTCCCAAGATAATTTAAGGTTTTATAAATAAAAGTGACAGCTCAGCTCAAACAATTCATTAAAGTGTGAGGTTACAGTCTGTCTGTAACCCAATCTTGAGTCAGACTGGTTCTATTTCCAAAGTAGGAATTTATAAAGTGTCACACGGACTGACTGCTGACACATTGTGCATTTTTTGAACAAAATAGAATGTACCTGCAAATACAAATCTGTAAATGCAAACTCACCCCATAGACTTATATGTGTGTGTGTGTGTTTGTGTGGGGATCGGAAACAGGGAGAGAATATGTGAGTGTGTGAGTGTGTGTGAGTGTGTGTGGGGGGGCGGAGAGAGGGAGAGAATGTGTGTGTGTGTGTGTGTGTGGTGTGTGTGTGTGTGTGTGTATGTGTGGGGGGTGCAGAGAGAGGGAGAGAATGTGTGAGTGTGTGTGTGTGCATGTGTGTGTGTATGTGTGGGGATCGGAGACAGGGAGAGAATATGTGAGTGTGTGTGCGTGTGAGTGTGTGTGGGGGGGGCGGAGAGAGAGGGAGAGAATGTGTGAGTGTGCGTGTGTGTATGAGTGTGTGTGAGTGTGTGTGAGTGTGTGTATGTGTGGGGGGGGCAGAGAGAGGGGGAGAATGTGTGAGTGTGTGTGTGTGTATGTGTGTGGGGGCGGAGAGAGGGAGAGAATGTGTAAGTGTGTGTGTGTGTATGTGTGGGGGGCGGAGAGAGGGAAAGAATATGTGAGTGTGTTTGTGTGTATGTGTTGGGGGCGCGGACAGTGGGAGAGATTGTGTGTGTGTGAGTGTGTGAGTGTGTGAGTGTGTGGAGGGACAGAGAGAGGGAGAGAATGTGTGTGCGCTTCCAATTAAACCTGTTGGACTATAACCGGTGTTGTGTGATTTTTAACGACCAACGAAGTTGACGTTCAGGTAAAAGTGTTGAAGAGCAGGAAAGTGTAGATTTCATTGTTCTTGAATGGCTAGATGCTTTTTTTGGTGTATAGTTCAGACATGCTTTGGTGTCTTTTGCAAATTGCTATGGTGATTCAAGTAGTGGAAAATTGTCAAGAGACTTGCTGTTTTGACTTTTAGATCTTGTAATATCAACATTAACTGAGAAGTTGCTATCTAATCGTATTTATCAAATCAATTAATCTCTAATCACTACCAATGTTACCATTTAATTGCCACATGAGTGGATTTTTACATTTGTTAGACCCTTTCTATTTCCCTGGAGAAAATACCTCAGCTGCATATTTTATGGAGTCACAGAATCATACAACTCAGAAATAGGCCCTTCAGCCCAACTCGTCTATGCCAATCAGATATCCCTAATAAAGCTAGTCCCATCTGCCTGAGTTTGGCCCACATCCTCTTAGATCTTTCCTATCCATGTACTTGTCCAAACATCTATGAAAAGTTGTAATTGTACCCGCCTCTACCACTTCTTCTGACTGCTCGGTCCATATACGCACCACCCTTTGTGTGAAATTGTTGCCCCTTAGAATCCTTTTAAATCTTGCACATCTGACCTTCAACCTATGCCCTCTAGTTTTGGACTCCCCTACCCTGGGGAAAAGACTCCTCTACCTTTGGCTATTCACCTTATCTATGCCCCTCATGATTTTCCAAACCTCTATAAAGTCATCCCTCAGGTTCCTACCCTTGGGGAAGAAAGGTCCCAGCCTATTCAGCCTCTCTTTATAACTCAAATCTTCCAGTCTCGGTACCATGCCTGTAAATCATTTTTGCACTCCTTCCAATTTAATAACATCTTTCCATTAGAAGGGTGACCAGAATTGTACACAGTGCTCCAAACGAGGCCTTACCAATATCTCCTGTAGTTCATATAACATGGACATCTTGACTGTAATGTTAGAATCCCTGCCTCTGATTGGGAAGCCTTGGGTTCAAGAAACACTCCAGGACTAGAGGGCCATGGGAGATGTATTCATACTGGGGCCTCCACCAGTTGGTCATCAACCTGAAACTCCATCCAATACATCCATGACAAGGGTGAAGAGCAGGCATTATTCCTGGTCAGCTATAGGGGTACTGAAAAGGGCGTTTGGTACAATTGTCTTCATTGGCCAGTGCATCATGTACAGGAGTTGGGATGTCATGCTGTGGCTGTACCTTGCCTAGACTACTGCATTCATTTCTGGTCTCCCTGCTACAGGAAAAATGCTGTTAATCTTGAAAGAGTTCAGGAAAAATTTATAAAGATGTTGCCCGGAGTTATACAGAGAGGCTAAATAGGCTGGAGTATCAGAGGCTGAGGGGCATGGATAGGGTGAATAACCAAAGTCTTTTCTTCCCAGGGTAGGGGAGTCCAAAACTAGACAGCATAGGTTTAGGGTGAGAGGGGAAAGACTTAAAAGGAATGTAATGGGCAACTTTTTCATGCAAAGGGTGGTACATGTATGGAATGAGCTGCCAGTGGAAGTGGTGGAGGCTGGTACAATTACAGCATTTAAAATGCATCTGGATGGGTACAAGAATAGGAAGGATTTAGAGGGATAAGGGCCAAAAGCTGGTAAATGGGACTACATTAATTTAGGATATCTGGTCAGCATGGACAAGTTGGACCAAAGGGTCTGTTTCCGTGCTGTACTTAGAGTCATAGAGATGTACACCATAGAAACAGACCCTTCGGTCCAACTAGTCCATGCTGACCAGATATCTTAGATTAATCTATTCCCATTTACCAGCACTTGGCCCATTCCCTCTTGTACAGCCACAACATGACTTCCCAACTCTTATACTCAATGCTCTGACCCATAAAGGAAAGCATACTAAACGCTTTCTTTACAATCCTATCTACCTGAGATTCCATTTTAAAGTCTTTATGACTCAAGCTATATTTAATTCAAAGTGGTGTCCCTCAAACTATAGATTGTGTGCCCTGTTCCAGAATAAAAATAAATGAAGGAAACATATATTTCATTTGCCAGTTGACGTGGAAAGAGAACTGAAAGAAATTGTGTACAATTCAGATAAGGAATTTATTCTGCAGCTTAACACGAGGCTATAGCTGGGACCTTACTTCCCCGAGAGATAATCCCTGTAAACCATCTTTCGATTTATCACATTTATAATATAATGGGGAATAAAAGGACATTGAAACGCTGGAGGAAATTCTTATCACAGGATACAAAACAGAACATTTATTTTTAAATCTGGTACAGCATGATGTCCCTTTCATGATGAATATTTTTGAGGAGTTTTTTTAGAACAATTATTTACAGCTATTTCTAAGTTTGAGTTTTTTAGACCTTGGATTGATTATAATCTTCTGTGCTGCTTTTGAACATGTTAATCCATTTTTGGTCAATTTTGTTTTTTTAAGCCTTATTTGCCAATTGTTATTTTCCAGACGTATGTTTGAAGATTTTTGTCTTCTATTTTTTGATGATAAATATTTTTCAAGGCACAAATACCCTCTGGGTGTTTTCTTAACCAGTTGTTTCTTATGAGAAGAGATTATCAGAGACTTCCTTCCAGTGATGTTCTGCCAAACTTATGGTGGCCAATGAGAACAAGTTTCAAGAAGATTCCCTATTTTAAAAAATAAGTCCTATTTAAAATTTTAATTCCCTATTTAAAAAAAGACTTGGAAAATAGTGCAATGAGAACAACCTAGCTCTCAATGCCGGCAAAACCAAGGAACTCATTATTGACCTTCGGTGGGATGTTACTCATGCGCGCGCCCACCTCCCACCACACCACACCCCCCTCCCCCCACCCCCACTCCACCCCTACACATCAACAGCACAAAGGTGGAATGAGTGGAGAGTGTCAAGCTCCTGGGAGTGGTCATCAACAACAAGCTTCCTTGGACTCATCACGTTGTCATGGGTTACAAAGGCACAACAACGACTCTTCTTCCTCAGGCAACTGAGGAGATTTGGCATGACGGTGAATACCCTTTGCCAACTTTTATAGGTGTGCCATCGAGAGCATTCTGTCTGGATGTATCACTACCTGGTATGGCAACTGTACCTTTCAAGATCGGAGACGGTTACAGAGAGTGCTGAACCCGGCCCGGACAATCACAAAGGTCAACCTCCCATCTATAGAATCCATCTACCAGATCCGGTGTCAAGGAAAGGCCGCCAGCATTCTCAAAGATCCATCCCAAAGATCCGATGTTTTTCTACAACCTCTACCATCAGGGAGAAGGTGCAGAAGTCTGAACACACACACACACACACACACACACCAGCCGGTTTCAAAACAGTTTCTATCCTACTGTTGTTAGAATACTGAATGGACTCACAAAAATGTAACATTTACCTGTACCTATGTCTTTGTTTCTGCCACTTTTTACCTATTATTTACTTATCTATATTACTTAACTCTGTGATTTGCCTGTATTGCTCACAAGACAAAGCTTTTCACTGTGCCTCGGTACACGTGACAATAAATTCAATTCAATTTAAAAAATATTTTTGAGCTCCCTGCTAGACAAAGATTTTTGTTTTAACCTAAAGAAAATTAAGTGGCTAAAGTAACATTGATCTCAAAAGTAAAATGTTGCTAATCAAGAATCTATGATGACCAGGCATCTATTGTTGGGAAAAATTATCTGGCATCACTAATGCCCTTTAGGGAAGGAAATGGCCATCCTTACCTAGTCTGGCCTACATGTGACCCCTGACCCACAGCAATGTGTTTAAGTCTTAGCTACCCTATGGGCAATAAATGCTGGCCTAGCCAGTGATGCCCTCACCCAATGGCTGAATAATAAATAAAATTCGTGTCTTCTTGCTATCAGAGGATGTTGTGAAACTGGGAAAGGGTTCAGAAAAAAAATTTATAAGCCTGTTGCCAGGGTTGGAGGGTTTGAGCTATAGGGAGGGGCTGAATAGGCTTGGGACTGTTTTCTCTGGAGGCTTATAGAGGTTTATATAATCATGAGGGGCATGGATAGGATGAGTAGACAAGATCTTTTTCCCAGGGTTGGGGAGTCCAAAACTAGAGGATTTGGGTCTAAGGTGAGAGGGGCAAATTTTAAAAGGAAGCTAAGGGGCAACATTTTTATGCAGAGTGTGGAATGTGCTGCCAGAGGAAGTGGTGGAGGCTGGTACAATTACAACATTTAAAAGACACTTGGATAGCTGTATGAATAGGGAGGGTTTAGAGGGATATGGGCAAGTACAGGTACATGGGGTACCTGACCAGACGAACGAGTTGAACCGAAGGATCTGGTTCCATGCCATGTGACTCTGTGATTATAAATGTGATTTTCTACTTGGACAGCATTTACTGAGAAAGTGCGTCATTCCCTCAGTACTGACCCTCTGACAGTGCGGCACTCCCTCAGTACTGACCCTCTGACAGTGCGGCGCTCCCTCAGCACTGACCCTCCAACAGTGTGGCACTTCCTCAGTACTGACCCTCTGACAGTGCAGCACTCCCTCAGTACTGACCCTCTGACAGTGCTGCACTCCCTCAGTACTGATCCCCCGACAGTGCAGCGCTCCCTCAGTACTGACCCCCCCGACAGTGCGGCACTCCCTCAGTACTGACCCTCCGACAGTGCAGCACTCCCACAGTACTGACCTTCCGACAGTGCGGCTCTCCCTCAGCACTGACACTCCGATAGTGCAGCACTCCCTCAGTACTGACCCTCCGACGGTGCGGCACTCCCTCAGTCCTGACCCTCCGACGGTGCGGCACTCCCTCAGTCCTGACCCTCCGACAGTGCGACACTCCCTCAGTACTGACCCTCTGACAGAGAAAGCCCAAATGTGCTCAGATCTACCTTATCAATCGATTTAAGACAACCAGTCAAACTCTGTTACTAAAAATAACATACATTCATAAGCAGGGGCCTATTCTCGCCAAGCAAAAGGAATATCTTCAAGCTACGTTTCTTTCCTTCCAAATTACCCGGAATTGCTGGAAGCCCATCATTCCCTGTTGCTTTCCACATGGTAAGATATTAGCCAATTGCTGTTGACTTTGTTTAATTCACTTAAGAGACGTGGGCATCACTGGGTAGGCTCAGCATTTATTGCTCCTCCCTTTTTGCCCTTGAGATGGTAATGATGAGCTGCCTCCTTAAAGTGCCACAGTCCATCTGCTGTAGGTAGACCTATATTCTCATTAGGGAGACTTGCCCACCATTTAACGCCCCTTTTCTCCTGCAATATACATTCTTGCATTTACAGCTGATGCGTGCAAGGTGGAAGCTTCAGCGTCAAATATCTTCTTTTCAAAAACAATTCTGCAATTGCTCTGCAATTCTATCTGTTTTATGCCTGAAGGTTCATTCTTTGGTTTTAAATCATGTCATGCAGTATGACCAAAAACCATGGTAACTCACCCAGGGAGGCCCAATCACACACCTCCAATGACAAAATGCTCCCATTCCTGCCTCCCTCCTCCATTGAGATAATTATGAACACTTTCTTTCTGCCCTATCACCTTCTTCCTCTCCACACGGCCCCATTCCGCCACCACTCTTTTCCACACCTCCCCTTTATCCTTGCTCCTGACCGGGCTTTTCATAGAATCCCTACAGTGTGGGAAATAGACCGTTCAGCTTATCAAGTCCATACTGACCCTCCAAAGAGGGCATGGTCCAACCTCTCTCCAACCTTGTAGACCTGAATTCTACCTTAATAAACCTAATACCTCACCAGGGGCAATATTCTCACAAACCCACACACTTTCATAATTGCACTCACAGACAATTTCACTCATACAGTCACACACAATCTCTCTCTCTTTCTCACACACACACACACACACACACACACACACACACACACACACACACACACACACACACACACACACACACACACACACACACACACACACACCCTCCACAGGCATCGATCACCCAACCCCCACACACATTCCCCCTCACAGGCATTTCCCCCTGTCCAGTAGGCATCTCCTCTCACCCACCACACCCCCAATACTTCTACCTCCCCTCCCCCACACCCTCTCTCTCCAACCACTCCACTTTCAAAGGCATAACCACCCTCTCCTAGTCCCACAGAGGAATTTTCCTCTTGCCCTCACGCTCACAATTATGGGGTCTTAGCAAATGCTGAGTATCAAAAAATGGGGCAACAATGGGGGAAAAGTTTGGGGAGCAAACTCTGCTGCCACAAAGGATAGTTTGAGACCTTCCTCAATCTGGGTCTGCCGCAGTTGAATGGGAAACTTCCCCATTGAGGCCCCAGCCAATGTGAAATTGGGATCCTACTGATGTAAAGTGATTTCAACTGGCATAAAAACGTCATGCCACCTGCCTTACTTAATCAACTTAACCAAACCAGGAATGTTCTCCATTAAAAGACCAGGAGACATAGGAGCAGACATTAGGCTATCCAGCCCATCAAGCCTGCTCCACCATTCAGTCATGGCTGATAGGTTTCTCAATCCCATTCTCTCACTTTCTCCCCGTAACCCTTAATCCCGGTGATACTCAAGAACCTATCTACCTCAGTCTTAAGTATCCTCAATGACCTGGCCTCCACAGCCTTCTGTGGCAACGAGTTCCATCGATTCACCACTCTCTGGCTGAAGAAGTTTCTCCTTATCTCCGTTCTAAAAGGTCTTCCCTTTACTCTAAAGCTGTGCCCTCAGGTTCTGGTCTCTCCTACCAATGGGGACACCTTCCCAACATCCACGCTATCCAGGCCATTCAATATTCTGTAAGTTTCAATTAGATTCCCCCCACATCCTTCTAAACTGATTGGGATTCAAAAATTGGAGGAAACATAGAAGTTCAGTTGCAAACTGAGTAAGCAACCAGCTCATTGTTTTAACTATCCACTTGCTCAGTTACCCTAAGGAGGTTAAAATTAAAATCAATTGCTTTGCATTTAAAAAAAAGGTAAAGATTAAGTCACCATAATTTTACCAGTCTATAGTGTTACTGTCTCATTAAAGAAACACAGTTGGTGATGGCTTAACCTGAGGATCACCCAGAGAACAGGAAGGAACATTCTTCATGGTAACCTTAGCCAATATTGGGAATTGAACCCACACTGTTGACGTTACTCTGCATTACAAACCAATGGACACCAATAGATCCCCTTTTCCTTTGCTTTAGCACAATTCCCAATCCCAGAGCTCACTATCAGCAGCATAAGAGCATTAGATTCGTGGAATGATACAGTGCTGAAAGACCCCATTGGCCCATTTCCTTCCAGGCCAGTTCCCAGAGGGACATATCCAATTCATTTCACTCCTGGGCTCATCCTCCTAACCATGGAAAATCTTCCATTTTTACTTAGTTCAATCTTTTTTGCCAGTTCATGTTGGATCAACATCTGCCACTTTTCCAGGGAGTTTCTGGTACACTTCACAGCATTTAAAAATCCCCTCACCTCACCTCAATTTTGCCAAACAGCTATAAATTATAAACTCTGCCAGCGTTTTCCTGCACAACGGGGACAAGTCTCTATGGACAGGGAGAGCCAGTTGTCCTAAAGCCAAGAAACGGCATGCCTGCATTTGGGGAAACTGGGATTAACGCAGGGTGTGGAGCAATGTAAATTCGATGGCAAGTCACTCAGTGTGTTATCAGATAAAAGTGCTGCCGCATTGAGTAATGCACATTCCACTGTGAGGGAGAGACGGCAAGATTATCACCAATCTCGGAGAAAGTCAAGATTGGACTAGCTCAAAGCAGTCCTGGAGAGGGAGTGGTCAAAGACCATTCCGATGCCAAATGGAGCGACTATTCACGAATTGGACAGAACTGGAGGTAGTGCAGCCAAAGAAGTCAGCCTGAATTTTGGGAGCCAATTGGCCTGTTGCAAAGAGGCGCCTGAATGGGAGCGAAACAAAGCAGAACCCGGCCAAGGATTCCAATAACCCAAAGTCCTGAAGGGAGCAGACTGCACGGGAAAGGAACAGCCTTATCGAGGTTTATAAAACCATGAGGAGCACAGATAGGGTGAATAGCTGAGGTCTTTTTTAAAGGGTGGGGGTGTCAAAATCCAGAGGCTGAGGTTTAAGGTGAGAGGGGGAAGATTTGAAAGAGACCTAAGGGCAAACCTCTCACCCAAAAGGTGGTGCATATATAGAATGAGCTGCCAGAGGAAGTGTTGAAGACTGGTACAACTACAGGATTTAAAAGGCATCTGGACGGGAATATGAATAGGAAGGGTTTAGAGGGAGATGAAACAAATGCTGGAAAATGGGACTAGATGAACTTTGGATATCTGGTCAGCATGGATGAGTTGGACCCAAGGATCTGTTTCGGTGCTGTATGATCAATGAAGCTGAGGTTCAATGATGGGGGAGACATGTTTTGAAATGTGCTGCATTGTATATAAAAGATGATATAAAGGTGCTGGAAAAGCACAGTAGGTCAGGCAGCATCCAAGGAGCACGAGAATCGATGTTTCGGGCATGAGCCCTTCATCAGAAATGTCCGAAACATTCACTCTCCTGCTCCTCGGATGCTGCCTGACCTGCTGTGCTTTTCCAGCGCCACACTTTTCGACTCTGCATTACTCCAGCCCAGCTTTAAAGTTTGGTCACATACCATGTGGAAAAGGTGCACCATAGCCTAGCCATTGTCACGGGGATTCGGCCTGTTCTACTTTGAGGACATCATCTTGTGTACAGGCAGCCTGCAGCCTGCTCATTGACCAGGTGTTCTGAGGGAGCTTGGGACAATTCAATAAATCAGCTCGACTTTCTCAAAGTCTAGGAGAGCAGGAGGAGTGATTTATAAAGCATTTCTGTTCCTCCTGACCCCACAAAAATAAAACTTTGTTCTTTGGGTTGGTTCTTCGGTGACATTCACTGAGCCCCTGGAGATCGGTACATTGAATAGATCATGGATCATGGGATCTGCTGCTCATAAGCTGCTATTCAATTCAGTTGCTCTGAGATGTTCCAAGAACTCCTTTGCGTAAGTGCATGACCATTGCTGCAATTGTCTGTAAAAATGGTGTACTCTTTGGAAAACAGAAGAATGTAAGGCAACCTTATTAAAACTTTCCTCATTCCTGATGAAGGGCTTATGCCCGAAACATCGACTTTCCTGTTCCTTGGATGCTGCCTGACCTGCTGCGCTTTTCCAGCAACACATTTTCAACCTTATTAAAGCATCTTAGGGAGACCTGACAGGGTTGTTGTGAAAAGATGTTTCTCCTTCCTGTTGTGCTTTTCCCGTGCCATACCTTTCGGCTCTGATCTCCAGCATCTGCAGTCCTCACTGTCCCCTTGTGGGGGAGTCTCATGTAGTGATTGGAACACAGTCAGCCAGGTGGAAGTCGTAGAATGAGTTCACTGACTGTACCAGGTTAAGAGCCCTAATTATGGAGCCCTGGCTAACAGATATAACCAGGAGTGTCAGAGGTTCTGCTCAATCTGAGAGCAAGCCCTGAGGAAGCCAGACCAGTTTTGAATAGAATTGCATTGAATTTATTGTCACGTGTACCGAGGCACAGTGAAAGGCTTTGTCAAGTACTGTGTCAAGTATTATGTACGTGTAAATAAAGGTGACGGGGTTCCAGCCTCTGTGGAGTTACTTTGTCAAGGACCTGAGACTATAATCTCAGAATAAAGAGTTGCTCATTTCAGACGGAGATGAGGAGGAAATTCTTCTCTCAGAATCTGTGGAATTCTTTACCGCAGAGGGCTGTCAAGGCTGGGGCTTCGTTAAGTTTACTCAAGACTGACATAGACAGATTATGAATCAATGAGGGTGACAGGGAAAAAAACCCAGCAAAGTGAAGTTGAAGATTCTCAGATTAACCATGGTCTCGTTGAAAGGTAGAACAGATTCAATGGGCTGAATGGCTTATTTATGCTCCTACATCTTACAGTCTAATTGTGGCAACCAAGTTGCAAACAGCAAACCACCTTTTTAACAATCCAGGTTTTTACTGAATTCAGGTTTTGCTGGCTGCCATGATATGATTCACACAGATGTCTCCAGAACATGGTGCTTTTGAGTGATTAGTCCCGTGACATTACCACAATGCTCCTGCTCTGCTACATAATGTCCGATAATATTGCTAATCTTCATCACACCAGTGGAGATAAAGAGATTTTTTTTTACTTCATTGCCTGGGAAGTATCACCTACAACCGCTGGAATTAAAATTGGGTGAGTTCTATTTCAGTCGGAATGATATGTCCACCAGAAAACTGTCCAGGTATAAAATGTAAAATTCGAGCCAACGTGCACTTCTGTGGGAAGGAAATAAAATTTCATGAGTGAGTTCATCGTCTAGTGTTGTTAACGCTCACAATTTTGTTAGCACTGACTTCTTTTTATATTATTTATGGCCCATGTTTTTCACTCTGTAGTAAAGGAAAGTGCTCAACACTAACCTTGAGAAAAGGTGCCCACATTCAATTATCTGAAATGAAGTCTATAAGTTGAAATGTCAGACAAATATTACTAAACTATACAATATTTTCTTCATGCTCAATAGAGGTGGTGATGGCTCAGTGGTAATGTCATTGGGTTAGTAATATTCAGGAGCCTTAGGTTTAAGTCCTGCCATAGTAAGTGGTGAAATTAGAATTCCTTTTTTTTAATAAAGCCATTGTTCATTTTTATAAAACCATCTGGTTTACTATCCCCTCTTTGGAGAGGCAATTTGCAGTTGGCCCCTCATTTTTAAGTGCAAAGTTCAAATATTCCTCTCAGAGAATGTAACACTCCAATTGTGAAATGAGTTTGTCAAGGCCAGAGAGTCCATTCTCAGATAATTGTGACCTATTGTTTACGTTGCTAAAATCTGTTACATTTGGCTGAAAAAGCTTACCATTTTCTTGAGGTTGTAACAGTGAAAAATAAACAATTTGAAGCTTATCATAAATCAATGATCCTGCACTGATCATTTGGAAGAGCAGGGTTTCAGCTTCTTGACATATGCATTAAAATGGATATCAACAGGAAGCTGGACATTGCTTTCAATTTCAGGGAAGAGATGACAGCAAATGTTGATAATCTCATCATCAGTACAAATGCATTATTGTTTTAGTAAAGTGATTTCCAAAACTAAGTCAAGTATTTTTTCTCTTTCTCTCTCTCCCACCTAACCCACTAAACTGTGCATATTATTGTAAACTGTTACTGGAAATTTTCAATTGCATTTAAGTTGTGAAAGCTGGAGTACTGGAATTATCCAGACACTATAAACCCATTTTATCGGCATGCTTTTCGGCTCAAATTGGATGTAGACATCGCTGAAAGACGTGTTGCTGGAAAAGCGCAGCAGGTCAGGCAGCAGCCGAGGAGCAGGAGAATCGACGTTTCAGGCATAAGCCCTTCTTCAGGAATGTGGAGGGTGTGCCAAGCAGGCGCAAGTTTTGCAGGGGAAGGGGCCTGGAGACATCGCTGGTAAAGCCTATATTTGCTGGCCACCCCTATTTGCACCATCTTGGCCATTTCAGAAGACAGCTAGGTGTCAATCACATCGCTATGGATTAGATCAGGCCAACTGCAAATTTCCTCTCCAAAGGGGTGATAGTAAACCAGATGGTTTAATAAAAATAAACAATGGCTTTATTTTTAAAAAAAGGAATTTTAACTTCACCACTTACTATAGCAGGACTTGAAGCAATGGCTTCTTGAACATTACTAGCCCAATGACATTACCACTAAGCCACTACCTCCTCCATTACCAAGTGCACATATTGCACAATTATTGTGTTGTGCTTGAGGTACAAAAGTTATGTTTTCTTAGGTAATGCATGTTGCCCAATTGCTCACATTTGCAAATATTTCTCAATTACACTTAGAATTCAATCTATAGCAATAATGCCAATTTGGAGCTGGTGAAAATTGAAGAAAGCTTAATTGTATTCTTTGCAGTTTTTTTTATTGTTTCCTCCTCATTGCCACTGCAGTGGCTTTCTGTCCTGCATCATTGTTTTCTGTAAGACAATCAGATAACCTGCTCCCAAATCCATGCCAACGTAAACAGCTCCTGAAGAATGGTTGAGGTTAACTCACTTCCCCTCTGTTG
This sequence comes from Hemiscyllium ocellatum, assembly GCF_020745735.1. NCBI lineage: Eukaryota > Metazoa > Chordata > Chondrichthyes > Orectolobiformes > Hemiscylliidae > Hemiscyllium > Hemiscyllium ocellatum. Next base: position 101,742,479 of record NC_083410.1, read on the forward strand.
TGGTTCTGTTCGCCGAGCTGGGAGTTTTTGTTGCAAATGTTTCGTCCCCTTTCTAGGTGACATCTTCAGTGCTTGGGAGCCTCCTGTGAAGCGCTTCTGCTGTTTCCTCCGGCATTTATTGTGGTTTGAATCTGCCGCTTCCGGTTGTCAGTTGCTGCCGCTGCAGTGGCCGGTATATAGGGTCGAGGTCGATGTGTCTGTTGATAGAATTTGTGGATGAGTGCCATGCCTCTAGACCCTATATACCGGCCACTGCAGCGGACAGCAACTGACAGCCGGAAGCAGCAGATTCAAACCACTATAAATGCCGGAGGAATCAGCACAGAAGCGCTTCACAGGAGGCTCCCAAACACTGAGGATGTCACCTAGACAGGGGACGAAACGTTTGCAACAAAAACTCCCAGCTCGGCAAACAGAACCACAACAATGAGCACCCAAGCTACAAATCTTCTCACAAACTTTGATCACTTCCCCTCTTCCTTTCTATCCATATAGGAAAAGGTTCGGCCTCCTAAATTGCAAAGTTCATGAATTTTGCAGAAAGAAACTATTCCCAGATACATTGGCAGAGGATATTGGACTCCCTGAAGCATCCAATCACACGTTACCCAAAATAAACCTTCAAAAAGGCACATTGCAGAAAACAAACAGCAGTGATTCCCATACCCATTGAGTGATTGGGTCATTTCGCACCTATCCAGCACATTCCAGCTGAACAACTAGAAACAGCTTGCCTTCACAAAACAAGATGCTTTGATGAGGAATCTTTACCAAACCACGGGAGAAGAGTGAAAAAATAGGGGAAGAGGAAATCAGATGGCAGAAGCAATGGTGGGCTAAAACTCCATCACTGCAATCGACACTCAAGTTCAGTGAAGACTATTGAGATCAAAGTCTGTTCACTGTAAGGAAACTGTGATAACCATGGCCAGTCTCCATTTATAGGGAATAAGTAACAGCATCCAGCAGCATTGACATTGTGTATTCATTGATGGCCAACTGGCGAGCAACATATGCTGGCAACAAAGACAGTAAGTAAAATGGTCATCTTGTAGGGCCTTTGAGGGAGGCATGGTGATTCGAGGGCCAGCACTGCAACCTCACAGAACCAGGGACTTGGCTGACTGTCTGTGTAGGGTTTGCATGCTTCCCCAACCCCTTCACCCCTCCGACTGTGGATTCCCCCCACAATTCAAAGACGTGCAGGTACAGTGGCTTGGCCATGTTAAGTTGCCCATAGTGTCCAGGAATGTGCAAGTTAGGTGTGTTAGCCATGGGAAATACAGGGTTACAGGTACAGGGAGTGGGTCAGGGTGGACTCGATGCTTCCACATTGCAGGGGCTCTATGATGTGAACATGATATACTGCCTCAACTTATTAAGCAAGCACCAGACATTTGCTCATTAAAACTAAATTTGGATTCTGCCAAGTCAAAGGAATGAAAGAAACATCTTTGTAACTTTAGGACTGTGTTCTTTGTGCCGGGAGTACTAAATATCATCAAACTAATGCTGAAACTGGGAACTTTAAAGCCAGCACTCAAATAAACAGAGTAGTGTTCTCTGCCAAATATCACATGTACAGCTGTGCATATTCTTTCAAAGCAAGAACAATATACGGAACTAGGGGAAAAAATAAAATCACACAACGTACTCTGCAATTTAATGGAACAAACAACATTACATTGTGGGGGCTACTGTTCACTGCACAGTCAATAATCCTTTCAGAAGCTCAATTTTGCAGTGAAAATGTTTAGATCACAAATGAATATGGTTTTCCATCTGTTCCTCCTGCCTCTATGCTACAATATTTTTTATTAAAAGGCTTCAATTCTAAATGTATTTAGTGTGAGTCCTCAGTGGTGATCAATGGCACTCTTGCAGCTCTATGCCTGGTGTAGAATGAGCAAAACCACAGTCGAGTAAAGGCTGTTTCCCTCCGTTTCTCCATTTTATCAACAAGTGAAGGTGTCAATCTTTGTTTACTCCATGCTTTTATCTTATGATCGCTACTCACTCCAAAGGCCTCTACCCTTTGGGAAACAGGTTAAGGATATGGAGGTAGGTTTGATCACAGGTTGGACCCCACTGCAAGAACAATGTCAGCTCAACCATCAAAACGCAAAGTGAGGTTCTGATACAAAAAAAAGAGAATCAGAGCTTGCACATTGAGAATGGCAACTCATGTCTTCCTGTACGATTCAAGGAGTAACAGTTTTTTATTCAATCACAAGGTAAAGACATCATTGGCTGGGCCAGCATTTATTGTCCATCCCTTATTGCCCAATGGGCAACTACATTGCTATGGGTGTGGAGTCACATGTAGGCCAGGCCAGGTAAGGACGGCAGTTTCCTTCCCTAAAGGACATGAGTGAACTAGGTGGGTTTTTCCAACAACGTTTTTGGGGTCATCATTAAACTCTTAACTCTGGACTTTTAAAAAAAAATATTGAATTCAACTTCCACTATTTGCTATTGTGGAATTTAAACTAAGGTCCCCAGAATGTTAGCTGGGTCTCTGGATTAACAGTCCAGCAATAATACCACAAGGCAATCCTCTCCAATTTAAATGGACATAGTGGTTTGCACATCAGAAAGTCATACATATCCCAACATTAATTGTGGAGGTCCTTTCAGATCAGGGCAGGGCAGAACTTACATCTACCAATACAGCATTTGTTGCATCTAATAGGAAGGAAGTGAATTTGCTTCCAACTATCTCCATCCTTTCAGTCTTCACCATGATGCGGATTATCATCCTGATACCAAGGCAGCATTAGTGCCACAGAACATTGAGGTCAATGGGGAATGACTCCTGCACCTAGTATAAAAGAAAATGATTGTAATCATTGAAAGACCATCATCTCGCACTCAGATATTCTTCAGGGTAGATATTATAATACACCTCTGGAACAGATGGGATTTGAACCTAGGTCCCCTAGCTGCAATGTATAGACACTACCACAATGCTATGAGAGCCCCACCATTCCACAGCAGATTGTCCCTGGTCCAATCAAACTTAGGTGTTTCATTAATGACTGTCCATCCAAAGTAAAGCCAGAAGCGAGGGCATTGTTCTTGGTTTCATCGAACTCAAGTCTATTCTGTGACGGAGCCGGTGTTGGACTGTGATGGACAATGTTAAAAATCACACAACACCGGGTTATAGTCCAAAAGGTTTATTTGGAAGTGCTAGCTTTTGGAGTGCTGCTCCTTCTAATGAAGTTACCTGATGAAGGTGCAGTGCTCTGAAAGCTCATGCTTCCAAATAAATGTGTTGGACTAAAATCTGGTGTTGTGTGAAATTTAACACAATTCCATTAAAAAGCCTTGAGATGACGATGAAGCCTACGTCACATGGAGTAAAATTAGGACAACCTACCAGCTGGGATGGGTAATGGCAAGTAATTTTCATGCCAGACACATGCCATATAATGACTATCTCCAACAAGAGAGAATCTAACCATCACCCTTTGACACTCAATAACATTACCATTCCTGGATACCCCACCCTCAAAATTGTGGAAGTTAATGCTGTGGACCAGTCATATAAACAGTGTGGCAACAAGAGTGGATCTTGTGGAGTTTGAGTAAGTGACTTCCCGAATCCCCAAAGCTTGTCCTCCATCTGTAAGACAGAGTGAGAAGTCTGCTGGAATACACCCCATTTGCAGCTCCAACAACACTTAGGAAACTCAACATCATCCAGGATAAAGCAACATGCTTGATTGGCACCACATCCACCGACTTCAATATTCACTCCCTTCATCAGCAGTGCACAGTGGTAGCAGGGTGTACCAACTACACTGCAGCAAACACAAAGCTTCTTTTAACAGTACCTTTTAAACCCATGTCTACCACCTAGAAAGACCAAGGGCCTGAACTGCATAGGAACACCATCACTTCTAGTATCCCTGCAAGCCATATTCCACCTGACTTGGAACAACACATTATTATCCCTTCACTGTCATTGGGATTCCTTTGGTCATAGCACTGTGGGTTTACCTACACCCAAGGACTACACTGTAGCGAGAAGGCAGCTCACCACCACCTTCTTCAAAGCAAATGGGGATAGGCAATAAATGCTGACCCAGCCAGCAACACCCATGGTCTACGTATCTAGATTTCACCTGTAGTGCTCCTACATTTCAAGCATCCATATCTTCAGCCTAAAAGATTCAAGTAATCTAGTTGCACATTTCATTATATATGCACCCAAATTAATTATGGCTGCATGTTGAGGATTGTTTGCATCTACACAAATTTGGACATTGATTGAAACCTTTTCCTTCTACTCTGTCTGCAGAATACAGTGCCTGACAAGTAGAACAGGATATTAGCCCGTGTGGAGCAACTAGTAACATTTGATCTTTAACCCATAATAAATGAAGTCTGAAGTTACTGAAGAAGGAGACTTTATAGATGGGAAACTTTGAGGGTTGCTGTTAGGTCAGAGGTCATGATAGCCCTTTGCCGCTCTACCTTCTCCACCGTTCACTTATTGACAATAAAGTGGAGATATAGTTCAGTCTTCTTCCATTTAATGAATTGCACATCGACGTCATCATTATAAATTCTTTTCATCTTCTCTAACTCCATTTGTGACATGATACAAGGTTTCATTGTTCTGAGGGTGCCTGAGCCATCTCACTCAGCTATAGCCAAGTTGACAGACTGCTTGGCAGCAGAAATGTGTTTGGAACAGCCTTAGATGGTATCAACTCTCAGGGTAGTAACACACAGAGAAAAGGATAGCACTGAAGGAAGCCATTTGGCCCATCGTGACTATATCAACTCTTTCACAGAACAATCCAGTTGATCAAGCTCCTCAGATTTTTGTGATTCCTTTACTCATTCAACACTTACTCACTAACCTTTTGAAAGCAACTGTTGAACTTTTATTCACCAACAAGAAGTAGTAAACCATAACAAATCATTGAATACAATGTTATCTCTCACCCCATGTTTGCTTGTTTTGCCAAATACATGCAATCTGGTGGTCCTCCATTACTACTGGTACCAGCATTCATTCTATCCACACAATGCTTGTAAACACCTCTACCACATCTCCTCATAACCATCACTTTCCTCTCTGTTACATCATTAGTGTTATCAAGTTAGTCAAACACAACATGTCACGTCTGTGCCCGCTCTCCTTTATCACTTCACGTTTTTCCAAATGACAGTTTAATCCTGGATTATTATTTCCAAAAGCTTCCCCATCACCGATCTTAAACTGGCTGTCCTGCGTTGTCATATTAGATTACTTACAGTGTGGAAATAGGTCCTTCGGCCCAACAAGTACACACTGACCCTCCGCAGCGCAACCCACCCATACCCCTAACCTAACACTATGGGCAATTTAGCATGGGCAATTCACTTGACCCGCACATCTTTGGACTGTGGGAGGAAACCAGAGCAACCGGAGCACACCCATGCAGACACGGGGAGAACATGCAAACTCCACACAGTCAGTCGCCTGAGTCGGGAATTGAACCCGGGTCTCAGGCACTGTGAGGCAGCAGTGCTAACCACTGTACCACCGTGCCGCCCAAATGTATCCATCTCAGCTTAATTGAATAGATGTGCGCTGTTTATAAACCTCTTGCCCTTTGGCAGTGCCCCAGCATTGGCAGACTAGTGCAAAAGTTTGACCAGTAACTTGGCAGTTTCAACACCTGCTTCTCTAAGCAACCATCTGGGTCTTGGTGTTTTACCTACTTTGAGTATTGCCAGCTTTTCTACTAGCTCCTACTTTCTGTTTCACCCTGCAATTTTCTCATTTAATGGTAGCTTGGCAAAATTGTGTTCCTTATTGAAAAATGATGCAAGCAGCTCAGCAATGTTTTGTGCCTCCATTAGTCCATTTGACATCCCTCATTCTCTTAATATAAACAGGGGACATTTGGATTTCCTTTTATTTTAACCACCAATATGCTCACACTGTCACTTTGTCCTTATGACTTACTTTTTCACATCTCCTGTGTTCTTTTTTACATTCTTCCTGAGTCTCCCTCCAGCTGACACCTAGAACAGCAACCATTCTCCTGCTTCGTCCTACTCTCCAACTCTTTCATCATCCGGGGAGTTCCAGATTTGGTCCATTTGCCCCTTGTGGCAATGTACCTTGACTGTACCCAAACCTTCCCCTCCTTATAGTGCCCAGCCTACACACTTGTTCCATTATATTTCTGCCTCTGTGGTATGCATTCCAATTGCAATGGGTCAGGCCATTCAGAAATTCACTGAAAGTAACCCTCCTTCTATTTTCACTCATAATGATTTTTTGACCTTCTGTATCATGAGTTTAACCTTACAGAATTGAGATCACTATTCCCAATATGCTCCCCCACCATGACAACGTCCACATGACCCACTTTATTCCCCGGAACTCAATTCAGCTTCTTCATCAGGCAGAAAACACATTCTCAGAAAATTCTATTCAGCACATTTCAGAAATTCTTTTCTCTCCTGCTCTTAACCCATCTACTATCGATTTAACCTTGGGAAGGTTAATGTCTCTTATTGCCATTAACCTACAGCTCCTGCACCCTTCGGTGATTTACTGCCAAGTCTTCCCCTTTCTCAGCTTCGCGTTATTTGGTCTTCATACAATACAGCAGATGCTGTAATAGTTCTTTCTTATCATTGTTTCTGAACTCCAAAACAATTTGAGTCTGTCTTTAGTCATAGAGTTATAGAGTCATAGAGATGTACAGCATGGAAACAGACCCTTCAGTCCAACCCGTCCATGCCGACCAAATATCCCAACCCAATCTAGTCCCACTTGCCAGCACCCAGTCCATATCCCTCCAAACCCCTCCTATTCATATACCCATCCAGAAGCCTTGCAAATGTTGCAATTGCAACAGCATCTACCACTTCCTTTAGCAGCTCATTCCATACACGTACCACCCTCTGTGTGAAAAAATTGCCCCTTGGGTCTCTTTTATATCTTTCCCCTCTCACCCTAAACCTATGCCCTCTACTTCTGGACTCCCCCACCCCAGGGTAAAGACATTGTCTATTTATCCTATCCGTGCCCCTTATAATTTTGTAAATCTCTATAAGGTCAACCCTCAGCCTCTGTGCTCCAGGGAAAACAGCCCCAGCCTGTCCAGCCTCTCCCTATAACTCAAATCCTCCAAACGTGCCAACATCCTTGTAAATGAACATTTTTCTCTTAGCATGGTAATAAAGCTGCAACCTCTTCCTCCACTTTTTGTTTTCCCAATATTGCCTGAATTTCCATACCCAGGAATAATAAATATTCAATCCTCTCTGTTCCCATTTGGCTCTTTGCATCTGGCGCAAATGTATTCCCATCTGTTCATGCATATCTGGGTGCTTCCAAAGTGCCCTGCAACATCTGATCATGCAGAAGGAAGCTTGCAAGGCCAGAGGAGATAGAATTTGTAGAATGCCCATTTCTGAATTCAGTTGCTCAAAGCTTCCAAGCAGCTGTTTATATTGATAACAATAGAGGGATTTGGCCTCCTCACTTCTTGTTTCTACTTGGTTGAAGCAGAAGATTAGAAGGCAAACCAATCAATGTTTTACTCCCAGCAGGGTGTTATGTACAAAGAAAAACATGAGTCTTTGAAATGGGGCTGCAAATACAGTCATCCTGTCTTCCAGTTGCATTTACCTCGATCTTTCTCATTAGGAGCACAGATTGTAAATCATCCCTCAGTTTTGAAAGTACACACATCACTATACAGTCACCATGGAAACAAACAACAGCTTCTCAAACACATGGCTATTCATTAAAAAATCTGATTGCATTGACATCATTGCATGTACAAACAGTGCCCTTGGAGAGGTTCGGGAAATGGTTTCATCAAAATGTCATATTTTCAAGATTTGTCAACTACATCAAAGGTTACAACTAGTCAAGGTGAAAGCAGGACCATCAACACAGAAGACACATTGCCATAACAATAAGAGAAAGTGCCTGAACTATCCAGGAGGTCAGGCAGTATCTGTCAAGAGAGGAACAGGGTTTCAGGTTGGGGCATGACCTTCCATCAGAAATGGGAAAAATGTTAGAGATGGTTTTGAGCGGGGGGCAAGATGGGACAAGAATAAAGGAAGACCTGCAAGATGGACGAAATCAGGAGAAATTGAAAGGCAGAAAGGATGGAGCAAGAAAAGAAATAACGATGCTGCTTGGCCTTTTTGTAATTCGTTCATGGCATGTGGGTGTCACTCCTGGCAGCATTTACGGCTCATCCCTCGTGGTCCTTGTGAAGGTGGGGGTGAGCCTTCTTGAACCACTGCAGTCCACCTGCTGTAGGTTGACCCATAATGCCATTTGGGAGGGAATTCTAGGATTTTGACCCTGCAATAGTAAGAGGATGGCAATATATTTCCAAGTCAGGATGGCAAGTGGCTTGGAGGGGAACTTGTAGGGAATGATGTTCCCATTATCCCATCCCCTTGTCCTTCTAGATGGAACTGGCCGTGGGTTTGGCAGGTGCTATCTGAGGATCTTTGGTGAATTTCTGCAGTGCATCTTGTAGATAGTACACACAACTGTTATTGAGCATTGATGGTGAAGGGAATAGATGCATGTGGGTATTGTGCTAATCAAGCGGTTTGCTTTGTCCTGGATGATGTCAAGTTTCGAGAGTGTTGTTAGAACTGCACCCATCCAGGCAAGAGGGAGTATTCCATCACACTTCTGAATTGTAGATGGTGGACAGGCAAGTAGTCTTGATTTGGAGCCTTACCAGGTTAGCCCCTCATTCTTAGGTAGGCCTGATGTTGCTCCTGGCATGCCCTCCTGCACTCTCCATTGAACCAGGGTTGATCCTCTGGCTTGATGGCAATGCTTGAGTGGGGGATACGCCAGGCCACGAGGTTACAGATTACGTTGGAATACAGTTCTGCTGCTCCTTATGAGGGGGAATGAGGAGGGGGGTTTGGGGGGGGGGGGTTTCTCAGGTTGACAGTCAGAGGGTGGGGAGGTAGGCGTCAGGTCATGTCCAACGTGAGAGGTAGTGGTTGTTAGGCCAAGTCCAGTGAGGGGGTGGGGTGAAGATGAGGGCATATCGAATGGGTTCCAAGAGCAAGTGGATCAGGTCCATTTTGGTTGGCGCTGACATGTGGAAGTGGGTTCAATTCCTGGGAGCAGAGGGTTTGGGTCAGGTTTGGTGGGATATTAGTGATCTAGATGAGTTACAAATTTGAAATTGGGGAACTCAATGTTGAGTCCTCCGGGCCCTCACTTCCATCTAGGGCCCCAAACAGTCCTTCCAGGTGAGACAGAAGTTCACCTGCCTCTCCTCCAACCTAGTTTACTGTATCCGGTGCTCCTGATATGGTCTTCTCTACATCGAGGAGACCAAATGTAATTGCATTTCACAAAGCAACTCAACCGGGCCTGCAGGGGCTGACCTGACCTCTCAGTTACCACCAATTTTAATTCCCCTTCTCACTCCCTTTCTGACATGACCATTATTAGACACAATGAATCAGGCAGCAAATTGGAGGAACAATGCCTCATCTTCCGCCTGGCCAGCCTACAGTCTAACATTGAATTCTTCAATTTCAAATAACCTTCTTTCCTAAGTCTGACTCCCTTCCCAGCCCCTCCTTCTCCCTTCCCTTCCTCTGATCCACCCTTCCTTCCAGCTACCAACCGGATTCATTCCTCCCGTCAGCCAAACAAGTCGTACCCTCTACCTGTGCTCACATATCCCCACTTCACCACCCTTCCTCCCCCATCTCTTTTACGTGCAGCTCCCCTTAACCTACCCCCAGTTCTAAAGAAGGGTTATACCCAAAACGTCGACTTCCCCACCTCTTGATGCTGTCTGGCTGCTGTGTTCTTCCAGCCTCCTGCTTGTCTACATCAGGAGAAGAGTTTTGTACTCCATGAAGCTTCCAAGCCAGGAGAATTCAGATCGAAGTCCTCAAGTTGTTAGGACGGAGAATTTTTAGGCCAGCAAAATCGCACACAAGTTATTGATTTCAGACTTGAAAAAGAATCATAAAGTTGCCTGTCCAATTCAAGGAAGAGAAACTGGAGATTATTAGTTCAGCAAATTTCAAAACATAAAGATGAAGTAATATTTCTTTGAAATTGAGTCTCTGAAACAGATGGTATTAGGAAATAGATTAAAACTTTGTTTTCAGGTTATATGTGTGTGGGTTGGCGAACATCTGCTGGCTCATGTGGATATGTTTAGTGTCTAACATCATGTTGACCATAGACAAAAAGATTAAATGCAAGATCTTTTAAGCCTGGTTTCATCCTGGGACATCAGTTGTCCAATATTATCATGAACTGGAACAATAGCAAATGCAACTGAGTACCATGGTTGCAAAATCTAGCCTCTAAGATAAATGGGATAGCAACTGGATAGAAACCAAAACTAATATATTAAAACAACATGGTGCAGAATGTAAAAGAAAGAGACTACAAGTCAAATCCAGTTCAGAAAGTGGTTGGCACAGGGTATGAAAAATAAAACAGACACAGAGATATGATGAGACAGGATAATGAAGAACAAGGCAGACAGATTTATTTTCCATTCCAAAAGCAAAAGTTAATGGAGATGAACCTTAACAGATTAAGAAGCACTGTTCCAAAATGTTAATCATTTGGGCTTTACACTATCAGGTTTTATTTTCAATGTAAACTTGGGTTTAATGATATTGAACATGTTGTAATATTGCAAAGCAACCCTACTTTGTACATGCAGAAAGATATACAATACCTATTGTCACTAGAGTCACACTTCTAACAAAAACAGCAGACAACACGCACAGATGTAAGAATAATCTCAGACAGGAGAAGACTCGCTTGTCCACCCAGCTGCAAAGGTAGAAATATCACACGTGTGGCAATTGATCTGTCAAGCATGGAGGAGTTCTCTGTGTAGTTACTACATTCTATTTGCAACTTGACATCCTTACAGTGAGTGTGTTTCTTGGAGACTGTTACCAGGCTGACAATTCACAGTTTTGAGGTAGCTGACCTGACATTGCTGTAGCCAGCACCCGATTGTATTCATAACAACGTTGCAGGTACGTTAACTAACCTTGAGATCTGAACGAGGCAGGAGTGTTTAACTACATCGCTCTGCATATCACCTCATGCATAAGAGGAATATTTAATTAAGTCACATCTCAACTAATAAATCCAGTCCCCACCCCAGGTGAACATATGACAGTAATACTGAACCATTAAATGTGATAATGCCCAAGCCCTTTGTAGATTAGGAGTTATTGTAAACGACACCATATTAATGAATTGCAAAAATTCCATGCAAGATCCAATCAGCCTGGTTCCATTCTGGGACCTGAGTTTTCCTGTATCAATTCTGTTCTCACTTCTGTTCCATATCGGCCTGTAAACCAAGAAACTCAATACGCACATGGGTGTAACCAAATACACCTACAGAATTCAAAATCTCCAAATTAATTTGCTGAATCAAGGTGTAGGGTCTTAAAGATCGAGTGGGGTCAAAAATGTGATGGAAAACCAGGATGAGGACAACTCCAATAATGCTCAGATATCTCAACACCATCCAGGATAATGCATTCCACACGATCAGCATCCTATCCATATTTTGTGAACATTCACTCCCCTCCTCCATACATGCAGAGTGGTAGCAGTGTGTACAATAATGAAGATGCACCACAGAAATTCACCAAACTCTTTTGACAGCACCTTCTAATCCTGAGATGTACCACATAAAAGGACAAGAGTCACAGATACATAGGATCACCATCACTTGGTAATTTCCCTTCAAGCCACCCACCATCCTGATTGGAAATATGTCATCATTTCCTCACTGATGCTGTTATGGACCAGACCGAAGCCCCTTAACATATATTAAGAAGATAGTCTAGGCCCTAACTTTTTCTTACTTTAAAGGAAAGTGTAAGGCATTGTGTTTCGGATGCAATTAGATTGGTCAAACTACCAGGCTTTGAAACAAAACACACTTTATTCATACACTATCATTAAAATACAGACAAAATAAAAATAAAAGAATTGGCTTAACTGTAATGATATCAAAGTGCTTAAGAAAATAATATATATTAACTATTACTAATGAAATGTTCTAATATATTAATATAAACACATCCTTGGCAAAGGCAAATTAAGTGAAATACATTGGCTCACATGCAATTCTAGCAGCAGGAAGAGAATCCCAGTTTTTAGCTGCAACAGAGAGAGGAATAAAAGCTTCCACATCCAGCTTCAAGACCCCAGCAACTGCTGCTGAAAGCTAAAACTAAAAAAAGATCCTGGGTCTGTGGGTGTTTGACCCAACCCATTCAGGCTGCTTCTATTGTTCCATCTTGTAAACAAAAACAAGGCCTCACAAGCTGTTTACTTTATTGGCTTTGGAGCAGTTTGCTCAATACCTCTGTCTCAATCTTTCATCATAAAAAGGATTAAATATACATCTTAAAGCCATAGTATTGTCACAATATGAATGTTCTAGAACTCCCTAACAGCTCTGGAGGTGCACCTGCACCAGGTAGGCTTCAGTTGGTAAGAAGGCAGCTCCTAACAAATTCTCAGGGGCATTTAGGGATAGGCAATAAATGCTGGTTTCTCCACAATGCTCACATCACATGAAAGAATTTTAAAAAATCATATGGCTCACTGAACAGACAAATAAGGCTTCATTTCTGTCTTTCCTATCTCTGGCAGTGAAATTGAGTTGGAAAGTAAGTTCAGATTTTTTTCCCCCAGTAACATAAAATATTAAATTGTCATAGTAATTTTTAAAATTCTGTCAGCAAGTGAAATTCTCTCAGTAATTTCCAGTCTTATCATTTCCATTCTAAAAGGGTGAAACTTTATGATTATCTTGGCATGGAGCTTACTTGGTTTATTACAAGTTCAAAAAAGGCAATTTTCTAGAGTGAAAACAGTGCGACGTGACTTAACTTAAATATTCCTCTTATGCATGAGGTGATATGCAGAGGGATGTCGTTGAACACTCCTGTCTAGTTCAGCTCTCAAGGTTAATTAACTTGCCTGCAACTCTGGCATCAATACAATCGGGTGCTGGTTACAGCACTGTCAGGTCAGCAAGACGATTCTCAAAACTGTGAATTGTCAGGCTGATAACAGTCTCCAAGAAACACACTCATTGTAAGAAATGTCAAGTTGCAAATAGAACGTAGAAACTATACGGAGAACTCCTACATGCTTGGCAGACCAATTTCTACATGCAGTAATGTAAACGCTGACACAATCTCATCTATTTCTTTACAGTACCGTAGCTGAAGGATTCAAATGAGTGCTGGCATTGACATTTCAACCCTGCTGTTATATACTCAATAAACCAGACTGCAAATTAAAAGCAATTAATTGTCTATAAAGCACAGTGAGACAGTCAATGGTCGCAAAATGTACAACATATTTAGCAGTAGACAATGGTGCGATTGCATTGTCACTGCACGAGTAACCCAGAAGCCTCAAGTTAAAGCTTTGGGGATTGAATTCAAATCCTGCTATAGTAGACAGTGGAATTCAAAAACAAATAGACCTAAAATTGATTGGTAGTCTCACTAATGTTGGCCATATCATTATTTATCACAAAACACTGTGTGATAGTGCTTTCCAGGAAGGGAAGTCTGCTGACCTCATCTGAACTGATCCCTGTGTGATTCAGACTCATAGCAATGTGCTTGACTCTTAACTGTCCGCTGAAGTGTCCTGTAATCCACTCAGTTCATGGACAATTGGAGGTGGGCAACCTTGTCAGCAATACTCACATTCCAAGAGAGAATAAGGAGATGAAATGCAAGGGTTTCTTTCTAATAAGCATTAAGTTTCACATAGAAATTCATCTCAGTGAAAGATTTAGCGTTGCATGTAATAGGAGTCATGGCAAGTATCAGAAGAGCGAATCTCAGTGTGCCCTCAATCACATTGCCCATTGAGAGACTGCAATGAAACAAATGCTGAAATTTAGATGAGGAGTCTGTACAACTCAAAGGAATTTGGCTCCTCTCTCCAATGGGATTTCCATTGGTCTGTTCTACCATGGTCATCTGCCTTCCTTCTCATTCTTAGTGTTTACATCCCTTAACAAGCGACTGGTCACTTGGATTCCTATAAGTCCCTCCTGCCCTCTGCTCCAAAACAGACCTCTCCTTTTGTTCTCTTCCTCACCCTGTACCCTTTCACTTGCTCAACCTCTGCCTGTTCCCAGTTCTGATTAAAGGCCACAGAGTCAATTGGCACTCCCTTCCATCATCTTCATGCATTCACTCCCTTCACCACCAACACCAGTGCATACCATTTACAAGATATGCCAAAGCAACTCCGACCGCACCTTCCAAACCCTCAATACCTATTGCCCAGAGAGGCAAAAGGCAGAAGATGCATGGGAACACCATCATCTACAAGGCTCCCCCCGCCATGATTTGGAACGATATCACCATGCCCTTCACTGTCGTTGAACTAAAATCCTGAAACATCCTTCCCAACAGCACAGTGCATGCACCTATACTTTTCCCATCATGACCACCATCATCAGAACTGTAACCACTCAAGAAGTAACCATCACCTTTTCCCAGGACATTTCAGGATGGGCGATAGATGTTAGCTTAGCCAGTGATACTCACACCCCAAGAATGAATGGAATAAAACTGCAGAGTGCTGTCTGCTTGGGTAAATATGCTTGCCGCCATATTGTAGGCATTTTGCAGTAAGTTGCCAATGGTTATGGAGCACAGAGTCTGGAGATGAATGATAAAGCTGTGTCATCTGACACTAACATGTTCCCACCCCACCTTAAACATGGAAGCATTTCTGTCAGTGGTCACCAAAATGAAGGTGGGTTTCATTTATATCATGCCTCCACCATCTTGAAATCCAGTGGAAATGTACCTGCTGTGTCTAATCTAGCAAAAAAAGGCAATCAATGTACATTATTCAGCAGGGCTGCACAGGAACTGCAGCACAGTACATGTGTCTCTTTCACAAGGTCACAAGTTTGCTAAAGGTTTGAGGGGTATGCGATTGCAACCATGGGGCCTTTAATACCCTGAATGCAATGCCATTATGTGCACTGGGCAGTCCTTTCTCGTCCACCTCACCAGAAATGATGGAAAATTGCTAATTGCCAAGATCAATATAATGCATTCAGAAGCAAATAGGCAATATCAAACCTTTTCCATATCATTTGTTATAATATAATATTGCATCTAGTTTAGGGGACATTGTTTTAGGACAGTGATAGCCAATAGCAGTTGTTGACTAGCCACAGACATGTACCAACATTAATAGGTGAAGGACAGACTTGGCAAAGGGATACCTTGACAACAAGGCTTTATTGTAAGTAGCAACTATAAACCATAGACTTACCATAGACTTACCAGTCCATAGGGCTGCTCTCCCATCACAGATGTGGTGGTTTAACTACCAGGGATGGCTCAGTGGTTAGCACTGCTGCCTCACAGGACCCAGGTTTGATTCCCGCCTCAGATGACTGGCTGTGTGGAGTTTGCACATTCTCCCCGTGTCTGTGTGGGTTTTCTCTGGGTGCTCTGGTTTCTTCCCACATTCCAAAGATGTGCAGGTGAATTGGCCATGCTAAAATTGCCCATAGTGTCAGAGGTAAATGTGAGGTAGGGGAATGGGTCTGGGTGCGTTGCTATTCAGAGGATTGGTGTGGGTTTGTTGGGCTGAAGGACCTGTTTCCATACTGTAGGTAATCTAATCTAATCTAAGTAACCTAAGGGGAGAGTTTGAAAATGAGAATCCTTGGTTGTGTCATATTGATGGCAACTCAAGGATTAGAATTATGATTGCATCGTCCACAACTCCCAGAACTACCTTCAATACTATCCAAGGGGAGTATGTTTCTATGTCAAAGTGGGTTGAGCTTCAAATTAACCCTTCCATATCAGTCTCTTCATACAGCACCTGCAGATTTACTCAGGAAACATCCAGCATAGCTCAGCTTTACCCTCCCTCTCCTTCACACAGTTTGGAATTTTACACAAAGTTATCAGACAGAAGCCCACCTTAGTCCAGTCTCTAGGTTTTTCTCCAGTGTTTACAAGAGATACTCACACTGAGCATGTGCATAAGGAACTACATCGTAGAACATAGAACATTACATCGCAGTACAAGGTCTTTGGCCTTTGATGCTGTGAAACCAATCTGAAGCCTATCTAACCTACACAATTCCATTTTTTTCAATATGACTATCCAATGACCATTTAGATGCCCGTAAAGTTGGTGAGTCTACTACTGTTGCAGGGAATGTGTTCCATGTCCCTACTACTCTCTGAGAAAAGAAACTACTTCTGACATCTGTCCTATATCAATCACCCCTCAATTTAAATCTATGCCCCCTAATGCTAGTCATCACCAACTGAGGAAAAAGGCTCTCACTGTGCACCATATCTTACATGTCTCAATTAAGTCACCTCTCAACTTCTTCTCTCCAATTAAAACAGCCTCAAGTCCCTCAGCCTTTCCTCATTAGGCCTTCCCTCCATACCTGGCAACATCCTAATAAATCTCCTCTGAACCCTTTCCAAAGCTACCACATACTTCCTATAATTCGGTGACCAGAACTGTATGCAATACTCCAAGTGTGGCCACACCAGAGTTTTGTACAGCTCCAGCATGACCTCGTGGTTCCGAAACTCAATCCCTCTACCAATAAACGCTAACACACTGTATGCCTTCTTAACAACCCTATCAACCTGGATGGCAACTTTCAGGGATCTATGTACCTGGACACCAAGATCTCTCTGCTCATCTGCACAACCATGAGCCCAGTACTCTGTACTCCTGTTGCTCCTTCCAAAGTGAATCACCTCACACTTTTCTGCATTAAACTCCATTTTCCACCTCTCAGCCTAGTTCTGCAGCTTACCTATGTCCCTCTGTAACCTACAACATCTTTGGCACTATCCACAAATGTACCGACTTTAGTGTCTTCTGCAAATTTACTAACCCAGCCTTCTACGCCCTCATCCAGGTGATTTATAAAAATGACAAACAGCAGTAGACCCAAAACATATCCTTGTAGTTCACCACTGGTAACTGAACTCCAGGATGCACATTTCCCATCAACCACCACCCTCTTTTTTTTTCAGCTAGCCAATTTCTGATCCAAACCGTTAAATCACCCTCAATCTCATGGCTCTATATTTTTGTGCAATAGCCTACCGTGGGGAACTTTTATCCAACACCTTACTGAAATCCATATACACCACGTGAACTGTTTTACCCTCATCCACCTGTTTGGTCACCTTCTCAAAGAACTCAATAAGGTTTGTGAGGTACGACCTACCCTTCACAAAACTGTGCTGACTGTCCCTAAACAACTTTTTCTTTTCTCAATTATTATAAATCCTATCTCTTATAACCTTTCTCAAAACTTTACTCACAACCAAAGTAAGGCTCACTGGTCTATAATTACCAGGGTTGTCTCTACTCCCCTTCTTGAACAACATTTGCTATCCTCCAGTCTTCTGGCACGAATCCTGTAGACAATGACGACATAAAGATCAAAGCCAAAGGCTTGGCAATCTCCTCCCTGGCTTCCCAGAGAATCATAGGATAAATCCCATCCAACCCAGGGGATTTATCTATTTTCACACTTTCCAGAATTGCTAACACCTCCGCCTTGTGAACCTCAATCCTGTCTAGTCGAGTAGCCTGTATCTCAGTATTGGCCTTGACAATATTGTCTTCCTCGAGTGTGAATACTGATGAAAAATATTCATTTAGCGCTTTCCCTATCTCCTCAGATTCCACGCACAACTTCCCACAACTGTCCTCAATTGGTCCTAATCTTACTCTAGTCATTCTTTCATTTCTAATATACCTGTAGGAAGCGTTAGAGTTTTCCTTGATCCTATCCGCCAATGACTTCTCATGTCCCCTCCTGGTTCGTCTTAGTTTTTGTTTTAGGTCTTTATATCAGAGTGATGTCAGAACGAGATGAAACTGGGATTGATATGTAGGTTTTCAGACAGGTGCACTGTGTTTAATAAAATCAATTACCTGTACCGTTCACTCACTAGAGTGTAGGCTTCACATTACTACAGTCTGTCCTAATCACCTTCCAGATCCTCTTTGGTACTCTCCTTACATGCCCCATTTGCCTTTATATCCAAATGTTGCCCAACTCTCCACCCAAACACTCCTCCCTAACTTCCTTATAGACCCCGCTACCCCACCCTCAACCCAAATGCTCCTCCCCACCCTCCTTATAGATCCCTCCCCCACCCTCCAATCAAACACTCCTCCCCATCGTCCTTATAGACTCTCTACTCCACTCTCCACCCAAACACTTCTCCCCACCCTCCTTATAGACCCCTCCCCATCCTCCACCCAAACACTCCTCCCCACCCTCCTTATTGACCCCAACTCCGCCCTCCACCCAAACACTCTTCCCCACCTTCCTTATAAACTCCCAAACCTCCACCCAAACACTCTTCCCCACCTTCCTTATAAACTCCCAAACCTCCATCCAAACACTCCTCCCCACCTCCTTATCGACCCCCTCCCCCACCCTCCACCCAAACTCTCCTCCCCGCCCTCCCTATAAACTCCCAAACCTCTACACAAACACTCTTCCCCACCCTCCTTATGGACCCCCATCTTCACCCTCAATCTAAACACCCCTCCCCACGCTCCTTGCAGTCTCCCTCCCTCACTCCTGCATCTAAATACCCTTTAACCCCATCCAAACACACTCCTACCTTCCTTACAGTGCCCACACTCTCCATTCACATTGCACCCTGACTCTCTCTAAAGACTCCCACTCCATTCAGACTTGCCCTTGAACTCTCTTTCTAGACCCCACTCTCTATTCAGAAGCTATCAGTCACATTCTCTTTCCCAACTCTCCATCTCGACACGTCCCCTTAACCTTCTTAACAGACCCTATTCCCCAATCTCCATCCAAACATGCAACACTCACTGCCATTTGGTTCTGTTTATTACTTTCAGGGTTCACTCTCTTCTCTTGCTCTGTGAAAGTATTGTCTTCGCTAGAGTTCCACTTGGCATACCCTGTTTCCATTGTACCGCACATCGTTTTAAATAAACAGCAAGGAAAGGACACACTGAGCCATCACACTGCACTCACACAGTTTGCTTTCACCTCACCAATTTCCAAATAACAACTAAAGTGGAAAGCTCACATGAGAGCATGCATTTTGAGATCATCTGGCTAATAAAGGTGAGCATTCCTCATCTTTTATTTACTAATCAAAAATGCAACTATCCACATCTGGCTTCCCAAAAAGGCCCATGACATGATTTGGAATTGTTGCTTGTGGGAACTTGCTGTGTGCAAATTGGCTGCATTTCTTACATTATGACAGCGACCTCGAATGTTATTCATTGGCCGTAAAGTTCTCATGGTACGCAATGGTCATTATAGAAATGTCAGGCTTTCTTTCTTTATACTCTAATGAATCTATTACAGAGTGTGCTGTCGTTCTTAACATGATTTTGATTGATTTTAATTCAGGTTACTCCCAGGCGGAAGACTAGACACTTATTGAGCAAACTTATCATCAGTAATAAACCAATTTTTAGCTATACGAAATAAATTGTACCAGATTACTACTCTTAAATGCATCAAGCAATACATTTCAGTGCAAACATCAAAAGGAAATTTTTGTTCTATTACATTGTTGAATGGTGTCAGTTTGTTACATATTTTATATTTGTGTCTACTCAAATAGATTTTTTCAAAATTGCAATCCAACCAGCACAATGTTGGTTGAACTTTGGATTCATTTTCCCATCTCCACTCAAATCCTGAATCTCTACTCCATGCTCTGTTTTAACTGAAGCTTCCTGAGGGAATACTCGCAGAATCGGATTTTATACCAGTTTAATTTTCCATTGAATTTAAATTCAAAATTATCCCCCTTGCTTTTGTCGCTAGCTTGATCCATATCCATACAGTAGAGTGCCTGGTGTGATAGATGACCTCTGCAGTTCTTTGACAGGATTCAGGAGGGCTAAAGCTTCATAACAGTACAGTCTTCATTTGTACAGATGAAAAGAAACAAGAGCGTGATGCTGGAAAAGCACACCAGGTCAGGCAGCTTCTGAGGAGCAGGACATTCAACATTTCGGGCATAAGACCTTCATCTGGAACCTTCCTGATGAAGTGCTTAAGCCCGAAAAGTTGATTCTCCTGCTCCTCAGATGCTGCCTGACCTGCTGTGCTTTTCCAGCACCACACTCTCGACTCCGATCTCCAGCATCTGCAATCCTCACTTCCTCCTAGATGAAAGCCAAACTTTTTTCCTCTGTTGTAGTCAATTTGTGCATGTTACTGAGCAGCGAATGATACGACTCTCTAATAATCCGACTTCTGGAGGAGAAAAAACATTCACTGACAGACCTCGTCTGTCAGATTTTTAAATGGACCTCTTTAATGTTAATGTTGATCGCTCTTTCTGCACCTTCTCGGCAGCTGTGACACTGTATCCTACACTCTGTTCTGTTACCCTGATGCACTTGTATGGTACGATCTGCCTGTAAAGCATATAAGCACGTTCCCCTGTAACCTGTGAGAGTAATAAAACAAATCAAATCATCTGCTCTGTCCAGTTGAATAGTGAACAGTCCATGGACAGAAATAGCAGAAGAGCAAAGTGTTCAGATAAAGAGCTGTAATTATTGTTGGTTCTGCATCTCTTGCCTCCCCATGAGCTTGACTTCATCCTCTAAAGCATTCAACAACGCAGGAACACTTCACTCTTAAAATGGTACATTTAACAGCAGAACAATATTGGAGGGGAGCTTTTAGCTGCTAAAATGTACACAGTAAAATTCAATTAAGAAAAGGCAATAAAAATGCAGAAATATCAAAATGCCCTGAATGTCTGCGTCTGCAGAGAAGAAAAACAGGGCTAGCAATTCGAGTACTAAGCTGTTCTGAAGAAGAGTTATATCAGACTCAAAACATTAACTGTTTCTCTCTCAGATGCTGCAAGACCTGCTGAGTTTCTCCAGCCTTTCTTTGTTTCAAATTTCCAGCATCTGCACAATTTTGCTGATAAGCTGTCACGTCTCTTAAGGACTCTAGATTAGAGTGGTGCTGGAAAAGCACAGCAAGTCAGACCTACGTCTCTTAAGAAGTCCATACAAATCAAGACAATTATAGGATCAAGGTGTGCAGTGTATGGTGGAGCTCAAGTAATGTTGCAAAGGTTAGGCATTGGGGCTAACATTACTGACCGTGAATATAACGTACAGCTAATTAGTAATCCAGAAACCTAGGTTAAGATTCTGAGGACACAGGTTCAAATCCAACCGTGTCACCTGGTAGAATTTAGATTCAATTAATTACTTCAATTCCTTTGGAAAGCTAACCCAATGCTGATTGCACAAGCCCATTTGGTTTATTAATGACCCTATGGGAAGAAATCTGCATTAGTTAGATTAGAGGTGGGAACACCAGTTCTTGATCACACCACTGCCCAGAGCTGGCTGAGGAAGAACCAGCTCAGGTTGCTGGCACTACAAGGACTGCCTTAGACCAGGCACCTGCTGAGTCCCAGGGCAGGAGACAACTTCAGGGTATCTGAGATTAAAATCATCATTGAATTGTACAAGCAGCAGGTAGGTTGTCAAAAGGCACTGGGAAAAATGACACAAAGGTTGTAGGACTGAAAGTACACCTTTGGCACCTTGCTGACTTAGGCATGCGGGCATCTAGCTGCCCCAATGGACAAGTTGGCAGTTGCTATGGAGATCATCCAGGTCCAGCACTCTCGGCATCTACACAATTTATGCACTGATCGGCACTCCACTGCACTAGCTTTTGAGGTTCAGCACCAACAGTAAGGTGTTGCGAATCAGAATACAATGTTAGACAACATAAATGTTGGGTCTGTAAAATCACATCCCTGTTTGAGATCATGTTCACAGGTATGAGCATTCATAAGTCAGACTTTCATAGTCTGGGGATTCCTGTACCAGCCTACTATAGAATTATATTGTCTCCATATATATATATTTTATATATATATATATAAATAAAATATTGATATATATATAAAACTATATATCCTTCACAAAATCCTGGACCTCTCTTCCGAACAGCAATACAGTGCACCTGTACCAAATGGCCTGCAGTAGTTCAATAAGGCAGCTCACTTTCACCTTCACCAGGAAAATTAGGAATGGGTGAAATGTCCACTTCCCCAAAAAAACATTTAAAAATGATTTTTTTAACCTCTGACGACTATTCCCAAGATCTCCTGGTCATACTTCCATTTTCAATTTTTTATTTGCCCATCCAAAATGTTTCTGCCCATATCCCAACTCACATAATATCTCATCTCTTCAGTGACGTACACTGGTTCCCAGCTGACCAATGCCTCAAGTAGTCCTTTAGCTTATTTTGAGAGCAGTGGCAAAGCAAAGCCACAACAAGTGGATTATTTTCTGTAGATGCAAACATACGTGTAGCAAGATCAATCATCATTCCTCCAGTCTTCTCCCCTCCCCATTCTCTCCTGCCATGTATTTTTTTACACAATGATGCTGTCAGCCTTTCTCAGGGGACCATTCTATAGGTGTCGAAAGAAATGAGCTGCTGTTTACTGTTTCTGTTTCAAACAAGAATTAATAGAGAAGTTAAATGGAGCCTCCATGAAGAGCAACTTTATTAGTTTTGTAGAGCATTCTATCACCTTGTGTTCCAAGTGTCTGACCTGTTTAAGTTATGGATCTGAGAGGCTAACATTAGGAACGACAGTGCTGACCATTTACAGATAAAACCACTGATTATAAATTGAGCTTCTTTCTGGAATGAGAAATGAAACATTTTCTTGAATTAAACATAATGTTGTCCATGAAGTGTAATTACTAAGCAATAAAACATATACTATTTTGCCTTGATAAATGTCCAAAATTATTTTCAGAAGTCACATGACACCAAATTTATTTGAAATTACAAGCTTTCAGAGCGCTGCTCCTTTGTCGGCTTCTTATAACCCGGTGGCATGTGACTGCCCAACCCAGTCCAACACCAGCACCTCCACATCATTAAAATTATTTTCTTATTGATGTACTTTCGGTTAAATAAGAAATAATAATACAGATTTATCTGAAGCCAACCTAAACCAAATTAAAAATTAAATAAATTTAAGCGTAGCGGTTGTTGAATATCTGAAATAAAATCAGAAAGTGCTCAGCAGGTCTGGCAATATTCATGAAGACAAAGGCAAACCTTTCAAATTGACTTGCGCAGAACCTTATTTTGTTATACTTAGAATTATTCAAATATTGAGTTAGAAGGAGAAGGAAGCAGAAAATAAGTGAGCAAACATCGTCTACTTGCAACACATCAAACTGAAGGATGTTGCCATTTGCATGTAAATGAATCAGGAGAGCATGGGAGGGCTAAGAGCTAATCTGTACACAACAATTGCTAAAGTCAAGCAGAAATTTGTATGTAAGCACTAATTTGTGGTTCAGCATAATTTTCTTCAATTTGTCTTGAGAAACCATTCATTAAAAGTTACCCACTCTCCACGAATGGCTGGGTTGAATATCTTGTGATTCTCATTACAAACTTGCAACCTCAAGGCAGGATTATGCCATTTAGCCTGCCAGCCTTGTCCGTCATTCAATAAGATCAAGGTTGAGCTGTTTGTTTTCTAAATTCCACAGTCCCATTTACTCCTCATAACCTGACAAGACTCTATCTACCTTCCAGCTCAGCACTGTCTTCATGTCCTGTCTTACCTGCCAATCTCTCTTCCCACCTATCCGCTCCACCTTCCTCTCTGACCTATCAACTCCATCCCCACCCCCATTTACCTATTGTACTCTTTGCCACCTTCCCCCACTCTCCCCTCTGATCTATCACCTCCATCCCCACCCCCATTCACCTATTGTACTCTTTGCTACCTTCCCCCAACCTCCTCTCTGACTTATCACCTCCATCCCCACCCCCATTCACCTATTGTACTCTTTGCCACCTTCCCCCACCTTCCCCTCTGACCTATCACCTCCACCCCCACCCCCACTCACCTACTGTATTCTTTGCTATTTTCTCCCCAGCACCGCCCCACCCCCATCCCAATTTATCTCCCCACCCTCGAGGCTCCCTGCCTCTATTCCTGATGAAGGGGTTTTGCCTGAAACATCGATTTTCCTGCTTCTCGGATGCTGCCTGACCTGCTGGGCTTTTCCAGCACCACTCTGATCTAAACTAAAGACTCTATCCACTCCTGCCTTAAAAATATTTAACCAAACCGTGCCCACCACAATTTGAGGCAGAGAGTTCCACAGTCACATGGCTCTCTGAGAGGAAAGAATGACCCTCATCTCCATCCAGTAATGGTGATCCCTAAATTTTAAAAGTGTTCTCTGCGTATGGATTCAGAACAAGCGTCCTTTGTGCATCAACCTTATTAAGGCCATTTTGGATCTTATAAACTTCAATTAAATCACCTCTGAATCATTTAACTCCAGAGGAAACAATCCCAGTCTGTTCACTCTTTTTCATAAGACAACTCTGTCATTCTGGATAACAAACCTAGTGAATTGTCCCTAGTGTGTTGACAGCTTTCCTTAAATATGAAAATAGACACTGCACGTCATATTCAACACGTGGTCTCACCAATACCATGTTCAACTGGAGCATGACATCTTTACTTTTATTTTCAATTCCTGTCACAATAAAGGAAAGCACTCCATTAGCCTTCTTAATCACATGCGGTATTTGCAATGGGGGTGCAACATTTAAATTAGACATGTTTTTTAATTCTTTCTGCCAAAATGGATAAATTTACTTTGTCCTCTATCTGCAAAATTAGTGCCCACTTACCCAACCCATCTGTGTTCTTGTTACATGATTGTCACACATACTTTCTTACTTACCTTTGTATCATTTAGCAACTTAGTCACAAGGCCTTTGTTCCCTTCACCTAATTCATTGATGTATGATTTTAAACATCGAGGTCTCATCACATTTCAGTCAGGTTAGTTAGTGGGAGATATGCAGCAGGAAGATATGCAGCAGGTCCGTCAAATACTTCAATTGTTACATTCATAGCGAGAAAAATGCACTGCAAAATTAACCTTAGAAACAGGAGAAGACAGACAAAAGCATAATGTGACAGGTTATGAATGAAAATGTGATATATTTGAAGAAGTTGTAAATTTTGCAGAAAAATTTAATGTTCACTTGATGTGCTCAATTCTTTACGATTAAAAATGTCATACTTTGATATTATTAACTGACCTTGCACATTTAGTATAATCACATGTCCCAAATGCTGCTTTTCAGTGAATAATAATTCTCTCAGTTTCTAACAAGGGCTTTCTTCCCTCTGGAATAAGTTCTGTCTAATGGCTGATCCTAGCTTTGTTGGAGAAAAATTGGAGTCCATTCCTCACATTTCTGGAAGGTTTTTTTCGACTAATTTTCTTCAAAAATAGCCTAACAACACAAAGAGTCTTGTTCACACATCACTTCATTGCATTATCATCACCATCCTACTTGATTACACTGTACTTGCCAGTTCTTTTTTTTCATGAAGTGTTTCTTTCCCAAAACTTTAAATAATTCTCCCAAGATGGTTAAATTTACTTCTACCCATGTAGAATTAATGGAATTCAGCCGTAATAAGCTTAGTTGGAGGTAGCAAGTGTTTGAACGCAAAAAGTGATGACTGAATGAGTTAGATCTGTAAGTTAGGGCCAAGTATTATAGTTGTGAGTCATAGAAACCCATCGGTCCAACTCATCCACATCGACCAGATATCCCAAACTGATCGAGTCCCATTTGCCAGCAATTGGGCCATATCCCTCTAATCCCTTCCTATTCATATACCCATCCAGACGCCTTTTAAATGTTGTAATTGTACCAGCCTCCATCACTTCCTCTGGCAGCTCATTCCATCATCCTTTACATGAAAAGGTTTTCCCTTTGGTCCTTTTAAATCATTCCCCACTCACCTTAAACCTATGCCATCTAGCTCTGGGCTCCCCTCCCTAGGAAAAAGACCTTGGCTGTTCAACCTATCCATGCCCCTCATGATTGTATGAGCTTCTATAAGGTCACCCCCTCAGCCTTTGATGTTCCAAGGAAAACAGCCCCAGCCTGTTCAGCCTCTCCCCAAAGCTCAAACCCTCCAACCCTGGCAACATCCTCATCAATCTTTTCTGCACCCTTTTAAGTTTCACAACATTCCCTATAGCAGGGGGAATATCTGGTCGGTGTGGATGAGTTGGACCGATGGGTCTCTATGACTCACAACTATAATACTTGGCCCTAACTTACAGATCTAACTCATTCAGTCATCACTTTTTGGGTTCAAACACTTGCTACCTCCAACTAAGCTTATTACGGCTGAATTCCATTAGGTCATTTGGTCCAACAAGTCACACTGACGCTCTGAAAAGCATCACATCCTGACTCACCCATCGTATAACCCTGCATTTCCCATCCAAGTTGCACACCCCCCAGACCCTCTGGGGCAATTTAGCATGGCCAATCCACCCAACCTGCACAGGTTTGGACTGTGGGAGGAAACAGGCGCAGACACGGGGCAAATGTGCAAACTCCACACAGACAGTAGCCTGAGGGTGGAACTGAACCCTGGGTCCCTGATGCTGCAAGGCAGCAGTGCTAGTCACTGTGCTGCCCTCCTGTGGGTCAATTGTACTCTCCACATCTTTAGACCGAACATTCTGGGTTCAAGTCGTACCTGCTGCAGAGGTGAGTCTGAACAGGTTGATTTTTAACATTCCAAATTAAATAAGGACTAATCTCAAGAAATAGTTGGAATTATCAAGTTACAACACAGCTTTAACTGAAGGAGCCATTTAATAAATGTGTCCAAAATCAGAATGGGTAGTTTGGATAAATATAGGGGGACTGAAGTGTGAGTAACCACAGTGTATATCGACCTAAGGCCATTTTCAAAAAAATTCACTCGCAGAATTGCTAAAATAACCAGAGGAAAGATTTTTTTTTTGTGCATGTGTATATGTGCTGTGCGATTGGAACTGAACAGCCAGAAGGGTTACTAGAGGAAAATTCAACAACAATATACAAAAAGGAATGGGATAATACCTGAAGGGGTGAGGGTCAGTTTGCAGGATTATAAGGAAAGAGCTGGATGGTGAAACTATTTAGTTAGCTCTCTCTAGGAGCAAGCCAAATGGGTTTGACAGATCTCCATCAGTCCTGCATTATTTTATAAACAACTCTTTCATCACAGGACAGAAAACTTCAAACACATCTGAAGCACAAATTATGCACTCGCTTGATTTTCCCCAATCTCAGTATCTTTTAATCCAGTCACACCAGTGAAAATATATCCACTTATTTTTCATAATAATATTCCCTCCTTTTGGTTTGTCATAGCAGTGATGGATTGGAGTCATTAGGTTGCATTTTCTTCATTGTCCATTGAGCCACAGTTCAACAAATGCTATGTACCTCACAGTGAAATGAACCAGCATTGGCACATTGATACCAATTAAGGTAGCCAACTGATCAAAGGATCATTGGTCGGTTAATACCACTATTGAAATCACATTGCTCTCAAATTGTACATTTCAGTAAAGATTTTAAATTAACAAGAAAATGTAATATTTGAACAAGAAAACATGACCTGATTTGTGTAATACTGTATTTAACTTTGATGAAAAGTAACAAACAGGGCCATATACAGATAAAACATTAAGAGGGTAGTGTGATTTTCTTGTAATATTCTTACATTTTATTATTGAGAGTACGTGTGCAATAGTTTGTGTGAATTAATGTGAATAGCACTGACTTCACCGAATTAATAGCTTCCCATTT
The DNA here is from genome assembly GCF_020745735.1 of Hemiscyllium ocellatum. Classification (NCBI taxonomy): domain Eukaryota; kingdom Metazoa; phylum Chordata; class Chondrichthyes; order Orectolobiformes; family Hemiscylliidae; genus Hemiscyllium; species Hemiscyllium ocellatum. The sequence goes on from NC_083410.1 coordinate 101,770,282, forward strand.
TCATTTATATGAAATATTTGTTGGAATTCAGTGCAATCCAAGTTCTTTCATGTGATTACACGTTCAGAGGGTGACTGTCATTTAAACACATTTCTATGTAAAATGTTTAACTCCACTAAAGCTAGTTCCTTCAGAATACAGAATGCCATCAGAACAGATGTTATTACAAACCACTTACACTCATGCATTTTGGTGAAAATGAATGTAGCAGCAAAGGTCAAAAGCAAATTGGTTCATAAGTCAGATCCTGAATTCTGCACACTTACTCGCTTTTTCAAATGGTTCATCTGAATGGATAATGATGTACTTCTGGACTCAATGGTGCGTGATTGATGCAAGGTCACAGATGAATAAGCTGTGGTCTTAGCCAGCAAGAAAAATCTCATTTATCTTACTGAAAAGGGATCAGAGCAGTCACAATTCAGCTCACGTTTTGCTATCAAAAGTGAGGCTAATTTAGAAAAGCCAAGCTATGCTGTTGGTAAGGCTCCAGTGAGCCAAATATGTGAGTCACATTTTACTTTGGAGTTTCCGTCTCGGTGGTCAAAATTGGGCGTTGGAGGCTGAATGTTCAGAGCTGCATGATTCATTTCCTAAACGCTTCCATTATTATTTGAAATCATGCTCGGGGCAGAGTTGCAACATCCATTGTTTTAATGGACTGCGATGAACTGTATTGTAGTTTTCAGGTCTTTGTTCTTCCTCTCAGTTTAATGTTTGCTACAGTGCATCCAGAAAAGCCTCCCTGATGTAGAAAATATTTAATTTTGAATGATAAACAACTGGCCTGTTTCCTTATGCAGAAAGTGAACTTCAAAGCAAAATCATAAGATCAGTCTATCTAGTTAAACTTTGACCCATTCCTGCACCACGATTAGCAATTCTGATTGTTTAGGACACAGCAATTTATGGATTAAAGGCAGAGATTGCAAATTATCTTTTCCCTATTTGCAAAGGTTACTTTAAAAGGATTGCCCTTTGAAATTAATGCATGAATGATCTGGTGGAAAAGATTATGCCTAAAACAAAATTGTCTGCAGTCAGTAGATAGTTAAAATAAATCAGGGCAATAGGCGAAAAGCTGGCAAGATTAACAGAATAGTTTGTTCAAACGCCAGCTTAGGTACAATAGGCCAAGAGATTTCTGTCTGCTCTTTAAATAAAACACAAATTTGTTCTGTATCAGTGGTGCTGGAAGAGCACAGCAGTTCAGGCAGCATCCAACGAGCAGCGAAATCGACGTTTGTTTCTGTGTTTTTTAAGTAGAACATAGTGGAGACATGTAGATTCCATTGAATTGAACACCTCAGGTGGATCTATTTACAGCTAACAATATGTAGAGTACAGAGTAACCCCAGCAATAGTCTGCATTTCCAAGTGGTAAATAAAGATGGTATATAATTTATGCAAGGTGTTGAAACCTTCATTAATTTATTCTTACTTGATCTCATTTCTGGTTTGGATCTGTGAATTTAAGTTGAAATGTAACCATTGATCAACAGCTTGTTTTGGAGAGAAAGAGAACAAACAGACAATGTTTTTTTAAAAAGCTGTGCGGGTTCGGCAGTTCAGGTGAAGAGTCACCAGAATTGAAATGTTAACTCTGCATTATTTCCTCACAGATGCTGCCAGACCTGCTAATCTGCACCAGCAATTTCTGATTTTGTGACCTACAATTCATGGGGAACTGGCCTGGAGAGATAATTGCAGGTTGATTCTTCTCTAGAACACTATAAAGGGTTTAGTACCATGTTGCTCAGAGACTGCAGCTGGTTGGATGTTGAATGGGTCAATCAAAGGCAGAATGGTGCTGGCCAGCCAATCACAGACAATGTTGAAACAGAAAGCGAAACCATAGTTTGAACTGGTTTGGTCTGGGTTTTGAGCAGAAGGCTCATTGTGTGGATGCTGCTGGACTCGAATCTGTTTTGTATTTTACTGTCTAGTTTTATACCCAGTTAAAGAATTCATAGGATTATAGACTCCCTACAGTGTGGAAGCTGGCCATATGGCCCATCAAATCCATACTGACCCTCTGAGGAACATCCTACCCAGACCCACCCTAGCCCTTCATTTCCCATGGCTAATCCACCTAGCCTAGACACAATGGGGCAATTTAGCATGGCCAATCCATCTAACCTGCACACCTTTGGGCTGTGGAAGGAAACTGGAGCACGTGGAAGAAATCCATGTAGGTGAGAATGTACTAAGACATAAGTAAATGTCTCTAGCGATTTGCAGAAGTTGTTTGCATGCATCAGTGACTTCAGGATTCAAGCTAGGTACAATCCCATCTGATTGGGATACAAAACATCGTTAGAGGAGTTCTAAAGGATGCGAAAATGTTGAACTGGCAAATTGCAATTCTTTTTTTTCTTTAATTTGTCCATTTATTGTGTCTATCTGTTTGCTTGTTGGTAGCTAACTGGGGAATCTGGTTAAAGAATATTGGGCTTGAATCAAAGATATGAGATTCATTATCTTGTTGTTTATCCATGTTCTCCTAATGTTATGTTATTAATAATAAGTTGTTGATTTCTGTTTAAGTTAAGAATCACAACCATCAGACTCTGTTTGGAGTCTGATAACTGTGATTCTTAAAGTCTCATTAGGAACAACTGGGCAATTTTGAGGATGATCAAATGTTTTGATTTCACTATGTTGCAAAACCAGTGTTAGCGAGTCTGATTTATAGTGGCTTGCTATCCCTGTGTTGTACCAAAGGTAAGGTACATACATAATATCATATACTTTTCAGTCCCCGCATAGTCGTGAATGTTGCTTATGAACATATCTATGAATTAGGAGAAGGAGTTGGTTTCCTGGTCTCTCAAGCCCGCTCCTTCTTTCAATGTAATTGTGGTCATTTTGATTACTACACCAATTAAGCTTACAAGCAAAAACCTTTCACCCACTTGCTTAGCAAGGATTCATCAAGCTCTGATTCAAACCATAAAGGACTTGACTTCCATCACCTTTTATGGCTGGGAGTTCCAAAGACACCGTGGGCAGCACGGTGGCACAGTGGTTAGCACTGCTGCCTCACAGTTCCAGAGACCCAGGTTCAATTCCCGCCTCAGGCGACTGACTGTGTGGAGTTTGCACATTCTCCCCGTGTCTGCGTGGGTTTCCTCCGGGTGCTCCGGTTTCCTCCCACAGTCCAAAGATGTGCGGGTCAGGTGAATTGGCCATGCTAAATTGCCCGTTGTGTTAGGTAAGGGGTAAATGTATGGGTATGGGTGGGTTGCGCTTCGGCGGGTCGGTGTGGACTTGTTGGGCCGAAGGGCCTGTTTCCACACTGTATGTAATCTAATCTAATAACGGTCTGAGGAAAGAGTTCTTTTTTAGCCCTATTTAATAGGCAACTCTTTGGTTTCACATATTTTGGGTTAACCTGTTCAAAAATGTAAGCAGAAGTGGGTACTGCAGATGCTGGAGATTAGAGCGGTACTGGAAAAGCACAGCAGGTCAGGCAGTATCTGAGGAGCAGTAAAATCGACATTTCGGGCAAAAGCCCTTCATCAGGAATCGTTCCTGATGAAGAGCTTTTGCCCGAAATGTCGCTTTTCCTATTACTGTTCAAAAATGTCTTTACATACTCCTGGAGCAAGTGGGAATTGAACCCAGGCCCTTGTGGCTCAGAAGTAAGGATACTAGCACTGTGCCACAAGAGCCATTCAGTTTTAAAGTGGTCCCTAGGTCTAGATTTTCCACATACATCCTGTTGAGAACACTCATGATATTATAATTCAGTAAAGTTACTTCTTAATCTTCAAACCGTCAGTGATATAAGCTTAACCTGTCCAAAACCATAACATTACAGGGAATGGTCTGGTAATTGTTCTCTGAAAATTCAAAGGTTCTCAGGTTAACATACCAATACTGGTTGAAGTACACATTTGTGGTGTAGTCTACATCTACATTACAGCATCTTTGTATCTCTGTGTTACTTCTCTCCCAGGTACCTGGAAACACATCTCCTGCAGGTTACCAGCTGTTATTGGCCCTGAAACATACAATCACAGAATCCCTACAATGTGGAAGCAGGCCATTCGGCCCATCGAGTCCACACCAACCTTCCAAAGAGCATCCCACCCAGACCTATCCCCTGTATCCCTACATTTCCCATGACAAACCCACCTACTCTGCATATCCCTGGACACTGTAGGCCACTTAGCATGGCCAATCCACCTAACCTATACATCTTCGGACTGTGAGAGGAAACCGGAGCACCCAGAGTAAACCCAAGAAGACACAGGGGAGAATGCACAAACTCCACACATGGCAGACAGTGGAATCGAACTGGGGCCTCTGGTGAGGCACAAGTGCTAACCACTGAACCACTGTGCTATCAAACATACAACTATGCCCATAAGGTGCACTGGCAAGGGGAACATTGGCATGAAAATGTGTTGCTGGAAAAGCGCAGCAGGTCAGGCAGCATCCAAGGAACAGGAGTTTCGACGTTTCGGGCATAAGCCCTTCTACGTCGAATCTCCTGTTCCTTGGATGCTGCCTGACCTGCTGCACTTTTCCAGCAACACATTTTCAGCTCTGATCTCACTTTCTCCTCGAACATTGGCATGCTCAAGTACTCTTTGTGCAATGGCTCACAATGCATCCTCAATACTCATCACTGGAAGCATTATTCCTGTTAATAATACAAGCAGGTTTTTTTGAACCAGAGTTGAGGAATCAGCTGTGAATGACCATTCAGATTGACAGGACTGGGATATCCAGAAACATTAAAGGCACTCCTAAAAAAACTATTATTATCTCAACCAGCACCAAGTCCCCTGCTTTAAAGAGATGAATTTCACCCCTTGATCTACATAGCATTGCCAGATGTTTCTAACTATTTCTACTTTCATTAATAAGCTGTTTAATCAAACATAAATTTAATTTCCCTCCACCACTCCCTTCTAAAATGTGTGATTTTTTTTAAACAGCAATACTCACTGCTATTCCCCAAAAAAATTGCAATTATGTCATAAAACATTTATTTCACTTTGAACGTGTTGTAGGAACCATCATGATTATGACTTTTCCCGCTCAAGTTAATTACTTTCACATTTTTATTCTAACGATGAAAGAAAACTAATTACAGCAACGAGGGAGCACACTCTCAGGAGAACATGGTGGCGATAAATTATGTATTATGGCTTTACTAATCCAACAGGAAAGGCTATCAAAATGCAAATCTATTCATTATCACAGCTTGAATTATTTCATCCTCAGTTAAAGCTGTTTCAAATGCTCCCTGAGCATGGGTTGAACCTACGTAAACTGGTCACCTCAAGGCCAGGCCTTTGCTGAAGCAGAGAATCTAGCAGGCCACAGGAGGTCATCTGTCTGATACTGTCCCTGATCTGAGCACAATTTCTTTGCACCCATCCCTTCCCACTGGTTGCTAGGCACTGACATACTGCCCTATCCCAGTGGTAAGCAGCAGTTGTTCCTTCTGCACTGTTATTGTTATTCTGCACTGACTTTATAAAGGGAGCTTCAAGGTCGTACCATTCGTGATGAGACAGGGGTGAGAATGTCGTGAAACAGGCGTACTGTGGGTGCTGAATCACAGAGATTCCTGAACTAGAGAGTGCTGGGTAAGAAAGGTACAACCTGTAACAATAAGTGATGCACATCAAGAAGATCTGAAGATTGATATCAATGATGCTGAGGAAGCAAGTTCCACCAACATGCAAATCCCACAGCCATTGAAGTGACAGAGTTTTATAATGATACAATTGATCCCCTGAGCAAAGTGCTCACATCCCAGTGTTAGGGTTTTGTTAAGAAGTTGACGCATGTACAGCTCAGAGCATGTTGCTACATAGCCCTGTCATCTTGTACAATGTAACAATAAGTAGAGTTTAACAGCTACTCATAAGTCTAACTTGAGCTTCTCTCAACACCCAGAAGTAGGGAGGACCTCCGAAAACTATACAAGGCACTAGACAGGCCACATATGGAACACTGTGAACAGTTTTGAGACCCCTACCTAAGGAACGATGGACTGGCAATCCAGAGAAGATTCACTGGGCTGGTCCTGCGTATGGAGGGACTGTCTTGTGAGAAAAGGTTGAGTAGATTGGGCATGTACTTGTTGGAACATAGAAGAATGAGAGGCGACCATATTGAAACATACAAAATTCCTGGGGGATTTGATGCAAAAAGGTTGGTTGCCTTTGTGGGACAATCTAGAACCAATGGGTATAATCAGAAGGAATGAGGGGTTGCACATTTAAGGGTTTAGATGATGAAGAATCTCTTCTCTCAACAGGCAGTGAATATGTGGAATTCTTTCCAGCAGAAGGCTATCCAGTCTGGGTTATTAATTATCTTCAAGGCTGAGATAGATAAATTTTTAATCAGTAAGGGAATCAAGGCTTATAGAATAAGACAAGAAAATGGAGTTGAAGGTTATCAGATGAACCGCAATCTCATTGATTGGTGCAACACATGTGCTGAATGGCCTCCATCTGCTCCTATGTCTTATGGTCTTATGACCATACAGTCAAGGGCTTTGGCCCACCCATAGCTGCTAAATGGGTACAAGTGGATGTTGGCTTAATGGGCCCCACAGTCCACTGAAACTCAGTGCCTGATTTTAGTCTGTCTGTCAGGCAGAAGATGCTCAGGATTGAGTGTCAGCTTTTTTCGACTCGCTAGGTTTGCTCTTCAATGATTTCAGTGCAAGGGAAGAGGGTGCACCAATGTCCATCAATTTCCCAATGTGAGTTTTACTTAAAAGATTCCCCTTAATGTCTATTTTCCCAGATAACGAAGAATCAAGGGTTACAGAAGTGAGCAGAGAACCAAAGCACAGAAAGAGTCAACATCTTCAGAAGGAATGCAAGGAGAATGTTAGTAGAAAATATTTGTTTTAAACAAATACTACACAAGTTCTGCAAGCCATCTAAGTCTTATCTCCTGTAATGCAAATTGCAAATTTATGGGACAATTTTCCATTTCCCTGCTCCCATACCTGGACTGGCAATTATGGCTAGGTTGGTCACATACTTAACTCTGAATCATGAGGTTCAAGACCCACTTGAGTACAAAAATCAATTCTGACTCTTCAATGCTGCACTGAGGGAACTTTTCACTGTTGGAAGTGCCCAACATATAAGTACGATACTAAGGCCACATCATAGAAAGGGGCTGTAATGTTTAACTTTTTACTTTATACTAAGAACTGTAGTGTTGAACTTTTTAACTTACTGCTTTAGTTTTCTATTGTTGTATCTCAGAGTTTGTACCCAGGTACTTTTGTATCTTAGGTGGCATCAGGAATGATGATGTTGAACTCTTTTCACTACACACCTGTATCTCTGTACTTGAGTACAAGTGACAATAAAATCTAATCTAAATCTAAATCTAAATCTGACAACTGAAACATCCCATGGCATTGTATCGGAGAAGAACTGGGAATGATCTCCCAGTGTCCTGGACAATATTTACTCTCCAATATACATTACAAAATAACAGATTAGCTCGTCGTTAACACACTGGATTTTTAGGACTGTATGTGCGCATTGAAAGTGGCAAGACCAGCAGAAAAAGCTGTTAATAAAGGAAACAGTGTTCTTGGTTTTATTAATAGGGCAGAGAATACAGGAGCAAGAAGGCGACGTTGAAATTGTTAAAGACACTTGTTAGACCTTATCCTGAGTCTTCGGTACAGTTGTGGGTGCCACATTATATCTGCATTGAAAAGAGTGTAGAGCAAGTCACAAGAACGGTTCCAAGGATGAAGAACTTCAATGATGAGGATAGATTGAACAAGTTGGGATTGTTCTCCTTGGACAACAGAAGGCTGAGAGAAAATCTGATAGTGGTTTTTAAAATCATGAGCAGACGAGACAGGATAGCTAGGGGGAAAATGTTTCTACTCATACAGAAAAGAAAAACAAATGGGCAGCAATTTAAAGTATTGTGCAAACAAAACAGGAGTGATGTTAGAAAAAAAACCTATTCCCATGGCAAGTCATTAGGGTTTGGAAGGCACTGCCTAGAAATGTTGCATTAAAGAGGGGCATTGGATGATTACTTGGATAGAAATGCTACACAAAGAAATGGGGGAAAAGGCAAGATACTGGCTTAGATAATAGAATTGTGAAGCAACAATAGGCCAAATGGCCTCCTCCTGTGCTGTAACAACTCTGTGATGCTATGTGATAGGGGAAAATTGGCTACCGCATTTCTTGCATCAAACAGTGACATTTCCTCAAATGATTGGTTGTAGAGAATTTTGAGACCGCCAGTGGTCATGACAAGTGCTACATAAATGCAAAGCACTTTACAAAGCACACTCAAAACATTCTCTCCAAACACCACATAATCCTACCTATGTTATTGTGTTTAGGTCATCTTGATGGCAATGTGCCATCCCTCCAGCATGGTCTCACAACTGGCAATGGGGAAGGAAAGTCATACTCTTCACATTCCTGATAAAGGGCATTTGCCCAAAATGTCGACGTTCCTGCTCCTTGGATGCTGCCTGACCTGCTGTGCTTTTCCAGTACCAATCTAATCTGGACTCTGCAGATCCGGAGTCTAGCAGCACCTATAATCATCGGTGAGTGTTAGTTGCAATCCAACAAACCTCTGGCTTATTAGTCTACTAGCAGATCTTTTGAACCACTGTTCAACTTCTCACACGCTTCAGACTCTTTTCTCATTTTAAAAACTTATTCTCTAGCAGCTCAGGTATGGGGTTCACTGGGGCTGTGCTTTTTTTTTGCCTGGATTGAGTTGTTTTGCTGCTGAGGCCTCTGATAAAATGGGTGATGGAAAGCAAAGGCTTCTTCCTTGGAGCTAGGGAACGTAGGTGAAGGGACATTGTTTAATTAAGTATCTGGAGCACTTATAAAGAGAGACTGCTACTATTGTTAGGTGGGAATGTTGCATTCTGCAAGTAAATCTATTTTCCAGAAAACATAGTTGTGTCTAATTTAATCAATTAGCTTTGCCCTGATATGACAGCAATCAGCTTTGGACTGTTAGCCTTGCCACCAAAATCTAAGTTAAAAATCACACAACACCAGGTCACAGTCCAGCAGGTTTCTTTGAGAGTCAAGCTTTTGGAGCTAGCTATCTGACAAAGGAGCAGCTATCTGACAAAGGAGCAGCTATCTGACAAAGGACAAAAGCTTGACTTTCAAATAAACCTGTTGGACTATGACCCGGTGTTGTGTGACTTTTAATTTTGTCTACCCCAGTCCGACACCGGCACCTCCACATCCTGGCCAAAATCTGAGATGGCTCTCAATAGGGTTGCTACTGGAAAGAATTAGATGAAGCCCCCATTCTAGAGAGAGGGAGAAAAGAAAGAAGAAAGCAGAGGACAAATGTTCACCTCCCCATGTTGAAGATAGTGTACGGATTGGACAACCTTTTGAGAAACCATTTCCTTTTGTATAAAATGGTGTGGATTTCAGTGATGGCACTCTATAGAGGCCAGTTACACCTCTCCAATCTTTCCTCCTGTTTACATTTTCAGAAAACATTCCCAAATGGGAATCCATTGTCTATCTACAGCAGAGCATGAACCCTTGCTGCAAAGCCTCTCAATTAAGTAGATCACTCAAGAGCTCAAAACTGCTAACAAATCATTCTTCAATATCATTACATTAACTTTCTTTAGTCCATGTTATCTTAATTTGCACACTAAACAATCACCAGTATCTCTGGCAGTCTATTGTGCAAAAGCAGACAGCAATCTGGGTCGAGGCACAGCCTTAGCAGGAAGTTTGGGGATGTTTACACAAGGTTATTCCTTCACCATCATAACATTAAAGTGGTGTTTCCTGGACTGTTCAAAGTGCTGACAAGAGTTGCACAAGAAAATCAGCATAGCCGTAGCTACATTCAGACTGGGACCTATGCTGAACAAATGATTCTGCCCTATTAGTCTCTTCTGCTATAAATTCTGCATCTTATGATCCTGCCCCACTAGTTACCTGATGAAGGAGCAGCGCTCCGAAAGCTACTGCTTCCAAATAAACCTGTTGGAGTACAACCTGGTATTGTGTGATTTTAATTCTGAACAAGTTAAAAACAGACCTAGCAAGCGATTTTTTTTAAAAAATGAGGTGAGATTACCTGCTAGTCCACCCCTATTACTCTTTATGTCATTATAAAAGATGAAGCCTGGCATTGTTTATAATGATTCATGCTTGAAATAATTTTGACTACCTTTTATCAAATGTGTCACGTGTTATTGGGGATTAAGTGTGCTCTCCATTTGAACAATGAATTTAGATTTAAGTACAAAAGTACAGGAGTAAAATGAAAAGTTTTCATTGTCTCCACACAGCGCCATCTTAGGTACAAGTACCTAGGTGCAAAAACATAAGAACAAGGTAGAAAGAAAAAGTTAAAAGTTAAACCTTGTTAGGATTAAGTCACAAAATAGAGACATAAAGCTAAAAATTCAACATTTGCAATCTTCCTTGAGCACTGAGCCATTCTGGGAATCCGTGTCCTACAACGACTCAATCTCCTTAGCTTTGGCATGCTTTCCCCATGCTTGGCTTGATCTCCCCTGTTCTCGTCGTCACTGCAGGTGTCGGGGGAACTTCCATCACCACGTTGAGTCAGTTGCTGGGATCTCAGACCGTCAAAGCTCCCATCCAGGCACTATCGGCACTGGGTCACGGTCTCACCTTCGGTCCGTGTGGCGAGCATTGAGAATTCCCATCCTGGTTGAAGATGTGCTTAACAAATATAGTATGACCCTGTGCCCAGCTCTTGAAAATACTTTTGGAAAAGGTCAAAGGGCATTGACTCCAGAGGCTGACATCGATCAGTACCTAGTGGAGACCATCGTCAACCTGGATGTGGCTTCCCAGCGAAGTGTTTTAGTTTATACTTTCATGGGATATTGCCCTTGAGAAGGTGGTGGTGAGTCACTTACTGCAATTCATGTGGGCAAGCCATTGTTACAGTGATGGATCAAAACTCATGGGAGACAGAGAGAGAGAGAGAGAGAGAGAGAGTGCTGGGAGCCCTCTCCGGGTGAAATGGTGGTGCTGAGATGAAAGCTGAGTTCAAGATGTCTGTCTGCTTTAACTGCCTTAAGCTATGGTGTGCCTGGGCCAAATTCTGGAGGCTACAGGAAAAATCAAGGAGATTCCTGAAGTCCCTGTGAAGAGAATAGAAATCAGTCAGAGAGTATTGCAGACAAGGCTATGGCTCCCACTGTAGCTGAGAGTCAGGATAGAACATGGAACAGTACAGCAGGAACAGGCCCTTCAGCCCACTTGGCTGTGCCGAACATGATGTTATTCTAATCTAATCCCATCTGTCTGCACATGGTCCATATCCCTCTATTCCCTGCCTGTTCTGTATCTGTCTAAATGCCTCTTAAACTTTGCTATCATATCTGCTTCTATCACCTTCACTGGCAATGTGTTCCAGGCACATACCACCCTCTGGAAAATAAGTTTCCTTGCATATCTCATGTGGGCACAAGAACAATAACCCCAGAGTGTAAAAACAATAATGAGCGCATTTTATCCTGTGTAATAGGCCCAGAACACCTGAAATCTCCCACCAACAGTGATGAATCAAAAAGCAGACAACACAGGCCCGTTAACACTATGTGTTAGCCGTTCCACCAACACCAGGTGAACCCAGGTAGAGAGCAGCCAAGTGGCTCAGGGAAGTGAACTGTCTGATTGACACCTTCAGACCAGGGAAGGAAGTGAAGGCTGTGTTGTGTTATGATAAAGCAATACCACCACCAAGATGGGGACACGCAGGTAAGGTCTGTCCACTGCCTCCTCATCTAAAGGATGAAGGTAATGGCAGGGATGAATTGGATGGAGATGTGGTTGAGGCCCACATTAAATCCTTTTAAATCTGGTGAAACTAATGTAGAAATACTGGTGATCTTAGACTCCTTATATACTCACTCAGGGGTAGAAAAATGCAGGCAAATTGGGCTGTGGTTGAGGGCGAGGTAAAGGTAAAGTCAACATATTCCTACTCTCTGATTAGAGAGAGATGACTGATGGTGATTTAGCTTAAGTGTCACCACACTTCAGGCAAGGGGAGAGATTGAGAAGGAGAGTCCTTCATAATAACCTCAGGCGGTATGGGGATTAAACCCATACTGGTGGTGTCACACTGTATTGCAAGCCAGCCAACTAACCAACTGAGCTAACTGATACTATTTCGGGAGCGGTACCTTCCATAGGACAACATCTTTATCAGTTAGGGCTAGAAAAGCTATCTGATTGTAAATACTTATATATGTCCAGGATGGGTATGGAGTGACCATAAACTATACTGACTACAACATGTTAACTATTGTGATAAAGTTTAGGGTCCAGAAAACTCAGTTTGTTGGTACAAGTGTACTTCTTTGTAAACCTCCCACACAGTTGGGAAATTGAATGTGATTGCAGGCATCCTATTAGAACGTAAAGTGACATGGTTAGAACCAAAAAGCTAATTGACCAAGAGTAGAAGAATGATTGTGTGTGTGTGAGGTTTATGTAACTTTATATACTTTTTCCATTTTACTTCTTTGTCATGAAATGTGACTCGATCTCCGTTCATTTATCCTGAGGGGGAAATGTGTGAGGTGATGGAAATAAACCCCAAAGTGCTGTGGACATTTTAAGCCCGAAATGCCAAAGTATGTTCTTTAAAAGAACATGACAACAGAAATATAACTAGAAGTGTAAAACAATTCTGTGTGAGACTGATGGGGCAAAACACCTAAAGATGCCAAGGAAACCTCAGACAGTCTGCACAGTGATCTCTTGTGACTACAAAGGGAATGAGGAGCTGATGGCCTCTTTCTGAACATCCATCTGGGCAAGTGCTAAGCAGGGCAAGTCCAAGTTGCACTACTATTGAATGGCAGATCTCAAACAGCAATGGGACAGCATACAGGAAAGAGATTGAGTGCTTAGTGGTATGATGTAAAGACAATAATCTCTCCACCAATGTCAGTAAAATGAAAGATCTGGTCATTGATTTCAGGAAGCAGAGTGTGGTCTGCATCAATGGTAGTGAGGTGCAGATGGTCCAAGTTGAGTGATAATCACCAGCAATCTGCCCTCGTCCACCCATGTTACACAACGGTCATGAAATCTGACTTGTTCACAAGGACTCTAACCAAATTTTACAGATGCACCATAGAAAGCATTTTATCCAGATGCATCATAGCATGGTTTGGCAACTGCTCTTCCCAAGACTGCAAGAAGCTACAGAGAGTCGTGAACACAGCCCATTCCATCAGCCAAACTAGCCATCCTTCCATTGACTCTGTCTACACTTCCCACTGCCTCAGGAAACCAGCCAACATCATCAAAGACCCCTCCCACCCCAGTTATACCCTCATCCACCTTCTTCCATCAGGCAGAAGATATATAAGTTTGTATACACGCACAAACAGATTCAAGAACAGCTTCTTCCTCACTGTTATCATACATCTGAATGGACTTCTCAAATGTTAAATTTGACATTGGTCTTGCTCTCTGTGCTCCTTCGCTGCAGCTGTAACACTGTATTCCTCGCTCTGTTCTATTACCCAAATGCAGTTTGTATGGTACGATCTGCCTGTACTGCATGCAAAACAAAACTATTCACTGTACCTAGGTACATGTGACAATAATAAATCAAACCAAATCAAGTCAAGTAACTTGGAACTATTTTGTTCTTGGTTCCCTCCCAGTTGCCCTTCCCTGTTGTTTGCCTTCACTGTTGCATCGTTTCACATAGCTGCAATGTTTTTCCAATGTTGTGACGGAAATATATAACATACTTGCAGTATATGAGGCTAGATATCCCACAGCACATTCAATGCAACTATTTGTTTTCACATGTCATGGATCAGGCAGCTCACCATCACCTGTTCCAGAGCAACGAGAGATGGACAAAAAAATGCTCATCTGGCTTGCAAAACCCACATCCCTTGAATGATTTTAAAAAATATTTTGGCTTTAATTTTCATATAAAAACCGACTCAGTTAGGAAAGTGATTTTCTTTTCTGCTCCCACCAGCCCAACCTAAAATAATAATAAAAAAGTTGTTTGCTGAAAATAGAACTTGCATAAAGTAGCATCTTTTGGAAGTCTTATTGAGCATAATACAAGAGCTGATGGTTGATTTATGACTTCCCAGTATTTTTGACCTTAATGCAACTATACATCGGTTTTTGTATACATTCTACCTTGCCCAGTATGATCTCAGTTACCTGTGAACTTGTATCCAATATCCATACAATGTCAAATTAACAAAATGACAATTTCTTCCCCCCCTCCCAAGGACACTGAGAATTAAGGAAGATATTACTGGCCTACAAATTTAGCAAGGCATGTTTAGAATGGATTTGTTACAAAGATAATTAGTGAAAAGGATGGAATGGAATGTGCATCCAGATAAATAACACATAAGTTCACTCCAAGACGTATTGAGGAATTCCAAATGTTCTATATTCAAGAGATAAGAACACAAATGAATTGGAACAGTTTTCTAAAATGACTCACTGAAGGTTAAAGCAGTCAGTTATACAAACAGGCATTATTGTAATTTAACAAGTCAGCCATGGTTCAACTGCCTTTGAGTCAGAAGAATTTAGACTTAAAATCAAGAGCAGGACTCAAACAAAAAAATCAAGGGTAAAGTTTCCAGTACTGAGCGAGTGCTGAAGAGTCAGATATAGGTTAGTCAAGACCCTGTCTGTTCCCTGAAGTATACATAAAAGACCCCAGAGCATTATCCCGCAGAAAACTTGGGGAAGTTATCCTGGCCAATACCTATCCCTCACTCTGCATCACAAGAACAGATTATCTGGTTATTATTGCAGTGCTGTTAGTGGGAACTTGCAGTTTGCATATTGGCTACCCAATTGCTACATGACAATAGAGGCTACACTTAAAAAAAATGCACTGTGAGTTGTTCTGAAATCATGGAAGATGCCATCTAAATGCATGTCTTTCTATCTGCAGAGCTAAAGAACATCCCCATATTTCATATAAATTCAAGCAAAGTTTTAAAATATTGTCAGAGTCAGCACAGGATGAAACTATGATAAATCTAAAAGGACCATATCTGTCTTCCGTTTATCAAATAATAAAGTTGTAGGGATTTGCAGCATGGAAAATGGTACTTTGGCCGATTGTGTCAGCATCCATTATGTTATCAAAGATCCATCTGTTCTAATCCTATTTTCCAGCACATGGTATATAGCTTTGCACACTATGACATTTCAAGTGCTCATCTAAATAGCTCTAGGTTCCTGCCTCTAACCACACTTGTAGGCAGCGAACTCCAGAAATTCACAACCTTCTGGGTGAAAAATCTTTTTTCTGAAATCTCATCTGAACCCCCTCTGACAACTGTTCCACCTGGTTATTGACCTCTGGAATAATAATGGGAGAAAATGTCTCCCCTATTCATCACATCTATTCCCCTCCACAAGTTTGTACACCTTGATCAGGTCCTCCCTCAGCCTCCTCTGCTGTAAGAAAATCAACTCCAGCCTATTAGTCTTCCTTGAACCATTCCAGCCCAGGCAACATCCCGGTCAATCTCCTCAGCATTCTCTCTCATGCAATCACAACCCTTCTATGGCATAACAACCAGAATTGTGCCTTATACGCCACTGTGCCCTAACTAGTATTAATTACTGCTCCATCATCGCTTCCTTACATTCAATGCCATGACCAGTAAATACAAGCTTCCTTCTTAATCAACTTATCTACCTGCACAGTTGCCTTCAAGGATCTGTGAACATGCACAGCAAGGTCACTCTGGTCCTTTTCTAGAGTCCTACCATTCAGTGTGTACTCCCTTTCCTTGATAGTCCTCCCAAAATCCATCACCTCACACTTTCAGGATTAAATTCCATTTGCTGCTCTTCAGCCAGTCTGACAAATCCATCAATATTAGCTTGTAGTCCAAAGACTTCCTATTTACCATATCCAAACCCTGAGGTAGGCCACTGGATAGATGCTTTCAGTCACAAAAACACCTTTCAACCAACAACTTCTGCTTCCTGCCACTCAAACAATTTGCCAATTGGGCCCTGAGCTTCTCAACCAGTTTCCATGCGAGACCTCATCAAAAGCCTTACTGAAGTCAATGTAGACTACATCAACTCCACTGCCCTCATCTACACACCTGATCATCTCCTTGAAAAATTCAATCAAAGTTGTTACACCTTTACAAAGCCATGCTGATTTCCCTTGATTAATCCTTGCATCTCCAAGTGGAGATTAATTCTGTCCATAATTTTTTTTTCCCAATAGTTTCCCCACCACAATTGTTAGGGTCACTGGCCTGCAGTTTCCTGGCTTCTTGATTAATGATACCCTTCTTGATTATGGTACCTGTGATAATACTGCCCCTTTAACAAGGTTATTTTGTCCTTGGGTTTTTCTCAAGAGAGGTTGTTAAGGCACAGGTGCTGAAATGTCTGGAGAGGAGCCTAGTTTAACACCAGCAGGAGAGTGGCCAATTCTCCCAGATCAGATGTTTTCTATTTTCTTTTAGCTGTAACAGTGAGAAGCTGCTGCAGTCCAGAGAAAGGTTCCAAGCTTCAGCAGATGATTCCTGACCGACTTCTCTCTCTGAAATCTCTCCTGCCTGTTTGTTTGAATTTACCTTTTGCTAAGGGGTGTCTTTTAGGGATGTTATGGGAATTGGAACAGTTCCTTAGTTAAGTTATGGTATTGAGTCGGTTGGGTTTTCATATGGTAAGGTTATTCTAAAGTCCATTTTAGTTTGTTCGTGTTTCAATTGTTGTGTTTAAATAAATTAAAGTGAAGTGGATTCACCAGCTGCATCATTCTTGGAATATCTACTTCACATCAGCTTTAAAATAAGTAAGGGTCTGGGCTACCTACTTAACATATTTTGAGGGGGGGGGGTGCTCTGGCCTGGATCTCCAGTCATCTAGCAGCTCTCCTGTGATTGGAGAGGATTTGAAAATGAATGTCTTCTCTTGTCTTCCTCAATAGCCTTCGATATGTCTCAGCTGGCCAGGGATTTAGCTACTTCAAGCCCACTAAAGCATTGATGTTTTCTCCCACTCAATTCTAATTATTTCAAGTGGATCACAGTTCCTCCCATAGACCAACATTGTCCTTATCTACATTGAATGTCGATGTACTAATTTAAAACCTCAGTTTGTATTATAATTTCTTTGTGAATTTTCACAACTGGTGATTCCTTGCCAACCTCTATTTAGGTTCTTAGTTTATTCCAAGGGAGCTTAAGGATGTAAGCTGAATCTGTTTTTTCTCTCTCTCGATTCTGGTAGTGAGGATGAGAAATGATGCAGACAAATGCAATTTACAAGCCAAAAATGTTGGACCGCCCATGTGTCTTTCCTGTTCCACTTGACCTTTTTTGCAATAACATTTTCCCACACAATTCATGTAACTTTGAGTTATGGAGTCATAAAATTGTACAGCAGACAAACAGACCCTTCGGTCCAATGCGTTCATGGTGACCAGATATCCTAAATTAATCTACTCCCATTTGACAGCACTTAGCCCATTTTCCTCTAAACCCTTCCTATTCATATACCCATCCAGATGCCGTTTGAATGTTGCAATTGTACCAGCCTTCACTACTTCCTCTAGCAGCTCATTCCATACACGCACCACCCTCTACATTAAAAGCTTGCTCCTTAGGTCCATTTAAATTTTTCTCCTCTCACCTTAAACCTATGCCCTCTAGTTCTGGACTCCTCATACCCTGGGGAAAAGACTTTGGTTATTCACCCTATCCATACCCCTCATGATTTTATAAACCTCTATAATGTCACTCCTCAGCCTCCGACACTCTAGGGTAAACACCCCCAGCCTATTCAGCCACTCTCCATAGCTCAAACCCTCCAATCCTTGTAAATCCTTTCTAAATCCTTTCAAGTTTAATAATATCTTTCCTATAGCTGGGAGACCAGAATTGAAAAAAAAGAGTTTATGAAAAGGAGTAATTATAGAAAGAGAGTGTTATTTAAGGACTTCATATATCTATGAAAATGTAAACAATTGGTATCCTAGAAATGATAAATTGCAAATTTGCTTAACTATTGCTAAAAAAGCTACAACAAAAATCAACATCCACAAGCAAAATATTTTAACCTGTATTCAAATGGGCTTCACACTCACAAATTTCATCATTTGCAACACTTCTCAGGAATGGAACCCCTGCCGATACAGAGGAATGACTGTATTTACACAAGTTAAGTTGGAGCAGCACCATGGCTCAGTGGTTAGCACCACTGCCTCATAGCACCAGACACCCAGGTTTGATTCCACCTTCAGGTGACTGTCTCTGTAGAGTTTTCATGTTCTCCCTGCATCTGTGTGGGTTTCATCCCACAGTCCAAAGATGTACAAGTTAGGTGGATTGATCATGGGAAATTACCTATAGTGTGCAGGCTAGGTAGATAAGAAATGTATGGATTATGGGAAATATGAGGTGGGTCTGGGTGGGCTGCTCATTCGAAGGTTGGTGTGGACTCAATGGGCTGAATAGCCTGCGTTCACACTGTAGGGATTCTATTCTATAAGTAGAGAAACCCTCTCTAATTCCATGTAATATTCCAATTTTATTTGCTAACATTGTACTTTACTAAATTTACTTAGAAGAAGATCCTTAGAAAACCATCATCCCATTTGAAGTGTTTTTGCTCTTTTCCCATACCCTACAATTTTGTTTTAAGAAACATGAGTGTTATATTTTGGCAATTTACAATGTCATCCACAGTTGGTCCCATGCAATTCAGTGTTTAATTGTTTATCCTGATGTTTAGTATTTCATTTTGAAGCATTCCATTGTTTTCTGTAAGATGTCCAATCCTGTGTTGAGTTTGACCCATCTCTGAGTTTGAGTTTCAAAAGTTGAGTTTCTAAATGAGTAGGGCTACTTCCATATTCCACTGCCCTGCCTTTTGCCTTCACCACACCTCCAGTAAACTTCCCATTCCCTTACACGGTTTGTGTTCCTTCGGACAGACGATTGAGAGATCTCTGATACAATTGCTCAAAGCATTGAAGAATGTGATAGGAAAGATGCAGAAAAAGAAAATCCTTCGGTGGGAATCTCGATAAAGAGAACAGAGTCTCATAATGAAAGCTAGGTCATTCATGAGTTAAAACAGAGAACACTCTCCACATGAATAACAATGAAAGTTCTGCAATTCTCCTTCCAAAAGTCTGTAATGCTGGACAATTGGGACGCGCAAAACCAAGAATGCCAGGCCTTTTTGAGTATTAAGGAATATGGAGCTAAAATGGGTAAATAGAATAAGGTACAGATCAGCCATGATCTAAGTGAATGGCAATGCAGACTCACACAAGATTAAATGGCTTGCTTCAATTCCAATGTTCATAAATTAACATGGTCAGATCCTGAGGACAGTGTTCTGGAAAGCAAACTAGAAATGGCTTAATTCTTATTCATCCATGGGACGTAAGTGTGTCTGTTGAGGTCAACATTTAATGTCCATTTCTAGTTGCCCTTGAGAAAGTGGTAGTGAGCGACCTTCGCCAACATCTGCAGTCACTATGCTCACCACCACCTTCTCAAGGCCAACTCAGGATTGGCAATAAATGTTGGGCCACCAGCGCTACCCATGCCCCGAGAGTGAATAAAAAGTCAAGTACCTTACTGACATTGCTCCTGATTGCCATCAGAGAGATTACTTTATTTCAGTTCAGCATTGGTGCTTGCATTTGACTATTGCTTGGGCTGATAATTTCTCTTTGTGTCAGGAATAAAATTCCTCATTCAAATTTAGTGTAGGCCGCAAAGGGCAACATTGTTTGTAATGCAGTAGAACATTGGCATGTTGTCTCAAGAACCAAATGTGCTAATTAAGAGAATGTGCTCCGTTGTTTTAAGGCTGAAATTGAGTGAAAGGGAATTTTAATCTACCTCAGCAAAATCTGGGAATGATTAATAATGTGACTGGGCACTGAAATTAGAAAATGTTTCTATTTTCTGGCATTATACAACAATCTATCTTGCTGACAAGCAAAAATAAACAGAAAAATTATTCAGTTTGAAGTTGCTTGGATGGATATTTTCATCTATGCAGGAATATTTCAGAAGCATGAGGATTTTTCCATGGAGGTCAGCATTTAAAGAGGAATACTGTTACTACCCAATCTACCACAAGCCATCGCAACATGTAAATACCCAATTAAACCACCAAAGTGATCAATTTGCCTGATGGACTGCTATCCATGTTAAAAGTAGTTTTCATCATCAACAGAATATTAACTCTATCTCTCATAAACAAAATTAATCTTTAATAAGTGGTAAGCAAGTATTACTAATTCATTACTATGCCTCTGAAACTATACTCCATTAAACCTCACATATTCGTTCAAGAACAAGACAACCAAAACGGACAATTTGATAATAATTATTACAGATGGAAGATTACAGACAGGGAAATTAATTTCTGGAGATCAAAATTCCAGATCACAAGCGTAGAGAATTATTTCTCAAAGTTCCTTTCGTTTTAACAATGATGGCACAGGATTATCTGAAGAGCAATAGCCAATCTCTGATTCAAAAGTGAATCAGATAGATTGAGGTCATTTCTTGCATTAGAAATCTTTATTTTAGATCTTGTGATATTTCTGTTTCTTCAATGACCTGTAAAGGTCTTTTTATCAATTCACTTTAATGGGAATCCAACCACATAAAGATTCTAACTACTCAGGCTGCTGCCTCAAATGTGTGTGTACATTAAGAACTAACTCATACACACCCACAATAAGAAGGCATGGGTATAGGGTGAGAGGAGAAAGATACAAAAGAGACCTTAGGGGGAACATTTTCACACAGAGGCTGGTATATGCATGGAATGAGCTACCAGAAGAAATGGTGGCGGCTAGTACAATTGCAACATTTAAGAGGCATTTGGCTGGGTATATGAATAGGAAGGGTTTGGAGGGATATGGGCCAAGTGTTGACAGGTGGGACTAGATTGGGTTGGGATATCTGGTCGGCATGGATGGGTTGGACTGAAGGGTCTGTTTCCATGCTGTACATCTCTACGTCTCTAATAGCCTTTTTTTTTAACAGTGTCATAATAATTGGAAACCTGCTTCCCAGCAATACATACATTTCCTGTGCTTTACCTGTCAACCTGCTGTGCAGGCAATTCGGCTACTTCACTTACTTCATTGTATTCTGAAATGAAATTTAAAAATCCCTTATCCTCCAAGTTTGTTGGGGTCTTAATAAAATTAAACATATCTTTACTGAACATTAGATTAAGACTAGAATTTTCCTCTTCATTATCTTTCTTTGCACCTGAAGTATTTCCTAAATGTCTCCTCATTTTTCCCCTTTCTTTACCTTTTCCACTCTATTGAAATTCTCTTAAATTCCTTGCTCTTTCATTTCAAGCTGAGTTAACTGTGACTGAAATTGCATTGACTTAGTCACCTAGTGTCTCTTGCATTTCCTCCAGATGTTTTGCCAATATTTTTAAATCCTTCATGCTTTAAAGTTTATAAAAAGGCTGCTGCTGTCACTGAGAGTTAAAAAAGCTCTGGTCAACTGATTTATTTGATGGGCACCTAATGGAGGTGAGGAAATAAAAACCTTAACTTCTGGTTGTGTTGTTTCACTCAAGCTCTTTGATGGCAATTTCACAAAGTTTCTTTGATGACATTTCTTCATAGGCTACAACTATTATGAATATTTTACTTAGTTTGAAAAGCTACAAATATCTGAGCAGCTATTAAAGGATTCGTTATCGGTGATGTGGAGTCAGAATAGAAATTTATTTGTATAAGACATCAATCAATGGACAACATTGAAAACATTTCTGGTAAAGGAGTCAAGTGTGCTGGACTGATCATAGAATCCCTACAGCGTAGAAACAGGCTATTTGGCCCAACAAATTCACACCAACCTTCGAAGAGTAACCCGCTCAGATCCAATGCCCTAACATATCCTACTACATTTCCTATGACTATTGCACCTAACCTACACATCCCTGAAAATTATGGGCAACTTAGCATGGCCAATTCACCTAACCTGTACATCTTTGGACTGTGAGGACACCAGAGCACCTGAAGGAAACCCACGCAGACGCGGGGAGAATGTGCAAACAGACAGTTGCCCGAGGTTGGAATTGAACCTGGGTCTCTGGCACTATGAGGCAGCAGCATTAATCACTGAACCACCATGCCGCTACTGAGCAACTGTGATCATTAAACATTTATTCCTTTTCATTTTGACATGTCTCCTGAGCTCTACCCATGAATACTGGGTGAGAGGCTATGGAGGTGGCATGTAGAGTATGAGAGACCATGGTGGGTTGGCTATAGTTGTCATGAAATTGCTCTAATAGATATTAGGGGTCATACAGTGGGTGCAAGTGCAGCAATTGGATGTAAGTTGGTGGCTATGAGGGACCTTGGGGATGTGTAGGACAGTGAGTGGTGTAAAGGGTGAGAGCTGGAGGACCTAGAGAACTGAGGCAGAGTTTTTAATCATCTAGGCATACACTCACTCCAACAGCTTGCTTCCAGAATCCCTTTCACACTTACCCCCAGGAAAATTGCACCGTTCTGGGTACATATCACCAAAGATGGGTCTGCTACTTTGGGGAAATGTCTGAGTCAAGCTAGCAGACTTGGCAAAAACACAAAACATCAAACACAAAATTGGCATTTTTAACAGCAACCCAAGCAGATTGATATGAGGTGCAATATTCTTTTTGAAAATCGATGATGCATGGATGTATCAGTACTTGATAAATATGGCCTACTTCATACTTTGTTGGCCAAAGTAATCCTTCTCATCCCATGCAAAGTGCAGAGGACCCAAATACGATGACACACAACTATCCTTCAATACATTAGATTTGTTTGGGAATAGTCTGTCTGATTGCTATCCAGGGATGCCCATTTTAGAGAATACATCTTATGCCCGTGCAAAATGTGGACAATAAAACTGGCTTCACCGTGGGGAATTCAATTTCAGCTGTACGTCCACATCTGCACAGGACCTAGTCATCCCAACAGTATCAACTTTAGTTTTAAACTATTCCGTTCAAACACAATTCCATTTAGCAAATTAAATGCCCAAATTTTCTAATGAGAATATGTGCCTTTTTAAAAATGCTGCCATCTGAGTAGCATGATAAAGGTTGAAGTTTGAAGGGCAAAATCAGTGAGTCAAGATGGCGGCGTCAGGAGGGTAGGATGTTTGTGCCCGTACGCTCTCACTCACCTGGCCGACTGCATTCTTCTTGGTTTTGTTTCTTCATTTCTCTTTCGTCTTAAAATTCACCTTTTCTTCTTTTCTGTGGCTGTGGTGGAGGAGGGTGGTTAGCAAGAGCCCGCTGTGATGGCGAATGCCCATTCCCCGTGGTCATAGCGGCCACGGCTTTATCAAGACTTTATCAAGGTCTACTTCCTTCCTCCTGCTGGTGGTTTCAGCGGAGGCTATCGCGGTGACGGTATGGTGGTTCTGGTTCATTCCTCGTGACTATGGCGACAACGTGACAGCTTCGGTTGTAACTGAAATGGTGACGGTTTTACCATCGGTGAGTTGGTGGGTCCGGTCTGTCCCTCCTGGCTATGGCAGCGATACAGTGGCTTCGATGTTGGCATTGGCAGAATGGTGGGTCCGGTCAGGAAATACTTGCTTCAGGGGCATCCTGTAGCTACTTCAGAAACCCAGGAGCCACAGAGGGAACTAAAGATGAACTTTGTCCTAAATTTGTCTCAATTATTTCTTTTTATAATTTCTGTATTTAAAATGGTGTCAAATTGAGATGACTGATAGACACCTCACTGCATTTTCATAAATACAAGTGAAAATAAATTGCTATTCTATCCTAAAACTTGGAAATAATACAAAAACTCAGTATACCAAGAGATAGATTTCTAGTACAAAAGTATGTTCATTTTGCAGAGTTAGTGGTGATACTTTATTTTACTTTGTTTCTCTCTGCTAGGGCAACAAAACTTTCTGTCACTCCAAATGTCATTTTCTATTGCTTGGAATAAGTCAACCCCAGAATAATGTCAAAGAAACTGCAACAATACTGAATTAACATGGCTTAGAAGTAATTGCATTTGCATGTATTCACTTGACTGAGAAACTGAGGACTGAGAGATGTTTTAAAGCATCAAATCACAATTAATCAAACCGCTCCCCATTCTCACTTCAGCGTAATCATCAAGTGTGTTCTTCACATTTCAATCATTCTTCCAAATATTGAAAGAATTGGTAGCATTCTTGCTGACATTGTCAGCTTTTGTTTTCAAAGATCGTTCAGTCAACTGAAGTTGAGATCAGCACATCAGGAGATACAGTGTTACTTAATTATTTTTCTGCCAACATCAAGCTAGATGTATAGAGTCATGGAGATGTATAGCACCAGAACAGATGCTTCGGTCTGACTCGTCCATGCCGACCAGATATCCCAACCTAATCTAGTCCCGTTTGCCAGCCCATATCCCTCAAAACACTTCCTATTCATATATCTATCCAGATGCCTTTGAAACGCTGTAAGTGTACCAGCCTCCACCATTTCCTCTGGCAGCTCATTCCATAAATGTACCACACTCTGCATGAAACAGTTGCCCCTTAGGTCCTTTTTAAATCTTTCCCCTCTCATCCTAAACCTATTCCTTCTAGTTTTGGATTGCTCCACCCCAGGTAAAAGACCTTGTCTATTTACCCTATCCATGATTTTATAAACCTCTATAAGTTCACTCCTCAGCCTCCGAAGCTCCAAGGAAAATAACCCCAGTCTATTCAGCCTCTCCCTATAGCTCAAATTCTTCAACCCTGGCAAAACCATCATAAATCTTTTCTAAACCCTTTCAAGTTTCACAGTATCATTCCTATAGGAGGCAAACTAGAATTGCACGCAAAAAACTCAATTAAGTTAGTAAGGCACGATTTCCCACCAACAAAGCCAAGTTGTATTAGGGCAGGATGGTGGCTCAGTGGTTAACACTGCTGCCTCACTGTACCAGTGACCTGGGTTCGCTTCCACCCTTGAATGGCTGTCTATGTGGAGTTTGCACGTTCTCCTCATTTCTGTGTGGGTTTCCTCTGAGTGCTCTGACTTCCTCCGACAGTCCAAAGATATGCAGTTAGGTGGATTGGCCATGCTCAATTGCCCATAGTGCTCAGGGATGTGCGGGCTAGGTGGGTCAGCCATGGGAAATACAGGGTAGGGGGTGGGTCTGGGTGGGATGCTCTTCGGAGTGTTGGTGTGAATCAGCTGGCCGAATCGCCTGTTTCTGCACTGTTGGGACCATAGGATTCTTGACTATCAGTAATCAGTCCTTGCCTTTCTAAATGCATGTAAATCCTGTCTCTTAGGATTCCCTCCAACAATTTGCGCATCACCGATGTCAGGCTCACTGGTCAATCGTTCTCTGGCTTTTCCTTACCACCTTTCTTAAATAGTCGCACCATATTAGCCAACCTCCAGTCTTCCAGCACCTCGCCTGTGACTAACAATGATACAAATATCTCAGCAAGGGGCCCAGCAATAATTTCCCTAGCTTTCCAAAGAGTTCTGGGGTACACCTGATCATGTTCTGGAAATTTGTCCATCATTATGCATTTTAAGACTTCCAGCACTTCCTCCTCTATAATATAGATATTTTTCAAGACATTGCTATTTATTTTGCCAGGTTCTCTATCTTCCACATCCTCCTCCACAGTAAACACTGATGCAAAATATTCGTTTAGTATCTTCACCATCTCCTTCTCTTCCACACGTAGATGGCCTTGCTGATCTTTCAGGGGCCCTATTCGCTCCTCTTTTGTCCTTAATGTGTTTGTAGAATCCCTTTGGATTCTTCTTAACCTTACTTGCCAAGGTTAAAGTGGTTGAGTAATTAACTAAAAAAAATTATTTTTCCTTTTCCGCCCATAGTTTTAAGAGAGTGGTCATTAAGTGCATTATATAAAAGAGTTGTTTTGACTTTGATTTTTCAAGTTAAATCTACTTCCCAAGCAATGTAGTATATGCATGATTATGTTCTTTGTTTGATTTTCCTGTAGTTTAGTCCTGGTTAAACATTGAGGAGAAAGTGAGGTTTGCAGATGCTGGAGATCAGAGCTGAAAATGTGTTGCTGGAAAAGCACAGCAGGTCAGGCAGCATCCAAGGAACAGGAAATTTGACGTTTCGGGCATAAGCCCTTCATCAGCAATCATTGTCCTTTTGAAAATGTTGTCCCTGAGACTGGAAACTCTTTTTTGTAGCTACGTTTGCCACTCAAGTGTCCGCATCAATGGTTCCGCCATCACAGACTCAAATGCACAATTCCCTTTCCACTGACTCTGCAGCAACCTTTCAGCCCCCAGCCTGTAAAGAGCACACAGTTGCTCCACCAGTGTTACATTCTAATGTACATTACCCTCGCCATTCATTCACAAAGTCAAACTGCTAACTTGGCAAATCAACCAAAAGGAAGAACTGCCTTTGTGTGGCACTCGAGTGGATTGGAGTTCAATGGAAGAGGAGATGGAGAGAAATGTCTAGTGAGCGGTGCCAGCCCTCTTGAGTTTATCACCCAAGATCAAACCAGGACACCCTGGTATTCTTCACCAGGGTGCAATCAAGAATTGATATTCTTAGGATCCTGAAGATGACACGCACAACTGATGCTTTCACCTATGAAGAACAACAATCCATTACCATGCCAACTGCTGCCATGCAGGTACACCAGAAATGCACAACTAAAATTATGTTATTTAGAAATCTAAGCTCATTATTAAACTGCCTCCTTTCACCAAACTCTGTGTAGTCTGAACAAAACTCTTCGCCATTTCATTCTAATCTTGAGTGTCAACATTATCTCTCGTGGCAGAACTGAAAGAACAAGCAATCCCGCATGGAATATTTTCACAGCTATCTGCGGAAATGTTATTTGATTTTATTTCAATGGACCCACCCCTTCTGAGCACCCAAGTCACTCCATCAACATGGCCGTCAGGGTCTGCTCAGCTTATGGCTGCTGTGTATAAAACCAATCACACCTTGGGTACAGAACTGGCTTGGTCACAGAAAACAGAGAACAGCAGGGGAGGGTGTTTTTCTGACTGGAGGCCTGTGTCCAGTAGTTTTCAGCAGGGATCGGTGCTGGGACCCTTGTTGTTTGTATTTTATATAAGAATGATTTGGAGGACAATGAAGGTGCCCTGATTAGTAGGTTTGTGGGTGACGCAAAGATTGGAGGAACTGTGGATATTGAGAGGATTCAGCAGGAGGTAGGTAGGCTGGTGGCTTGGGCAGAGAAATGCACATGGAGTTTAATCCGGACACATGCAAAGTGATGCATTTCAGGATGCCTACTGCAGGAGGAAAGTATACAGTAAATGGCAGAACTCTTAGTAGCATCAATGTACAGAGAGATCGAGGTGCAGAGGTCCGCAGTTCCCTGAAAGTGGCAACAAAAGTGGAAAAGATGGTCAAAAAGCCAAATGACATGCTTGCCTTCATTGGTCAGGGCATAGCATATAAAAATTGGCAAGTCATGGTGCAGCTGTATAATCTTTTGTTCGGCCATATTTAGAATATCGTGTATAGTTCTAGTTGCCATGCTACCAGATGGATGTGGAGATTTTGGAGTGGGTGTAAAAATGTTTTATCTGGATTAGCCTGGTTTGGAGAGGCACCAGGCAGGAGGAGAAATTAGACAAGCTTGGTTTGTTTTCTCTTGAACACTAGAGGCTGAGGGACAACCTGATAATGAGTTACAAGAAGCGGAGAGAGAATGAGTTTTTTCTGAGCGTAGAAATGTCAATTATGAAGATAATTGAGGTAAAAGGAGGAAAGATAAAAGGAGATGTAGAGGGAAGTTTCTTTACACAGAAGGTGGTACGTACCAGGAATGTGCTGCCAAAGGAGGCAATTTTGGGAAAGCAAATCTTAACAGGACTTATACACTTAATGGCAAGGTCCTAGGGGGATTGCTGAACAAAGAGACCTTGGAGTGCAGGTTGATAGCTCCTTGAAAATGGAGTCGCAGGTAGATAGGATAGTGACGAAGGCGTTTGGTATGCTTTCCTTTATCAGTCAAAGTATTAAGTATAGGAGTTGAGAGATCATGTTGCAGCTGTACAAGACATTGGTTAAGCCACTGTTGGAATATTGCGTGCAATTCTGGTCTCCTTCCCATCGGAAAGATGTTGTGAAACTTGAAAGGATTCAGAAAAGATTTACAAGGATGTTGACAGGGTTGAAGGATTTGAGCTATAGGAAGAGGCTGAACAGGCTGGGGCTGTTTTCCCTGGAGGGTCAGAGGCTGAGGGGTGACCTTATAGAGGTTTACAAAATTATGAAGGGTATGGATAGGGTAAATAGGCAAAGTCTTTTCCCTGGGGATGGGGAGTCCAGAACTATAGGGCATAGGTTTAGGGTGAGATGGGAAAGATATAAAAGAGACCTAAGGAGCAACTTTTTCATACAGAGGGTGGTATGTGTATGAAATGAGCTGCCACCGGAAGTGGTGGAGGCTGGTACAATTGCAACATTTAAGAGGCATTTGGATGAGTATATGAATAGGAAGGGTTTGGGCGGGTGCTGGCAGGTGGGACTAGATTGGGTTGGGATATCTGGTCGGCATGGACGGGTTGGACCAAAAGGTCTGTTTCCATGCTGTCCATCTCTATGACTCTATGACTTTATAATAGCAGCATTTAAGAGCTATCTTGACAGATACATAAAAAGGTAGGGAGTAGAGGGATAAGGGTCAAAAGGCTTTAAAAGATGTCTTGTGTCAGCACAGTCTTATGGGCCAAAGGCCTGTTCCTGTGCTGTATTGTTCTTTTGTCTTTGAGCCTATTTTTATCTCAAATTTCTCAAGGCCTAGATGGTCTTGGGATCTACTGATCTTTTCACACGGTCCAGCTAAAGTAAAACCATTCTCACTTTGCTGCATCTGTCTGGAAACAGCTGTCAAAGTCACAGACAACAGATACCTCACTGCACTGTACCCTATCGAGTCCCAGTACTTGAGACCGATTCATTGCTGGATTTTGGAATGTTCTGAATTATGGAGCAATTTTAAAATGCCTAGGTGTATGAAGCAGAAAACCACAGTTGATATAAATACTTACGAGTTATAAAGTTGTGATAAAATATTTGAAAGCAAACCCATGAACCTGACCGCCTGGAAAGATAAGGCCAGGAGATGCACGGGAGCACCACCTTTTGCAAGTTCTCCACCGAGCTGGTGTGATTTGGAATGATATCACTGTTCCTTCACTGTCACTGGGTCAAAATCCTGGAAATCCCTTCCCAGCAGCACTGTTGTTACATCTGCACCACATGGACTGCAAGGAGGCAGCTCATTGCTACCTCCTCAAAGACAATTAGTGATGGGCAGCATTACTGGTAGCACTGAACCACTCATACCGACAGAAAAATATTAAAAATCTCTCACAAACCACTTGCAGTATCTCTATGTTTCCACTCTCCAGTCTTTCCCTGAGTTGAATGGACAGGTTCAACCTCTTTCTGGACAACGAGTGTTTCTGAACAATAGGTTTCTGAATGGGAGAGGTCCCGGTGTATTATGTAGATAGGAATAGGATCCTGAGTACCAGTGAGCAATGAACCAACGGAGGTCAGGGAATTGCAAAGATGCTGATTCTTTGCTCTTTCAAAGATGCTTCCCAGCAATATTTGCAATCTTGGTTTTTTTCCACATGCTTCCCCAAAGATCTGTCCGCGTTAACATGCAGTTATTGTGAGCAGTGGTGAAAATCCCATTGAGAGGGAGCTTGATCGCAAGGTGGGATTCAGCTGGGAGTTAGGAGTGAGTGAGTAGTTGGAGAAAAACTGGTGGCAAGGAAAGCAGGTTATTGTTGGGAATGGGGTGGAGGTTATGCTCCATCTGACCCACAAGGCAAGGCAACCACCTTATACGTAGAGAAATCAGGATCAGGGGACTGAGTTGGATGATTGACCATGATCATATTGCATGGTGGAATAGGCTGGAAGGACTGAATGGCCCTCTCCTATTTTCAATGTTGCTATATTTACTTCTTCCACACCAGCGTCATCAATAGCTGCATTACCCCAGACCCAGGAAGTAAACAGCCGGCTGGCATTCCAAATAAAATGCAAGTAAATGATGAGACATGAAGCATTTAGAGGGATATGACCAAGAGCTGGGAAATATGGCCAGATTAGGTTAGGGTATCTGGTCGGCATGGACAGGTTGGACCAAAGGGTCTGTTTCTGTGCTGTACATCTCTGACTCTATGAAGACTTAACACACTACTGAAATGATTAAACTATCTCCTGGGAAAAGCTTGATTATCAACTCTACATTCTCCCTGGCACACACATTTATTGCTGCTCCATTATGTTTGGACGTGAGTGAGTTCAAGCTGGGTTTGGGTCCGGTATGAGGCTCTAGAATTTTTCTATTTCCAGTTGGACACCAAGCTACCCTTTTCTTTTCCCCTTCCAACATCCTGAGGTTTGTCACTCTCTAACATTATTGATGTTCTTGCTTCTTCTGACAAATAAGCCCATGGAACATGCACTCACAATGCAATGGTATCAACCTGTTTCTTGTTCCTGGGCCTAGCTCACCATTTCCCTCTAATGTGACCCTGCTCTTTAATTAGGGTGGATGGTGGCTCAGTGGTTAGCACTGTTGCCTCACAGCATCACTGGACCTGGGTTCAATTCCAGCCTCGGGTGACTGTCCGTGTGGAGTTTGCACATTCTCCCTGTGTCTGTGTGGGTTTTCTCCGGGTGCTCCAGTTTCCTCCCACAATCCAAAGATGTGCAGTTTAGGTGAATTGGTCATGTTAAGTTGACCATAGGTTAGATGTATTAGTAAATGTAGGGGAATGGCTCTGGCTGGTTACTCTTCAGAGGGTCAGTGTGGACTTGTTGGGCCTAAGGGTCTGTTTCCACACTGTAGGGATTGCATAGACATTATGGACCGAAGGGTCTGTTTCTGAGCTGTACATCTCTATGACAATGCAATGGTATCAACCTGCTTCTTGTTCCTGGGCCTAGCTCACTCCTAATGTGACCCTGCCCTTTGGCATTGACTGTTACCAATAAGTAAAGAGGAAGAATATTGATGTTATACGGGAAATGCTCTGCTGGGTGAAATAACGCCACAGACACCAGCATTCCTCATTAACTCACCCCTTAGTAACACGTGGAGAGTCTTTGACATGGATCAAATTCCCTCAGAGTCAGCTCTCAGAGTGAAACGATGTGCAGTGATATGGAGATTGGCACTCAGCAATAGAGCTGGTATAGACATGATGGGCCAAATGGCCTCCGGCTATACCATAATAATTCTGCAATTTCAATCATGTTTAACAACAGTGGAAGGGAAGGCTGTCGGCTTGGTCATGCAAGATTAGTTTCTGACTGAAGTGTTCATATTTGGGTTGTACACTGAGGATTTCTCCTCTAAGAAAGCAGGCCAAGTCATCACACTTACCGTAAGCCAAAAGCTCTTAGTTATTAATATAACTGTCCTGTTTAGAACCGATGCCATTAAGAATGCAAGCAAGCCCTTGGGAGCTTATTGTCAGGTCTATCTTTGCCAAGTTGTCAACACTGGTGAATATAATTTAAGGTCAGCCAGATTGCCAGTTGCTATTGGAGGATAAAGAGCTCTGTTTAGCTTTTGGTGCAAGATGTTCCGCATTAAAATCTGTTAGCAGGATTTCAAACCAAAATGAATGATGCTCAGCAAGGCTTCAGTTTCCCATTGTGTATTTTTACAAGATCCAGTCATTGTCTGTTTGTCTTCTGTACAAGGCCATAACAGTGTACAGCTGTCAGAGGCTTGTCACAGATATCTAACAACACTGCTCCTGTGGCAAGACAGTGCACACAGCAACGTAAAGAACTTGGACTGGAGTGAGAATGGAGGGAGTACTGTTTTCCCATCGCCTAATGACGACATTCTCCACTAACTTCTGGCTTACTCTCCATTTACGTTTCTGCACCCAAAGTATGACCTTCCAAGGGATAAAACTGGCAGAGAGGTGCACTACAAATGAAATTGTACATGTGCTTTGGCTATTATCCCTTTCCAGACATTTTGAATCGAGGCGGAATTGCAAAGTCGCACTCTCCGCCCTGTGTTCACGGAAATCTGTCTTAAATCAGAGAGGTTATCGATAGTATCCAAACCGGGGGTTGAGGAGGAGGATGAAGGGAGTGAGGGGAGGGTAAGGAGGTGAGGGGGACGCTGGGGGTTGAAGAGGAGGGTGAAGGGAGTGAGGAGAGGGTGGGGAGTTGAGGGGAGGCTGGGGGTTGAAGAGGAGGGTGAGGGGAGTGGGGGAGGGTGGGGATGTGACAGGGTTGCTGGGGGTTGAGGAGGAGGGTGAGGGGAGTAAGGAGAGGGTGGGGAGCTGAGGGGGAGGCTGGGGTTGAGGAGGAGGATGAGAAGAGTGAGGAGAGGGTGGGGGGATAAGGGAGAAGCTGCGGTTTGGGGGTGGGGATGGATGAGGTTTGAGCACAGGTGAGGGGGATGGTAAAGGTGAGAGGTGGATGGCAGGATGAGGAGGAGGACAAAGTGAGAGGAGGGTGGGAGCAAGGGGATGCTGGAGGTGACAGGAAGGGTGGAGGGTTGGGGGAAATGGAGGGTGAGGGGAAGGATGGGGGCAAGACGGAGGCTGAAGGTGTGAGGGGATGATGGGGGCTTGAGGGTGTGACTGCGGGGTGAGGGGGAAGCTGAGGGATGATGTGGGGAGGGTGGGGGATAAGTGAGAGGATGGGGGCTGAGAGGAGGGTGGGAGATGGAAGTGGAAGGGCTGTGCTCAGAGAGGAAGGCCTACACCAGGAGAGTGGTGAAGCCTATACCGGGACCAGGAATATCTGCCTCTTTCCATTGTTTACCAATGACGTCGGCCTTCTCTTTGCCCTGAGTAGTCTTTGTGCCAACTACAGGTGGAATTTATATGGATCACAGCCCTCTGAAATACCATTGGTTCTTGGAGCCTTATTACAGCCAAATCCTCACAACATATAGAATACAGTCACATTACTGCAGCAATATAGAACATACATCCTCTGACTAATGTGACATTCTAATCCTGTTCACTCATCTCTGATCTTAATGACTTTGGATAAAAAAATACATGCAGAAACAGGAGATCCAATCCTTGGCAGCCAACCAAGTGGGAAAACAGAATTCACGTCACCTTGGAGATGGTATTTTGACAGATTGTCTGGGATTTACAAAAGACTACTTTCATTGAATGTGACAAATAGGTTGAATCTCCTCAGGAACCTGTTCTCTGCTGCCAGCTTTCTAACTGCCTCCATTGTTTGCAGAGATCTGGCTATCCAGCTGAGGGATGTGTGAACATTTCCTGGTGTTGTTGCAAAAGGGAACAGTACTTCAGCCAGATCTGTCTCCATCAAGTACAGACCCAGAGTCCTCAATTGCTTCTTATTAACTGCTCATTAATGTCCTTGAGGGGAGAAAAACTGTCATCCTGATCTGATCTGGCCTACACGTGACTACACACAGTGATGTGGTTGATGTGAAACAGCCCTTTGAAATGGCCTAGCCAGCTTTTCAGTTGTATTAATCACCACAAAATCTCAGCAAGGAAATGTAACCAGACAGGTCACCGGACGTCTACCAGGGCACTGGAAAAATCAACTGCAGACCCCACAAAGTCGTCCTTACTAACACATAGGAGCTAATGAATTCCCTTCCCTAAAGGCATTGTGAGTGCACATGGACTGCAATGGTTTAAGATGGCAGCTCACCACCATCTTCCTAAGGACAACTAAGATATAGGTAATAAATACTGGCCCAGCTAGTGACGCCTATGTCCCACAAATGAATAAAAAAATATGATAAGCCCTTCATTTCCACTAGTAGGTGGATTGAGTTTAAGAGCCGCAAGGTTATGCTACATCGCTGCAGAGCCCTGGTTAGACCATATTTGGAATATTGTGTTCACTTCTGGTCACCTCATTAGAGGAAGGATGTGAAAACTTTAGAAAGAGTGCAGAGGAGATTTACTAGGATGCTGCCTGGACCGGTGGTCATGAAGGAAAGTTGAGGGAGCTCAGGCTTTTCTCATTGGAGCGAGGAATAATGAAAGGTGTTTTGACAGAGGTGTACAAGATGATGAGAGGCATAGATGGAGTAGATAGCCAGAGACATTTTTCCCAGGGTGAAAATGGCTATCATGAGGGAACAATAATTTTGAGGTGATTGGAAGAAAGTTTAGGGGAGACTAGAAAGACTGAAAGACAGAAAGCAACTTTACACATCATATTCTTCACACCCACTCTGGTTTGATGGATCTGGAGATGGTTGTTCAATGCAGACTCTGCCAAATGTGAGGCAGGGAGTGCAATGAGTGTTGGATAGATGAGGTATTTGGAGGTTTTTCAATCCCTCAAGTTTTGCCCTGAAATATTTCCAACAGGAATCCCAACGTGTTGTGTATCTTACCGTCTCCATTTTACTCAGTCACAAACTGGTGACTTGTGTTGCAGAGATTGACTTGTTCAGGGAAGCCCTGAGGACATCCCCTGAAACTTTTCCATTGCTCTTCTGGGAGTCTCCTGTTGAGTCCGGAGCAGAATGATTGCCTCAGGTGTCTGCTGTTGGGTACTTGAGCAACATATCCCACCCTGCAAAGGTATTTTTCAGTGATTTATCCTTGAACATGATGATTTAGCAGATGTTCTGTGCAGCGCATATGCTATCAGAAACCCCAACTGATGATACTTCTTTTAGGTGCCTATTGTAGGTTTAGATTAGATTACTTACAGTGTGGAAACAGGCCCTTTGGCCCAACAAGTCCACACCGACCCACCGAAGCGCAACCCACCCATACCCCTACATTTATCCCTTTACCTAACACTACGGGCAATTTAGCATGGCCAATTCACCTGACCCGCACATCTTTGGACTGTGGGAGGAAACCGGAGCACCCGGAGGAAACCCACGCAGACACGGGGAGAATGTGCAAACTCCACACAGTCAGTCGCCTGAGGCGGGAATTGAACCCGGGTCTCTGGCGCTGTGAGGCAGCAGTGCTAACCACCGTGCCGCCCATGGTTGTCCAATTGCATCTTTGTGGAATGTAGGAACGTGGGGATCACTGCCAGTAAATCATAGTCTTAGTCTTGAGTTTAAGATCCTGGTCCTCAAGTCTTCTTTCCCTCAGTCAGCTGAAGGCTGAGCCCGCACGATAGAGGAGAATATAAATTCATCATCGACACCCAGTTTAGATGGTGGGACTAGTTTAGTTTGGGATTATCGTTGGCATGGACTAGTTGGACCAAAGGGTCTTTTATCAGTGCTGTATGATTAGATTAGATTCCCTACAGTGTGGAAACAGTCTCTTCGGCCCAACATGTCCACACCGACACTCTGAAAGAGTAACCCACACAGCCCATTTCCCTCTGACGAATGCACCTAACACGATGGGCAATTTAGCATGGCCAATTCACCTGACCTGCACATCTTTGGACTGACTCTACGAGTCCACAACTGACTTTGTTGAGGGGAGACTCCCAAGAAGAAGCTAGTTGTTCCAAAAGAACCAGTCACAAAATGGGGCCCCAAATGTAGAATTGATCCTTTATTCATTTTCTTAATGATTAGCAAATTGAAACTTTATTTTCAATGAGAAATCTAATATTTTACTCACTTTGAAACACTGTTACGCAGGTTTTGTTTGAGCTTTTATTTTCACACAGACATGTTAGGAAGCAGACTAGCGCAAAAGATGAAAGAACAGGAGTTCCACATTGACGTTCCTCAGCGTGAGAGTTTTAAGTGCTACAGACAAAAGTGAATGATGATAGGTTTATACCTCAGAAAAAGAAGGTGGATAATACACATGGTAAATTCACTCCGAGTTACTTTTCTCGTTTGCTGATATGCTATTGTATTAATGTGTTTACTGTTAGTTAATAAAACAGAAATATCTTCCAGTTTATTCCTGTGAATGATTGAATTACTGAATAATTAAATTACTGTTCACTGCTGGGTTTTAAACAGTTTCTGGGTGCAGTGAAATAGGGAGATGAAGATTGTAAGCAACAAAAGAAATGGGTTAAAATGCTACATATGCAGGCTTGTCGAATAGGTCTTCAAATTTTATTGAGCTCTTTTGGAAACATTTGCTGTTTATTATCCTTTTAAAACAGCATCATTAGAATAACAGTATGCCAAATATAACACATTAAAATCTTGTCAGTTTTGGTTTCTCATGCAGACAAACCACAAGTCAGTACTTAACAACTGAAGGAAGACTTTCAGCCAGATATATGCAGAATCATTTGTTTACAGCTAGATTTTCAAGAGTTGAAACTCACATGTATGAAGTGGAGAAAGTTGGTTAGCTCAGTTGGCTGATTTTCAGTACAGAGTAATGTCAACAGTGTGGGTTCAATTCCCACACTGGCTGAGGGATTCTCAATCCCTCCCCTTGCCTGAACGCTTTACACTGTGCCTCAATACATCTGACAGTAATAAGTCAAATAAAAAATTACTCTTAAAGGGATAGAAAGCAACACTATGGTCTGCGAGGACTATGACAATTTTTAGACATGTTTGAGAATGTTACTGCAGGGAAAGAAGCCTACAGTTTTGTTCATTGTTGTGTCCCTGGGGAGGTGGCCCAGATATCTGAGGAAGGGTGAGTGGTGAGTGATCCCAAATTCTGGTGGCTGGTGGGATGGGCTTCACATCTCAGGGAGTTGATCACTGACAAAGACACAGGGTCTCACCTCTGTTCCCCGAGCTTCCAATCACGGGGCAAGATGAGATCTGACCACAAGGTGGCACAGGAGAATGGGGAGATACTGGCATGGTCACCAATCTGAGAAACGGTTGAGTTTATGATCCCATAGACCAAATACCGAGTGATTTGTTGGATCATGCATAATGGGATACAGGGAGTTCCAATAAAGTGCAGGTAATAAGGCAACTTTGGTGGGCTTGGGGGAAAGAGCTCCAGTTTTCCTTGGCCCACAGGTAATGCTCCAAACTTCTTCTTTTCAAATTCTTTCCGTTCTTTATCACAGAAACAAGATGATTGGCACATCCATTGCCATGCTTTCAGACACGGGAGTGATCTTCCAGGTTTTGGTTACTTCACTGCAGAAAGAGAAAGAGAGAGAGAGGGAGAGAGTGCAAGACAGTATCTTTGGTTCAATCTGGAGGCTTCTTCCCCTGGATTGTTCAGAGAGGTAGTATCATGTTCATGACTCATGGACTCTACAACTGGTCCTGACTGTACAAACCAATCAAGATTACAGAGGTCCTGGAAAAGCACAGCAGGTCACGCAGCATCCGAGGAGCAGGAAAATCGATGTTGTCCTCACTTGCATCTCTACAAACCAATCAGCAGTCTGATGAAACTCTTATGCTTGAAAGATCGATTCTCCTGCTCCTTGGATGCTGCCTGACCTCCTGTGCTTTTCCAGTGTCATACCTTTCGACTCAGTCTCTGAATGAAGCTTGCTTTGCATACACCCACTATGCCATGGTATTTAGCATGACACCCCTCACTGCTTAAACAAAGAATCAGCGTAAATACAACTCACAATGAGTTATAGAGCTATAGAGTCATACAGCATGGAAACAGACCCTTCGGTCCAACTAGTCCATGCCAACCAAACATCCCAATCTGACCTGGTCCCACCTGCCTGCATTTGGCCCATATCCTGACAAAAACTTTCCTATTCATGTATTTATCCAAATGGCTTTTAAACGTTGTAACTATCCCTGCATCCATCACTTCCTCTGGCAATTCCAGTTCCTTGCTTTTAAAAGTGCAACAACTCCTTCCACAGTCCCCTGATTTAAAGCAGGCATTTTTCTATTTTTAGCCACAACTGCAAATAAAGAAAAATATAAGGATGAAGCCTTTAAAAGTACGAGATCCTCCTGGCCTGTTGTTGTTCCTGCTGAGGTTTCCAAAATCCTTATTCACGGAATACAATTAATTGCTCTACCCTCCCTCAACAGGCCAGTATCTGTCAATCTGCAGATTTCACGGTGAGGATACTTCCTGAAGATTGGCGTCTTTGCTACCCAAGATCCTTTGGTGGTTTAGAATTGTAGACTCTAGTAAAATTCAGCACTCCGAATAGGGCACTCAAAGGGTCATTGAGGAATTAATATGAGGCTGAGCTTCATGCACTGAGTCACAAATTGGGGCAGTCTCTCTATTTGCATTTCAGAATATTCCTGACAAGAAAATTTAATTTTAAAAATGTTTGTCATCTTTATCTGGAAGGAGCACTTGTTGATGCATCATTGTTTGAAGAAAAGTGCAGCTACTGACTTCAGCCTCACTCAGAAAGGGTTAAATGCACAGAGCAGCAAAATCTGTGGTATGGGATTAAAATTCAGATACAGTGCCTGCATCTGGGGGCTGTTTCAAAATCAGCTCAGACATTTCAATGATTGTTTATTTTCACTCGTGTTGAGGTGAAGCAATTCATTTAGATTCTTCAGGGACAGGGTCAGGCGAGTCTGCTGTGTTGAGATCAGAATTAATAAATATGAGAGAAAGATCCTGTTCACCATCAGCCGACTGTTCCAAAGGCAGTGAAAAAGCAGGCCTCAGACTGAAATAGGAATTAAAGATATTGTTTCCCCAATTTAAAGCTGATCTAAAGGGAAACTATATTAAAAGAGACTATTTTGTTGATTATTTGGAACAGAAAAATATGCTGACTGTTTCATAGAATCACAAAGTCTCAGCTAGTGAATGCATTTGGGGTCCCAGCACCCATTGGCTCCCTTAACATGCGCGATCTATAGTTTTATAATACTTCACTTTGTTGAGTTTTATTTTTCCATAGGGGCTGCCTGGCCTGCTGAATCATCCAAACATTTTCTACGGCTTTTTTCAGATTACCCAGCAGCCCCCTGCACTGCTTTGCATTTTTGCCTAAACATTTAATGATTCCATTTTCTGCTACTTTATGCTGAGCTCCAGACGAGTAATGAGGGATTTGCTTTGGAGATAAAGCCTATAAATCGGGAGGCACGGTGGCACAGTGGCACAGTGGTTAGCACTGCTGCCTCATAGCGCCAGAGATCTGGGTTCAATTCCCGACTCAGGCGACTGACTGTGTGGAGTTTGCACATTCTCCCCGTGTCTGCGTGGGTTTCTTCTGGGTGCTCTGGTTTCTTCCCATCAGTCCAAAAGATGTGCAGGTTAGGTGAATTGACCATGCTAAATTGTCCATAGTGTTAGGTGAATGGGTGGGTTGTGCTTCGCTGGGTCAGTGTGGACTTGTTGGGCCGAGGGCCTGTTTCCACACTGTAAGTAATCTAAAAAAAAAGTTAACTTGCAAAACTACAGAAATGCTTTATCAAGCAGTGATGGCCTAGTGGTACTGTTGTTTGACCAGCTATCTAGAGACTCTGGGGGCCTGGGTTCAAATCCTGCTATGGTAGCTAGTGGAATCTGAATTCAACAGAAATCAGGAACTAAACATCTACTGATGATCATAGAACAGTTGTTGGGGAAAAACCCATCTGGTTCACTAATGTCCTTGAGGGGAAGGAAACTGCCATCCTTGCCTGGTCTGGCCTACATGCAATTCCAGACCTGGTTCTCTGGACAATTAGGGATGGGCAATAGTCCTGGTCAGTGACACCTAAATGAAGTTTCAAAATGACATTCCATTGGCCTGAAGCATATTAGAGGTGTTAGCATACTAAATAATCCATATGGATTTAAAATAGCTGGGTTGGGAGATGGATCATAAAGAGATTCTTACACTAACATCACAAGCTTAAATTTATGGATTTAAATGAAAACACTTCTGAGTAAAAATAAGCCAGTATTATTATATACATTTGGGTATTTTGATCAACTTGAGCAATGTTACATTTATGAGGTAGAATGTTGACAAAATAGACCCTTTTTGGGTTTTTTTTAGTTAACTGACAATGAAATATGCATTACCATAATCAATATAGATGCAGTATCCCTCTCAAGGATATAAATTTCGTCATAACTTGGAATACAAATGATAGTAATGCAAGTCATACATCACCCAATGTAATCAATTTGCTGCATAATTAGTAGGCAAACATCTCAAAGCACATATATGTCCTGGTACGACCTTTGAATTTACAGCACACGTTACATTTAGAGAATTATTCAATGTTAAATCAGATTAAACGTTAAGTTGAAATGTTTCAGCAAACCTTCATTGGCAGGCATCTCAAATAGGAAAGGAATTGTATCCTTCATTGTATCTGGAAAGGTCTAGACTAATGGAGGCATTTATTAATAATATAGCTGTCTTACATGGATAAAGAATGATGGAGACCATTCAGCTCATTGTGTCATGATTTGGCAACTGGAAGGGGTTGGACAATAAAGAAATGGTACAGCAGCAAAGTTAAGGTCAATGACGAGAATGATTTTGGACTGGGCTGTGCAGATCCGCTGGCCCAACCTCAAAAAATGCTTCACAACATTTCAGAGTCTTTCATTTTAAACCTCACATTGACCAGAAAAAGCAGAGCAGCTCAAGTCAAAAAGCTTGCCAACTGTTTAAATGTATTATGGAACAATGGAGGGCAAATGGAACAAGCAAATGCAATACTGCATTTAGTAATTAAAAGATATGACAGAGACAATATAGAAGCAATGGCTATTGTTTATAGATTCAATACAGAATTTACAATAACTAATAATTTGTATTCCTTAAAAAAAACAAACCCCATGGTGTCAAGAGGTATTAAAAATAGCATTTGATTTAGGGAAGAGATGTATAATGCTACTGAACAGAGCATAAATTGTGAGGTTTGGGTGATGTTAAAATTCAGGAAAGGAGGACAGAATATTTGAAAGGGAAATGAAAAGAGAAGTGTTTTTGACATGCTTGACAATTCTGCTTGGGTGTCCAGCCAATAGGATGGATAAGGGAGAATCAATGGATGTAATGCCTTTAAATTTTCAAAATCATTCAATAAGCTGCCACACAAGATGTTATTACAGAAAGTTAGAATCCACAGTTTTGGGATAATATAGTCAGATGTGGGTATGTTCACTGATAATTGTTTTCAACACTATTTGCAACTCCACAGATACTGAAGAAGCCTGTGCCAAATGCAGGAAGACATACACAACATTTAAGTATGGGCTGACAAGTGATAAGTAACATTTGTGTCATACAAATGCTCAGCAATGACCATTTCCAACAAGAGAGAATCAATCATCTTCCCTTGACATTACAATCACTCAAAGTCTCACTGAAAATGTCCTCTGTCCAGAAGGTGAGCTAGACAAGTCTTATAAATATTGTGGTTAAAGGAGTAAGTTAGAGACGCGGAACTTTGCAGCAAGTAACTCAACTCCTAACTCACTAAAACATGTCCATCATCTACAAGGCACAAGTCAGGGATATATTGGAGTCTCCAATTGCCTGGATGGGTGCAGCTCCAATTACATTTAAGTAGATCTACACCATCCAAAACAAAAACTCCCTCTTGATTGACATTCCATCCACTGCCTACATTCAACCATTCAAGCCCTTCACCACCGATCCACAAGGTCAGCATTATCTATGATATACTAGATGCATTTCAGTCACTCACACAATCTCCTTAGACAGTACCTTCCAAACCTACAGCTTCCAGCTAGAAGGACAAGGGGAGCAGACACTAGGGAGCATCACCACTTGTAAGTTCCCTTCCGAGCAACAAACAACCCTGACTTGGCAAGAAATCACTGTTCCTTCACTGTCAACTGGGACCCAATCCTTGGACTCCCTTTCTAATAGTAATTGTGGGTTTATCTATCACATGGAGTGCAGCAGCTCAAGAAGACAGCTCCAATTAGGGACAGGAAATAAATACAGGCCTAGCCAGCAACACTTCTACACCATGCAAAAAATATTTTAAAATTATTAGCATGAATTGA
Organism: Hemiscyllium ocellatum; assembly: GCF_020745735.1. NCBI lineage: Eukaryota > Metazoa > Chordata > Chondrichthyes > Orectolobiformes > Hemiscylliidae > Hemiscyllium > Hemiscyllium ocellatum. Next base: position 101,812,188 of record NC_083410.1, read on the forward strand.
GGATTGCTTAACGGACAGAAAGTCCAGAGTAGGAATAAATGGGAAATGTTCCAATGGTGAGTCATAACTAGCGAGGTACCAGAAACATCAGTACTTTTTCTCAGCAATATACAATCGATATCACTGACTTAGATGAGGGGACTGAATGTAAGGTATCAGAGTTTCTTGATGATAGACCATTAACTGGGAAAGTAAATGGTGGGGAGGATACAAAGAGGCTGGAGAGTGACAGATAGAGACAGGTTGTGTGAATAGGTGAAAAAAACTGCACATAGAATATAATATGGTAAAGTTATCTACATTCCTGGCTTCAATTAAACTAATAATTAACCAGAAAAAGTTAGATAATTAAAAACATTGTCTAACTTCTGGGTAATAATTAAACTGACCTCCCAATGCACCACTGACACCTCAACTACACCTCCCCCAACTCCTACATTTCCCAGGCTCCTGACAACCAGGCTAAAACAAACTAAACTGCATCCTAGCAGCATGTTTAAAGAGTAACTTGTAAGACAAATAACCTGTTGTAGAATAAATATAGGGTTGTTCTATAAGAAACATAAATTTGTGTCAACTGTGTTTTGGGGAAAGATTGGTGTAATTCTGAAATACGAGGGGTGAAATTGCATCTCCAAAAGCAGCATTTCCACAATCCAATGCAAGCTGCAGTGTTCAAACAGGTAATAACAATACACTCAATGTAAAGGCATCTCAAACTGCATGCATTGCTGTTGGAAAGTGGAAATTCACTGTAAACAGACACTGGGAGGTAGATAACACAATCAAATGTAACCAGCTAAATAAATAAGATTGCTGACTGATTGATTCATTGCTGACAACTTTAAGGAGGGAAATAATGTACCATTGATGTGTTTAGATAACCTTTCACAGGCTGTATCTCAGATCCTATATGGATTGTAATTACAACAGCTGATGTTATCTCATAAGCATTTACTACACACGTATCAAATGCAAACCATTACTGCTTTAAGTGAGGCATGTATTTTCAATGGTTAATAACTTTGAATCGAACAAAGAAAAACAGTTGATACAAACATATTTTAACAGTTATATCATCAATTTCTTCCTAAAATGATGTGGAGGTGCCACTGTTGGACTGGGGTGAGCAAAGCCAAAAATCACTGGGTTGTAGTCTAACAGGTTTATTTGAAACTGCAAGCTTTCGGAGACCCTGCTCCTTCTTCAGAAAGCTAGAAATAGCAGGGACTCTGAAAGGTTGTGGTTTCAAATAAACCTGTTGGACTATAACCCAGTGTAGTGTGAGTTTTGGCTTCCTAATGTGGTTAGCACTTATATGGTAACATTATAGAAAATAATTTCTACTCCATCTTATCATGCAAGTACAGTGTGCTAACAAAGTAAAGCAAAGTGACTGGTTGCTTAGGATTGTCTGATCTCTTCAGAATAACATCAGCTTTGCAACACCAAGTTGTTACACCAGAATACACTACGAACATCTTGGTGGTTGCCAGGAAACAGAACTAAGTCTAACCACATAAATAGCAAACAATCCCGATAGTGTGGAAACAAGCCATTTGACCCATGAGTCCACACTGAACTTCTGAAGAGCACTTTACCCAGACCCACTCCCTTGTATTTCAAACAGCTAATCCACCTGTCTGCACACCTCAAGTAACTTAGCACAGTCAATCCACCTAACCTGCACACCTTTGGACTGTGGGAGGAAACCAGAGCACGCAGAGGAAAACCCACACAGACACGGGGCGAATATGCAAATTGCACACAGACACAGGCTAGAATTGAACCTGGGTCCCTGGTGTTGTGAGCATGCTAACCACTGAGCCACTGTGCCACCCTACATCAGTCTGAATTTTACTGTTTTTGTGTCTACATCTGGGTTGCATTGTGCTTTGTGGAGGGAACCTCACTGCATGGCTCAGGGACTATTTTCACCATATCTTGCCATACTAATTGCTAATCCTGTCCGTTTGGTGGCCCTCATGTCTGTTTTCATTCTCATGTCTTACCACGCTCCATTCCCAGAACAACTTGCCTCTCTTGAGGATATCCACCTGAAGACCAGCATCCCTTGCAACCACACCATCTTTGAAAGGCCACTAAGCACTCGGAGGACCACTGGGATCAGGAAGTTGCACTGCTTGGATAGTTCAAATGTTCAATTTAATCACACCTTTACACCCTAAATCCTGGAGGCCCATTGAGCTCTCCATGTGACAGGTGGACTGAGTCATTGTTGCTCAGTATGTGACTACAGTGCGACAGTGAACATGGAACCCTGGATATACATTGCCAAAGCAATCAGTTCCATCCCTTTATGATTAGCACAACCTTTTCTGCTTTTCCAGTCCAGCTGACTGTCAAATACAGCAAACAACAAATGCTGGAGATCACAGTGGGTCAGCACCCATGGAGAGACAGCAAACTAACCTTTCAAGTCTAGATGACTCTTCATTAGAGCTGACGTGTAGTGTGGAGGGGGTAGCATTTATGTAAGTTATGTAATAGTTGTTGAAGGGAGGTGAATGTGGGGAGGATGGCATTCTTCTAGAAATGCCTCTATGTCAGTGTAACAATCATGATCATTAATTTTTCTTTCTAAAATATTAACAATGAACTTCTATAATTAAACTGAACACCTTTAGAGTCTGTCATGGATGGTGCTCCAAACATTCTTCTCCAAAACATTCCTCATGGTATCGGTTAGCCAGAAGAATGGTGATCTCCCATTTATAGGGTCAGCATCTGTCACTGTCAGTGGTGCATAGACACTCTCTACAGGCAATGTTGTGCATTTTGCTCCTGGTGTACCTATACCAAGGCTGGATTCTGCTGACGTTTTGTCACTGGTAACATTGTTGATGTTGGATTACTTATCAGTGATGATGTCTTCCTGGGTAGTGATGTTAGGAAAAAGTGAGGACTGCAGATGCTGGAGATCAGAGTCAAAAAGTGTGGTGCTGGAAAAGCACAGCACATCAGGCAGCATCTGAGGAGGATGAGAGTCGGTGTTTCGAGCATAAGCTCTTCATCAGGAATGTGACGTTGCTGATGTTAAGATCTTTTCTGCTTTCCAGTTCAGCTGATTGTCAAATATAGAAAGCAACAAATGCTGGAGATCCCAGCAGATCAGCATTCATGGAGAGACAGCAAGTTAATGTTTCAAGTCGAGATGACTCTCCATCAGAGCTGACATGGAGTGGACAGCATTTATGCAATAGTTGTTGGAGGGGAGGTGAGAGTGGGGAGGATGGCATTCTGGGGGAGTTAAAATACTAATAGTTCAGATTAAATGATCAAAATGTGAGAATATAGGACAATGGTGTGCCGAATTGCCAGAATGGAAAGAACAGACAGTCCCACTGGAGTCAGAGGAGGGGAGAGAGGACATGGTGACAGAGAGTGTAACAAATCAAGCTAAAAGAAAGGGAAGGAATGGAAGGTGGATTCACAATCTGAAGATGCTGAACTCAATATTGAGTCCAGGAGACTGTAAAGTGCCTGGTCCAATGATAAGATGTTGTTCCTCCAGCTTGCGCTGTGATTCACAGGAACACTGCAGCATGCTGAGGACAGACATGTGGACATGTGAGCAGAACACTGCCTTAAAATGACTGGCTATGCGAAGGTCTGGGTCCTGCTTGCACACGGACCAGAGGTGTTCTGCAAAGCGATCACCCAGTCTGCATTTAGTTTCTCCAATGTAGAGCAATGTAGAGCAAAGGCTGATAGCCAAGTTCAGAACCCATGAAGATGGCCTCAACCAGAACCTTGGGTTCATGTCACACTACACTTTACACTCTCTCATACACATGCACTCTTACATACTCACACACTCACGTGGACCCTCTTGCATACACACGCTATGTCTCATAAACAGACACATACACCCCCCATACTCACACCCATGACACAACCTCTCATAGGCTTATACTTCATCACACTCATACACACACTTTACCAAGCATGCACACATGCAAACGCACACTCTGTTATGCACACTCACACTCACACACTTACCTGCACACACTCTGTCTCTCATGCACGCACACACACATATAAGTGTATGGGCTGAATTTGCATTTGCAGAATTGTATTTCCAGATACATTCTATTTTGCTCAAAAAGCACACAATCTGCAGGCAGTCAATCCATGTAATAGTTTATAAATTGCTACTTTGGAAATAGAACCAGTCTGACTCAAGATTGGAATACAGAAAGACTCTAACCTCACACCTTTAATACATTGTCTGAGCTGAGATGTCACCTTTTTAAATAAAACCTTAAATTATCTCAAGAAGTGACTCAAAAGAAGTTCTGGGTTTTACAAATTAATGAACCGAAACCTGCAACCCTTCTAAAAGATAAAAGACTTAACAGCAATCTAGGTTTGTTCATTTCAGTTGCACGACACTGTAATCTTTTGCTCTAAATTCTGTGTCTTATGATCCCATTCCACAGCTACCTGATAAAGGAGCAGCCCTCTGAAAGCTAGTGCTTCCAAATAAACTTGTTTATTTGGTGTTCTGTGATTTTTAACAATGTCGAGCAGGCAGTGAATACAACACAGACTCTGTTCCCTCTTGCTTGTTGACTGACTTTCTCCTCAATGACATACACCTCAGTGTCTCAGCCTCAGCAATAACTTCTGTCGGCCCTAGGTTTTCACAACTGGATCCTGAACACGTACATTATCCTTTCAACAGCTCATTTCTGATGAAGGGCTTATGCCCGAAACATTGATTCTCCTGCTCCTCAGATACTGCCTGACCTGCTGTGCTTTTCCAGCACTACACTCTTGACTCTGAGCTGCAGCATCTGCAGTCCTCACTTTCTCCTTTCAACAGCTCAAACAAAGTTTTGGCATGGTCATCAATGTGCTGACATCCTCCTACGTGGTCACTTGGAGAAAGTATGTTACTTGACAAAAGTGTCTTATACATTCTTTCATTCAACAGCACTTCATTTTTGCTGTTAATATTCATTCACAGTGTATCTGAGCATCACAGATGAGACCAGCATTTACTGCCCATAATTGTTTTGGAGAAAGTGTTGATTGCAGTCAAGTTGAACCACTGCAATTCTTGGGACATAAGGGCCCTTGCAGAGCTATAAAGGAGGGAGTTTCAGGATTTTGACCCAGTGACACTGAAGAAATGGTGATATATTTCAAAGTCAGGATGGCGCGTGGTTAGGAGGGGAAGCTGTAGGTGGTTGAATTCCCATTTGCCTGATGCCCTTCTCCTTCTCAATGGTTTAGGGGATTTACGGCAACAGTCAAAGGATCCTTGTTGAGTTGCTGCTTGTGCATCTTGTAAACATAAGCATATTGAGTAGCTGGTGGACTAAGTGAATGTGTAATGATGATGAATGATTTGCCAATCAAGTGAAGTTCTGTATCATTGTCACATTGCACACTCAAATTTGTCAGGAATCCCGGAAGATAAAGCTAATGCCACTGTTTAGTCAAAAGCCAAGAGAAATCCATTGCACAAAGCTCCTGGTACTCTGTTGGAATTCCTACTGCATAGTGGTTGAAAGGTTAATTCAGTTCATTATGTTCGAACAAGTTGCCAAGAATTTAGGCCATAAAACACTCACAGTAACTAATAATGATACTTACCTGAAATATAGATTGCAGTCCACACTTTTCTCAGAATGTCATTGCACTATTAAGACGATTTACTCCTGGTTATTTCCATATTTCAAACAGAGGCACCATTGATCCTGTCTCATTAGACCGCCATCAGTTTAAATGTCCATTGAAAAACTCCCAGTTCAAACTTGCTGGATTGTTAGTTTATCAGACTCGTCAAGAATAAATGGAGCAAGTGAGGACTGCAGATGCTGGAGATCAGAGTCAAAAAGTGTGGTGCTGGAAAAGCACAGCAGGTCAGGCAGCATCCGAGGAACAGGAGAGTCAACGTTTCGGGCATAAGACCTTCATCAGGAATGTCAGGAAACCTGGAAGATAGAGCTAATGCCACTTCTCTGTCAAAGGCCACAGAGACATCAGTTGTACAACGCTCTGATTTCTTGACATTCCTGATGAAGGACTTATGACGGAAGTATCGACTCTCCTGCTCCATAGATGCTGCCTGGTTTTCCAGTTTCTGACTCTTCAAGATTAAATGACTGTCATACTCGAAGCTTTAATTTTAGGATTTATCACCTCATGATACCACTTGTCTTATCATATGGATATATCCCGAGTTCATTAAGCACGTTCATGTGACTTCATTGAGACAGCTCACAATGTGAGCATGTGATGATGGAGGTCAGATATGAACAAGTGTTTCCAGGCACTAATCCAGAAATGCTTCAACTTGACAGGAATAGATTTATTACCAAAATGTAGCAAACAAAAGGATGAATTGAGTTGACAGAAATGGGTCAAACTTATTCTCAAGTGTTAGTGGAATAAATAATGGATTTCAATAGCAGTGTTTTGCTGTTTGATGTCACCGTCAGGAAAAAAGTGTTTCATCAGAAGTGAGGCCTCGATTTTCCTGCTCCTCGGATGCTGCCTGACTTGCTGTGCTTTTCCAGCATCACTCTAATCTTGACTAGCATCCATGGGATGCTGTGATCCGCTGTGATCTCCAGCATTTGTTGTTTTAGTACAGATTCCAGCACCTGCTGTGATTTGTTGAGTTATAATGTTGTGTTGGTGCTGTAAAGGATGTTTCTTGCAGTGAAGGCATTTTTGAATCCATTTACAAGGGAAGTGCAGCACTGACAAATTATGTCATTAACCTGCCTGCTGCTTAATAAATATGTAGAAGCATTTGGACCCTCGAGCCTGTTCCACCATTTAACATGATCATAGTTCACATCCATCTCAACTCACTTTCCTGCTCAGGGAACAATAAACCAGTTAACCTCACATCTGCTATAAGCAAAATACCAGAGTCAATAATTAAGGTCAAGGTGACTGAAAAATTTGAAAACTTTCATCTGAACAGAAAGTTGAGTGGATGTGCGCAGAGTTATCAAACTTGATGAAGTTTTTGAAGAGGTGAATAAAGAGAAAGACAGGGAAATGCCTGCAGATACTAATTATAGACTGCGGTGTCGCCATAGTCTTACGAGGCCATAGGGGCTGCGCTCTTTAGAGAGAAGTGACTGGTGGTGATTTAACCTGAGGGCCACCAGACCTCAGGTGAGGGAAGAGGTTGAGAAGGAGAGTCCTTCATGGGAGCCCCAAACCAGTGAAGGGAATTGGATCCTTGGTGTTGGCATCATACTGCTCTATAAACCAACGATCCAGCCAACTGAGCTAGGTTACATCTTCCTAAGCCAGCAGAACTGGGCTTTTGCTGGACCCGAGAATCTTTTCTTTATTCATTCCTGGGATGTGGGTGTCGTTAGCTATAACCCATCCCTAATTGCCCAGAGGCCTGTTTCAGAGTAAAGCACATAGCTATGGGTTTGGAGTCACTTATAGGCCAGATCAGGTAAGGATGGCAGTTTTTCTTCTCTAAAGGACAGTAGTGAACCAAATGTTGCTTTTTTGCAACAAATGGCAATAGTTTCATGGTCATCATTTAGATTTTTAACTCACTTTTTATTTAAATCAAATTTTGTCATCTGTTGTATGATTCCAGGCTCAAACGACTATCTGTGTGGAGTTTGCACATTCTCCTCGTGTCTGCATGGGTTTCCTTCGGGTGTTCCAGTTTCCTCCCACAGCCCAAAGATGTGCAGGTTAGGTGGATTGGGCATGTGAAATTGCCATAGTGTTCAGGGATCTGTAAGTTCCGTGCACTAGTTAGGGGAAATGGAGACTAATAGGTTAGAGGAATGGGTCTGTGTGGGACACTCTTCAGAGGATTGGTGTGGACTTGTTGGGCCAAAAGGCCTGTTTCCACACTATAGGGATTCTATGAATTGGACTAAGACCATTATCTGGGTCACTGGCTTATTAATCTAGTAACAAGAGCACTACACCATCCATTTCTTATTACAGCGTAATTAAAAAGCTCTTTCCACGAATGATTTCCAAAACAGCTAGCAGGGAAAGGGGATAAAATGATCCATTATGGGTGGCACGGTGGCTCAGTGGTTCGCACTGCTGCCTCACAGCACCGGGTTCAATTCTAACCTTGGACAACTGTCTGTGTGGACTTTGTACATTCCGTATACATGTATGTGTGTGTTTCCAGTGGATGCTCCAGGTTCCTCCCACAATCCAAAGTTATGCAGGTTAGGTGGATTGGCCATGCTAAATTGCCCCATAGCTTTCAGGGATGAGTAGGTTAGATGGATTAGCCACGGGAAATGTGGGAATAGGATAGTGGGTGTGGAACTGGGTTGGATGCTCTTCAGAGGGTCAGTGTAAACTTGATGGGCTGCATGGCCTCTATATGCATTGTTGGGTTTCTATGATTAAGCAAACTACATAAAAACAAGCTATTTGGGGTCACTCAGTGGTTAGCACTGCTGCCTCACAGCATGAGGGATCCAGTTTCAATTCCAGACTGTCTGTATGGAGTTTGCACATTCTCCCTGTGTCTGCATGAGCTTCCTCCTGCAATTCAAAGATGTGCAGGTTAGGTGGATTGGCCATGCTAAATTGCCCAATAGTGTGCAGGATTATAGGATTGGAGGGTCAGTGCCTGTTTCCAGATGTAGGGATTCTATGTTCTCTTCCCATTTGAGTAGAGGCGAAAATGGTTAGAGTGTTATCTTATCTCAATACTTCTATTATTTAAAGCAAATTAAGAAACTTAAAAGGAAGGCAGGTTTACCAGATAGCGTGTGTCACATTAAGTATGTCGTCACTGTAACATGACTCTGAACATTTTTAAAACAAAGGTTGTCTCCTATCGTATATTCTTTGTTCCATTATTAGATTGCATAATGTTAGATTGCATTATTAGTCCATTTAATTGGATTGTTTCTGCCATCAGACTTAACATACCCCTCAATTCTCTCAGGCGTGGAGACCATGGGAAGATTTAACCAAGTGTAGGTAGAGAGTGAGAACGGAGACGGAGAACTTGGCACCAGAGAGTGAGGTAGTGGGACTGGCTAGTTGTCTCACTGGAGGCATCAGAGCAGACTCAGTAGACTGAATGGTATTTTTCTATGCTGTGCTATTCTATGATTCTGATTCGAGAAAAGCTGAGGACCGTTATTAATTTTCCTTCATCTTTTCCCATTCTGCAGCAGCTGTAGAGTGTCATAGAGGTTTTACAGAATGGAAAGAGACCTTCAGTCCATTGAGCCCATACTGACCATCAGTCTCCCACCCACTTGGCACTACAGCACTGTATGCCATGATGTTTCAAGTGCCCATTTAAATACTTCTGAAACGTCTTGGGTGTTCCTAGCTCTACTGCACTCTTATAGAGTCAAGGATTACAGCAGAGAGAAAGGCCTTAAAGTCCATCACTGGTAAAAAAAACACTTAATTATTCTAATCCCATTTCCCAACAAATGGCCCCAATGCCATGAATAACTTGGCATTGAAAGCACATATTTCTCAAATTTTATTAAAGCTTCTGCCTCTCCCACCTGTACAGTCAGAGAATTCCCAAATCCCTCTGGATTGGAAAAATGTTGCCTCAAATTTCCCCTAAACCTCCTGCTCCTTACCTTAAAACTGTTCCCCCTGGTTATTGATCCCTCCACAGCAGGGAAACACTTCTCCCTCTCTGCACTACTCAAAACTTTGTACGCCTCAATTGGATTCCCTCCTCAGCCTTCCCTGTTTGAAGGAAAACAACCCCAGCCTGTCTAGGGCTCTTCACAGCTGAATCACTGCAGCTCAGACACCCCCTGGTTAATCTCTTCGGCACTCTCTCTCTCGTGCAATCACATCCTGTAGCATTGTTGGGGAAAAAAAAGTAAGGGAAGGAAATTAGGAAGGAAAACAGTCACCGGATCAGCTGAGCAACTGGGTGGGGGAGGCAAGGACAGAAGAAAAGAATCTGAGCTGGGAGAAGCAGATAACAAACAAGACAAAAAAGAACTAGGGCAGAACACTTAGTGCCTTTTGATTGATTAATAGACGGATGGAAAACCAGTAAAGCTCTATCCTTATCAATCAAAGTGTGCCAGCATGTCCAGTAGCGTGAAGGGAGCACTTGGTCTAGACTGTGTAGTGTGTCTAAGATTAATAATTCAGGAGATGGAAGATCATGGCTGTGAATTATTATTCCTACGTGCCCATCATGTGGTTTTCTGCTGCAAAATTTTGAAAATAAATGATGAATAATTACTCCTCCTCCCAATAGCCTACAGCAGGCTATTTTCAACTTCTGGTCACGTGTCTACCTGGAAAAATGAGTAAACACAGTGAATGCATTCTGCCTGCAAAATGTCTGGTGTAGTTTATGTGAGCCAATTGCTGGCTTTTCAATGCTTCCAATGGTTGCGGTGGCGTTTGGCTTCCTGGTTGTGGTTTTTGACCACATCTGAATAGGAGCAAAGAAGTGGCTGCAATAATATTTTTTCCGTAGTTTATGACCTCCCAGATGTCTCAATATTTACCACATGCTGAGTGTACCAATTTGTGACTTGATCTGTTAACTGTATAAGGAAGAAGACTATATGTTCCCGCTACAAATTAATTTTGATCACGAACCTCTCCTAGTATTTATGCTCAAATGCCGTCTTCCTTTTCCCTCCAGCCAGATTTTCAGCACACAACCCAAGTCATAAATGATGTCCTCCAATGATTAAGATCAAGATACATTGTGCTTTCTCTGCCACTTGAACCCTTTGATATAGCTGACCACATTACCCTCCTCCATTGCCTCTCAGAAGACCCATCATGGTTTTCTTCTGAGCTTATATATTCAGTCATTGGGCTCTTGCAGTAGGGTGGTAGTGCATGTACCTCTAAGTCAGGAGGCCCAGGTCCCCTCAATATGTATCATAGTATGTCTGAATAGGTAGATGAAAAATATCTATTATATTTAGCCAGAGCATTGTCAAAAATGGCTTCTCTTCTCACCCATTCATTGTTACCTCTGAAAGTCCCATAAAGTGTCCATTTTGTCCCATCCTCTTCCTGATTGTTATGCTGTCTCTTGTTGGAATCTTTCATAATTTCAGAGGCAACTTTCATGGGTGAACAAGTCCACCTCCCCATTAACTCATGCAATCCTTCTGCTATCTTTGTGCTTTCAAATTGTTTATGCAAACCTGTTTCATGCAATTCCCTTCGGTTAAACATTGGGAAGACCATAAAGCCATCATCTTTGGATGATCACCTACAAACTCTATCCCTTTCCAAAAACAATCTCCTATTCTTCCTCAGGCTATCTTAGATTGAATCGTATTTTTTGTTTTGCAATGTCAATATTCTTTTGAACCCTATTTTGAATTTTTGATTCATATCACCTCTATCAAAAAGACCCCCAATTTCTCCTCTGTAAAAACACCTGCTTCTACCATTACCTCAGTTGCTGAACATCCCATACATGCCTTTGTCCCAAATTCAAATATTATTATTATTATTCTGAAGATGGGTCACTGGACTCAAAATGTTAACTCTGCTTTCCCTCCACAGATGCTGCCAGACCTGCTGAGTTTTGCCAGCAACTGGGTGAGGGGGGCAAGGTTAGAAGAAAAGAGTCAGAGCTGGGAGAAGCAAATAACAAACAAGACAACAAAGAACTAGAGAGGAAGACTTAGTGTCTTTTAATAGATTAATAGACAGATAGAGTACCAATGAAGCTCTGTGCTTATCAATCAAGGTGTGTCTGCAGGTCCAGTAGCAAAAAAGGGAGCACTTGGTCTAGATTGAGTTTTTGTTTCAGATTTTCAACATCCACAGTTCTTCATTTTATTTGATTATTCCTTAGCTGAACTCCCACCCTTGAAGCTTTGTAAATTTCTGCACAAAAAAAGGCTCTGCTATCTCTCGCCCATCGTCACGATGTTCTCACCTCCCCTCACCAGCTTCCTGCTAGCCTGCCTTAGTCCCTGAACTTCCAATGGCTCAAATTTAAAATCCTCCATCCTCTTCAACTGAACATAACCTTGGACCCCTCAATTTCTTTGTGACTGCATTGTAACTAGAGAAAATAAAAAAAAACATTCTTCCGTTCTATACTCTTGTAGGTCCCTACCTTCCTTTTCTCCAGTGCTCAACCACCCAATTCTTCTGTTTTGCAATCTATTTTTAATCCTTCTTTCTCTTAAATCCTGTCCATCTGTAAAATCCACACTGTCAATGAAAGTTTTGCTTGTATCTCCTATTAAATCTTTCTTTGGTTCAAGATCCATTCATATGACAGTTTTTTGGAGGTAAGGTTTAATGAATATATAGACAAGCCTCTAAGGTAAACTGCAACATATCTATGATCTCAGTAGTCATGTGCTAGTTGTGGTACTCTGCTAGGAACCAGTATAGACAGAGCATTCTGTTGTATAAACCTCATCATAAATACTGTTTAGAAGTAACCTAGAAATCTGACCTAATCTTGCATGAGGCTCCAAAAAAACACCAGGTTAGAGTACTTTTTGAAACACATTTTGGGCCATTCTCTCTGTTAAAGGTACTAGAGGAGTACAATTTGTTGTTGTTAATTTGCCACTCACATCCAGGTGAGTGCGCCTAAGATGTATAACGATACTCTCACACAATGTACACACCTTTGAACATATGTGGCGATCCCACAGTGTGGGAATAGGCCATTTGGCCCTACAAGTCCACATCGACCCTTCAAAGAGTACCCCACCCAAACCCATTCACCTGAATGATGCACCTAGCCTACACAACCTTGAACATTATGGGCAATCTCCCATGGCCAATCCACCTAACCTGCACGTCTTTGAATTGGTCATGAAAGCAGAGAGGACAGCATTTTTTAAAAACAACCTTGCAAATTGGAGTTTGATTAAAACCAATCAATCATAACAATAAATGCAACATTAGCTCGCCAACTTTTTTGGCTTATGGCTCTACCTGTCCATAATCTCAACATTTTAAAAGTGTTTGTCTTATTACATCTAAAGCTGCAACACAAAAGAAAGACCAGCAGCATTTCTTCAATCCTGTCATACAGAACTCAATCAATTCCTCTGTTATCTATAGAATAATAGAATCATAGAATCCCTACGGTGTGGAAACAGGCCCTTCAATCCAACAAGTCCACACCCACCCTCCAAAGAGTAACCCACCCAGACCCATTCGCCTTACTCTATTATCCTATATTTACCCTTGACTCATGCATCTAACCTACACTGAACACTAGGGGCAATTTGGCCTGGCCAATTCAGCTAACCTGCACATCTTTGGATTGTGGGAGGAAACCGGAGCAACTGGAAGGAACCCACGCAGAAACGGGGAGAATGTGCAAACGTCACACAATTAATTTTAGTTATTTGGGAAAATTAGGAAAATTAGCTAATCATGGTGGCTCAGTGGTTAGCACTGCTACGAGACAGCGCTGGGGACCTGGGTTCAATTCCAGTCTCGGGCGACTGAGTAGAGTTTGTACATTCTCCCTGTGTCTGCGTGGGTTTCCTCTGGGTGTTCCAGTTTCATCCCACAAACTAAAGACATGGAGGTTAGGTGGATTGGCCATGGGAAATTGTCCATAATCTTCAGGGGTATGTATGCTAGGTGCATCATTCAGGGGAATGGGTCTCGTGGGATACTCTTTGGAGGGTCGGTGTGGACTTGTTGGGTCAAATGGCTTGTTTCTACACTGTGGTGATTTGATGAAAACTTTTGATCATTTGAACTTCTTTCCACATCTCTCCTAAATTTATGGGACTCTATTAAAGCCAATTGCCCACCGATTCCTCAACTTCATCTTCGTTGTTTATGTGTAGCCTAGACAATGGTAACTCTCACATTAACCAAAGCCATGAGATCACAGGGAAAACTTCTAAAGTCTGTTCTGACCCTATCCTTCCCAGATTTCCACTCAAGAACAGCTTTCATGGCAGTAGCTAAGAGATTGCAGCCAAGAACAGGATTTCAGGCTGAATTCTTTATTTTGCTCAGACTAAGAGCATTGTGGATGGTTATAGTGCATGGATGGTTATAGTGCATTGTTGCCACTGTGGCTGAGATCGTACAAGGCATTACGGTCAAGGACATGCCCACAGCAAGGGTGCACCATCCATCTGGTTAATCACCCAGGTTTGACAGTGGACATTTCACAGTTGCGATATTTGAAGGGAAGATTGGAAAATTCACATTTTGGACTTAGAAGAGAATTGTGCACAGACTTAAGATGTTTTAATGCATTAAAATGTAAAAAAATAAATAATAGAGGTTTTCAATCTGAAATTAAAAGCGGGAAATGAGTTGCAAAGAATTGAAGAAATGCAACACAATGCAGGAGAATGACCTCATAAGGATAGCCACGGTAAGACAAGTTGCCTGCATATATGCAGTCTCTAAGATAAATGGGATTTATTTATGTAACAAAATATTTTGTTTAATGATTTGGAGGTGCCGGTGTTGGACTGGGGTGTACAAAGTTAAAAATCACACCACACCAGGTTATAGTCCAACAGGTTTATCTGGAAGCACTCGCTTTTGGAGCGCTGTTCCTTCATCAGGCATGCCTTGTTGATGCCTTTCTTTGCAGAACTATTTTGCAGAATTATTAGATGATGCACAGATCTATCTTTAAGTAAGCCTTTTACTGGTTCATTCTGAAACTGATCTGTTTTTTGCAAGTTCAGCAATGGCTCAGAACCCCAGTGGTACTTTATATTGACGTTAAGGGAGGTAACTTATGGTAACAGCCACCTGATGAAGGAGAAACACTCCAAAAGCTAGTGCTTCCAAATATACCAGTTGGACTATAACCCGGTGTTGTGTAAATTTGATTTTGTTTCAATTATGAAGAACAGTTGTATATGACTCAAAGCATTATTATATTTCTATCTTCACAGATGCTGGAGGACATGTTGAATTTCTCCAGAGCTCGCTGCTTTTCATTTCAGTGTTTTATCATCCATCGTGTTTAATTTTTATTATCTCTAACTACCTGAGTATCAACCTCAACTGATACAAATATTCCGTCACCACCTTAACACAGAACCTCCATCTGCTTTCTGTGAAGCTTGGAGGACAATTCATTTGAAAGGACAAGTCACTTCAGCTTCAGAGCATCCATAACCTCATATAGTCTCCATGTCAACTATAGATCCATGACAACATGTTCTCTTAAGGTCTTCACTAGTGCAATTTATTCCTTTTAACCAGACAAATCTACACCATCAAAGGACATTCAGGAGCAACTGTTACCCAATATCACAAAGAATTGATTTTTTTTCTCACATCCTCAGTGGTACAATGACAATGTCAAAGTCAGAATAAAGCCTTCTTTCTTAAAATTGTTGTATCAGTCACACTCAAGTTCTGTACCTTTATGAAATTTAGCAGAGTTGAATTTCCACAGAAGCTCTCTGTCCTTTATATAATTTCACCCCAGACTTTATCTTGGAAATCAAAACCAATTATTGGAACAACTCCAACTAAAATTGTGTGACCATTAGACACCTAGACAGAAGAGATGACCTGGGGGTTGCAGTGAGAGAGAGACTCACTGAGATTCCTATAGAGAGAGGAGGAAAACTTCTTCAAGGCAGGCATCCTTGCTAGAGGATTCGCAGTATGGTTAAAATCAACTAGGTAAAAACAAGGACTGCAAATGCTGGAAACCCGAGTCTGAACTAGAGTGTGCTGGAAAAGCACAGCAGGTCAGGCAGCATCCAAGGAGCAGAACAATCAACAATTCGGGCAACAGCCCTTCCTTTCCTGATGAAGGGCTTTTGCCTGAAACGTCGATTTATCTGCTCCTTGGATGCTGCCTGACCTGCTGTGCTTTTCCAGCGCCACTCTAATTCAGACTCTGGTTTCCAGCATCTGCAGACCTTGTTTTTACCTAGACAGAAGTCCAAGTTGACCCAATGGGGTCTTCAAATTACGAAAGATTCTGATAGAGTGGATACAGAGGGAATGATGGAAACTTCCCAACCACTGGATGATGTGAGTGAGAATGTTGGGAAAATTAGCTGAGATACAGTAAGGGCATTCTGAGTAACAGGATCAAAAAACCTTCATTGTCCAACCAAATGTTGAACTGCGAAATGAGGGTCTCGCTAGAGTGGCAAGAGGTCTATTTGCATGGATTATCACTGATTATCATCCTCATTACTAACAAATCACGCATCATTAATATGTGGTTTCCCATCCTCCCACCCTTTCATTGTAATGCTCCTACCAGGATACTTTGTGTGAAGGGTTAAGCTTCAATTCATGGATCAAACCAAGGTGCCTCTCCAAACACCTCGCTCACACACTTAGAACTCACTCACTTTGTACCTGCTTGAATGCTCAAAGCCTATCTGCTTTGCTTTGCCTTTTTGTGGTCTACCCCTCAGTCAGATCTTGAATGTTCACTGTACTTTTGACTTGTGTTGCCTTCCTTGCAGACTTAAAGCCAGGCAGTTTGTTAAAGTGATCAGTCAAGGGGCTGGGTGTGTTGCTCTGCAGTTCTGTGTGACATAGTTTCACACCTGCACTATCTGTGCCAGGCTCAAATGCACCAAACACATTGAAAGTGCTTCAACTAAATGGCCATGTCTCAAAGTCTGATGGAAGTAGTCCTCAGTCGAGTTAAGGGAAACACCCTCCAAGCAGGGGCATAGTATATCAATCTTACAGCTGTCCAGGGGCATGGGCATGGTCAGTCAGTCTTTCAGAGCAATCATGGTCAGGATGACTCCCCCCCCCACAAAGTGGGTGAGAAGCCGAATGTTGGGACTGGCTTAGTGGTGCTGGAAAAGCACAGCAGTTCAGGCAGCATCCAAGGAGCATCCAAATCGGCGTTTTGGGCAAAAACCGAGATTTTATCTCTCCACCCTTCAGGCACTCTGCCTGTATTCCTGATGAAGGGCTTTTGCCCGAAACGTCGATTTTACTGCTCCTCGGATGCTGCCTGAACTGCTGTGCTCTTCCAGCACCACTAATCCAGAATCTGGTTTCCAGCATCTGCAGCCATTGTTTTTACCGAATGTTGGGACTGTCATCTCCCGTCTTGATTCATTCTGTCCAACTGTGGGCTGTTTTTGTCTGGAATGACGGAGAGAATGAGTGTGATGAGGGAAGTGGTTGCACATCTGTTTGTTCTGGTGTGGGTGAGGGAAAAAGGTAGTGACTTGGCCCGAATGAGTGAGTGAGTCAGAGAAACAGAAGGTAATGGAGGGTTCAGTGATGGGGAGGGGAATGACAGCGAGTGGTGAAAATTGTTGCAGGCAATAGTGAGAGTGGTAGATGATGAGTTGAGAGGTTGGTGTAATAAGAGGTTGAGTGAGTGTAAAGTCACAGAAAAAAGTTGACACCACTTACCCTGGCAGACCGGACAATGTCATTGACCAGTTTTGATGTTGCTCCAAACAGATCAGACCACGTTGGCCTAAGTGACATCCTTGGGCTCTGCTGGATGATGCAGAGTAAGTCTGGTGTCTTGGCCTCCTTTGGAGGTCCTACGGAAAGAGGACAGCCCTCTTTTGCATTATTCATGCAGCAAAGCCTCCAGGCCCCTATCCTCAAAGACAGTGCCAATTCCCCTTTAGCTGCAATGTCTGGGGCAAATGTCACAAACCCATAGGGGCAGCTCTAGGCAGCAAGCAACAGTCTTTTAAAAATAGCCCAAGTGCCAGGAATCCCTAAAGGTTCCAACACTATTGAATACTTCTGTCTAAGGCGAATGGGAGAATTTGGCTAGGATCAGGCAAGTGAGTGACTGCCCTTGACATCAAGGCTACATCTGCCCGACTGTGGCGTCAAGGAGCTGTAGCACAACTGGAGTCATTGGGAATCAGGGAGAATCTGTCCACTGTATGGAGTCATGGAAAAAATGCCATGGCTGTTGGAGGTGGACTAATCTCTGCAGGAATTCCTTCGGGTAGCCCTTCAGCTGCCTCAGCATGCCTCTTCTCGTGATCATAAAGTCAGAAGTGGGGACATTTGTCGACCTTTGCAGAATGTCCAGCACCATTTGCATCATAACACCGAAGCAGTCGATGGCCAGATGTGACAAGACCCGGACAGTATCCAGGTTCGGAATAATAAATGGCATGAAACATTCATGGCACACAAGTGCCGTGAAATAACTATCTGCAACAAGAGAAATTCTAACCATCACCACTTGACCCTCAATGGCATTGCCATCACTGAATCCTACACTATCAACAGCCTTGGGGTTTACCTTTGACCAGAATCTGAAATTGATGAGCCACATAAGTACTGTGGCTACAAGAGAAGGTTAGAGGCTGGGGGCGAGTAACTCTCCCCCTGATTACTGCAGAGCCTGTCGCGCCAACGGCAAGGCACAAGTCAGGAGTGGGATGAAATGCTCCCCTCTGACCTGGATGGGTGCAACTCCAAACACGCCTGAGAAGCCTGACATCATCCACGACAAAGCAGCCCACTTGATTGACACCATATCCACAAGAATCCACTCCCTCCAGCACTGACGCTCATTAGCAGAAGTGGGTATTATCTGTAAGATATGCTGCAGAAATTCCATCATGGATCCTTAACCCACACCTTCCAAAGCCCACAGCTACTAACACCTAGAAGCACAAGGACAGCAGGTACATAGGAAGACCAGCGCTTGTAAGTTCTCTCCCAGATCACTAACCATCCTGACTGGGAAATATATCACCATTCCTTCATTGTCATTGAATTAAAGTCCTGAAACTCCCTCCCTGATGCCATAGTGGGTCTACCTAGGTCAGATGGATTGCAGCAGTTCAACAAGACAGCTCTCCACCGTGTTCTCGAGGGCAAATAGAGATGAGCAATAAATGCTGGCCCAGCCAATGAGAATAAAAAAAGTGCACAAATTGATACTTAAGGATTGACAGTCATTGATCAGTTGCGTCTGGTGCTTGCTTCTTTGAGTTAGTGAGGCATTATGCCCCTTTAGATTTTCTCCCATCTTATTCTGTCTCAGGTCCTGTCTTCAAACTGTCCGAACACTTTAGCCTGTTGAGGAGCCAATACCCTTGCCTTGTAAGATCCTACTGATTTGCAGGTAACGTAATTGACACATCCAGAAGAGAAAATCAGTGAAAATAAGGAATACTTGAAAATGACTGTTATTCTGTGTTTCTGTTCTGAAGTTTACAAAACAAGTCAGACCATTTGCCAATTGACTTGGTTTTCCATTCTGGGATTGACTTCCAGAATCTGCACAGTCTGCATTTTAGATTAGATTATTTACAGTGTGGAAACAGGCCCTTCGGCCCAACAAGTCCACACTGACCCGCCGAAGCGCAACCCACCCATACCCCTACATTTACCCCTTACCTAACACTACGGGCAATTTAACATGGCCAATTCACCTGACCTGCAAATTTTTGGACTGTGGGAGGAAACCGGAGCACCCACAGGAAACCCACGCAGACACGGGGAGAATGTGCAAACTCCACACAGTCAGTCACCTGAGGTGGGAATTGAACCCAGGTCTCTGGCGCTGTGAGGCAGCAGTACTAACCACTGTGCCACCGTGCTACCCACAAATAAGAAATAAATACAGGGCGCCCAAGAGGCGGTGCATGTCGGCACGCACCGCAGCAACGGAGACTAATTATGATCTGGATAATGAGAGTTTGCTTACAGTATAGCATCATAACTACACAAAACGGAGTTTCATAACAAGGTTCACAACAAAGTATTATAGGAGGTCAGCTGATAAAGCTAAATTCATTTTATTTCAAGAGTTTATTTCATTATATAACAAGGAATGGTTTAAAAAAGTACGTTTGAGAACTTAATGATTTCTGAAAGCTCATTATTTTTGTGTGATACACAAACAGAATTGCAGCTGTTATTCTTCGATTCAATAGAGGCTCCAGAATTAGAAGGTGATGTCAAAGATCCTTAGCAAGCTGCTGCCATGCATTTGTGAAGTGTACACACTGAAAGTGAATAAAAGAATTGGGAGCATTTGATGCTGGAGAAAACGTAGGTTCTGAAGACCTGGTAACAATGACAGCCCTGGCTCCAAAAGCACAATAAGAAAATTAATGGAATATTTTTGAAGGTTAGAATTGAATGGCATTCTGCTGTAAACATTGTCACATTTCTCTGAACTTTGTATTAGATTGAAACAGCCAGGAGGAGTTTTTGTGCATGATGTTGGATCGATTCTGTTTTGGAACTTTTAGCTTATCATGTTAAGCAGTGGCAAATCCCACAGCCCCTCCCCCCACCCCACCCCCACCACCTCCTTCTCCCCAACTCCCACCGTGAATGAGGAACTAGCCACAGCACTTCAAAAGCACCACAGCAAGCGCCAGGAGCAAGGTACTTTGCAGATCTAAGAAAATATTATGAACAGTGTTTCTGATTGGCAAGAGTGAGACAGATTGGAACCGCTGAAAATGTCAAGCTGTGCTCAATTGTAAGCATGATATACGTTAAAAAGGTTAATCTTTAAAAGTAAAATTATTGCTTTTCACTCGATTCCACTTGCCATACTGCTGAGAAATAGTAAATTATGTGGAAGGACTAAGAATTACTTTCAAGAGGATATTTTTCCATACATTGAAAATTTCCCATCATTTACGTTCATCGCAGCAATATTTCCTGAACCTTCTCCTGTTGTGATCTTATTTTGGTGCCTCAAAGGTTGCTGGGACATCAGGCCAGTGGGAGCAGGCAGGGAGCATGGTGAGATGCCCGTGTCAGTGGGAAATGCCTGACATTGTGGTAGGAGAGGGGAGATACCTATAAGAGACGGGAAAGTAGGTATGAGGTGATGCCTGAGAGACTGGGCAGTGCGGAGGGTAGTTGTGGGAGTGTGATTGGGCATTGGTGAGAGCAGCATGAGGGAAAACTGTTTACTCAACAGTGTTTATAAGTAGAAAACATCCACCTTCCTGTGAGGATCTTTTAGGACAGGATTCAGGTCTTCAAGTTCAGGCAGTTAGGCCACTCTTACTATCAAAAAACCCACACAAATTAAAGGAGCCTTGCCACTGGTAGCACTTGGTTAGAGAGTTGTTGTGTGGGAGCTCAAGATTTTGGCTGTCGACCTTGAAGGTCATGACCAACCCTTTGGAAATCCCTGCACGCAGGTAATAAGGAAGAGGGATGTTGGCCAACGATCTGTGTCACAAGGTTAAAGATTCCTCTTCCACTGTGAGTACAGGGTCTCCAATGGTGTTCCATGCTGTAATGTTCATCAGTGCCTCTTGGCCAAAGCCACGTCCTTGCACAACAATAGACCTGCAATCACCAATCTCATGGTGTCCACCATATAAAGTATCTGGTGTGACCAGGGTGAGATCTTGTAGTGACACACGAGTGTAATGGATTCCACAGATGGACGTTCTGCGTCAATTTTACAATGCAAGTTTGACATTGATTGGTCAAATCATCGAATGGCACTTCTGGAGGTATTTAGGTGTATGCAGTGCTAGAATGTTTACACTGATATCTCTATTTGCATAGAGAGCATGCTAATGCAGCACCTGGGAATTTCATCTGGAGTGGAAGGAAAACTTCTGTCGGTGCCATTGGGAAAAGATATGAAAGGGAGCTAAGAAGCAATCTTTTCACACAGAGGATGCTGCATGGATGGAATGATCTACCAGAGGAAGTGGCAGAGACTGGAACAAGTACAACATTTAAAAGGCATGTGGATGGGTTCAGTAATAGGAAGGGTTTAGAGGGATAAGGGTAAATGCTGGCAAATGGGACTAGATTAATCTAGGATATCTGGTCAGCATGAGCGGGTTGGACTGAATGGTCTACCTCTGTGCTGTACATCTCTATAACTCTATGACATGGTGTAAATACTTACTTTGATACTCACACTGTTGAATGTTAGCTCACGTTGGGTCTCAATGGGCTGCTCATTGTCACCACCTGGCTCTGTAGCCAGGCTAGAACTTCAGTGGATCTTGCCTTTAAACCATGTAGTTCACTGTTTCGGTGTTTAAAATGCTGCATCTGAGTTTGTAGCCACTCATGGCATCAAGCCATTTGTTTTGCTCCTTGCTTTTTGCAATGACTTCTGATGTTGCATGCCTTGCATATTACATTAACAACTGGGCAGATTCTGTGTGCACATATGAGGCTGCACCACCTGCATTGTTTAAGGGACTTGCTACCTCCCAATGGCAGATATATTACACTCTTTCAACCCACAATTGGGTCTGTTTTGTAGTTGTTCTTCCACAGAATAATCTTTGAGGTGATCCAAGATGTCTCCTTCAAATGTTTCCATTGGGATAGATGTTAACATGAGCTTGATTATTCTGTTGGCTAGCTTTGTTTGCAATCCTGCCCCTTATCTCTGCATCTACCTATGATTCAATCAATGCTAACTTAAAAGGCCTGAGCTCTAGATAACATAATTTGGAACTGAGCTTCACTCTCATTTGATCTTCAGGTGGTGACTAGATCTGACCTGGATCTTTATGATGGTTGTTGGACAGACCTGACTTGATCCATCCTCATTGCCGGGAGCAATTTTAATTTTAGCGGCTTGTTTATTTGATTCAGAAGTATATGGTTCAATACCTTGTCAGAACACTATAAATGTGATTGGAGACCTGTTGCTTTCCAATTGAAGGTTGACTGCAGCTTTTAATGCTATCTGGAGCTTTTAATAGCTATTCAGGTTTCTTCCAGTTCATTTAGAATCAACTTTGCTTTGATTTACAGAATGTTTAATAGCTACTGCCTTAGCATCTAGATGTAGGTTATTGTTTGACTTCTGTGGTGGTGCTCTTGAGTTCTGTCTGCATTTTCCTATTTTGGATCTATATTCTGCCTGCAGGACTGATTTTAGGTGGGAAGGTGGCTATGGGTTTGTTAAAATGCAATGAATCACTGAAAGTAATATTTTTATAGGATTTTATTTTTAACAGCCTTGTTCTGGCTGGTAGAGTTGCAAGAGTAAGAATTTACCTTCCCAGCCCATGCAGTCTACAGTACTTAGTTAGTGTAAAGTAAGTGAAGGTAAGTTTTATTTAAAGAGGACATATCCGGAGTTTGCTGTTTAATAGAATAGAATATAATCCCTACAGTGTGGATACAGGCCCTTCAGCCCAGCAAGTCCACACCAACCCTCCAAAGCATATCCCACCTGAATCCAATCCCCAACATTTACCCCTGATTAATGCATCTAACCTACACATCCCTGAACACTATGGGGCAATTTAGCATGGCCAATTCATCTAACCTGCACAGTTTTGGATTATGGGAGGAAATCCACGCAGACAAGGGAAGAATGTACAAACTCCACACAGTCACCTGAGGCTGGAATCAAACCTAGATCCCTAGCACTGTGAGGCAGCAGTGTTAACCACTGGCCCACTGTGCCACACCACAATCTCTGTTCCTGAATAAACTTTACATCACGTAGATTACTAAACCCTTCCACCTAAATTGTACAATCAAATCTTCAAAACTATTTCCATTTGATGGTAGGTACTCTTTAAAAAAAGTTTTCAGAAACGACAAGCTACCAGCACGATACAGTCTTCTCTTTGAAGCAAACATATCATTCACACAAAAGGATTGGTTGAACAGTTATGTAGGTTCTCTATGAGAAGTTAAAACTATTTACAGATAACGCTCACTGAGCATTGTACATCTGATCTCCACCATTGCTGCTCCAATCTGCCTATACGTCATGATGTGAATGTTGTTGCGGCACATAAAGACTAGGGATTGATTAGCTCAGTTGGCTGGATGTCTGGCTTATGATGCAGATTGATATGGACAGTGTGGGTTCAATTTCTCCACCAACTGAGGTTACCATGAAGATCCTGCCTTCCCAACCTAAACCTTGTCTGAAACATAGTGATTATCAGGTTAAACCACAACCAGTTACCCCTCGTTAATGGGTGTGCAGGAATTTGGCAACTTTACCTATGTAAGCATCGGCAATAACTTCAAATATACTTTCCCAAGGTGCATGCAAATCAAATTATATTTCTAATTGGCAAGAGTGAGACAGATTTGAGACATTGGAAAATGTCAAGTTATGCTAATTATAAACATGACGTACATGTAAAAAGGTTACATTTTAAAAATCAAATGATCACTCGTAAATCAAAAAGAACTGCAGATGCCAGAAATCAGAAACAAAAGCAGAAATTGCTGGAAAAACTCAACCGGTCTGGCAGTATCTGTGGAGAGAAAACAGAGTTAACATTTTGGGTCCAGTGACTCTTCTTGAAGACATGTTTAACTCACATCGGTTAATTTTGTCTAGCAATTTCTGTTTTTATTTTACATTCATAGGTTAGTTATCAATTTGTAAATCCTTTCCAGATGCTCATGGCATGCACTAAGAGTGGGAGAATCTCTCTGTCTATCAAACGTGATGGGGAATTGTACTCCTCAAACTCTTCCCTCTCGTGTCAGAATAGTGGTGACCCATTCCAGAGAAATCATAAAGATAATTAGTACATTCTTATAACAAAGGTAAGACACCACAGATGCTGGAAGTCTGAAACAAACACAGAGAATGGTAGATATATGTTTGTTGGACAAGGGTATTAAGGTTTTAAGACCCAAAGTGAACCATTGGAGGTAACATTCAGAACAGACATGAACTAATTGGGATAGCACTGTGGCTCAGTGGTTAGCACTGCTGTCTCACAGTGCCGGGGACTTGGGTTTGATTCCACCCTCAGGTGACCATCTGTGTGGTGTTTGCATGCTCTCCCTGTGTCCTCCAGGTGCTCCAGTTTCCTCCTAATGACCAAAGATGTGCAGGTTAGGGTGGCTTGACCACGCTAAATTACCCATAGTGTCCACGGGTGTGCAGGCTAGGTGGGTTAGCCACAGGAAATGTGGGGTGGCAGGGATTGGGTGGGGATACTCTTTGGAAAGGCAGTGTGAGTCAAATGGCCTGCTTCCACAATGTAGGGAATCTATGATTTAACCAACTTGGCAGCATTCTGAAGACAAGCCTTTCTGGACTTAAAACATTAATTGTGTTTCTCTCTCCACGGATGCTTCCTGACCTGCTAAACTTCTCCAGTATCCTCTGTGTTTGTTTAAGCAGGTTATTTGTCTGCTTCATGCAGCATTAGATGCAGGAAGTTGCTAAATCTAAATAACAAGTAAACTGTTACTGGAAGATTTGCTTTATTACCTCTTTTAATTGCTAAATCGACAAAACGTACAAAAGGGTAAGCAATAATTAGACGCTTCTCTTTTTGTATATATATTTCTAATATGATCCAGTTATGATATTTTATACAGAGTATGTTGAATAGATTGGGACAGCCACGCTCATGACTTGTAGGTCAAGACGCTAACATCTAACAAGATTTAAAAGTACAACAGCTCCACCTTTAGAGATTCTGCAGTAATCTGAAACATTCAATGCTCTTTGATTCAGAAATGTTCAAAAGACATGTTGCAGTCTCAATTATAACCTGTGTCTGTACAAAGGCATCCTCCGTTGGATTGTTCATGTCTTGCAAAGTGAAATGATGTTGGTTTAAGTATGCAACAAGTTTGTATTAAAGCAGCATGTAATGGAAAAGAATGTAGCCACCAACTTTTGATGCAGCCTGATGCCCATAAATATACAAGTTATGGAAAGGATATTATTAAACTGGAGAGGGTTCAGAAGATATTTACTAGAATGTTGCCGGGTATGGAAGGTTTAAGTTATAAAGAAAGTCTGGGATTAGATTAGATTACTTACAGTGTGGAAACAGGCCCTTCGGCCCAACAAGTCCACACCGACCCGCCGAAGCGCAACCCACCCATACCCCTACATTTACCCCTTACCTAACACCGTGAGCAATTTAACATGGCCAATTCACCTGAATTGTCCACACCTGACCCGCACATCTTTGGACTGTGGGAGGAAACCAGAGCACCCGGAGGAAACCCACACAGACACGGGGAGAACGTGCAAACTCCACACAGTCAGTCGCCTGAGGTGGGAATTGAACCTGGGTCTCAGGCGCTGTGAGGCAGCAGTGCTAACCACTGTGCCACCGTGCCGCCCACTAATGTTTTCGACTGGAGCACAAGAGGTTGAGAGGCGACCTAATAGAAGTTAATTAAATAATGAGGGGTACGGATAGCATTAATGGTAGTTGTCTTTTCCTTAGAATGGTGGATTTCAAGACTAGGGGTCACATTTTTAAGGTGAGAGGAGAGAGATTTTAAAAAGACATTGGGACAAATTGTTTACACAAAGGGTGGTTCGCATGTGGAATGATCTTCCTGAGGGTGTCATGGATGTGGGTAAAATTACAATATTTAAAAGACTTTTTGATAAATACATGAATAAGAAAGGTTTTGTGTGGTATAGGCCAGGAGCAGGCAGGTGGGACTAGTTTATTTTGGGGTTATCTGATCACATTCCTGATGAAGAGCTTATGCTTGAAACATTGACTCTCCTGCTCCTCAGACACTTCCTGACCAGCTGTGTTTTTCCAATACCACACTTTTTGACTCTGATCTCCAGCATCTGCAGTCCTCACTTTCTCCTCCTTAAAGGTGAAGTCATTTAAAGGAAAGGTACACATGCAATAATCTCCTCCTTTCCAAAAGATGGGTTAAAACAGGGGATGAATGTTCAATTAAAAAAAATTATAAATTCTCTAATAACTATTAAAGATAGATAAAATAAAATAATTTTATGTATAAATGTAGAATAAAGATTGAGATAGGCCTTTTTAGTGTTCAAGATGTCACTCTATGTGTCACTCGATAACTGTTACTTCACCCTAAGAATATTGAACAGCCTGGTCATTAAGTTTACAGACGTGGTTCAGAATGCTTTCCAATGATAGGAAATTCACTGTGCAAGCTAAAGATTAAAGCAGATGTTTTCAGGTAACACAACAAGATGATTACTTTTATATTGCTGAGAAAAAGAGGCATGCTTTCAAAGTTTCTTGACTCATCCACCAAGGGACAAAAGTTCCCTCATGCATTTGCACAGAAAAATAGAAAATAGAAACAGTTGGTGTCCACTTGCCAACCAAACAGCAGCCTTTTTCTTTTCCTGTATAAATTGTTGCACCATTCGAAATTTGAAATTCTTGTGTCTGTCCTGGTGAGTGCACAATGACAAGCGATGCTTAAGTTCTGTACATGTTGTGGAGGTGCTGGCGTTGGATTGGGTGGACAAAGTTAAATACCAGGAGAAAGTGAGGACTGCAGATGCTGGAGATCAGAGTCAAAGAGTGTGGCGCTGGAAAAGCGCAGCAGGTCAGACAGCATCCAAGCAGCAGGAGAGTCAACATTTCGAGCATAAGCCTTTCATCAGGAATGAGGCGTCCTCTTGGGCTGTAAGCTGGTGTGTGATTTTTAAACTATGTTGTGTACTACCTAGAAACTATCATTACATTGATGGGACTAGATTAATTTAGGATATCTGGTTGACATGGACGAGTTGGACCAAAGAGTCTGTTTCTGTGCTGCACATCTTTATGACTCAGTATCATTTTAATTATTTCGCTAACATTTTGAAACTTGAAGGACCCAGCCTCTCCAAAAATCTTAGGCTTCATCATGATATTCTTTGCTTTGAATAGTGACCTTGAGCTAAATTTGTATGGTCGATTCAGAGCTCTTAGATTTTCTTGGAGATCCTGATATCATTTATTCAACTGTGACAGTGGGTGTATTTTCTTTATCACCATCAGTTTCCTCAATTCAATTCTGGAAACATAACAAAGATCAAAGCTTTGGCTCATGCAAACCTGGTGTTGAAAGATTTCTTTTAACAAGAAACAAACATGATCTGAAGTAAAGAGAAAGTGGGAAATGAGTGGGATGGAGTAGGAAAGGGGAGGTCAGTGGCATTGGAGCAAGGGGAAGAGGAGACATGGCCATAGCTTGGTTGATAAAAGGGAACATGTTGGAATAGTGATGGGAATACGACGTTAGTATGAAGCCTCAAGGGTAGTGAGAGGGGAGACACAAGAACTAGGAACAAGAGTAGGCAATTCAGAACCTCAAATCTACTCCACCATTTAATATGATCGTGATTGATCTCATTACAACCTCAACTCTACTTTCTCGCCTGCTCTCCATAACCTTACAATCAGCTACTAATCAAAAATCTATCTGTATGTTCCTTAAATTTATTCAATGTCCCAATATCCCCTGCACTCTGGAATAGTGAATGCCCACTCAAGACCCTTTCAGAGAAACAATTTCTCATTATCTCTGTTTTGAATGTGCTACCGTTGTCCTAAACTGTGACCTCTCATTCTGGGTTGCCTCACAAGTGGAAACATCCTTCTGACATCGACATTGTCAATATCTTTTAGCACCTTACATACCTCAATTAGATTTCCATGAATTCTTCTAAACTTGAGAGAGTTTAGGCCTAAACTGCTCTATCTCTCTTCATAAGACAAACCCGTTATCCCTGGAATTAATCTAGTGAAACTGCTCTGAATTACCTCTAACTGCATCCTTCCTCAAAATTGGACACAATACTGTACGGACTTACTAATTCCTTGCAAAATTGCAGGAATACTTCTTTCTTAGTCCCAAAATGTGCATATCAGATGAATTGGCCATGCTAAATTGCCCATACTATTAGATGCATTAGTCAGAGGGAAATTGGTCTGGGTGGGTTGCTCTTCGGAGGGTCGGTGTGGACTTGTTGGGCCGAAGGGCCTGTTTCCACACTGTTGAGAATTTAATCTAATCTAATCTTATACTCTATTAGCAATGAATGCCAAAAATGGGGTCGAGAAAGAGGTAGAGAAATTGACGGGGAGTAAGAAACATAGAGAAATATCAGTGAGGTGGAAGGATGGGAAGGGAACCATTAAGGGTGAGTTGCAATATTGCATGTATCTATGATTAGGAAAGCATTTACGATTAAGAGAGTTAAGGGATATTATCCATGTGACACCATGCCATGTGGATATTGTGCTGTCATGTCATGTGATATTCCTGCATAAAAAAGGTGTTAATCCCACTTTGCCACTGTACTTTGGAACCCAACAAGAAAATCACTTGGGCAACACCCAGACCGTATTGATGTCTTGCAATTGTAATATAATATAGCTGCGTTGTAATTACATTTCCTGTGACATATTTGCAGTAAGAACATGGTCTCAGTGTTCACGTTACAAGAGCTAACACAATAGCACAGGAATTCATTGAGGGGAATGTTTCACTCCAGCCTCCTACCCATGCAGCTTTCAACAGTTCTTCCCACACAAAAAGAAAAAAGCAGAGAAAATAGAAAGAGAAGCTGAAAGAAGATTCAAAGGGACAGCAGTAGCAAAGGGGCTTAGAGAAGCGCACACAATGAGGCACAGATAATAAACAACATGACTGTACCTTATTTCCCAATTTAAAAAAAAATACATCAACAAGTTCATGGGTTGTTTTGGTTCCTTTCTGAAACACATACCTGAATGCTTCATGATTTACTTCATGATAACAACAATAACTTGAAATGTATCATGCTGAATTTTCATAACTTTATAAAACATTCATTAGTTTGTGCTGTAGTGTTCTTGCAAATCACAGCAAGCTTGCTCTGTTATTTGTGGAGGTGCACTGCCCTTTCAAGTAAGACCAGAAGATCATATGACATAGGAGCAGAAATTAGGCCATTCAGCCCATCGAGTCTGCTCCGCCATTCAATCATGGTTGATAAGTTTCTCAAGGAGGAGAAAGTGAGGACTGCAGATGCTGGAAATGCTGATAAGTTTTTCAACCCCATTCTCCTGCTTTCTCCCTTTAATCCTTGATCCCCTACAATCAAGACAAGGCAAGGCCCCTACAACCAAGAACCTATCTATCTCAATCTTAAACACACTCAGCGACCTGGCCTCCACAGTCTTCTGTGGTAATGAATTGCGTAGATTCACCGATCTCTGGCTGATCTCCGTTCTAAAAGGTCCTCCCTTTACTCTCAGACTATGCCCTCAGGTCCTAGTCTCTCCAACCAATAGAAACATCTTCCCAACATCCATTCTGTCCAGGCCATTCTGTAGTCTGTATGCTTCAATTAGAACCCCTTCATCCTTCTAAACTCTATCAAGTATAAACCCAGAGTCCTCAAACATTCTTCATATGTTAAGCTTTTCAGACCCTCCTCTGATCACAGCTCCAGGGCCAGTACATTCATTCCCAAAACTGTACAATACTCCAAATGTTGTCTGTCCAAGCCTTAAACAGTCTCAGAAGTATATCCTTCCTTTTATGTTCAAGTTTCTTAAAATAAATGCTGTCATTGCATTTGCCTCCTAACTACTGACTCAACCTGGAAGTTTACCTTGAGAGAATCTTGGACTAGAATTCCCAAGTCTCTCTGCATTTCAGACTTCGGAATTTTCTCCCCCTTTCGAAAATAGTCCATGCCTCTATTCTTCCTGCCAGAGTGCATGACCTCACACTTTCCTACATTGTACTCCATTTGCTATTTCTTTGCCCAATTTCCTAAGCTGTCCAAATCCTTCTGCAGCCTCCATGCTTCCTCAATGCTACCTGTCCCTCTACCTGTCTTTGTATCATCTGGAAACATAGCCAGAATGCCCTCAGTCCCTTCCGTTAATGAATAAAGTGAAAAGTTGTGGTCCTAACACAGAGCCTTGTGAAACACCACTTGTCACCGGTTGCCATCCTGAGAAGGATCTGTTTATCCCCACCCTCTGGTGTCTGTCAGACAGCCAAGCTTCTATCCATGCGAGCACCTTGCCTCTGACACCATGGGCCCTTATGTAGGACGTTTGAGAATAAATCATGGATGGGGCTGATCAGAGTGTTTCCCATTCCCAAGTCTCATTATTTCCATTGCAGAAGAATTCATCCAGTTCAGGCCTTGATTATGTCCTTCACTGATATTGCATTTATAATACATAAATGTCTCCAAATGCAAGAAAATTATCAAATGTTTCTCTATAATAAAACCGACATCCTATATACCCATGAGTGCGAACACAGCAGTACTATTTCTTGCAATAAAGCATCACAAGTCCAATAAGACAAAATTCCATAACTTTATTGCCCAGCGCTGACATTTCCTTGCTACCTCTAATGCTCTAAATCTACCCTGCAATATCAAAAGGGTGAGTTTAGAGCTGGCACATCTTTTACTTGAGATGATTTGTTATCAGATTCACAAATAGGATTCGAAAGTAAATTAGATTAGATTACTTACAGTGTGGAAACAGGCCCTTCGGCCCAACAAGTCCACACCGACCCGCCGAAGCGACAACCCACCCATACCCCTACATTTACCCCTTACCTAACACTACGGGCAATTTAGCATGGCCAATTCACCTGACCCGCACATCTTTGGACTGTGGGAGGAAACCGGAGCACCCGGAGGAAACCCACGCAGACACGGGGAGAACGTGCAAACTCCACACAGTCAGTCGCCTGAGGCGGGAATTGAACCCAGGTCCCTGGCGCTGTGAGGCAGCAGTGCTAACCACTGTGCCACCGTGCCGCCCATGATGCAGAAAAATAAACTTGAGAGTCACATTTGCTTCATTCTGTGGCAAAATAACCTATGACCTGTTCTATTTTAGAATCTCTTCTTCAGTCTGCCCCTTCAAGTCTGGTAGGAAACATTGTGTTTACGTTTTTTCTTTAATTTCTCTCTTGAGATAGCAAAGTATATCAAATGTATTGGTTTGCAGAAAGTAATTTTACGTTCATAGCTGAACAATATTGAAATACATATAAATTCAAAGCATCTGCATGTGGCTAACCATCTTCTCGACCCAATGTAAACTCAAAGGAAAGCAGCTGGATCAACAGTCAGACAAGAAATCTTTCTGTTATTATGATTGATTAAATGTGGTTTCATTTTATTAACAAGAATCATTGCCTCTGATTGTGTTGATCCTCCCATTGAAAGCAATTTTATCAATTCACAGTGAACACAAATCAACAGCATATCCTGTTACTGATTTCTCACTGACTGAGCCTAATGAAGTGATCTTACCTTCAATAAGTATTTGGACAGGAAGCATAATAGAGATCTATTTCCTCTGGTACCAGGAGATATTCTGCTGCACTGTACTCCATCTACTAAATACACTGATGTTAAAACAGCCTAGGTACACTCCCTTCCTCTTCTCTTGATTGGTGAGCAGAATAAGCATGGTGTGTGACTTAAGAACAGCAATCAAGGGTTGACACTGCACTGCAGTAATGAGGGAGTGTTGCAGACTGAGGTCCCCACATCCAGCCTGAAATAAGCCAGAGGGAAAAACATAAGAGCTACAGTCACTTTAAGGCAACTGGCATTGGATGTCCCTCAACACAGCTTGATGCTATCTTGCTAACCAACATTTCCCACAGAGAAGTCACAGGTGCTCTTGGAAACCAGTCTCCCCAGGCATTGTGTCTCTGCCATCCATTCCCTGTAGACATGGTTGGTTGGGGACAGCCTCCTCCAGTATCATGGTGGCAGCTACAGTGAGACCCTTGCACTGGTGTGTTCCCTCAGACACAGTTTGCACCTCCTGCCTCTGAACATCTGACCTCATCCACCCCTCTTCTCATTCTTATTCTCCTCATTGCAAGGTACATCTCTCACAGACAACCGTGTGCAGTGGGGATAATGTATACAGGTTTATGGGGAAATGAATGGTGAGGAACTCTGACCGTGGACAGAGGGATTTCCCCTTAACAGAATGATGTATCACAAACCTCTCAGCAGTCCCTCCTCCTGAGATCACATATTAATTCAACTCCAGCTTTTATATCCACCCTGGTGAGCAATTGTGATGATAAAGAGTTTCCCAGTTGGCCTTTCTCCCATCCTAAGACTGTATTATTGCAGTCAATTGAACTGCGAATGAGGTTAACCCTCCTTTAATTGTCAGTGCCCCGAATTCACAGCCCAACCAGTGTACTCTGTTTGCCAGCATGATGACATCAGGAATGCGACCCAACTCCATCACACGAGATAGGATGTTGTCATGGGAGGTAATTCCCATTTCAAGAAGGTACAACTCACACCCAATTAGATTAGATTACTTACAATGTGGAAATAGGCCCTTCAGCCCAACAAGTCCACACCGACCCTCTGAAGCACAACCCACCCATTCCCCTACATTTATCCCTTCACCTAACACTACGGGCAATTTAGCATGGCCAATTCACCTAACCTGCACATTTTTGGACTGTGGGAGGAAACCGGAGCACCCAGAGGAAACCCACGCAGACAATGGGAGAATGTGCAAACTCCACACAGTCAGTCGCTTGAGGCGGGAATTGAACCCAGGTCTCTGGCGCTGTGAGGCAGCAGTGCTAACCACTGAGCTTCCTCCCCGACTTGAATATAAGTTAAACTTAGATACAATTCCTCTTGGTTCACCTTCTTTAGCCACAATCAATGCACAATAAATACTTTCATTTGATTTGGCAACTCGATTTTTCTGGCAATTGCAATTCTGAATCAGACATTCAAGAGCTGACCAATTTACCAGTTCCTGAGCAGATCTAAGCCATAGCATCTCACCTGCCTAATTATTAACATAATTAAATGTTCATCAAAAATCTTTTTAACTGATCACTTTGTCACAGGCAAATCTTAAATTAGGTGAAAGATAGAAATCTCTACAATGTTACTTTGAAAGCAATTCCCTCATTTGCAACAACAACCACGGAGAGGGACAGGAATAGCAATGTCCATAAGGCTATAAGACATAGGAACAAAAGTAGCCCATTCAGCCCATCAAATCTGCTCTGCCATTCAATGAGATCATGGCTGATCTGATAATCTTCACTTTCCTGCCTTTTCCCTATAACCCTTGATTCCCTTACTGATTAAAGATCTGTGCTTTTCATGTTCAACATCCCAGCCTCTACAGCCGTCTGTGGTAAAGAATTCCATAGATTCTGAGAGAAAAAATTCCACCTCATCTCTGTTTTTAAAGATGATCCCTCACTCTGAGATTATGCCTCTGGACCTAGACTCTCCCACAAGCAGAAACAACCTCCCAGCATCTATTATGCTAAGCCCCCTAAAGAGCTTATGTTTCGATAAGGTTGCCTCTAACTCTTCTAAGTTCCAATAAGTACGGGCTCAACCTACCCAACTCTCCTCATTTGGAAATCCCTCTGTACCTGGGATCAAGCCAGTGATCCTTGTCTGCGTTGCCTCCAATGCCAACATATCTTCCCTAGATAAGAGGACTAAAACTATCCATAGCATTTGTGCTCCGGTTTCCTCCCACAGTCCAAAAATGTGCAGGTTAGGTGAATTGGTCATGTTACATTTACCCGTAGTGTTAGGTGAAGGGGTAAATGTAGGGGAATGGATCTGAATGGGTTGCTGTTCGGAGGGTCGGGTGGACTTGTTGGGCCAAGTGCCTGTTTCCACATGGTAAATAATCTAATCCAAGAAAAAGTAATCTAGGTGTGCAGCCCCTAATATTGGGGGATTCAGTGATGGTAATGTCATTGCATGTCCATGAGCCATGGTTAGATTCTCTCTTGTTGGAGATGGTCATTGCCTGGCACGTGTATGGCACAAATGTTACTTGTCACTTATCAGCCCAAACCTGGATATCATTCAACTCATGATACCTTTGGATGTGGACCCTTAAATATCTGAGGAGTTGTAAATGGTGGTGAACTCGGTGCAATTGTTGGCGAACATCCCCACCTCTGACCTTAAGATGGAGGAAAGGTCATTGATGAAGCAGCAGAAGATGGTCAGGCCGAGGACACTACCCTGAGAAATTCCTGCAGTCTTGAAGCTGAGATTAGAGACCGCCAATAACCACAACCATCCTCCTTGATGGCTCCAATCCAAGGAGCATTTTGGCCTTGATTCCCATTGAATCTAATTTTACCAGGGCTCCTAGATGCCACATTCAGCATTGTAGACCATGATCTCTGGAACACAGCTCTTTTTTCCATGTTTGAACTAAAGTGTAATGAGGTCAGGTGTCCTGGCGGGACCCAAACTGGGCATCACTGAGCAGGTTATTGCTGAGCAGTTGCTGCTTGATAGCACAGTTGACACCTTCCCTCACTTCATTGATGATTGAGAGTAGACTGATGAGGCAGTCATTGACTGGGTTTGTCCTGCTTTTGTGTACAGGATTGATGCCCACTGATGCAGTGGCAAGATGATCGTACTTGCTCCTCTTGGTCCCATGAAGCCAAGTCCAATATAACTGGTTACATCTGGTCCAATATAATCCTCAGCTCCACTAACCATAGAATCAATTGGAGTGAAGTTCAGTGCACATTCTGACCATTCATCCAGAACAGCAGTTGGGGTCCCAGGGTACACATTCAAAATGGGTCACCACACAAAAAAAGTTGTTGTTTCTAGTATTAAATCTCTCTTGTTAGTATTAATCAGACAATAGTGCTATCAATTCCGTCTTGATGCTGTTGCTGCCTGAGCTAATAGAAGTGAAAATTGACAGCAATATTTGGGAGGAAGGTTCCATAAGCAATATATAGCCAGAACATCTGTTGCAATGATTCTAGTTAATGGATGAAAGGTCCATGCTCAATTCCACTATCTCCAGAGGGATGACAAAATATGTCTGAACAAGCCAATTACAAATAATTAAATTTATTCTCATATGACTGGTTCCTGAAGAAGGTCATTTGTCAAAGACAATCTCTCAATGGCAATGTTAAATCCAACAGAAATATAAGAATTGAAATCCCCAGTGTTTAAATTTTCCATGTTTGATTTTTCCTTCTCGAACTATAGCCCTCAAAAGCTGTTTTTCATCTCCTCCCCACAACCCCCTTGTTTGTGTCTGATGACAACCTGTGATACCTTCATGACTGCAGATTAACAAGCAGTCTGTCAGATTTTAAAAAGACATTGCATAAAATCATTACCTTAATGAGACAAATGCATGGTCAGCTAATTTTTCGCCAAAACTTCAAGCAACTTTTAAAAAATGTATTCACAGATGTGGGTACCACAGGTTAGGCTGGCATTTATTGCCCTTGAGAAGGTGACAGTGAACCATTTTAGAACCACAATGTTGTTACAGAAGTAGTTCCAGAATTTAAACCTATCCAGTAGTGACTTCAGGCAGTCGCCTTCACAAGAAAATTGAAATCAGAAAGCATATTACCCTTGGAACAGATGGTTGGCACAGTGATTCAATGGTTCGCACTGTTGCCTCACAGTGCCAGGGACCTGGATGCAATTCTAACCTTGAGCAACTGTCTGTGTGGAATTTGCATGGTCTCCCTGTGTCTGTATAGGTTTCCTCTGGGTGCTGTGGTTTCCTCCCATGGTCCAACAATGTGCAGGGTAGATGGATTGCCCATACTATATTGACCATAGTGTCTAGGGATGTGCAGGCTAGGTGGATTAGCCAAGGGAAATACAGGTTGACAGGGTAGGGGTAGGGAGGTGGGTGTGGGTAGGCTGCTCTTCGGTGGGTCAGTGTGGATGGGCTAAATTATCTGCTTCCACACTGTAGGGATTCTAGGAGAATGACTTTTCAACTGGGATAGATAAGTGATGTGAACATACTTTGGGAAGAAAAGCGGAGAAAGAAAACATAGTCAACATCAAGTGCTGATTAGTTCTTAATTTAAATTATCTCCTCCCCAAATACACCAAATCATAAGAATATATTTTTTAAGTCTCAAAGTGAATCTTGTCTTCATTTTCTTGAACGTCAACACATCCGTCCATAGCTGGAGGATAAAAGCAGAATCATATTCACATGAATAGTAAATGGTGATGAAACTCCGGATGTTGCAATCTGACTTATTCCATTATTTTAATGGAATCATAATTTCAGCATGCAAAGCCTTTTTCTCTGCACTTTGCGAGCATCATTTCACATTACTTTTCAATAATGCTTTAATGGAACATTCAGGAGGAGACTAAAAACCTGCCACAATATCCAGTTCATTAAGTGCTCAGGTAAGTTGGCAAGAGCAAATTTCAAAGCTATGTTAGACATTCAGCAGCTGGTTTGTCCTATGCTCTGGTGTGCTCAGTTCTATTGATGCACTGCATTTGCACCATCAGAAATGAATATTAAGGTGAAATAAATCATGGTTGCATCTTCTAAATGATGCTTTAATGTTCCATTACCCATCCTTTTATTATTTTGCACTTTCCTACTCTCTTAAGTTTTTTCCAAATTCAATTAAATACATAGGCCTGGAAATTTGACTGAGCACCACCTGTTTTGTAGATAGAAAACAGGGTAATCAAAACCAGAATCCAGGTTGCTGAGAAGTTTGGAGGTGGGGGAGGAGATGGGCATATATATTTATTCAGTACCTGAGAAATTGCTACTTGCAATATTGGAATCAGCTTCCCCACTAGCAGGGACTGGAAATGTTTTGAATGCCCTTTACGATTATTAAATAGAACCCTTATCATTTGAAAAGGAAGAATGTGCAGTATTTCAGGAAGGAGGTGGGGGAGTGGTACCGAGCGTGTTGCTTATTTGGAGAGCTAGCACTGACACAATGGGCTGAACAGCCGCTTCCTATGCTGTAATCACTTTGTGGTCCTTATTGTAGGATCCTTGTGTGAATTGGTCTGCCAAAGCGTCTGATTCTCAGAAATGATCAGCAAGAGCACTAGCTCACGTGCCCACACACAGGCACCGAGGGGTCCGCAGAAGCATTATATTTAAAGGGCTCATTCACTCTATATATAACTTAAATGGTACTTTGTCCCTTTGGGCTTTCAGCTGATGCCTATTTTCTTTCTTTCCTCACTGCTGCTCACACTTTATTCAACAATGTGGAAAATAAGAAACAAAACAATTGTAGCATTCCATATAGTGATTCAAAGTATTATAAATGTTTGTAAGCACTTATCAGTATATTGCATGATTTACATGCTTCTGGATAGGGTTCTTTTCTCCTTTTTCTGTTTGGCCAGTTTTGAAGATTTACGCAGATGTCTGAAAGGGTTAAAAAAACTCAAGGGATGTGTTGAATAAATGTGACTGATTTAAAGATCCTCTTTAAAGGATCTTTCGATAGCTGCACCAAAGGAAAAAGTAAAATCTTCACCATTAAACTGGATTTAAAAACTCCACACTATTGTATCGCTGCAAGACATTTTGGCAGCAGTCAGTTTGTGGAAAGGCTCTCATTCTGGCTGTACAAACTATTAATGCTTCAAAATTTCTGATTAAGTCCTTATACTGAAGTGGAAATAAATCATCAGGGAAGAAGAGGTACACAAGGCGGTATCCATAAGATCATAAGACATAGGAGTGGAAGTAAGGCCATTCGGCCCATCAAGTCCACTCCGCCATTCAATCATGGCTGATGGGCATGTCAACTCCACTTACCCGCATTCTCCCCGTACATCATAATCTTTCTGCTTTTATTCCGTATTCTGTGGTTGAATTCTGACTACGGCTAACAATTGCGTGTTGGTGCCAGACTGCTGAACAATTTTAACAGTTTGTCAGGGCTGCCTTTGGGGCTGGAAGATGAGGGAGAGCAGCAAGGAATGCAGGAGAGAGTAAGAGCTGGGAAAAGGAGGAGACTACATTGGAGAATATTCCCCCAGCCAGATTTCAGGCTGCATTTCTGAACACTTCAGTTTCAATGGGGATCCATGTGGAGGCTGTACACATTTCACTGAGGAGATTGTAACTTTTCCCCAGCATTAGCTACACGGGTGTTTGTGGGCTATCAAGGACACTATGGGCCTTAATGTTAATGCAACAGGCTGAGCCATTGTCCACAGGCTTGCCAGTAACAGCCCAGTACAGCTAGCACTTTCTGGTGCATGTCCATCAACCCACTCAGGCAAATAAAAACAAAACAATACCGATGCTAGATATCTGATACAAACACCAAATGCTGGAAAAAACTCAATGGGTCTGTGGAAAGAGAAATGGAGTTAACATTCCGAGTATGGTATGGCTCTTTTTCAGAACTATTGTTTCTCTTGCCACACGTGTAACCAGACCTGCTGAGTTTCTCCAGTATTTTATGTTTGATTCAACATTCAGGCAGATTGGATTAGCAGCTGACTCGCCTGCAGCTGAGTTAGCACTCATCAATATACTGGTATCTGCACTGTCTTATATTGTTTATTCTTGCTCCCAATTTGTATTTTTGTAACCCTACCCCCAATTGTGGAGTAGCACAGTGGTTAGCACTACCACCTCATAGTGCTATGGACCCAGGTTCAATTCCAGCCTTGGGCATCTGTCTTTGTGGGGTTTGCACATTCTCCCTGTGTCTGTATGCGTTTCCTCCCACAGTCCAGAGGTGTGCAGTTTAGATGGTTTGAATCACAGAATCCCTACAGTGTGGAAACAGGACGTTCAGCCCAGTACGTCCACAGCGATCCTGCAAAGAATAACCCATTCCCCAATCCTATTATTCTACATTTACCCCTGACTAATGTACCCTGCACATCCCTGAACACTATGGGCAATTTAGCATGGCCAATTCACCTAAACTGCACATCTTTGGACTGTGGGAGGAAACCAGACTACCTGGAGGAAACCCACGCAGACACGGGAAAAATGTGCAACCTCCACATAGACATTCGCCTGAGGCTAGAATCAAACCCAAGTCCCTAATATGGTCTGGCCATGTTGAATTATCCACAGCATCCAGAGAGTATGCAGGTTAGGTGAATTAGTCATAGGGATTGCAGAGTTACAGGGATAGGGCAAGGAGTTAGGTGGGTTACTCCTCAGAGGGTCAGTGTGGACTCGATGGGCCAAATGGCCTGCTTCCACACTGTAAAGATTCTATGAACTGCTGCAGTCTTATGGCTTCTGATTCTCCATATCCTCTTCAATATTTCCTCTGGAGTATGTTTGTTTACCAATCTCTGAGCTGGCACTTGCTAGGAAAGATATTCAAAAAGTGAGTATTTTTTGTCTGCGTCACAGGAGCCTGGACATTGCCATTGTCTGAAGTGAAGGAGGCAGCTGAGATCTCTGCATCCATCTCTGCCTAAATCATCCCGTCTTGCCCTATTTTCAGTCTGCATCAAGGTTTGAGGCAAAAAGTGTGGCTCTGGAAAAGCAACAGGCAGCACCCGAGAATCAATGTTTCAGGCATTAGCCTTTCAGGTCATGGTGTTAGCATAATACAGCTTTTCCCTGGTTCTATGTCTAGCTTTAAAAACAACTCAAGTTCTGGTTACTGGACACCATCGTCAGAATTCTAGAGCTGTCCCCACTCCTACTTTCCTACAACATGCACAATGAGACAATAGTCCCACTTCCCATATAGTGGGGGAAAACTCAATGTTATTACTAGATTATTTCTGTTATGAAAGTAAGATCGGAGGAAAACATTTCAGGTCTAGATCTCATGTTGCTGATCTCTGTCAAAATTGCATTGGCTTCTGAATTGGAAGTCAGAGACCTGAAAGAGGTATTGAACATGGCATTCATCCCCAAACTCCATCAACAGACACATTGACCTGGACACCATATACAAACCACTACAGCTGAAACTGACACCCGGAAGCGGCAAGAACATCCATCAACAGACACATCGACCTGGACCCCACATACAAATCACTGCAGCTGAAACTGACACCCGGAAGCGGCAAGAACAAACCAATATAAATACCGGAAGAAACATCAAAGCAGCGCTTCACACGAGGCTCCAACAGCACTGATGATGTTCCCTAGCCAGGGAACGAAACGTTTGCAGCAAAAACTTCCAGCTCGGCGAGCAGAACCACAACAACGGATACCCGAGCTACAAATCTTCAATCAGATTTTAAAGGTATTGAACAATTTACTCACTGCAAATCAGTTTGTGTCATTCACACTAAGGCTGGGTGCTCCAGATCTTGGGAGACCTAACCAGCCACCACTTAAAGAAAACCTCCTGAAAAAAAGGTCAAATCCTCACAAGTGAAATTATTTATTCATTAAAATATTTAATCAGTCAACCTTATTCCACCCATTGTCCCACGTACATTAAATCCAGCAGTGTACAGGCTGATGTTGGGTTTTAGAGTTTTAGAGTGGCAAACAGCACATCCACACATTTGCAGGAGGGGTTAAGATTCAACTCATTGTTTTCTTCTGTTACTTTGCTTATCAAGTCTCTCTTCATCTGCCTTGAGAGTAAATTAAGTTGGTGGAGAGATGATCTCTCTAATGGGACACCAGATCCATTTCTAAAAGCTGTGTAATGATAGTGGTAGTGGGCTGTATGCCTAGAATTGGTAAGCTGTCATAGCTCGCCAGCTCTGTGTGGTGCAGTAACCAAGCCAGCAGGATATCCGATATCAGGTTGGGAGGGGTTTCTTTCATGTCAGAGCTCATTGGGACATTCTGTAACATCTGTTGTTTGGTGCAACTGTGATCGAACAAAGTTGCAGAGCCATTATAGCACACTGTCGCACCACTATGAACAAACTTCAACCCACATTCATGTGCAATGACTTTCCACTTTTGGCTGCTCTTTATCTCTCAGATTCACCGGGATCGGCTTTGTTAATGATTTTTACGGTTATCTAAGAAACCTTTCCTCTCTCAAAGTCCATCTGTGTGGTAATGTGAGTCATATGGGCCTGGTATCCAGGTATTAATGCTGATTATCTATCCTTAAGGCTTCAACTCTCTTTTGATTTAGAATTCGATAGATAGTTGCGTACAACCTAATATTCGCACCATTTCCTGGGGCTTTGAAGACCAGCAGTCTAACCACTATAATTACAGATGCTGCTGCCGTTGCACTCAAACCTCCCTTCCACCTTTAACAGCCATATCACCCAGGCTTGTTATAATCTTTAGAACAGATCACAATACCCCATTTTCTTTACCCTAAATTACAGTCTCATACATAACATTTTATAAAAATGCATAGTAGTATAAAGAAAATATTGCACTCACCGCAGTTATCACTGAAACTATGTTAAAACAAAGAGGTTGGTACACTGTATTCGAAAGATTTTATGTGTTACATTTTTTTCACAAATGTACAAATCATTCAAAATGTCACATTTAATATATATTTTTAAAAAACAATTACAATCTACAACACTACATCTATTTTCCAGAATTTGTGCAGATGTTCTTTGTTCAGAACCACTAATTTGCTTTTATCCTACAATTGACTTTGTAACTTTGGTGAGGACGCTTTGTGAACTACTTTGGAAAATATGTGGTTTATTTGGGATCTATCAACAAAGCAACATCTGGTCTTTGTCACTGGGAACCATGAATGACTTTACTGGGATGATATGCAAGTCGGGAGTCATTTTGTATAGTTTCTCTTGAGGCATTGGCCCTATAAATAAACTGCACTGCTCTACATTGTTGAATTAAATGTCACTTTGGACAAATATTTTTTAAACCACAAACTTTGGCTAGTACAGCTGCTTTTTAAAAAAAAAACAGGTTTACTAGTTTTCCTAAGACTGCATAAATCCAGTTAAAATGTTGTTTTGAGTGATGCTTAAATCTCTGTTGTAGCACAGTGTGTACATGAACTATAAATCTTATTTACATAACTATATCTAACCAAAAACCATACATTACTGTGCCCTGCCAGATTACAAATTAAATCTAAACAGCTGCATTTGGTAATATCCAGTGCTTTCTTTATTTAACGGTTATTGATTTAAAACATTTTTTTTCACTAGTGGGCGGCACGGTGGCACAGTGGTCAGCACTGCTGCCTCACAGCGCCTGAAGACCCGGGTTCAATTCCCGACTCAGGCGACTGACTGTGTGGAGTTTGCACGTTCTCCCCGTGTCTGCATGGGTTTCCTCCGGGTGCTCCGGTTTCCTCCCACAGTCCAAAGATGTGCGGGTCAGGTGAATTGGCCATGCTAAATTGCCCGTAGTGTTAGGTAAGGGGTAATGTAGGGGTATGGGTGGGTTTCGCTTCGGCGGGTCGGTGTGGACTTGTTGGGCCGAAGGGCCTGTTTCCACACTGTAAGTCTAATCTAAAGTCTAATCTAATCTTAAATGTTCTTACCACCATAGACATGAAGTGAGAGTGACTGCCTTTGACACCTATATCACATTTGACCAACTGTGGCAACAAGGAATCCAAGCAAGACTGGAGTCGATGGGAAACGGAGGGGGGAGGACTTCTTTGCTGTTTGGAATCATACTTAGTGCAAAGGAAAATGACTGTGGTACTTAGAACAAATGACATAGAACATTTCAAGTCAGCCGTTTCAGCACTTCCTGAGGGTAATGTCCTTGGTCTAACCATCTTCAGCTGCTTCATCAATGATCTTACTTCCACCGTAAGGTCAGAAGCTGGTTCTTTGCTGATGACGGTACAATGTTCAGCACCATTT
This sequence comes from Hemiscyllium ocellatum, assembly GCF_020745735.1. NCBI lineage: Eukaryota > Metazoa > Chordata > Chondrichthyes > Orectolobiformes > Hemiscylliidae > Hemiscyllium > Hemiscyllium ocellatum. The sequence goes on from NC_083410.1 coordinate 101,855,383, forward strand.
GTGCCAATCAGATACTGAAGCAGTCCACATCAAAATGCAGCAAGACTTGAACAATATCAGGTTTGTGCTGAAAAGTAGCAAGTCACATTCATGCTACACAAGTGTCAGGCAATGACCATCTCCAAAATGAGAGGATTTAGCCATGGCTCCTTGACAATGAAACAGAACGGGATGGTTTATATGTATACTGTGGCTACAAGAGACTGGGAATACTGCAGCTTACCTCCTGATTCCCCGAAGCCAATCCACCATCAATAAGGCACACTATTTGTTATCACTAAACAAAACAAACTAGAGGAATCAAGACAATCAACAATACCCTTACTGGCATATAATTCACTAAAAAGGAGAAAAACAACAACAAACTGCCATTTCTAGATGTCACAGTAAAGCAAACAGCCAATGGGGAATTTCAAACTAGCGTCTACAGGAAAACAGCACACACGGACCAAATACTGAACTACAGAAGCAATCATCCCAACACCCACAAACGAAGTTGCATCAGAACATTATTTCAATGAGCCAAACATACTACAGCACAGAGGAATTACACAGAGCAGAGGAAAATCACCAATACCGTGTGTTCAAAAAGAATGGGTACCCAATGAACACAGTCCACCGATTTCTCAGCAACAAACCCAAACAAGCAGACAAAACATGTCACTCTCCCCTACATCAAAGACATCTCAGAAATGACTGCCAGACCACTCAGATCCCTTGGCAACATGATATCCCACAAACCCACCCACACACTAAAACAGCAGAATGAACTTGAAATATCTCATACAGACAACAAGCAAAACTAATGTCATTTACAACATACTGTGCAAGGACTGTAACAAACACTACATTGGACAAACAGGCAGAAAACTAACCACCAGGATACATAAACATCAGCTAACCACAAAACGACATGACTCTCTCTCACTAGTATCCTCATATACAGATAAGGAAAGACACCACTTCCATTGGGACAACACATTCATCCTCGGACAAGCCAAACAGAGACACTCTTGAGAATTCCTAAAAGCGTGGCATTCCAACCGGAACTCTATCAACAAACACATTGGGTTAAATCCCATCTACCACCCTCTGAGAAAAAGAACAAGAAATGGCATCACCACCGGAAATGACATCACCACAGGAAATGACATCGCCAACCCAAAGAAACCCAAACATATAAATAGAGAGCAGGAATCATCAGCAGTGCTTCGCCCGGAGGCTCATTGAAGATGTTACCTCGTAGGGTGACGAAACGTCTGGAAATCAACCTTTCAGCTTAGCCAGCAAACCCACATCCAGAACCTCAACCTGAGCTACAAATCTTCTCAAAACTTGCTAATAAGGCACAAGTCAAGATTGTGATAGACTCCTTAAAGGCCGAGATGAATGCAGCTGTAACAACACTCAAAAACTTGACACCATTCAGGACAAAGCAGTTCACTTGGTTGACATCACATCCACAAACCTCCATTCCCTCCACCACTGATGCTCAGTAGCAGCAGTATGTATTGTCTATAAGATAAACTCACCAATGATCCTTCGCCCATACCTTCCAAGCCACAACCACTTTCACTTAGATGCACAAGGACAGCAGTCCTGTGGGTCTCCTCACTTGGGGAAAGATATACTGGCTTTGGAGGCAGTGCAGAGGAGGTCCAACAGGTTGATTCTAGAAATGAGGTGGTTACCCTGTGAGGAGAGGTTGAGCTTCCAGGGACTGTACTCACTAGAATTTAGAAGAATGAGAAGGAATCTTATAGAAACATATACAATTATAAAAGGGATAGATAAGATAGAGGCAACAAGTTGTTTCCGCTGGTGGGTGAGACTAGGACTAGGGGACATGGCCTCAGGATTAGGGGGAGTAGATTTAGAACAGAGATGAAGAGGAACTGCTTTTCCCAGAGAGTAATGAATCTAGGGAATTCTCTGCCCAAGGAAGAGTAGAGGCAGCTTCATTAAGTATATTCAAGACACAGTTGCATGGGTTTTTGTATGGTCAGGCAATTAAGGGTTGTGGGGATAATGCAGGTAGGAGGAGCTGAGATGATAGATAGATCAGCCATGATCTTAAAGTACGCCAGAGCAGGCTCGATGGGCCAAATGGCCTACTCCTACTTCTCTTACAATGAAAATATGATTCCAGTGCCTGCAAGGTCTCCTCCAAACCACTCACCATCCTGACTGGGAAATGTTCTTTCTCAATCACTGGGTCAAAATCCTGAAACTACTTCTCTAACCATCATTGTGGGTCTCCTCCACCAATGGATTCACAGCAGTTTAAAAAGGCAGCTTCCCACCATCTTCTTCAGGGCAAATAGGGATGGGCAATAAACGCTGGGGCAGCCAGTGATACCCACATAGAATGAATCAAAATACATACTCCTAACCTTTAATTAGAAATTCTACACCATTTTCACAATACCCCCATCTTTTATTTAATTCTTTAATTCAACCATTGTTTTTTGCCTCATTTTAACACTGAGCAAGTGGATGGTTTCAAATGGAAATGAATTAAAATATCATGCTTTACATTACTGTCAAGGGACACAAAACCAAAAAGAATCTTAACAATGTAATTTTCAGGATTAGAGCAGAACACTGCTTTATGGAGTAGTGGGCCTTCTTGGCTTGGATCCATAGAAAACGTGGAGGGAGCTCTCTTTGTTTTGAATGTGCTGGCATGGGTACCCACTGAGCAATGGCCATTCACCTTCTGGGGGAAAGCACAGATTTGGAATTTCAATGCAAGATTAAGATTCTGTATGTAGAGTTAAGTGAATAGTGATATTCTACTGTTTTAGTAATGACCTCCCTTTGATCCCTCTCAATGCATAACAGGAGGGCAGAGACCAGCTATAAAAGACAGCCAAGGGCTGCGAGCACTGTGATTGAGGGGTACAGCTGGTCTGCATGAAGTATCGTTTGTGAAGGAGGAGTGCCCCACTCTAGGCAATGATGTTGTGAGATACTGGGATGGAATTTAACACCCCGCCCCGTGATGAGTTTAATTATGCACGAGGTCCACATCTGCCCATATTGTGGGGAGGCCTGTGGATTCCCTTCCCATAATGCAGCTGCTTGGGGCTCCAAGGTGGGGCAATCGATAGTCTGTTCAGGGGCCTCATCCCACTATTGTTGACGTTCTCCAGCTCAGAGCCAAGACAAGGGTTTAGGCATGGGAAAAACAGGGCAAGAATGCAGACCGCAGGTGCTGGAGATCAGAGTCGAAGAGTGTGGCCCTGGAGAAGCACAGCCGGTCAGGCAGCATCCAAGGAGCAGGAGAATTGAAGTTTCAGGCACAAGCCCTTCATCAGAAACTCTAAGAAGAAGCAATTCCCTTTTGCTGTCAAATCATTACTCGCCTGCAACAAGAGCCCCACGACGGAACCCTCCACTATTCATCAAACACCCTTAGTGTCGGATGGGTGCACTACTGACAGCCACCAACACCTGTCCAGTGGCACTGCTGGGCAGTGTACAGCTTCTGACTCTCAATTTCTTGGCAACTCTTGGCAGGTGGGACAACTGCCACCAGGGTCCTTGGTGCTCGATCGCAGAGAAGGTCCACAGCTGCCCCCTTTGTCAAAGGATATGGCAGGGGCATCCTAAATGGAGTGAATGCTACAGATGCCAAGATGGATACTGCCTCTTTATGCCCAGGTGGGGCCAGTGTTCTCTGCATTGCCCCAGGGTGTGAAATACCTTCACGGCACAATTCAGGGAAAGTCACCATTATCAACAACGAGGAAGAAACCAGGATTACAAATTCAATGGAAGATAAGTGGAGGTTGGAAGTAAGTACATTAAAATCACACTTCTGTGTGTTTTCTCTGCAAAATCTCACCTCAAGTGATCCCAGCTTAGTTTCAGAGACTGGGCTTTCTGATTTGTGAGGCGTGAAAAACAATAACTGTCACGACCGGAAAAGGAACCCATAATGAAGGATTTCATTATTTTTGTACCCTTATAGATGCAATTAAATGTTTATGAGAGCTGCATCCAAAAAGTTTGTTTTATTACATTTTACAAAGGCTCGAAATAGCTCAGTGAAAATCACTGGACAATATTCATTCGACTGTTTTGTACCCACAATGCGCCATCTAGAGGTGGCATTTATATGTTGCACCGCTTTTCGTGAGGTTTCTCTTTACCCAGGGGGTGAGACAACGACCCCTCCATTAAATACCACCGATGGTGTAGGATTCCCCTTGCTGTCAGTCACATTCTGAGTAAGCATTGCCAAGCTACAACGTGCAACCAAAATTCTAGAAATTACACAACACCAGGTTTAATCCAACAGGTTTATTTTGAAGCACTAGCTTACGGAGTGCTGCTCCTTCATCAGGTGGTTGTGGAGGACAGGATCATATGATACAGAATTTATAGCAACACTATGCCCATATCATGACAACCAAACGCTGACCATCTTCTCACTTTATGAATCATGACCAGGATATTAAAGAAATACACAGGGAAACATATTTGAGTGTGCAAGTGTTTAAAGGTTTGGCTCCTTTTCTCTGAAGAGGACACTGCTGAAGGATCGTCTTTCTTGCCACTAAACGTAGAGTACGCACTGTTTACTGCTGTAGGTTGTCCAAAACTCCAAGCCAAGACCTTGGAGTGCAAGTTCATAGCTCCTTGAAAGTGGAGTCACAGGTAGATAGGATAGTGAAGACGACGTTTGGTATGCTTGCCTTTATTAGTCAGTAAAGGAGTTGGGAGGTCACGTCACAGCTATTTAGGATATTGGTTAGGCCACTTTTGGAAAACTGCATTCAATTCTGGTCTCTCTGCTATAGGAAGGATGTTGTGAAACTTGAAAGGGTTCAGAAAAGGTTTACAAAAATGTTGCCAGGGTTGGAGGGTTTGAGCTACAGAGAGAGGCTGAATAGACTGGGGCTATTTTTCCCACAGTGGCTGAGGGATGGCATTATAGAGGTTTATAAAATCATGAGGGGCATGGATAGGGTAAACAGTCAAGGTCTTTCCCCCGGAGTGGGGGAGTCCAAAACTAGGGGACATAGGTTTAAGGTAACAGGGGAAAGATTTAAAATGGACCTAAGGGGCAACTTTTTACACAGAGAGTGGTACGTGTATAGAATGATCTGCCAAAAGAAGTGATGGAGGCTGGTACAATTGCAGCATTTAAAAGGCATCCGGATGGGTATATTTAAGCAAGGGCTGAAAGAGAAATGGGCCAAATGCTAGCAAATCAGACAGGACACCAACTCATGGAGTGGTTCAGGGAACATTTCTTTGACACACACACACCAAACAACCCCACCACCCTGTGGCCAACCACTACACTTCCCCCTACTACTTCCCCAAGGACATACAAGTCTTGGGCCTCCTCCACTGCTAAATCAAAGCCACCCGCCAACTGGAGGAAGAAAGCGCCATCTTCCCTACAACCAACATTAACATCAACTTTCCAAATCTGCCCTCCCCCCACCTCATTCCAGATCCAACCCTCCAAATGGGCACCGCCCTCTTGACCTGTCCATCTTCCTTTCCACCTATCCACTCCACTCTCCCCACAATTACCCTCCACCTGCATCCACCAATTGTCTTCCCACCCACCCTTCCCCTTCCCGAGCCCCAGCCCCACCCCCACCCCTTCCCACTATTTATCTCCCAGCTTCCCTCCCCCTCCACAGTCCTGATGAAGGGCTTATGCCTGAAATATCGACTCCTCTGCTCCTCCGATGCTGCCTGACCTGTTGTGTTTTTCCATTGCCACACTTTTCGACTCTGACTTGTCAACATATACAGACCTCAATTTCTCCTAGATTTAGGGTCATAGAGTCATAGGGATGTACAGCATGGAAAAAGACCCTTCGGTCCAACCCGTCCATGCAGACCAGATATCCCAACCCAATCTAGTCCCACCTGCCAGCACACGGCCCATATCCCTCCAAACCCTTCCTATTCATATACCCATCCAAATGCCTCTTAAATGTTGCAATTGTACCAGCCTCCACCACTTCCTCTGGCAGCTCATTCCATACACGTACCACCCTCTGTATGAAAAAGTTGCCCCTTAGGTCTCTTTTATATCTTTCCCCTCTCACCCTAAACCTATGCCCTCTCGTCCTGGACTCCCTGATCCCAGGGAAAAGACTTTGTCTATTTATCCTATCCATGCCTCTCATAATTTTGTAAGCCTCTATAAGGTCACCCCTCAGCCTCCAACACTCAAGGGAAAACAGCCCCAGCCTGTTCAGCCTCTCCCTGTAGCTCAGATCCTCCAACCCTGGCAACATCCTTGTAAATCTTTTCTGAACCCTTTCAAGTTTCACAACATCTTTCCGATAGGAAGGAGACCAGAATTGCACGCAATATTCCAACAGTGGCCTAACCAATGTCTTGTACAGCCGCAACATGACCTCCCAACTCCTGTACTCAATACTCTGACCAATAAAGGATAGCATACTAAATGCCTTCTTCACTATCCTATTTACCTGCGATTCCACTTTCAAGGAGCTGTGAACCTGCACTCCAAGGTCTCTTTGTTCAGCAACACTCCCTAGGACCTTACCATTAACTGTATAAGTCCTGCTAAGATTTGCTTTCCCAAAATGCAGCACCTCGTACTTATCTGAATTAAACTCCATCTGCCACTTCTCAGCCCATTGGCCCATCTGGTCCAGATCCAGTTGTAATCTGAGGTAACCCTCTTCGCTGTCCACTACACCTCCAATTTTGGTGTCATCTGCAAACTTACTAACTGTACCTCTTATGCTTGCATCCAAATTATTTATGTAAATGACATAAAGTAGAGGGCCCAGCACCGATCCTTGTGGCACTCCACTAGTCACAGGCCTCCAGTCTGAAAAACAACCCTCCACCACTACCCTCTATCTGGACAAGTTGGACCCAAATGACTGTTTCTGTGCTGTACATCTCTATGACTCTATATCACTGCTGCCAGCAAACAACAATGTTAATCTTGAGTTTGAGATCCTGATCCTCATATACTCTTTTTTCCCAGTTGATTGAGCTGACATTGTTGGTGACAATGAATTTCATCGTCAATATCTAAGATGGCGGTGGAGCAGTGCTTTTCTTTTCTTTCTGGTTCTCACTCACCTATGCTCGGATGAGTGTGAGCCAGTGCAGACCTAGAGGAGAACAAGCAGGGACCTGGAGTGGGCCAAGCGAGGAACTGGAGCAGGCCGAGAATGGACCTGGAGTGGATTGAGGGGGAACCTGGAGTGAGTCAAGTGTGGACCTGGAGTGGTTTGAGGGTGAACCTGGAGCAGGCTGAGGATGGACCAAGAGTAGTTTGAGGGGGAATCTGGAGAGGGCTGAGGGTGGACCTGGAGTGGTTTGAGGGGGAACGTGGAGCAAGCTGAGTGGGGACGTGGAGTGGATTGAGGGGGAACCTAGAGTGGGCCACGGGTGGATCTGGAGTGGTTTGAGGGTGAACCTGGAGCAGCTTAAGGGGGTACCTGGAACAGGCCGAGGGTGGACCTAGAGTGGTTTGAGGGGGAATTTGGAACAGGCCGTGGGTGAGCCTAGAGTGGATTAAGGGGGTACCTGGAACAGGCCAAGGGTGGACCTGGAGTGGTTTGAGGGGGAACTTGGAACAGGCCGGAGGTGAACCTGGAGTGGATTAAGGGGGTACTTGGAACAGGCCAAGCGTGGACCTGGAGTGGTTTGAGGGAGAACCTGGAACGGGCTGAGCCAGGACATGGAGCAGGCCGAGTGCAGATTTCAATCAGGCCCAGTGCACAGTCAGTCCAGAATGGACCTTGAGCGGGCCCAGCACCAAGCAATGTGACTGCGATGTTGTTGGATCCAGCGCAGGTGGTGACAGGACAGTGGCGGAGGGGAATCGGCCCACCAGCAAAAGATGGCACCTGAGAATCAACAACTTTGACATTGGTTGGGTCCAGTGTAAACGGTGGCAGAAGAGATGTGGCAGCAAAGACTTTGTTGATAATGATGAGCTGGCTCAAGTCTGATGGACTCTTTTTTAAGATTTATTTTTCTATTCTTTTTTCCCCTTATGCTTAAATTATTCAACCAAGACTCTGACTTGAACATCCTCGTCTGCCTCTATATCTCTGGAGCATTCGGAAATTCGGAAATTCTGAAACACAGCAGAGTATCACTCTCAGCATGGCTGTAAAACGTCATAGGGCAATATTTTTGACAGAGGAGAAGGTGATGCTGAAGATCAGAGTCGAGAGTATGGTGTAGGAAAAACGCAGCAGGTCAGACATCATCCGAGGAGCAGGAGAATCAACATTTTGGGCAAAAGCCCTTCATCAGACGGTTAGGGGAAATCAATCAGATGGATGATAGTCAATCAGAAGTGGATAGAGTTGTTCAAGATAGGGGCAACTAAGGGGGGAGATGACCACAGGTCAGGGAACACAAAGCCCTCGTAAGTTAGTAATGATGTTGTCATTGTCTATATGAAACAGAACAAATTATTACATTCAGAACAGTGCTACACCAATATTTTGCGTTAATTCAATATCAACAGGACATCAAGACATCAGGACATCAATGCTGCTTGCAAATTATTCTGGACAATAAAATGACAACCGACATGATTGTTTCTCTGAACAATAGCAGCAGTCTGACCTCTTGTGGAGAGTGCGTGAAATTTTGTAAAAATAATCAAGAGTTGTAATGTCAAATATTAGAAGTTCTAGCGTAAACAAATTTCAAGAATTTTATTTTATGTGATTTCCAGATTATGTTTACTAAATTTTAGAATTTTCCTAAATAAATGTACATTAGTAATATTGTACAGCTTGAAGGGTTTTCTGAAGTCAATACGACTGAAACCATCATCTTTATGTGGCTTAACCATTGACTCCAATCTTTTCTGTGGCACCTGTCCAAAAGCTTCCAAATTGTTGTATTTTTCTGTGTCTGATTATACCCATGATTTGGAGGTGTCAGTGTTGGACTGGGGTGGACAAAGTTAAAAATTACACAACACCATGTTATAGTCCGACAGGTTTATTTGGAAGCACTGGCTTTCCAAGCGCTGCTCCTTCATCAGGTGATTCCTCAACTGTGTGATTTTTAACTATACTCAGGATGCATAAGAGGCCAGTTCGCAACTCCTGGAATAGCTCTCCTCCAAATCCTGTAGCTGAAACAGCAGCTGCTATCTTGGTTGGAAAAGTTGTATTGTAATGGATTATATGAACATCATAATTCTCTTGATCCTCTGTGAAGCATGCTTTTGGTGTGGGTTCCAACACCTTCCTTGAACCTTTTTAAGGAGTTGCAGTAGTTGCCAACTGAGACAAAATTTCCACCAACTCATTTAGATTCTAGACCGACTTTGGACTGGGAGACAAAGGCTTTCATCAACTGAGGATTCCCAATATACCTTCGTGGTTAACAATGTATTCCAAGAACTGAATAGATTGGTTGGAGAAATGAGACTTGTTGTTAAGTGTGATTTAAGTCTGCATACACGCTCTGATCATGGTCTTGAACTGGTTCTCATGTATCGACTTGGCATTCGATTCCATGAAGATTTAAAAAATGTTTCGACATAGCGTATTGTAAAATCTCTGAGCAATGCAACCTGTTAGCAGCTTTGGGGCTATTAGCTCTCCTTCTCCAGGAAGCTGCTGTTGTAGGGCACCTCTCACCATGTCCAAACTATGATTCAGTGACACACTTTTCTTCATTGACGACTGCATCCAGGGCTTCTTCTGGCAGGTTCTTTCTTGAACTCTTCCCTGCTGATGGTGCTGTATGAGCAGATGACTTCAAGCTGAGTCTGAATCTCCCACAGCTCACATGTATTGGATGAGCAGTCAAACCAAATCCATATGGCAGCTCACCGCAATACATGACCATGTCAAGTCACTATTCTGTATGTGCTGAGGCTCAAGACGAAGGTTACTACCTCTAAATGCAGGAAAATACATGGCTTGTTTGGTGTCGTGTGATTGAGGAAAACCACATCCTAGTCTAAATAATAGAATCCCTGGTAGTTAACAAGATGCAGTATATTGCTGGTTAGCAGCTGATTACAGGTTACGTTAACATGATAGACATTGTTACAAAGAATTTGAGAAGAACCCAGATGTTAGGTCTCACTCCTTTGATATCCAAAGCTGTTGTTCCTGAAGGCTATGTGACTTCATTATCGTGGTAGTGCTTATGGTACTCAGTATTAACTCTTTCAAGCCCATATGCGACATCGAGGAGAAAGTGAGGTCTGCAGATGCTGGAGATCAGAGCTGGAAATGTGTTGCTGGAAAAGCGCAGCAGGTCAGGCAGCATCCAAGGAACAGAAAATTCGATGTTTTATGCCCGAAACGTCGAATTTCCTGTTCCTTGGATGCTGCCTGACCATATGCGACATCATCTGATTCAGCCTGAATTTAAATCAATGACTCAGAATGTGTTACATTCTAGACAATTCCACATTCTAACGACCACTTAAGAGAACAAAAACTTCTCCTGACATCCGTCGTAAAGGGGAGACTTCTTATTCTTAAACCATGTTCCACGGGAGGAAACACCCATCCTATTAGTGCCCTCAAGATGTTACGTGTTTCAATGAGATTCCCTCTCATTCTTCTAAACTCTCACCTTGTTCTACCTTTCTTCTTTTTTATTCCTTCACTGGAAGAGGACATCGCTGGCTAGGCCAGCATTTATTGCTCATCCAAGAGAGCAATTAAGAGTTAACCACATTGCTGTGGGTCTGGAGTCACAGTAATCATGGCAGTCCTTCCCTAAAGTACATTAGTGAATCAGATGATATTTTTCCCCAAAAAAAATCAGCAATGCATTCCTGGTCATCATTAGACTCTTTAATTACAGATATTTATTTAATTCTATTTCTATTCTGCCATGGTGTGATTCAAATCCGGCTCCCCAGAACATTTTCTGGATCCCTAGATTAACAGTCCAACGATAATACTACTAGCCAATGGCTTACGCTTAATACCTTCCCTTTCTTAATATGATAGCTCCTTAGACGATCAGAAGTAACCTTCTCTGAACTGCTTCTAAAGCAATTATCTAAAGTAGGATCAAAACTGTTCTGAGCACTCCAGTTGTTGACTCACAAATGCCCTGTATGAGCTGCAGTGAAACTTCCCCACATGTATATTCCATTTCCCTTGACACTTTTATGTAAATGTAATAATGGAATGGAATAATTAAAAATAAAAATTACATACAAACACAAGTGAAGCATCACAAAGTAGCGCTCAAATGGGAACCATGGCAATGATGTCTCAATTAAGACTTGAAAGTGCTTTGTGTCATGTGTTTCTTAAGGTAACAAGATAAGAGCGGACAAGAAAGCAGTGCAACACCTATATTGTAACTCGCATCAAATCCCACTCTCCATCACCTCTGTGTTTGCTCCTGATCTGGCAAAGCTTCAATGTTATAATTTTACAATTCCCTCAAGGCCTTTCCTCTCCCTTGCGTGATCTGTTCCAGTCCTACAACAAACCGCTTAACATCAATAAAGTAACGGGGGGGTGGGTCCAATATGCTTTTTCTCAGGCTTTGTCAATTTATGCTGCCAAATTGAAAACTTTGTCCATGTGCATCCCCAGGTCTCCTTGCTTTTGGAGCCTCTTTAAAATACTACCATTTAATTCCGATTATGGAATTGTTATAGAAGACCATTCAATCCCTTGTCCGTATGCTTTTCATTGCTTTCCCTAAATTACACTAACTATAATTAAAGGGTGCTTGTGTATTATATATAGTTGACTTATTGAAAAATCATGATGCCAATTCAAATCAAACAAGTAATCATAATTTATTAAATAATTATAAATAGTAAAACTAAACATAACTCAATAATGAATATATCAGTACATAAATAATTACAACAGGTTGCAAAATGCTCGTTTCTTTAACTTACAGAATAAGAGTGAAAGGTCCACTGTACTTTGGAATTTGTATAACCTCCAATGGATCATGTGTTGTCAGGCTTGGTTCAATAAATTCTCGCATACCATTCATGAGAATTATAAAGTAGCAGATTGGGCTGTCTCATAGCCTTTGTTGCATTTGAAAGTTAACAACTGAAAGGGTTAACTGGCACAAGAGAAGATCCACCCATCAGGAGATCAAGTACTGTTCCTGGGAAGAATAAATTTTCCAGTGCGATTTCTATTTTACTCAAAGGTTATGTGTACCTAAAAACTGAAAGAACTACAAATGCTGTAAATCAGAAGCAAAAACAGAAATTGCTGGAAGAGCTCAGCAGTTCTGGCAGCAACTGTGGAGAAAGATCAGAGTAAACGTTTCATGTCCAGTGGCCCTTCCTCTGAACAGGTGTGTGTTCATACTCTTACATCCAGCCTGACGTTTCAAAAGAGACTCTCATGAGCTCAAATGTAATATCATTAGCTATTAACTAATAAATAACCATATACTGAGCAACAACAACTGAACCTCACTTCTGACAAATATTTGGTGTGGACATTTCTTCTCATTTAGGAATCAATAACTTAAACTAATAGCAATAAGAAGGATTGAGTCATAGAGTTTTTATAGCACAGGATCAGGGCCTTCAGCTCATCATGTTCATCAGACATCACTCTATTCTAATCCCATTTTCCAGCACTGAAGCTACCCAGAGCAGCTCAGATGGTACCTGTAAGCATAACCACAACATACACCAGTCTATTTGCCAATGGTTTCTTTTATGTAATTAATAATATCTTACCATTCCCCAGGACATAACTGTTGTCCCCAAGAGGGCTGCAAATCTAGCAGGGATGGTTCTGGAGTCTACGTGAGGTGGAGATTGATAACCAGGCAGACCATAAATATATTTTATTGTTTGTTTCAATTTGTTCAGTTTTATCCATTGAAAATATTGACAAAGATTGGATGGCAAGGGTGTGCAGGTCTGGGCTTTTTTCCAATCAATCTGTTTGGGTATGTTATTACTCCAATCTGGAGGTGGGACCTCAACCCAGGCCTCCTGACTCAGAGATAAGCTCTTAACTTTCTTTCAAAACATGCTTCCAGACTGGCCCAGCTTCTCCAGTAATTTGCTTTTGCTTGAGGGATGACATTAAGTTTATAAAATCATGAGGGGCTTGGATAGGGTAAATACCCATTCTTTTCCCCCGGAATGGGAGAATTCCAGAATTAGAGGTCATAGTTTTAGGGTGAGAGGGGAAAAATTTATAAGGAACGTAAGGGGCAACTTTTTCATGCAGAAGGTGGTGCGTGTATGGAATGAAGAAATGGTGGAGGCTGGTAAGAGGCGTCTGGATGGGTATATGACTAGGAAAGGTTTAGAGGAATATGAGCCAAATTTTGGCAAATGGGCCTAGATTAATTTATGATATCTGGTCATCGTGGGTGAGTTGGCCAAAGGGTCTGTTTCCATGCTGCACATCTCTATGACTCTGTGACTCACTTTTCTAAATGGAGATAAAAGTCATTACTCTAAAGTGCAGAGTGACTTGTGAGTTCCAGTCAGGAATCTCTCAATGTAAACTTGCAGATTGAGTCAGTAGTTAAGAAGGCAAATGCAATGATGGCATTTGAGAGGACTTGCATATAAAGTATATTAAAGTACTTCTTAGTCTGTATAAGGCTCTGGATAAACCACATTTGGAGTGCGCAGTTTTGGGCCTTATATCTTAGAAAGGATGTACTGGCCCTGGAGCATGTTCAATGGAGGTTCAGAGAATGGTCCCAGGAATGAAAAGCTTGGCATACGAGGAATATTTGAGGACTCTGGGTTTATACTCAATGGAGTTTAGAAGGAAGGGGGATCTAATTGAAACATACAGACAACCGAATGTTGAGAAATGTTTCTATTGGTCAGACAGGCTAGGATCTGAGACAGTAGCCTTAGAGTAAAAAGGTTGGAGATAATGAGAAACATGTTCAGCTAGGGAGTGCTTAATCTCTGGAATTCATTGCCACAGAAAACTGTGGAAGCCAGGTCATTAAGTGTATTTAAGACTGGGACAGATAGGTTCTTGAGTATCAATGGTTCCGGGGTGGGGAGACAATGAGTGAATGGGGTTGAGAAACATATCAGCCAGGAGTGAATGGCAGAACAGACTCGATGGACTGAATGGCCTAACTTATGGTCTCAGGGCTCTACAAAAGCCCTTCCACCTCTTTCCTTCATCAACCTGCAAATACAAGGCAAGGTTGGCCTCCTGGCTCAGAGATAGAAACACTATCACTGCGTCACAGGAGACAGGGAGGCGGCACCGCCCTGTCACGTGACACATGCTCCCGTGCGACGCCAAAATTAACAATCCACCTGTAAACATCGTTTCTGCTGTGGTGCGCATGCGTGGACAACGGCGCCGCCAGTGACACACGTGGCCGTGCGTGAGCTCTACGTGATGCCGTCAGTGCCAGGGACGGCGCGTTACCGCTTCGGCGCGCACGACCGGTATCGCTCCGTCCCTTGCCGGGCGCCTGCGCACAGCTGGCGGGGAGCGCGAGGGGCGGCCGTTTGGTTGAGGGGGGCGGGGCGAGGTGGGGAGTGCGCGTGCGCCGGAGCGAGGGCCCAGGGGAGTCGCTTTGGAGATAACCTGCTGCCTTCCTCCCTCCATCCCCAGCCCACCGAGCCCAAGCTACCCCTCGGTGTCCGCTACCACCACCTTAGGCCCCCTGAGACATCCCCTCACCTGGCCCACACCTGCCCCTCCGGGCACTGCAGCGACCCCGACACCCCCACTCGGCCCATCGTCGGCGCACTTGCCCCCCCCCCCCCCCCTCTTGTTTCCTCGGTCTGTCCACCGCCCAGACCTTTGGGTGAGAACCGGAGAGCAGGTCAGTCTGTCCGGGAGCAGTCTGTTCGTGTTCGAGCTGCTGATGGGGGCGGGAGGGTAGTCGGTCGGGGCTCAGCCTTCCCCGGATCCCCTCGGGGCTGGGGCGGGGGGCGTTGCTGTGGGAAGTAGGGGGTTTGGTGTGAAACCTGAGTACTCCGGGCAAGGCCCCACGGGGGTGTCTATGTGTAACCGGCAGGTAATGGGAGAGGAGACAGCTGTGTGCAGCATCTCCAGGTACAAATGTGTTGCTGGTCAAAGCACAGCAGGTTAGGCAGCATCTCAGGAATAGAGAATTCGACGTTTCGAGCATAAGCCCTTCATCAGGAATAAGAGAGAGAGAGCCAAGCCGGCTGAGATAAAAGGTAGGGAGGAGGGACTAGGGGGAGGGGCGATGGAGGTGGGATAGGTGGAAGGAGGTCAAGGTGAGGGTGATAGGCCGGAGTGGGGTGGGGGCGGAGAGGTCAGGAAGAGGATTGCAGGTTAGGAGGGCGGTGCTGAGTTGAGGGAACCGACTGAGACAAGGTGGGGGGAGGGGAAATGAGGAAGCTGGAGAAATCTGAATTCATACCTTGTGGTTGGAGGGTTCCCAGGCGGAAGATGAGGCGCTCCTCCTCCAGCCGTCGTGTAGTTGTGTTCTGCCGGTGGAGGAGTCCAAGGACCTGCATGTCCTCGGTGGAGTGGGAGGGGGAGTTAAAGTGTTGAGCCACGGGGTGATTGGGTTGGTTGGTTCGGGCGGCCCAGAGGTGTTCTCTGAAGCGTTCCGCAAGTAAGCGGCCTGTCTCACCAATATAGAGGAGGCCACATCGGGTGCAGCGGATGCAATAGATGATGTGTGTGGAGGTACAGGTGAACTTGTGGCGGATATGGAAGGATCCCTTGGGGCCTTGGAGGGAAGTGAGTGTGGAGGTGTGGGCGCATGTTTTACATTTCCTGCGGTTGCAGGGGAAGGTGCCGGGGGTGGAGGTTGGGTTGGTGGGGGGTGTGGATCTGACAAGGGAGTCACGAAGGGAGTGGTCCTTGCGGAACGCTGATAGGGGAGGGAAATATATCCTTGGTGGTGGGGTCCGTTTGGAGGTGGCGGAAATGGCGGCGGATAATACGTTGTATGCGCAGGTTGGTGGGGTGGTAGGTGAGAACCAGTGGGGTTCTGTCTTGGTGGCGGTTGGAGGAGCGGGGCTCAAGGGCGGAGGAGCGGGAAGTGGAGGAGATGCGGTGGAGGGCATCGTCGATCACGTCTGGGGGGAATCTGCGGTCCTTGAAGAAGGAGGCCATCTGGGTTGTGCGGTGTTGGAATTGGTCCTCCTGGGAGCAGATGCGGCGGAGACGAAGGAATTGGGAATATGGGATGGCGTTTTTACAGGGGGCAGGGTGGGAGGAGGTGTAGTCCAGGTAGCTGTGGGAGTCAGTCGGTTTATAATAGATGTCTGTGTTGAGTCGGTCGCCCGAGATAGAAATGGAAAGGTCTAGGAAGGGGAGGGAGGAGTCTGAGACAGTCCAGGTGAATTTCAGGTCGGGATGGAAGGTGTTAGTAAAGTTGATGAACTGTTCAACCTCCTCGTGGGAGCACGAGGCAGCGCCGATACAGTCATCGATGTAGCGGAGGAAAAGGTGGGGGGTGGTGCCAGTGTAGTTGCGGAAGATGGACTGTTCCACATATCCTACGAAGAGGCAGGCATAGCTGGGGCCCATGCGGGTGCCCATGGCAACTCCTTTAGTTTGGAGGAAGTGGGAGGATTGAAAAGAGAAGTTATTCAGGGTGAGGACCAGTTCAGTCAGTCGAAGGAGGGTGTCAGTGGAAGGGTACTGGTTAGTGCGGCGGGAAAGGAAGAAGCGGAGGGCTTTGAGTCCTTCGTGATGGGGGATGGAGGTGTACAGGGACTGGATGTCCATAGTGAAAATAAGGCGTTGGGGACCGGGGAAGCGAAAATCCTGGAGGAGGTGGAGGGCGTGGGTGGTGTCCCGAACGTAGGTGGGGAGTTCTTGGACTAAAGGGGACAGGACCGTGTCGAGGTATTGGGAGATGAGTTCGGTGGGGCAGGAGCAGGCTGAGACAATGGGTCGGCCGGGGCAGGCAGGTTTGTGGATTTTGGGCAGGAGGTAGAAACGGGCGGTGCGGGGTTGTGGGACTATGAGGTTGGAGGCGGTGGATGGGAGATCCCCTGAGGTGATGAGGTCCTGGATGGTCTGGGAGATGATGGTTTGGTGGTGGGAGGTGGGGTCGTGGTCAAGGGGGCGATAAGAGGAGGCGTCCGCGAGCTGGCGTTTGGCTTCAGCGGTGTACAGGTCAGTGCGCCAAACTACCACCGCGCCTCCCTTGTCTGCGGGTTTGATGGTGAGGTTGGGATTGGAGCGGAGGGAGTGGAGGGCTGCACGTTCTGAGGGTGAGAGGTTGGAGTGGGTGAGAGGGGTGGACAGGTTGAGTCGGTTGATGTCACGGCGGCAGTTGCTCCAGGTAGACCAGCTTTGTTTACGGAGGGGTCTGAGTGACTCGGTTTGGAAGGATGAGTGCAGGAAAGAGAGAGGCACCAGATGCCAGGAGGATCCACAGCAGTGGATATTTTCTGTGGATTTTTTTTTGTTAAATCAGTGCATCGCTTTGGTCATCCCGCTGCTGCCCCTATGCCACTGCCTGCCTGCTGTCTCCCTGCCCATTCCACCACAACAAAACTTGATTTTGATTTATTGTTGTCACATGTACCTAAGTATAGTGAAAAGTTTTGTTTTGCGTGCACCAGAGGCAGTTCATAATGTACGAGGACACGCAGAGAGAGGCATACAAAGTTACGGCTGCACAGAAGGTGTATTAAAGCAAGGCCAGCGTTTGATTTGAAAGCTCTATTCAGCAGAGTCTAATGACAGGGGGAAGAAACTGTTCTTGAACCTATCGGTATGTGTTTAAGGTTTTATATCTTTTGCCTGACAGAAGAGATCATAACCAGGGTGGGAGGCACCTTTGATGTTGGCTGCCTTTCTGCAGCAACAAGAAGTGTAGGTGGAGTCGATGGATGGGAGTTTGGCTTGCATGATAGTCTGGCCTGTGTTCACAACTTTCTGTCGTTTCTTATGGCCTTGCGCAGAGCAGTTGCTGTAGAAGCTGTGATGCATCCAGATAGGTTGCTTTCTATGGTGCATCTGTAAATGTTGGTGAGGGTACTTATGGGTGTACTGAATTTCCTTAGCCTCCTGAGGAAGAAGAGGCGTTGTTGTGCCTTGTTGACTGTCACATCCATGTGGGTGATCCAGGACAGCTTATTGGTCATTGTCACTCTGAGGAACTTGACTCCCAACCCTCTCCGCCCCAGTTGCATTAATGTAGTTAGGAGCGTACCCTTTTCCCTGCTTCCTGAAGTCAATGATCAGTCCTTTATTTTTGCTGACATTGAGGGAGAACTTGTTATCCTTGTTCCGTGTCGCCAAGTATTCTGTCTCCTTCCTCTGTTCTGCCTCATCATTGTTTGATATCCAGCCTAACACGGTGGTGGTGTCAACAAGCTTGTAGGTGGAGTTTGGATTAAAATTTGGCCACTCAGTCATGAGTGTACCGGGAATGTAGTAGGGGGCTATGTGCGCATCTTTTTGGGATGCTAATGTTGAGGATTGTCATGGAGGAGGAGTTGTTGTCTATCTTCACTGATTGTGGTTTATGGGTCAGGAAGATGATCTAGTTGCACAGGTCAGAGTGAGACATGGTCTCTGAGTTTGGAATTTAGTTTGGTTGGGACTAGAGTTTTGAAGGCATAGCTGTAGTCAATAGTTGAATCCCGCAGTAGGTATCTTTATCCAGATGTTCCAGGGATGAGTGTAGGGCTAGGGAAATGGCATCTGTTGTGGACTTTTGATTAGACTAGATTAGACTTAGTGTGGAAACAGGCCCTTCGGCCCAACAAGTCCACACCGACCCGCCGAAGCGCAACCCACCCATACCCCTACATTTACCCCTTACCTAACACTACGGGCAATTTAGCTTGGCCAATTCACCTGACCCGCACATCTTTGGACTGTGGGAGGAAACCGGAGCACCCGGAGGAAACCCACGCAGACACGGGGAGAATGTGCAAACTCCACACAGTCAGTCGCCTGAGTCGGGAATTGAACCCGGGTCTACAGGCGGTGAGGCAGCAGTGCTAACCACCGTGCCGCCCACATTGCCCACTTGTGTCCTGTAGGCAAATTGCAAACAATTGGGGTAGGCTGGGAGGCTAGAGTTGATGTCAGCCGTGACTACCATTTTGAAGCAATTTTTAATTATGGGGGTCAGAGCCACTGGTGATAGTAGTTGAAGTACGTTGCATATTTAGGCACTTGGATGCTAGTAATATGAAGGATATGTAGTTTAGTTTGATCTTAGAATGGAATAAAAGGTCAGCACAATATCGAGGGCTGAAAGGCCTGTACCGCACTGTGCTGTTTCCTTTGGAACTGGGATGATGGTGGTCATCTTGAAACAGGTGTGGACTTCAGATTGTAGTAAGGAGAGGTTAATAATGTCAGCAAATACTTCCACCGGCTGGTCCACACAGGATCTGAATGCATGCCTGGGGTCTCCATCTGGGCCAGTCGCTTTCCCTGGGTTCACTCTCAAGAAAGCTGATCTGATATCAGCAGCGGTGACTGAGGGAACAGGTGTGTCTAGGACTGTTGGGTCAGGTGACCCTGTTTCACTGGCATTCTGCTCAAACTGAGCATAAAAAGCGTTAAGTGCATCAGGGAGGGATGTGTTTTCATCAGCTATTCTGTTCTGCTTCATTTTGTATCCAATTATGTAAGCCATGCCACAGGCGGCAGGTGTCCAAGTGGTTAGTTTGGGTCTCTAACTTAGTCTGGTATTGCCTTTTGGCATCTCTGATGGCCTTCTGGAGGTCATTAGTAGGATTTCTGTAAAGATATGGGTGCCTGATTTGAGCACAGCATACCTGGTCTTCAGTAGGCTATAGGTTTCCTCCCCCTTCCATGGTTTCCGATTGCGGAATATATGGATTAACTCCTGTAGCGTGTCATTCTCTACACACTTGCTAAGGAAATCAATCACTGATCTGACTTTTCCCAGTCCATAGGCAACCAAAGATTCAGCTGTGTACTATCAAAGTGCTAGGGTTTTGTTAAATGAAATAGAGGCACTTCAGCCAATGTGGGTGGAGGGGCTGAAACTTGCAGCTTGTGTGTCAACAGTATTATGTATCTTTGCTGGCAGCGTCTTTCACTTGTGGTCACTTACACACTGGAAACTCCTCAGAGCGGTCTCCCACGAGCAGACCAGTGGAAATGCAGTGCAACAAACTTCTCTTAAGGAACATGGGACAAACAGTTAAAATAAGGAATAAGGCGTTAAAATAAGGAATAAGGCATTAAAATGGAAAACATTAGGTCAACATGGATTGCAGTTTGCATGGGATTGAGAATGGCGTTACACATTTCAACCAATATCACATTCCACCCATAAAGGTGAAGGGAAGATGCTTTGTGTGGTTGTTGGGAGAGTTTGAAGATGTTGGGAAATTAGCACTTAGAATAGGAAAGAACAGATTGGTAATGCACAGGTCTAGTGTTATTTTGTTAAAACACTGCTGACGACAGTGATTTTTTTTTAAAAAATGAATAATCCTGTTGGGTATTATTGGTAAGGTTTGTATTTAGTATCCCCCATTCCTTGTTGCCTTCTCTGTGTTTTCCTTAAAACTCCTTCAGACTTTCTATAATGTGATTTGTCGTGGATTGATACAAAGTATAACTGTAGTTGTTAATAAAAGGACCGAAAATATTGACAGCACTTGTGGAGAGAGAAACAGTATTAGTATTTCAGGTCTGTGATCTTTCATCAAAGTTGAATTCACTTGTAAAATTTTACCTAAAAAAAATTCGAAGTTCGCTGCTAATGAATGGTATGTGTTAAATTGATTAAATCAATTTGTGTGCAAAGGTATTGAAGGTAGAAAATATTTAATTACTTTGACTTTGTTATTCTGTGTGTTAAATAGAGTTCTGTCAAAAAGGTGCTGTATTTACTTTAGAACTTTTTAAAAAGTCTAATGATTGGTCCAGCAAAGCTTTTTAAATTTAATGTTTCCTAAAAAAAAAGTGCAGAATAAAAGGGATGAGATATTCTGATAGTTGTGTTTAAGTGATACCAAGTTTTAGAATTACAAATGAAAACAAAGACTGCAAAACTGAAATAAAAGAAAAAATTGTTAGACAACCAGTTCAATTCGCACGTTTATCGAGATAAAGGAATGGTTTATCTTGTTTCAGGTGCATGTATCATGGTGGTAAGTTTTCTCATTACTGATGCTAACTGATTTATTTCCAAGTTTTCAATATTTTCTCCATTTTTGTAATTTTTTTTAAACAGCCTCTAAATTGCAAAACGCAAAGAATGATCACATACTGTCACAGTTTTGAATCCAAGGAAGAGTGCAGTGAAAATTGAGAAAAACTTTGATCACAACTGTTTAGGAAAGAGGAAAAGCATATAGAGTGACACATTTGCAACTTTAGCCAGTTTCCTCAGACGATTCTGTCTTAATTATTCCAATAAATCAGGAATAAGCAAGCTTGTAAAGGATAGAAGATAAAGAAAGTTTGAGACTTGAAATGAAGAGGGATTCAATTTAGATGGAAGTTTTTCTCTTTTCTGCCCCATAGTGTATCCCCAGTGTGGGATTATGATTTTGGAATTGAATAGAGTCTAAAAGTGAGTAATTTTAATATTCTTGCATAGGAAATGAATTTCTTTGACAAGGCTAACGTTTGTTGCTCACCCCTAATTTCCCATAACCTGAATGATATGCTCTTCCGCTTCAGAGGGTAGTTAAGAAACAATCATATTGCTGTGGATCAGAAAGTGGGAGTAACAGATTTCCTTCCCTAAAAGACATTATTGAACCATTATAGTTTTTATGACAATCCGATTAGATAACGTGGTTTCCATTTAACCAACTTTTAATTTCGGAGGTTTGAGTTCAGATTTTATCATTTGCCTAGGTGGAATTCAAACCCATGTCCTCAGAACATTAATCTCTGGTATACTGTCTCTGAAACCAAGGAAAATGGGAGTTCCATTTGAAGTGTAAGGCATGGGTCTTGATAAGACAAGTAAAATTTAAATGTGTAGCTATACAAGGTAATAGTAATTGGATGAAGTGGCATGAGGTATTTTCTTAAAGAACCTGAAAATATATTTTTGATAGCATTAAAAGTCATGAACTAACTTATTTTAAGGGTAACATAGATAAACCTTTGAAGTTGGTGAAGACACTGAGCTGTGAGAGACTAGGAAGGGTAGTTTCGTATTGTGCTGGAATTTTACTGGAACAGTGGACCCAATAACAATCTTCTCGAATATAAACCTCTGTCTTCTGCGGAAGGATTAAACTATTGTGCTACAAGAGGGTTGTGGATTATGTGCAGTTAGGATTTGTAGTATAAAGTAAATTGATGATCAGTAAAATATCAGTTCAAATGCTCAGTGTAGATAGTCTCCTTTACTGAGAAGTGGGTAAAAACAATGACTGCAGATGCTGAAACCAGAGTCTGGATTAGTGTGGTGCTGGAAAAGTACAGCAGTTCAGACGGCATCCGAGGAGCAGGGAATTCGATGTTTCGGGCAAAAGCCCTTCATCATGTTAGAAACAAAATCAATGAAATTTAGACAAGACCACCAAAACTGGAAACAAGGCAATTTATTATGAACTTGCAAGCACGGGCCTCAATTGCATAAGCAAATGAAGCAAATTAGAACTTAGGTTAGTGTCCAGTTATACCCTTTGAGCTGAGTGAGGTCTTCTCTCCAGACTCCTAATTACCCAATCTCTCTTACTATTTCACCTCTACCCATCTATGCTCCACGCCTTTCCAAGTTGGCAATTTCCTCCTTGCACGTGCCGTCGTAAGGCTCAACTCTTATCTCGATGTTCCCCTTTGTAACTACTTTCATTATCCATAGGTACATTCCATTCTTGTACATACATCTTAACAATGTATCTTTTTCGTGCTTCGCCTATATGTTTCAGTAATCTTAGCTTTTTGCTGAAACTGTTGTTTTAAATATTATGGTAAAAGGAATTATTTTCTTTAATAAATCTATATTAAAGTTAGTACTTTAATTATCCATAATTATGCATTGAAAAATAGAGATACTCTTCCCTAAATACTGCAGAGTTAATAGTTCTCTTGCTGTACCCCTTTTCTGTATGCTTTTTCTAAATCTGCAAAAACAACACTTAACCCCATTTCTAACAATTAGGGAAGAGAAGTTCTGTCCTTTACTGAGAAGTGACAGAGCGGAAGCAGAAAGCCCTGGAATATGCCGGAGTTAATGAAAAAAATAGTCTTTGAATGTGCTACTAATTGCAACACTGATAGAGGATAATGATTAACAAAGTTGATGCACTGCCAGTTTTTGACACTGTATTTTTAAAGAGTGGAAAATGTAAAGATACATCATGGTGCTGCTTTATGCCAGAGATTTGAAATGATAAAAGGCAATTGAAGAACACGTTTCTATTATGACCTGGACAGAGCAGAGGACTTCTTTTTGTCCACTTTTTTATTTACAGACATTCAACAGGAAGCATGCACAGCTTGCCTATTCCAACCAGATGGCACAGATCTACCAGAGTCACTCCATTCACCAGGACCTCACCACTATCAGCTTTTCACAGTGCAAGTTAAAATGTTTACACAAAAACAGAACATTGGTGGAAAAGCTCAGCAGGTCTGGCAGCATCTACAAGTTGCAAGATGGCAGCAGAGCGAGACTCTCCAACCAGAGCATCTCTCCTCACCAGTTCCTTTTCCTTTCTCTTTCTTTTTGTCCCCTGAGCAGTTTTTCTTACCCCCAACCAACTTTTAATTTATTAAGCTACCCCGAATGGAGGGAATGAGACCAGCCTGGTGTGGGAGATGAGTCCAAGACCAGGCCAGTGCGGGAAGCAAATTCTGACCGACCCCGGAGTTGGAGTAGACCAAGGCTGGGCCAACCTTTTGAGTCGAGTCCTGGAAGCAAGTTGGATCCAGAGCAGGAGCAGAGCAAGCATGGGCTGAGTCCTGGAACCCAACCATGGCTGGGGGAGCAGAGTGAGCTTGGGTCGAGCTGGGAGACAAATCATGGTCTGGAGCCCGGAGTGGGAGCAAAGTGAGACCAGGCCAGCTGGGGGGACAAGTCCTGGAGATACGTTCGGGACAGCAGTCATCACATGGAGGCAGCAAGGCCTTGTGTTCTGAAGTCCAGTGGGCACGGACTCCGTGAAAAAGGATTATAATTAAAGTACTTTAAAGATATTTTTTAAACTCGTCTTTTTTTTTAAAACTACTTCATATGTGTAACAGCACTTAAAGTATGTGTACCTAAGATGGCACCAAGAGGTGACATTACAAACTTTTCACTGCACTTAAATGAGCACAAGTGACAATAAAAGCTGTTTTAATTCTAAGATAAAAAGAAATGTTTCAATTTTATGAACTTCCTTTATGAATTTTAGTGACTGAGGTGGTAACAAAAATCTCAATGAATTTTGACAAAGCACAAAGATAGAACTGTTCAGAGTTGCCTGTGAAAATAAGAATTTAGCTACTGTTTTCATGCTGTTCAGGTTTGTGTTTAGCCCTTGCTTAATGTGTTTATCATCTCACACCACACACACTTCAGTTGTTAACACACCTTTATTTTTTGATTTACTATCTGGAATTTTACTTAGTCATACTGGCTGTTTGACTAAAATAAACTAGAGCTAAAAATGTGTTGCTGGAAAAGCGCAGCAGGTCAGGTAGCATCCAAGGAGCAGGAGAATCGACATTTCGGGCATGAGCCCTTCTTCGGGAATGAGGAGAGTGTGCCAAGCAGGCTAAGATAAAAGGTAGGGAGGAGGGACGTTGGAAATGCGATAGGTGGAAGGCGGTTACGGTGAGGATGATAGGCTGGAGTGTGTGTGGGGGCGGAGAGGTCAGGAAGAAGATTGCAGGTTAGGAAGGTGGTGCTGAGTTCGAGGTTTGGGACTGAGACAAGGTGGGGGGAGGGGAAATGAGGAAACTGGAGAAATCTGAGTTCATCCCTTGTGGTTGGTAAATAAACTGGAATACTCATTTTGACTGGATGCCAAATATCAACTTGACACAGAGTACATGGAAAACAATTTTTACCATCAAAGAACAGAAAATGATCAATAAAATTCTTGAGATTTTTGTTCGATCAAATTAGTGATGAATTTTTAGTTGTTTTAAAAATCTAAAATGGTGTAGTCTCTCTTGGTATTAAAATGATTTGTCTTGTCTATTGAGAACTGTTGCTGAAAGGAAATTGAATTATTTGCTTGTACCATTGCTTTAGATTATCTGAAATACTGTGGTCCACTTTGTATGGACAGGGTAATGTGTGTGTGTGTCTTCCCAGACAATCTTTTGGTTTGCCCTCCAGGATTATTTCTGACATCATCTGCTAATCTTAAAAATTGGGGAATGTTTCTTCCAAGAGAAGAATCCTTCTGTCCATTCAGTAATTTTTGAGCATGCATTGATGGTATGACTATAATATTTTCCTTAATTCCATTATAATTTACAGTCGTCAGTAACTGTTCACAATTAAGTTACTCTAATTTGCAATGAAACAAACCAAAATATGTAGCACCTAGTAGTGTCCCTACCTCTGGGCTAGGAGTTTGCATTCAAGTTTCACCTACTACAGAGCTATTTAATAATGTGTCCAATTAGGGTAATTAAAAAATGGAAAAAAGAACAAAATAGCTTGCAGCATTTTTTTAAGCAAAATGCAAACATTTTTAGCAAAAGAACTTTTAGTATGTAGATTAAGGGTGACATGTATTACATTGTGTAGAACTGTATTAGTTCTAGTTTGATTGCTAACAATGGGGGTCTTAGTTTATTGCTGAGAAATGATGCAATACCCAACAGACAGCACACAGCACTTTCTGTTTGGTACTTGCCATGCATGCAAACCAATCCATATGTGCAAGAAATAATCAAACTTGTAGGTATGCTAAATTAAAGCAAAGAACTGCAGATGCTGTAAATTTGAAAGAAAAACAGAAATTGCTGAAGACACTCAGCATGTCTAGTAGCATCTGTGGAGAGAAAGCAAAGCTAGCATTTAGAGTCCAGCGATCCTTCTTTAGAACTGTTTCAAAGAAGGGTCACTGGACTGCTAAGTCTGCTTTCTCTCCACAAATGCTGCCAGACCGCAGTTTCTCCGGAAATTTCTGTTTCTCTTTCTAACATGTGCTGTTTGCTTGATATGGATTTGGAGGGACATCTGTGTCTTATACTGAGGCACATAAACGCAAAGAATAGAAGCAAGTTGCCAACTACTGAGTGTCCTTGATAAGTATGTACCTGTCAGGCAGGGAGGAAAGAGTCGTGTGAGAGAGCCATGGTTTAATAAGAAATTGGAATCCCTTGTTAAAGGGAAGAGGGTGGCCTATGTAAAGATGAGGCGTGAAGGTTCAATTGGGGCGATTGAGAGTTATAAGGTAGCCAGGAAGGATCTAAAGAGAGAGCTCAGAGCAGCAAGGAGGGGCATGAAAAGTCCTTGGTTGATAGGATTAGGGAAAACCCAAAGGCTTTCTATAGGTATGTCAGGAATAAAAGAATGACTAGGGTAGGAATGGGTCCCGTCAAGGATAGTAGTGGGAAGTTGCGTGTGGAGGCTGAAGAAATTGGGGAGACACTGAATGAATACTTTTTGTCAGTATTCACTCAGGAACAGGACATTGTTGCCGATGTGAATATTGAGTCACAATTAATTAGAATGGATGGCTTTGAGATATGTAGGGAAGAGATGTTGGAAATTCTGGAAAGGGTGAATGTAGATAAGTCCCCTGGGCCTGAAGGCATTTATCCTAGGATTCTCTGGGAAGCAAGGGAGGAGATTGCAGAGCCATTGGCCTTGATTTTTATGTCCTCGTTGTCTACAGGAATAGTGCCAGAAGACTGGTGAATAGCAAATGTGGTTCCCTTGTTCAAGAAGGGGAGTAGGGATAACCCTAGTAACTATAGGCCGGTGAGTCTTACCTCTGTTGTGCGCAAAGTCTTAGAGAGAATTCTAAGGGATAGGATTTATGAACATCTGGATAGGAATAATGTGATCAAGGATAGTAGCATGGTTTTGTGAAGGGCCGGTCGTGCCTCACAAACCTTATTGAATTCTTTGAGAAGGTGACTAATGAGGTGGACGAGATAAAGCGGTAGATGTGGTGTATATGGATTTTAGTAAGGCGTTTGATAAGGTTCCCCATGGTAGGCTACTGCAAAAAATATGGAGGTATGGCATTGAGGGGGAGTTGGAGGTTTGGATTAGGAATTGGCTGGCTGGAAGAAGACAGAGGGTAGTAGTTGATGGTAAAGGTTCATCTTGGAGTGCAGTTACCAGCAGTGTTCCGCAAGGATCTGTTTTGGCATATGGTGTACTGGCTTTTATTGGTAGAGGAATTGAGTTCCGGAGTCCTGAGGTCATGTTGCAGTTGGATAAGACTCTGGTGCGGCCGCATCTGGAGTATTGTGTGCAGTTTTGGTCGCCATACTATAGGAAGGATGTGGAGGCACTGGAACGGGTGCAGAGGAGGTTTACCAGGATGTTGCCTGGTATGGTAGGAAGATCGTATGAGGAAAGGCTGAGGCACTTGGGGCTGTTTTCATTGGAGAAAAGAAGGTTTAGGGGTGACTTGATAGGGGTGTACAAGATGATTAGGGATTTAGATAGGGTTGATCATGAGAACCTTTTTCCACGTATGGAGTCAGCTATTACGAGGGGGCATAGCTTTAAATTAAGGGGTGGTAGGTATAGGACTGATGTTAGGGGTAGGTTCTTTACTCAGCGAGTCCTGAGTTCATGGAATGCCCTGCCAGTAACAGTGGTGGACTCTCCCTCTTTATGGGCATTTAAACGGACATTGGATAGGCATATGGAGGAAAGTGGGCTAGTGTAGGTTAGGTGGGCTTGGATCGGCGCAAAATCGAGGGCCGAAGGGCCTGTACTGCGCTGTATTTTTCTACGTTCTATGTTCTAAGTTGGCCCTCGTATCTGTTCTTTCTTTCAAAGATAATGATAAAAGATTATTAGTTCAAAATCCGCAGTGTAACTAAAAGCTCATCTTGTCTGCTTTGATGTAGCATTTTTTTTGAAGAGGAGGAGCAAGGAGTTCTCGTCATGTCTGAAAGTTGTTCATATGTGAGCCAAGCCTCATGGGCGTCATGTTTGTGTTCTCCCTGGAGAACAATGAGTTCTTAATTTAAAGGAAGAGCAGGTAATTTTGTTGGTTGCAACATCCTGCCCCTTCACATTGGAGCTTAGGCAAAATACATGAACAAAATATCTGACTTGAAGACAGGAATTTTTAGAAAATAACAGAATTGTTTAATTTTATGAAATTTAACCTGTAAAAGATTTGAGTATTAAAGTGAACTGAAGGTGATCCAATGCTATGCAATTAGGAAAATCTTACCAACTGCTTCCCAGAGGAAATACTTCAACTTTATTAGTGAGAAGATTCAAATAACTTTTACATCTGGTGAATCAATTTTCAATATATTACGTACTTTTTAATAACCAAAGCATATTGAACATACAGACTTTGTTGTCAACTTCCATAAGCCTTTATTTAATTCATAAGACTAATGGCAAATCCAAAATGCAATGGAATTAACCCTATTGAGGAGTTTACATTCAATATGATATATTGGGAGGAAGAGCTCTCCAGGACAAGAACTTCTTCAGCCACTTCCAGTTGAGGATGACACTTCAGTCACTTAGGGCTGAAGTTGACATAAACCTAACAAGATTTTCCACAGCAATTTCCTGAAGCACATTGTGACCTGGGGTGTTGTATCTGTGTCTCTATCCTGAATGCTACTTTATGTAGCTACTTGAAATTAAATTCCAGTGCATCACAAAAATCCAAATAGCTGCTCAAGTTTACTTTGTAGTCAGCGGAAGTATGTGGAATTTCTTGCCATAGAAAAAAGCAAAAATCG
This sequence comes from Hemiscyllium ocellatum, assembly GCF_020745735.1. Taxonomy (NCBI): domain Eukaryota; kingdom Metazoa; phylum Chordata; class Chondrichthyes; order Orectolobiformes; family Hemiscylliidae; genus Hemiscyllium; species Hemiscyllium ocellatum. Next base: position 101,884,140 of record NC_083410.1, read on the forward strand.
TTTCTAAAAATTCATATATGATTTACTGTTGTCAGCTTGGTTTGGTTGTTAGCATGCTAGAATCAAAATATTATAAATTGAGCATAAAATCTCGCTTAATGTTTCAGTGCTTTGCAAGGATATACTGCAGTTCTAATCTCCAATGTCTGTTCAGCTGGATGTAAATATCCCCATGCCATATTATCCCTGCCAATTTCCTCATTCTAACCAACGCATAGAACAAACCAACAAAAGTAGAATACTTTGTCATTTATTTGCCATTTGTGAGGCTGTATCTAATGTAACTTGGCTGCTGCACTTGCCTAAAAAGCAGTGAATTGATTGCAAAACATTTTGGATGCCCTGAAAATATTAGGCACTAACAAAATGCAATACCTTTGCTTTTTTTGACGACATCTTTTCAATTGTTTTGATTTTTGCATTAATGTGTTAAAGTTATTGATTTGTTAATTTTGCAAAATAAATTAGAGTTTCATCACTCAAGCTTCATATGTTCAGTTTCCTTCTTCAGTGTTGATAGTTAATTAATATATAGAAAGGATGTCTCTGCCAGTCACACTATTTCCTACTAAACACTACACGTCGCAGTACAACTTCATCTCTTGTCTTCAAGGTTTTTGTTTTGAACTTTAACTTGGGTATGAAAATATAGATATAAAACACATTCAATTCTTGTAATCAATATTGGTGCGTGAAACATACAGTTAAACACATGTACATTTTATATTGCTATCTTGTGTTTAAATAAACCATGGACTCTTTTGTATTAGTGCTCATGATAAAATAGGATCCTCCTTTATTATATGAAAGAAACACAGGTACAATGTGTTGATCATCTTCATGGGCATTACTCAAGCAATTAGCATTTTATCTCTGCCTGTGCATTCTTTGTTTCTTCCTGTCTCTATCCTTCCACTACTTACACCTTTTGTTTTCTGTCTGTAGAGTTTGGTTACAATGTTTTCCCATATAGTTACTATGTAGCTCTTCTGCAGTTTCCTCCGGGAATGCACTTCTATTGGTTGATGCAAGCAAATAAGATAGTTGCTGTAATTGAGAGATTGTTGGATATGCCCATCAGTACGGGTTGAGAAAGAAGGTCTGGAACTTATGGAGAGGACTGTTGGTTTTGGAAGCAAACAATGAGTTGGAATGTGGGAGATCTGCATGTGGTGGTTATTAAGTTATGGATGTGGGAAAGATCTAGAAATACCAGAGCGATTGCAGTTTAATTTATGTTTATATTCTGTCAGCAAGCTATTATTGATGGAGGATTTTTGCTTTCAAAATTTAATTTATTAAATTTAAAGATTTGCTACTTGCCACATTTCAGTAACTAGAAAATGTAAATATTTATTGGGAAAAAAGTATTTGTTTGCTTTCCAAATTTACTTTTAAAACCTCAAACTGAAGCAAGATACTACCTAGGCTGTGAAATGTCATTGATCTTAAACAAGTTTTGAAGAAGTCATACCAGACTCAATGTTAACTCTCTTTCTACAGTTGCTGCTAGACCTGCTAAGCTTCTCCAGCATTCTTTGTGTCTGTTTCAGATTTTCAGTATCTAGTATTTTGCTTTTATTGACCTAAAACACTAATTCTGTTCCTCTCTCCACAAATGCAACCTATCTGACTGAGTATTTTCTGCTATTTTTGTTTTCAGTTCTGCCTCTCTTTTTCGCATTTATGAACTCTTCTGGAATTTAAACATCAGTGTCCTTAATCAGTCACTCCTATTCACGCTCAATCGTATGCACTATATATATAAACACTTACTACTTCAAAAAAACCATAAATTTTACCTGATCAGCCCTTTGAAATTAGTCCTCAAGTTTTCCTTAAATTAGTTTTCAAAAATAACTAAATTGAATATATGTGTGAAAGCATAGTAATTAAATTTTAAACTGCTCAATAGGCTACAGTCCATGAGATCTGATTTCAGGATAGTGTCACCATTCAACAATATCAAACCCAGGTTGAGTGTGTGTTGCTGGAAAAGCACAGCAGGTCAGACAGCATCAGAGAAACAGGAAAATTGACGTTTTGGGCCAGAGCCCTTCATCAGGTGCTTTTCCAGCAACAGACACTCAACTCTGATCTCCAGCATCTGCGGGCCTCACTGTCTACTAATATCAAACCCTAGTCTTCAATTCCTGACCCCCAATTGGAGCAGAATATTTACTCAATAATGCACCAGTTGAGGGTTATATGGCTTACAAAGTCTTTAACAAATGTAAATTTATATGAATAACATTGACCTGATAAAATACTTAAATTTATAATTTGCAGTTTCCAACTTTCCATAAATCTCAAGTCTCATACGGTTCAGAAAACAATTTTCAAGCTGCATTTTTTGGCAAAGTCTGTAAGTGACTAAAAATAAACTACATTGTTTACAAACTCTTCTCACCACAGACAAAGAATCATGATTATGGATACTTTCTACCTGCGAAAGTGGTAACAAAAACTCTGTTGTTAATCAGTAGTTAAATATATTTATATGCCTAACATAGTTTTAAGAATTCAACCTGTTTGAAAATCTTTTCAAAACATTTGAATTCCCACACAAAACCATGATCATGTGCTCATCCATAGATTACATGGAGAGGAATTCTGCAAATTGCATATACTTGGTATGCACAAATATAGCTGAAATCTAGTCAAACTGCTGTGATTCAAAATATTCAGTGATGCTCAGGAAGAGTCTGAGAGCTTGAAGTAAGATCTTTAATTAAGTTATTAGAGTACACATGATTAATTCAGTGCTTTGATGTAATCATATTATTGTGCAATGTATTTTTTTTAAAGCTTTATTTTGGGCATTATACATTTGTTATTCAAATAAAATGGAAAGTAAATTTATTATGGACACTGTTTAATTCTACTGGTTCATGAAAATATAGCAAACTCATTACATAAAGACTGGTTAAATCATAGCACAGTTGGTTTTAGTCTCACCTTTAAGTAGTCACAAGGATATGAGTTCAAGTCCCATCTAGAGAGTTGAGAGCAGAATTATAGGTTAACAGTCTGGAGTCAAGTGTGAATACTGTAAATCAGAGCTGCATTCTTTTAATTCTGCTCTATGTGATGGTAAGAGATCATATACTGCTTTTTTCTGGTGAAGAGCAAGTGTGTTATCCTGGTGTCCTGGTTAATGTTTATCTCTCGATCAGTATTGCAAAAAAATGAACTGGTCATTAATACATTGTTGTATGTAGGCGTTTGCTGTATGCAAATCAGCTGTTGCATTTCCCTGCATTGCAAAGTGACTGCAATTCTCAATGACGCCATTGGCTGCAAACTGCTTTGGGATGTCCAGTGGTTCTGAACTACCTAATTTACAAACAAATCTTCCTTTTCCATGGATTACACAATGATTTTCAATGTTGCATGTCAATATAAACTGTAACAAAAATGTGCGGCAAGTGTTTGAATTTGTGCATATTTATTTTCTGCTATATGCTAAAAGATTTGTAAATCCTGAATACTCAGAGGGAAAATTATGTTAAAAATGTCAATACAACATACCGTAAAGAGAACAGCAAGTACCAGCTCAACCTGATGTTAACGTAGCATCATGTGAGATTGATAGATAAGTGTAGGTGCTATAACAAAGACTGTATTGTGGCACCCTAGCTTTTTTATTTTCCTTTTCCAGCAGCTGGAAACTGAGTAGATTGGGTTGGGATATCTGATTGGCATGGACAGGTTGGACCGAAGCATCTGTTTCCACGTTGTACATCTCTATGACTTTATGAATGTAGCCCTCTTTCCTGAATAATGAAAATGTCAAGTTAAATTATGTGCAGCATCACAATGCCTTAATAATTGTAATTAATTGTCCATTATTGCCACATTTTGAGAGCATTAATTCAATCCAGACATTTTCAGATTGGGATCTCCAGATTCAGGGGGATTCATAAATGAACCTTATGGATTCCAAAAATAATTCTTGTGTCTGACACTCGTCACTTTGTTGTATTACATTGTTTTTGAGAAGCTAGTACAGCAATTTTGAAGATTGCAAATTTTTACATTGCAAAAATAAGTGAAATGCTTTTATTTAGAAGCGATGCTTTGGAGATGGTGGTTTTGGATTCGGGTGTACAATGTTAAAAATCTCACACCAGGTTATAGTCCAACAGGTATATTTGGAAGCACTAGCTCTCGGAGTGCTGCACCTTCATCAGGTAATTAAGGAGCAGCACTCCAAAAGCTAGTTCTTCCAAATATACCTGTTGGATTATAACCTGGTGTTGTGTGATTACTTAGGAGCAGTCTTCTTATCGCTTTTAATCTAAGGAATCTATGAAAAGCAGTAGAAAAATAAGGGGGAAAATGTAGATATTTTTCATATCTAAGTTCGTAGTGTTTAAGTATTCAGTTTTATTCCATTTTATATTTTTCAGTTTCTATTCCAAAAGGATGGCTCCACACAAAGTTACAATGGAATCAAAGGCTGCTGCTTCAAATCTTCTAAATGCATTGCATTCTTTCTATCAACTTGGCCATCTCTGTGATGTGACTGTCCACACAGAGCATCTTGGGGTTCAAGAAGAGTTTGCAGCTCACAGAGCAGTGCTGGCTGCCTCTAGCAATTACTTCAAAGAAATATTCCTCAGGGATGAACTGTCTGAGAAAAAGGAAACAACGGTCACATTGCAGGATATTTACACTGAGGATTTTACCACTTTTTTAGAATTTGTATACACAGCAAAAATGGAGATTGAGCCTCAGAAAGTATACCGAATGCAGGATGTTGCTGAAAGACTGGAATGTAAAGATCTTGTTGAAGCTTGTGCACATCTGAAGGATGAGCTATTAGAGAAGAACCCAGATTTAAAGGTACAAGTTTGCCAAGAGTATCAGTTTGCTGATAAGCCTAGAAATACTTGGACTACAACAAACTCACAGCATCTGGACAGTCAGGAGGTAGACAGTTCATCGAGAATTATTGCTACACCAATGAAAAACAGACTTTGGGACAAACTATCAAAAAAGAAAACCTTGGATACTGGCCAATCACCAACGGAACACTGCAAACAACAGGGAAAAGCAAAGGAAGTCACTGAGTCAATCACTGTTATTGATCCTAGCACAGGAAAAGTTAAATCAACTACCTATACCACAGAAGAGGTGAATAAAGAAGATGCTGATAGTGGCGATGATCTTGGTCAAAAAGATGATTGTAAAACTGATTCAATAAGCCAGACAGAATCACCAAAAACACAAATTGTGATCAAGAAATTACATTGTTTGGGAGATGACGATGAAATGCATGATGAGTTTGATGGCTCAGAGAGTAATGAACTGAAAAAAATTACCAGGAGTGTGTCCAAGCGTATGCCTCAGAGTTACACGTGTGACAAATGTCACCAGATTTTTCACTTCTTGAAACCATATCAAACTCACATGAATGTTGAGCATGATATTACTATTGTCATAAAGTATAGCTGCAGTATGTGTTCTCAGCTTTTTTCCAATCATCAGAACCTAAGGCAGCACAGACTGACTGTTCACAACAATGAGCGCCCCTTTGCCTGTTCACTGTGCGACAAGCGATTTAAGCGGCAAAAGGACATCAATGACCATGTTAGGAGAGTGCACGAGAAGAGAAGGACTCCTCAAACCTGTCCTTATTGTGACAAAATTATTAGTTCAAAATGTGGACTCACTGTTCACATCAGAACACATACTGGTGAAAAACCATATAAATGCCAGTTTTGTCCAGCAAGCTTTGCTCAACGGTCTGCTTACAACACTCACGTGAGGTATTAACAATTTATACACATAATGCTTTCAGAACTGATTTGTTTCTTTATATTACATAAAGGAGTCCATATTGAAATGTTTTAAATGTCACATAATGTAAACAGAAAATGCAAGCAATACTGAAGTCAGATAACATGTATGAAGTGGGAAACTGAATTAATGTTTCTTCACAATACCCTTTTTTCCAAATATCTGCTTGGCATATTGACCATTTTCTATTTTATTTTAGAGTAAGGTTAGGGCCAATCAAGCATAGTAGTGGGAAGTTGTGCATGGAGTCAGGAGGTAGAGGAAACACTAAATGAATACTTTTTGTCAGTATTCACATCCGGATAAGACCATGTGGTCGAGAAGAATACTGAGATACATGCTACTAGACAAGATATGATTGAGGTGCATAAGGAAGAGGTGTTAGCAAGTCTGAAAAGTGTAAAAATAGGTAAATCCCCTGGACGGATGGGATTTATCCTAGGATTCTCTGGGAAGCCAGGGAGGAGATTGCCAAGCCTTTGGCTTTGATCTTTATGGCGTCATTGTCTCCAGGAATAATGCCAGAAGACAGGAGGATAGCAAATGTTGTTCCCTTGTTAAGAAAAATGAGTAGAGACAACCCTGGAAATTATAGACCTGTGAGCCTTACTTCGGTTGTGGGTAAAGTGTTGGAAAGGGTTATAAGAGAGAGAATTTATAATCATCTAGAGATGAATAAGTTGATTAGGGACAGTTAACATGGTTTCGTGAAGAGCAGGTCGTGCCTCACAAACCTTATTGAGCTCTTTGAGAAGGTGACCAAACAGGTGGATGAGGGAAAAGCAGTTGATGTGTTGTATATGGATTTCAGTAGGGCGTTTGATAAGGTTCCCCACAGCAGGCTATTGCACAAAATACGGAGGCATGGGATTGAGGGTGATTTAGCAGTTTGGCTAAATTGGCTTGCTGAAAGAAAATTTGATGTGGTGGTTGATGGGGAACATTCATCCTGGAGTTCGTTTACGAGTGGGATACCGCAAGGATCTGTTTTGGGTCCACTATTTTGTCATTTATATAAATGACCTGGATGAGAGCATAGAAGGATGGGTTAGTAAATCTACAGATAACACTAAGGTCGTTAGAGTTGTGGATAGTGACGAAGGATGTTGTAGGTTACAGAGTGACATAGACAAGCTGCAGAACTGGGCTGAGAGGTGGCAAATGGAGTTTAATGCAGAAAAGTGTGAGGTAATTCACTTTGGAAGGAGCAACAGGAATACAAATTACTGGGCTAATGGTAAAATTCTTGGAAGTGTAGATGAGCAGAGAGATCTGTGTCCAGGTACATCGATTCTTGAAAGTTGCTACCCAGGTTGATTGGGTTGTGAAGAAGGCATACGGTGTGTTAGCTTTTCCTGGTAGAAGGATTGAGTTTTGGGACTGTGAGATCATGCTGCAACTGTACAAAACTCTGGTGCAGCCACATTTAGAGTATTGAGTACAGTCTGGTCACTGCATTATAGGAAGGATGTGGAAGCTTTGTGAAGGGGTCAGAGTAGATTTACTAGGATGTTGCCTGGTATGGAGGGAAGATCTTACGAGGAAAGGCTGAGGGACTTGAGGCTGTTTTCATTAGAGAGAAGCAGTTTGAGAGGCGACTCAATTGAGACATGTTAAGAGGGTTAGATAGGGTGGACAGTGAGAGCCGTTTTCCTCAGATGGAGATGGCTAGAACGAGGGGACATAGCTTTAAATTGAGGGGGTATAGATATAGGACAGATGTCAGAAGTAGATTCTTTACTCAGTAGTAAGGGCGTGGAATGCACTACCTGCAGCAGTAGTAGACTTGCCAGTTTTAAGGGCATTTAAATGGTCATTGGATAGTCATGTGGACAAGGATGAAATAGTGTAGGTTAGATGGACTTCAAATTGTTTCCATAGGTCGGCGCAACATCGAGGGCCAAAGAGCCTGTGCTGCATTAATGTTCCATGTTCTATTTTAATTTCCAGAGTCCATGGTATTTTGCTTTTCTAGAAGTATCTAGAAGCTAGTAATAAATCATTTTTGTTTAGCTTACTCATCTGATGTGGGTATCTCAACAATCATACAGTTGACAATTTGTGTGGTTATACTTTTCAGTGGGTTTCATCAGTTAGTGTTCCATTGATAGCAGAATTTGAAATGATATTGATCTATCATTCCAAGCCTATGCATTTGTCAATATGTTCTAGATAGTGAGAGAATGGAATGTATGGAACAGGAGTGGAGGCAAGTCCAACTGAGCCACTCAAGGACACTATATGGGGGTAGGGCAGGAGACTGGCACGCAACAGTACAGCTGGTGCAAACTGAATGGCATCCTGCTATTCCATAATAATTCTGTGATTCTGTGAATGCCAAGTTCTTGAATGTTTTTTGAGGAAATGGGCAATGGGTGGTTATATCTGGAAACATGGGGAATCAATGGGGTTCCATCACTGTTTTCAGTTAAATGAAGACATGTAAAGAAACTTTAGTGATGTTGAATGTGCTGTATCTGTATGCTATGAACATATGGCATTATTAATAGTGTAAAAGTGTCTTAAAATCAGTCAATAAGTATTGAACATGTCTTGTCATTTGCCCATCCATGAGATTCGATAATACCACCTTAGAGATACTGCTTTACTAAGGCTAATAGAACATTGTAAAGTGTTGGTCAGGAAGTGACCATGTTCATTTAGCCAATCCTTTCAAGTTTCCCATTAGGTGCTGTACTATGATTTTGAAAACAATAATGCTGAATCCAGTAGAATAACAGGAATGATTTAGCTGTGTGCTAAAGCATTTTATTTGCTTACTTGACTGCCTTCAATCTTCATAGCTAACCAGCAAACCAGCAAAATGTCAAGCACATATTCTAGCTGTGTTACCTCAAAATACTTTTCCATTTGTGCTATAATTTACACATTACCCCTTATTTTATCAAATCTTGAGTGCACACTTCAGACCTATGTTAAACTCCACCTGCCATATCTCAACAGATAAACACATTGATTATTACCCACACAATTTAAAAGTATTACAAATGCTGAAGATCTGAAATACAAACAGAAAGTGATGGAGAAACTCAGCAGTTCTGACAGGATCTGTGCAGAGAAAAAGTTAAAAATTCGAGCCTGACATGACTCTTCAGAACTCAGTTGACTAGTATGCAACTTGATTAGTACCCAATTGGATCTCATTCACAGATGTTTCAAACAATAATCTCTTTGATACTGTAATGATATCCTAGAATGTGTGTACACATTAACCAAAAATCTAATGTCTAATCCCACATTATGAATTTGAGTATGGATTGATTCACTTTGCTAAACAGTTCCCTGCAGCAAAGCAGTTCACAGGCTCAATCCAGTGGGGAAGGAAAATCATCAGTTATTTTGGATTGTTTCCAAGTAACATAACTTAATTTAAATATCCAATATGATGTAAAGCCAGACAGAGAAATACATGTTCATGCAAGCTATCTCAGATTCCCTACAGTGTAGAAGCAGGCTATTTGGCCCATCAAGTCCACATTGACCTTCTAAAAAGCATCCCACCCAGACCCATCCCAACCCTGTAATCCGATATTTCCCAGGGCCAATTCACCTAACTTGCTCATCTTTGGATTGTGGGAGGAAACCGGAGAACCAGGAGGAAACCCATGTAGGGCACAGAGAGAATGTGCAAACTCTACTCACAGGTCCCTTACACCGTGAGGCAGCAGTGGTAACCATTAAGCCACCATGCAGCCCCAATTTCTACAATAATTGTATCTAGCAATCTACAGATATTGCTGTGGTTTTAAAACATTTCACAGGATGTAAATGTCACTGTTAAGGTGAACATTTGCTCATCCCCACTAGCCCTTGAACTGAGTGGCTTGTTTGGTCATTTCAAAGAGTAATTAAATATCAACCACATTACTGAGAGTTGGGAGTCACTGGTAGACCAGACTAGGCAAGGAATGCAGATTTCCTTCCGTCAACTGAATCCATAACTTGGAGAATCGAATGGTCGGGTGGTTGGTATTGCCTCTAGTGGGAGGTGGAGGAATTGGTTTGCAGGATAGGAACAGCAGATAGGAGCTTTGGACTGTAACAGCAATTATCAAAATACAGAAATTCGCCAAAGATCATTAGGCAGGGACATCTAACTAAACTTGCAAATCTCTTCAGTTAAAATGTTCATTGCTGAATGGTTCAAACCTCAAGACCCTCATCTAAACAGTAAAAAAGAACAAGGAAGGGAATTCAATAGGGAAAGAAGTGAAGTTAAAAAAGACAGTGGGAGCATAAAAAGAAAATTGGGTTGGGACTTGAAGATCGTGGTGAAATGACTGGAAGGAGGCATGTAATGATGTTACTGATGCAATGCAGCAATTCACCGAGGTTCCTTCGACAGCATCTTCCAAATGTTCCAACCCCTACCATAGAGAATGACGAGGGCCAGAGATACATGGGAACAACGTCACCTGCAAGTTTCTGCGAGTCACTTACCATCCTGACTTGGAAATATGTTGCTGTTCCTTCACTCTTGCTTGGGTCAAAATCCTGGAAATCACCCCTTCCCCCAAATAGAATTGTGGTGTCTACCTTACACACTTGGGCAGCAGCGGTTCAAGAAGGCAGCTAATCACCATCTTCTCAAAGTTAACTAGGGATAGACAAACTCTGGTCCGGCCAGCAATGTCCACCTCCTATGAGTGATAAAAGGACGTGATTGAATCAGGTGGGTTTTTATGACAGCAGACTTTAGTTCCATGGTTGCCATTACTGAAACTAGCTTTGAATTCCAGATTTTTTTTTTATTAATTGCATTTAAATTCTACCAACTGCTTTGACACAATTTGGACCCATTTCCCCATTGTCTTGGATTTTTAGATTACTGGTCCAGTGACAATACCATGATGCAGCCATCTGCAAAATATGTACAGGTATATGCATTTTGTAGTCCCTGTGAAGCAAGATAAAATGCTTCCAAATATGTGCTGTAATGAGGGTAGGTAGTGTAGGCAGCAATATTAGGATCTTTAGTAGTTCACTAACAGTTCATCAGTTGAGTTACCTCAACTGGTAATGGTTGGGCCAGGATCTGCAGCACAGTAATAATGCTTATTTGAGGAACTCACCAGTCCTGGTACATTTATGTTTTTTGAAGAAATAGTCAAAATAGGTCCTGGGGTGAAATTATTTCAAATCTGGAAAATTGTCAGCAAATAAGTGGGTTTGTATGTTAAATGGTCCTTCGTACCTCTTCAGCAGGATTTTATATTATGTTGCGTAGCTGGCTAGCATAGCTGCCATTCACCATTCATTTGATCAGATTCAAGCATTACTGTGGAGGTTTTAATCACCTGCCTTACTATATGCTGTATATATCAGATTTTATTCAGTGTTTAAGTAACGAAGAATTGAGCTTTATATTGCAAATGATCATTTAGAATGTAAAACTTGAGAAGCTAGTAAAATATTTATATAAACAGGTTAGTTGTCAGGCATACTATATTTGCAGTGTCTATTTAGAACTTTACATTAAAGCAAATAAATAATTTTAAATTTCACATTTGTATAAAAACTGATCAGTTCATTGTTCCCATCCGCTTTATCAGGTTGTTGAATTTAACAAGATCTGTTAGCAAGTATTGTATTGATCATATCAGGGAATGGCTTCATTTTTTTTCTAGGTAAAAGAAACTTTGGTTATGCCATAATTAGGCTTGGTTGTGTTCTGCTGGGGCTTTACTATTGGTGTTAGTGATAGAATAGCAGGATCCTGGTTTGTTTATCAAAATATATGTTCATTAATTAGCCTTGAAACATTTTGTTTTGAGCTGATTAATCACATCTGATTATTATCCATCTATATTGGTCATTGATTTGGGTGTGATGAGAGAAAACAGGATGCTTTCAGAATGTGTTGCAGAATAATTGCTAAGAAAGCAGTTTCCAATGGAGTTTGTTTCATTAAAGCTCTCAGCATATGCCTAATCCATGAGTTGTTTGTGGCCAAGACAAAGCACGGTTACATAACTCACTCAATTTTAAAATCGCATCTCCAAAATAGTGATTTTATTCTGAATCATCAGTTAAAGGTGTGGGTGAAAAAGTGATGAGATAGGAAATAGCTTTGCATTGGGTCAAAGAGGGAACGTGATGGAGTAGATATCACTTAAAAAAAAATTAAAAGATATAAATCAATAATGCTACATAATGTCTACTTAAAACTGAAAATCTGTTATTTTAAAATAAATTTAAAATAGTCTTCCAAACCTAATATTGATCTTGCAGAAATGATGAATTCTAAAGTCTAATATTATTTTTGTAAACCTTGGTAATACAGATAAAAGTAAAATTCAATTTTGATTAAAGAATTGAATTTGCGTAAGATTTATTCAGTACATCTGTAACTTTAAAAAAAGAAATTGCAATGTAGTAACTTCATAAACCAATGCAACTAACTTAAGTTCCATTAAAAGGAACATCAAAAATCAGTTCACTTCTGAAATCTGAGCTCCATTTGTCACTCTAAATTATGAATTCAAAATCATGAATAACATGAATACAGTGCTACTTAGCACTTTATTCATGCTGTGGGAATGATGTCTTCAGTCCTAACTACTAAATAACATGACGTTCTTTCTCTTGGCTGTTTTACTGAAAAAAAAGTATTTAACTTTATTATGTTTTGTTATCCCAGAGTTTCCAAATGTCACAAAATCCTAGATTAACAAGGCAGTATAGCAGCCTACTTGTAACCCTTCTTTAATGCCATAGTACAAATGGCTTTTTGAAAGCAGTAGATGTATCATGGGATGCGTGATTATCATTACTTCCATCTGCTGCGCAACTGTAACCAACCATGTTGCCAGTAATATTGCACCATGTTTAAACATTGTGTATTCAGGATTTCAATACATGACCCAATTTGACATGTCAGTGCAGTAATGCTTTGTTGGAGGAGCCATCTTTTTAGATGGCATGTTGAACTGAATCCCTGGCTGACTGTTCAAGGAATCACTGTATCTTACTGAAAAACAGTAAAGGGAAGACACAAAATTCTGTAGGAAAGCCAACACTATTTTAAGAAAAACGTTTTTCAGTTGTCCAGGTCAATATTCACTCCTCAGCCACGAAGAAAATGTAGGCTGATCACTCATTCATTCATTTGACTTCTATGTACAAATTTGTCTGTCGTATTTCCCACATTGAAAACTGCAAACGCACTACAAGTATATATTGGTTATACAGCGCTTTTGGATGTCACCATGTGGTAAGGCACTGCATTATTAGATTCCTTCTATTTTTACTGCCCCTTGTGAAAGTACTTGCCTTTACTTGTGTTTTGAACTTGAGATCTTTTTGTGGGAAACAATTCCGTATTATACAGTGCTTTGGAATGTCAGCAAAAGACTTACCTTCTGGTGAATATTGATTAGCAGGAACATGTAAGATTTTGTATCTGACATGGATGCATACTACTTAAAAATACTATTTCAAGTATTTAGTTCAATGCACTAACAATAAAATCCAAAATGGTTTTCTTAGCAAACACCCTGAAATACATTGGCAAATATTCTTTCTCCAAAGTTGTCTATTTTTTCATGTTCCTGATTCAAATGTTTCTGCAACAAGATCAATTAATCCCATGAGTTTATTTTATTGAACACTTTGACACTAAAAATACCCAGTGAAAAATGCAGCTTTGAAGTGATTTGAATTTTAGCTGCATAGCATATCCCACCAACTTAGATTAGATTAGATTACTTACAGTGTGGAAACAGGCCCTTCAGCCCAACAAGTCCACACCGACCCGCCGAAGCGCAACCCACCCATTCCCCTACATTTACCCCTTTACCTAACACTATGGGCAATTTAGCATGGCCAATTCACCTAACCCCTGCACATCTTTGGACTGTGGGAGGAAACCGGAGCACCCGGAGGAAACCCACGCAGACACGGGGAGAATGTGCAAACTCCACACAGTCAGTCGCCTGAGTCAGGAATTGAACCCGGGTCTCTGGCGCTGTGAGGCAGCAGTGCTAGCCACTGTGCCACCGTGCCACCCTGTCAAGCTGTCCCCATAATAGAGTGTAGGCTAGCGCCAAAATTGGCAGGGAGCTCATGATATTCACCTAATTAATACTCTGTTGAACTCATTAAAAGCTGGGTTGACCCCAACAATACCCTGCCCGTGCCAAACTAGCTGATGTAGGCAGTCAGACAGGAGTGGGCAGGCTGCTTTAGAAGACCTATGTGAATAAAGTTGGGAAAGAAGGGGTGTATATCATTACGGGTGTGCCCATGCGTGCATCAGGTGTATCGCCCCATCAAGATGCCTTCCCAACCTTCCTTTCAACCTAATCAAACCTTGGTCTGTTCTCACCTTCCATACAATCTAGGCTCCCTCCCCACTTTAAAACCCAGGAATTGGCTTCTCAAGAAGCCATTACCTTCTTAGACCTTCTTCTATCCTAGCAGTGCCAGGACTGAGAGCTACTGGCCATCAATTTGACCTGCAGCTCTCATGGGCAGAACATCTTCACCAAGGGCTGAAATTCCACAATTAGGCAATGTAGCCTACACAGATTGTTATGGATGCAGGCCCAGATAGTTCCTGATTGATCAGATTGCTGCCAACTTTTGATCTATAGACAGAGCAGACCACTTCTCTCTAATGTTTTGCTCATCGAATCTCGGAGCTCAAGTAATCAAATACGCTTTGAAGAAAATCATGAATACAGACAAAAGTCCAACGAGTATTGTTTGGTTTTACTAACCTAAGTTTTTTTTTCCCACAAGCAAGCACCATAATTGTACAAATTTAAAATAATAGAATGGCTACAATGCTGGAGTCCATTCGACATATTGAGTATGTGTCAATTAATTGCAAGGAGAAAGTGGCTGTGTTCATTATTCCTGATGTGGTCTCCTCTGTATTGGGGAGACAGGACGGCAACTTACGGAAGGGTTTAGGAAGAAATTTCTGGGACACGCACCCAACAACTTCACTGCTCTGTGACCGACCACTTCAATTCCCCTTCCCACTCTGCCAAGGACATGCAAGTCCTGGGCTGCCTGCACCACCAAATCCAAGCCACCCAACACCTGGAGGAATGCCTCATCTTCCACCTTAAGATCCTCCTACCACATGGCATAAATGTTGATTTCACTAATTTCCTCATCTCCTCTTCCCCCATTTTATCCCAGATCCAATCCTATTGACACGAAAGTCGGTGGAGTTGTGGACAGCGAAGAAGGATGTGGCAGGTTACAGCGGGATATAGATAAGTTGTAGAGCTGGGCAGAAAAGTGGCAAATGGAGATCAATGTAGCTAAGTGTGAAGTCATTCACTTTGGTAGGGTAACAAGAAGATGGATTACTGGACTAATGGTAGGCTACTTGGTAGTGTGGATGAGCAGAGGGATCTTGGTGTCCATGTACACAGATCTCTGAAAGTTGCCACCCAGATAAATAGTGCTGTGAAGAAGGCATATGGTGTACTGGGCTTTATTGGTAGAGGAATTGAGTTCCGGAGTCCTGAGGTCATGTTGCATTTGTATAAGACTCTGGTGCGGCCTCATCTGGAGTATTGTGTGCAGTTTTGGTCGCCATACTATAGGAAGGATGTGGAGGCATTGGAACGAGTGCAGAGGAGGTTTACCAGGATGTTGCCTGGCATGGTAGGAAGATCGTATGAGGAAAGGCTGAGGCACTTGGGGCTGTTCTCATTGGAGAAAAGGAGGTTTGGGGGAGATTTGACAGAGGTGTACAAGATGATTAGGGGTTTAGATAGGGTTGACAGTGAGAACCTTTTTCCGCTAATGGAGTCAGCTGTTACTAGGGGACACAGCTTTAAATTTAGGGGTGGTAGGTATAGGACAGATGTTAGGGGTAGATTCTTTACTCAGCGGGTTGAGAGTTCATGGAATGACCTGTCAGTTGCAGTGGTGGACTCTCCCTCTTTATGGTCATTTAAGCGGGCATTGGATAAGCATATGGAGGTTATTGGGCTAGTGTAGGTTAGGTAGGCTTTGGTTGGCGCAACATCGAGGGCCGAAGGGCCTGTACTGCGCTGTATTTTTCTATGTTCTATAATTCAGCACCGTCCTACCTGTCAATCTTCCTTCTCACCTATCCGCTCTGACCTATCGCCATCACCCTTACCTTCATCTAACCTATCGCATTTGCAGCTTCCATTTTCCGCCACCTCCCCCCCCGCCCCACCCCGCCCCACCCCACCGCCCCACCCCGCCCCACCCCGATGAAGGGCTTATGCCCAAAACATCGACCCTCCTGCTCCTCGGATGCTGTCTGATTTGCTGTGCTTTTCCAGTGCCACACATTTTGACACTGACATTTAATTGCAAGAGCAATGTATCTCGTCCCCATGTATCCTATCTTTGCAATTATTTTGTTTCCTTTCAGGAGATTATCCAATTTCCTTTTGAAAGCCATTATTCAATCTGCCACTACCACTCTAATGGTGTATTCAGATTCTAACTGCTCGTTAGTGAAAAAGCTCTCGCTCATGTTACCTTCGTTTCTTTTGCCAATCACTTTAACTCTGCATGTTCTAATTCTCAACCCTTCTCTTGATGAAAACAGGTTTTTTTCTCAATCTACCTTCTCTAGGTCTCTCATGATTTTGAACAACTCTATCAAACCTGCTCTGAAACTTCTCCTTTATAGAGCTATACAGCACGGAAGCAGACCCTTCAGTCCGAATCGTCCATGCCGACCTGATATCCTAAATAATCTAGTCCCATTTGCCAGCACTTGGCCTATGTCTCTTTCAATCCTTCCTATTCATATACCCACCCTTTTAAATGTTGTAATTGTACCAGCCTCCACCACTTCCTTTGGCAGCTCATTCTATACACCTACCATGCTCTGTGTGAAGAAGTTGCCCCTTAAGTCTCATTTAAACCTTTTTGCCTCTCGCCCTAAACCTATGCCCTTTAGTTCTGGACTCCCCCACCCAAGGAAAAGACCTTGTCTATTTACCCTATTCATGCCCCTGATGATTTTATAAACCTCTAAAAGGTCACCCTAGGTTTCCGACGCTCCAGGGAAAACAGCCCCAACCTATTCAACCTCCTCCAATAGCTCACACCTTCCAACCTTGGCAACATCCTTAAATCTTTTCCGACTTCTTTAAAGTATCCATGTAAGTGAAGTTCCTGTCCCTAAAACAATTCTCCTAAATCCTGACTGCACCTTAAATCCTTAAAGTCTGCATGTTATTTACTACTATTATTCACATGATGTGCATGTTTTAACACGTAGGGTAATTCTGTAATGTATTTTAAAATATCTGGTCGTTATACAGTTACATGGTTACAAATATGAGACATTACCTTAAATTATTTCAGTAAAATTACAGTTTAAGTTAACTAATCCTGTAACCTTAGTGTGGCATTCAAAAATATATTTGCAAATCATCTCAACTCTTTTCCGCACCTCATTTTCCCCCATTCATCTGCATTTCTATACCCTCTTTAAATTCATTTTGTCCATAACATATTCCTCTTGCTGGCTCAGTCTTATTCCTATTAAACTGTTATCCGTCCCAGTTCCTTCCTTTGCTATATCGTAATTGACATTGTAAATAGTTCCCTTTACTGACGGTCTTCAAAAT
Source organism: Hemiscyllium ocellatum (assembly GCF_020745735.1). Taxonomy (NCBI): domain Eukaryota; kingdom Metazoa; phylum Chordata; class Chondrichthyes; order Orectolobiformes; family Hemiscylliidae; genus Hemiscyllium; species Hemiscyllium ocellatum. The sequence goes on from NC_083410.1 coordinate 101,901,548, forward strand.
GATCATCATGACCATCCATTTCAAACATTTTGCAGTCGATGTCTATATATTGTACCATCACCAACCTCCCTTTCCTCTCCAAAATCCTTGAATGTTTCATCCCCCAGATTTGTGTCCCAAAACTATTCATTTGCATCCCTTAAAACTGATCTCTGTCCCTCTCTCATCAATAAAGACACCCTACTCAAAGTTATGAATAACATTTTCTTTGTGTTATTCTTCCTTAAACTGTATGCAATCTTTAACATAGGCACTCATATCATCTAACACCTTTTCTTAGACAAGCTTAGGTAGGCTATCTTCAGTTGTTTCCACTCCTGCCTATCCAAGGATAGCCAGAGTATCACTGTGAAAGTCTCATTTTCCAATACCTCAAGAATCCCTTGAGAATCCATCCTAAGTCTCCTCCTGTTCAACAGCTACGTGTTTGGTGATATATATGGATATGAGATCAACTTCCATATATATGCTGATGACACTTTGCTCTCTCTCTCTCTCTTTAACTTTCTGATTTCCTTCATTATTGCTGTACTATCAGACTGCTTATCTGACATCTTTAACAGCCTGCAATTCCCTTCAACTAAACATTGGTAAAAGCAAGCTCCACAACTTTCACCATTGCCACAAAGTTGGTACACTTGTGACCAGCTCTCTCTTCTCCTTGGTCACTATCGCAGTGTATAAGAGTGGATGAAAACTGGCAAGCATTCAACTCTAGATCTTTGCCTTCACAGACAACCTCACTATCTGTATGTTATTTTCTGCCTTTGTCTGTACCTTAGCCTATTTGTTTCATTATTTGCAAAGAACATCTTAAGAGTCAGCTATTACAATGCTCTGCTGGACAGTCTCTGATTTTTTTCACCATCCGTAGAAATCAACCCCGCATTTGTTCCTGGTTCCTAAGTTTATATAATGAATTTAAACTTAATGTTTAAATCCACACCACACTTTGCTTATCCCTAATTCTGCAACATTAACAGTTGTGCCATAACTGCCTTGTCCCCTTTGAAACTTTGTTTCTCGGATTACAGCCTCCTGAGCTTTTTCCACTTTGCTCAACGATTAGCAATTCTCCTTTCAGTCTAGTTTACTGTAAAATCACCATATATAGTCATTTCCAAGCATTTAATAAATTATATACTTCAGGGAATCATTTTGGTGTAATTTATCCAAAAATATTAGCAATGAGAAATCACATTACAAAATCAATAACTGATCATTTGTCTTGTCTTTCATGTTTTTGCTATACTGAGTTATCTGCACCTAAAATTGAGCCATATTTTTGTTTATGTTCTAAGGAATTAGTTGATGTTAACATAGGAAAATTATTTATAAGATTTATGTAATGAAGTGATTATAATTTTTGAACTATGAAAGCTGCATTTAAAATTAAATCGGTGTTTTTCTTTACAGAAAGATACATGAATCTGGTCAAGAGAAGAAACCACCATTTATTTACTGGAAAATGGTGCCACAAATAGATAAGTCAGATAACACAGCTGATTCTGTCATGGACATCAGTGGTGACAGACACAGTTGGGATAAACCAGAAGATAATGACTTGGTCATGAACATTAGCAATTACAAGGAAACATGTCATGAGAAAGAGCAACATAGCACATCTGATGCAGAGATTGGATGCAATAATACAAATGAAATAGAAGAGGAGAAAGATAAAGGTAGCAAGATTGCACAAAATAGTTCATTAAATAACAAAGAAGCTAATGTTAAGAATGAAGAAGATACTGGAGAGGATGAAACTGAAGACTTGGAAAATGAAGATGACGATAACGATAATGACACAGAGTATGAAGTAGAAGATGATGAAGAAAATAGTACAGATGATGATGATGATGATAATAGTAAAGATGAAGACTATCAGAATGAGCATGATCCTGAACCAAACTATTCTGATGAGGACGTTGATGTAAAGAAAGGCAGTAAGAGGGGAAGATCACGAAAGTCAAATCATAAAATAAAGTGTGACAAATGTGATGATGAATTTAATTCCAGAAAGGATTATGTGGTTCATTGCAAAGATATTCACCAGTCATTACCGGGAAAAGTCTATCACTGTGAGATCTGTGGGAAGGCTTTTGCAACGCACAACAGTTGGAAAGAACATTGTGCTTGTGTTCACAGTGATGAAAGGCACTTTGCCTGCACCTTATGCAATGCAACTTTTAAGAGAAAAAGAGATGTGCGGACACATTATGCACGGAAGCATGAAGGGCGTATTAAACGTCCACTATGTTCTGTTTGTGGGAAAATTCTGAGCTCACGAACAGCACTGGTGTTTCACATGCGGACACACACTGGAGAGAAGCCTTACGAATGCTCCATTTGCCATTCTCGATTTGCCCAACCATCACAGCTGAAAATACACACAAGGTCATGTCCTTATATTTAGTTTCCATTTATCCACATTTGTTTTCTACTTTACAGACATCCATCTGTACAAGGCACCTCTTTGTGAGAAAAAGGGCAAGCAGGCTTTCCCATCAACAGAGTGTGTCCTCCTAATAGTGTGGAGAAGCAAGCTTTTACTTCTGTTAAGTCTACTGCCCTGGTTAGATGGTTAGGTGAGCAGACAGGCAGCTGTCTTCTCCACATTTGCATCAACGTGAGTTAGAATTAGATACTATATTGCTGCATCAGTGTTGTCTGTTCGAATGTTTTTGCTATTCAACAACATGTGCAAGAACCAATAAAGCTCATTACAGCCATTGACTGGTGCTGAGTCACATCTCAGACGATTCGGAGACTCGAGAAGCAAGTAGTTTAATCTGGGTTGTATTAGACTTGTTTTTAAGAATGTTATTATAAAGTGATAAAGTGACGGATGAATTACTGTAAAATAAGTTTTTTAGGTTAAATACACATCATCAATTATTTTAGAAATGCAGATCCAGCAGCAGTGAATCTTTGTTTACATAGTGCAAAATGTAATTTATTTTTTGAAGTTTCATAAAATTACGTGTTTTCAGTCCAAGATAGTTTTAAAATTTGTTTTATGCAATTTTCAGGTCTCACACTGGAGAGAAACCCTATATTTGTGAGGACTGTGGAGCCTGTTTCACCGATAAGGCTAAATTAAATGGGCATAAGAGAACACACACAGGTAGGAAAATATTGTGGGTATTTACTAAAATTATTGATGGAATAATCGTGGCAGGATTGGAGATAATTTCCTGATATCACATCCAAAGTGCTGAAACAAAAGGTATTTGCTGGCACAAAATAAATATTATAATCATTGTATTATAATTAATTGCACTAGTGATCTGGCAACTATATATCATATTTTTCTAGATGATCCATGCTGTACAATAACTAGCAATGTTGGCTGTAGAAGAAGTATTCTATATTTAAATTTAGTTGTGCCATTGTATGCAGCATTGAGCAAAGACTGAACTACACATTGTGACCACTAAAGTTAAGTTCTTATATGTGGTTAACCTTTAAATTGTAGGAAGTGATTTTATTTAATCAGAGTGTTACTGGTTGAATTTTTTAAAAAACTCAACAATAGCATTTCAGTTTCTAAGATATCTGAACATCTATATGAATATACCTTACACATTCCAGACCCAGTCAGAATGTCTAGAAGAACATAGCAAAGACAATCACCTTAAAAGATGAATGACTACAATTTCTGACCCATTCAAAAAACATCCAGACAGTCATTCGCATATACAACTGGGTGGGGCTTTTGCTAAGAAACGAACTTGTCCAAAAGTATTCAAATTATGTCAAAACCACATATCTGGAAATAATTTGCTATGACCATGTTTGATGTTTGGTCAGTTGGTGAAGCCATCATGTGGTGAGCAACTAACCCTATTTGGGTTTCGGAATGATTTTGAGATGCCGGTGTTGGACTGGAGTAGACAAAGTTAAAATTCACACAACACCAGGTTATCGTCCAACAGATTAATTTAGAAGCACTAGCTTTCAAGGCACTGCCCCTTCATCAGGTAGTTGTGGAACATGACCATACAACACAGAATTTATAGCAAAAATGTGAGTGTCATGGAGTTGTAAAGACAAATTAAAAATCACACAACACCAGGTTATGGGTCTTAAATAAATTTGATTAAGTCTTTCATCTTTTAGAATAGGATGGGGTGGTTTAGGTTATTTAATATGTAAATCCCAGAGTTACATTCTCAAAGTAGCATCAGTTTAACTAATAATAGGTGTCATTGCAGCTCAGACAATGCATTAAATGTGTAAAGGTAAAGTCTGTACCAATGTTGAGCCAATTCTATTTCTAAAGTGGAGTTTACAGAAGCTTATATAAGTTTATGCAGTTTTTGAGTAAAATAAAATGTAATTTAGCAAGTACAAATTCACCCCATAAACATTTGTGTGCACATGCAGGAGTGACAGAGTGGGTGTATATATGAATGTGAGTGCATGTGAAAGAGTGTAAGTGTATGGGTGTGATGACATTTAAGCCTGTGAGAGGGTGAGTGCAGGGAGTGCATGTATGTGTGTATGAGAAAGGGTCTGCATGAGTGAGTGAGTGTGTGTGTGTGAAAGATAGTGTATAGTGCAGTGGGGTCACCTGTAGTGTGACATGAACCCAAGGTCCCAATTGAGGCCGTCCCTATGAGTATCCAACTTAACTATCAGCCTCTGCCTGGCCACTTTGAATTGTTGCTTGTCCTGAAGTCCGCCTTGGAGAATGGTCGCCCAGAGATCTGAGGCCAAATGTCCTGGACCACTGAAGTATTCCTGACTGGGAGGGAACAGTCCTGTCTGGTGATCATTGCATGGTGTCCATTCTTCCATTGTCATAGCTTTCTGTTCAGTCTCACCAATGTCTCAAGCCTCAGGGCATCCCTGCCTGCAGTATATGAGATAGATCATGTTGGCTGAGTCACATGAGTACCTGCTGTGTATATTGTGGGAATTGTCCCCATGATTAATGGTGATATCTGTGTCGACACTGACACGTCTTGCAGCATCTGCTCAACAGTCACCATCTAGAGGCAAATCAATCAACTCCTCTCTTAAAAGACTGCTGTTAGTTTGTTATCCATAGTTCGCTGGGGAGTCACAATGTGGTTGTTTTTGGAACGAATAAAGCAAACTCGGTTTGTATGTTGTCTGAAAATCCACTAAATACTGAGCGCGTGCTCTCTCTCTCTCTCTCTCACACACGCACACTCAAACACAGACCCACACCCCCTCTCACAGACGTATACCCCATCACACGCTTACATACACACGCCCTTTTACATGCACTCACACTCAAACGCACACGCTCAAATGCACCCACTGTCTCTCCTGCGTGCGTGTATGCATAAGTTTATGGAGTGAAATTGTATTTGCAGAATTACATTTTGTTTTGCTCAAAAACTGCATAAATCTATAAAAAATTCTGTAAACCTCACTTTAGAAATAGAATTGACACAATACTCGTACAGACTTTACCTTCACATATTTAATGCATTGTCTGAGCTACGATGACACCTATTATTAGATAGGCTGACTCCACCTTGAGAATTAATTCTGGCATTTACATATTAAAGAACCTAAACCACCATATCCCATTCTAAATGATGAAAGACTTAATATAATTTTTTTTAAGAACTATTACCTGGTGATGTGCGATTTTTAACTAAAGTTGTTTAATATATCATCACAACTCCATGACATTGTAACACTTTTGCTACTAATTCTGTCATATGGTCATGTTCCAAATCACCTGATGAAGAGGCAATGCCTCAAAAGCTAGTACTTCAAAATAAACCTGTTTTAGACTATAACCTGATGTTGGGTGATTTTTAACTGGGATTAGGAAGATGCAGAAAAAGCAGGATCATGTTCGTGGGAACACTCTGTTACATTTACTTCATTCATTCTGCAAACTCGAGCCCTATCTGCTCTTTGGACATCCCCTTACTTGAGACAGTGTTTTAAGAGTCAAATCAGTAGCCATAAGCTCCAGAAGAAAATATATAAATTGTTTGGTAACACCTTTATGTTGTATCAATTCTAAATCCAGAGGTACCATTGAGCCCAGCTTCAAATCTAGTCAAATCATAAGATCCGTATACCACTGATTTTTACTAGACTTTTTTTAAAAAAACGAAATTACTTACCCTATGATTACGCTTTATAGTTAACCATTATGTGTGTGTCTGTGAACTCTCAAATCTTTGTCTACAGAGCATTTTGTTTCTCATTTCGACTAGGTGCTATGTACAATTCATAGTCAAAGCTTTTAAAACCTTTCAAGGAACCCTGTCCATGTATGTCTTTTACAGTCTAAGCACATAAAAAGTTAGATGTTCACTGAGTTATTAGCAAGCATTCTTTTTAAAGAAGAAACCTGTTAAACAGAGAATGGGAAAAGAGGGAAGCCTTTCAGCCCTTCCTCCTCTGATCTTATCGTGTTGTACAACACTATTATTTGAATCTTTTGAAAATAACTTAAAATTAATGAAGTGACCACAGTTGTTCCCTTGCTGTTCTCTACTACATTTAAGTATACTTGACCTAACAATCTGATCTTTAGGTTACAGCAATAGCACAATCTTTTATGTTATGATTATACTATAATTGTGACAATATCAGTCTATTCTCAAAAGAAAAGAGTTCATGTAGTCAAGAGGAAGATTACTCAGCAGGTGGCAAGGCTTGTCCTGTCCTCATTGCCATAGAATTATATTTTTTGCTTTGTGGCGATTCACTTATAGATTTTTTTGATATGTAAACTCCTAATCTATGTTCCTGAACCATTTGAGAGGTTATCTTATTCTGCTTTCTATTGGTCATGAAAGTGTCTGAAGTGTGCACTTCGGAAGTACTTTATTAAAGGGACACTGAAAAAGTCAAACTACTTCTTTTTCATTCTACTCAAATGGCTTAGTTAATTAGGTCAGTGAGTCATACAGAGCAAGAAAAAGAACATTAACAATGGTTTATCTTACAGGAGAACGCCTTTTCGGATGTGATGTATGTGGCAAACATTTTGCCACCAATGAATACTTGAAATGTCACAAGCGATGTCACATGGGTGCCAAACCTTATAAATGTGATGTTTGTGGGAAAACCTTTGGGTTGAGAGCCTCCTTGGCCCAGCACAGCAATATACATGCAGGTGTGTAACAATTCCATTATACAGCATTAATCTATATTTCAAATTTATACAGTTTATGGGCTATAATATGGCTTTCATGTTGGAAAGAACATACTGAAATAAGTTTTGAATAAAGTTATCAAAAATATATTACATTTTTAAATTTGTCTCCAGTGTGTGATTCATTGTTAAAGAACCAGCCAAAATGGTCATGTTAGGAAAAAGCATGTTTAATTCATTGTTTAATGGTCACAGTACGATATATTCCTTTAATAAAATACTGATGTTGTAATTGTCTGTATTTGTCATTACTTCTAACACCGAGCATCGGTACTTAAATTTGAAAGGTCTGTGCCATTATTTAAAACTTTTGATGTTAAGTTAGGCACTTTGCTTAACTTGAATTATACAATAGTCTCATATAATATGAATTCTCTAAATACCTTGCTCTTCATTAAGCTTTACAAATGATCAGAGTCTATGTACATTTTATTACGATAGCTCCTACCTTTTATTTTGTGGAATGGGACACCTCCTAAATACCAATCTTTCAACCCAACTAGGTGCTTGATTAGAACTGAAAACAAAAACTGCTGTAGATCACAGTGGGTCCATGGAGAAAGAGCAAGCTAACGTTTCAAGTCTAGATGACACTTCATCAGGGCTGGTGAATGTGGAGGAGGTAGCATTTATGCAATAGTTTGGTGGGGTTGGTGGTTTGAGTACTGGGGCAGGAAGCAGTTTTTTATTTTCAGTTCAGATTCCAGTATCTGCAGTAATTTGCTCTTACTCGGTGCTTGATTAATAGCAATCAAATGCTGAAGCCTCAGTTGGTAGGAGAATTCCATGCAGAGAATGGCCTCACTTGGTCAGTGATTTGTAATAAATTCTGATATAACAATGAAGTGAATGGATTTAAGCAGTACATTTTGAAATATGGAACAGATGATTTTAAGATGCTCATTACCAAATCTTGAATGTGTACTGAGTAAGTATACTGGACGAGTTTAAAAGTTTTTGCCCAACGTATACAATAGTAAATGAAGAAACCTTTGAAGGATGACCTAATACAGAGATTAGGGTCAGAATTACTTCACCTGACCACAAAGGACTTGGTTGATTTGTATTAATGATTACATATTCACACATTTAGGCACAGTCCTAATAATTGAAAGTGGCATTGCTTTATTATCTCTCTCTCTCTATCTTTCAGTAGTATTCCTTGAATCTTGTAATTTTCCACAGAAACACGTCCATATTTTTGTGAACAGTGTGGAAAGACTTTTACCCAGCAAGGAGCGCTTCGACGTCACCAGCGAATTCACACAGGGGAGAAGCCTTATAAGTGCAAGGCTTGTGAACGAACTTTCACAGACATGTCCACTTTGAGAAGACACGTTTCTGTAAGTGCTGCCTGACTTTGCATTGAGAAATTATGCTTTTTTTTGCTTCTTGAAAAATGTATCTTGGAATCATATTGTCAACAATTATTGCCAATAAAGGCTCTCATCCCCACAAATAATACATCCCCACGAATAAATATAATTCTAGTAAGTAAAATATTCCTCTATCATGTGATATTTCATATATCTCTAAAATATTCCTCTGTCATATTTCTCAAATACTTCACAACTGGACATTTGTGCAGTTATTTAATTTTAGAAAAATTATCTTCCTGTTTATGTTTTAAGAGTGACGGCACACTCCAGAGAGTATAGGCTTACTCCCTTCATAAGATAAGCCTACATCTCTGCAATCAATCTAGTGAACCACTTCTGAACAGCCTGTAATGCGAGTTTCTCTCCTCCCCCTCCCCCCCACCTTCTCAAGTAAGGAGGCCAGAATTGTTTGCAATCCTCCAGGTGTGGCTTTGCTAATGCCTTGTAAAGTTGCAGTAACACCTGTCTACTTTTACTCTATTCCTTTAGCAATAAATGCCAAAATTCCATTATTATCTGCTGTACCTCACACTGGTTTTCTGTGATTTGAACTTGGGACTCGTCTAACTTTTCACGTCACCAGATAATACTTTTAGTCATCATTTTGCATTTTCTGAAGACATTACTCAACTACACACATATATTGTAAGGCTGTCTTGTTTCTGGTCATTACTTCTATATAAAATCAAAAGATTGCTCTTAAATTATTAATGCTAAACATTTGCTACATGTTTATTCAACAGAGAATTTTATTTTCGGTTCACCTTACCTTTTGCTGTTAGGTTCATGACCGAAATGCTCACTGGCGATCATACTTGATTGATCTTACCTCAAAGAAAGATCATAATTGGTCAAAAATTGAAACTTTAGGCGATGTTTGCCTTTCTGATGACCCTGTACCTGTGAAATGGATGAATATTCGGACTGATCTACCAGTGGAAGGAATACAGCCTGGTCATTGATCATTATTACTAAAATAGATGGACACAACACAGTATGTATTGTCTTCAAACTTACAATGAAAAATTGGATATATTTTTAATTTTAATGCACTGTTTCTGTGAAAAGTTAGTAATAATTCAATCATATACACCACATTCACAGCTTCAGTTTGTCAAATGTACAGTAATCAGCCCAATTTTCATTTTTTAGGGCTTTTATTGGGCATCTGTTGGAATTTTCTGAGTTTAGTCCAGCAATTCAAACCAGAAATATTCTAAGTCTTTCACTTTGATTTGGTGATAGTGGGGTATAATGCGTAATCATCGTCAGACATTATTTATTTCCTACAGTTATAGTGAATATTTAGTATTTTGCTGTTGGAGATCAGCATATCAACATGGCATTATCTAGTATTACAGAAATTAACTATTTTCATCAACACCATCATTTTCTTCTATATATTAATTCTAAAATTAATAATTCTATATGTTAAAAGCAGTTTGCTTCGTTGATGCAATAAGCAATAATACACTGAGAGTTTACATCTGTACAGTCAAATTGTTTCCATCATTTCAGTTGCAGGATTCCAAAATGTAATTCTACACTTGTTTGGCATCTTAAAAATAATCTGATCTGTTGTGTACCTGAAAGTATGTTTCTATTTCTTATAGCACTAGAGACTTATAATTATCAAACATTTTCTGTGAAGATTGCTATTCGCATCACAACTTGTATCCCTAAATTAATTTAAAATATATTTTAAGTGTTTAAATGCAATGGTGTAACTCCTCAAATGTTTAATAATTCTGAACTCAGAAAATTCAGAATAATTTGATTAATGACATAAATTGCCATGGGAATATTTCAGCATTATGCTGTGCTGTATTTAGAATCAGACATGTAGTGTAGGATTATGGAAGATGAATGGTTTGTAAATAGAGAAGCAAAACACTAAAAAAAGCATTGTTACTTGATCAGAATAGCTTTCACAAGGTGTCTAACTTTGATACTTTTTGTAGACCCACTGTTGATCAATGTTTCAATGTTGTGGTACAGAAATCTGAAGATTGAATCTTCTTTTCCTCCACTGATCAAATCTACACAGTTACATGTTGCAGCATACTACATGCCTGATTGTTTGAGGACTAGTTGTAATTTTCTAGAACTCTCACTAGACATGTATGTATTCAGTATCTAAAGGGACTACAATGTCTTGTTTGCCAATAATGTCATAACACTGCATTATAAAGTGCTGTAGGAAGGAATACTACTAAATGATGTCATGTTACTGACTTTTTTGTGTATTGTGTTCCATTTATTTTCTGATATGGTCGTATGGAGAGAACATCTGCTGTGGTACAAAATCAGTTTTACAATTCATCCATTGTAATTTAAGGATGCATTCATTAATTCTAGTGTGTTAAATGTACCATGATGGTATATTTCAATACATTTGACTTTGAGTTGTTAATAGAGATGTCACATTGAAAATTTCAGTGCGATAATCATTGCAAAACATGTATGGTTAATCTTTAAAGTAGCAGTATGAAATCAGAAACATTAAAATGTTTTAATTCAATCAGATCTTTAAAAGTCACTGTGTTTTTAATTTATTTTATTTTAATAAGGCAATAGCATATGAACATTTCTTTTAATACCCAGCTTCACAATTCTTCATGACCGAAACTTACATTTTACCTTTATAGAAAAGTTCTATGCCTTTTGCAATTTTGTTTTAAATATGTTGTTGAAATTTGCACTAAAAATAATGGTAATGTTGTAATTGAATAATCCCAAACATAAACAAGGGTGGGAGAGGAGCCTAATACTGATGCTGTCTCAAATGTACAAGAGCAAATCTGGTAATTCAACAGAGCAAAATACAATGCCACCCATCTCATAGTGGCCTTGGGGACTGTCAGCCATTATGGTTGGTGATGGAAAATAAATTAGTAGTCAAGACAATATTACAGCAGAAGGTTGTGCTGTCAGATTTTCCAACATTTTTGGTATCACTTTTTATTAGCTGGCTTATTCCCAGGCAGAGAAATCCGAGGTTGCTCCTGTCACTTGCTTAAAAAGAGGACACAAAATATGTTTGTAATTTCAAAAATCATGCTAAGATGAAGCTAGTCAGATTCAGAAAGAACTGGCAATCTGTTTTTATTCTTTGTCACAAGTAACAATGTGTATTTTCATAAAATGTATTGAAAGAGGTACAATGTTTATCTCTTAATTCACTTAATTGTGCAGTAAACCAACTGTCTGATTTGTATTCTTTTGGAAGATAGACATATTTGGAAAAGGAGAAAGTGAGGACTGCAGAAGCTGGTGGATCAGAGTCGTAAAATGTGGTGCTGGACTGGCTGTGCTTTTCTAGCACACTTTTCGATATATTTGGAAAAATGTGATTATTTGAACCTGTTCAAATAAAATTAAGATTAGTTGCTAAGATTTTGGGACACATTCACATGACCATAGGATATAGGAGTAGAAAGAGGCCATTTGACCCATTGAGTCTGCTCTGCCATTCGAACATGACTTTTCCCTTTTTTTTATTTTGCCCGACCTGCTGAGGATTTAGAGCATTTTCTTTCTTTATGGGTCTTTCTCCAACAAATGACAGCAAAACAAGATACAGTCACAAGCAATAAACAACAAAACCCCAACCACCCTCTGCACAGCACATACCTCCCCAAAAATATAAAGGGAGAAAAATGACAAACAACCATAATAAATATAAACATATACAAAGCACATAACATAATGAATTAAACCAGCAGTAAGATAACTGCATTAACAAAAGGAAAAGAGATAAACAAGAAACAAAAAATAGTCACAACAGAAGATACCTCAGTCTGGAGCAGTTAAAAAGACAACACTATTAGCATATGAAAGAAAAAAGTTCAAATATTTTGTAAATTTGTTAGAGGAGCAAGATAAAGATAATTTAATCTTTTCCAATTTTAAGAAAGTATGACCCATCTCTAACCCAGTGTGTATTTGTAGGTGGAGTTAGGGATTTCCATTTTAACAATATCAATCTTCTGGCCAATAGGTTAGTGAATGCTATCCTGTCTTTTTTAGAGGAAGCAAGATTAGGTAAAGAGGGTGACACCCCAAACAAAGCGGTAAAAGCATTAGGAGTAAGATTTTCGCCAGATGTCTTCAATAAGGTGGCAAAAATATCAATCCAATATGTACTCGTGCAGGAATTGTGTCGGATAGAACAGGTTCAGATTGGTTTCACAGGTCAACGCAATATCGAGGGCCAAAGGGCCTGTACTGTGTTGTGATGTTCTATGTCCTATCTACTTAAAGAGGACAAAGCTAGAACATGTACATCTAATTTTCTGGAGTTCGTTCACACCGTTCATAGAACAGAGACACCTCCTGAAATATTTTTGCAAGTCGAGCTTTAGTGTAGTGGGTGTGGTGTAGAATCTTGCACTAAATAAAACCATGTTTTGCACAGATAGAAAATCTGTGCACACTTTGTAAAATCTTATCCCATACATCACGCGGCATTACCTCTTCCAGATCTGCCTCTGAGGTAGCTTTTAATAGAGTCAAGAGAATCTGAACATAAATTATGGATTTTTGAATAAATAACTGAAGTAGCCCCCTTTAGTGAAGAAAGTGGTTCTGGAAAGATGTCGAAATCAGAATCCTTAGGAAGGGTAGGAAGAACCTGAAATAAACAATGAACAAAACTGCGAGCTTGGAGATATATAAAGAAGTGGCTTTCAGGAATTAAAAACTTATCAACTAATTTTTGAAAAGATGTAAAAAGGTCATCAACATATAAATCTTTCACCGTTTTTATTCCTAACTTAGCCCAACCAGAAAAGGCACTAACCACTGAAGGTGGGGGAAAAAATATGATTTGCTGCCAACGGCGCCTTTGTAGAAAATGACAGAAAGCCAAAGTGATGTCTAAATTGAAACCAGGTTTTAAGATAGGATAAAACAATTATGTTATTCATGTAAATAGAGGTTGAAGAAAGGAGAGGTGAATGCAGTAAAGCCTTCAGTGTTACCAGATGGGTGGAATTTGCCTCCGTAGTCAACCAATTTGGGAGAGCATCAAGGTTCTTGTATTGGAGCCAATAATTCAAACTTCTAATGCTTACTGCCCAATAATAAAACAAAATATTCAGCAGCATCATTCCACCTATATCTTAGGCCTCTAACAACTATTTTCATAACCTAGGAGTTTTTTTAGTCCAAATAAATTCAAGAATGAGACTATGAAAAAAGGAAAGCGGGAGAAAAATTGGTATGCATTGAAATAAATAAGAAAATAGTAGAAAAATATTCATTTTAATGGAATTAATTCTAGCAGCAACAGACAAATTAAGGAGGCCATTGTTCGAAGTCTTGTTTAATTTGTACCAGTAATAATTCAAAACTTTCCTGTACAAAATACCTAGTGTATCTGCCATGTGTACACCAAGATAAACAAAGCCAGAGTTGGCAATTTCAAATTGTAAACTATCTAGTAGGTTAATTGATAGCAAATATTTCACTTTTGCTAAACTTCAGTTTATACCCAGAAATCTTAGTGAAACGTTCTAAAATTAAAAGTGTGGTGGGATCGGAGGGAGATAAGTTCGAGACAAATAGCAAACGATCATTTGCATAGAGGGCAACCTTCAACTTCAAACCATTTCTAGAAAAATCAGGATGAGTCTGTAGAGCAATAGAGAGGTTCAATTACAATGACAAACAACAGTGGACTCAAAGGACAACCTTGTCTAGTGGAACTATAAAGGTAGAAATAGTCCCAGAATTCATATTATTGGTCCTAACAAGGGCATGTGGTGATGTGTAGAGTAGTTTGGTCCAAGAAATAAATTTTTCCCCCAAGCCAAATTTCTCTAAAGTTTTAAATAAAAAATAATTCCATTCCAGTCCATCAAAGGCTTTTTCAGCATCTATAGATATCAAAGCCTCAGGGAGAGCAGATGGGGAAGAGTTGTAAACAATATAAGCGGGTATTTAAAGATTAAAAAAAAGAGTGCCTGTTGCAAATAAATCCTTTTTGATCCAAGGATATGATAGATGGAAGGATGGTTTCCAAATGTCAGGCCAATAGTTTTGCAGTAATTTTAAGTCAACATTTAGTAGACTTACAGGACGATATGAACCACATCGTGAGGGATCTTTGTCTTTCTTTAAAAATGAAGAAAGTGATGCCTGAGTTAAAGTTTTGAGGAAGTGAATCAGAATTAAATGCTTCATGAAATGCATCTATGAAAGGTAGCACCAGATTTTTTTCAGCATTTTATAAAATTCAGCCAGAAACCATAGGATCCAGGTCTTTTCCCACTTTGGAGTCTCAAGTTCTGTTGCTGTGATTGGTTGTTCCAATTTCTTTGCCACAATTTGATCAATAGTAGGAATATTAATCTTATCAAAAAAGGTCTCAAAACCTGCTGTAGCAGAATAACATTCAGGTGAATAAAGTGAAACGTTAAATTCCTTAAAAGTCTTGTTGATTTCTAATGGGTCTGACATGACACCTGAATTAACCTTAATTTGTGCGATTAATTGAGATTAAGGTATTTGGCACAACTGATGTGCCAACAGTTTAATTGTTCTATCATCTTGTTCATATAAAATTTTGATCTAGAGTGGAGTAAAAGCTCGGTGGTCTATTGTGACATTACAACATCATATTCTGCCTGTAGGGATATGTTTTCCTGATATACCTCTGGAGACTTAGAGATTGCATGAAGAGAGTCTAATTGAGACAGACATTGTGCTAACCCTACCAATTTCTCTTTCCTAAGTTTACTCTTATGTGCTGCATAAGAAATTATTTCACCCCTGATGAATGCCTTCGGGGTTTCCCACAGCAAGGAAGCTGTAACATCTGGAGTTTTGTTAATTTTTTTAAAAATCTATCCGCTGAGACACAAAATTAACAAAATCTTCCTGTAAGAGGAAACTAATTTTGAGATGCCAAGGTGGGCATGTATTAAGAAACCTCTGAAAGCGAACATTCATAGAGACAGATGCTTGGTGTGACAAAACAATTGAATCATATTTGCAACCAGAAATGAATGTAAGCAGTCTGTCATTCACCAAGACAAAATCAATGCAAGTAAAAGTGTGGTGGGCATACGAAAAAAAAGAATATTCCTTTCTAGAGAGATTAAAGAACCGCCAGGGATCAACAACATTAACCTCCATAATAAAAGTCTTAATTATTTTAGCAGATTTGGAATGGACACTCGGAACAGAGGAAGAATGGTCTAAGTGAGGATTGCACCAACAGTTAAAATCTCCTCCAAAGATGAACTGGTGTGAAGATAAATCTGGTAACATTGAAAAGAACCATCTGAAAAAAGCCTCATCGTCCCAGTTGGGAGCATAAACATTAGCCAAGGTTACATCAATATCAAAAATCTGTCCAGTAATGATGATAAATCTGCCATTAGAGTCAGAGATAGTTTTAGCATGGACAAAAGGAATAGATTTATTTAAAAGAACAGCGGCTCCTCTAGATCTGTTGGAAAAGGAGGAAGAATACACTTGTCCAATCCAACATCATTTCAACTTAGGACTGTCTATATTTTTCAAGTGGATTTCTTGTAAATAAACTATTTATGCCATCTTAATGCCCATATAATGTAAAACCTTACTGCGTTTAGTTAGATTGTTCAGGCCTTTGCAATTCAGACTGGCGAATTTAATGTCCCCACCTATCAAGGCTGGTGAAGCACTAAACTGCGTCACATGTAATAATCACATGTAAATTCACAAATGTGCAATAATAGATAAACAAATATAAAGCTTGTAAAAGTGAGGTATGTGCTGTCTCTTCCCCTTCTTATCCCTATCAAAACAACTCCATCACCCTTCCCCATAGCAGTGTCTCCCCAAATGCCTGTCCACCAACCCCTCCCAGTAGAAGTACCCTCTGGATTGTGCATGCTGTCTTCTCCCATTGTGGGGAAAAAAACCCTATCGTCTTTTGTAGCACAAGCTACGTGGTGACCTCGGGAATGTAAAAGTTAACTATACAAAAACTGCAAAACAGAAATGAGTAAAAATAGAAGTATAATAAAAATATATAATATATAGTTAGACAATTAAATTCTACATTCTTTGGTCCCGATAGTGCAGCCCTTCAACAAAATAGAGTCTTGAGTAAGAAAACACTGTACTTGTTGGCGAATGAAGTCAAATATAAGAAGAATACCAAATCCAAGTCCATGAACACAGCATACAGACCATCTTCATCTCCACAATGGGAAATGTAGTCAGTGTCGGTGGTAGCATAAAGTTAATGGCTAGTTGACCTAGTTAGGCCCAACCATCAATCCGGCACTGGAACCGTAATTTCTTTATGGTTTTTATTCACCATAACCTACCCTGGGTCATCAAACCAATGGGTTAGGCCACTCGGCAAGGTAATATGTCGTATTGCTGGATAACAAAGGCCAAATTTAACGTGAGGAAGAGTGTAGCTCGTTCTTTACCTTGGCAAAAGCCACACGCTGGTTAGCCACAGTCAGGGTGAATTCCAGAAAAATGAATACTCTTTCCATTATATACAAGGGCAGAAGCATCTCCAGCACATTGTAGAATGTGATTTCTCACTTGAAACTAGTTCACTCTTAACAACCGTCAGGTGAGGTAACTCTTCTGGTTTAGCACACAGCATCCAATGGGCCCTATCGAACACAGCTTTATCCTCAGGATTGGGAAGTCCTGTAAAGGTTGGGCCATAAATTCTGTGGGGTGAGGACTCTCTAATGTTTTGGGCAAACCCACGAATCAAATTTTATTCCACCTTGAGCGGACCTCCAAGTCTTCACATTTCTTAGTCAGAGACACACTAATATTAGCTTGGAAGCTAGCTACCTGGTTATCATGGTCATTAGCTGAACATTCCAGGTCCAAAATAGTCCCACGTTGTGAAGAAACATTTTTCCTCCAACAGCTTCAGAGCAGTTGTTACCTCCTTTTTAACTCTGAAATTATAGACTCAAACTTGGTGATGATTTTGGCTCGCATATCATCCACCATGTCCTTAATACTATATAGCATGGCTTCATTATTATTCTGCTTCTCCAGAGGCTCAGGCGAATTGTGCAGCCTAGGACAACTGGACTTGGCTGACTTGGCTTTTGTTCGAGAAGTCACCATTTGAAAGAATAGAGGTAAAAATGGTTCACTTTTTTTAAAAAAAGCCAAACTGAGTATACAGGGGGTAAAATGACCATATTTAAGAAACCAAAATATACAAATTTACTACATTTCCAAGAAGCAACACCAAACTACATCCTACAACGTCCGTTCTAATTGTGACCATGCCTTTAAATTTTAGCTCTCCAAGGCAGATGTTAAGCATGTTTGTTTAAGGAATGGGAATGATTGCGGGTCCAAGTTAATGGCAAGCAGCCTTGGCCCCGGGTTCCCCCTCAACCCTGTCCAGCCCCAACCAGTACCTGGTAGGCTGAAACTTTGGGCTGCTCCAGGTGCACGCTACAGCACAGTACCATGTACAGCCTCTCCACTTGCTTGAGCTCCGCACCAGCCCTTGGCCCCCGCCATCTTTCCACTGCATGCGGCCACTGACCTGGTCTCCAGCCAAACGCCCCCCAACCAAACCCCCATTTCTTGGAGCTTGGACCTTCTTTCAGCTCTGGGTGTTTGTTGAACTCCTCTGCTCTGGCCGCTGCCACCATTGGGTCCCGTTACGTCACTTCCTCTTTCCACTTGTGTGTGTCTCAACCCCATTCTCCTGCTTTCTCTCTATAACCCTTGATTCCCTGAGTAACCAAGAACTTTAATCTCCGCTTTAAATACACTCAATGATTTGGCCTCTACAGCCTTCTGTGCCATTGAGTTCCACAGATTCGCCACCCTCTGGCTGAAGAAATTGTTCCTGGACCAAAGGGTCACCCCTTCACTGTAAGGCTGTACCATTAAGTTGTAGTCTCTTCTATTAGAAACACCTTCTCCAAATCCACTCTATCCAGGCTTCTCTGTATTCTGCAAAGTTTGTGAAATCCCCCTGTTCCTTCTAAACTCCCAAGTACAGACCCAGAGTCCTCAACTACTTGACATGTGACAAACCCTTCATTCCTGGGATCATTCTTGTGAACCCCCTCCAGTATCAGAATATCTTCCCTTTGAAACAGGGTCAAAACCTGCTCACAATATTCCAAATGCAGTCTGACCAGAGCCCTACCCAGCCTCAGCAGTACATCCCTGCTTTCATGTTCTAGCCCTCTTGAAATGAACACTAACATTGCATTCCTAACTGCCAACTGCACTTGCATATTAACTCCTAAGTCCCTCTGTACTTAAGATTTACAAACCCTTTACAAAATGCATAACCTGAAACTTCCCCACTTTATATTGCACCTGTCACTTCTTTGCCGCTCTCTGAGCAAGTTCAAGTTCTTCTGCAGCCTCTTTTTCCTCATTAATACCTGTTCTTCTGCTGATCTTTGTTGCTAAGTTTGCAGAAGACACAATGCCTTTAATTCTTTTATCCAGATAACTAAAGTATAATGTGAATAGTTGTGGTCCCAAAACTGATCCCTGCAGATCACTAGTCATTGGCTGCCACCTTGTAAAAGACACCTTTAGATTAGACTTACAGTGTGGAAACAGGCCCTTCGGCCCAACAAGTCCACACCGACCCGCCGAAGCGCAACCCACCCATACCCGTACATTTACCCCTTACCTAACACTACGGACAATTTAGCTTCGCCAATTCACCTGACCCGCACATCTTTGGACTGTGGGAGGAAACCGGAGCACCCGGAGGAAACCCACGCAGACACAGGGAGAACGTGCAAACTCCACACAGTCAGTCGCCTGAGTCGGGAATTGAACCCGGGTCTACAGGCGCTGTGAGGCAGCAGTGCTAACCACTGTGCCACCGTGCCGCCCACTTATATGCACTGTCTTCTGCCAGTCAGCAAATCCTTTATACATGCCTGTCCTTGTCCCTAAAACTATGGGCTCTTATTTTATTTAGCAGCCTCTTTTATGGCACATTATCAGAGGCCTTGAGGAAATCCAAACAGATCATATCCACTGGCTCTCCTTTGTCTAACTTACCACCTCAAAGAATTCTAACAAATTTGTTAGAAATGACCCTCCCTTGACAAGGACATGCTGACTCAACCATGTTTTACCATGTCTTCTAATGTTCCGTAATCTCATTCTTAATAATGGACTAAAATCGTACCCATGAATGAGGTCAGGATAACTGGCCTATAAGTTATTGTGTTCTGCCTCCCTCCATTCTTAAATAGGGATGTAACATTAGTCATTTTCCAGTCCTCTGGAACCTTCCCTGACTCCAGTAATTCCTGAAAGATGACCACCAACGCTTCCACAATCTCCTCATCAACTATCTCATTCTGAACTCTAGGGTGCAGTCCATCTGATCCAGGTGGTTTATCCATCCTCAGACTTTGTAGCTTCCCCAGCACCTTTGTGTTGGCCACTACACTCACCTCTGTCACCTCAAGTTCTGGTATGCTACTGGTGCCTTCCATCATGATGCAAAGTATCTATTAAGTTCCTCCATCATTTCTTTGTTCCCCTTTACTATTTTGATAACGTCATTTTCCAGCAGTCCAGTGTCCATTTTTGCCCCTCTCTCTTACCTTTTTAGATTGCTAGACAAACTGTAGCAATCTTGTTTTATATTACTAGCTATGTTACCCTCATATTTCATCTTCTCCTCTATTGCTATTTGGTTGCCCTTTGCTGATTTGTTTTAAATGTTTTCCCAATCTTCTCGCTTTCATCACAATGTACACTTTTTAACTTCGCTTTTATGCTGTTTCTGTCTTCCCTTGTCCTCACTTTGTATGTTTCTTCTTCCTTGGAATGAATTTCTACTGTACCTCCCGAATTAATCCCAGACATTCCTGCCATTGCTTTTCCATCATCTTCCTTGCTAGGCTGCTTTTCTAATCACCACTAGCCAGTTGCTCCCTCCTGTCTTTGTAGTTACTGTTAAACAATTGTAATACCCTTGCATCTGATTCCAGCTTCTCCCTCTCAAATGCCGGAATGAATTCCACCATATTGTGGTCACTACCCCATAGGGGTTCCTTCACCTCAAGTTCCCTCATCAAGTCTACTTCATTACACACTACCAAATCCTGTCCCCTGTGAGTTCTGCCATAAACTGACCCAAAACAAAATCTTGTACACCTTCCACAAATTATTTTTCTTGGGATCTGCTACCAACCTGACTTTCCTAGTCCACCTAAATATTAAAATCCCTCATGAATATTGTAATAGTGCCTTTCTTGCATGCCTTTTATATCTCCTGATTTATTTCCTTCTCCACATACATAACTCCCATCAGAGTCTTCTTCCTTTGCAGTTCCTCAACTCTACCCACATAGATTCTGTGCCTTCAATGTAATTTCAATTCTAACTGAGAAGGCAACCCCATCCCCACTGCCCATCTGCCTGACCTGTCGATAGGATGTGCATGTTTAGTTCCCAGCCCTGATCCCCTTGCAGAGACATCTCTGTGATGCCTACAGCATTATATCCACCACTTTCCATCTGCACAAGAAACTAATTTACCTTGTTTATATATACAGCATACACTTAAGTGCAACATCTCTCGTCCTGCATTGACTGCCCCCTTTGTCTGCAGTGCCTGATGTTAGATTCCTGACCCTTTCTGTACTCTGTCCTATTTTTCTAGAAACTTTTATAACCTCTCCTGAAACCTCCATCCACCCATCCCACTTAACTAGTTTAAAGTTCCTGTGACCGCCCCATTTAGTCTTTCCACTAGGATCCTGATGTCCTATCAATTCAGGTGGAGCCCATCTGGAAGATGCTGTTCCTTCCTGTCTCAATATTAATGCCAATACCCTTGCTAATGTTGATGCCAACGTGGACCACAACAACTGGATCCTCCCCTTCCTCTCCAGTATCCTTTCAAGCTAACTCAAGATTTCCTTCAACTTGGCACTGGTAGGCAACACATCTTGCAGGATTCTCAATCCTGCTCACAAAGCATCCTCCCTGTCCCTTACTGCTATCGTTTTCTTCTTGTTCCCCTGCTTGCATGGCTTCCTGGACCACAGTCCAGTGGCGGTTTGATCATCATCCATGAAGACTTTTTTCCAAACAGGGAGCAAGTCCTTCATTCCTGTTCGAGGCTCTTTCAATGCTACATTCAAGATCCCTTTACCTGCCTCACACTTACTGAGGCTTTCAGACACTTTTGGGAAACATTATGATGTAGTGTATCATACGTACTCATAAATGGGCCTCAGGCTGTCACACTGGGCTTTTGAAAATTAGCAAACTACCTCAAATTACTGTGCAAGTATAAGGTATAGCAAACAACTGAGGAGTGGGTAAAGCTTGCTGCTTCATGTCATTTTTATGTGATAACAACACAATGGAATTTTCTACTTCCGATGCTACCTTTCAGCCAACAATATGTTTTGTCTACTACACAAATAGGTCATGTGATATATGAATTTCAATGCTGTTGCAATGTCAGGTGTATCAGCTGTATGTTCCAATGACTGGGAGATCATTTGTAACTCGTCCTTTTGGCTGCTTACAATGGAGTACTGGCCATACTCAATGGGCTTGTGTTTGCAAAACTCAGTACATAATGGTTAACAGATCTGATTCTGGAATTGGACAAATGTTAATGAGCAATTCCAAGTGTGCTCAAAATGACACTTAACAAACATTTAAGATGATCAGTGAGACACTCAATACGGTCCACTTATACTTCATAGAAGCTACATAAATACGGCTGTACAGGATATTGGTTTTGGCCACTGTTGGAATATTGCATGCAATTCTGGTCTCCTTCCAATTGGAAAGATGCTGTGAAACTTGAAAGGGTTCAGAAAAGATTTACAAGGATGTTGCCAGGGTTGGAGGATCTGAGCTACAGGGAGAGGCTGAATAGGCTGGGACTGTTTTCCCTGGAGCGTCAGAGGCTGAGGGGTGACCTTATAGAGGCTTACAAAATTATGAGGGGCATGGATAGGATAAATAGACAAAGTCTTTTCCCTGGGGTCGGGGAGTCCAGAACTAGAGGGCATAGGTTTAGGGTGAGAGGGGAAAGATATAAAAGAAACCTAAGGGGCAACTTTTTCATGCAGAGGGTGGTACATGTATGGAATCAACTGCCAGAGGATGTGGTGGAGGCTGGTACAATTGCAACATTTGCAAGGCATTTGGATGGGTATATGAATAGGAAGGGTTTGGAGGGATATGGGCCAAGTGCTGGCAGATGGGCCTAGATTGGGTTGGGATATCTGGTCGGCATGGACGGGTTGGACCGAAGGGTCTGTTTCCATGCTGTACATCTCTATGACTATTACTCTATGACTGAAACTCTGCAAGCAAAAGCAACATATCCAGATGTGGCATCTTTTGTAAATTAAACAAAAAGCATGGTGAACAATACTTCACTTTGTGCAATTGCAATAGAAATGTCTTAATCAATCAGAGCCAACTAATCAACATGTTTTCTTGTACAAAATAAATTGTTGTTCAATTTGAAATTCAATACAGGGCGACCGGCCTAGCCAAGGGTCCTATTACCATGATTTCAGTCACCCGTGGTTTACCGCAGCCCAAACATATTACAGAGAACTTTCCAGAACTAGGAGCCAAGGGGCTGCTGGGAAGCTAAGTTTCCCATTTAAATGAATGGGTTCACTACTATCCGCGGTTTCGTGCTTCCGCACAAGGTCTTTGAACCAATCCCCAATGGGTATGCTGGGACTACTGCATTCTTGTATCTGTCCTGATGAGTACAAGACAAAATGCTTCAATAGCGTATCTGTTCAACAATATTTGAGCTATTCTTTGTACCAAAAAGAACGAAGATTCACTAGATTTGAATTAAAATGTTTCAAAATAGCTGTCAGGTGAATTAAAGAAAACATCAGTGTTAATTCTGTAGATCAAGAAAAAAAACTCTAGGTAATAGAAAATTTCTGTACAGTTTAAATCCAGTAGGTATGCCACTACTCAAACTTATCCTATATAGTCACGCAAAGGCAGGCTGAGGCTAAATATTTTGGACAAGATGTAGACAATGGACATTTACATGATTAATATTCCCTAATTTACCATACCATGTCATCATTACTGCCAATAATGAGGCTGATGTTGGTTGCTGGCCATGGTTCTGAATTAGTCAGGACACAGCTGTCCAAGGCTCAACTGGTATTTCCGATGTTTAAATAAGAAAATAATAAATGTAAAAAAGACTGTTCCAACAACCCTACTCCCCAAAGCTACAAAATTGAAGGATCTTTGAGTAAGCATTGGAGATGGACTTGTACATAAAATAAATAAAAAATTAATAGTTTGGGAGAGCCCTTACACGAGATCAACTGTTACTCAAGTATATATGGTACACTCAAGGAAGAATCAATTATACTGTTGATACAAAATTTGAATCCTAAACAAGGTCTTTGTCAACGTACTAACTGATAACCCTTTCCTTCAATGCTGGATGCTAAAGTTATAACAGGCAGATAGAGTCATAGAGACGTACAGCACGGAAACAGACCCTTTGGTCCAACCCATCCATGCCAACCAGATATCCCAACCCAATCTAGTCCCACCTGCCAGCACTTGGCCCATATCCCTCCAAACCCTTCCTATTTATATACCCATCCAAATGCCTTGCAAATGTTGCAATTGTACCAGCCTCCACCACTTCCTCTGGCAGCTCATTCTATATCCATACCACCCTCTGTGTGAAGACGTTGCCCCTTAGGTCTCTTTTATATCTTTCCTTTCTCACCCTAAACCTATGCCCTCTAGTTCTGGACTCCCCGACCCCAGGGAAAAGACTTTGTCTATTTATCCTATCCATGCCCCTCATAATTTTGTAAACCTCTATAAGGTCGCCCCTCAGCCTCCGACTCTCCAGGGAAAACAGCCCCAGCCTGGTCAGCCTCTCCCTATAGCTCAAATTTTCCAACCCTGGCAACATCCTTGTAAATCTTTTCTGAATTCTTTCAAGTTTTACAACATTTTTCCTATCCAGGGAGACCAGAATTGAACACAATATTCCAACAATGGCCTAACCAATGTCTTGTACAGCTGAAACATGACGTCCCAACTCCAGTACTCAATACTCTGACCAATAAAGTATCATTACACCTTATATCACAGATATAAGTCTGCCTTTTCAGCTTCGGAAGAAAACAGTTCCCAAATAGATATTCATATTTTATGAATATAATTGAGTCACACAACCAGACTCTTGACAAAATTCATGTTTCTATTCTTCAACCTGTTTTTAAACATGGACAGCTTTGTGTAACTCCTTCCAGGTTGAGATGTTTTGTATCTTTTAAAATATTTGGTGAAATAATTACTGTAACTCCTGTATTTTAATTACAGTTGCAATAAATTTACTAATCATAATTGTTAATGTGACAGAAAGGAGATCATTTGATCCAGCATGTCTGTACCAGCTCTCTGAGTGCACGTTTTGATTAAGTGTCATTCTTCTGCCTTTTCTTTGTAATCCTATACGTTGCTTTTACTCACATAATTATCCAATGGCCTGTTGAATGTATTGATTCAGTCTGCCTCCACCACACCTCCAAGCAGTGCATTGCAGACCCTATTTTCTGTTTACAAAAGTTGTTTTTCTCAAATCACATTTGCTTATTTTGTAAATTATTTTATATCTGTGGCCTGTCATTCTCAATCCTTTTACCAGTGGGGACAGTTTTTCTTTGTCCAGAACCTTCATGATTTTGTAAGCTTCTATAAACTCTTTTCCTAGGCTTCTCCCCTCCAATGAAAACAATATCAACTTCTGTAATTAATTTTGATTATTGAAGTTTGGCATGCCTTAAACCATTTCTTGCAAATCTCTTCTGCAACCTCTCCAATGTGTTAACATCCTTCCTACTCTAGTTGAAGTCGCACAAGGGTCTTTTGCAAGTTCAGCATAACCTCCCCACTTTTTCTACTCTGCGCCCTCATGAAAGTATACAGTATATTTTTAAATTATTCTCTCCAGTGTTCCACCATATTTCATGATTTATGGAAATATACGCAGAAGTCTCTGTTCCTGCATGCCCATTATAGTACCCTTTGTTTTCCATGACCTCTCTATGTTCTTACAGTAAATTGTTTCAGTTCACACTATGCATCAAACTTCATCTGCCATTTAGCTGGCTAATCCACAAGCTTGTCTTTGATTGACTTATTGTTGCCACATACTGAAATACAGTGAAAAGTGTTGTTTTGCATGCTATACATCGGTCGTACCAGAGTGCATCAGGATTGCAAAACCAACTGTAGAATAGTGTTGCAGCCACAGAGAAGGTGCAGAGATAGATCAGAATTAACATTTAAGCAGTCTGGGCACTGACTCATTGACTACTGTTCCACTTTCAACACAATATTCAGAAAAGATTTATAAAGATGTTGCTAGGGTTGGAGGGTTTGAGCTATGGGTGGGGGCTGTATTTTCTTGAGCGTAAGAGGCTGGGGTGACAGTGTAGAGATTAATAAAACCATGACGGGCAAGGATGGGATGTCCAGAACTAGAAGGCATAGGTTTAAAGTGAGAGGGGAAAGATTTAAAAGACACCTAAGGGGCAATATTTTAATGCAGAGGGTGGTACGTGTATCGAATGAGCTGCCAGAGGAGGCTGAGAAAATTACAACATTTAAAAGGCATTTGGATGAGTATATGAATAGGAAGGTTTTAGAGGGACATGGGCCAAGTGCTGGCAAATGGGACTAGATTAATTTAGAATATCTGGTCGGCATGGCCAAGTTGGACCAAAGGGTTTGATTCCATGCTGTACATCTCTATGACTATGACATTAATTCTAAAAAAAAAACCCATCTCTAAACTCCAAGACTTAGGTCTCAGCTTCCTCTTCTGAACTGTATCCTCAATTTCCTGACCCAGAGACCACAGTCATTAATGTCAGAAGTTAGACGACACCAGGTTATGGTCCAATAACTTTATTTGAAATCACAAGCTTTCGACGTGTTGCCTGTTTGTCAGGTGAAGTGAGCGAGAATCTCACAGGCACAGAATTTATAGGCAGAGAGATCAAAAGATCATATAAATGAATGGAGTGTTGACTCCTGTCCACCCAGTCTAATGGCGGCACCTTGACAACATGACAACCAATAAGAACGGCGACAACACCTCCTTCACCATAATCCTCAACACCAGTCTCCCACAAGGCTGCATACTCATCCCCTACTATACTCCTTATATACTCAGGACTATGTGGCCAAATTCCACCCCAACACCTTTGAGAAGTTTGCTGATGACACCACCTTTATTGTTTGAATCTCAAACAACGATGAGCCAGAATATAGAAGAGAAATTGAGTGCTTAGTGACATGGTATAAAGGCAACAATTTCCCCAGCGATGTCAGCAAAAAAAAAAGAAGCTGGTCATTGACTTCAGGAACCGGAGTGGAAGGCATGCCCCTGTCTGCATCAGTGGTACTGAGGTGGAGATGGCCGAGAGTGTCAAGTTTCTGGGAGTGATGATCACCAACAATCTGTCCTGGTCCACCCACGTCAATACAATGGTCCAGAAAGCACGACAACAACTTTAATTCCTCAGGAGGCTAAGCAAATTCAGTATATCCACAAGGACTCTTACCAATTTTTGTAGATGCACCATAGACAGCATCCCGTCTGGATGCATCACAATGTGGTGTGACAACTGCTCTTCCCAAGACAGCATGAAACTAGATCACAGCCCAGTCCATCAGGCAAAACAACTTTCCATCCATTGACTTTATCTATACTTTCCGCTACCTCGTTTTGATATTTTCATGCCCTCTTCACAGTTTATAATATTCCCAGATTTTGTAAAAACTGACTGCAGATGGTTCAGTCATTTTATTCATTCATGGAATACTGGCTATACTGCCATTTATTGCCCATCCCTCATTATCTAGAGGGACAACTCACAGACCTTTAAAAATACCACAAACAGGTGATGAAAGTAATCAAGAAGGCTAATGGAATGTTAGTGTTTACATCCAGAGGACTGGAGTATAAGTATTTAGAAGTTATGCTGCAGCTAAACAAAATCCTGGTCAGAACCCACCTGGAGTACTGTGAGCAGATCTGGGCACCACACCTTAGGAATGATATATCAGCATTGGAGGAAGCACAACGTGAGTATATAAGAATGATATGTGGACTTCAGATTATTAGGTTTAGGTCAATTTATAATTATAAAAAGACCACAAGATGAGTCTGTAGAATTTGAAACAGGAACAATTTATTATACGTCTTTACAAGTACACAGTCAGGCCTACAACTACATGCATAACATCCATCCCCATTTATTTCAAAAACTCCCATTAAATATATATATACACAATTGTAAAATATTATACAGGCATCATGGCCAACATACGTACATAGATTAGAGTCCTGATGAAGGAAGGGCCTTTGCCAGAAATGTCGATTTTTCTGCTCCTCTGATGCTGCCTGACCTGCTGGGGTTTTCCAGCACCACTCCAATCTAGGCTCTGATCTCCAGCATCTGCAGTCTTCACTTTTGTCTAACATATGTACATAGTCAGGAATATTTGCAAAAAGGGTGTGTGAACAACCACTACCTTTTCTCAATACAAGCTTCTGTAGTCTAAATCGACATGATTAGTCTCATGATGGTGATCTTCAACAAAACCATCTTCTAGTCTTAGGAGCCTTTTTTGATGTAGTCTCCCAGACTTTGAAAGGCTCAGATTGCGGATGCGCCCTTCTCTAATTTGCTGCCGTTGTCCTGCGATGCAGATGCTGACAGCTCCCTGGTTATGGCCAATCCCGGCTCAGTGACACAATTTTCAGTTCTTACCCCTGGTTCCATCTGGCCTGGCTCTGTATTTTGAGGAACTTACACCCCCTTGCCAGAGTGAGGTGCAGCAAAGAGCGGTCCACATTTCTCCTCCAAACCAACTCATCACTGGTCTGCACTGTATATGACAACAGTTTTATTTGGACCATCACCATTGCTGTAACACATTTTTCCCAACGCACACCATCATTTCTGGCCACGATAGTTTCTCCTTTTTGGAATATCCTGCACTTTGAGGTTTTTGTACTTCTAGCCATTGGTTCCTCTTGATTACGCTCTCCCACCTCTCCAATCTCTTCCAGCTACAGCAAATCAAACATGATTCTCAGCTAGCGGTTGAACATTCAGGAGGCCAACAAGTACTGGGTTGTGTGTGGCATGTTACAAGATGTGCTGAGGAGACTTGAAGTCATAAATAAGATTTCCCACTGGCAGGAAGGTGATTTAAAGTGAGTCTGCTTCAAAACCAGGAGCATCTGGAGTAAGATGGGTGAAGTTGCAGCATGAGTTGGCACCTGGGACTTTAATGTTGTAGCCATTTCGGAGATATGGATAGAGCAGGGACAGGAATGGTTGTTGCGGGTTCCAGGGTTTAGATGTTTCAGTAACAACAGGGAAGATGGTAAAAGAGGAGGAGTGTGGCATTGTTAGTGAAGAACAGTTTTACGGTGGCAGGAAGGACGTTTGATGAGGACTCATCTACTAAGGTAAGAGACTGGAAAGGAGAGGTCACCCTGTTGGAAGTTTTCTATAGGCCTCGAAACATTCCAGAGATGTAGAGGAAAGGATTGCAAATATGATTCTGGATATGAGCAAAAGTAACAGGGTAGTTGTTATGAAGGACTTTAACTTTCCAAATATTGACTGAAAGCGCTATAGTTTGAGTACTTTAGATGGGTTATTTTTTGTCCAATGTGTGCAGGAGGGTTTCCCTCCATAGCCAACAAGAGGCAAAGCCACATTGGATTTGGTAACCAGGCCATGTGTGAGATTTGAAGGTAGGTGAGCACTTTGGTGATAGTGACCACAATTTGGTTACGTTTACTTGAACGATGGAAAGGGATAGCTATATACCTCAGGACAAGTGTTATAACTTAGGGAAAGGCAAATATGATGTGATTAGGCAAGATTTATGTTGCATAGAATGGGGAAGAAAACTGCTGGAGATGGGCACAATTGAAATGTGGAGCTTATTCAAGGAACAGCTACTTGGTAAGTATGTACCTGTCAGGCAGGAAGTGGTTGAGCAAGGTAGCCATGGCTTACAAAAGAAGTTGAATCTCTTGTCAAGAGAAAGGAGGAGGCTTATGTAAAGAGACATGAAGGCTCCATTAGGGCACTTGAGAGTTACAAGTTAGCCAGAAAGGACCTAAAGAGACAGCTAAGAAGAGCCAGGAGGGGACATGAGACGTCTTTGGCCTAGTAGGATTCAAGTAAAACCCTAAAGCTTTCTATAGGTATGTCACAAATAAAAGAATGACTAAGTAAGATTGGGGCCAGTCAAGGACAGTAGTAGAAAGTTGTGTGTGGAGTCTGAGGAGATAGGAGAGGCGCTAATGAATATTTGTCATCAGTATTCACACTGGAAAAAGACAATGTTGTTGAGGAGAATACTAATATACAAGCTATTAGACTAGATGGGATTGAAGTTCATAAAGAGGAGATGATAGCAATTCTGGAAAGTGTGAAAATAGATAAGTCCTCTGGACTGGATGGGATTTATCCTAGTATTCTCTGCGAAGCTAGGGAGGAGATTGTAGAACCTTTGGCTTTGATCTTTATCTCATCATTGTCTACAGGAATAATGCCAGAAGACGGGAGGATAACAAATATCGTTCCCTTGCTCAAGAAGGTAAGTAGAGACAACACTGGTAATTATAGACCAATGAGCTTTACTTCAATTGTGTGTAAAGTATTGGAAAGGATTAGAACAGAGAGGATTTAAAATGATTTGGAAAGGAATAATTTGATTAAGGATAGTCAGCACGGTTTCGTGAAGGGTAGGTCATGCCTCACAAACTTTATTGAGTTCTTTGAGGTGACCAAACAGGTGGACAAGGGTAAGGCTGTTGATGTGGTGTATATGGATTTCAGTAAAGCATTTGATAAGGTTCCCCATGGTAGGGTATTGCAGAAAATACGGAGGCATGGGATTTAGGTGATTTAGCGGTTTGGATCAGAAATTGGTGAGCTGAAAAGAAGACAGAGGGTGGTGGTTGATGGGAAATGTTCATCCTGGAATTCAGTTACTAGTGGTGTACCACAAGGCTCTGTTTTCAGGCCACTGCTGTTTGTCATTTTTATAAATGATGTGGATGAGGGCGTAGAAGGATGGATTAATAAATTTGCAGATGACACTAAGATCGGTGGAGTTGTGGGGAGTGTTGAAGAATGTTGCCGAGTTGTGAGCAGTGCCGAGGGACATAGCTAAGCTGCAGAGCTGGGCTGAGTAGTGGCAAATGGAATTTAATGTGGAAAGGTGTGAGATTATTCACTTTGGAAGGAATGCAAATTACTGGGCTAATGTTAAGATTCTTGGTAGTGTGAATGAGCAGAGAGATCTCGTTATCCACATACATAGATCCCTGAAAGTTGCCAACCAGGTTGATAGGGTTGTTAAGGCGGCATACGGTGTGTTAGCTTTTATTGTTAGAGGGATTGAATTTTGGTGCCATGAGGTTGTGTTGCAATTGTATAAAACTCTGGTGTGGCTGCACTTGGAGTATTGTGTACAGTTCTGGTCACCACATTATAGGAAGGATGTGGAAGCATTGAAAAGGGTACAGAGGAGGTTTACCAGGATTTTGCCTGGTATGGAGGGATGGTCTTATCAGGAAAGGCTGAGGGACTTGTGACTGTTTATATAAGAGAGACTTAGTAGAGACATACAAGATGATCAGAGGATTAGACAGAGAGAGCCTTTTTCCTTGAATGGTGATGGCTAGCATGAGAGGACATAGCTTTAAATTGAGGAGTGATAGATATAGGACAGATGTCAGACTAAGTTTCTTTACTCAGAAAGTAGTAAGGGCGTGGAACACCAGCATCAGTGGTAGGCTTTCCAACCTTAACGGTATTTAAATAGATTGAATAAACATATGGATGATAATGGAATAGTGGAGGTTAGATGGGCTTCAGATTGGTTTCACAGCTCGGTGAAACATCAAAGGCTGAAGGGCTTGTACTGCACTGTCATGTTCGATTCCAGTTCCACCTCTGCTTTAGACTAAATGGCGTACCGTAGCGGATGCACCTCCAGACTCGGTGGATGAACATCTGACTTCAGCAGTATTTTAATTTCAGCTCCTTCCATTTCCACCAGGATTCCTGTGAAGTCATCTTTATACTTGTCCAGGATGTCTTATAAACTCCTGCTTGAGTCCGTTCCAATTTTTGTAACCAGGCATATCTGGTTACCAGACAAATGCAGGGTTTTTTTTGCCTTTTACAACGTATAGTGGTAATTCTGGACTTGAATCTCTTAAATTCATTTGTGGGATGAGGGCGTCACTGGCTAGGCCAGCATTTATTCTCCATCCCTGATGATCCAGAGGGCATTTAAGAGTCAACTATATTTTTGTGGGTCTGGAGTCACATGTAGGCCAAATGCAGGTAAGGATGGCATTTTCTTCCCTAAAGGGCATTCGTGAATCAGATGGGATTTTCTTGACAAAATGTTATGAAGATAGAAGGGGTACTATAATTTAAGAGAGTTGAAGGACTTAGCAAGCACACAGAGTGCTGGAGAATTTACAATGTAACATTTGGTCCAGCAGCTAGCAGTACCTAGTTGCTATGAGACCAAAACAAATTCAAATTCAGCCAACCAGTTTAAATTATGCCTCATGATACTTACCTCCAATCAAGTTTAAATTTGGTATTTTGACACAATTAAAACCAGTGAAATGCTCTGATGCTTTGGGGTGTAAGTCCAGGATAAAAAAAATTGAGCAATTGGAGAACTGCCAAGCTCCCAACATATGCAGACTGCCCGCAGAATAACTCTCATAAAGGTACATTTATCTATCAACAACCTATGGAACAGAAGTCCAAAGAAGAAGACAGAAGAAGATATAAAGATAAGATTTGACAGCTGGCTGGTTTTGAATTTTTTGGTAAATCTTAATCAGGGGTTTTTATCAGACCGGTATTAAAGAATGGTAAGTAAAAGATAGGTTTGAGAAAGGAGTTGTAACCAGTTGTTAGTTAACTATTCTCTATTAGACTGTCAAAGAAAAAAAAGTTGTTAATTTTTTAAATAGTGACCTTTGGGTTGGTTATAGAGTCATAGAGATGTACAGCACGGAAACAGACCCTTTGGTCCAACTCATCCATTCCAACCAGATATCCCAACCTAAGTTGCCTCTTAGGTCTCTTTTCTATCTTTCTCCTCCCACCTTTAACCTATTCCCTCTAGTTCTGGACTCCCCATCCCAGGGAAAAGATTTTGTTTATTTATCCTATCCATGCCCCTCATGATTTTATAGACTCTAGAAGGTCACCCCTCAGCCTCCGACACTTCAGGGAAAACAGCCCTAGCTTATTCAACCTCTCCCTATAGCACAAATTCTCCAACCCTGGCAACATCCATGTAAATCTTTTCTGAACCCTTTCAAGTTTCACAACATCTTTCTGATAGGAAGGAGACCAGAATTGCATGCAATATTCAACCTCATTGATCCTGCCAGCAGCATATGCTTGTCTTAAAAGATTAAGCTACGCATGTCTAAGTACAGTAAAACTGCAAATGGCTCACTAAATCAGTTATGGTTCCTTTGATTGCTCCAAATGTTACTTGGTTAACTGTGGTAATTCTAGAGCTAATTAATGCAAACGAGTGCTGACCTATGCAGGGATGCATGCATTTTCATCAGACCAAACCAATCCAGGCTCACCCAGCAGCTTTGGTGACTCTAGATAACCTCTGGCAGAGCGCAAGTCCTCATGATGGTGACGTCTCATTCGAATGTCTGGCCTATCAACATTTGATGGCACTTTCTGTGTCTACCATGGTGACCACAGGATAGTTCTTGACTTCTCAAATTTTAACAGATTACAGAATAGGTTAAATAGTGTTGCTGGTTTAAATTAGCGGGGGGCGGGGGGGTTTACACCGTGTCGTAACAAATGGCAGTGGTTTCATGGTCAGTAGAGCTCTTAATTCCAGATTTTCATTAAGTTCAAATTCCACCATCTGCTGTGGCACGATTCAAACCTGGGTTCCCAGAGCATTACCTGTGTGCCTGGATTGACAGTCCAGAAATAATACCATCAGGCCATTTCCTCTCCATTGTTCCATGTATTTCTGTAGCATAATCTTGGCAGACTTCAATGGTAGTGCACTTTATTTCTCCCTGTAGATTGATTTGAGATTAGAAAACCACAAGCAAAACTAATGTCATTTACAAAATACTGTGCAAGAATTGTAACAAACACTACATTCGACAACAAGCAGAAAACTGGCACAATACATGAACATCAACTAACCACAAAATGACATGACTCTCTCTCACTAATATCCTTACATACAGATAAGGAAGGACACCACTTCGACTGGGATAACACATTCATCTGAGGACAACCCAAACAGAGATACGCACAAGAATTCCTAGCTGCATGGCATTCCAAGCAGAATTCTATCAACAGACACATTGACTTGGATCCCATTTACCACTCCCTGAGAAAAAGGACAGGAAATGACATCACCAACCCTAGGAAACTCAAACCTATGAATAAAAAGCTGACTACACCACCAGTGCTTCATTCGGAGGCTCACTGAAGATGTTACCTAGCATGTTGACAAAACGTCCCTTTCAGCTCAGCAAGCAAACCTACATTCAGAACCTCAACCTGAGCTGCAAATCTCCTCAAAACTCACTAAAACCACTTCCATCTTTACTTCTTTAATTTGGGAAGGACCCAGAAATGACCAGCTTCAGCTGAAACTCTACAAACTGTGTAATACGTCCCAGCTGGCAACATGTACCCAGAGAGTAGGGGTGTCTAGCAGGGAAGCTCCTGTACCTATGTTAAGAGTCAGCCACGTTACTGTGGGGTCTGGAGTCTCATGTAGACCAACTAAAGACAGCCTTTTCTTAACCCAAAAGGACATTGGTGAACCAATTTGTTTTTCTCTCAGAATGGAGAATGGTTTCATTGTCAGACTCTTAATAATTGCAGATTTCCAAATTCAAATCCCACCATTTGCCAACGCAGGATTCGAACCGTCTTTCTATATTCATTGACAGTTAACCGCATTGCTAGCAAGTGCGTCTCTAAACCTCACCCAATCGCCGGCAGGGGGCAAAGGGCGAAACGCAGGCGCAGTGAGGCCTTGGTTTTGACGGGCGGGGCGCGGTGCGGTGAACAGGCGATTGGGAGGCTGCGCTCAACTGCGCCTGCGTCGCGCGGAAGGGCCGGCGTCTGTGCGCAGGAGCGAGGGGAGCGCGAGGCGCGGCCGTTTGGCTCGGTTTGACCCCGACAGTTGGTGCGTGAGCGCGCACGCGCTGCTGCGTCGAGCCGTCCCCACCTCCCCCGGAAAGCTCGCCGCCTGCTCGCGCCGAGGGAGAGGGGCCCAGCGCGAGAGGCGTCCGATGGCGACCTAGAGCCCGCTGGCCCGCGGGTGGGGGGGGAAGGAGGTGTTTGGGTGTGGGGGGAGGAAATCCACCGCCTTCCCCCTGCACCACCCCCCGCCCAATAACTTCCATATCTACACACAAGCACCCCTCTACAAGTCTTCACACTGCCCCGGGCCGTCGGAGACCGAGGGAGCCTGAGAGCAGGTCAGTCTGTCCCCGGCGGGGGAGGGTAACGTTTTCCCGTTCGGGAGGTGGGTTTGGTGGTATCTCCCTTCCCTTTCGGGCTGAGGGCAAGTGAAGCCTGGGCCCTGGGGGAAGGGCTGGGGGGACACTGTGACAGCCTAAGGGGCAGTGGTCGGTGAGGCATTGTTGTCCGAGGGCGGACAGGTGGGGGGAGGGACGGAGTAGCAAAGGCGGCCATTGGGATTGGAGGAACTCAGTGTGGGGGAGGGGTGTGACTGGGAGTGTCGGGGTGGGTTTGATTGGGGGAGTGTGGGGATGTGACTGGGAGGGTGGGGGTGGGGTGTAATGGGGGCTATGTGGACTGTGATTGGTGGGGGGGGACGTGGGGACTGATTGGTGGGGGGGGACGTAGGGACTGATTGGTGGGGGTGTTGGACTGTGATTGGTGGGGGGGACGTGGGGACTGATTGGTGGGGGTGTTGGACTGTGATTGGTGGGGGGGCGTGGGGACTGATTGGTGGGAGTGTTGGACTGTGATTGGTGGGGGGGACGTGGGGACTGATTGGTGGGGTGTTGGACTGTGATTGGTGGTGGGGTGTTGGACTGTGATTGGTGGTGGGGTGTTGGACTGTGATTGGTGGTGGGGTGTGACTGGGGGGGGGTGTGACTGGGCGATGTGTGGGGTGTGACCAGTGGCTGGGAGGTGATGGGAGTGGGATGTGACAGTGTGTTGGGGTGGGGGATGACTGGAGGTGGAGGTGGAGGTGGGGGGGGGGGGGGGGGGTGGGGGGGGGGTTGTGTGTGAGGGATTGTGACCGAGTACGAGGGGGCAGGGGGTCACGACCGAATGTGTGGCGGGTGG
Source organism: Hemiscyllium ocellatum (assembly GCF_020745735.1). Lineage (NCBI taxonomy): Eukaryota > Metazoa > Chordata > Chondrichthyes > Orectolobiformes > Hemiscylliidae > Hemiscyllium > Hemiscyllium ocellatum. The sequence continues at coordinate 101,937,514 of NC_083410.1, forward strand.
TGAGTGGGGTGTATAGGGATTGTGACTGTGTGTGGGGGTTGGCTGCGTCAGAGCATTTCCAATTTTTTTTGTTTTGTTTCTTTGCCATCACAGTGTTGGAGAGTGAACTTAACTCAGTTCTCCCTCCCCGCATCGTTCGCATGCCATGGCACTGTGGGTGGATATAAGGTACGGAAAGAGCCTCTGGTCCACCCCAGCCCCAGGGTCGATTAAATGAGGTGCCCGTGTTCTCTGACCCACCTCTTACCCTGTACCAAAGCCGGTCTGTTTTTGCAGTAGACAATTTTTCTTGTCGACATTCTGCAACATCCTAATTCCCTGATCCCCACTGTGGCAATTACATTAGAACAATTCCAAAAGATTGTTGTGCCTTGTCATTCTCTGGGGTTCTGTACCAGGGTGACCTCTTCCAGCTGAGGGACACAAGTCTTTGGGAGAAGTACCTCCTTCCTTATGTATTGATCTCTTGCCAATTTTGACCACCTTCCGGCTGTCCTTTAATGTCTGTTAATCAGGGCGAATTGCTAAGTTAATTGCAAACCTCAAGGATCTCTACCACCATTCTCCCAATCTCTGCTTTTATAAAGTTGGTTAATTAAGATGTTTTTTCTTTAAAAAAAGTTTAAGAACCTTTAAGAAGTGCAGAGTTGCTAGTATCAATGTAGCATCTACTTAATCCTTTTGACATAAAGCAGTCTGACATGAGGATGACTTGATGTATAATTGAACGTTCAGCAGTGAATATATATAGTGTGTGACATTCAAACTAGCTAGTTGACCATTAAGCTCCTCTGAATCAGTAAGCTTTGGAAAATAATATTCTATAGATTACCATTTTTTAAATTAAAGATGTCCTTATTGCCTTTATAACAAAAACTATGTTGGAAACAAATATTTTGCTTAAATCAGTTACCTAGTTTGCTGTTCTACCTAACTATCAGGAATTTCTAAGAAGGTGTGCATGATGAGACCACAAAGCCCCTCACACTTGCCACATCATTCAGTGCGATCATGGCTAAACTCTTTCTTGAACTCTGTTGTCCAACCCTATTCCATGCCCTTTTACTTCCTTAGAAACCAAAAACTATTTGTCTCAATTTTGAACAAAATAATTAACTGGTCTCCAGAGCCCACTGAGGTGGATAATTCAAGAAATTTGCAGCCCTTTGAGCAAAGAAATTTCTTGTCTCAGAAGGGAATTATTGTGCTCCATGTCCCAAGACTGTAGACTCTTTCTAGCCGGGGTCCCAAGCTCAGTGCTGTCAAACACACTGCAAATCTTACATATTTGAATGAGATGATCTCTTACCCTCTCATACACCAGAGAATAAAGATCCATTCTACAGAATTCCTAGTAGGACAATTACTGCAAGTATCAATTAAAATTTGACTAAAATACGGTATTAGAAATCCTTGGTATATTTCAATGAATTGCAACAGAAGTAATTAATTTCATTTTCATTAGAGCAGAATTAAATTAATGACATTATTATATAATATATTGTAGAATTTACCCCAAGCAGTAAGCAAGTTGGAAATAGTTTCATTGCACTTGGCATTAACATGTGTTTTCATTACAAACCTCTTCCTCAAATTTTTAACAAACAGTTTTAACAGTTCATGAATCTGACAGTTTTCTAAATCCACCAGTTTTTGTTTTGCTTTATATTTTTTCACATTTTTATCTGATCATCCTCCAGGATGATTCTTCAAACTTTTCTATGATTTTATATATCCCATCTTAGGAGCCTCCACTATTTCAAAATATTGAGAAAACTGAGCTGTTCCTACAGTGTGATTTTTTTAGTAAGTTTACTTTTTCTGCAGACAAACTTGTATTTGTGAAACTAATAATGTTGTTTTTCCCCATCAATAATTCTCAATACAGGCACTCCTGAACTGCAGTATGCTGAACAACATGCCTCTACCTTTATAATGCCCATTGCTAAATACTGCTGCAAAGTACTGTGTACATGAAGGACATGAAAACTTTCTAGCTATGGCAATTGCAACTTTCTACTCATCCCAAGGCTATAAAGTATGAAACAAAACAGCCAATCAGCCCATTAAGTTTGTTCCTTTCATTGAAAGCTCATGATCCCACCTACATAGGAATCAATTGGCTCACTATTGAAACATAATATTTGTTGCAATGTGTATTTACCTTCCTGATTAACCACTGAAATTTTAGACAAAGTCTTGTGTAAGTTATTGCACAGATCGTTGAATTATGTCCTGATTTGAATCATCTTCCCAGGAGGAACTTAGATTCAGTTTGTTTTTGTTCCTGTATCTGGGGAATTGCTGTTCCATGCATGCAAGACTGACATTTGAAACTCCTTGTGAATTTCATTTTTGGGTCCCATCCATTTGTTGAATGTAGACATGCCATTCTGTCCTCAGGTAGCATGATTTACATAAGTACTGTCAGATCTCGAAAGGTAATCTGGTAAAACTTGAACAGTTAACTTATTTCCACATATGTGCTATTGAAGACAATTTTGCTGGTCCACAATAGATAACACTCATTAAAGTCACACAGTAACCGTCATCGAGAAACAAACCCTTCGGTCCAACTTGTCCATGCTGACCAGATATCCTAACCTAATGTAGTCCCATTTGCCAGCACTTGGCCCATATCCCTATAAACCCTTCTTATTCAAATATCCATCCAGATGCCTTTTAAATGTTGTAATTATACCAGCCTCCACTACTTTCTCTGGCAACTGAACACTTGATGATAAGGTCCTGGGAATAAATAGACCTTGGAGTGCAGATTCATGGTTCCTTGAAAGTGGAGTCGTAGGTAGATAGGATAGTGAAGCAGGTATTTGATATGCTTTCCTTTATTGATCAGAGTATTGAGTATAGGAATTAGGGGGGTCATGTTGCATCTGTGTAGAAGATTGGTTGGGCTGCTTTTGGAGTGTTGCGTGCAGTTCTGGACTCTCTCCTGTCAGAAGGATGTTATGAAACTTGAAAGGCTTCAGAAAAGCTTTGCAAGGATGTTGCCAAGGTTGGAGGATTTGAGCTTTAGGGAGAGGCTGAACAGGCTTGGGCTGTCTTCCCTGGAGCATTGGAGGTTGTGGGGTGACCTTACAGTGGTTTATAAAATCGTAAGTGGCATAGATAGGATAAATCAACAAAATCTTTTCTCTGGAGTGGGGTAATCCAGAACTAGAGGGTTTGGGTTTAGGGTGAGGGAGCAAACAAATTTAAAAGGGGCTTAAGAGGCAACCTTTTCATGCAGAGGGTGCATGGTAGAGTATTTAGTACATATATATTAAAAGCCTGCTATTCTTCAATTTGATATGTCACTTCATAATGTACAGCAAAATGTGTAATTGTACCAGCTCCCAAAGCTGTTCCTGGGGGATGGGGGTTGTGTGGAGGGGGGAATGCTCCATCTGGTGAAATTGTACTTGTATTTCATTAGCTGTCATTGTTACATTGCAGACATGGATTTTTTTTCTGCACTGGGTGAGTTCATTTGTTTTATAGCTTGTCCCTGTGGAGGTCTTCTAAAAGCTCCAAAAGTTTTAGAAGTAAGGTGTACATGATCTTGGATTTAAATCAGTGTATTCTCAAGCAATCAAACTTTCATCACTAATAATTTCTGACTAATACAACAAAGTTGCAAAATAAAACATCAGTGCAACTTTCTTAATGAAAATACCATCTTTTTATTGTTGAGGGGAGAAAAGAGGAATCTTAGTCTAATTTAGTTACAGGACTCCTGGAGATTTTGGCTATCTTCTTTCCTAACTGAAAGTTATGCATCCGATGCTTGTGTTCCACCTACCAGCCGGGTGATGTAACATAGAAACAGAATTCATATTTATATTGTTTGTGAATGCTTTCTAGCCTTTCCTGTAATGTAATTTCTGCTTTAATCATTTCCATGCACTGTATATCTTCCTCAATCCATGTTTTTAAATAGCAGCAATATTCTTAAAATCAGAATTGGGTGAATGCTCATTGTTTTTATATTAACAACTATACTTCTTTATTAAGGTTGGAAACATTACCAGAATTTAATCTACACTATATTTTTGTACTTAATATCTTATAGTCATGACACAATTGATTCTGGCATCCTAAACCTCTCAACTGTGTTATTTTGTTTTTTTTTAACTGTTTAAACCAACTGAGTTGCATTATTTGTTTGGCTTTAAAGCCTGCAGTCTTTATTGTATTTCTGTTGTCATGTCACTTGTGTTTACATAGAACCTTCAATTTAGAAAAGTATTCCAAATATTTTCATAGTAGACAGTAAACTTTAAAGTTTGGAAGCAGGATGAAAACTGCTTGGTAATGACTGCGAATTTTAAATTGGATCCTAAAGAAGAGGTCTTGGAAGATTTTATGATACTCCAAAGCACATGGCCTAGATGGTTGAAGCCATGCCACTGACATTAAGGTGAATACAGAGACATTTGAATGAGAAGCTCATAATATTTGGCCTATTAGCAGCAGGTACTGGAGAAAAAGCCTGTAATTGGAGGAGCAACTTCTCACTGATTCTGTCCATTCTATTTGCAGCATGACTTTTCTCTGGTTACCCCATGATTGAATTTTGCTGGGTATTTGGAGGCCTCCTTGTACTTTGAATCCTGGAATTGGGAGACATCAGAAATGGATTTGTATATGGGGATGAAAATTTTAAATTGAAAGTTGGAAGCCAGTGTAGATGAGTAAGGGCAAGAGAAATGGGTAATTATTATTTAGTATCAGGCAATGGAAATTTGAAAAGTTGAAACTTATGCAGAATGGGGTAGCTAAAATTGCTTTGAAATAATTGAGTTTGACATTGTTAAATATTTTAAGAACACATGGGCTGAGATGAACCAAGGAGAAAGGAGGTACTTTGTAACATAGTAGATCAGAATCCCAAGCTAAAGTTGCTGTTGCATCAGATATTAATGCCACTCAGTATTGTTCAACATGAGACAGTAGTATGGAATGAGTGCCAAGAGTCTGAGAGATGCGGTGATTTTGATTGATACTAAACCACATCTAAAGCTCAAGTCAGGTAAGGGAGAAGTGCGTGCAGAACCTGATTCCACATTCAAAATTGAATTGTCAGCTTCTGATTTTTTAAATGGGGACAACATTATGCATCACCCCATTGGTTTTAGGTTGTTTTCAGACTTTGATTTTCTACCTTGTAACTATTGTCTGACATTTTCAATGGAAAAAAATAAGTCATGAGGGCTTTGTGATGTCCTTCCATAATATTAAAGTAGTCCGGTGTTTCTCAATGTGGTCTTTAAATTTATCTTTTCCCTACAGAACGAATAGGCAGCATGGTAGATCAGTGGTTAGCACTGCTGCCTCGCAGCACTAGAGACCGGGTTTGATTCCTGCCTTGGACAACTGTGTGGAGTTTGTACATTCTCCCTGTGTCTGCTTGGGTTTCGTCCAGGTGCTCTGGTTTCCTCCCACAGACCAAAGACATGCAGTTTAGGTGAATTGGCCATGTAAGCTGCCCGTAATGTTCAGGGATGTGTAGGTTAGGTGCATTGGTCAGGGAAATGTAGGGGAGTGGGTCTAGGTAGGGTGCTGTTCAGAGGGTCAGTGTGGACATTTTGGGCCGAATAGCCTGTTTCAACACTAGGGATTCTGAGATTATCATGTCTGTTAGTAATAGATAAGCAGTAATGCTTTTAATTGATCAGATGGTCCAAAACATTTTGACTGGGAAGGGAAAATTCATTGATTAATTTTTTGTTTACATATTATTATTCAGATCCTACAGTAAGGTATTCAGACTCACGTGCAGTTACAAAAGTTATTTTGAGATGTAATAAATTTAGAATTTGATTCTTGCATTTGATTTGCGTGTCTTCCTGTTCTGCTGGCTGAGAGCTATTTTCATTAAATCATGTTGCTCTGCATTGAATACATTGCTCTGAACATAAAGAAATCAGATAGTTTCGATAAAAATTGGTGCTTAAGAGTATTCACAAAAATTGGAAGAAACAGCGTATGATGTATTGTTTATTATACACATTATTTGTCAAACAAATTCAGAATGTATTCGGCAAGCTGAGGACATAATTGCTGAATTTGACTATATACATGTTTATGTTGCAGAGGTTGACAAAATAAAGGAAGATGGTCAGCAATCAAGTTGTACTGGAGTCAAGGGCAGCCCCTAAAAACTTGTTGGATGAAATGCACAAACTCCGGATTTTATGCTACTTCTGTGATGTAACTGTGCAGATAGAGCACCAAGGCAACAAAGAGGAATTTGTTGCTCACAAAGCTGTATTGGCAGCTGCCAGCAGTTACTTTAAGGAACTGTTCCTTAATGAAATGGTGAACACTAAGATTACTATCGTTACTTTGCAAGACATTTACACAGCAGACTTTGCCTCTTTTTTGGATTTTGTGTATACTGCAAAAGTAGAGGTCGAAGCCGAGAGGGTACAAAGATTACAGGAGATTGCAGAGAAGTTGAAGTGCAGGGAGCTAGCCGAAGTTTGCAGTCAAGTAAAATCACAGATACTTGAATCAGCTCTAATGGACTTGGGCAATTTGGCTGATTCCCAGGGAGCAGAAGGAAATATAGACAATAAACAGGACAGTGATTGTATTTCGATTTCTTCTCAAAACACATTAGCAATTCCTTCAACAGTAGACATTCGCCAAGTGTCCACTGCCTATGATATTTCTGATGAAGAGAAATCTCATGAACAAGATTATAAGCCATTGCTAGTAACCACTAGAGCCAAAGGCTGGGAAAAGTCAGAAAAAGAGAAGAAAATGGGAAAAGCTTTCAGTGTAAAGGCCAAGCGAGCCAGTGGAAGGCTGGCAGGTCGAAAAGTCTTTTTGGAAATTCCCAAAAAGAAATATACTCGTAAGCTTCGCGAGCAAGAGAAGGTTGATCAAAATTTGGAAGAGGGATCTGAAAAATTGACCTGTGTAGAAGATAACCAAGTTGATGAAGACCAAGTGAAAAAAGAAACAATGGCTGAAATTGTTGAAGATCCAGATGAAGAAGATGGGATGATGGAAGGGGACGATGATGAAGATGAAGCAGAGAGTGATAGTGATTTTGAATTAGATGAGGATACCAAAAAGACACCTGATGAGATTGAGAAAAAGAGAAGAGGTGGAAATTTTAAATGTGACAAATGTGAGAAAGACTTTCAATATGAGAAGAGCTACTTGAAACACATAGAGCAGAATCATGGTGTTACGCCTGAAATAATTTATCGCTGTGACACTTGCAATCAGACTTTTGCTAACCGCTGTAACTTAAAAAGCCACCAAAGGCATGTCCATGTTGAAGAGCGTCGCTTTCCATGCTCACTTTGTGGTAAAAAGTTTAAAAGGAAAAAAGATGTGAAGCGGCATAACCTTCAGGTTCATGAGGGTGGTGGAGAGCGTCACTTATGTCTGCAATGTGGTAAAGGACTGAGTTCCAAAACTGCTTTGAGACTCCATGAAAGGACGCACACTGGAGATAAGCCTTATGAGTGCACGGAATGTCATGCTAAATTTTCTCAGCCATCTGCACTGAAGGTGCACTTGAGGTAAAATTGTGCAGAATACCGTTTTATAATATGGATTTTGAGCCACTCAGTTATCTCTGCATGGATTTGAGGTACTGTATAAACTCGTGTAAAAGTCAAATTTTTTTTTAGACTTTTTTAAAGTTGAAATTAGGAGATTGACTATTACACAAGTATTGTTTTCAAGGGGATGGAATTCAATCTTGTTATGAGTCAAAAATAGGCATATAAGAGCCAGATCACGATATAATTCTTTTTCATTTTGTTTATTATTTTATGAACATTATTGAATATTTGTCAACAAAATAACAGTGTCCATTCTGCCTGCTGCAGTAGAATGGTACTGTCATACAGCATTCCACTCACCAATACCTAAAATGCATGTAGGTCTGCACATACCCTAAATAGTCTAGTAATAGTTGAATTTTTTTGACTACTTTTTAAGGTTAAATTTATGTGGTCGACTCAACAAGGTTCCCCACGGGAGACTGATTAGCAAGGTTAGATCTCATGCAATAGAAGGAGAACTAGCCATTTGGATACAGAACTGGCTCAAAGGTAGAAGACAGAGGTTGGTGGTGGAGGGTTGTTTTTCAGACTGGAGGCCTGTGACCAGTGGAGTGCCACAAGGATCGGTGCTGGGCCCTCTACTTTTTGTCATTTACATAAATGATTTGGATGCAAGCATAAGAGGTACAGTTAGTAAGTTTGCTGATGACACCAAAATTGGAGGTGTAGTGGACAGCGAAGAAGGTTACCTCAGATTACAACAGGATCTGGACCAGATGGGCCAATGGGCTGAGAAGTGGCAGATGGAGTTTAATTCCGATAAATGCGAGGTGCTGCATTTTGGGAAAGCAAATCTTAGCACTTATACAGTTAATGGTAAGGTCCTAGGGAGTGTTGCTGAACAAAGAGACCTTGGAGTGCAGGTTCATAACTCTTTGAAAGTGGAGTTTGCAGGTAGGTGGGATAGTGAAGAAGGTGTTTGGTATGCTTTCCTTTATTGGTCAGAGTATTGAGTACAGGAGTTGGGAAGTCATTTTGCGGTTATATAGGACATTGTTTCGGCCACTGTTGGAATATTGCATGCAGTTCTGGTCTCCTTCCTATTGGAAAGATGTTGTGAAACTTGAAAAGGTTCAGAAAAGATTTACAAGGATGTTGCCAGGCTTGGAGGATCTGAGCTACAGGGAGAGGCTGAACAGGCTGGAGCTGTTTTCCCTGAAGCGTCATAGGCTGAGGGGTGACCTTATAGAGGTTTACAAAATTGAGGGGCAAGGATAGGATAAATAGACAAAGTCTTTTCACTGGGGTCGGGGAATCCAGAACTAGAGGGCATAGGTTTAGGATGAGAAGGGAAAGATATAAAAGAAACCTAAGGGGCAACCTATTCACGCAGAAGGTGGTATGTGTATGGAATGAGCTGCCAGAGGATGTGGTGGAGGCTGGTACAATTGCAACATTTAAGAGGCATTTGGTTGGGTATTTGAATAGGAAGGGTTTGGAGGGATATGGGCCAGGTGCTGGCAGGTGGGACTAGCTTGGGTTGGGATATCTAGTCAGCATTGGCGGGTTGGACCGAAGGGTCTGTTTCCATGTTGTACATCTCTATGACTATTACAGAGAAGACTACTTTTGAGGGGCTAGAATTCATGTCCATCAAAATTCATACCGTTTCATTAGCAGAAGTCCAGTTGATGTCTAAACAAATAAAGAAGAAAAACACAAAAATTACAGTAATTCTGACGAGCTGGAACAGAGAGTAACAAGCTGGTAGACTGAAAGATCCAGTCGGGATGGAGCGGTACACCCAGCAGACTAGAAAGCTGGAGTGGAGCGCAACGGGCAGGCACACTGACTCATAAATGTTGATCTGTTATCTGTGAAGTACTAGGGTCGACTTATATTGAAAATTCCAGATTTTTGATGAAAGGTAGGAGGTTAACTTTACATGAGATCGACTTATATTCGAGTATATAAGGTAGTTCAGAGGATCTTGTCAGTTACAGCAGTATAATCTACACATAATTAAAGTATAATCTGGTGCCTTACATTTTTATGAGCAAGATGGAAGAAGTTATTGATTCATGTAAAATTATGTAAAAGAGGTCTTCATCTTGAAATTTCTTTAGAAAACTGCATTTTCTTTGAATGCATCATTTCACTGACTAGGTGATTTGCTAACCAAAATGAAAAGGAAATGTTCTTGAGCATGCATATGGTGAGACAACCTCATGCCTGCCATTCCATTTGGCCAGACTCCAGTCTGAGGTGTTGATTTTTATTTAATCAGCAACTGCAATTCCTGGAAGCCATGCAATAGCCACCTTTTTTCTGAGTTTAAGGTGATTATTACACCACTTTGTGGAAGTGAGCATCTCGATAATTTGTAGCATTGTTTGTCTTTCAACGAGCGCATACGTAGTTTGTACTGAGGCCTCATTAGCAGAGATTGCCTGTGCTAGTTTGTGCTGAGCCTCTTTATTAAGGTCCAATTTTCACTGTGCTATTTCAAAGCCTGCCACTTGACAGATGGGGTTTGTCACACCGAGTCATAGAGATGTACAGATCAGAAACAGTCCTTTTGGTTCATGCCAACCAGATATCCCAATCCAATCTAGTCTCACCTGCCAGCACCTGGCTCATACCCCTCCAAACCCCTCCTATTCAAATGCCCATTATGATGCCTTTTAAATGTTGCAATTGTACTAGCGTCCACCACTTCCTTTAGCAGTTCATTCCATACACTTATTACCGTCTGCATTATAAAGTTGCCCCTTAGGTCTCTTTTATATCTTTCCCCTCTCATCCTAAACGTGTGCCCTCTAGTTCTGGACTCCCCCACCCCAGGGAAAAGACTTTGTCTATTTATCCTGTCCATGCCCTTCATGACGTTTATAAACCTCTATAAGGTCATCCCCTCAGCCTCCAACGCTTCTGAGAAAACAGCCCTAGCCTATTCAACCTCTCTATAGCACAAATCCTCCAACCCTGACAATATCCTTGTAAATCTTATTTGAACCCTTTCAAATTTCACAACATCGTTCCGATAGGAAGGAGGCCAGAATTGCATGCAATATTCCGACAGTGGCCTACCAATGTCCTATATAGCCGCAACATGACCTCCCAACTCCTGTACTCCGTACTCTGACCAATAAAGGAAAGCATACCAAACGCCGCCTTCACTATCCTCTCTTACTGCGACTCCACTTTCAAGGAGCTATGAAGCTGTACTCCAAGGTCTCTTCATTCAGCAACACTCCCTAGGACCTTACCCATTAAGTGTATAAGTCCTGCCAAGATTTGCTTTCCCAAAATGCAGCACCTCACATTTATCTAAATTAAACTCCATCTGCCACTTCACAGTTCATTGGCCTATCTGATCAAGATCTCGTTGTAATCTGAGGTAACCTTCTTTGCTGTCTGCTACACCTTCAATTTTGGTGTCATTAGCAAACTTTGCCTCTTATGCTTACATCCAAATCATTTATAAAATTATGTAAAGTAGTGGACCCAGCATCGATCCCTGTGGCACTCCACTGGTCACAGGTCTCCATTTTGCAAAAAAAACCTTCCGCCGCCACCACCACCCTCTGTCTTCTACCTTTGAGCCAGTTCTCTGTCCAATGGTGAGTTCACCCTGTATTCCATGAGATCTAACCTTGCTCACCAGTCTCCCATGGGCAACCTTGTCCAATGCCTTACTGAAGTCCATATAGATCGCATCTACCACTCTGCCCTCATCAATCCTCTTTGTTACTACTTCAAAAAACTCAAATCAAGTTTATGAGAAATGATTTCCCACGCATAAAACCATTTTGACTACTCTTAATCAGTCCTTGCCTTTCCAAATACACGTACATCCTGTCCCTCAGGATTCCCTCCAACAACTTGCCCACCACCGAGGTCAGGCTCACCGATCTATAGTTCCCTGGCTTGTCCTTACCACATTTTTTAAACAGTGGCACCACATTTGCCAACCTCCAGTCTTCTGGCACCTCACCTGTGACTATCGATGATACAAATATGTCAGCAAGAGGCCCAGCAATCACTTCTCTAGCTTCCCACAGAGTTCTCGGGTACACCTGATCAGGTCCTGGGGATTTATCCACTTAAGTGATTCAAGACATCCAGCACTTCCTCCTCTCTAATATGGACATTTTTCAAGATGTCACCATCTATTTCCCTACATGCTATAACTTCCATCTCCTTTTCCACAGTAAATATTGATGCAAAATACTGCTTTGCTGATCTTTGAGCGGCCCTCTTCTCTCCCTAGTTAGCCTTTTGTCCTTAATGTATTTGTAAAAACCCTTTGGATTCTCCTTAACTCTATTTGCCAAAGCTATCTCATGTCTCCTTTTTGCCCTCCTGATTCCTCTTCTCCTACTGTTAGAGATTTCCCATGGGAATTGTGACCGTTTGTAGTGTACAGCCAATGTTATCAAGAGAAGATTCAAAAGTTGAAAAGAAAGTCGACCCTGGTTACATTCTGGAGTCTAGCAGCTGGTTAGAAACCAGCAGTATTGGGATGCCATTGATCCCCCTCATTCTTTGCAGAGTCTGTTTGCACACTGCAGTGCATAGTCTCTCTAAGATTGTCACATGACCATGCATAGGAGTATCTTAAAACACTTAATTATTCATGACCTATTTGTCCCCTTCATGGCACATTCCTGATAGCTTTTGAGCCGCAAACCCACACTGTTTAGAGGAAAGATGAGTGGTCTTTTGAATTTATGTAATGTTTTACCTGTACATCAGTGTGACAAACAAAAGTATGAATGCCAAACAGGTAAAAGAGAAAAATTAGGGAGGGAAGATCACAAAGCATCAGAGAGCAGGGGCTTAATGAGTCTTTTGAAGATAGAGAGAAAAATAGCAAGACAAAGTTTCAAGAGTGGATTTCAGATTGGGGTGTAGAAGCATGTTACTTTCTTACATCCCCTTTTCTCCTTTGGTAATGAGATTGAGAAAGAAGTAAGGGAAAGACTTGCTTCAAGTATTTTATCATATTTTTTGGACTGATATTGTAAAAAAAAACCTTTCAGATAAATTTGGTAGTATTTGTGAACCCCCACTTGAAAATTGAGATTTTTGTCCGAGTTTCAGTAATCACACTGCCACTGACTGTTTTGAAGTTGTAACTATACTGCATTCAGCATTGGAAAGGGCATTTCTGCTTTAGAATTTAATGTAGTTCTTATGAAATTTCAAGCAATGTTTTGTAATTTGATTTTTTTAAAGTAAATTTTTTTAATACAAGTTTATCAATACTTTCTTTCTCTTGCCCACACACTCAAGGGTCCATACCGGTGAAAAACCATTTGCCTGTGATGAATGTGGTGCCAGGTTCACACAGAATCACATGTTGATATATCACAAAAGATCTCACACAGGTAATTTGTTTTTCACTTTTCTGAATTCTATTTGTATGTCTACTTGAAGCAGTTCAGTTTGTACAGCCTGAAACAAGGTGTAAAATGCAAATCAAAAGTTGTGATTCAGCTACATCTCCTAGCTTATTAACAAGTATCTGGAATTGGCAGCACTGCTTGAAACTGCTGATAACCTTGGAGCTCTGCCATAGCAAATGGCATATATTTGAAAGAAAGTGAAAATAGAAGCTAAATAAATTGGTAGTAATAAAGAATAAACGAATGTTAAACATGATATGCCTGTGCAAGTAAAAAGTGGCTCTGTCTCTGGAAGTACCTCAACCCAATTATTATGGTCTACAATCTGTTAAATTATCACCGCTATCCATTGAACGGTTTGACCTCTGGAAGGTAAGTACCTAGACACTAGAGGAAATAAGTTTCTGAATGAAGAGTATGGTAATGGAGGAAATAAAATGGAATTATCACCTTGCAAAGAACTGTCTCGCATCTCTGTTGCAATTTGTAATATTAAATCAAGCTGTGAAGAAGTCAGTTTGGTTGCTTTGACAATCATGTACAGATGAAGAAAAACTTTTTTGTTATGATGTAAAAATAAATGTAACAAGGCAAAAACTTTAATTTTTCAAAAGCCTTTTTAAAAGTTATATTTGTGCAGATTTGACCATTTATTTTTACATTAATTTTCTTCCCAGCTTTTCTTTAAGTGTTAAACAGGCATGTATTGTTTTCATTGTACTGCTGTGCTTACAACAATCTCTCTTAATGAGGGTGTCTCATTTGGACTGTCCACAAGCTATTTACCTCATGTGAACTGCAGCTGAGCGTAACCTTGGCTAATGTGCACTCATTCAGTTTGAGTAAAGGTCACTGGATATTGGTCAGGAGCAAAACCTTGGCCAGTTCTCCTCCCCTTACCTTGTTCTACTGCAGTGTTATCAGATCAAATAAGCCTTCACAGAGTGGAGATTGAACTACTTTGTGCAGCTTACTGTGATAAACTGTTAAGCCCGAGGCATCCTTGAAGAAACCTCCTTAATGTTTTGCAGAACTCCAAAACAAGAACAAAAGTGTTTTTGTGTAAGTAATAAGTATTAGAAATAATTGTTACTGGTGTTTTTCTGGATATTTCAGATGTGTGAAGAAATTTAGGAGCTGCTGGTACTGTTCTAAAGTTAGAGTGTTTGTCCAAGTTTAAATGTTTGATCAAGCTCCACAGAACCAGGATCTTGAGAGGAGTCAGGAATTTATTAAGTTTGTTGTGCTTTGACATAGTCCCAAGAGAGATAATATGGTACTTTATGAAGGCAAGTTTGATAAAATGAATTTAGGAGTACAAACCTGTAAGTTTCAGCCAACTGTGTTGCGGAAGAAATATTGACGTATGTAGCCACTACATATCCAAAAAGAAATTAAATGTAAAAATAAATGGTCATTGGATCTAAATATGTGCTAACAGAAAATGATGGAACAGCACAGTTGGACATCCAAAGCAAAGGTTATAGAAACTGATCAATCTGCTCAATGTTTATAAAGTTTTCTAGTTTTTATTTTGACTTTGATTCATTTTCTTTTTCCTCCCTTTTATACATATATAATACCTGAAAAGGACTGCAAACTGATCGAATGACCATAGGACACAGGAGCAGAAATGACCATTTTGGTCCATCCAGTCTTCTGTGCCATTCACTGAGTCCATAGTTGATCTGATCCTTAATATTACTCTTCTTGCATTTTTCCCATAACTCTTGATTTCCTAACTGAAACTATGCTTTTCAGCCTTGAATATAATTAACATTGCTGCCTCAACAGCCCTTTATGGTTTCAAAAAAAATTCCACAGATTCAACACCATCTGAGAGAAGAAATTTGTCCTCATCTCTCATAAATGATTTGATTAAATTATTTAAAGTGTGGAAACAGGCCCTTCAGCCCAACAAGTCCACACCGACCCACCAAAGCGCAACCCAGCCAGACCCATTTCCCTACATTTACCGTTTCACCTAACAGTATGGGCAATTTTTTTTTAGCATGGCCAATTCACCTAACATGCTCATTTTTGGACTGTGGGAGGAAACTGGAGCACCCGGAGGAAACCCACACAGATGCAAGGAGAATGTGCAAACTCCACACGGTCAGTTGCCTGAGGCAGGAATTGAATCCGGGTCTCTGGTACTGTGAGGCAGCAGTGCTAACCACTGTGCCAACATGCCACCCATAAATGTGTGACCTCTTATTCTGAGATTATGCCCTCTGATCCTAGTCCGTCAGGCCTCCGTGCAATGCTAATATATCCAAACTCAATAGATAATAGGGAAAACAAAAAAGAGAATGGAGTATGCAAATAGGAAGTCTTGCTAAAACTGTATTCGCACAATTTCAACCATGTCTAGAATATTGTGAAGTTTTGGTCTCCTCATAAGTTCCTTGAATATTGTGAAGTTTTGGTAACTTATTTAAGATGTCTAAATTGTGCCTTGTACAGTTTTAGCAAGCCTGCCCTATTTTTATATGCCATTCCTTTTGAAATAAAGGCTACCATTCCATTTGCATTCCCTGTGCCTACTGATCTTGGATGCCACCTTTTTGTGATTTTATATAAGGGTACCTCCAAAACTCCCTCTGTTGCAACTTTCTGCAGTCTGTCTGTGCTGAAATAATATTTGGCTTCTATTTTTCCTGCCAAAGTTCATAACCTCACATTTTCCTACATTATTTTCCATTTACCATACTTTTGCCCACTCACTTAATCTGTCTATAATCCCTCTGCACCTTTTTGTCAATTTCACCTCCTGCCTTCCCACCTGTTTTTGTGCCATGTACAGACTTGTTGATAGTACATTCACTTCCCTTATCGAAGTCATTAATATGTAATATATATATAAATTCCTGATTCTCTCATTATTTTTATGTTATTCAAATAATCACAATAGTCACTTTTTAATAACCTACTATGAACTTCTGAGAGACAAGAAATGATGCACATATGTTCCCATAATCTGACACTTGGGGTGTGAATAAAACTGAGCTGAAATGATGCTTACATTTTATTAATAGACTTAAATTAACATTCTGATCATTTGTTTTTCAACCATTACTGTTTTCAGTACATATGAATTTTACTTTTTGGACTTTCCACTTACTTCTACTTACTATACTGAACATTGAGACTATTTAATCAGCATTTTTTAAAGAAAGTCAATGCATTCCTGGCCTTTGTTTTTAACTGGAACATTCATGCCTGTAATTCACAAGAAAAAACATCTTGCTTGGATTTGTCCTACAAAAAGACTTGTTTACCAGAAGAGGAGTGTTCCTGTGGCCTGTGTTAGTGCTTTCTGGTTGGTCAAAAATGAATCTATTTGAATTTGTGAACATGAGTTTTAAAAAAATTAAGTGTCATATATGGGAATTGAAATTAGAAATATTGTAGAATTTTTGTGAAAATGCTTTTCTTTGAAGTAAAATCGGATATTATAATTCTGATGAAAATGCACAAGATAAATCTCAAATTGCAACCATGGCTAGGAAATCCTTCAACACCAGGATAGAGTCCAACAGGTTTGATTCTAATCTAAAAAGGTGAGATAAGAGGTCAATCTAAACATCAGGTCATAGACAGAGAACACAGGGGGCAAACACCTTCAACATATTGCCTAGCTATCACCATTGTTAACAGCTAACCCGAGAATGCAACTTTTTAAAAAAAAGGGTTTTGTGATTTACACATGAAAGAAGTGAAACTATCACTGTATTCTAACAGATGAAAGGCTTAACAGACAATCAGTTTTTCAATGTATAATTTTAGTTACATCACACTGCAAATTTTTGCTATAAATTCTGTGTTACGATCGAGCCCTCCACTATCACCTGATGAAGGAGCGTCACTCCAAAAGCTAGTGTGCTTCCAATTAAACCTGTTGAACTATAACCTGATGTTGTGTGATTCTTAACTTTGTACACCCCATTCCGACACTGGCATCTCCAAATTAGGAAATCCTTGTTAGACTTCATTACTCACCTAAAAGCTTTCTGAAACCATCATTAAAGTGTGTAATTAAACAATGCATTCACTTGATTGACTTGTAGCTTGATATTTTTAGTTCTGGAATTGGAGACTCTTGTGGCATAGTGGTAGTGTCCCTACCTCTGGACCTAGAGACCCGGGTGTATGGTAACATCCCAGAGCAGGTTGTTCAGGAAATATTTAAACTCTAGAATTTCTCCATTTCTTTAGCATTTGATCTACTTTAATGCCAACAATATTACTGACAGTGCAGCTGATTTCTCAGAATGGATTGCAGTTAGCACACTGGAGAAGGAATGCTTCAGCCAAATAACTCTTCTTTCTGCTCTCCATGAAATTCTTGGTAATTACCTTCTAATTTATCTTGTTTACATACCTCAAAGGCAACTTCGGTTGTCATTTTCATCAATTCTGATGGCTTTGGAAAATCTGAACTATTACTTTCAACTGTCCAATGGGAATGGAAAATGCAGGTTTTTATGTAAAATGTTGAGAAATACAGTTGGAACATAATGGAAGCAAAGTCTTGAGTTATCTTAATTTCCCTTCTCTCCTGCTTTCGCTAATTTGGTCACAGGTTTGCAGTTTAGTTTTAATTTGTATCAACAAAGTGGTGATAATCTCTGCTTTTAAAGTAAAATCTAAATCATAACTTCAACTGAATTGCAGCAGAAGTTTGAATTTTTTTAGTCAAGGTTGAAAAGTTATAATCCATTATGTTGAAAAGGTGAAAAGCAAAGCAAGCTTTAATGTTAAAAACTTGAAAGATTGCAGCAAGAAGATGATTGTGAGTATATTCATAGCTTTGTGATCTTGTGAATACACTCTTCATTTCATCGTAGGAAGAAAATGGAAAGTAAAACAGCAGATTTGCAGCTTGGAGAAATTTTGAGAAGATTCATCAAACATCTTTGATAAAACAGAAAGACATGACAGTTTGCAGTCTAGTGAAAGGGGGAAACGCCTATCCGATATTTTTTCTGAACCGAGAAAAAGAAGAGTTTCCTTAGATTAAGATGCTTAAATGAAACTTAAATATATGTTTGAATAAGAAACTGAATTTCTTGAAGGCATCTTTAATATGGAAGAGTTTTGGATGCTCTATTTGAACTGAGAAGAGATAATGCAGCCTGTATATTAATTGACTCTAGGCCATTTTTGGGATCTGTTGATTGGATTTTCAAGACACATGAAAAAAATCAGGGTTTTGATGCTGAACTTTAGCTAACAAGAAGAGCGTTGTTTTCTTTCTAGTTAAAGACATTAACAAAATTACACAGGAAGAAAAAGAATTTAATATTTGTAAAGCTGTTTAGAGTCCAAATATGGCAAAACCCATCACAAATAATTTTGATGCAAGATCACTCTAATGATGAAGGCCCATACAACTGGAGTTTGTACATACCTAGGTTCAATACAGTGCAGAATGCAGTGCAGTTCAGCTAATCTGTATTTGTATGGTTGGTTGTGGGATAACTGTTGGCGAAGACTACTGGAGAACTTCCTTATTCCTCCATGTGTTGGGATCTTTTGCAATCACTTGAACAGATAAACATGGTTTTGTTGTTTTGCTCAAGAACTATTATTTATGCACTCAGAGACACATTCTTCCATTTATGACAAACAAAGCACTCTACAGAAGTATCAAAATAAATAAGATTTCTAGTTCCTCATCAAAATGTTTTGAGAAGGTTTGTAGCTCAGGTTGAGGTTCTGGTTGTAGGTTTGTTCACTGAGCTAGAAGGTTTGCTTGAAGACGTTTCGTCACCATCCTAGGTAACATCATCAGTGAGCCTCTGGATGAAGCACTAGTGGCATGACCTTTTTATTTGTGTTCCTTGGGTTGGTGGTATCATTTCCTGTGATGTCATTCCCTTTTTATTCTTGGGCTGATAAATGGGATCTAAGTCAATGTGTTTGTTGATATGTTAATTCAATAAACACATTGACGTAGGTCCCATTTACCATTCCTTGAGGAAAAAAAGGAAATGACATCACTGCAGGAAATGACACCATCAACCCAAGGAAGCCTCAACACACAAATGAAAAACAGACCATGCCACCGGTGCTTCATCCGGAGATTCACTGATGATTTTACCTAGCATGGTGATGAAACATCTGAAAACGAACCTTCGAGCACAGCGAAGAAACCTACATACAGAACCTCAACCTGAGCTATAAGCCATCTCAAAACTCACTAACATCCTATCAAGTATCTTCTAAGAGGGAGTGGTAAAATAGCTTAAATGCAGTAATGATTAATTAGGTTGATTGAATACAATATGCTGACTAATCGCAATGTTACCGTTTCAATCTGATTTCATATTGTCTGATTTGGGGGACCTCTTTCATGAAGTGGTTGAATTCAGGCTTTACAAGTTGCACTTTTCTTATAAAGCATAAGTTTCTAAACTGCAGCGCATGCATATGATCTATAACACTAGAGCATTGGCTGTTTGAAGACAATGAGCAAGGTTATAGTCTCAAGTTAACTTTAATGAATTCACAATCTCAACTTTAGAAATGTTCAAACAAATGGCATGAACCATGTCTAGTATGTTTCAGAAATTCATTTTGATTCTACTTTATTTGAAGTGGACATTGGGAACACAATAGAATGAAAAGTTTCTGCAAACTTGTGGCGTGTAAGTGATATTTGCATACTACAGTTTAAAAGCAGCTTTGATACAACACAAATATAGAACACCTTCTCCTCAATGGCTAAAATTGAAAATGCAGCATCTATGTAGACATATCCCTTGTATATTTTTTTTTAGATTAGATTACTTACAGTGTGGAAACAGGCCCTTCGGCCCAACAAGTCCACACCGACCCGCCGAAGCGACAACCCACCCATACCCCTACATATACCCCTTACCTAACACTACAGGCAATTTAGCATGGCCAATTCACCTGACCCGCACATCTTTGGACTGTGGGAGGAAACCGGAACACCCGGAGGAAACCCACGCAGACACGGGGAGAACGTGCAAACTCCACACAGTCAGTCGCCTGAGGCGGGAATTGAACCCAGGTCCCTGGCGCTGTGAGGCAGCAGTGCTAACCACTGTGCCACCGTGCCACCCTAATTGTTAATTCATGAAACTGGTCTTTATACTGAACCTCATTATCATGCTTTGTTTTCCCATTCTCAGCTTCAATGATCCACATTTGTAGAGCGGTTACATCAGTTTGTCATTACTGATTAAGTTGATCTGATCGTTTCCTTTCAGACATTTATCTGTGTATAGTTCAACATTTTCTGTTTCTGTTTTGGAATTCTAGCAATTACAGTTTATCTTTTTATCTCAATTAAGGAACTGTCACTGCAATTATACAAAACTCGGGTCTAGACTATGTATGGAAAACTGTGTACACTTCTACACAGTACACCTTTTTTGTTTGACACCCATGTTCCATGAGTGAATAATGACTAACCAGCTTTTATTGCCCATCCCTCATTGCCTTTGAGAACGTGGTGGTGAACTGCTTTCTTGAACTGCTGTAGGTTGATCCACAATGTCATTAGGGAGGGAATTCCCGCATTTTGACCCAGCAACAGTGAAGGAATAGTGATATATTTCCAAGTTAGGGTGGTGAGTGGCTTGGAGGAGAACCTGCATGTGGTGTGATCCCATGTATCTGCTGCTGTTGCCCTTCTAGTTGGAAGTGGTTGTGGGTTTGGCAAGTTCTATTTCAGAATCTGTCACGAATTTCTGCAGTGCATCCATTATATAACACACACTGCTGCTACTGAGTGTTGGTGGAGGGAGTAGATGTATGTGGATATTAAAGTAGGCTGCTTTGTCCAGGATAGTGTCAAGCTTTTTGAATATTGTTGGAGCCACTCAAGTAGGGAATATTCCATCATATTCCTGACTTGTGCCTTGTAAATAGTGGACAGACTTTGAAGGATAAGGAAGTGAGTTACTCGCCACAGTATTTCTGACCTACATTGGCTACAACAGTGAGTCCAGTTGACTTTCTGGTCAATGGTAACCCCAAGGATAGTGGAAGATTTAGTAATGGTAACACCATCAAATGTCAAGGGAAGGTGCTTTAAAATGGTTTAAAATATGTTGGCCTTAAGAGTCCAAAATAGGTTTAAAAAATGTTATAAATGCTCCAAACATTCTGATTGACGATTACATAAATTAGGCTTCTGTTCTCAAGGATATATACATTCCATTAAGAGGGTGAGATTAGAGCCAGACTGTTCAGGAGAGAAATTGTGAAAAACCTCATGTAAAGAATGGTAAAAGTGTGGACCCCTCCCTCTCGTTTCTCTCTGAGTAGTAGATGCTAGTTCAGTTAGTAATTTTGTTTGAGATCAATACATTTTTGCTTGCCAAAAGTGTTAAGGGATTATGAAGCTAAGGCAGGAGAATGGAGTTAGGATACAGATCAACCCTGTTGATTGGTGGAACATGCTTCAGAGGTTGAATGGATCTCATCTGTTGTCATGTCATCTAGTTACCAGTGTTCATTGCTAAAACATAATTTCTCAAGCAAGCTTATGTAGTTGTATTAATTTGACTGTTTTGTCTTCCAGGTGAAAGACCATTTATGTGTGAAACATGTGGCAAGAGTTTTGCTTCGAAGGAGTATCTGAAACATCACAACAGAATCCACACTGGATCAAAACCATTTGTTTGTGAGATCTGCTACCGTGCTTTTGCACAGAGAAATTCTCTTCATCAACATCTTAGAGTTCATACAGGTATCATTTGATTTGTTCTGACTTCGCTTTTATTTAAGCAGTGTGAACCAAATAAAGACCTGCTTCATTTCATTCTTTCTTGAAATCTAAATACTAAACCTGATCTTGTTTTAAATGAGGTTTACTAATTTAGCAGTCACCTGAGCACCTGTGTTGAAGGAATGGCATTGCAGGTCAGAGACTCTAGTTACTGGGGGAAGCAACTGCTTAACTTTGATACGGGGATGTTATAGCTGATGAATGGTCTTTGGTCTTCAAACTTGATTCTTTTGGGTGTTATAAATAATTTACTAAACTGAATTTGACAATTTTCTGGACTGCAAAATATATATCAAGATCCTTTTTGCTTTTACAATTTCTACCTGAAAACATGACTATCAGCTTACAACAAATCCATTTTGTATATTGTAATCTGCTGACATATTGCCAAATGTTAACGATTCAAATGTTTGAAGCTTTGAAAAGTGGAGACAAGCCTCTAATAATGTATTTTTCAGGTGAGAGGCCTTACTGTTGTGATCAGTGTGGAAAGCAGTTTACACAGCTGAATGCTCTACAACGCCACTATCGCATACATTCAGGAGAGAAACCTTTTATGTGCAGTGCATGTGGGAGGACCTTTACTGATAAATCTACGCTCAGAAGACATGCTTCAGTGAGTATCTAATGGATTCCATGCAGATTTCTCTATAAGACTGCTTAAACTATAATTCCCTTCACCAGAATATTTTTGTTGAAAGTGACATTAAGGAATTGTGAATGAACATGGATTATGGTATGGCTATAGTTGGGTGTTCCTGTTTCCGAACAAAATTGCAATCTTATGCCATCTACTTTCGCCCAAAATGAAGAGTCTTCCATAAGTAGATTGCAAACACCAACAAATATTATAACCTTACAGATTGAAACTGTATCACAAAAAAGCCAGTGTGCATATATATTATTTTAAAAATTCTTGTTTTGTCCCTTTTCATTCAATGTTTAACATTTTGCTTGTACATGAATTTCCTGTGAATTTTTCCACTCTGAATTTATCAACATTTTATAATGGAAATTATCCATGGGGATTTGTCTACTGTTCCTTCCCTAAGATACTGTCTTTCTCTTCAGCTTTTACAGCAACATGTATTTGTGCCCTTCATTGCTGCCCATCATTTTGATATCATGTGCATTCCCACATTTTTTTCCACTATTGAACTCTTCAACTATATACTCGTTATTGTTATTAGACAGATCTTATTGTGATTGCCTTCTTCTCACCCACACTCCTAACAGATGTAATGATACTGGAAATCCGCTAACATTAATTACTTGCGTTCTGGGAATGATTATTAATGGATGCCATATTGAGAACATTATCATGTATATGTTGAGTTTTGAAGACCTTATTAAGCTGAAATTAGAGGGTTGATTTACACATGAGTTATTGTTTTCACGGGGATGAAATTCATGCTTGGCATGAGTCAGAAAATGGACAAATGAGCCAGATCTCTCTGTAAAATAATAAACAACAAAAGGAAAAGGAATTATTGCCATTATTGAATATTTATCTACAAAATAACTCTCCATTCTGCCTGCTACGTTGAACAGTACGGTCATACCAATTTCCACTTACCCGTACCGTAAAGTGCATAGGTGTACACATATGTACAAAAGTTAATAGGCATACCAGCAGGAGGTCAGGCCATCTACAAGGGGAAATTTGTACAACACAATTCATGAAAAAGAAACAGCGGAGCAGTAAAAACAAAAAAAAATGATAGTATTTTATAAACCGACTGCATAAAACTGTTAATATACAATAAACACTTTACATCAAAAACTGATATTCTCAGCAAAAAACTCTTCTCACCATATATCACAAATATTATGGGATAGTCAGGAAGAGACCCCTGAAAACTAGGATTGACTTATACACAAGCTAATTGAAAAATACCAGATATTTCGGTCAAAATAATGGGTCTATTTATACATGAGACTGACCTATTCATGCTTATTTATGAGAAGCAAAAAAAAAGGTTCATTAAGGCCTAGTAAGAGGCAAGAATTGTTGATTTTTGACTTAGCTGACATAAAAGAGTTTGTCCTTATGCTTTAAATATTATTTTAAAACTTCTTTAATAGCTTTTATTGTTTGCTATGGCAATCTTTCCTAGCAGTGGAATGGATCTAGAATTTCTGTTCAATTGGCAATTTCATTTCACAAATTATTTTCTCAATGTTCAGCCAATGATTTTTGAATTGTGAAGTTTTCTGCCTTAATTAGGGCAAGTGTCTCAAACTGAATTCTGTACTTTGCTTCTGATTTTGTTATTCATTCCTCGCCAGCATTTTAGTTTAATTGGATTTTTTCTTAATTTGTGATATTTAATCTCTATCTAATTAACCCGGACAGAAGATTCAAAAGTTGAATGTAACAAGGAGCATTTTAATTGACAAGAACGAGTTTACTTTAGTACATTTAAAGTGCAAAATTAATGAGTACCACCAATAAGACTACCTAGTTACTATAATTCCTAGATGGTCTTAATGACAAAATGCAACTTAGCTCCATATTGATACTAATGAATAACTGGAGCACCTACCCTTGTAATGCCAAATTTCCTCTGTAACAACTTAGAATTTTAGCTAATTTTGTTGCATTAAGTCATTAGCATGGCAAAGATTCTTGTAGTTTTGTTAAATGCCTTTGGGATTCCTGAGAATTTCTAAAATGCCAAAGTTGCAAATTACCTGCTCTGAGGTATACCAACCAAGATTTGAAATAATGTCAGAATTACTTAGTGATCTCTCAGACAGTGATAGGCACCAGACGAGTGACATCTTTCATAGAATGTATAATTCTCATCATCACTATTAAGTTGCTTTTTGTATTCCAGCATCCAGCAGCTAAATATATTGTGCAGAATTTGTGGCAGAGAAGAAGGCTATTAGGCCAACTAATCTACACCAGCATTGAAACATTGCATGTCCTAATCTTCTTTATCTAATGATAACAATGTATCCTTCTAATCATTCTCCCTGATTCATTCCCCTGTGCTAATTGCCTCTTATGTTGCAAATGTGAATCAATTTTTGATCAAGTTCTTCTGAATTCCTTATGAGTGATTATTTTCGGAGAAACAAATTTTTGATGTTAAACCTACTTAATTTCCCTCTAGTTTTAAAATTTCTATTAAGGCAGCCGTTTCTTAAGACATGTATCCCAATTTGTACATCGCTTCTAATAGTTATAGACTTTTAGTGCTGGTATCACTTGCACTTGTGGAAACTTTTAAACCTCTGAAGCTATTCCTGGTCCATTTTCTGTTCCAATGTATAATAGTCATGAAAATAGTGAATAGTACAGCCGAATGAACATGTTTATCAAGAGTTAAACACAAATATATTGTGCTTATATATGCTTCATTTGATATTTTAAACCCATCTGTATTTGAACTGTGCAATTCTAAACTAGTTAAATGATCTTTTAACAATTGTCTCAATGTTTTAATTAACAGGTTCATAACAAGAATGCACCATGGCAATCCTTCCTTGTCATCTTGGATGAGGGCTCTAAAAAGAGCCATATTCAAAGAACAGATCTCCATCCATATGTGGATTGTGAGCAAATTGCCCCCTCAGAAGCACAAGAATCAGTGTCTTGTACAGAAATACTCAATGACCAAAATACAGTCACGCTCCATGGAAACATCTCTTCACATGAACAAAACACATCTGGTACTTCAGATTGGAGGTCAGCTGGTTTGCCTTCCATCACTATGGTAACTCAAGCAGCCTCCATGGCAGCAACTTTTAATGAGCTTGCAGTACTCCATGCACCAACCGATTCAGTGCAGCCTCACTTGCATATCTTGGCAAATGTTGAACAGTTGGGTGCTGGAAGTACGCAAGCTGTAGTGCTTGACAATAGCACATTGGAAAAAAATGGGACCCCTAGCACAAGCATTGTGACTACAATTTCTGTGCCTGCATGTCTAGCCATGACTAGTCACATCAGTAATATATTAACACATGGAGCTGGGGTTGGGCAAATGCAGAGTGGAACACCTGTCACCATATCAACAGGTTCTTCACAGCTAACTGTTATGCAGACTGATAATCTATCAACATTGCAGAGTACTGTAAATGGAGTGACCAGTATACAGAATATTCAGATCTAAGCTAATATTAACCAGCTGTATTGTTTCCATCAGCCCATAGACTTGTGGATTAATTTTAAGTGATCAAAACCTAAATCTTGCAAGTGAAAAAGAAATCAGTCACATTTTGTCAATCTTTTAGTTATCTGTAAAATATTTGCAGTTTTTATTCACTAGTTGCAGTGTATAATCTGGAGCATCATGAACACCGGTTTATTTCCTTAACTCCTTTTGAAGCTCTCAAGGCTGCAATTTATTTTTTGTTCTACTTTTTCCTGTTACCTTTTCTGCTGGGATTTCTGGAAATTTGTTTTTAAAGAGGAGATGGTTTTAGTAACCTGTTGAAGTTTGACAATTGGATGTTGAGCATCAAAATATCTTTTAACCTAGTGATTTGATAGGTCCTTTGGAACAAATCACGGGATGCTAATTGTTTAAATTGTCGTGTTGCACAATATTTTTCCCAAATCGGTCGTTAATTTTGGCATACTATAGTCTTTGATAACAAACTGCATCTTTAAGTTTTCATAAAAAGAATCTGTTTGGCGGGCAATGGGCAAGTGTGGTTTCTTTTTTGGTTATCCATCATGTTTCAGGTCCATAGCCTTACGATGTGGGTAGCAGTATTTACATCCCAGAATCCCCCATAGAAATGCACGTGCCTTTTAATACGATGTAGGTGGATGAGTAGTTTGAGGGAAGCTTTGCTGTATGAGTTCACAGTTTTATTGATTATGTCATAACACATGTTTAAAAGGTTCCTTTTAAGATCAAAAGTTGCACCAAAATGTTGGAGCTATTGTAAATCCTAAATCAGAATGATAATTAAACCTGTAAAATGTATAAAGTGGTCATTTAAAGTGTATTAGGCACATGGAGAATATTTGTAGTAGGAGAAATCTGCTTCACTATATCATTAACTATAATATTAGGGGTTTGTGATCATCTTGTAAACTTGTATTGAACTTTAATATAAATTGGTTTTGTGAATCTCTCAAATGCAGTTGTAGAGATTGTCAAGTAAAAATGACATGCAGTTCTTTTTAAAAAAAACAATTTGGGTAATTTATGCTGTACTGTTCTCTTTGTATCTGTGTGCATTAACTTATGGTCTTAACAGCTTCTGAAATGCTTTGCAGGAGATCATTTTTTTTCCTGATTCTTTTGTTCGTCAGTTTGTGAGCACTCTTGAAAAGGCATGTGATAGAGCTTCTGGAATTTGTAAACAACAATGTGTCTTCTCAATAATGGACAAGCTTCTTATCAAATTGGCCAGACTTTAAACAAGTTTATTTCAGTCCTATTATCTGGCTCTTTTAAAAAGAAACTTTAGAAATTATTCATGTAATTCAATGTGGTGATAATCACCATTTGTTTTACCTAACTATTTGAAATAGTTGTACTTCAGAATGAGAAAGGTAGTCATTATTTTCTTTTTGTCCCTTTTAATGATTAAAGGTTGTCCATCTCCCTCACGATAAATGCTCCTTGACCTTATATGGAGGATCTTGTAACCTTAAAGCAATGTCTCATTAAAACACAATAACAGCAGAATGAGTACATTACATGACATAAACAAATTATTTTAAGATTGTAGAATATACTCACTAGTAACCTGTTACATCCTCCACTTTCCTCTAGAACAAAAAGCTTCTTACCAACACCAGAATTTCCATATTAGGATATGGAATGTTAATTGCAAGGGTTGGAAAACACTTCAAAGCCTATGCACGTCCTCTTAAGGAGT
This sequence comes from Hemiscyllium ocellatum, assembly GCF_020745735.1. Taxonomy (NCBI): domain Eukaryota; kingdom Metazoa; phylum Chordata; class Chondrichthyes; order Orectolobiformes; family Hemiscylliidae; genus Hemiscyllium; species Hemiscyllium ocellatum. The sequence continues at coordinate 101,965,071 of NC_083410.1, forward strand.
GTGTTGTAAGGTGCTGGTGATGAGAGTCATCAACTCTTTTCTTTGCTAGTTGTTCACATGACCTGAAATTTATAAATTTTCATATACTTTTGTTATTCATGACAAAACAATAAGTATTTATTTAATTTATATGCCAAGCCTCTACCCTCTACAGTTAATCATTCTTCATTCCTAAGCAGTTATCTTCTTAAATGTCTTAATGTTTAATATGCTTGAAAGTTCTTAATTGTTTAAAAATTCTCCATCACTTACAAGTTATCTTTTTCAAAACATCTTTTAGCATTTCTGATCTCCAGTTTCATCTTGTGCAAATTAAGGTCAGCAATAAAATTAATAACAAGCCTACCTTTTAATTTTAATCTCTAGTAAAATAGAGCTCCTCCTCCCATAAAAATCTACCAGTTTTGATGTTTGGATTTCCTGCTGCTGTCCGTAGACTTAGTTGTTAACATTTTTGCCCAAAGATCTGAAGCAAGATCCTTGCCAATTTTTGCAAAGGTATGGTTTTACTGTTGTTCCAAATGAAAATGGGCCTCCTCTTGTAGGGTCAGCATCACGTCCTTCATAGTTCCTTGCTTATTTATGAATCTCATGGGCATTATTTGCATTTATTGTCCATCTCTAATTTCCTGTGACAAGATGATGGTGAGTTGTGGGATTGAATTGCTGCAGTCCACATGTAACTGGTGTACCCACAGTGCTTTTTGGGCAGGTGTTCCAGGATTTTGACCCTGTGACAGTGAAGGAACAGGAACGTGCTTCAAGTTAGAATGGTATGTGACTTGATGCAGAGCCCACGTGTGATGTTCCCATGCATCTGTTGCCCTTGTTTTCCTGGGTGGTAGATGTTATAGGTTTAGTAGGTGCTACCGATGCCATAGTGAGTTGCTGCAGTAATTGTTTTGAATATTTTACACATTCATCAATGTACCACTCATTCCTGACACCATTATTTTTGATATTGGCTGGTATTTTGTTCACCTATTTCCCAATTTAAGGTTTTATTATTCCTTCCCTCTTCTGCACCAGTGTCTATATATATCCTCTTTTGAGTGGCATGATCCATTTTGTATGTTCTGACTTCCTGCTAGAGTTTAAATGGTTTATCATAGTTTAATAAATATAGTGAATGTTCCAGTTTGAAGCAGGGACAAGTAACATTGCCTTGTCTCACCATAGATATGTTTTCCACTTCTCAATTATGAAATTCTAATGATTGCAGTAGAGTTTTTGACCAAAACTACCCCACAGAAGAACGTATTTGAAAAAACAAGAGCATTATTCTCAGATGCAAATAAAAACAATTTCTACTCTACAGAATTTAAGTAGTTTTAATCTAAGTTTCTCAATCAACTACTTGGTTTATGTTGTCATATGATTCTGCTGGGTTAAATAATCATGCCCAGTAACATTTGCAAACTGATAACAATGGTGCAATATTTGCATGGGGCAGAGATGACTGAAAAATGTTGGTGACCTACACACAACCTGCGCATTCATGCTACTTGCTACATCCAAGCTCGCCTCCACAAAGCTAACTATTACCAATAGTATTTTTTTAGACTTTCTGCAAATGTAGGTGAAACCCTAGTGAATATTGAAATTATTTTACATCTGGCACTAGGGATGTTGCTCAGTTCATAGGCTATACTTTCTAAGGAATCTAGAAGCGGATCCATAAAGAAAGTAGGGGAAGGTGGATTATATTGTGTATCCAAAGCATGCAGAAGTCTTCTCATAGAACATAGAAAAATACAGCGCAGTACAGGCCCTTCGGCCCTTGATGTTGCGCCGACCGAAGCCTACCTAACCTACACTAGCCCAATAACCTCCATATGCTTATCCAATGCCCGCTTGAATGACCATAAAGAGGGAAGAGTCCACCACTGATACTTGCAGGGCATTCCATGAACTCTCAACTCACTGAGTAAAGAATCTACCCCTAACATCTGTCCTATACCAACCTCTCCTTAATTTAAAGCTGTGTCCCCTAGTAACAGCTGACTCCATACGCGGAAAAAGGTTCTCACTGTCAACCCTATCTAAACCCCTAATCATCTTGTACACCTCTATCAAATCTCCCCTAAACCTTCTTTTCTCCAATGAGAACAGCCCCAATTGCCTCAGCCTTTCCTCAAACGATCTTCCTACCATGCCAGGCAACATCCTGGTAAACCTCCTCTGCACCCGTTCCAGTGCCTCCACATCCTTCCTATAGTATGGCGACCAAAACTGCACACAATACTCCAGATGAGGCCTCACCAGAGTCTTCTACAACTGCAACATGACCTCAGAACTCCGGAACTCAATTCCTCTACCAATAAAGCCCAGTACACCATATGCCTTCTTCACAGCACAATTTACCTGGGTGGCAACTTTCAGAGATCTGTGTACATGGACACCAAGATCCCTCTGCTCATCCACACTACCAAGTAGCTTACCATTAGCCCAGTAATCCATCTTGTTACTCCTACCGAAGTGAATGACTTCACACTTAGCTACATTAAACTCCATTCGCCACCTTTCTGCCCAGCTCTGCAACTTATCTATATCCCGCTGCAACCTGCCACATCCTCCTTCGCTGTCCACAACTCCACCGACTTTCGTATCATCTGCAAACTTGCTCACCCAGCCTTCAAGCCTCTCCTCCAGGTCATTTATAAAAATGACAAACAGCAGTGGTCCCAAAACAGATCTTTGTGGAACACCGCTAGTAACTGCACTCCAAGATGAACCTTTACCATCAACTACTACCCTCTGTCTCCTTCCAGCCAGCCAATTCCTAATCCAAACCTCTAATGCACCCTCAATGCCATACCTCCGTAATTTTTGCAGTAGCCTACCATGGGGTACCTTATCGAACGCCTTGCTAAAATCCATATACACCACATCTACTGCTTTACCCTCGTCCACTTCCTTGGTCACCTTCTCAAAGAACTCAATAGGTTTGTGAAGCACGACCTGCCCTTCACAAAACCATGCTGACTATCCTTGATCACATTATTCCTATCCAGATGTTCATAAATCCTATCCCTTACAATTCTCATCTTTGATTCCTTCTCATGGTTTTTGAGTTGCATTTTTGAAATTGAGAGCCATATTTTAATTTTTGTAACTTTTTACGTTATTCCAGTTTTAAGTTGACATAAAGTGCTGAGACCTTTACAATTGTTTTATGATTAGGCATATTAATAGCACTTTGAAATATTAACTTAATTTTTAAGCAGTACAGTTGAAAGATTTATTAGAAGTAGAATTTAAAAGTTAGGCATACAACAAATTTCATTGGAGTGTTTGCTTGGTAACTTTTCTTATAAAATAAGAAGAAATGATTTGTTGTTTCTTCAGGATTACATGTAACTTCCTAATGAGCAAACCTTTGAGTAACATTTGGTGCTATCAAACAGAGCTGCAGGCCATATGTGTCCCCGATGCCAATCTTTTCTGCCCGAGTCCTGTGACTTTCCTGCTGTCTGTCTCTCCCTCTTGCTTCCTCTCTGTCTGGTTTTCACTCTTGCTGTCTCTGCAACCAACCACACTTCTCCTCTTGCCCCCATTCACAGAAAAAAAGGCAAGTATTAAAAAATAATTTGACTTCAAAAGCAGTTTTGCATAACTGTATTGCTCTGTTATTCCATTCCTATATGTCTTCCGCTTATCAAATCTTTCTGAAAATAGATGCAGGTAAAGAATGTGTTAACAGAAAAGTAAATGTTGCACACATTCTGAGATGTTTTATGAACAAACATGGAACCTGTTAAATTCAGGCTAGATAACACACTTGACATTGCCCTGCTGTTTATTCATTCAGGTTTATAAAAATATATTTACAAGTTCAGTTCATCAGAGTTTAACACAGATTTCCAAAAGCATCCTATTTATTTTATTTTCATACTTCAAATATATTATGGTGTGTATTTTCATCACGTTAAATCACTATTTTGAGTGAAGCAATGTTGAATGTTGTCATTATTTCTCATGGTTTGTTAGTATTAATAGTTGAATGCCTCAATCAAAAATGTTATTTATCTTTAGAAAATATCAAGTACTATGTTTATTTTCTTATTTTCCTATGAAATGCTTATATAGGTAGTAAAATATAAACGTAAATCAACTCCTTTTAAGTTGTGTTCTCTTTTCCTTTATAGACTTGATCTTGAACAGCTTGTTAAAGCCTTATTCAAGTATTTTGTTTCAATTAATAGGTCCAATCCAAGCAGTAAATGTGACATAAAATATGTATTCAGGAATATTAAGGACATAAGTTCTGTCTTAATGTTTTCTTCTGAGAGGAAGTTGTTCCTTGATTTTATTCCTAGAAGGCCTAGCTCTCAAATTTTGACCGCTTGTTTTTGATTCCAGAGAAAATACTGTGGATGTGAAGGACTGTCAATCATCTTGATCAATCTTCAAAGTGCCAATGAATGTGTGTTCCTAAAGTTTAATCCTCTGGCCATTTGTCATGCCAGTGAATCTGCTGCATTCCTTACAAGGTTGATGTATCATCTGAATGGTCAAAACTGAATGCAGTACTCCAGATGAGAAATACATGACTGAAGTTATTCTTGGGATTCTAGCCTCTTTTTAATATAAAATAAGACATCCCGTTATCTTTTTGTTGTCTTAATACTTGCCTGCTATCTTTTAAGAATTTCTCTGCTTGGACTCTTAAACATCTTGGCTGCTGTACTACTTACTTCTGACAAATTGGAAAACAATCTGACATTGAATTTTTTTTTAAATAATAGGGTCACATTAACCCACATCAAACTCAAATTCAGTTTTGTGCACTCCATCTGCAGCTTACTCCTCCCATTTGCACTACTTGCAGATCTTCCTTAATGCAAATTGTTAAGAAACAAATTGTGGTGAAAAGTTGATTAAGGTCTTACCAAAGTCCGTGCTTTTACTCTCTCTACTCCGTAACCACATTTTAACCCAATTCAAATTCTAACTTTAGAACAGTGCATACTCTCATTTGCTTCTAATGCTTAGAAATCTTTGAGTTGATTAAAAGTGATCTGCATTTTTAGAGTAGTTGTAAGTGTTTTGAATCAACCTGTTCAATCCTTTTCCAGCACAGGTGGGACTTGAACCCAGATCTTCTGGCTGACATACTACTCACATATATACAGTATGGTCCCATAAACAACAACTGCCAAATAAGGAAGAATGTTGGTGTAGGTAGCTGGAGAACATCAGTTCTTAGAATAGTGCTGTGGAATCCTTAATAACCACCTCTGGCCAGCATGGATAGGTTGGACCAAAGGGTCTGTTTCCATGCTGTACATCTCTGACTCTATGACCTCTGGTAAAGGCTACACTATTACCTAATCTCATTCAAAAGGCAGCACCTCCATTTTGATAGTACAAGAGTGCTATATCATTGCAAGTGTCAAACAAGATTGTGCAGTCAAGTGAACCTGCTCACCCAATTAATATATTCAGTATAGAAAGTGTTCTAATTATTTCCATTCCAACGATAAGCTGAGCAAGAGTACTTGGTTTTACTGGTAACATACAGCTCTAAGCTGTACAAGCAATATTTTGCTCTATACCACTCTGAAGTTTGCAGGTTACTCCTCCCATTTGCACTACTTGCAGATCTTCCTTAATGCAAATTGTTAAGAAACAAATTGTGGTGAAAAATTGATTAAGGTCTTACCAAAGTCCGTGCTTTTACTCTCTCTACTCCGTAACCACATTTTAACCCAATTCAATTATGGCAGAAAGAGAGCAATTGCTGAATAAGCTACTGATTAGTATTAGAAGAGATTTCAAAATCGCTATCTACAGCCTGTTTGGATGTACTCTTTGCACATGTCTTTGTTTTGTTGCATGATCGTTAATTTCATTAATACATTGTTGCTGATTATTAGAATAGCGTGTGTAATTGCATAAAAATGCTCACAGGAATTGAACAGTTTCAAGGGGAAATAAAATTTCTTTTGAAATAGTAGCTTAAAAGTAAAAGCAATTTCGTGTTTAGTATTTTGTTTCCGTGGTCTGTTATGAGTTGTGGTTCAGTGGTAGTGATTATTTTTAGCTCTACATAAATAAATTTTATCGTATTATTCAGACTTCACCCCACGCCATCCCCACCCAGGCCTGCCTGCCTTGGTAGATCAGTCATGTTCCCGGAATCGCAAGTAAGTCCCTCATTCTCAATTTTCTTATGTACAATCAAATGATGTTAAATCAGTAAAACCATAAACAACCTGTGATACTGTTGATCTCCAGCCTCTCCTGTAGGATGGCAGCTGGTGTTAACTTGAAAATAAAATGTAAAATATATATTGATTGCATGATCAACGTTGATTACAAAATCATGGGGTGATTATTTTTTTCACATTGCCCACTGGTCAGGCCTTAAGGTAGCATGGGTTTGTTTTAAAATATAAATTATTTTTTGATAATGCTTCTGTTAGTATGTGCAGTTTCCTAGGGTTCTTGTTGAGGTTACACTGTTTACATGTGGTAATTGGTGCAGAAGATGTCATAAAACTTTGTTCCAGATGTCATTTTAAACTTAAATTGCTGAAAAAACAAAATGTTTGTTTTTGTCTTGCACTAATCAGGATGCAAGAATGCCCATTTAAGGGAAACTCCATGTTTAAATAGGATGAGTGGAGAATGCTGATTGGTTGTAGCATTGCCATGGAGAAAGCGCCAGTAAATAATGATTGACAATTACCTGCCAAGTTTTATTTAAACTTTTAAATAAGGCATGTTGACTCTGGTCAGGGCATTGACCTGAGCAATGAACCAGCTGTTGTCTATCACCTATTGTTGAGTTGAAACAGGCACAATTTGTGTATGAATTTTTTTCCTGCAGTAAACAACAGGGCACTGTATTTTAATATATATACATAGCTTCCAATACATGCAAGTGTGCCACTGCAAGCCTAACTGGCAATCCTAAATGGTTGTCAGTCAAATTCTTTGCACACAGGATTATCCAGAAAATGCTGTATAATTGCAGAACCACAGCTAATGTTAGACACTGTTGCAAGTTTTTCGAGCAGTCTCAGTAGTCAGTACCTTGTTTGTTGGAAGCAGTAGCTAGGTATGCTGTACAAGTTGCTGGTGAAACCACATCTAGAGTACCATGACCAATTTTAATCCTCTTGTTTAAGAGTATATTACTTCATTGGAGGTAGTTTAGAGAACGTTCAGTAGGATGATCCCCATTATGGAGGGATAATCTTGTAAAGGTTAAATAGGTTGGGACTCACTTCATTGGAATTTAGAAAAACTAGAGGTGGTCTCATTGAAGCATACAGAATTCTTAAGAGAATTGACAGGGTAAATGCAGAAAGAATTCCAATGAAGGGGAAACAATCTAGGAACAGAGGGTTTTGTCTCAAAAATAAGGGGTGCCAATTTAAAACTGAGATGAGGTAGAATTTCTACTTAAGGTGAAAGTTTTTGGAACTTCTTGCCTTGAGAGCTGTGGGGGTAGAGTCTGTGTGTTTATTTAATGTTGAGATGAACTCTTGATTAATAGGGTATCAAAGGTTTGAGTGAAAGGGAGGAAATTTTCAATGTGAGAAGTGTTGAATCGGTTATGATCCAATTCAATGGCAGAGGGGCTGTTCCTGTTCCTGTTTCTTATGGTCTTATTTTGCTGTTGGATACAATCCAGCAGAGGCAAGCTTTGGAGTGTTGCAATAAAGCTTACTTGATCAGCTTCAAGTCCTTAATGAGTCCAAAGACATGCAGGTTAGGTGAATTGGCTATGCCAAATTGCCCATAGAGTTCAGGGATGTGCTGGTTTGCGAAGGTACATTAGTCAGGGATAAATGTAGGGGTGTGGGTCTGGATGGGTGACTTTGGAGGGTCAGTGTGGACTTGTTGAGAAATCTAGACAATTCTTCCAACATTCAGAACTTATTTAGCCTACCTACCTACCCAACCCCTTTTAAAGGTTTTCACTCCAAATTACTGCAAGTCCAGTTGTGGTTTCCAAATCAATCCTGCAGTCATAGTTCTTTTCAGGCAGTAATTGTGACTCTTCTATTCTAAGTTTATTATTCTTGAAATACTTGACCAATAAAAACCTGAAGAATACAAAGGTGTTCCCAGGAAACAAAGATTCCGTCTTCAACCCTAGCTTCAACAATTTTGAGTTTACTATAAACTGCAGCAGTATGCGGAGGCTAGTGCTGCTATTAAAATATTGTTAGCATACCAAACACACAACAGGATTTTTAAAACAATGTTGTATGTTTTTCTGTGCGTAGTCGTGCCTTCAACTAATGTTTGCTAAGGTTGTGCAGACGCATCTGGCCTGTAGTGCTGGTGCAATGTTCTGTTTACAGAATCACAGGACAACGCATTATGTTCTGTCTCTGTGATGGACAGCAATTTAGATAATGTTCCCAAAAAGGCTCATGCATGTCACAATCTGAGAGAAAGTTGTGCAGGAATGTTAAGGTGCAGGTTAGCCCAGGATCTTGGAATATTAGTTGTGTTGAAACTCAATCTTCAAGGATGTGATTCGAAAGTTTAAAACTATGTTGCTATTGCTAAGATAAATAGATGTTGATGATGCCCAAGTGACTTGCTTGTGGAAGGAGTTACTTCAAGTGTGTTACCAACAGAAAAAAATCCAAGTTAAAGGGCTAAATTCCTTTATACATTCATATTCTGCTAACTCCCATTCATCTGATTCCAGCAACCTGCTTGATTATCATCCAAGTCTGAGGGTTTACTTGCTGCCAGGAAGTGAATAGATGTGCAGACTTTAAAGTGATACCAATTTTTTAGTTTACCCACATATTTAGGACAATGCAGCAACAGACTGGGATCAGAAGGTGACTAAGGAAGTGGACGAGGGTAAAGCAGTAGATGTTGTGTATATGGATTTTAGTAAGGCGTTCGATAAGGTTCCCCATGGTAGGCTAATGCTAAAACTACGGAGGTATGGCATTGAGGATACATTAGAGATTTGGATTAGGAATTGGCTGGCTGGAAGGAGACAGAGGGTAGTAGTTGATGGACTATGTTCATCTTGGAGTGCAGTTACTAGCGGTGTACCACAAGGATCTGTTTTGGGACCATTGCTTTTTGTTATCTTTATAAATGATCTAGAGGAAGGGCTTGAAAGCTGGGTAAGCAAGTTTGCGGATGACACAAAAGTCGGTGGAGTTGTGGATAGTGAGGAAGGAAGTGGTAGGTTACAGCGGGATATAGATAAGTTGCAGAGCTGGGCTGAAATGTGGCAAATGGAATTCAATGTAGCTAAGTGTGAAGTCATTCACTTTGGTAGGAGTAACAAGAAGGTGGATTACTGGGCTAATGGTAGGCTACTTGGTAGTGTGGATGAGCAGAGGGACCTTGGTGTCCATGTACACAGATCTCTGAAAGTTGCCACCCAGGTAAATAGTGCTGTGAGGAAGGCATATGGTGTACTGGGCTTTATTGGTAGAGGAATTGAGTTCCGGAGTCCTGAGGTCATGTTGCAACTGTATAAGACTCTGGTGCGGCCTCATCTGGAGTATTGTGTGCAGTTTTGGTCGCCATACTATAGGAAGGATGTGGAGGCATTGGAACGAGTGCAGAGGAGGTTTACCAGGATGTTGCCTGGAATGGTAGGAAAATCTTATGAGGAAAGGCTGAGGCACTTGGGGCTGTTCTCATTGGAGAAGAGAAGGTTTAGGGGAGATTTGATAGAGGTGTATAAGATGATTAGGGGTTTAGATAGGGTCGACACTGAGAACCTTTTACCGCTAATGGAGACAGGTGTTACTAGGGGACACAGCTTTAAATTAAGGAGTGGTAGGTATAGGACAGATGTTAGGGGTAGATTCTTTACACAGCGGGTTGTGAGTTCATGGAATGCCCTGCCAGTAGCAGTGGTGAACTCTCCTTCTTTATGGTCATTTAAGCAGGCATTGGATAGGCATTTGGAAGTTATTGGGCTAGTGTAGGTTAGGTAGGATTCGGTCGGCGCAACATCGAGGGCCGAAGGGCCTGTACTGCGCTGTATCTTTCTATGTTCTATTAAAGAGGTAATATTTGGTGCTCTTCATGGTGCTAGGATAGGAAAGGATGAGTTGTCAAGAAGGGTGATAAGGAAGCAGTGAAGGGCAAGAAAAGGAGAGAGTCCAGGAAAGAAAGTTAATCATGTACAAGGTAGTTTTGATGGGCCAAGGAATGGTGGAGTTCAGATAAATGTGAGATGTTGCAGGACTTCTACAGTTAATGGTAGAGTCCTGCTGAGCAAAGGGACATAGGGGTGCAGGCGCACGGTTCCTAGAAAGTGGAGCTGCAGGTGAACAGGGTGGTGAAGGTATTTGGCATACTTGACTTCATTGGCCATGATATTGGGTATAGGAGTTGGGATGTCAAGCTGCTGCTGTACAAGACATTAGTGAGGCTACTATTAGAATACTCCATGCAATTATAGTCCATTTCCTATAGGAAGGATGTTGCTGAAAAGATTTACAAGGTGGTTGTTGGGATTGGAGAATTTGGTCATAGGGAGAGGCTGAATGGATTGGGTTTTTTTCTTGGAGTTTCCAAAGCTGAGGAGTGACCTGATAGAGGTTTATAAACTCATGAGGAGCATGGATACTGTGAATAACTCTGGTCCTTTTCCTTGGATGGGGGGGGGAATGTCCAAAACTAGAAGGCATAGGTTTAAGAGGAAGAAGGAAAGATTTAGAAAGGACCTAAGGGGTAACTGAGTTAGATACAATTACAACATTTAAAAGCATCTGGCTGGATAAGTGAATGGGATGGGGTGAGAGGGATATGGACCAACTGCTGGCAAATAGGATTAAGATTAGATTAGATTGCTTAGTGTGGAAACAGGCCCTTCGGCCGAACAAGTTCTCACTGACCCTCTGAAGAGCGACCTACTCAGACCCATTTCCCTACCTCTACCCCTTCACCTAACACTACAGGCAATTAAGCATGGCCAATTCACCTAACCTGCACATCTTTGGATTGTGGGAGGAAACCGGAGCACCCGGAGAAAATCCATGCGGACACGGGGAGAATGTGCAAACTCCACACAGACAATTGCCGGAGGCCGGAATTGAACCTGGGTCTCTGGTGCTTTGAGGCAGCAGTACTAACCACTGTGCTGGTTGGCCTAGAATTGAACTAAAGTGTCTGTTTCTGTGCCTAGGACTCTAATAAAACAGATTCACCCCAACACCAGTATTTCCTCCAAAGCTGTGAGCATCATGATGTTTGCGTGCATTGCAGGGAAGGCTTTGTGACAAATGATACACTATCATCTCCTGGATGATCCAGACTACCATGTGCCTGTTGCTGGCCATGGAGCTAGTCAAGCATTCTGTGTTGGAGGAGACAAAGGTGGTGACCAAGTACACTAGCTTCAAGTGAAACACTGTTGTACTGGGGGAAGAAAAAAACAACCTGGAACAATGTTGAATAATAGCATGTTCATAAGATTCAAAGTTTGTGAGAAGATTTGTAGCTCGGGTGCTCGTTGTTGTGGTTCCGTTCGCCGAGCTGGGAATCTGTGTTGCAGACGTTTCGGCCCCTGTCTAGATGACATCCTCAGTGCTTGGGAACCTCCTGTGAAGCGCTTCTGTGATCTTTCCTCCGGCATTTGTAGTGGTTTGAATCTGTCGCTTCCGGTTGTCAGTTCCAGCTGTCCGCTGCAGTGGCCGGTATATTGGGTCCAGGTTGATGTGCTTATTGATTGAATCTGTGGATGAGTGCCATGCCTCTAGGAATTCCCTGGCTGTTCTCAGCTAGCTGCAATTTTGATTCCCAATGCTGTCTACCCACAATTAATCCCTACCTTAAGAATCTATCTAGTGCTACTGTCAAAGAGTCAAGGGGTCTGTTTTCACATTAGAGAAAGAAAGTTTCAAAGACTCTTATTCCTCAGAGGGACAAAATATCTCCTTATGTGAATTAAATGAGTAACTCATTTTTAAAAGCGATCCCGAGTTGTAGATTCTACAGCGGAAATGTCCTTTCCACATCTCTTCTCTCAAGAACCCCTACTACCCCCACCCCAAGATCTTAATATTTCAATCATGTTGCCTTTTACTCCAAACTTCAATGCAGACAAGCCTATCATGTCCAACCTCTCCTCTGAGAGACTTGTGTAATCTAGAGTTCAAGAATGAAAACCTCTTGTACACATTACATGAGAGAAAAGAACAAGTAAAGAAAAACAAAGCTTTGATGATAGGATATTTTATTTTAAATGGAGGAATTTGTTCTGTGTTTCATGAACAGACCAACTTTCAGAAGCATGGCCTTCATAATTCTGCAAATCTGACAAAACACCACAAAGACTATATTGTCCTGATGCATTCAATATTAAACAGTTTCTAATGCATACAGAGTGTCACAGATTTATTAACAATGCCAGTGAAGACAAAAACATGCTAAATAATTACACTGGGACAATACTTCATGACATCTAACCGCAATACACAGAAACAAGCATACAGCCTGCACAATATAGTGGCTACAGCTCTGATTGGTAACAATAGGCTAGGTAAAATACTAAGGAAAGTCAGTGGAATTCCTGCCAAAATGCCAGCTGGTCATCTCACTTTAAAAAAAAGCATTGCAGATTCAATTAGGAATGAAATCTTTTTGTAAGTGGAGAGAGGGAAGGTGGTGGGAATACATTAATTGACTTCATATAGCTTCTTTTCACCAATATACCACAGTTAGCCTTAAAATGTAAAAGGGGTTCATTGAACATAATTCCAGTGAAAAAGTAATTAACAGAAGAAATTCCATCCTTATCATTCTAAAGTGTCTGGCTTTATGAGTTATAGATAAATTCATCATGCCCCACAGTTGTCAACATTTTTGAACTTATCACAGCAAGAGCTATGGAGTTAATAGCTTTCATTTTTAACTAGTATGAATACATTTACAGTTTCAGACATGAATAGAGAATATCAACATTACATACCTAAACTGATGAGTTCTATTTTAATGCTTTTTAACAATTACTGAGCTCACGTTTGGAAGAGGCATCAGGTATATACAAGTTGCTTGGCCTCTATTGAACTATCTTTTTTTGTATCATTCTATATCTACAATTTTTTAGGGATGGGGAAGGATTCTGAATTTCTGCTGTCAAGTGGAGAAAAAAGTACTCTTGACAACTGTGGGTCATTTTTATTTTTAGTTAACAAAAACACAGTCTGACAACCTTTAAATAACTACTTTTTTAAAAAAAATTGCTGGAGTTTTCATACTTTGCTAACAGCTCCAACAAAGCAATTCACAGCCATTTCTCAATAGTATTGAAATACATTCTCCAGGAATACAAAATTACTTAAAATTACTTCATTTCAATCACTATGTTTTTGTGACAATTCACTGGATTACACACTGATATCTGCAGCATTAAATAGGGTTTCTCCATAGATTTCCAAAGTATTTTTCTTAAACGTTTATGTATATAAATTTTAGCACAAATAATTGTGCATTGAAATTAACGTTGCAATAGAAGTTATTTTTAAAAAAACAAATCCATTACTAAGAGAATGTGAAATGCCTGCCATAAAAGGAATTTTTAATCTACATTTGTTCTAAATGAGGAATTGCTTTCAATGAAATTTATCACACTTGCTAAATTGAGTCTTTTCCACGAATTGAAGTGGTGATCCCAGAATTGTGTCTGATATAAATTATTTTTTCGCAGCATCATTTTAACTCCTGTTTTTGCTGTTGCACAATCCAAAATGACCTGCCCATACAAATTATATGAATCAAAGAAAGAGCTTTTAGTTTCTGTTCTTTTAGTCAAAAAATAAATAACTTTAATTCAATATACATTCTTTACGTTAAGTAGTTGAGGATTTAGTTAATTTTTTTTTTAAAAAATCAATTTACAAAATATAGAGACAAAATAACAACAATCACTAAACATGATAACTAAATAGATGTTGTTATGCACTAATGAACAAAGAGGACAAATAAGTCCTCATTGGCATTAGAAGCTCTTGCTGCTGGACTGACCTGCAATTTCCATTCTGCAGATACTGAATATACAGAAATTGTTATAGCTGAAAAACATACCAATATCTGGACTGAGTCTGTTTGTCAGTACACACTATTTGCATTTTACACAACCAAACATTTTGAAACACAAAACACCGATTCATGCAAGATGTATCATTGTGTTTTCACTGAAGAACCAAGTCTGAAGCCCTAAAACAGATGAATGGATTAAAGGTTTTTGTTCAAGGTCAAGTTTAATGACACTGTCACAATCATGGCAAACAAACACATTAAATGCAGTCACGTCTTTGAAGATGTGGATATCACAATCTTAGGATACAGCTCATTCACCAGCTTCTTCAGGATATTTTACAAAACATCCACATGCTCACATATAAAGTGCTCAGCTTTTGAAGATTGCATACAGGAACAGAATATTTATTTGTGAAATCTAGCTTAAGGAGTTAGACACTGAATGGATTTGTATGTATCGCCTTCTTCCTCCATGCCCTGAGGTCCTATCGTTGCCCTTCCATGAGATTATTATCGCTAGTTATCACTGGTAGACAGCCATTTACAGTCTTTAAAGCATTAAAGAATAATACTGCTCAATAAAATTCATATGTCAGTGATAATATTTGATCTGTGGAATCAACTTACGTGAATTTTTGCGGTGGAATAATAAGATCCTAGAATCATAATTAGTGTTTTTTTCCATAATATAGCTAGATGTTTCACACAAAGACCACATCAAGCCATTGTTCTAGGATGTTTTGCAAAGTTGCTGCCAACAAAAGAGTTCACAACTGAATATGTGCCCAGGCTAACACTGGCTCAATTGGACTTGCACTATGTACAACAAAAAGCAGCACACAATAAGACAAAGGTACACTTTAGGTTGTTACAAATACATGAACACACATGCACGTACACACTCAAACGTGGAAAAAAGTTGTGGAAACCTTTCACAAAATATTCAATTCTAGATTTACAAAACCAAGCTTTCTTTTATATAAAACATTATGTAGAATAATTTGTGTAGTTACAACCCATTTAGATATTTTGCGAATTGGAAAAAGGTTCCACATTTTCAGCTGCACATTGTAAACAGAAATAATTGGTGGCTGCCACCATATTATGTAACTAATGTGATGCAAGTCTTTTCCATTTTGTCCATGAACATTTTAAGATTAAAATAAAATACACAAGAGTAGAATAAATGGTTAAAAGAATGCCAGTTTTAAAAATCTACTTCAATCATAAGGTGAGTATTTACAATTTAGCATAACTGTTTTAATACGTTCCTAAACCATTCTAAAAGGCCACTAGTTTACAACCATTAAATTCATTACTCTAATTGGTGTGACTGATGAAAAGCATTTTCTAAAATACAAAATGAAAAGGATATATTGATCTTTTCTTTTGTATTGTTTTAATCATCTATCAATCCTGGTAATGTGTAAAATTAAAAATCAAAGCAACAAGTGACTTATCAGCTGCTAAATACAGAAGAACAAGTGCAGATTAAGTTCTCCAAATGGAACATTTTGTATCCTATGGAATCAACGCTTCTTTTAAAAAAAGATTAGGTATGTGCCATTTGGTGAAATAATGCCATGAACTTTAGGATTGTGCAGAGTATAAAAATATCAGAAATTGTACTCCAGCCTAAGTTTCTTCATAATCCTTTCCTACAACATTTAGTCACCACCCAATAGATTTTTCACAAGCACTAAAGAGGAAATTTTACTAGCACTTAGAGTGGTTCTCAAGCAAAAATGTTGATGTGTCTTAACCATGCCCTTTATAGTGCTGCAATGCTTTTAGCTGGGATCAGTTCCCAAATTGGGCATTAATCAGCAGAATGGAGAAAACAATATATTTAAAATGAAACATTAATCAGGTATATTAAAACAAAGGAAACAAAACTGAATTATTAACATTGAAACAGATATATCCATATTTGTCACAACCTAGCACACACACAATAGCATGTCACAATTGGCAAAATGCCTCAAGTGTATGCAAAGCTAATTCACTTGAGGTCCCCTTCTCCGTGAATGGACTTTTTGATGCGCAGTAACATTGTTGTCAACCACTGGTCCAGTCGTGATATAGAATCAAATTCCTTCACCTACAGACAGACAGACAAATAAAGCCAATTCAAATAGATAGGAATATTTAATACACACATTAAATAAAAACATCTGGAAGTGTTCTAGGTAACTACCAACTGAGCTATTAATGTCCTTTAGATCAGCATTTCTACCCAGCTAAGGGAAGGTAGTTGGTGGTCATCAGTTGTCCTGATGCAGTAAATGTTTTGCAGTCCAGAGCCAATATTAAGTGCTCCCAATATTTTTGTTTACTCATTCATGGGGTGTGGGGGTATTGCAGCATTTATTGCCCATTCCTAATTGCCCAGAGGGTAGTTAAGAGTCATTGCTGTGGGTCTAGAGTCACATATAGGCCAGACCAGGTAAGGATAGACAAGCAGGAAGCTGGAAGAAAACAGCAAGCCAGGCAGCATCAGGTAGTGGAGAAATCAACATTTTGGGTGTAACCCTTCTTTAGGGCCAGGTAAGGATGGCAATTTCCTCCCTTAAAAAAAGGACATTGGTGAACCAGTTGGGTTTTTCTGACAATCGACAACAGTTTCATGGTCATCATTAGATTCTTAACTGGAGATTTCCAAACTCAAATTCTACCATCTGTCATGGCATGATCTAAACCTGGGTTCCCATGGTGAATAGTCTAAGCACCAGGCTATCACACCTAGTGGCGATCACCATGCCTTCAAATCCACTGGGACAAGGCACACTGAAGGCTGGTGATGAAGGGATGGGGTATGGGCATGGCTGCACAACACGATTCATTGAGTGTGGATATACCTTGGTTGTCTCTTGACTGGTTTATGGGGTGGCTCTCCCAATTTTGGTACAAGGCCCAAGACAACTTTGCAGCATTAACTTGGTCAGGGTGTTTCTAATGCCCAGATCTGTATCGGCTGGGTACCATCAGATTTAACTCCTATATTTGACTTTTCTACAAAGACATGCTAGCAGAGGCTCTTGTGGCACAGTGGGTAACATCTTTACCTCTGATCAGAAGCTTCAGGTTCAAGTCTCATGTCAGGACTTGATGGCCATGGAAGTTATGTCATATAAGGCCAAACAGGTTTGTTCTCAATCTGTAAACCTTATGGCAAGCAGGGAGAACAGGCAGGTTTCCTGATCAGGCAGAACAATATGTACGAGTTAGGAGCAAGGGCAGATCATTCAGCCCAGTAAGTCTACTCCACCATTCAAGGTGATAAAGACTGATCTGTGTTTTGAATTCCACATTCCCATCTACTCTTGGTAACCGATGACATGGCCGAACAAAATCCAATAAAAACCCAAAGAACTGTGGATGCTGTAAATCAGAAACAAAACATAAGTTGCTGGAAAAGCTCATCAGGTCTGGCGTCTATGATGAGAAATCAAAGTCAACATTTTAGGTCCGGTGACCTTTCCTCAGAATCGAATGTCTGCTGTAAAATATTCAACCACACCTCCACTGCCCTTTCAAGCAGGGATTTCCAAAGTTTCACAACTTTCCGAGGGAAAAAAAATTCTGCTCGTCTCTGTTCTAAAAGCGTGATCCCTAATCTTTAAACAGTGCCTCCTAGTCCTGGATACATGCACATGAGGAAACATCCAATCCTCATCCACCTTTTTCAGGATCTTACATACTTCAATTAAGTCACTCTCATTCTTTTATACTGGGATGGAAATGACCCAGTCTGTCCTACATATCCTCATAAGATGATAGGTATCAATCTGGTAAACCTCCTCAGAACTGTCATCAATACATTGACTTCTTCCTTAAACAAAGGAGACCAAAACTACACATACTACTCGAGATGTGATCTCAAAGCTTGAACTGAAATCGGACATTCTAAAACTTTTTTGTTAAATTCCTCATAAAATAAAAAGGACAGCATCCCATTAGCCTTTTCTATTACTTGCTGTACTGCATTCTAACCTTTAGAGATTAATACACTTGAATACCTAGAGCACTCTACACCTCACTACTCTACAAGCTGCAATGATTAAAATAATTCCCTTAAATGATACTGCTTTTTTATTCTTCCTGTCAAAGTAAACAATTACAAATCTTCCCACATTATAGTCCATCTGTCAGATTTTTGTTCACAAGCTCAAACTATCTAGATCTGTCAGAATCATCCTCATGTTCTCTTCACAACACTTTTGTATCTATCTTTGTCATTAGCAAATTACGCTGCCATGCTGTCACTCTCCTCATCTAGATATTTTCTAATCAACCTGCTCAGACGTGTTATGATGCACCTCTAGAACAAGTGGACTTGAACCTGGGCCTCCTGCCCCAGAGGTACACTACCACAGTGCTATAAGACCCCTCGTTTCCTTCATCTAGAAGTGCTATCACACACAATTGAATGGATATTCCATCAGCAAATCACTGACTTTTTAAAAAATAACTATTAACTATCGAAAGTGATCACATGAAAAGCCCATTATTAGATTAGATTAGATTAGATTTACAGTGTGGAAACAGGCCCTTCGGCCCAACAAGTCCACACCGACCCGCCGAAGCGCAACCCACCCATACCCCTACATTTACCCCTTACCTAACACTACGGGCAATTTAGCATGGCCAATTCACCTGACCCGCACATCTTTGGACTGTGGGAGGAAACCGGAGCACCCGGAGGAAACCCACGCAGACACGGGGAGAACGTGCAAACTCCACACAGTCTGTTGCCTGAGTCGGGAATTGAACCCGGGTCTCAGGCGCTGTGAAGCAGCAGTGCTAACCACTGTGCCACCATGCCGCCCATTATGGACAATGCAAACCATCAAAAGTGAGGGGGATAGAGAAAGCAAGATGGGGTAAATCAAAATGAAGTTGGAGGGGGAAGTAAAGCACTGGATCCCCCACAGTGTCACTGATCTCTAAAGGCATCAAGAGCCTTGATGGACATCACACGTTCCCTTTCCAATGACACCCAGGCAAGAAACATGCTCCTCTTAGGACATTGATATGATTTGTAACAAGCTGAGAACCCAGTACAGACCCTTAAGGGACTCTACCCATTGCCTCCTGACAAACAGAAAAAGACCCAATTATTTACAAATGCTGTTTTCTGACAGCTAGCCAATCTTCTATCTACGTTAATATACTACCTCCCTCCAACCCCTCTCCCTCAAACCCCAGAGGCTGCTGCTTTGTATAATAACTTTGCGTGTGGTGCCCTGTCAAATGCCTTCTAGAAATCCCAACACTGCAAATCTACAGGTTCCCCTTTATCCAGTGTACAGTCTGGCTTCAAACAACTCCAACAAATTGGTTAAATAGGATTTCTCCTTCACAAAAACATGTTGACTCTTCTCAATTAACTGAAGTTTTTCTAAGTATCTCCTTAATGATCAATTCTGTCCCACAGACATCAAACTAACTGGCCTATAGTTCTGTTGAAAATCTCCCTTCTTTCATGCGACTCGAAAACCTGATTAAACCTTTACAGATTTTGGAAAATACCAATGCATCTCCTTCTCCAAGGTGAAGATCATCCGGACCCACTTATCAGCTTCCATCAGTTTGCTGAGTATCACTTGCCTAGACAAATGTAATTTCACCACGTTCCTGTCCTCCCAATCCACTTCATGATTTACTGCTTATACCAGAATGGTTATTGTAATATCTATAGTAAAGACAGAAGCAAAACATTGGTTTATTCCATCTGCCATTTCCTCATTATTTACAATTAACTCCCTATTCTCACTCTTGAGAGGATCAACACTCACTTTACCTTCTCTTTCTTTTTTAAATTCCCATAGAAACATTTCCTGTTTGTTTTTACATTTCTGATTACTTCCTCTCATACTCAACTTTTAGTCAGTCTCAGATATGTTCTTTAAAGTCTGTCCAATTCTCTGCCCTACTACTCTGCTTTTTGCAATTAAATGCTTTTTTCCTCAAGTTTGATGCTTTCCTTAACTTGCTTTGTTAGCCACAGACAGTGAGTGCTCCCCTTAGACCTTTCTCTTTAACAGTGGAAATATACATAATCCTAAGTATTCTGAAATATCCCCATAAATAATTTGCCAATGCTTCTCCATTGATCCATCCCCAGCCTGGTTCAGAGTTCATTTTAGCCAGCTCAGCTTCAACCTCATGTAATTGCTCTTATTTAAAGGTGAATATCCTAATCTCGGACAAACTGTCCCTTTCAAACTGGATGTAAAACTCAATTATATTATGGTCACTGCTACCTAGAGCTGCCTTTACTCTGAGAACACTAATTAATCTGTCACATTGCCCACAGGAAGCTGTTGGATCCAGTTCATGATATATTCAAGAGGAAGCTGAACGTGGCCCATGCAGCTAAAGGGATCAAGGAATGCAGAGAGAAAGCGGGAATGGGATGCTGTATAATCAATCAGTCATGAACATATTGAAAGGAGGTGTGGGCTGAATGGCCTATTCATGCACTCTATATTCTATGTTTCTATTACACAGTATAAGTCAATTATAACCTGCTCTGTGCTTGGTTCAAAAATGTGCTGCTGAAGAAACTCTCAAAAGCATTCGACGAACTCATTCAGGCTCCCATTGCCAACCTGATTTTTCCAGTTTATTTATAGATTAAAATCACCCACTCTTATTGCCTTCTCTTTATCATAAGCATACAATATCTCCTCCTTTTGTCCCACACTGTGGCTATTGGTAAGTGGCCTCTATCCCATCCCTACTAGTGACTTTGCTCCCCTACTATTCCTGATCTCCACCGATCTCATGAACCAAGGTCATCGCTAACTCATTGACTCAGGCATTACAGTACAAAGGGAGGCCATTCGATCCATCATGTCCATGCTGGTCAACTGAGGTCTGCCTACACTCATCCCATTTTCCAGCTAATGGCCCATTGTCCTTGAGGCCTCCATCAACTCCTACATCAACCTTCACTGCTCCAAGTAAAACAACCTGAGCCTATCCAAACTTTTCAGATAGCTCAACACTTCCAGCCCTGGCAGCAACCTGGTAAATCTCCTCTCTAAAGTAAATCACACCCTTCCTATAAAAGGTGGTGACCAAAATTTCATGCAATACTCCATATGTGGCCAAATCATCATTTTATACTGTTCCTTGCTCTTGTATTCTATGCCTCAGCTAATAATGGCAAATATCCCGTATGCCTTCTTACCAACCTTATCTATCTGCCCTGCTACCTTCAGGGATAGTTACTGCAACAGTGATGTCCTTTATTAACAGTGCAACCTCTCCACCTTTACCTAACTTGTTATTTTTGCTTGAATGTTATATATCCCTCAAGATTCAGAAACCCAATTCTAATGATTATGCGGTCACATGGCTATCAGATCATGTGCTACCAATTTGTTTACTTTGCTACAAATGCTGTGTGCATTCAGATACAGTACCTACAGTGTGGTAGCTGCAGAGTCTTGCTGCAGCTGAGCAACATTGAGGGACTTCCAAGCATACACGAAGGCTTAATGCAACTGATTAGTTTGCAGGGCTATTTCAGAGGGCAGTTGAGACTCAACGTATTGTGGGCTTGAAGTCAAATGCAGGCCAGACCAGGCAGGGATACCTAAAGATCATAACAATTCAAATGTTTTTACGACAATCTGGTGGGTTCCATTATGATAGGAAATGCTAGCCTCTGTTGATAAAGTAACTGAATTTAAATTCCCCCAGTTGGCATGGTGGGTTTAGCATTAGTCCAGGCTTCTGGATTACTAGTCCAGTAACAGTGCCACAAGGATGGTATCATCAACCATGTCCTGTTAAGAGGAGTCCATGTTTCTCAATGGAAAAGTTGAACCAATATAGCAGCCAAATGGTATCTCAACGGAAATAAATTATAGGCACCATTGTATATTTTGCATTAGACCAGCAATTCCAAAGCTCTTTCAACAAGTGAAACAACGAATAAATCTGAACTCCCACCACCATGGATTGACACCTATGTATGGAACTAATATTATTTTTCTATTAAGAATCTCAAATAGGTGAATTGATGTGTGTACTTTTCACAACGTATCAGTACTTACTGCTTCAGTGTAAGCTTCACCATTTTGTTCCTCATGAGCTTCAAGCAATTTCTACTCACAAAGAAAAAGAACAGTCAATATTATTGTAAATGTAGGTCCAGAGTCCGCCTGGTATCCACATGCTGTCACACCAGCCCTGATGAATGAAATGACAATGAAGAGTTGGAGAGAAAGTTACGTCAAAGGATTAGGGGGGATATCTGGGGCAGTTCTGGTATCTAAGGGGCTTGAAAGATCAGCTGTTAAGAAGTGGTTAAGTTAGTTGAGCTTTCATCATTTAGTCAGCATGTGTGGATCACAGATATGCAGAGAATGTAATGATAAACAAGACTTTCAGACTGCCAAAGCTAGTAGTTCACACGGGCTTTGGGTAAAGATCAGGTGATGCGTATGAAAGGTTGTGCACAGAGGTAATGTGAGATGTATGGAGATTGAAGTATGGGAATGGTAAGATGCATGCTGTAATGTGTATAAAGATTGAAGGTTATTCTGCAAACTCTTTCTTTGACAAACCATCAGTGCAATTATTCTCAAGCAATACCTTTAAAAGTTTGCATTCTCGTGAATCGGAAAATGCTGGAAACATTTCTTCATACTTCTCCAGAGCAAGCTGTGATGAAACAAACATTTAATTTCATTACATACTTGCTAAGATAAAATGTAGGCATAAAGATTCACTTATTTCTACACAAGTTTGTTTGTTGTGATGATACTTATAATTGCTTGGTTGATGATTTTTTTTTAAATGACACAATGTTGAAGCTTTCCATCTTGCACGTGTCAGGACTGGGAAGCAAGAAATCAGATCTAGAAAAGGAACAACTTATACAGCACAAGAAGATGGTGCTGATTGGTTGGATTATGGAAGGTGGGTCAACTAACTAAGATTGGCAGTGTCTTGAATAATTCGCACACTCTAAAAAGCACTTGAAATATAAGATATCTCCATCTCCATCAGCCTCCAACATGATTACATTTCTATAAATTACGTGCCCTTACAAAGACATAGGAACAAATGCTATACTGGCTCAAATTCTGGAATAAGCGTAGAGGGAATGGGCTTTTCCATTCACTTCCCTTGCAGTTGCTGGGACAGACTCATCAGTGGAAACTTCCACATGTCCAGCATCTGAAGTCAGTGCCCTCTACAGGGAATCTGTGGAGTTGGTGAGAAGGGGAAGAAACAGGGTGGATCGTCAACAAATCAGATTGAAGAGACACCTCGGAGAGAGAGAGACACACACAGAGAGAAAAGCAGCAAGCTAAAACAAAAAAAAAGGACACAAAAATACTTTTAATTTCAGAATTACACAATTTCTTACACTAGGGAGACACCGCCATAAAGCCCAACAAGCCATTTTGTTGCTGTTCAGGCAGATTGCATTCTATGGCCCCAGAGAAATTGGGTTTGTGCTGTTCAAACTATTTTCACTTACAAGCTGCAGAAATAAGTTTTGAATACACCAGCACCAGTTTATTTCTAAGCCATTTCCCACTGTGCCCAAGTAACAATGACTAAGAAGAAAGTCGCACCCACCTTAGCATTGAGCTCGTCAACAATAAAATGACACAACGCTGCTTTGAAGAAATATTCCTTTGCACTATATTTCAGGAGTGGATTATCCATGGTGTTGGTCCCAACCTGAAGGATAAAAAGCACTCTAATACACTTTACTAGGCATAACATTTAACAGATTCTTGCTGAGAAAAGAGAGAGAGATATGCTCTTGACGTTCTTGTCCTGGGCCCATCAGGACACGTGCAAGAATAACATATCTCAAAAGGGGACAACAATGTACACTACATGAAAAACACTGCTCAGCTAGTCAACTCTGATTGCTTCAAGCATTGCCAGGGAGTTGCATGTGAAAACTATTGTTCCCGTGCTACGGTCAGTAAATTAAAAAGTGTTCTGCACTGTTGTACAATATTAAAGCACTTGAAGCATAGAGTCACAAGAACAGACCCTTCAGTCCAACCCGTCCATGCTGACCAGATATCCCAACCCAATCTAGTCCCACCTGCCAGCACCTGACCCATATCCCTCCAAACCCTTCCTATTCATATACCCATCCAAATGCCTTTTAAATGTTGCAATTGTAGTAGTCTCCACCACTTCCTCTGGCAGCTCATTCCATACAAATACTACCCTCTGCGTGCAAGCGTTGCCCCTTAGGTCTCTTTTATATCTTTCCCTTCTCACCCTAAACATGTGCCCTCTACTTCTAGACTCCCCGACCCCAGGAAAAAGACTTTGTCTATTTATCCTGTCCATGCCCCTCATGACTTTATAAACCTCTATAAGGTTACCCCTCAGCCTCCGACACTCCAGGGAAAATAGCCCCTTCCTATTCAATCTCTCCCAATAGCTCAAATCCTCCAACCTTGGCATCATCCTTGTCAGTCTTTTCTGAACCCTTTCAAGTTTCACAATATCCTACAAGGAGACCAGAATTGCATGCAATATTCCAAAAGTGGCCTAACCAATATCCTGTACAGCCACAACATGACCTCCCAACACCTGTACTCAATACTCTGACCAATAAAGGAAAGCATACCAAACGCCTCCCTCACTATCCTATCTACCTGCGACTCCACTTTCAAGGAGCTATGAACCTGCACTCCAGGGTCTCTTCGTTCAGCAACACTCCCTAAGACCTTACCATTAAGTGTATAAGTCCTGCCAAGATTTGCTTTCCCAAATTTTAGCACTTGGCATTTATCTAAATTAAACTCCATCTACCACTCCTCAGCCCATATTGGCCCATCTGATCAAGATCCCGTTGCAATCTGAGGTAACCTTCTTCGCTTCCCACCATACCTACAAATTTGGTGTCGTCTGCAAACTTACTAACTATACCTCTTATGCTCACATCCAAATCATTTATATAAAATGATGAAAAGTAGAGCACTGATCCTTGTGGCACTCCACTGGTCACAGTCCTCCAGCCTGAAAACAACCCTCCACCACCACCCTCTGTCTTCTACCTTCAAGCCAGTTCTGTATGCAAATTGCAAGTTCTCCCTGTATTCCATGAGATCTAACCTTGCTCACCAGTCTCCCACAGGGAACGCCTTACTAAAGTCCATATAGGTTGCTCTGCCCTCATCAATCGCCTTTGTTACTTCTTCAAAAAACTCGATCAAGTTTGTGAGACATGATTTCCCATGCACAAAGCCAAGTTGACTCTCTCTAATCAGTCCTTGTCTTTCCAAATACATGTACATCCTATCCCTCAGTATTCCCTCCAACAACTTGCCAACCAACGATATCAGACTAACCGATCTACAGTTCCCTGGCTTGTCCTTACCACCCTTCTTAAACAGTGGCACCACGTTTGCCAACCTCCAGTCTTCCAGCACCTCACTGTGACTATCGATGACACAACTATCTCAGCAAGAGGCCCAGCAATCACTTCTCTAGCTTCCCACAGAATTCTACGGCACTCCTGATCAGGTCCTGGGGATTTATCCACTTTTATGCGTTTCAAGACATCCAGTGCTTCCTCCTCTGTAATATGAGCATTTTTCAAGATGTCACCATCTATCTCCCTAAATTCTACATCTTCCATGTCCTTTACCACAATAAACACTGATGCAAAATACTTGTTTAGTATCTCCCCCATCTTCTGCAGCTCCACACAAAGGCCGCCTTGCTGATCTTTGAGGGGCCCAATCTCTCCCTATTTACCCTTTTGTCCTTAATGTATTTGTAAAAACCCGTTGGATTCTTCTTAACTTTATTTCCCAAAGCTATCTCATTTTTGCCCTCCTGATTTCCCTTTTAAAGTATACTCCTCCTGCTGTTATACTCTAAGGATTCACTCGATCTATCCTGTCTATACCTGACATATGCTTCCTTCTTTTCCTTAACTGAACCCTCAATTTCTCCAGTCATCCAGCATTCCATAACACCTACCACACTTTCCTTTCATCCTAACAGGAATATACTTTCTCTGGACTCTCGTTATCTCATTTCTGAAGGCTTCCCATTTTCCAGCTGTCCCTTTACCTGCAAACATCTGCCCCCAAATCAGCTTTTGATAGTTCTTGCCTAACATCGTCAAAATTAGCCTTCCTCCAATTTAGAACTTAATCTTTTAGATTTGGTCTATCTTTTTCTATCACTATTTGAAAACAAATAGAATTATGGTCGCTGGCCCCAAAGTCCCCAACAGACACCTCAGTCACCTGCCCTGCCTTATTTCCCAAGAGCAGGTCAAGTTTTGCAACTTCTCTACTAGGTACATCCACATACTGAATCAGAAAATTTTCTTGTACACATTTAACTTCCTTTCTATCTAAACCCTTAACACTATAGCAGTCCCAGTCCATGTTTGGAAAGTTAAAATCTCATACCATAACCACCCTATTATTCTGACAGATAACGGAGATCTCCTTACAAATTTGTTCTTCAAATTTAGCCGCTGACTATTAGAAGGTCTGTAAAAAACCTCAATAAGACAATCATCCCTTTCTTGTTTCTCAGTTCCACCCAAATAACTTCCCTAGATGTATTTCCAGGAATATCCTCCCTCAGCACAGCTGTAATGCTATCCCTTATCAAAAACGCCACTCCCCCTCCTCTCTTGCCTCCCTTTGTCCTTCCTGCATCATTTGTACCCTGGAACATTAAGCTGCTAGTCCTGTCCAGCCTTGAGCTGTAATTGCTATGATATCCCAGTTTCTGTAATTGCTATGATATACCAGTTTCTGTAATTGCTATGATATACCAGTCCCATGTTCCGAACCATGCCCTGAGTTTATCTTCCTTCCCTGTTAGGCCTCTTGCAGTGAAATAAATGCAGTTTAATTTAATCAGTCTTCCTTGTTCTCTACTTTGTCCCTGCTGCCCTGACTGTTTGACTCATTTGTTTTCTCAACTGTACCAGTCTCAGATTGATCTCATTTCTCACTATCTCCCTGGGCCCCACCCTCTACTCCTCCCAAGCAGCTCTAGCAAATCTTCCTGCTCGTATATTAGTCCCCTTCCAATTTAGGTGCAATCCGTCCTTCTTGTGCACATAACTTCTATCCCAGAAGAGATTCCAATGATCCAAAAATGTGAATCCTACTCCCATACACCAGCTCCTCAGCCATGCATTCATCTGCTCTATCGCCCTATTCCTAGCCTCAATAGCTCTTAGCACTGGGAGTAATCCAAATATTCGAGGACCTCTTTTTTAGATTCCTGCCTAACTCTATTCTCACTTCAGAATCTCATCCTTTTCCCTTCCGATGTCGTTGGTTCCAATGTATGCATTGGCTCCTCTCCCCCTGGAGAACATTCTGCATCCTCTCTGAAACATCCTTGATCCTGGCACCAGGGGAGCAACACCCTATTCTGATTTTTCGCTACTGGCCACAGAAACGTATGTCTGTGCCTCAGACTAGAGAGTCCCCGAACACAAAATCAATCTCTTTGAACCTGACAGACCCTTCATTGCATTAGAGCCAGTATCGATACCAGAAATCTGGCTGTTCGTATTACATTCCTCTGAGAATCCATCATCCTTACATTTTTGAAAACAGCATACTTGTTTGAAATGGGGATAGCCACAAAAGATTCCTGCACTACCTAGATACCTCTCTTACTTTTCCTGGAGTTAATCCATCTATGCGACTGTATCTGTGACTTTTCCCCCTTCCTATAATTGCCATCCATCACATCCCCCTTGCTCTTGTAAATTTTTAATGCCTCTAACTGTCTTTCCAACCAATCCATTCAAACTGATAGGATTTGCAACCAACGGCATTTATTGCAGATATAATCCTCAGTAACATGTAAACTCTCCCTAAACTCCTACATCCAGCAAGAGCATATCACTCTACTAAGGGCCATTTTTGTTTCTTCCAAAATGCAGACCCAGAAAATGGCACTGTCTTATTCCTCTACAAAACACTGCTCCAGGCTAACCTAATTATTATGGCTTCTACTTTTACGTTTGATCAAGAGACATATCTCAATAAAACATATCATCAAGAAAGAACCCACTCTACTCACTATTGCAGACTTACAGCAAGGCCACACTCAGTACTATTCAGTTATCTGTTTCTGTGCTGTGACCTCTCCCTAACAGGTTCCTCCAAGATCAGTTGTGAATTTCACTGTTTGGAGTTCATCTGAGATAATTAACAATGTCCAGCGATACATTAATTCAAACAGCAAAGGCAACAACTGCGCAGGTTCACTGCTGCGTCAGTTAGCAGTGTGGGTTTCTTTCTCTCTCTCTCCTACACTGACCTAACCACGTACTGCCCTTGTCTGTTTCTCTCCCTTTAAAAAGTGCTGTTGTTTTGACTTTTTTCCCCTCCAAAGTTCTGAAACAATGCAACAGCTTATAAAACAGTAATTGCTTGCTCCTGGAATTTGAGGAAATCACCTCCAACACCTAAAATACCTCAAAATAAATAAGGAGCAGCTGTTACGGCCAGACATTTTCCCCAATCTCTATCTTGGATTGTGATGAGGAAATTTTTCCGTATGACTTATCTTTTATTGTTGTCTCCTTCAATCAAATAACTCTTATCAGTATAAAACTATATCAGGTTAAATGCAAGAATTGCTTGTTTAAGTAATTTGCTTGATATTTTTAAACTTGAGGACCAGGCCAGATGATTTTGACCCTGGAATTAAAGTTGTTGGGAGATAGCCCAGCAACTGGAAGTGATTTTGCCAATTGCTTTGCTGAACAAAACAAAACCCCAAGACTAAGATGAGACTCTGAAAATGTTCAAAGAGGTAGAGCTGACCCACCCCCTGTAAAAGCACTTTGATTTAACAGAACAGAAATGATTCAGGGTTGTGAAAGGTTTGAAAGGTCAAAGGCGGCTACCTTCCACCTTTCAAACAACGTGGAGGGATGTGTTACGGAATATATTGGGATCAGGGATGGGCCCCAGAGCCACAACCACAGTGGCCCCACTTATTCGGCCCCAGTGCTAACCCTTGTTCTGATTAGCATTAGATAAATGAAGCAAGAGGTGTGGCAAATGTAGAATAAAACAAGTCCCTTTATGTTAGAGTCCGGGTGTCTCTAGAGAAGGAGCACGCGGTGTCCACCAACACCCTTGAGCCGTTCAAGAGAGGTGGGCGCCACTGGATATGGAGTGCATTATTCCTCCATCCACTTCTCTTTAGATTTAATTCCTGCCCTCCCCTTCACTGTTTGATCGCACAGCATTGGCCTTTGATGCGAAGCTTGTCACTGGACACTTGGATGTTCCTTTTCCTTCGAGTGGTGAAAATTGAATAAAGATTTGTGCACCTTGTGTCTTTCACTGTGTCTCACACATGCACACACAACATGGGGAAAAAAGAAACAAAAAGAAAACAAAAGAAAAAAGATATAAGAAAGAAAGAAAAAAAGAAAAATAAATAAAACAATTCGCATTTTGTAACTGACCTGCTCGTAGATTTCGATTGCCTTCTGATACTGTTCCAGCTGGGCTGCATAGGCTGCTACTTTCAGCAGACACTTATTAGCAGAACTGAAACGAGAATAACCAAATTAGTAGTGCCAGTAACGTTAATAGAAATACGATGTATGTGTTCATTAAACACTGATAAATACCTGTTCGACTCTTCTCCTTTATAGTAATCCGCAGCTTGTTCATAGTGAGCAATCGCCTGAGAAATTAAAACAAATACATGACAGTGTTTAAAAGTCACAATTCTTTGCAATCCTTACCATGTTCTCCCCGTCTTCCCAATGAATAGGTTCTTCCTCCAACCCCCAGTACACAGGTAGGACGGTGCACTGTATTGGAGGAGGTATTTATAGAGTCACAGAGTTACACAGTGTGGAAACATACCCTTCGGTCCAACTCGGCAAGCCGGCCAGATGTCATAAATCAATCTAATCCCATTTGCCAGCATATGGCCCATTTCCCTCTAAACCCTTCCTGTTCATATATCCAGTCAGGTGCTTTTTAAATGTTGCAATTGTATTAGCCTTCGCACTTTCTCTGGTAGCTCATTCCACATGAAGTCTCACGGCTTCTGGTTAAACATGGGCAAGGAAACCTCTAACTGGTTAGCACATCCTCCTTCGGCTGATGAATCAGTTATCCATATTGAGGAAGCACTTGGAGGAAGCACTGAGGGCAGCAACAGCACAAAATGTACACTGGGTGGGGGATTTCAATGTCTACCGCTAAGGGCGGCTCGCCAGCAGCATTACTGATCAAGCTGGTCGGGTCCTAAAGGATATAACAGCTAGACTGGGTCTGCGGAAGGTGGTGAAGGAACCAAGAAGAGGAAAAAACATACTTGACCTCATCCTTACTCTTCTCCCAGCTGCAGAAGGATCTGTCCAAGACAATAATCGGTAAATGACCATCGCACTGTCCTTGTGGAGACAAAGTCCTGCCTTCACATTGAGAATAACCTCCATCATGTTGTATGGCACTATCACCGTGCTAAATGGGACAGACTTCGAACCAATTCAGCAGCTCAAGACTGGGCATCCATGAGGCGCTGTGGGCCATCAACAGAAGCAGCTGTTATCCAGCACAATCTGTAACCCTATGGCCTGGCATCTCCCCCATCAACCATTACCACAAAGCCAGGGGATCAACCTGGGTTCAATGGAGAGTGCAGGAGGGCATGCCAGCAGCAGCATCAGGCATACCTGAAAATGAGGTGTCAACCTGGTGAAGCTACCAAACAGGACTATTCACCTGCCAAACAGCATAAACAGCAAGTGATAGACAGAGCCAAACGATCCCACAACCAATGGATAAGATCTAACTCTGCAATCCTTCCACAGCCAGTCATGAATGATGGTGGACAATTAACAACTCATTGAAGGAGGAGTCTATACAAATATCCACCATCCTCAATGTTGCAGGAGCCCAGCACATCAATGCAAAAGATCAGGCTGATGGATTCGCAACAATCTTAGGTCAGACGTTCCGAGTACGTGATCCATCTCAGGCTCCTTGTGGTCCCCAGTATTACAGATACCAGTCTCCACCCAATCGATTCACTCCACGTGATATCAAGAAATGCCTTGGAGGCACTGGATACTGCAAAGGCAATGGGCCCTGATAAGATTCCGGCAATATTACTGAAGATGTGTCCTCCCAACTTGCTGCTCCCCTTGCCAAGCTCTTCCAGTACAGTTACAACACCGGCATCCACCCCGACAATGCGGAAAATTGCCCAGGTATGTCCTGTACACAAGAAGCAGGACAAATCCTACCCGGCCAATTACTGCACAGTCTACACTCGATCATCAGTAAAGTGATGGAAGGTATCATCAACAGTGCTACCAAGCAGCACCTGCTCAGCAACAACCTGCTCAGTGATGCCCAGTTTGGGTTTCGCCAGGGTCACCCGACTCCTGATCTCATTACAGTCTTAGTGCAAAACATGGACAGAAGAGCTGAATTCCAGAGGGGAGGGGAGAGTGACAGCCCTTGACACGAAGGCCGCATTTGACGGAGTATGGCATCAAGGAGCCCTGACAAAGTTGGAATCAATGGGTATCAGGGGACAAACACTCTGCTGGTTAGAGTCATACCTGGCACAAAGGAAGATGGTTGCGAGTGTAGAGGGTCAGTCTACTCAGCTCCAGGACATCCCTGCAGGAGTCCCTCAGGCTAGTGTCTTAGGCCCAACAATCTTCAGCTACTTCATCAACAACCTTCCCTCTGTCAAAGTCAGGAGTGCGGATATTTGCAGATGATTGCACACAGCATTCATCATCATTCACAACTCCTCAGATACTGAAGCAGTCTGTGTGCAAATGCAACAAAATCTGAACAATATCCAGGCTTGGGCTGACAAGTGGCAAGTAAGATTCACACACACAAATGCCAGACAATAACCATCACCAATAAGAGGCACTAACTACTGCCCCTTGGCATTCAACAGTATTACCATCAATGAATCCCCCACTGTCAACATCCTTGAGTTTATCATTGACCAGTATCATTGACGCAGATGGACGATCCGGGGGTGGGGAGGGGAGGGGATAGTAAACTGGACGCCATGTCCAGAGTCCTGATGGAAATGGTCAAAGATGCCAAGCAGTACAATGTCTTCAGCACCCTTGCAGATGGAGCGCAGTGTAGATACACCTGGTCACGGGCAGACGGGTCTATCCGCTCAAGGATCGATTACCTGTTTGTGTCCCGAACGCTCTCGGTCAGATCCACTGACTTCTCTGACCACTGCCTCCTGCTGGCCGACTGTCACCTACAGGATGAGCAGCGGGCTGGTAAAGGAACATGGAAGCTGAACACCAAGCTGTTCACCCCAGGAAACATTGAGGAGCTCAAGAGGGACTACACAGGTTGGAGAACCGTGAAGCCCCTCTAAGTCTCCAGCATTCTGGCGGGAAACAGTAAAAGGAAAAATCAAGAGGTTCTTCATCCTTAAAAGGTGAGAGAGGCAGGGAAAATTGTCCCAACTCCAGGAAAGTATGCAAAACCTCCTCCTGCTGCAGAAAATGGGGGTCGATGTCACAGAGGATTCACCCTGACCAAACCTGTGCTGTACCAGGCAGGAGGATTTCTGAGAGTCTCGCAGTCCTCAGGGATATGATTGCCTACGTGCAGGACAGGGGGTTGGTACCTGCCTCATCAGCCTGGACCAGGAGAAAGCCTTTGACAGGATATCGCATGCGTATATGAGAGATGTTGTCTCCAAAATGGGCCTTGGGAGCGAATCTTGCAATTGGATCAGACTGCTCTACACCAACATTGTCAGTGCAGTCTCAATCAATGGGTGGGAATCAGACAGCTTCCCAGTCAGATCTGGAGTCAGGCAGGGCTGCCCTCTCTCTCCTGCCTTGTTTGTGTGCTGCATAGAGCCATTTGCCGAGTCCGTTAGGAAGGATGTGAGCCTGAGAGGGGTGACTATTCCTAGCATCTGGGGCCTACAGGTTAAGGCCTCCCTGTACGTGGATGACGTTGCCGTTTTCTGCTCGGATCTGCTGTCCGTGTACGGACTCATGTGCATATATGACCAGTTCGAACGGGCCTCGGGGGCCAAGCTAAACCGAGGCAAGAGCGAGGCCATGCTTTTCGGGAACTGGACCGACCAACCCTCCATCCCCTTCACCGTCAAGACTGACCACCTGAAGGTGCTGGGTATTTGGTTCAGAGGGGCTGGTGTGTGTGCGCCAAGTCTTGGGAGGAGCATATCAGGAAAGTGAGGTAGAAACTGGGCAGATGGAAGCAACAGTTGCTCTCCATCATGGTTAAAAATCTGGTCATCAGGTGTGAGGCACTGTCATTGCGGTTATATGTGGCACAGGTCTGGCCTATTCCCACAACCTGTGCCGCCGCAGTCACCCAGGCCATCTTCCACTTCATGTGGAGATCAAAGATGGACCGAGTCCGAAGGGACTCGATGTATAAAGATCTGGGCAATGGGGGAGAAAAGAACACACCCAATGCCACCCTCACCCTGATGGCCACCTTTGTGTGTGGCTGCATCAAGCTGTGCGTGGATCCCCGGTATGCAAGCACCAAATGTCACTACGTACTCAGGTTTTACCTGTCCCCGGTGTTGCGAAGGATGGGCCTGGCCTCGCTGCTGCAGAACGCACCGAGTAGTTGGACCACTCCGTATCACCTGTCCTTCGTGGAGAAATTTATGAAGAAAAACACCTTTGGCCATAAGTCCATCAGGAAGTGGTCAGCACGTAGTGTCCTTGAGACCCTTCGGGAAAAGGAGAGGGCAGATCCTATCGAGCGTTTCCCTGAGCAGACTGTCAAAGTCATTTGGCAGAATGCCTCATCGCCAAAACTTTCCAACAAGCACCAAGACATGGCTTGGCTGGTGGTGAGAAGGGCTCTGCCTGTGAGATCTTTTATGCACGCCCAGACTCTCAGCCGCACCGCACGCTGCCCTCGAAGCGGCTGTCGGGGGGGAAGAGACTGTCACACACCTCCTCTGGAATGTGCCTATGCAGAGGAAGTCTGGAGAGGAATGCAGTGGTGTTTGTCGAGGGTTGTCCCAAGTAGCACTGTGACGTGGGACTCTGTGCTCTACGGCCTGTTCCCTGGGACTCACACCGAGACGAACATCAACTGTGCCTGGAGGATCATCAGCTCGGTCAAAGACGCTCTATGGGCAGTCAGAAACCTGTTGATCTTCCAGCTGAAGGAGTTGACCCTGACTGAGTGTTGCAGACTGGCACATTCCAAGATCCAGGACTATGTGTTGAGGGACGCGCTGAAGCTTGGGGCAGCTGCCACCAAGGCGCAGTGGGGAAAGACCACTGTGTAAGGTCTGCCTGCCTAAGCACAGGGGGCCCACTCAGAAGTTGGGCCCCGCTGACGCCTCAGCTAAATATCTGGATGGTCAATGTCCAGACTTGTATATACAAATGATTAATTCCGATCTCTGTATGTAAAGGAATGCAATGTGCGCATAAGAATGGCATGACCAATTGTATAGATATCAAAATAATTTTACGAATAAAGTATATTTTTGAAATTTAAAAAAAATTGACCAGAAGCTCAACTAGACTCACTGCATAAACACAGTGGCTCCAAGAGCAGGTCAGAGACTAAGGATACTGTGGCAAGTAACTCACCTCCTGACTCCCCAAAGCCTGTCCACCATCTACAAGGCACAAATCAGGAGTGTGATGGAATACTCCCCACTTGCCTGGATGGGTGTAGCTCCAACACTCAAGAAGCTTCACAGCATCCAGGACAAAGCAACCCACTTGATTGGCGCCACATCTACAAACATTCAATCCCTCCACCACCGGTTCTCAGTGGTAGCAGTGTGTACCAATCTACAAAGGTGCACTGCAGAAATTCACCGAAATTCATCCATAAGCCTCTTCCATCTAGAAGGTCAAGTGCAGCAGGTACTTGGGAACACCACCTCCCGCAAGTTTCCCTCCAAGCTGCTCACCACCCTGACTTGGAAATATACCATCATTCCTTCACAGTTGTTGGGTCAAAATCCTGGAATTCCCTCCCTACTGGCATTGTGGGTCAGCCCGCAGTAAGTGGACTGCAGCGATTCAGGAAGGCAGCTCACCAACACCTTCTCAAGAGCAAACAGGAATGGGCTATCAATACTGGCCAGCTAGCAACGCCCAAGTCCCACAAATGAATTTTTAAAAAAAAACACACGGACCCACCCTCTGTTAGTTAGGTCCCTTTTAAAATCTTTCCCCTCACCTTAAACCTATGCCCTCTAGTTCTGGACTCCTGACCTCAGGGAAAATATCTTGACTATTTACCCTGATGATTTTATAATCCTCTAAAAGGTCACCTCAGCTTCCAACGCTCCAGAGAAAACAGCCCGAGCCTATTCAGCTTCTCTCTATAGATCAAACCCTCCAATCCTGGCAACATCCTTGTAAATCTTTTCTGAATCTTTTCAAGTTTTACAACATTTTTTGTATAGCAGAAAGACCAGAATTGAACACAGTATTCCTTCATTTTGAAGGAACTATGAACCTGCACTCAAAAGGTCTCTTTGTTCAGCAACACTACCAGGACCTTACCATTAAAAGGTGTATAAGTCCTGTCGTAATTTGCCTTTCCAAAAAAATGCAGCACCTCACCATTATTTGTTTATTTTGTCAAACTTTTCATAAAACACAACAATGCAATTAGTCATCCAAATGAATAGATCAATTGTTTCATGTTTTCAAATTCTGAATTATTGCAACAATTAGCAATATGCAACTGTTATAACAAAGATAGTTTTGAAGCCTATATTAGAAAATTATCAAGGCCACTTTATTAGATCAACATCCAAAAATATTAATAACTTAGTAATTGAAATTGTGTGAGAGCTTTGAAAACTTTTACTGGGCAGAGAGTGGTAAGAGTACTTTGACAAATAATGTTCAAAGGAAACTACTAAGGATTTATAAAGGATCAGTTACGAACGTGTATTTTTTGAACCCAGGTGGTATTAAAAAAGAAAGGAATCCCCACGACATCAACTGAAGTAAAATATTTCACTTTGTAAAGCTTTTACTGCAACAAACCAATCAAAATCAACATAATTCAAACAGTATTTAACAAGAGAAGGATATTTCAAATTGAAAAGTAAGTTTCACTTCAAATAGTCAAAGATATACCTTATGTAGTTACAAGCCTTCACATTACTTCCCACATAAATGTGAACCGTATCCAAACTGTCTCCAAATCTTTCCTACTGAAGTCAGTTCGGCCCTTGAATAAATTTCATCAGCATCCCATCCAAACTCCCTGGATGTTGTTCACACCAACAATTATCACTCTCATATAAGTCATATCAGTGCTGATGCTACAGAATCCCTAGAAATTCCTTTGTCAATCCCTTAAAATGTTCTGGTTTGCTCTGGTAAACTGGAACAGGAGCAGTCGGTCTTTTCCAATCCATCATTTCCTGTTCTTCCCGTCTCCAGTTCACTGGAAGTTACAACTGCATACAGTCTCTGTCGTAGTCACACAGAATTGCTTCCACATTAAGATGTTAAATAGAAAACAGATCCATTTACATACTGTCTCTTCTGCTTTCAGACTCACCAATTCTGCATGTTCTGAACAAACAGAAACGCTTGTGCCCACCTCATCATTCCATTAACTTTCTATTAACCTTTTTGCTACATAGCTTTTTTTTATTAATCCCCAGGCAACCTCAGGTGACACTGACATTTATTGGACTCTGGACATCATAACCAGTTAAAAGAAAAGTATTTCAGAATACTCCCAAGTTCACCTTAGTCTTGACATGTTAAAGGGGACATCACACAACAAATGTTTTTCCCCCCAGAGTGTATAGTCGCCATTAACAGTGACTGTAATCTGATTTTACAATGAATGACAAAGAGCTGAAAACAATTAGGGTGAAGAGCATGGAGAGTGTGGAAAAAAAGATTCTAACACAATACCTTTTCAATATCTACCAGCTCAGATTCATAAATCTCTGCGATGGTGATATGGTGTTTTGCTGCAATTGTAAACCTCCCCTGTAAAATAAAAACAAAATCAAAGAATGCAGTGAGTTGTTTCTGGAGACGTCAAATGGAATTTATTATGCAAACATCATCAGTTACTCTGCAGAGTCGAGTTACATTGATCTCCTTCTGAACACAGCAATGTTAATGAAGCTTCTTACCATATCTGTGTATATGTCAATAGCAGCATTTAAGCAGTTGATGGCCTCTGTGGGGAAAACAACAAAAGCTAATTCAGAAAACCAGTGTTTCAGTGTTCAATTTATAAAATGTAGCTCAGTCATTTCACTTTACATTTTAAAATAAAAAATAAGAAGTGAGCTTGGGAGTCCCACAGACATAAATTAAAAAGAGGAGCCAGCTATTCAGCCTACAGAGCCTGTCCTGCTATTCAACAAGATCACAGCCCATTTGATTTACTGCACCTTGTGCCTACTTTCATAATCTTTCGCCCTTTATGAATCTAATCTCTGCTGTAAAAATATCCAAAGAAAGGAAGTAAGTTCCTAAGACTGTGTGAGGGGAAAAAACTTCATCCTCATCTCCATCTTACATTGGCCACTCCTTATTTTTAAAAAGTGACCCCCTTAAATCTAGATACTTCTAGAAGAAAAACATCTTTCGCACGCACACTTTCTCAAGAGCCAAGATCCTACATGAGCGGTTAGCACTGCTGTAGGGTAAAAACAATGATTGCAGATGCTGGAAATCAGATTCTGGATCAGTGGTGCTGGAAGAGCACAGCAGTTCAGGCAGCATCCAAAGTGCAGCGAAATCGACGTTTCAGGCAAAAGCCCCTTTTATTCCTGATGAAGGGCTTTTGCCCGAAATGTCGGTTAGCACTGCTGCCTTACAGTGCCAGGGACCCAGGTTCAATTCCCAGTGTTAGGGGCAGCTGTCCGTGTGGAGTTTACACGTTCTCCCAGTGTCTGCATGGGTTTGCTCTGGTTTCCTCCCAAAGATTTGCAGGTTAGGGGGATTGGCCATGCTAAATTGCCCATGGGTGTCCAGAGATGTGCAAGCTGTGGATTGGGAAACACAGGGTTACAGGGATAGGGTAGGCGGTTGGGTCTGGGTGAGATGCTCTTCGGGCATCAGTGTGGACTCAATGGGCTGAGTGCTGAAAATGTGTTGCTGGTCAAAGCACAGCAGGCCAGGCAGCATCTCAGGAATAGGGAATTCAACGTTTCGAGCATAAGCCCTTCATCAGGAATGTTACTCAATGGGCTGAGTGACCTGCAACCACATTGTAGGGAATTCTATGATTTTAAGAATTCAGTGCCTCTTCTACACTCTAGCAGATACAGGCCTAGCCTGTCCAACTTTTCTCCACACGACAATCTGTCTATTCCAGGTGTTAGTGATCTTCCTCTGTCCTGCTTCCAACGCTTTTCCATCCTTAAATAAGCAGACCAATACAGTACACAGTAATCCAATTAGTCTCACCCATGCCCTGTGTAACTGAAGCGTAACAATGATATCAATTTGTTTCTTTGGTGTCCAGGAGTTAATTAGGATGCAGGTAAATAAGTTGCCAGCAGGTTCAGCTACAAATGAGCCACGTTAAAGGTTTGGCTGAACATCGTAAATTGGTTATCGGGCACATTCCAGATTGTTCAATCAACGCTGCCCCAATACAAAATCACTTCTAAGTAGAGACATTTTGTTTTGGGTGTGCAAGTGTTGTCCATACACAGGGAGAGGTTGAACAGGCTGGGGCTGTTTTCCCTGGAGTGTTGGAGGCTGAGGGGTGACCTTACAGAGGTTTACAAAATTGAGGGGCATGGATAGGATAAATAGGCAAAGTCTTTTCCCTGGTGTTGGGGAGTTCAGGGCATAGGTTTAGGGTGAGAGGGGAAAGATATAAAAGAGACCTCAGGGGCAACTTTTTCACACAGAGGGTGGTACGTGTATGGAATGAGCTGCCAGAGGATGTGGTGGAGGCTGGTACAACTACAACATTTAAGAGGCATTTGGATGGGTATATGAATAGGAAGGGTTTGGAGGGATATGGGCCGGGTGCTGGCAGGTGGGATTAGTTTGGGTTGGGATATCTGGTCGGCATGGACAGGTTGAACCGAAGGGTCTGTTTCCATGCTGTACATCTCGATGACTCTATGACCACCTATTACGAAGAAAGCATGCAGTTTAAACAGAAAGCAGGATCACGGTGTGAGTTTTTTCCATCACTAACTGAGCTTCCTTAAAAAAAAAGTAAGAACTCATGTTTTGTACAGACCTCTTAACTCTAGGCCTGACCAATCTCTCTGGGCCTCCCATGCACTGCAAACTTGTCTTTATTGAACTTCATTAGATTAGATTAGATTCCCTCCGATATGGAAATAGGTCCCTCGGCCCAACAAGTCCACAACGACCCTCTGAAGAGTAACCCACCCGGACCCATTCCCCTACCCTACGTTTAACGCCAACTAACGCAGCTAACACTGTGGGCAATTTAGCATGGCCAATTCATGGCATATCTTTGGAGTGTGGGTGGAAACCAGAGCACCCGAGGAAACCCACGCAGACACGGGAAGAATGTGCAAACTCCACAACAGACAGTCACCCGAGGCAGGAATCGAATCTGGGTCCCTGGCGCTGTGAGGCAACAGTGCTAACCACTGAGCCACCGTGCCGTTACTGTTACCTGTGGCCAGACTCCCCTCCCGTTCTCTTCAAACTTATTCTGCTGGATAAAACCAAGAAGTGAAAACAAAATGAGGACTTTAGATTTTCCTTTCTCCTGGTACCAGTCCATTTCTTTCTCATTTTGTAACTGGTTATGAGGACATTGGGTGACTGCAGCAGTTCCTGTACACCAGTGGCACTGGGTGGCTTTCAGCTTGAAACTGGAGCATTCTCCTTCCCTGCATCGCCCACAGCACAATTGACAACACTTACACCACACAGGAAACCCACATCCATCAGAAACATCAATGGAGCAACAATGCAGAGACCCAGGCTGATGTTGTGAGGACACCGGTTCAAATCCCACCACAGCAGCTGACAGAAGTTTTCAATTCAATTAATTAAAATTCGGAATTAAAACCTTTTCTGAACAAAGGCGACCGTGACAACCAATATTGATTGTTTCATTTGGTTCACTACTGCCCTTTAGTGGCTAAGAGAGGCTGCATAGACTCTGGCTGTTTTCTTTGGAACACAGAAGGCTGGGGGAGGAACGTGATAGAGGTGTACACAGGGGGGTGGGGGGGGGGGGGGGGCATGAACAGGGTGGATAGGAAACAGCTGTCCCCTTTACTTGAAGGATTGATAACAAGACAGGGCATTATTTTAACGTGAAGGGCAGGATGTTCACAGGGGATTTCAGGAAAACAATTTGCACCCAGATGGTGCCAGGAATCTGGGATGCACTGCCTGGGAGGGTAAGAGAGACTGGACATCTCACAACATTTAAAATGCATGCGGAGGGGTGAGCTCATTGTCATAACATTCAAGGCTGGATAGTGGAATTAGCGGAGATAGGTCAGGCAGACAGGATAGGCTGATAACCCTCTTCTGTGCTGTATGATTCTGTGAGGGAAATCTTATTTGGTCCGAACGAGACATACAGAAATGCAGTGGACTCTTGTATGTTACTCAATTCAGGGGCAATTAGGGATAGGCAGGAAATACTGGCCTTACCAGAGACAAACAAATGCCGTAAAGGAATAAAGATGTGGGATGGAATGCAGGGTGGGATGGAATGCAGGGTAGGATGGGATGTGGGATGGAATGCAGGGTGGAATGGGATGTGGGATGGAATGGGATGTGAGATGGAAGGCAGAAAAGCTCGAAGTGTTGACTCTCCTGCTCCTCAGATGCTGCTTGATCAGCTGTGCTTGTCCAGCACCACACTCTTTGACTTGAGAATGTAGGAAAGAATAGAATATTGTTCATTGTCACGGGTACTCAAGTACAGAAGTACAGTGAAAAGTGGACGTCACCACTTATAATGCCATGTTGTTAGGTACAAATCTTAGATACAAAAAGAGGACTAAAAATGAATAGTAGTTGCATTACTTTGCAGTGATCTATTGTATAAGTTAGAAATATGACAGCTATAGATATCTCTCTAAAACTGCTACTTTGCTGAATTTAATAGTCCCCCCAGACCAAATTCCAAGTCTGCAAGGCAAAGCTTTCACATGCCAGAAGCTAATAAATTTAGAAAGAGAGGAGCCTCCATTAAAACTCAGCACAGCATGCCCTCTGAATGTCTGCTGCAGTTGAGTCTATCACAGCTGGTTCTCCCCTCCCTTACAAAGCCGGTGGTCTGGTTCAAACCTGGTTTGGAGAGCCGTGTAAATGCTTGGTGCATGATGCTTGTTGCTGTGATCGAGTCAGCCACAGAACAGCCAATATCTTTCATTCGCAGCTCAGAGCAGGGACATGCTGCCGCAAAGCCACTTGTTTCTGAGCAGTAAAAGCAAGAGCTGGAGAATAATTAGAGATAGAGGGACCAAAGTGCTTAAGGGAGAGTTAATATGCTTCGATTTCTCCCCCTCACTTGAACAAAATGTCTGAATAAGTAAACCAGGCAGGAGCTCTGCAATATAAAAGGTCACCTACCTTGTGGGTCTGCCTTCTTGTACGCATTCCCAGCATCCACAAAACTGGTGGCAGCATCGTGTTTGCTTTGTAACTGTAGGTGCAGTTTGGCGGCTTGGCAAAACGCATTCCCTGCAGCTGGTCAATGCAAAGAAAACAGTAACATCTACTGCACGTCAGCACATGGTGAAATAGTAACATTACCTATGGAATCTAAGGAGAGTCAGAACATCTAAACACGTTATAAGTTATGACTTTGGCAATGATTAAATGCTAGAAGAAAGTGAGGACTGCAGATGCTGGAGATGGGCAGCACGCTGGCACAGTGGTTAGCACTGCTGCCTCACAGCGCCTGAGACCCGGGTTCAATTCCCGACTCAGGCGACTGACTGTGTGGAGTTTGCACGTTCTCCCCGTGTCTGTGTGGGTTTCCTCCGGGTGCTCCGGTTTCCTCCCACAGTCCAAAAGATTGCA
This sequence comes from Hemiscyllium ocellatum, assembly GCF_020745735.1. Classification (NCBI taxonomy): domain Eukaryota; kingdom Metazoa; phylum Chordata; class Chondrichthyes; order Orectolobiformes; family Hemiscylliidae; genus Hemiscyllium; species Hemiscyllium ocellatum. The sequence goes on from NC_083410.1 coordinate 102,007,087, forward strand.
GGTCAGGTGAATTGGCCATGCTAAATTGCCCGTAGTGTTAGGTAGGGGTAAAGTGTAGGGGTATGGGTGGATTGCGCTTCGGCGGGTTGGTGTGGACTTGTTGGGCCGAAGGGCCTGTTTCCACACTGTAAGTCTAATCTAATCTAATCATCCAAGGAGCATGAGCCCTTCTTCAGGATGCTCTCTTCCTCCCTCTACAAGGATTAACCTTGGATGCTGCCTGACCTGCTGTGCTTTTCCAGCAACACATTTTCAGCTCTGATCTCCAGCATCTGCAGTCCTCACTTTCTCCTCGAAGATTTTAACCTACTGCGAATCCTCTTGTAAGGATGCCTTCCTTGAAGAAGCTCTCTTCCTCCCTCTGCAATGATTAAATGCTCTCAGGCTGATCGACGGTTCTAAATGTAGGAGTAAATTACTGCAGATGCTGGAATCTGCACTGAAAGCAACAAATGTTGCAGATCACAGCAGGTCAGACAGCATCGTTGAATAGAGAGCAGAGCTGAAAATGTGTTGCTGGAAAAGCGCAGCAGGTCAGGCAGCATCCAAGGAACAGGAAATTCGACGTTTTGGGCATAAGCCCTTCATCAGGAAGGGCTTATGCCCGAAATGTCGAATTTCCTGTTCCTCGGATGCTGCCTGACCTGCTGCGCTTTTCCAGCAACACATTTTCAGCTCTGATCTCCAGCATCTGCAGACCTCACTTTGTCCTTGAATAGAGAGCAATCTAACATTTTTTTAGTCTAGATGACCCTATCGTAGCTGACTCTGAAGAAGAGTCAACTAGACTCAAAATGTTAGCATACTCCCTCTCCATGGATGCTGTCTGACCCACTGGGATCTCCAGCATTTGTTGTTAGCTGTCAACAGTTCCACTCTACAGTAACACACAGTATCAGGACACATGGACATGTTTTGATGTGTATTTTAATTTGTCAACACAACAGCATTACTTCATATCAACGATATTATAATATCTGCTCTTCATAGTTCCTCTGTGCTGCAGTGTATGGTGGCTCATCTAAATAATGAGTTCATGCAGCTTCGTTTGTGGGTGTTGGGATGGTTGCTTCTGTAGTTCAGTATTTGGTCCATATGTTTTTTTCCTGTAGACATTGGTTTTGTCTACACACTGCAATGTAGAAGAAAATCATCTATATTGTGTATTCAAAAAGAACGGGTCAATGACCACGGTCCACCAATTTCTCAACAAGCCCAAACGAGCAGACAAAACACATCCAGAAACCCTAGCCACTCACCCCTACATCAAAGACATATCAGACACGACTGCCAGACTACTCAGACCTCTTGGCATCATGGTAGCCCACAAACTCACCAACGCACTAAAAACAGCAGTTAACGAACTTAATAGACCCTATACAGACAACAAGCAAACCAAACATCATTTACAAAATACCATGCAAGAACTGTAGCAAACACTACATTGGACAAACAGGCAGAAAACTAGCCACCAGGATACATGAACATCAACTAGCCAGAAAAAGACATGATCCACTCTCACTAGCATCCTTTGACTGGGACGACACATCCGTCCTAGGACAAGCCAAACAGAGACACACGAGAATTCCTAGTAACATGGAATTCCAAATGGAATTCGATCGCAAAACATGTTGATTTGGACCCCATCTACCACCCTCTGAGAAAAAGAACAGGAAATGACATCACCAACCCAAGGAAAGTGAAACAGCTAAACAGAAAGCGGGACATAGCACAAGTGTTTCACTGGAGGCTCACTGAAGATGTTACTTAGTAAGGTGACGAAATGTTTGAAAATGAACCTTCCAACTCAGCGAGCAAACTTACATTCAGGACCTCAACCGGAGCTAAAAATCTTCTCAAAACTCGCAAACTTGGATTGTGTTTGCTAAAGCATTGGAGGTGGGGAGGGCTACCTGGTAGAAGTATATAAAGTTATGAGAGGGTAGATAATTGGATCTCTTCTCCCCCAGAGTGGAAATTTCAAATAACTTGGGGGCATAGGTTTAGAGGAGATGTGCAAGGCGAGTCTTTATGTTAAAAACACAGAGGTGGTAAGTGCCATTTACACACTGCTAGGGGAAATGTTGGAAACAGTTATGAAGGCAACATTTAGACAGACACATGAGCAGGCAGGGGATAGTGGGATATAAACCACGTGCAGATAGATGGGGTTAATTTAGAGTGCACCACAGTCAATACATATACAGTAGGCTAAAGGCCTAATCCTGTCCTACATAATATCTTTAAGAGATATCCTCTGTCCAGAATGAATGTCTAGTTGAAACAGCTTAAAGAAAAATATCATTTGAAAATTTTAAGCATTCAACTACGTGTGGTGATTTTTAGTCTACAATGTTTATAAATGCCCATAGAAATATCTTGGAAAGTCCAGAGTGCCTAATTCCATCATTTACCCCTTCAATCAATATAATTTACCCACAGCAACAAACTGGTATTAAACACACAATTATCTCATTTATTCACCAGTCTGAACAAGATTTCTACCAAAAATGTTCACAGCATTGTCATTCATTTGTATTTTGAAAGTTTAAAAATCCTGAATCACAACCAAAGGATATGGGGGTTGCTAATTTTTATGACCCATTACTATCTGATCAGAATATGCAGCGATTTTGTGATATCTTCACATGTTCTATTGCAAGCATTTCCTGTACTGAAAATGTTTATTTTTAACCCTTTTGTCACTTTGTTTTCCTGTTTCAATCACTAAGTGACTGCTTAAACCAACTTAGAAGATGAACTATGCTGGAGATCAGTTTGTTCACTGAGCTGCAAGGGTCATTTTCGTGAAAGTGAACCTTCCTGCTCAGCAAGCAAATTTACACCCAGAACCTCAACCTGAGCTACAAATCTTTTCAAAACTCACTAATGAACTATGCTTTCCTAATAGCTCTGCTTATTAAGGTTAGGATGTTTCACTGTGTTACGCAGAGACGTCCTTGTTAGAAAGATGAAAGGCCTCAAAAATTCCCTGGATAATAGGTAAATAAAGTTGTAGGGCTTTTGAGGCATATTGGAAGTGTCCCTATCTTTGGGTCAGATGGTCTAGGTTTAAATCCTACCTATTTCAAGCATGTGACATAACATTTCTGAACAGGTTGATTAAAAATAGCTGAAGCAAAATAGTTAATCAGCCCAGGGTTCCTGCTGCTGATGATATGCAATAATACTGCTCGGGATTTGCGTTTGTGAAAGCAGGTGAAGATTTTGATTAACAGATTTCTCCAGTTTCCTCATTTCCCCTCCCCCCACCTTGTCTCAGTCGGTTCCCTCAACTCAGCACCGCCCTCCTAACCTGCAATTTTCTTCCTAACCTCTCCGCCCCCATCCCACTCCGGCCTATCACCCTCACCTTGACCTCCTTCCACCTATCACATCTCCATCGCCCCTCCCCCAAGTCCCTCCTCCCTACCTTTTATCTTAGCCTGCTTGGCACGCTCTCCTCATTCCTGATGAAGGGCTTATGCCCGAAATGTCGAATTTCCTATTCCTTGGATGCTGCCTAACCTGCTGTGCTTTAACCAGCAACACATTTTCAACGAAGATTTGGATTACCTTCCCACACACATTCAAACTGTGAGCACACATTGACTATCCAAACTCACAAGGGAGTGGCTAAAAAAGCATCAACTCTGAAGAGTCATACCAGACTCAATACCTTAGACTTGTTTCGCATTCCACAGAGGCTGCCAGACCTGCTGAGTTTTTCCCAGCATTCTCTGTGTTGGTTACGGAATGGTTATATTTGGGTGATCTTCTTCGAGAAGGATTGGTGCCCTGCTATAAAACCCTAGAAACCAAGGCAAGACCTTTAGGTGAAAAGGGGGAGAAAACAATGAAATATTCGCAGTAAATGCAGATGGGGAAGAAAGCAAATGTGACAAATGGTGTTTGTAACTGGAGATTACATACTGTCCTCATAGGAATGGTCAACTATAGAAAGCATACATATTTATTAACCAAGAAGGGCTTATGCCCGAAACGTCGATTCTCCTGTTCCTTTGATGCTGCCTGACCTGCTGTGCTTTTCCAGCAACACACTTTTAAGCTATATTTATTAACCAACCCAATATCACTCTCAATTTCTCCCTAGAATTTAGAAGAATGAAAAGGGATCTGATAGAAACCCATAAAATTCTAACAGGACCAGATGAAAGATGGTGGAAAAGTCCAGAACCAGGATTTATAGTTTAAGAATAAGGGGTAAACCTTTTAGGACTGAGGTGAGGAGAGATATCTTCACCCAGAGAGTGACAAGCCTGTGGAATTCACTACCACAAAAAGTGGTTGAGGACAAAACACTTTTCGAGAAGGAGGTAGATATAGCACTTGTGGCTAAGAGGATCAAGGGATATGGGGAAGAGCGAGAGAGAGCGAGAGAGAGGGAGGGAAAGAGAGGGAGAGAGACCGCGAGGGAGAGGGAGAGAGAGAGAGCGTGAGGGAGAGGGAGAGAGAAGGAGAGAGGGAGAGCGAGGGAGAGCGAGGGCGAGGGAGAGCGAGGGAGAGCGAGGGAGAGCGAGGGAGAGCGAGGGAGAGCGAGGGAGAGCGAGGGAGAGCGAGGGAGAGCGAGGGAGAGCGCACGCGCAAGGGTGACACCAGTTTCAAAGACCCTTTCACTACACTTTAAACTATCCCCAACCCCACCAGCATGTCCCAGACCATTTTCAAGAAGATAGATCTAAACAAAAATTTTACACAAAGGTACACACTATGATAAAGACTGGAGAGAAAGAGATTAAATCTCAATCATTCCTTGCTTTAGTTGTTCTTTAAGAGACAACCCAGGCTGAAAACAATGACTGATTGGCTCAAATTACAGCTAGGTGGTGTATAAATATAAGCCCCATATTTGCAGATAATATTACTCATCTATAATGCTCTAACCATTGTGCTTGTGATGGCATGATCAAGTGAGCAGGAGTCCCCCAAGAGGGAAGTGATGGTACTGCATTAGTATTGAAGTCTGGCTGAAGTTTGTTGGAAGCCAAAAGGAGATATAGTCACTAAATAAATAAATGCATAAAATGGTTTCTAATCCAGAGAAGGTCAAGGAGAGACCCCATTAGCAGCATTCTAAATCAGGAGAAGTCTTCTTGAGCAAGAAAATGTTTCCTCTGCTAATTTGGTAACCAAAAGTTGTAGATCTAAAGCTCAATGGAACTCAATTATATTGTAGATGGTGAAGGTCCAAAGTTTGAGATTATGTTTTAACTAGACTGTTCTAACTTTTTTTTAAAAAAATGCATATATTCTCAAATTCTGACAAGCAAAATTAAGATTAAAATGAAGGTTTACTTCTTGTTGGGACTTACCGGACATAAGGGAATTTAGTTCAGAGGAATGTTACCTGATTTCTCTCCACAGATGCTGCCAGACGTGCTGAGTTTTCTAGCAATTTCTGTTTTTGTTTGTGAAGGGAATTTAATGGTTAACTGAAGCACATTGTAATGGATTTAGATTATAATTGACAAGAAAAAGCTACAGAATAATTAAACAGTCCCCCTCACTCACACAGAATCATTACCTTAAAGGCATTTCAAGAATGGACAGCGAGATCAGATTCTACTCCGAGTGACTAAAAGGCAATTGGACACTGCAAGAGGGTTCAATTCCAGCCTCGGGCGACTGTCTCTGTGGAGTTTGCACATTCTCCCCGTGTCTGCATGGGTTTCCTCCAGGTGCTCCGTTTCCTCCCACACAGTGCACAGACATGCAGGTTAGGTGAATCGGCCATGCGAAATTGCCCAAAGTGTTAGGCGTATTAGTCAGGGGTAAATACAGGGTAGGGGAATGGGTCTGGGTGCGATACTCTTCAGAAGGTCGATGTGGACTTGTTGGGCTGAAGGACCTATTTCCCATACTATAGGGAATCAAATCTAACCTAATCTAATCCAATCCAAAAAAAAGGAATTATTTGCAGGGTGATTGAGAAGAAAGGTTAGGATGTGGGATGGAACTGGGCAGCTCCTTCAACAAGCTGACACTGCTCCTGTACAAGGAGCCCAAGGGGCATCATTCTACGCTGCCAGTCTTCATCTGTCACCAAAACTCCATATCAGCGCTAAGAACAATAAAGCAGACTGGTAGGAAAACAACTGATTATGCAACCAATTTCAACAATACACACTACCCTCATGATCTTACAATGACAGAACACGATGGTGATCACACTCTAATCCACTGCAATCCTAGATTTTGTACAAAACTTGATTTCAGACTTAAAGCAACCGAATCAGAAAATACTCAGAGGAAATGGGGATATTAATTTCAGGAAAACAGCAGAGATAAGAGAACACAATGAAAAGATTTGCAAAATAAACTTATTTTGAAATTGCATCTGGAATGACAAACGATGGATGAAATGGAGCATTGTGAAACATAACAGTAAACACAGAACAAAAAAAAAACTGCAATCACAAGTGTACACATTTTAGCACGGGAGGGCAAAATATGTCAATGCCTGCTTGGAGGGCCAAAGGGAATGTTCCTGTGTTGTATTGAATGGAACAGATTCAGCCCGGGAAAAATTAAGGGAAAGCTGGTAGCAATGGTTGGCATGTCACTCTGAATGTGCAGATCACATACTAAAATTAATCAATGCTACGGTTAATGGCATGTTAAGTTTACCATTAAGTTTAAGAATATATAACTGAAAGGCACTGATGGTGTAGATACTTGGTCCACGTGGCATAGGTACACCCACAGTGATGTTAGGAAGAGAATAAAAGCTTGTGAGCCATTGACAATGGAATGGCGATGGAATTAGTTCCACATCTTGGTAATGTGGATTGAAGGGGAGCCTGCTGGATAACAGCCTACACATTAACAGCACAGAGGTGGAACGAGTGGAGAATGTCAAGCTCCTGGGAGTGGCCATCCACAACAAGCTTTCTTGGACTCTTCATGTGGACGCACTTTTTACAAAGGCCCAACAACGTCTCTTCTTCCTCAGGCAACTGAGGAAATTTGGCATGACGGTGAATACCCTTACCAATTTTAATAGGTGAGCCATCAAGAGCATTCTGTCTGGATGTATCACTACCTGGTATGGCAACTGTACCTTTCAAGATCGGAGACGGTTACAGAGAGTGGTGAACGCGGCCTGGACAATCACAAAGGCCAACCTCCCATTTATAGAATCCATCTACCAGGCCCAATGTCAAGGAAAGGCCACCAGCATTCTCAAAGATCCATTCCACCCTAGCAATGTTTTTCTACAACCTCTACCAGTAGGGAGAAGGTACAGAAGCCTGAACACTCACACCAGCCGGTTTTGTAACAGTTTCTACCCTGCTTTTGTTAGAATACTGAATGGACTCAAACTCTTAGCATTCGCCTGTATCTGTGTTTTTGTTTTTGCCACTGTTTATCTATTATTTACTATCTATGCAGCTTAACTCTGATCTGCCTGTGTTGCTCACAAGACGAAGCCTCGGTACATGTGACAATAAATTCAATTCAGGTGATGGGGTTTCTATGTGCCACTACCCTTTGTGCAGAGTGCTACATGCATTCAGTGGCAGGATTTTCCCTCTGATCCCCATCAACTTCTGTTTTGCCAGAGCTCACTGATGTCCCCCTCTGTCAAATAGTGCTTTAATGACAAGAGCAACCATTCTAACCACATCTGCTTTACATACATTGGAAAGGTTTTTTTTAAAAAAAAATTAAAATAGTGAAACTAGGAATGAAGAGGAAAGGATATCTCCTGTGAGCAAAGAATAGATAATCCTTAAGACTTGCAGTCCAGAAGGAAAGTAACTTAGAAAGGGGATTTTGTGGGGGTGGGAAGGGGTCATGAAAAAATATTAAACATATTAACATGGTGAATCCAAATTACTACTATAAAGCTAGCTTTGTAAGTAGAACAAAATGGCACAAATGGGAATTGGTAAGAATCCAAACGAAATTATGAAAAATCTCTATCTCAATGATTTAGGACTCTATATCTTGATGATTAAGCAATCAGTTAGTAACGTTAGCAGATGCTCAAAAATCAAATACTTAGGATATTGAAATGAATGTTGATAGTCCAAATTATTTTCTCTCATTTCCTTGCCCTTGTCGCAGTTCTGAAGAAGCACATCAGACTCAAAATGTGACTGCTGCTTCTCTCCCGACAGACGTGCTGAGTTTCTCTAGAGCTTTCTGTCTGTATTCTTGTCCCTGACTTCCCTGTAAAGGGGCAGGGTTCCATGTAACAATGTTCAAAACATACCGTGCTGTAACCAAATAAAATCAATCAATCTCCTGTACAAAGATTATGTATAATCTAGTTTATTAGAACACCGGGTATTTCAACATTGACCAGTAAAGCTGTTGCAGTGACAGGTCCAGCACGCCACCTCACTGTGGTTCGGATTCATTCTGGCAAATAACAAGAACAGAATGGGACTGTACAGGACATCGGGTGGGCCACGTTTAGAATACAGCATTCAGATCCAGTCTCCCTGCTACAGGAAAGATGTCGTGAAACTTGAAAAGGTTCTGAAAAGATTTACAGTTTGAGCTGCAGAGAGAGGCTGAATAGGCTGGGACTAATTCACCTGAAGCATCGGAGGCCGAGGGGTGGCTTTATAGCAGTTTATAAAATAATGAGGGGTACAAGTAAGGTGCATGGCAGAGGTCTTTTACCTATGGTGAGGGATTTCAAGTCTAGGGGACTATTTTTAAAGGTGAGGGGAGAAAGATTTAAAAAAAGACATAGGGGCAATTTTTCTTTTCTTACACACTGCATGGTTCATGTATGGAATGAACTTCCAGAGGAAGTGGTGGATGCAGGTACAGTTACAACATTTAAAAGATGTTTAGAGAAGTTCATGAATAAGAAATATACAGAGTGATATGGGCCAAGCACAGGCAGGTGGGACTAATTTAGTTTGGGATTAGGGTCAGCATGCACTAGTGGAACTGAAGGGTCTGTTTCCATGCTGTTTGACTCTATGGCTTTAGTAGTTATTACAGATGAATAGATTGACTGTAGGTAAACAACTATGAACTGTCAATGTGTAATACTACTAATTCAAGACTTTCCATTCCCTCCACACAGACAGACAGAGACACACAAAGAAAAATTGGTGTTATGGATGGAGGTGAAAAAAAAGGATGGGGGAGCATTCCAATGGACCCAGTACACAGGGTTTGCTCAGACGATCATTTTGTTTTCCAGGATTTTCTGCTTTTCATGCTCTTCTCCAGGTACTTTTTACTTCTCCGCAGGAGTCTCAGGCAATTGGTCCATTAACTACAAAGTCTCTTTGTTACTTCCTAACAGCCATAGCTTACAATAACTGGTGAGGAGAAATAAATTGTCTTTCTTCAGGCTTTAAATATTTTACTGGAGAAAAAAGATGCACCTCCTCTCTCTTCAGCTGTGCAAAGTCTTTTGCCAGCATCATTCACACCCACAAGTTGGTCATCTCTACAAGAATCAGATTGTTCTCACCATGCCTATGGCATTCACAATTGGTCACAACTCCACAAACCAATCAGCAACCTGTTGCTGGCCGAATCTTACTTGATACCCATCCCCTTGCTTCTGGTCCATCAACAAACAGCCTTGAACACTGAAGCAATGTGAACATGAATTAGAATAATTTAGTTTCAGCAGCACTTTTATCCCCAAAATGTCAGCAATTCCTCCCTCAGTTCCTTGCTCTAGAACAGTCCTTATTCCATTTCAGTAAACAATTAAACATATAAGAAAAATAAAGCATTGTGCTTACATTAAATAAAGAATGTCTATTTACTTGACAGCTGGACTAGTCTAGTTGACCTCTCTCAATTCATGCTCCTATTCAATAGATGAATTATTGTGGGGCTTTGCAGAGAGATCAGAATGAAGTAATATCTCCAGAATAAAAAAAAGAAACAAAAAATCTACAAAAAGTAGGAACAACATTTGGAACGAATATTCCAGGTCAATGACTTTTGTCAGCAGTTCTGGCAAATGGTCAACAATATTACATGTTAACTCCATTTCTCTCTTTCCTGAAACCTGCTGAATACTCCCATGAGTTTCTTTTTATAATTTCAAATTTTGAAGTATCCCCAATATTTAGATCTGGGCCTCTCTGTGGGACAGCACAGTGGTTAGCACTGCTTCCTCACAGCACCAGAGACGCTGGTTTAATTCCAGCCTTTGGCGACTGTGTGCGTGGAGTTTGCACATTCTCCCCATATCTGCATGAGTTTCCTCTGGGTATTCTGGTTTCCTCCCACAGTTCAAAGGTGTGCAGATTAGGTGGATTCGCCATGTTAAATTGCACATAGCCTGCGCATCCCTGGAGACTACGTGCATTAGTCACAGTCAGAGATGTACAGCATGGAAACAGACCCTTCGGTCCAACCGCCCATGCCAACGAGATATCCCAACCCAATCTAGTGTCACCAGCCAGCATCCAGCCCACACCCCTCCAAACCCTTCCTATTCATATACCATCCAAATGCCTCTTAAATGTTGCAATTGTATCAGTCTCCACCACTTCCTCTGGCAGCTCATTCCATACATGTACCACCCTCTGTGAAAAAGTTGCCCCATAAATCTCTTTTATACCTTTCCCCTCACACCCTAAACCTATGCCCTCTAGTTCTGGACTCCCTGACCCCAGGGAAAAGACTTTGCCTATTTGCCCTATCCATGCCCCTCATAATTTTGGTAAACCTCTATAAGGTCACCCTTCAGCATCCAACTCTCCAGGGAAAACAGCCTCTCCCTATAGCTCAAATCCTCCAACCCTGGCAACATCCTTGTAAATCTTTTCTGAACCCTTTCAAGTTTCACAACATCTTTCCGAAAATATAGGGGGATGCTCTTTGGAGGATCAGTATGGACTCAATGGGCTGAATAGCCTGCTTCAAACTGTCGGGATTCTGTGATTTCATGAATTTATTTGTGTGGAGGAAGGAAGCAAAATTCCCATATGAAAGGACAGTGAAGAAAATTAAATGCTGAAGCTAAATTGGTAAACCTAAGTTTGTTTTTGACATAGTACACTGCCGTGTTGTATGATAATCCATCTGAATGGCAAACTGTGTTTCAAGCTATAAGTTGAGTTGTCAGCTTGAATGCATGTAGCTACACACACAATGCCTGTCAATTCACAAGCAGAAAGATACAAGTATAAAAAATAATCAAGATTGAGTTGAAGTTATTTTCAATAAGATCAAGCTTAACAATAGATTGTGCAAATTGGTGTCAAAACCCAAGAGATAATTTTGTGCTTCAAGTCGAATTTCATTTCACATCTGCTGGCATGTGGTGGATGATGTTATTTTGAAATCCTGTTTTTACAGAAGATCTCAATCATAGCCCATTGTTGTAGCTTGATTTATACAGTGTGACATTATACACACTAAGGCTACTTTAACGTTAATGCCCAAGAATGCAAATTCTTGGTTGGTTTGGAAAATGATGAACTGGGTTTACATGTCTTCATGTCTGGTCTAAACACCTCTAAGCACAACACGCTGATACTTAAAAGGCAAGACGCATTTGAATAAATAACACTGATCAAAACCCGAATTGCCTTCCAAACTCTCAGAACGCTTCACCGATTCATTGGTGTATGATTACTGCCAAACATCACAGTTAATCCCCTAATCTCCTTTCATCCATTTTGTGGTTTCTTAACATCCTCCAACTGCAGATTTATTTTTATGTTTAACTCCTAAAGTAGATCTATCTTTTTTAAAAAATAATCTGTTCTTCCATCAACCCACAAGATCCTAAATACTGCGCATGCTTGTTGGATGTTAAATTTAGCTTGCAAATGGATGATGATTGCAAGAATATTTTTTACAGATACTTCATTTTAAAAATATTTAAAGTCCCTTCCTTCATGCTTTGAAATCAATTACTTCCAGAAATAAGCAATTAACAAACAGAAACAAAATCAACTGTGAGGTGCATTCTAATTGGTGAAATTGGCGAGCAATACCAGGAATATCATTCTGTGGTGTTCCCTTATTAGGGCAGCACAGTGACTCAGTGGTTCCATTCTACCCTCAGGCAACTGTCTGTGTGGAATTTCTACATTCTCCCAGTGTCTGTGTGGGTTTCTTCCCACAGTCCAATGATGTGCAGATTAGGTGGATTCCACCATGGTGTCCAGGAACTTTCAGGCTAGGTGGATTAACCATGGTAAATGCAGAATTATGGGCATAGTGTAATGGGTCATGTTTGGATGAGATGCTCTTTTGAGGGTCCGGTGGGCTGAATGGCCTCTTTCCACACTGTAAGGGTTCTATGGGTCAGTAGTCAAAAAGGGTGGTGCTGGAAAAGCACCAGCAGGTCAGACTGCATCGAAGGAGCAGAAGAGTTGACGTATCAAGCATAAGCAAGTCATGAGGAGTGTGGAGGGGGAAGATATGGATGAGAGATAAATAGGGGATGGGGGAGGGAGCATGTGTGAAGGCGATACATGAATGCAGGTGCGAGGCAACTGTGATAGATTGGTAGGGAGGGTGGAGCAGATAGGTGGGAAGGAAGATGGACAGGTGGGATAGGTCAAGAGGGCAAGGCCAGGTTGGATCTAAGATGAATTGGGGGGGTGCAGAGATTTGGAAACTAGTGAAGTTGACGTTGATGCCGTGTGGCTGAAGGGTTGAGGATCAGTAGTCACACATACAAAACACAGTCTCTAGACCGGAAACATTAACCCTGATTTCTCTCCACATACCCTGCCAGACCTGCTGAGTTTTCCCAGCAATTTCTGTTTTTGTTTCTGATTTCCATAGTTGTTTATTTTTTTTCCCCCAGTAGCCACACACATGCTTGGCTGCACAGTGACTTACTTTTGACAGAAAACCAGTGGTACAGTGACATAAACCAGAGGCAGTCTGTGCATCTGTCACTCCAGCAGATGTGGAAGAAGGCAGCAAGCTCCACATCTGCAAATCAACTACATAATCACTTCCTCTGAAATGCACAAACTTCGCAGAATTTTAATTCCACACAATCAAATCTCGACCCTGTCTTGCACCAGATCTATCGATTATAGCTGCACTACAAATGCTAAGGGTTTATGTTACTGGAGGCAAACTGCATATCATAAAAGGTCTCTTCAGTGATCACTTGACGGGCCTATAGAAATATGGGGAATCCTCCGAACCAGTATACAGGTACCCATGGACTATTTCAACTACTGTAATATCACCAATGATAATTTCAACTATAAATTATGAGGCCCATGCAGCTTAACCCTACTTAAGGGACAGAAATCTTATTCTCTTAGAACATCAAATGCTGGGCCTGATTGTTTAAGTGTAATGATCACTTTTGCTTTGAAACTTTTAATAGCAGCAACATTGAGATAGCAAGCACCCTGTAAATTGTAATCCAGGTTGAAATAAGCAACTCACCACTCCAGTTTTTAGCCATCTTGAACATGTTTGCAGCTCTGGCGAACATTTCACATGCCTCTTCCACTCTTGTGTTGCCTCTGTGAAGTAATACAACATTAAAAGATTTAACATACCACGAAATTTTGTGCCATTTAAATGCCTGAAGAGTTCTGTCTTGCCCCTCGACTTTCCAAACATTGTCACAATCAAGATTGGAGATGTGTTTGTACAACATACAAAACACAAACAGGCGTAGACCATTCTGCCCCTCTGCTGTTGCTTGACTCAGTAAAGGTCGCAGCTGGATCAGTGGTGCTGGAAGAGCACAGCAGTTCAGGCAGCATCCAACGAGCAGCGAAATCGATGTTTCGGGCAAAAGCCCTTCATCAGGAATATTCCTGATGAAGGGCTTTTGCCCGAAACATCGATTTCGCTGCTCGTTGGATCCTGCCTGAACTGCTGTGCTCTTCCAGCACCACTGATCCAGAATCTGGTTTCCAGCATCTGCAGTCATTGTTTTTACCTCAAAAGGTCACATCTGATATATTTGGGTTTCAAATTCCACACTCCCATCTGCTCCTAATAACCTTTGATCCTAACAAGAATTTAAGAAACTCGGATCAAATATATTCAGTGACCCTCCACTTTGAGGCAGAGAGTTCCAAAGTTCCACAACCCTCAGAAAAATAATTCTCCTTATCTCTGTTCTAAAAAAAAGTGACCTAAAACCCTGTACTGTGTCCAGTTCTGGTCACCCTGTTATAGGAAGGATATTATTAAGCTGGAGAGGGTTCAGAAGAGATGTACCAGGATGTTGCCAGGAATGGAGGGCTTGAGGGTTGAGGGGTGATCTTATAAGGTCATGAGGGGTATAGATAGGGTTAATGGTAGATATCTTTGCTCTAGGATGGGGGATTTCAAGGCTAGGGGTGATATTTTTAAGGTGAGAGGAGAAAGATTTAAAAAGGATGTGAGGGGCAATTTTTAAGACAGTGTGGTTCTTATGTGTAATGAACTTTCAGAGGAAGTGATGGATGCAGGTACAGTTACAATGTTTAATAGACATTCAGATAAGTACATGAATAAGTATTGTTTGGAGGGATGTGGGTCAAGCACAGGAACTAGTTTAGTTTGGGATTATGGTCAGCAAGGACTGGTTGGATCGAAGGGTCTGTTTCTGTGCTACATCACTCCACAGTTCAGAATTCATCTGCAAGAGATAACATCCTTACACATCCATCTTGTCGAGAAAATTTGGATCTTATACACTTCAATCATCAAGTCACCCCTCTCTCGAGTGAAAAACTAACCCAGTCTGTTCATCCTCCCGTCGAAAATAAAACCCAGGCATCAATCTCCTCTCAACTGCCTCTAAAAGTAATTACATCCTTTCTTAAATGAAGCAACCAAAACTGCACACAGTGATGTGGTCTCACCAATTCTGTTCCTCTCATAATAATGAATAGCATGCCAGCAACCATTTTAATCACTTGCTGTAGCTGCATACGAACTTAAATTGAGACAAGCAACATTAAGTGTGTTTCCCAGTGTTGCTGCACCTTAGTACACTCCTACCAATCCCATGTGATCCTTGATGGAAATGTATGTATTTGATCCAACTGCAATACAATTATGTTGATGAGTTCCCAGACACACCTCAACACTCAACAGTGTGTGTTTCCCAACAGGTGATCAGCAGGCTGATCTTTGCTTTCTTCATCCATTTCTACATTGACGCCTATTCAGTAGCAATCTTTGCTGACATTGTGCCCAAAATATTAAAGCCCATGCAAAGTCAGGGATGAAATATAATACATTAATAAAGTAAGTCTAAAGTGCAAGAGGCATTAGTGGTCCCAGTCTATGATAGCTGTATTATTGGTACCTCAAGGCTGTGGAGGTACAGTGCAGATTAGAGACACGGGCTGTCCAAAATACAGCTCACAAAATTCAGGAAGTTCAATAGTGGGCGGCACGGTGGCACAGTGGTTAGCACTGCTGCCTCACAGCACCTCAGACCCGGGTTCAATTCCCGACTCAGGTGACTGACTGTGTGGAGTTTGCACATTCTCCCCGTGTCTGCGTGGGTTTCCTCCGGGTGCTCCGGTTTCCTCCCACAGTCCAAAGATGTGCAGGTCAGGTGAATTGGCCATGCTAAATTGCCCGTAGTGTTAGGTAAGGGGTAAATGTAGGGGTATGGGTGGGTTTCGCTTCGGCGGGTCGGTGTGGACTTGTTGGGCCGAAGGGCCTGTTTCCACACTGTAAGTCTAATCTAATCTAATCTACTGTCTATACTTACATATCTTTATCATTAGTTTGCCCTGTTTGAATTTTAGGAGATTAGAGATTTAGTTTTCACATAGATGCAATTAGAAGACTTTTTAAAAAAATGTTAAGAGTTTAAAGTAGATGCAAATGAATGGAAACATGGACTTGAACTTGCTGTGTGACAATAAAGCTTCTCAATATTAAGTGGTCTATGAAAACAATAAACTTGAGCACTCAGGATCAAACCAGGTTCTGCTAGCTCAGAAAAGATATGGTTCCCTCAGAGAGTGAACACAACAAAGGTTCACTGGATTGATTCCTAGGCTGAGAGGATTGTTCTGTGAGAAGAGTTTGAATAGAACTCAAGAGGATGCTGAGACCCCATTTCCTACTCTGGAGAGTTCAGGAGTAAGGGGCACAGTCTCAGTTGTAAACGGATAGAGGTGGCTCAAATGTATAAAATAGCATCTTAGCAGAATAATATTTTTGAAAATGTGGTTATATCTTGGAATAGTGGTTTATGACAAGAGTTTAGCCAGACCTGCCAATGTCTCAGAACACTTTATATAATAGTGTTTTGCTATTATATAATCAACATTTTAGTTTCAATATTAATTTAAACATTGAAAATAATGTACTTGCAAGAAAGTGCTTAGTTGCTCTTAAGTCTTAATAAGAACAATGTGGTGTAATATCTCTCATTAATCACCTCAAGGAATTTCCCATTGCCTGAGCAAGAAAATCCAACAAATAGCTGGAACTTATGAAAGTCCAAAGTTCAAGGACTCGGTCTTTGTTTGAGTTTATGATATCTGCTGAGGCAAATGCAGCAGCACTAAAGTTAGGTTAGAGAGGGAATGGCTTAACAGTTCCTGCTGCTAATTATTATGTCTCCAACAAAAATAGAAATTGTTGGAAAAGCTCAGCAGGTCTGACAGCATCTGTGGAGAGAAATCAGAGTTAATGTTTCAGGTTGAGTGACCCTTATTATCCAGTGTAACCACAAGTGTGTGTGTGTTTTTAGATTAGATTAGATTACTTACAGTGTGGAAACAGGCCCTTCAGCCCAACAAGTTCACACCGACCCGCCAAAGCGCAACCCACCCATACCCCTACATTTACTCCTTACCTAACACTATGGGCAATTTAGCATGGCCAATTCACCTGACCCACTGTGGGCTGTGGGAGGAAACTGGAGCACCCGGAGGAAACCCACGCAGACATGGGGAGAACGTGCAAACTCCACACAGTCAGTCGCCTGAGTTGGGAATTGAACCCGGGTCTCAGGCGCTGTGAGGCAGCAGTGCTAACCACTGTGCCACCGTGCCCCGTGTGAGAGAGAGAGAGACAGACAGACAGAGTGGGGGGAGGGATGTATGTGTGTGGGATGTGGGGTGGTGCGTGTATGTCAGGGTGCATGTGTGTATGTGGGGGGGGGGGGGCGAGGAGGGGTGGTGTCTCTATTTGGTGAATACATTATTGGAATAGGTTATGATGGCCACTCAGGCCAAATACCAGAATGGTGCACACACCTACATCACTCACATAAACAATTACCACTTTGCTGATTCAGTGGGTATATTGCTAGAAGGAAGCAGGAAGACAGAAAAGGGTTCTGAGCAAGGGTCACTCAACCTGAAACATTAACTCTGATTTCTCTCCACAGACGCTGTCAGACCTGCTGAGCTTTTCCATCAATTTCTATTTCTGCTGGAGAGAAAATGGGCACTTTTAGCCATTTCTTTCTTTAATGGGCAAATAAGGTTTAAGTTTTTTACTACACACTTGGAGACACTAATAGGAGCATTGTGAATAAACAACACAGCACTTTAGTAGCACCATTTACTTTATCCTAACTTCCAAATAATATTATTGTATTAAAAATGCTGATATAACCGGTTTACATTTCAATTATCTGCCTTCAGTTCAAATACACTAAAGTCTTTGTAGCAGCAAATTCGTTTCCTTAAAACCATAAGCGCTTGCGAGTTTTTCAGGGATTTATTAATTTACATGCGACTACTCCTGGTCAGCAGCCGTACAACTCGCGAACTGAATCCCAAATCAGGAGTGTATCGAGAGGCGAAGGTGCAATGTTATGCAATGGAACCTCACACATCCAGTAACAGTGCCAGAACAGCCTCCAACAGCCAGCACCAGTGACTGGACAGCTACCGTAACCTTGAACTGCCACACTTGACGCATAGATCCTCTGCAACTGGCCTTTGTTGCAATCTTGCTGGACAGAATTAAAATATTATCCCCACCCACACCACACCCCCAAACAAGAAAAAAAAATGTCTAATTCCCAATGAGTGATGATTATATAATTTACCCGTACGGTCCTGACACTGCAGATTGTCGGAAAGGAGAAATATTACCAATCCTCTCAGATCCCTTCATATCCTAGTAAAACAAAACATAAATCCGAAATTATCCCATTACCCTCCTCTGGGAGGTTAGAAAAAATGGCAGCTAGCGAGCACTGCAGTATTTTCAGTGGAGGCTTCGTCTGCGGAATGCTTCAGAATAACTCCCCCACAGATGCAATATTTAAAAACAAAACCCAGGAATATTTTGTATATCTTTTGTTGAAAAATGCATGACCAATAGACTTTAACAATGCAAAGAGTCAGTGTGTATTAACCCCAAGACTGTTGTTGCTAGAAGGGCTGTCCTCCCCCCTCAAAATAAAACACAAGGTACACAAAACTAAACTGATGCTGCTCTTACCCAAATAAACCTCCAAGAAAGGAATGCGATGATTTCACCTTTTTCTCTGCATCAGCCATCAGTTGCATGGCTTCTTTCTCTTTTCCAGAATTATCCATTTTTTAAAAAATGTTGCGTCTCTTCTTTTTCAATGCAACATATAATTTATTGCCAATGCAGACTCAATCCTTCGCCTAGCTTTGCAGATACTACAAGCTATTTTCTCTCTCTCTCTATCCCTCTACCCTTTGCCCAGTTAAGAGCTGAGCCTCTTTAATCCGCCCACAGGACAAGACGGCGCAGCGCCTGAGCCCCTGACTCCGCCAGCTGATCGGAGGCCACGCCCCCTCCCCGTGGACCAGCCGCCGCGCGAAGCATGCCGGCTATTGTAGTCCTATCTCTCCCAGCGCTTCCAGTACTTCCGGCGCCCGACCGGCAGCTGCAGGACTACAAGTCCCAGAGGGCCAATCGTGCCCTGCCAGCCCAGACGCCAAAGGGCAAGAGATTGTATTGAGTTTGGACAGCACACATACAGATTGGTGTTCAGATGACTGATCATGTCAGGTAGCAACGTTTTTTTTAAAATGCAGATTACAGAATAAAGCTTGCATCGGATAAAATGCAAGTTTTGATTTTACTTCTGGTCAATAATAACCTGAGGGTTACCATTGACTAGAAATCAAGTTGGACTAGCCAATACTATAAGACCATTTCAGAGACTATGAATCCTCTGGTGAGAATTCCACCTCTTCCCAAAGCCCTGTCCATCAAAACACAAGTTAGGCGTGTGGCAGAATATTCCCTACTTGCCTAGATGAATGCAGTGTCAATAAAGTGCAGAGCTGGAAAAACCATAACAGGTCAAGCAGCATCAGAGGAGCAGGAAGAGCCGATGTTTCAGGTCAGGATCAACAATACGATGCCAACCATCTCAAAGCAGCCCACTTGACAGGCACCACATCCACAAACATTCACCACCTCCATTAATGCTCAGTAATAGTGGTATTACCATCTAAATGATGCATAGGTGAAATTCATCAAGACTCCACCGACAGCACCTTCCCAAGAAACTGCCATCTAGAACAATAAGGGCAACAGAAACATGGGAGCATCACCACTGCAAGTTCCCCTCCAAGCCATCACCGTACCACCTTGGAAATATATTATCATTCCTTTAGCGTTCCTAAGTCAAAATCCTGGAACTCCCTCCTGTACAGCTTTGTAAGTCTACCTACAGCAAATTGACTGCAGCCATTTCAAGGCAAATTACCAGCACTCATTTCAAAGGCATTTATTGTTGGGCAATAAATGCTGGCCCATACAATGATTCCTACATCCCATGAAGGAATAAAAAAAATCGTTGAATCTCAAATATTCCAATGCCCTCTACATTCTACACTTTATAAACTAGGTACCATCCAAAACATCCAGTTCTCTTATCACCTCTGTGTTCACTGACCTATTTGGATTAACCCATTCAATTCTCATCTTCATTTTCAGCTCTTTCCAAGTTCTGTCTGCAGACCTGACCCCAAGCTTCCAGAGTCCTACCACTTCATCAGAATATTTCTAATTTCTCCCAGCTCCAATAAAACATCATCGATCAGAAATGTCAGCTTAGTTTCTCTCTCTCCACAGATTACACCTGACCTGTGATCACTTGCAGCATTTTCTATTTTTAATACCATACTGAGAAAAAAACAGATCAAGTCTCACAACAGTGTGTAGCAGCGACAGCCAGGCTCCATGAAGACACGTACTAATGCAGCACACATATTTGTAGGCATCTGATCCCTTATTATATACTGCTTACACTTGACATGAGGCTACATTATTCCTTTGCAAACCCCAGGAGCCTGTTTGGGAGGTGCAAGGAGTCAGATTATTGGCACTATAATTAAATTGGAAAGTGTGGTCCTGGAAAAGCACAGCAGGTCAGGCAGCATCCGAGGAGTAGGAGAATCGACGTTCCAAGTGTAAGCCTTTCATCAGGCTTCTGCTCGAAACATTGATTCTCCTGCTCCTCGGATGCTGCCTGACCTGCTGTGCTTTTCCAGCACCACACTTTCCAATTTAATTATAGTGCCAATAATCTGACTCCTTGCACCTCCCAAACAGGCTCCTGGAGTTTGCAAAGGAATAATGTAGCCTCATGTCAAGTGTAAGCAGTATATAATAAGGGATCGGATGCCTACAACCCCGATCTCCAGCATCTGCAGTCCTCACTTTCTCCTACTATAAGTAAATTATTTTAGTTACTCGCACTGGTCCACTTACAACATTGTTTCCTGCCCTCCAGTATATACAACATGAATTATTCTCTACTGAGATTTCATTGAATTCCTTAGTTCTATTTTGTTCGGAAGGATAAAAGATGAGATTTCCTCTGTTCTCTATTTGTATAATTCCATTTGAGTTTGAGGGAAGGCATGTGGTGCAGTGACCTTTTGTTTATTCACATGTGGGACGTGGGCATCACTGGGTGGCCAGCATTTGTCATGGCTCTCTATTGCCCTTGAGAAGGTCCCTAATTCTAATCCAGAGGCTCCAGCTTCTAGCCCCACTCTGGGAATTTGATAGTTAAGGAAGTTGTGTTCACAATGTGATTATACCGGTTGACCATCAACTTGTAAATCCTTCCAATATCTCCATGACAGGGGATAAGAGCAGGGGAATCTCCTATTCAAACAAAATGCTACATGTAGTAACTGCAGCACCACAGCTTCCACATGTTTAAAGACCCCTTGTGCAGTTTCTTGCCACAGAGAGTATTCCATGACAAAGTCCTCCTTGCTTTGAAGGGCTACGAGATCAAAGCAATTGAGCTTTTATTGAAACATAATTTTGATTCTGTGCATCAAAGAAGTGAGACAAGAGAGCAGAGCATTGGACAGTAAGAAAACATTAGATTATCAAAATAAAAGAGCCAAGGAAATTGGGAAAGGCAGGAAAATAAATCTGAGACAGATACAGGAACAAAACAAATGTGGCAAGTATGGGAGACAGAGATCTATCTGTCAAGAGTAGATTGTAATTCCCATGTCACTGTCAAATTTATGCTACTCCCTGAATAACATTGGGTGTTAGCCAACACACACCAGGAAGTTTCTCTTAATTCCAGGTGCGCTACAACCCAGCCTTTACAAACCATATTGAGACCACACATCACAAACTATCAATCAGTTCAATTTGTGCTAGATATGCCTTGTAGTGTCCTACATTTTGCAATGAGAACTAAGCTGTAGTCTTGGCCTGGAAGGCTGAGATGTATTGAAACATATGAACTGAGCTGTGGTTTTTGGCAACATGAAAGCAATTTCCGCTCATCAGACTGAGTCAAATGAGTCTCACTGTGCCAATGGACTGAACCAAGAGACTGAAACGAGATGGGGTGATGGATAATGGGGCTGAATTCCATTTCATCTGACCCCAGATTGCTGTAGATGCTAGAAACATACAAATTAGATGCATATGTTGGCCCCTCATCCATTCATTGAGCTCATGGCTGATGAGATTACTCTCAGTTCCTGCCTGTCTCCAATTGCCTTTCACCTTCGCCCCCTCCTGTTTATCAAGAATCTATCCACCTTGGCCATAAAAATATTCAGATTCAGTTTCCACCTCCTTTTGAGGAAGAGAGTTCCAAAGACTCTGAACCCTCTTACTTTAAAAAGTAACCTCTAGTTCTAGACATAATGCTTCATACTTGATGGTTCTTCATTTAAAGACAGAACTGTGTGCTCTGCTAAACTGTGTGACTTGCGCACAGGACCAATGCTGGATAGATAAAAGTTAACATGCCTGTCCTTGCTTAAAGGCTGTTAAATCCAAAATATCTTTCTCTTCTGGACGAAACTTCACAGACGTGAAACTTTAAGTGGAATCTTAAGCCGACCAGAACAATTTGGGCTCCGGTGAGATTTGTGTCAGAATTGCACAGGCCTATCACAGTATTAGGAACAACACTCTGCATCTTTTAACTAAGTTCTAAGCATCGAGCTGAGATTCTCACCAGTTGCTTATTAAAGGGGATTATTGCTTCTTAACAGCACATTTCGCTATATTAACATGCAGCTTTCTATTGTGCCAACCACGGTGAACAAAGCTAGACATTAAGAATTCTCAACATGGAAGTTAGAGTGGAAATCTGCTCTGAATGATCTCCTTGTTGGTCACAACACAACAGCACATCAGGGTACAATCAATGGGCATCAGCTACATGCACCTCACATCCACAGATATTGGCAACTGATATGTGCCAGCCTCCAAAGACCATCATGGCACAATCCCATCTACTTACAGGACACTTCTGCACTCTAGTGCTGGACCACAGAGTACAATGACACCTATTATTATAATACAGCAGCAATGACACTGCGCACTCAGGTGCACGCACACACACGGTTCCTGGTCTGGACCAGGAAGTACCTCTGAGCTGTTCACTTACTCTCATAGTGTCCAGTCATTTTGAGACTACCTGAAATATCCCTACCTTGCCTTGCTTTGTCTTAGGATTGAGGAGTCCATGAGTTGTCGGATATCTAAGAGTAATGGCCAATTCCTTAGATATCCCGTTCACACTTCCAAAATTTGGCCTCAATGGTCACATATAATCAGAATTTGATGAAGTGGAAGCCTTTTCCATTGATGAACCCTGTAGGTTGGTGATGGGATACTCTCACAGCAATAGGGGTGCAGTCAACAGAGTCCTACACCATGGGATACTCATGATGATTGGCAGTCTCAGGTTGTTTAACTCCCTTCATCACATTTGAAGGACTATGCTCTG
The DNA here is from genome assembly GCF_020745735.1 of Hemiscyllium ocellatum. Classification (NCBI taxonomy): domain Eukaryota; kingdom Metazoa; phylum Chordata; class Chondrichthyes; order Orectolobiformes; family Hemiscylliidae; genus Hemiscyllium; species Hemiscyllium ocellatum. Next base: position 102,030,221 of record NC_083410.1, read on the forward strand.
GACAAAGTGGCATCAAAAACATCCTGGATGTATTTAAGGGTCGAGTGTTGGCAGACACCTCTTAAGTCCTGAGTTTACTCATGAACCAAGCTACTGGTTAAAATGCAGGACAGCTGTGACCTTGAGGACTGCTGGGATGCAGATTGTCACCAGGTCCTTCTAAGCACAGGTCCTGCTGCAGCAGATCATGCAATTTGGTGCAAATGGCCTGGGACAACCTTAAACAGAGCCTGTCCTGTCTTACAGAGAGCTGTAAAAAAGTGACAACGAGATCCGTAGATCATCATACTCCACTGTCCTTTTTGGTGGATTGTCACTTGCTGCTTCTCCCCCTGCAGGTTGTGCAGCAGCCACTAGAGGGGGCTGCTCTCACTGATGAAGTAGAAAAGGCCGACATTTCCGCCTAAACCAAATCATCCGCCAACATTTCTGCTACCTCGAAACGGACCCCACCACCAGGGATATATTTCCCTCCCCACCCCTTTCCACAGAGACCGTTCCCTCCGTGACTACCTGGTCAGGTCTATGTCCCCCTACAACCAACCCTTCCATCCTGGCACCTTCCTCTGTCACCGCAGGAATTGCAAAACCTGTGCCCACACCTCCTTCCTCACCTCCATCCAAGGCCCTAAAGGAGCCTTCCACATCCATAAAAGTTTTACCTGCACATCCACCAATAATATTTATTGTATCCGTTGCTCCCGAAGCGGTCTCCTCTACATTGGCGAGAATGGACGCCTCCAAGCAGAACACTTTAGGGAACATCTCTGGGACACCCGCACCAATCAACCACACTGCCCCGTGGCCCAACATTTCAACTCCCCCTTCCACTCTGCCGAGGACATGGAGGTCCTGGGCCTCCTTCACTGCCGCTCCCTCACCACCCAACGCCTGGAGGAAGAACGGCTCATCTTCTGCTTCGGAACACTTCAACCCCAGGTGTCAATGTGGACTTCAACAGTTTCTTCATTTCCCCTTCCCCCACCTCACCCTAGTTCCAAACTTCCAGCTCAGCACTGTCCCCATGACTTGTCCTACCTGCCTATCTTCTCTTCCACCTATCCACTCCACCCTCCCCCCGACCTATCACCTTCATCCCCTCCCCCACTCACCTAATGTAGTCTATGCTACTTTCTCCCCACCCCCACCCTCCTCTCATTTATCTCTCCACCCTTCAGGCTCTCTGCCTGTATTCCTGATGAAGGGCTTTTGCCCGAAACGTCGATTTTACTGCTCCTCGGATGCTGCCTGAACTGCTGTGCCTTTCCAGCACCACTAATCCAGAATCTGGTTTCCAGCATCTGCAGTCATTGTTTTTACCTAGTAGGAAAGGCCACTATGGCTCCATGCATAGTGACTAAAATGTAAGATGTGTGAGCAGATAATTTATGGGATACGTCAGTAAATTTACGCAATGAAGGAAATTCTGAGTGTTGTGTTAGATCTCGCAGTCAATCTATGAGTGTACCTGTAAGAGTCATGGTGGTGATATCATTACTCTATCATGGCATTTGACCTTTAGTATTAAGACCTCATACTCCACATTACCTTAGATATCGTGAAGCATACCACTCCACTGGAAGCATAAAACTCTGTAATAAGCTACTACAATGGGAAGACAATGGCCTAGCGGTTTTATCGCCAGAGAGTTAATCCAGAGACAAAAAGTGTGGCACTGGAAAAGCAAAGCAGGTCAGGCAGCATCCAAGGAGCAGGAGAATCAATGTTTCAGGCATAAGCCCTTCATCAGAAATGTGGGGGTAAGCGGGCTGAGAGACAAATGGGGTTGGGGGGGGGGGGAGTTTAGGGGAGGTGGGGCTGGAGGGAAGGTGTCTGGGAAGACAACAGGTGGATCCAGGTGAGGGGTGGTGCTGATAGGTCAGAAGCAGAGGGTGGAGCAGATAGGTGGGAAGGAAGATGGTCGGTTAATCCAGAGACCCTCCCGGTAACATTCTGAGGACCTGGGTTCAAATCCAGATGGTGGAATTTGAATTCAATACAAATCTGGAGCTAAACGATGACTATGAATTCATTGTCGAAAACCATTCTGGATCACTGATGTATCTTCGGGAAGGAAGCTGCCATCCTTACCTGATCTGGCCTACAACAGACCCACAGCAATGTGGTTGACCCTTAATTGTCCTTTGGGCAATTAGGGATGGGCAATAAATACTGGCCTAGCCAGTGGTACCCAGTCCCATAAATGAATAAGAAAAAAAAAACACTTGCCAAGTATTAGCCCAAATACTAATGTATGTAAGGAGTGTAATGCTTGTCCATAATATTTATTATACAAATGAATGTTGGATTTTTCAATCCCACAATATCAACACCAGGTTTCTCACATAACAGGAAGTAAAATAAACTTTGCAGCATCTAGTGAAACACCTTGTTGAGGCAAAATCAAGCCACTGAGCCTTCACATCCATCACAATGAAGTTGCAGCTGATGCCTTCAAGGAAGTCAATGTCATGCCTCCAAAAGGAACCCTGATAAGGTATGTCACCTTATCCAAAGGTATGCCCTACAAGTAACGTTCTCACATCAAACCGGGGATACAGAATTCTGCCACCATGATAGCTGCCCAACCCCACACAAAGTGGGGGGGGGCTAACACTTAGCATGCCCTTGTCTCTCTACAGCCTGGTGTGTGAAGGTGGCGGAACAGGGCTTCTGGTGGAATGTGGTTGTGAAGTGGAAACATGCTTTGAGGTGCCTAGCTCTGATTACGTTTCCTGAGCCAACATGACAAGGAGGCAATTAGTGCTTACAATGTTGGCTTGAGACCATAATTCATAATTAGGTAGACCATAGATTAGATTCCCTACAGTGTGGAAACAGACCCTTAGGCCCAACAAGCCCACACCCACCCTCCGAAGAGTAACCCACCCAGACCCATTTCCTTCACTATGGGCAATTTAGCATGGCCAATTCACCTAACTTGCACATCTTTGGACTGTGGGAGGAAACCGGAGCACCTGGAGGAAACCCACGCAAACACGGGGAGAATGTGCAAACTCCACACAGACAGTCGCACAAGGTTGGAATCAAACCCGGGACCCTGGTGCTGCGAGGCAGCAGTGCTAACCACTCTGCTGATGAAGTGCACATTGAAGCCAGATGGATGGCAATACTGAATCAGTAGAGGTATGATGACTGCAACAGCTCCTAACTGAAACCTGACTGTATCGGCGCTGCCTCGTGCTCCCACGAGGAGGTTGAACAGTTCATCAACTTTACTAACACCTTCCATCCCGACCTTAAATTCACCTGGACTGTCTCAAACTCCTCCCTCCCCTTCCTAGACCTTTCCATCTCTATCTCGGGCGACCGACTCAACACAGACATCTACTATAAACCGACTGACTCCCACAGCTACCTGGACTACACCTCCTCCCACCCTGCCCCCTGCAAAAACTCCATCCCATATTCCCAATTCCTTCGTCTCCGCCGCATCTGCTCCCAGGAGGACCAGTTCCAACACCGCACAGCCCAGATGGCCTCCTTCTTCAAGGACCGCAGATTCCCCCCAGACGTGATCGACGATGCCCTCCACCGCATCTCCTCCACTTCCCGCTCCTCCGCCCTTGACCCCCGCTCCTCCAACCGCCACCTAGACAGAACCCCACTGGTTCTCACCTACCACCCCACCAACCTCCGCATACAACGTATCATCCGCCGTCATTTCCGCCACCTCCAAACGGACCCCACCACCAAGGATATAATTCCCTCCCCTCCCCTATCAGCGTTCCGCAAGGACCACTCCCTTCGTGACTCCCTCGTCAGATCCACACCCCCCACCAACCCAACCTCCACCCCCGGCACCTTCCCCTGCAACCGCAGGAAATGTAAAACTTGCGCCCACACCTCCACACTCACTTCCCTCCAAGGCCCCAAGGGATCCTTCCATATCCGCCACAAGTTCACCTGTACCTCCACACACATCATCTATTGCATCCGTTGCACCCGATGTGGCCTCCTCTATATTGGGGAGACAGACCGCTTACTTGCGGAACGCTTCAGAGAACACCTCTGGGCTGCCCGGACCAACCAACCCAACCACCCCATGGCTCAACACTTTAACTCTCCCTCCCACTCCACCGAGGACATGCAGGTCCTTGGACTCCTCCACCGGCAGAACATAACAACACGACGGCTGGAGGAGGAGCGCCTCATCTTCCGCCTGGGAACCCTCCAACCACAAGGTATGAATTCAGATTTCTCCAGTTTCCTCATTTCCCCTCCCCCCACCTTGTCTCAGTCGGTTCCCTCAACTCAGCACCGCCCTCCTAACCTGCAATCCTCTTCCTGACCTCTCCGCCCCCACCCCACTCCGGCCTATCACCCTCACCTTGACCTCCTTCCACCTATCCCACCTCCATCGCCCCTCCCCCTAGTCCCTCCTCCCTACCTTTTATCTTAGCCTGCTTGGCTACTCTCTCTCATTCCTGATGAAGGGCTTATGCTCGAAACGTCGAATTCCCTATTCCTGAGATGCTGCCTGGCCTGCTGTGCTTTAACCAGCAACACATTTTCAGCTGTGATCTCCAGCATCTGCAGACCTCATTTTTTACTGCAACAGCTCCTAGCAAAGCCTCAGATTTCAGGAACAATACTCCATCTCTGCAGAAAAAGAACAGCAACTACCGCCACACGATACGCTGCATTCCCAGCTCACTTTTCCTTTGTAAGTTTTCATGCCCCTGCAGCCAGTTGCATGAATGAACATGAAGAATTTCTAGGCTCTCATACAGAAGTAGAAGATTATCCTCCCGCTTCAGTATTGTCCCTTGCACTGTTGGCTGATCACCTAAGCTGCACGCTGTATGCAAGACCTTGGTGATCGCATGTGGAGGTATAGTTTTCGGAAACTCCAGCACATCGTCAGTGGACAACGGTGGGGTTTCTTTATGAAAAGAGTTAGTCACAAAAACTGGCATCAGCATAGGAGGTGAAGAAATTTACTCTCTCTGGTCTGGAAGAGCATTACACAGATTGTGGTGTACTGCACCTGGAACTGAAGAATCTGATACCTCAGGATGATGAAACTGAGTCTGATCATAGCATGTTATTAAATTCGCCCTCTGGATAAACCCTGGGCAGAAATCTCTGAAGGAAGAGGTTTGACCTCTTCTGACACAACTGGGAAAGGATCAGAAAGCTGATCAAACTCTTTGAAAAGCTGAGAGATTTCTCCACATTCAGTTTTCCTCCCCATGAAAGTTCAATAAGCAGAGAAAGCCAAGGGAAATTGTCATAAATCATCCTCTGTGAATAAAAACTGATGTTAATGAAGAGTCTGGGGCAATACCTCAAGCCCCACAATGTAGTCATCATCCTGTGTCTTTTACCTGGTTTGGAACATCTGGTAACTGCTGTGGAAGGGCAAATTTGACACATTACTTGTCAGCTCTACAAGGATTTGATCTGATTTGATGAGGTACAAAGGGGTTACTTAAGAGATTTACCATTTTTGCCAAGCATTGCTTCAAAATGATCTTTAATGGAAGGATATAACCACCCAGACTCTAGATCTCTGATTCTTGATGGTCAAATGTGTACAACTCTAAGCCATTTTAAACTATTTGTCAGCACATTAATGGTTATTCCTAAATAAAACAAAAAGGTGGCATTGAAATTCTTCACTTCCAAGATTATTGACCCTGGTCCAGATCATTATCTTCTGCTGTAGCGCCAATGACATCCACGTGACTGAGAAAATCTATAATTTCCACACCTTTTCTGCTCAGTATGCTTGGATGCCTTTTCATTCCAGAGGTAAGCTGTTTGACTTACTTTTAATAACTGATCTCATGTTGTAGAACTGGGCTGAATATGCCCAAGTTACAGTCACTCCCCCAGTGGACAATCCTGTCACTTGGAATGCTTCCTTGCGCCACAACATTAACACTTCAAAATGGTGCTTCCTGCCTTTTCCTCATTTTTGACAGGTTTCCTGTTGCAGAGACAAATGCCTTTTGGGCCTAACTTTGGGTCAAGTTGCATCCAGGCTTTGAAGTTTGCACCAACATTTGCTTTATCCAATAGCACGTTTGCTCTACCATTAATAGCACAGAGGCCGTTATCCTGTCACCAGGTCACTCTTTATTTACTTGGTGCACAGTACACTGGCTGTGGCCAGCCAGCTCAGAGTCAGTCTCCTGAACTGAGGAGATTCTAAACCCCTTGTTTATATTTTGTACTTTTTTCCTAAATCTCACTATTAAATCTTTTATTTTAAGTCTCCTGGCTATAAATATGTATTTTTTTTCAATTCCCCACATTATTGCCTAACTGCGGTAGTGCTTACATTTTCCCCAACACACGTGTTGTGTGTGTGCACGTGTGAGACACAGTGAAAGACAACAGGTGATTAGATTACTTACAGTGTGGAAACAGGCCCTTCGGCCCAACAAGTCCACACCGACCCGCCGAAGCGCAACCCACCCATACCCCTACATTTACCCCTTACCTAACACTACGGACAATTTAGCATGGCCAATGCACCTGACCTGCACATCTTTGGACTGTGGGGGGAAACCGGAGCACCCGGAGGAAACCCACACAGACACGGGGAGAACGTGCAAACTCTACACAGTCAGTCGCCTGAGTCGGGAATTGAACCCGGGTCTGAGGTGCTGTGAGGCAGCAGTGCTAACCACTGTGCCACCGTGCCGCCCACATAATGAATCTTTATTCAATTTCCACCATCAGGAAGAAAGGAAACACCAGAGTATCCTTTGTTTATTTTTTTTAGCTGCTTGTGCACTCAGTACAGCCCAGTAAAAGAAAAAGAGAAACCCAAAAACCAAACAAAGACAAAAACATGAAAACCAAAAGTCAAAATGTCTCTTCACTCAAAGACCTCTCCTCCTCTTCTTCTCCCTCCTCACAGTACACTGGCTGTGACCAGCCAGCCAGGTCAGAGTCAGTCCCCTCCCTGACACAAGATGGAGAGTCCTTGATTCCTGAAGAAAGGCTCATGCTCGAAACGTCGATTCTCCTGCTCTTTGGATGCTGCCTGACCTGCTGCGCTTTTCCAGTAACACATTTTCAGGCCTTGATACTAATCCAGTTCCCTTAGAGCCAGCTCTGAGTGAACAGAACTTCTGGCGCACCTGTTTTTTTTGTCTGACATTCCTGTTTTTTTTTCTTTTTTCTATTACAGAACCCCTGACTTTCCTTTTTTTATGCTTATCCCCACACTACCGCCTAACTGCGGTAGTGCTTATTTATTCCCAAGCATCCATGTTGTGTGTGTGCAGGTGTGAGACACAGTGAAAGACACAAGGTTTACAAATCTCTATTCAACTTCCACCACCAGGAAGAAAAGAAACACCAAAGTATCTCTTGTTTATTTTTTTCTTTGTTTTTTACCACAGAAATCTAAGATGAAATAACTCTGCTGATCCAGCTCCCTCAGAGCCAGATCTCAGAGTGAATAGAACCTCAGACATTTCTTTCCAGTCTCAGTGTGACAAGAGTTCTTATCCCTTGTTTTTTTTATCCCTTGTTTATTTTTTTTATTTATTTTTTCTTTTTTTCTTTTTTTTCTTTTTTTTTCACCCAGGTGGCCAGTGACAAGCAGCGCCCTTCACATCAAAGGACAAATGCTGTGTGATCAAATCCCCTGTTTGTTTGTTTTTTTTTCTCAAAAAGGCTATGCTGACATGCCACTTTTTTTTTATTTCCCCCACACTACCGCCTAACTGTGGTAGTGCTTATTTTTTTCCCTAGCACCCATAGTGTGTGTGTGTGTGCAGGTGTGAGACACAGTGAGAGACACAAAGTGCACAAATCTTTATTTAATTTCCACCACCAGGAAGATAGGAAACACCACAGTATCTCTTGTTTATTTTTTTCTTTGTTTTTTACCACAGAAATCTAAGATGAAATAACTCCTCTGATCCAGTTCCCTCAGAGCCAGATCTCAGAGTGAACAGAACCTCAGACATTTCTTTCCCGTCTCAGTGTGACAGGAGTTCTTACCCCTTGTTTTTTTTATCCCTTGTTTATATTGATCAGCAATTGCCTCCTTATTGGCCCAGGTTAACAGCCCCAATCAAGGATCTCATAATCAATGAGATCCATTTGGTCCCAATCACTCCAATCGTCAAGTTGTATTTAGGCTGCAGTAAAACAGAGAGCATGCCCTCACAAATGCGTATAAGCTCACCCCTCAATATTTCATCTTCACACGATAGAGCTGCCTTTTATAAATTTTCAACGGTCTATATCAAGGCCTTTGGCTGCTCTGTATCAGGTTCTAGGTGCATTCGTGAATGAAGCCCTTGAGACTAAGGTAAGCATCAAAGGCTTCTAGGACCGACTGAAAATCCACCCAGCACTCATCAGCACCTCGCCTGTTCATGGTCTCTTCAGCAATAAGGCCCAATGTGTCCAAGAAAATACTGATCTGGGACCTGGAGCTGATTCAGCTGCAGACCCGAGGCCATTCTGCACCTGTGGAACTGCACTTTCCCACCTAAGTGCATGTATCACATCATCGGCAGAACCAAAGGGCTTTGGAAATGGCCAGGCTTGGTGATCTGACGCAGACACTATCACTGCAGAATGCACTTCCCTTCAGGTCAGTGTTTAACCATTGGAGTCAATATACTCCGAAAATCCTCTAAGGATTTTTGACTTGTGATCCACCCTTGCCATGTGGTTGTTCAATGTTGTCTTGTGGCTCTTCAGATTCCTCTAAAGAAAACAACTTAGTCAACTCTGTTGCTGCTATTACTTTACAGTACGAGTTCTTTAGAGTCAGCTCAGAGCTGACTTCTAGTTTCCTTTTAAATGAGGTTTATTAACCTTCCAGGTATTCCAGATTGTACCATTCCAGGTGCAATGTCCCTTTGCAATACAGAGATAAGAATGTTCTTAGCTGTTGGGATTCCCACCTTCTAGCAGGGTATTAGGACACGTCTTGATCAATTGGGTCAATGGGTTGATGAGTTGTTTATAAAACAATGAGGGGTGTAGATAAGGTGAAAGGTGGGTGTCTTTTTCCCTCAGATTTCAAGACTCAAGGGTATATTTTTAAAGTGAAAAGGCGTGAGGGGCAGTTTTTTTGCAGAGAGTGGTTTGTGTGTGGACTGAACTTCCAGAGAAAGTGATGCAGGTACAGTTACAACACTTAAAAGACATTTAGATAATTACATGAATAAGAAATATTTGGAGTGATATGGGCCAAGCACAGGCAGATGGAACTAGTTTAGTTTGGGATTATGTTCAGCATGGCTGGACCGAAGAGTCTGTTTCAATGATCTATGACTACCGAGGGTATAGTTAACATCACAACTTAGCACAGAGACTTAAACATACTCACTAAACCTTCTCTGTGTGGTCTTTGCCTGAAAGTTTTCAAATCACCATCAGATTCTGTAGCAGGCACCATCACAGGAGTGTCACAGAAGGGTCAGAATCCTGGAATTCCCTCCCTCATGGTATTGTGTATCAACCCACTGCAAGTGGAATGCAGCTCACCATCACCTTCTCAAGGGTAATTAGGGAGGCCCACATCCCACAAAATCAATAAATTAAAAACAATATGATGTTAGACATCTCCCTTGTACTGTATCTGGGATCTGAGTGCCATCCTGCAGATCCACCTGACACTCTAGGCTGGACCCAGATGCTGAGGCTCTTGGATACTATCTACCAAAGTTTCCTTCAAACAGTCCCCAAAACACTGGGCGCCACCTAGCAGAGCGCTTTAGGGAACATCTCCGAGACACCCGCACCAATCAACCACACCGTCCCGTGGCCCAACATTTCAACTCCCCCTCCCACTCTGCCAAGGACATGGAGGTCCTGGGCCTCCTTCACCGCTGCTCCCTCACCACCAGACGCCTGGAGGAAGAACGCCTCATCTTCCGCCTCGGAACACTTCAACCCCAGTGCATCAATGTGGACTTCAACAGCTTCCTCATTTCCCCTTCCCCCACCTCACCCTAGTTTCAAACTTCCAGCTCAGCACTGTCCCCATGACTTGTCCGGACTTGTCCGACCTGCCTAGCTCCTTTTCCACCTATCCACTCCACCCTCTCCTCCTTGACCTATCACCTTCATCCCCTCCCCCACTCACCCATTGTACTCTATGCTACTCTCTCTCTCTCCACTACCACCTTCCTCTAGCTTATCTCTCCATGCTTCCAGCTCACTGCCTTTATTCCTGATGAAGGGCTTTTGCCCGAAACGTCGATTTCGCTGGTCGTTGGATGCTGCCTGAACTGCTGTGCTCTTCCAGCACCACTAATCCAGAATCCAGTCCCCAAAATGCTGAAGGTGAAGTCTCAAAACATCCACAAGGGGGCTCACTGCCTGTTTCAGGGAGTCTCCCTGTCAGCAGGCAAGCAGTGTAGCTGATCTTGGTTCTGCCATCTGCTCAGTTAATGGTGAAATGTGTCAAATCCTTCCATGCATGTTGCTCCAGAGAATAATATTGAACTTCACCATGACCCTTCCATCTGTTTTAATTACTCTAAGGCACATTTCAAAACTGCCATGTGACGGCAATGCAGATCTCGCCTCTGAGATTTGCCGTATTTTCTCTCTTTGCTCATTCATTCAGGGAATGTGGCTGTCGCCAGCAAGACTGGCATTTATTATCACATTCCTAATCAGCTTTCAGAGGTTGACATTGAGCTGCCAAGTTTCACTGTGTGGGTACAACCCCAGGCATTCCAGGTGCAATGCCTCTTTGCAATTCAGGAGAAATGTCTGTAAACTGTTTGGGAACTTTCAGGTCACTACCAACATCCCAAGAAGGAGATGACTGAAAATAAACTGTTTTTCGCTGAAATATATTTGTGGTATTTTGATGGATGTAATTCAAAATTCTGGCTTTGGCTTCTATTCACAAACAGGAAGTTCTTGAATCATTTCTTACCGGCCTGGTTAGTTAAATGGCAATTCTTCTCTTTGAGAATTAGTGCAAAACAAAGGATAATGAGACTTCTGGAATAACTCCACAGAGGCAGTATCCCATTACCAAGTCACCCTTTATTTACACATGAACAGGCCTTGGCGATTGTACTGCCTCATTCAGAGTCAGCTACTGCGTTAACAGCCCCACTCAGGGGACTCATATTCTATGAGGTACACCTGGCTGACCCCATTGCACTCACTACATCCCTCCCACTCTGGGCGTCTGAGGAGATAGGCCCGTCCTTTTTCTTGGAGAGCCTGCTGGGGTGTTTTAGCACTAGTTCAGGTTCCTCTGTCTCTGTGTTGCATACCGACAGCATGTAACGCATGGGAATTCGCCTCTTCCACCTAGAGGGCCTCTGGAGAATTTCATTCTCTGCTTTCGGTAGCAAAGACATCAAGGTGGCTATACATCCATCATGTCCACCTCTGATTCCCGAGCACTCGACAACATTTGACGTAGAGGGTGAAGCCACAGGTTCCTGTAGCCTTTTCAAATGTTCCGAGCATCAGGACACATTTTGCGCCAACACTGTTGGCAAATTCATAGCTTTCATACAGTCCACATCCTTGTTCAGCACCACCATACCTTCCTGAACTTTAAACATCACTGACCATGACCTTGCATCAACCATGCCTCTTACCATCGCTGGGCCATTTCCATGATTCACACCACAAACTTCAGCCCCTGATATCAAACTCTCTCTCTCGCACTTGGCAGAGTCCTGTTTCTGGTATTACCATTCCTGATGCCGTAATACCCTCACCCCCAGGTCCGGGAATATCAGACTTAACCTGATGGCAATTCATCTACCCATTAGCAACTCTGTCAGTGCTATCCTTGTAGTTACATTTGGAATGGCCCTATAATCAAAAAGGAACCAGGACAGTTTAGTATCTAGGGACAGTTTGGTATCTCTGGTCAGTTTGGTACCTGGGGACAATTTGGTATCTCAGGTCATTTTGGTATCCAGGGAGAGTTTGATACCTAGGGACATTTTGGTATGTAGGGAAAGTTTAGTACCAGGGATCAGTTTGGTACCTGAGTCAGTTTGGTACCGAGGGACAGTTTGATATGTCAGGGCAGTTTGGTATCTCAGGACAGTTTGGTATCTCGGGACAGTTTGGTATCTCGGGATAGTTTGGTACCGAGTGACAATTTGGTATCTAGGGAGGCTGTAAGTTGTTTCTTCACTCCAGCCTTCAAAGTTTGGACTGCTCTTTCTGCCAAGCCATTGGATGATGGGAGGTATGGAGTTGTCCTTATATGTCGAATCCCATTCAACTTCAAGACATAATCAAACTCCCTGCTGGTAGACAACGGCCTGTTATCTGTGACCAACACTTTCAGGTCTCCATGAGTTGAAAAAGATGTTTCTGCTATCATCATCCCAGTGTTTGACAAATGGACCTTACCTACGTCCAACCACTTTAAGTGGGCACCTACAATGACTAAAAGCATTGAACCCACAAAAGAACCTGCATAGTTGCTGTATAACTGAGTCCAGTATTTACCCAGCCATTCCCATAGATGTGGGGCAGCTCCTGACTGTAAATTTTGTCTTTGTTGGCACTCAGGACACTGCCCCACCAAAGCAGCCTAGTCTGCATCCAAGCCTGGCCATCAGACATCACTCCTCGCCATTTTGGAGATCTCTAGATGCCCCTCGTGGAGTTCAGCCAGTTTTTGACCCAGACGTCCCAGCTCAGAGGCAGGGTCACTACCACTGTGCCACAAGAGGCCACAAAAGTGTTAGAAAACAACAACATAGAGCCACAGGTCAGCCAGAATCACAATAAATGGACTGCATGACTAACTTTGTCATCCTCTCTAGTATAATGCCATTGGGAATACTTAAGTGTTGTAAAGCTTTCAGTTGTATGCGGTAGTTGAAATATGTGCCCCAAAAATGTCCATGATGCAAAAGAGGGCTGGAGTGTTTCTTAACTTCAATATCAGATGGAGGAGAAGTGAAGATGGAACAGGCTTTAACAAACAGTGCATTAAGTAAAAATACATCGTGTCCAGTAGTTTCACCCTGCCTGATTCTTCCAAAGTAGATGCATTATTATCATTTCCCTGCTCTAGGTGTCTTTGATCAAGGAGGGCTGGAAGCTATACTGCTGCAAACTAGTGAACATTTATTGTCTACTTACAAAGTAGAGTGTGGCAGGGCTCCATCAAAACTTTTCTCTCTCGGGTTCTGGCTATATGTGACCTGACCTTTGTAAATTCATCCCTGGGATGTGGATATCCTTGGCTGGGCCAGAATTTACTACTCACCCCTAATTACCCTTCAACTGAGTGACTCGCTATCCCATTTCAGACAGCAGTGAAGAGCCAACCACATTGCAGTGGGTCCAAAGTCACGTGCAGGCCAGACTAGGTAAGGGTGACAGATTTCCTTCTGTAAATGGGGTTAGTGACCATCCACAGTAGTCATATAGTCAACTTAAGGCTGCTTTACATGGAATTCTGACACCAAAGTTGGCTTTGAACCCTTGTCCCCACAGCATTAGTCTCAGTCTCTGGAGTACTAGTCTCGCAATGTTGCCACTATACCCCTATTTGTCCTTCATCTGACCTCATTGACCCCATATATCTCATGATTTGGAGATGCCAGTGTTGGACTGGGGTGTACAAAGTTAAAAATCACTCAACACCAGGTTATAGCCCAACAGGTTTAATTGGAAGCACACTAGCTTTCAGCGATGCTTCTTCATCAGGTGATAGTGGAGGGCTCAATCCTAACACACAGAATTTATAGCAAAAATTTACCGTGTGATGTAACTGAAATTATACATTGAAAAATTGATTAAGTCTTTCATCTGTTTGAATACCATGAAAGTTTCACTTCTTTCATGTGTAAATCACAAAATCTTTTTTTAAAAGTTGCATTCTCAGGTTAGCTGTTAACAATAGGTGATAGTTAGACAATATGTTGAAGATGTTAACCCCCTGTGTTCTCTGTCTGTGCCATGGTGATTAGGTTGATTCTAATCTAAAAAGTGAGGTAACAGAGCTATACATGAACATGCAGTTTTTGAGCAAAGTACAATGTAACCCTGCAAGTACAAATATATGAGTGCGTGTGGGTCTTTGTCTGTGTGTCTGTCTGTCTGTTTGGGTTGGGGGTTGAGAGTCTGCCCATTCATTCGTTGTTGTAGCCTTTGCTCGGTTTCCCCAGTGTACCATGTGTCAGGGCATCTTTGCCTGCAACGTATAAGATAGACAATGTTGGCTGAGTCACATGAGTACCTGCCACATACATGATGGGAGGTGTCCCCACGTGTAATGGTGGTATCCACGTCCACACTCTGACATGTCTTGCGGTGCCTACCGTGACAGGGTTGTATGGAGTTGTCCTGACAGCAGAGCAGTTTGCTACAAACAATGATCTGTTTGAGGTTTGGCGGTTGTTTAAAGGCAAGTAGTGGAGGTGTGGGGAAGGTCTTGATGAGGTGCTCATCCTCAATGATAATGTGTTGCAGGTCACGAAGAACATGGCATAGTTTTTCAGCTCCTGGGAAATACTGAACAACAGAGGGTATCCTGTCAGTTGCAGCACGCGTCTGTCTCCTGAGGAGGTCATTACGGTTCCTTGCTGTGGCAGTCGGAACGGGCAGTCGATGAGTTGGGCAATGCACCAAGTTCTTGTGAGGGCATCCCTGAGTACTTCCAGGTGTCTGTCACGTTCCTCCTCATCTGTGCAGATCCGGTGTATACGTAGGGCTGTCCATAGGGAATGGCTGTTTTAATATGTTTTGGATGGAAGTATTTCCCAGGAGCTGGTGAATTGGCCATGCTAAATTGCCCATAGTGGTAGGTGCATTAGTCAGAGGGAAGTGGGTCTGGGTGCGTTACTCTTTGGAGGGTCAGTGTGGACTTGTTGGGCTGAAGGGCCTGTTTCCACACTGTAGGGAATCTAATCTTATTGAGTTAACTCAATTGCAATTAGCCAATGGAAGAAGATAGAAAGGAACATGGGCTTCTCTGCTTGATAAAATGCAATGTTCATAGTGATGGCATCCTGAAAACCAGTGACCTCCCTCCCATTGTACTGAAACATAGCGTGAATCTGGCCTTGCACCTTTAGTGGAATGCTTCCTGTGCCATGACATTGATGGAAGATGGTTGGAAAACTTCAGCCTTCAGTCATGGTGTGGCCACCAACTCCTGCTCCTGAGTCAAGTTTCAACTTTGTGTGCCAGCCGTTAAGCATGGCATGTACGTACCAGAAATCCTCCGGTGGATCCATTGTGTCCAGGGTGATGGTGACCCTCATCCCTGTTGACTGTTTTGTTGCTGGTGCATTAGCGGCATTGACAAACTGGACTGAGTCAGAGTAGACAGTCTGGTCCCACACACCCTCCCTATCCTTCCAGCTGAATAGCTTGTTCTGTTTGTGAAGTTCAGCCTGCCTGGTAAACAACCTTGGCCAACATAAGGTCCTTTTTAGACTGCAGGAATCCTGATAAAGCTTCCTCCAACATCCTCACTCTGATACGATCTCTCATGCGCTCCTCTGTCAATGTCCAATTTTTGTGATGTGGCATAGTAACTTTATAAAGCAATAAATGTTTTCACTGGGTGCACCATCGGGAATTGTGCCCAATCTATTGTAGTGCCATATTGAAAAATAAAGTCTGAAATAAAAGCTTTGAGGGATTCTTTGTAGTTGGCATGTTCATCATTGATGCAAATGAGAATGACAAAATGCTGCCGATTGTCTATTGTAGTAGAATGTCCCCATCCCTGGCTGGTTTCTCCATCAGTCCTGGTGCAGTACTAGTTAAAGCAACCCCATGGTTTGAGAAAAGCTAACGTGTTTGTCATATCTCTATATACCTATTTGCAGGACTTACTCAAATTGCAGGTATACGCATTTCCCAAGTGTGCTTAGCTGAGCTAAGCCAACTGTATTCCCATTTTTCCATCTTTCTTGAGATCAACAGCGCTCCTTGGAACTTCACTTGTAGATTGCTGCCAGCATGCATTGTTGTCATAGTCACGTTTGGGGAGGTAGGGAGAGGGAAGTCTTTGTTAGAAGAGGGATGGAAAGCAGACTGATGCAATGTGCTGAATGTTTATTGTCAATGCTGTTTCTAAGGTAGACTGTTGCAGGATTTCATCAGACCCTTATTCTCTCCATTTCCAGCTGTATGAGATCTGGTATCACTGTGGATATACTCTAACAATGAGTGTAATATCTATGAGCTCTTATACTACAGTGGCATTTTCACTTGAGTCTATTCCCGGATGCTGCTGTAGTTTATAGTGAGTGTTATCAGTTTAAGAGCAGTGTTGAGTTAAGAGTTCAATAAACAGATTCGCCTAGGGTTAGGAACTCATTATATGACCAAAGATTACAGTCACTCTGCACTCAGCATCCTAGGCCAACACCACGTCTATCTCTATGCACTTGTTTCATCTGTTGTCTAAGCTCAGAAGGGATCTTCAAGAAAATGGAACCATTGTTACATATGGATAGCACAGGAAGTGACTATGCACAGAGGCATCGAATTTGACCAAGCCTCCTTCAATCATGCTGCAATACCATGCTTTACTGAAGCCTCAATGTTAAGAGAGTAATCCTTGATGCATGCCTACTTTAATAACCATGGATCCAAGCGGCTGCGCACGGTGGCACAGTGGTTAGCACTGCTGCCTCACAGCGCCTGAAGACCCGGGTTCAATTCCCGACTCAGGCGACTGACTGTGTGGAGTTTGCACGTTCTCCCCGTGTCTGCGTGGGTTTCCTCCGGGTGCTCCGGTTTCCTCCCACAGTCCAAAGATGTGCGGGTCAGGTGAATTGGCCATGCTAAATTGCCCGTAGTGTTAGGTAAGGGGTAATGTAGGGGTATGGGTGGGTTTCGCTTCGGCGGGTCGGTGTGGACTTGTTGGGCCGAAGGGCCTGTTTCCACACTGTAAGTCTAATCTAATCTAATCTAGACGCTTCAATGTGAGCAATCCCCCGGACATCACCCCACTTCATGCTCCCACATTGGATTTCCTCTCGATTAATGTTCCCCTGGTACTTTCTTACTTCACCCCTCCACATGAGCGGGGGAGTCTTTCTCAACGCGTTGAAGAATGTTTTCCCCTAACTTCCAGTCACTGCCTCTCTTGATTTCACAACTTAAATGGTAGCTAAGATACAATTATGTGTTTGTTGCCCTAATTAAGCTTGTTTTTCACCTGTTTCCTGACTGTACCAAATTAATTTTGCCTAAGTGGATCAGTGGTTAGCACTGCTGCCTCACAGCACCAGGGTCCCAGGTTCGATTCCAGCCTCAGGCGACTGACTGTGTGGAGTTTGCACATTCTCCCTGTGTCTGTGTGGGTTTCCTCTGGGTACTCCGGTTTCCTCCCACGGTCCAAAGATGTGCAGGTCAAGTGAATTGGCCATGCTAAATTGCCCATAGTGTTAGGTGCATTAGTCAGAGGGAAATGGGTCTGGGTGGGTTACTCTTCAGAGGGTCGGTGTGGACTTGTTGGGCCGAAGGGCCTGTTTCCTCACTGTAGGGAATCTAATGTAATCTATTATAGTGTCATGCTGAAAACTAAAGTCTGCAGCAAAGTCTGAAAGAAATACTATACCAGCAATCGTTATCATGGAAAAGATAGTGATGGGCAACCTAATGGAACTAAGGATAGATAAGTCTCCTGGCCTTGATGGAATGCATCCCAGGGTACTAAAAGAGATGGCGAGAGAAATAGCAAGTGCACTGGTGGTAATTTTCCTAAATTCGCAGGACTCTGGGGCAGTTCCAGCAGATTGGAAAACAGCAAATGTGACACCATTTTTTTTTACTGTGCCTTGTAAGTATTTTTACTGAGAAAATGATTTTGAAATATTTTACAAAATTATAGAATTACAAAATAGTATACCAATCTTATAACATAACAACAATAACAGTAAACAAACTATTACTCTACTCCACAAATAATTGTGAAGAAAATAAAAGAATAAAGAGAAAAAAAACTACACAAACTACAATCCAATAAATAACTAAATCCAACAAATAGAAACTAAATTAAACCAAGTTGAACCAAATTAAATTAAATTAAAAATCACACAACACCAGGTTATAGTCCAACAGGTTTAATTGGAAGCACACTAGCTTTTGGAGCAACGCTCCTTCATCAGGTGACAGTGGAGGGCTCGATCGTAACAGAATTTATAGCAAATATTTGCAGTGTGATGTAACTGAAATTATACATTGAAAAATTGATTGTTAAGCCTTTCATCTGTTAGAATACAGTGATAGTTTCATTTCTTTCATGTGTAAATCACAAAACCCTTTTTTAGAAGTTGCATTCTCGGGTTAGCTGTTAACAATGGTGATAGCTAGACAATATGTTGAAGGTGTTAACCCCCTGTGTTCTCTGTCTATGACCTGATGTTTAGATTGATTCTAATCTAAAAAGTGAGATAACAGAGGTCAATCTAAACATCAGGTCATAGACAGAGAACACAGGGGGTTAACACCTTCAACATATTGTCTAGCTATCACCATTGTTAACAGCTAACCCGAGAATGCAACTTTTAAAAAAAGGGTTTTGTGATTTACATATGAAAGAAGTGAAACTGTCACTGTATTCTAACAGATGAAAGGCTTAACAGACAATCAATTTTTCAATGTATAATTTCAGTTACATCACACTGCAAATTTTTGCTATAAATTCTGTTACGATTGAGCCCTCCACAATCACCTGATGAAGGAGCGTCACTCCGAAAGCTAGTGTGCTTCCAATTAAACCTGTTGGACTATAACCTGGTGTTGCGTGATTTTTAACTTTGTACACCCCAGTCCAACACCGGCATCTCCAAATCATAAATTAAATTAAGTTACAATGCTCAGCGCAATACCACCAAAGCTCCCCATGACTAGTAGAATCAGTTGACAACCCTGTATTTGTTCAGAATTCTTCCTCCCAGTGGCCCCCGGCCCACCAGACATAGCCCTCATGACTACACAAAGCCCCTGACCAATATAGCCGACAAGTCTGTGTCTATATAGTTCAGAAAGGGTCGCCATGTCTTATCAAACAGTTCCGTTTTCTGGTGCACCATACTCATGAGGAAGTCCAGGCCAATGTGCTCCATAACTAATCTACGCCACCCTGAGAGTCCCGGGGGATTTTTCAACATCCAGCTCATCAGGATATTCTTCTTCACCCAAAATGAAAGAATATTAAACAGTTTTTTACCCATGCGTGTCCAAAAAGGTGAGATTCGGCGAACCCAAGAGGAGGGACACTGGATCTACCTTGACCTTGGTTATCAAGACCCCTTCCAAAACACTTGCCCCAATACCTATGAGGTTTGTGGCATGGCCTCGAGCAATGAGTAAGAGTACCAACATCTGTTTTACATTTGGAGCGTATTGGGGATGCTCCTGTCTTAAATTTTGCAAGCTGCTCCGGTGCCAAATAAGCCCTGTGGAGTACTTTCAGTTGCATAGCCTGTGTCCCATTGCAAATTGAAATCCTCCTTACGTTCTCCTCCCATGCCTCTGACGAGATCTCCACTCCCCCAATTCCTGAGTCCAGATTCCGCACAACCGCTCAATGTCCTTCGAGCCACTACCTCCTAATAAATGATAGAGGGTGCTGACTGAGAGAGTACCCATGGACCGAAGTACTCTCCTCTCCACATCCGACTTATAGGGACTAACCGTTAATGTAGTCGCTTTCTATATAAAGTCCCGAATCTGAAAGTAATGAAAGAAGTCCCTCTGAGATAGTTCATATTTTTGGCTCAGCTGCTCAAAAGACATCATGGCCTCCCCATCAAATAAATCTCCTAAACAGGAAACTCCTCTGGACTCCCAGAGCCTAAGGCCAGAATCCATCGACCCCGGCCGGAATCCTAACATTTCTACTATGGGAGTGAAAGGGGAAGGATTTTGTAAATTGCCCTCACTTTATCGCGTCATTCTCCATGCTTTAACCATGTTAAGGACAATTGGATTTCTGCAATGGTCCATACCAGTCCTCATCTTGTCCATAGACAACAAATTAATGAGGGGGCACTTTGCTTCCATGTCCAGCCAGATTGACCACAGGTCCTGACAAGCCCAGTCAGCCACAGAGGATAGCAGGGAACCCAACTGATATTTCTTAAAATCTGCCAAATCCACACCTCCCCCGACCCACACCACCCCACCCCTCAGCCGCCACCTCCCCAATCCCCTGTAGAAGCTGCAATTTGGCGAGCTTAATAAGAGGCCACCTATGACGTCCAATGAAAGATCCAAGCCAAGTGTAAAGCTTCCATAGGACTTGCCCTGGCAGCATGGGATATAATAAACAAGGAACAACATTCATTTTGACCAAAGCTATTCTACCCAACCAGGATATTGGAAAATTCTCCCAGCGCTGAAGGCCCCTGTCTTATCTTCTCTAGCAACTCCATGAAGTTAGCATTATATAATTGATGGAAGGCCGGGGAATAAAAATGCCTGCATACAGGAAACCTCTCTGTGGCCATCTGAAAGGGAAATGGGTTCCACCCCCCAAGATTGGGTTCTCTAACAAGACTCCCCACAGCCATGGCCTCCAACTTCATAAAATTGATTTTATACCCCGAGACAGAATCAAATAAATTAATCACTTGTATTAAACGGGGCACAGATATCATTGGGTTTGTTAGAAAGAGAAGAACATCATTTCCATAAAGGTGATGTTATGCCCTCCTGAGTCTAGATTAGAGTGGTGCTGGAAAAGCACAGAAGGTCAGGAAAATCGATGTTTTGGCCAAAAGCCCTTCATCAGGAATGGTGCTTTTCCAGCACCACTCTAATCTAGACTCTGGTTTCCAGCATCTGCAATCCTCACTTTTGCCTGATCCTACCTCCGGCAGTTATACTGGGCTCCCTCTGGATGGCCTCTGCCAGTGGCTCAAACACTAATGTAAATAGCAACTGTGAGGAGGCACCCTTGTTGGCTGCCTCTAATAATATTAAAATTATCCGGCCGTATACCATTAGTGAGAACCATTGCTTTAGGGTGACTATGTAACACTGCCACCCACCTGGCAAAGACCCTTCCAAGACCAAACTGCTCCAGGACATAAAAGAGGTACGGCCACTCCACCCGGTCAAACGCTTTCTCTGCATCCAAGGGGACTACCAAGCCCAGAATCTCCCCTTGCCTGCGTACCTGAACCATATTTAGTATTCTTCTCATGTTGTTAGAATCCAACAGTTCTAACAATTCTGGGTAATCCAAGATGGAGGACAGGAAAAAGTTCTGGCTGTAAGAGCTGCTCCTTTTTTTTGAGGTATTTTAGGAGCTGGAGGTGATTTCTTCAAAGTCCAGGAGCAGCAATTACTGTTTTATATGCTGTTCCATTGTTTTGGGACTTTGGGGAAACAAAAGTCAAAACAACAGCAGTTTTAAAAGGGAGAAGAACAGACAAAGGAAGCACATGGTGAGGACAGTGCAGGAGAGAGAGGGGGAGGGAGAGAGAGAGAATCTGCACAGCTACTGCCTTTGCTGCTTTTGAACTCATGTATCGCTGGTCATTGGAGTGCGTCTGGGAAAATTAACAAACACTGAATTTCACAACTAATTTTGGAGGAACCGATTTGGGCGAAATTCACAACACAGAATCAGATAAGTTAATTGTTGTTTTAAGTCTATCCAATAGAAAGGCTGCAGTAGTGAGTACAGTGGGTTCTTTATTGATTATATGTTTTTGGAGACAAGTCTCTTGATTAAACTTAAAATATAAGCCATATCTATTAATTTAACCTGGTGCAGTGTTTTGTAGAAGAATAAGATGGTGTTATTTTCTGGGTCTGTAGATTGTGAAGGAGCAAAAATGGCCTTTGCAGTGATATGTGTTTCTTGTCAGATGTGGGAGTTTAAAGAGAGTTTAAGGGTTACTGTGGATTATATCTGCCATAAATGCTGTTGGATGCGAATCTTATCAGATCGAGTGGATCGTTTGGAGAGACAGATAGAAGCGATGAGGAATTTGCAACAGCAACAGTATGTAATAGACGGCAGTTATAGGAAGGGGAAAGTCTTAGATACAGTCACATAGATGGGCTAACTCCAGGAAGGGTAAGAGAGGTAGGCAGCTGGTGCAGGAGTCTTTTGTGGATATACCCATTTTAAACAGGTATGCTGTTTTGGAAAATGTAGTGGGTGACGGATTCTCAGTGGAACATAGCACGAACAATCACGTTTCTGGTATTGAGACTGGCTCTAATGCAATGGGGGATGCATCAGCTTCCAAGAGATCAGTTGTGTTAGGGGAATTCTGTAGTCCGAGGTACAGACAGACGTTTCTGTGGCCAGCAGAGAAAAAGCAGAATGGTGTGTTGTTTCCCTGGTGCCAGGATCAAGGATGTCTCAGAGAGGGTGCAGAATGTTCTCACGGGGGAGAGGGGCCAGCAAAAGGTCATTGTCCACATTGGAACCAATGACATAGGAAGGGAAAAGGTTGAGACTCTGAAGGGAGACTACAGAGAGTTAGGCAGAAATTTAAAAAGGAGGTGCTCAAGGGTAGTAATATCTGGACTACTCCCAGTGCTACGAGCTAGTGAGGGCAGGGATAGGAGGTTAGAGCAGATGAATGCATGGCTGAGGAGCAGGTGTATGGGAGAAGGATTCACACTTTTGGATCATTGGAATCTCTTTTGGGGTAGAAGTGACATGTACAAGAAGTGTTGAGAACAGAAGTGAGTCAAACCTTTGGGGCAGGCAGGGACAAGGTAGGACTAATAAATTAAACTGCATTTATTTCAAGGCAAGGGGCCTAACAGGGAAAGTAGATGAACTCAGGGCATAGTTAGGAACATGAGACTGGGATATCTTAGCAATTACAGAAACATAGCTCAGGGATGGGCAGGACTGGCAGCTTAGTGTTCCAGGATACAAATGCTACAGGAAGGATAGAAAGGGAGGCAAGAAAGGAAGGGGAGTGGCATTTTTGATAAGGGATAGTATTACAGCTGTGCTGAGGGAAGATATTCCCGGAAATCTTTCCAGGGAAGTTATTTGGGTGGAACTGAGAAATAAGAAAAGGATGATCACCTTATTGGGACTGTATTATAGACCCCCTAATAGTCAGAGGGAAATTGAGAAACAAACTTATAAGGAGATCTCAGCTATCTGTAAGAATAATAGGGTAGTTATGGTTGGGGATTTTAACTTTCTATACATCGACTGGGATTGCCAGTGTTAAAGGTTTAGATGGAGAGGAATTTCTTAAGTGTGTACAAGACAATTTTCTGATTCAGTATGTGGATGTACCTACTAGAGAAGGTGCAAAACTTGATCTACTCTTGGGAAATAAGGCAGGGCAGGTGACTGAGGTGTCAGTGGGAGAGCACTTTGGGGCCAGCGACCATAATTCTATTCGTTTTAAAATAGTGTTGGAAAAGGAGAGACCAGATCTAAAAGTTGATGTTCTAAATTGGAGAAAGGCCAACTTTGATAGTACTAGGCATGAACTTTCGAAAGCTGATTGGAGGTAGATGTTCACAGGTAAAGGGACAGCTGGAAAATGGGAAGCCTTTAGAAATGAGATAACAAGAATCTAGAGACAGTCTATTCCTGTCAGGGTGAAAGGAAAGGCTGGTAGATATAGGGAATGCTAAAGACATTGAGGGTTTGGTTAAGAAAAAGAAGGAAGCATATGTCAGGTATAGACAGGATAGATCGAGTGAATCCTTAGAAGAGTACAAAGGAAGTAGGAGTATACTTAAGAGGGAAATCAGGAGGGCAAAACGGTGACGGGGATAGCTTTGGCAAATAGAATTAAGGAGAATCCAAATGGTTTTTACAAATACATTAAGGACAAAAGGAGAACTAGGGACAGAATAGGGCCCCTCAAACATCAGCAAGGCGGCCTTTGTGTGGAGCCACAGAAAATGGGGGAGATACAAAATGAATATTTTGCATCAGTATTTACTGTGGAAAGGGATATGGAAGATATAGACTGTAGGGAAATAGATGGTGACATCTTGCAAAATGTCCAGATTACAGAGGAGGAAGTGCTGGATGAGTTGAAACGGTTAAAAGTGGATAAATCCCCAGGACCTGATCAGGTGTACCCAAGAACTCTGTGGGAAGCTAGAAAAATGATTGCTGGGCCTCTTGCTGAGATATTTTTATCATCGATAGTCACAGGTGAGGTGCCGGAAGACTGGAGGTTGGCAAACGTGGTGCCACTGTTTAAGAAGGGCGGGAAAGAAAAGCCAGGGAACTATAGACCAGTGAGCCTGACCTCGGTGGTGGGCAAGTTGTTGGAGGAATCCTGAGGGACAGGATGTCCATGTATTTGGAAAGGCAAGGACTGATTAGGGATAGTCAGCATAGTTTTTTGCATGGGAAATCATGTCTCACAAACTTGATTGAGTTTTTTGAAGAAGTAACAAAGAGGATTGATGAGGGCAGATTGGTAGATGTGATCTATTTGGACTTCAGTAAGGCATTCAACAAGGTTCCCCATGATTAGCAAGGTTAGATCTCATGGAATACAGGGAGAACTAGCCATTTGGATACAGAACTGAATCAAAGGTAGAAGACAGAGAGTGGTAGTGGAGGGTTGTTTTTCAGACTGGAGGCCTCTGACCAGTGGAGTGCCACAAGGATTGGTGCTGGGTCCTCTACTTTTTGTCATTTACATAAATGATTTGGATGTGAGCATGAGAGGTACAGTTAGTAAGTTTGCAGATTACACTAAAATTGGAGGTAGGGTGGACAGTGAAGAGGGTTACCTCAGATTACAACAGGATCTTGATCAGATAGGCCAATGGGCTGAGAAGTGGCAGATGGAGTTTAATTCAGATAAATGCGAGGTGCTGCATTTTGGGAAAGCAAATCTTAGCAGGACGTATATACTTAATGGTAAAGTCCTAGGGAGTGTTGCTGAACAAAGAGACCTTGGAGTGCAGGTTCATAGCTCCTTGAAAGTGGACTTGCAGGTAGAAAGGATAGTGAAGAAGGCGTTTGGTATGCTTTACTTTATTGGTCTGAGTAGAGTACAGGAGTTGGGAGGTCATGTTGCAGCTGTACAGGACATTGGTTAGGCCACTGTTGGAATATTGTGTGCAATTCTGGTCTCCTTCCTATTGGAAAGATGTTGTGAAACTTGAAAAGGTTCAGAAAAGATTGACAAGGATGTTGCCAGAGTTGGAGGATTTGAGCAATGGGAAAAGCTGAACAGGCTGGGGCTGTTTTCCCTGGAGCATCGGAGGCTGAGGGGTGACCTTATAGAGATTTACAAAATTATGATTTGCATGGATAGGGTAAATAGACAAAGTCTTTTCCCTGGGGTCGGGGAATCCAGAACTAGAGGGCATAGGTTTAGGATGAGAGGGGAAAAATATAAACAAGATCTAAGGGGCAACTTCTTCATGCAGAGGGTGTATGGAATGAACTGCCAGAGGAGGTGGTGGAGGCTGATACAATTGCAACATTTAAGAGGCATTTGGATGGGTATATGAATAGGAAGGGTTTAGAGGGATATGGTCTAGATGCTGGCAAGTGGGACTAGATTGGGTTGGAATATCTGGTTGGCATGGACGGGTTGGACCGAAGGGTCTGCTTCCATGCTGTACATCTCTATATCTCTATGACCTGCGGCCTCTAATAAACCTGTCTGGTCCTCCTTTACGACGAAGGGCAAAACCCTCTCCTACCTCAACGCCAGCACTTTCAACAAAATTTTAAAATTTAAGTTTAATAACGGTATGGGCCTGTACGAAGTAGAATCCTTTGGGTCTTTCCCTCTCTTGAGAATAAGAGAAATATTTGCTTCTCTCAGAGAGGGTGGGAGGCAGTCCTGACAATTGAATAATTGTACATACCCAACATTGGCCCGGCCTGCATGTCTAGGAATTCCTTATAAAACTTAGTCCGAAGTCCGTCTGGGCCAGGAGCTTTACCGCTCTGGAGCTGCCTCACCACCTCCTGTATCTCTTGGATTGTCAGAGTGGAATTAAAAGAGATGCCTGTTCTAAATTTACACCTGGGAGGTCCAGGGTCTTAAAAAAGGACTCCATCTTCACCAATCTGTCCTCACAGCCCTCTGGCCAGTACAACTCAGAGTGGAACTTCCTGAATGCTGCGTTAATCTTTTTGGAATCTGAAGTGAGAATACCAGCACACTCTCTTATGGATGAGATAGATTGGGGGGCATTCTTCTTTCTGGCCAGGTATGCCAGATGTCTACCCAGTTTATCACCAGACTCGAATAACCTCTGTTTCACAAAGGAAATCTCCCTCCTTGCTGTCTGGGTGGGCGCAGCATTCTGAGCAGCCCTGAGGGCTGTAATCCACTGCAACTTGGTTACAGATGGTCTGTCAAAGTATACTGTCTCAGCTGCCTTCAGGCAAGCCTCAAGCATGGGCTGCTGCTCTCCCTTCTGCCGCTTCTGGGTCGCTGAGTAAGGAATAATCAAACCCCTTGCATAGGCCTTGGCCGTGTACCAGAGCGCTGACAGATTACTGGCAGTACCGAATTAATGCCCCAAAAAATCTTAAATTCCTGCGGAAAATACTCAGTAAATCTGCTATCCTTCAGGAGGAATGGATCCATGCGTTAATGCCATACGCCTGTCCCATCACTGCTGGCCTTAACCTCCATGTACACTGCCACATGATCAGAAATGGCTATGTTCCCAATTCTGCAGGGCAACACTGAATTCAAAAAGACTGATGGGGCAAAAAACATGTCATTCCTAGTATAGTATTTAAGTGGGTTAGAGAAAAAAGTGAAATCCCTACCTTCAGGATGAAGATATCTCCACACATCCACCAACCCTAACTCCCTGTTCAGGTCCACCAGCTGCCTGGATTGCAGGTATCTACCCGGGAGACCCCTCGGCACCCTGTCCACCTCAGGGTCTATAAGTTGGTTAAAGATCCCCCCCCCCATAAGTGTATGACACGCCCCAAGAGCCATCAACCTGGAAAGCACACCTATTAAAAATTTGACGGGGTGTACCGAGGGGCAATATGGAATCAAGATTCCATACTCTTCTCCAGGTATTAAAGCTTTAAGAATCATAAACCACCCATATTCATTCTTAATTTGATCTAACAGCTGAAATGGGAGATTCTTCTGGATGAGAATAGCATCTCCTCTACTTTTCGAATTAAAGGATGAGCAAAACATTCATCCGAACCCCCCACTCTGCTGTAACGTTAAGTGCTCCTTGTCAGTTAGATGTCTTTCTTGCAGCATTGGACCCTTTCTTTTCTAAGGCTTGAAAGTATGTTTTCTCTCTTAATCAGTGAATGACTCCCATCACCTTCACCAACATTCCAGGTGCACCATTTAAATGAATGGCTAGCCATAGCCATCCAAAACAGTCCATTACCCCCTGGGAGGAAGAACCCCACTCATAGCGCATTGAGTGAAAACAGTGAACAGTTTGTATAAACTTGAAAATGCAACTACCAAATCAAAACTTCTAACAACTACTTCTGCAACGAACCATCGTATAACACAAATAAGAAGAGACTTTCCCCCTTGTCCATAGGGAGCGCTCATACTACCCACTAATCCCTCCATTGTTTCTTCTAGCTGTGCCCCAAATCCAGGCAAAACAACGTTAAAAGACGTTACATGTGTCTTACAACAAGAAAATTATAAGTGAGCATTCGACTAGTCCCATCTATACTTTGACCTGAAACCATCCTGGTTAAAAAAAAAACCCTGCCTCCCGGAACCCCCCAGGCCTGGTCTGGGTCCCCTCCATTGCTGAATCAATCTTCTCTCGGATTTTCATGAACTCCGAGACCAGGCTCTGCTCCACAGGTAGGTCCCCTGGGGCATTCGCGGAGGCAGCAGGCGTGTCCGGTACTACAGGGGAGGGCCCTGCTGGTTATGATCCTCGCAGTCCTTTCCCTTACTCACTGAAACTGACAGGCAGCAATTCTGGGGATCAAAAACGATCGATTTTTACCACAATGGGTGTGAATGCATCGCTTTGTCTGGGTTTTGGTGCAGAGTTCAGACCTACTGGTTGCCCCAATCTTGGATCTCTCCGAGGCCACTGTTTAAACAGGGTGGCAGACAAAAGCTGGTGAATTATAGACAGGTTGGCTTAACTTCTGTATTGGGTAGATGCTTGAGTCTATTATCAAGGAAGAAAAAGCAAGGCATCTAGATAAAAAAAGTCCCATTGGGCAGACGTAGCATGGGTTCATAAAGGGCAGGTCATGCTTAACTAATTTTTTTTGGAATTCTATGAAGACATTACGAGTACGGTGGACAATGGGGAAACAGTAGATGTGACGTATTTGGATTTCCAAAAAGCCTTCGATAAGGCGCCACACATGAGGGTTACTGCATAAGATAAAGATGCAAGGCATTGGGGGTAACATATTAGCATGGATAGAGGACTGGTTGACTAATAGGAAGCAAAGAGTGGGGATGAATAAGTGCTATTCTGGTTGGCTAGCTGTGTGCCTCAAGGATCAGTATTGGAACCGCAATTATTCACAGTTTACATAGATGATTTGGAGTTGGGGACGACGTGTAATGTCGAGAGTGTGGTGCTGGAAAAGCACAACCAGTCAGGCAGCATCTGAGGAGCAGGGAATCAACATTTCAGGCATAAGGCCTTCATTGGTAATCGAGAGGAAGAGAACTTCTTCAAGGTAGGCATGCTTAGAAGAGGCTTCTCACTAGGGTTGAATTCAACTAGGAGAAAGTGAGGACTGCAGATACTGGAGATCAGAGTCAAGTTTGACTCTGATCTCCAATATCGAGAGTCCTCACCTTCTCCTAGTTGAATTCAACCCTACTGCGAAGCCTCTTCCAAGACCATTCCTGACGAAGGGCTTATGCCCATAACGTCGATTCTCCTGCTCCTTGGATGCTGCCCGACCAGCTGTGCGTTTCCAGCACCACACTCTCGACTCTGATCTCCAACATTTGTGGTACTCACTTTCACCACATGTAGTTTATCAAAGTTTGCAGATGACACTAAGGTCAATGGCAGAGCAAAGTCTGCAGAGGACAGTGAAACTTTGCAGAGGAACATAGAGTGGGCAAAGATCTGGCAGATGGAATACATAATAGATGTGAAGTCATCCATTTTGGTAGGAGTAACAGTAAAAAGGATTATTACTTGAATGGTAAGAAATTGCAGCATGCAGTGATGCAGAGGGACCTGGGTGTCCTTGTTCATGAATCACAGAAGGTTGGTCTGCAGGTACAACAGGTAATTAGGAAGGCAAATGGAGTTTTGTCCCTCATTACTAAAGGGACTGAGTTTAAAAGCTGGGAGGTTATGTTGCAGCTGTAAAGGGTGCTGGTGAGGCCACACCTGGAGTACTGCATGCAGGTTTGGTCTCCTTACTCGAGAAAGGATGTACTGGCACTGGAGGGGGTGCAGGGGAGGTTCACGAGGTTGATTCTGGAGTTGAGTTGCTTGGCTTATGAGGAGAGACTGAGTAGACTGGGATTATGTTCATTGGAATTTAGCAGAATGAGGGGGGATCTTATAGAAACCCATCAAATTATGAAGGGAATACATAAGGTAGACATAGAGAGTATGTTCCCACTGGCGGGTGAAACTATGGCAAGAGGACATAGCCCAAAGATTAGTGGGAGCAGATGAATTGAGAAGGAATTTCTTCACCCAGAAGGTTGCGAATCTGTGGAATTCCCTGAAGCTACTTCAGTCGATGTTTTTAAAGCTAAGAAAGATATTTTTAAACAATGAAGGAATTAAGGGTTATGGTGACTGGGCAGGTAAGTGGAGTGGAGGCCATGTACAGATCAGCCATGATCTTATTGATTGGCAGAGCAAGCTCGAGAGGCCAATTGGCCTACTCCTGCTCCTAGTTCTTATGTTTTCTATGCCAAGTCTAAGCTACCCGTGGAGCTGTGTTTAATGATGGCAATGTCAACCTTAGAAAATTATGGGAAGTCAAATTACTGTACAGTCAGCCAGCTTTGTGATTATAGTTATCAGCTCCAAATCCCACAACCTGATCCCACCAATATTCCTCTTAAGAAGGAATGTGATTTGTTGTTCATGGTGTAAACTGGGAGCTATAGTGTCAGCTCCAAATGATATTATGGTGTTCTAGCCATGGCCGAGCAGAAGACCAGTCCTATGGTTACATCTCAGTGACTGTAGTGACAAATTCATGGCTAACCCTGCATGGCTCATTACGGTCTGAGAGGTACATTCTGATTAACGTTCATGCCAATGAATGCCTGTCACCACATGGTGGCAGTAGAAGACCTTTGTTCGACTTTATTGAGCCGCTATAAAGAATTGTGTTTTTTACAAAAAGGATGAAAGATATCAAAATTCTGAGTAACAATGCCACATTTTTTGCAATCCCTAAATATTTGAATTGTTTTCTGAAAACAAATCTATCTCAATTTGATTGGGAATCTACAGCTCATTCCATCTGATTACAATGTACACCAACTGAAGTCAGATCTCATCGTATTCAGTTCTGATTAAATGCAGTTGCCACACATTTTGTAATGTAAATCCCTTTGGCATTACAGTTATTATAGATGGTCTGCTAAAACAGACTCACAGTACCTATGTCGCAGCGCAGTAACGCACCAGATTTAAGGAATGAGACCACTTGAAATACGTTCATGCTGCGGATACTGGAAATCTGACACCACCACAGAGAATGCTGGAGAAACTCAGCAGTTCCGTGGAGAGAGAAAGCGAGCTAACGTTTTGAGTCTCGTATCACTCTCTTTAGAAACCTCTTAAATAGTCTTCTTCTGAGCTCTTTTAATTTTAAATAGGCACTAGTTTCAAGAAAAAGTTGGCTATTTTAAAAGGGAAACTTGCTTCATTGCCATAAGGGGCATTTAATTGTCATCATTATCATGCAATGATACCTGTCTAATTTTATGATGTCCTGACCTTTGGTTAAAACAAAATCAGCAAAGCTCATTCATTACATGAAGCTAGTGCTTCTATTATCTGACACCCAGGTGTCAACATGTACCACACTTTCCTAAAATCAGTGTCAGAGCTGAAAATGTGTTGCTGGAAAAGCACAGCAGGCCAGGCAGCATCCAAGGAGCAGGAGAATCGACATTTCAGGCATGAGCCCTTCTTCAGGAATATGACATTTCGGGCATGACCCTTCCTGAAGAAGGCCGAAAGTGGGTTTCCTCCGGGTGCTCCGGTTTCCTCCCACAGTCACAAAGATGTACGGGTCAGGTGAATTGGCCATGCTAAATTGCCCGTAGTGTTAGGTAAGGGGTAAATGTAGGGGTATGGGTGGGTTGCGCTTCGGCGGGTCGGTGTGGACTTGTTAGGCTGAAGGGCCTGTTTCCACACTGTAAGTAATCTAATCTAAGTAATCTAATCTAATCTAATCCGAAATGTCGGTTCTCCTGCTCCTTGGATGCTGCCTGACCTGCTGCGCTTTTCCAGCAACACATTTTCAGCTCTGATCTCCAGCATCTGCAGTCCTCACTTTCTCCTTAAAGTCAGTGTCACTCCACTTTGTATCGTAGAGTCATAGAATCTCGACAGTGTCTTGCAACCAATTAACGTTCGTTATAATTTCTAACACATCATAACAGTTACTTAAATGTTTACATGCTATAACATCCTATACTGAAAATGTGTTGCTGGAAAAGCGCAGCAGGTCAGGCAGCATCCAAGGAACAGGAAATTCGACGTTTCAGGCATAAGCCCTTCATCAGGATTCCTGATGAAGGGCTTATGCCCGAAACGTCGAATTTCCTGTTCCTTGGATGCTGCCTGACCTGCTGCGCTTTTCCAGCAACACATTTTCAGCTCTGATCTCCAGCATCTGCAGACCTCACTTTTTCCTATAACATCCTATAAAATGGATCAGATATTCTAAAGTCTAATGCTGAATTAAAAACCTTTTTTCCCTTTTTGGGTACTAAATAGACTCCAGCTTAATGTCATGTTCTGTAGGACTCTCCCCTTAACCAGCACATCCAAGAGTAACATGATATAAGCATGGAATTAACTGTCTCCAAAAATCTACTGTAACTTTAACAGTATCACACAAAAAAAAAATCAAATATCACTGATGCATATTTTTATAAGGTGTCGGCTTGCATTTTAACTCTTCATCTATCGAATCTATCTCCCAGGCCCGCTGTCAAGCGAAGGCCACCAGCATTCTTAAAGATCCATCCCACCCTGGCAATGTTTTTCTACAACGTCTAACACTGGGGAGAAGGTACAGAAGATTGTACACATGTACCAGCTGGTTTTGCAACAGTTTCTACCCTACTGTTGTTAGAATACTGAATGGATTCACAAACTCTTAATATTCGCCTGTACCTCTGTTTTTGTTTTTGCTGCTGTTTACCTATTATTTACTATCTCTGCTAACTCTGTGATCTGCCTGTATTACTCACAAGACAAAGCTTTTCACTGTGCACGTGACAATAAATTCAATTCAGACTTTGTCACTTACCTAACAATCAGTAAAAATAGCTTTATTCTCTGGTCTAACTTGAGGCCATTCATTTTTGGAATATCAATGGTTCCACAGCTGGGGCGATACACAAAACAGCTTATTTGAATGGTCGTTTCCCACCGTCCATGTTGAATGCTATAACCTCCTGACCATCTTTACAGAAACCTGCATGTTGAAATTGAAATTGGCTTGTGTGTTATTCTGCAGGCAGTCTCCAGGTTGCAAACAGGTTCCATTCCTGCGTACGTTGTACACAATTCAAAGCACAGCACAGGACATTATGAAATAGCTGTTCAAAAATATGGATTAACATTTGCATGTCACATCTTTGAAATGAATATTAATACACAGCTGGTTGTGCTCTTGTTTGTAAATTCGACATTCATAAACTGAGGAAATTAGTTTCCTTGGAGATCAAGTATTCTCACAAAGTTGTAGACGCTAGGTCTCCAGTAAATCCTCAAGATGTCAGCCTTGCCTCAGTGACAGCATTCTTGTTTTTCAGCTAGAAAGCTGCATCTTATCACATACTCTGAGCTGACATTTCAGTTCAGTGCATATTTAGTCATTCAGCCAATGCAGATCTCTGGATTCAAGCCATCACCTCTTTGTCTTCTCAATTTACGGTGAACTACTCTGATGGGGAAAATGCTGGAGTCTTGTAGCACTGCTGCCTCACAGCACCCCAGACCTGAGTTCGATTCCACCCTCTGGTGACTGTCTGTATGGAGTTTGCACATTTCCCCCCGTGTCTGTATGGGATTCCTCCAGGTGCTCTGGCTTTCTCCCATAGTCTAAAGAGGTGCAGATTAGATGGATTGACCATGGGAAATGCAAGAATACAGGGATAGGGTAGAGGTGTGGGTGTGATTGGGATGCTCTTCAGAGGGTCAGGGTAGACTCGATGGGCCAAATGGCCTACTTCCACACTGTTGGGATTCTATGATCCTGTAAACAATGAGGTGCTTAAGTTACACAGATGAGTCAGAGAAGTTGGGACTGTTCTCTTTACAGAAGTATGAAAAATCGTTAGTGGTTTGGACAGATTAGGTAGGGAGAAACTGTTCCTATTAGCTCACTATTGGGAACAAGAGTTGGGAACAGATTTAAGATACTGCCAAAGGTGACATGAAGACAGAGAGTGTGGTTAAGATCTCAAATGCATTGCCTGAGACTGAGCAGGAGGCAGGATGAGTTGAGATACTGAGGAGGGAAGAACATGCAGGGTTACAGGGAGAGAAGGCAGGCAAATGGTACTGGGGAAACTGCTCACCTAGAGAGCCAGTTAAGCGCTTTCTGAAGAAGGGCTCATGCCCGAAAGATCGATTCTCCTGCTCCTTGGATGCTGCCTGACCTGCTGCGCTTTTCCAGCAACACATTTTCAGCTCTGATCTCCAGCATCTGCAGTCCTCACTTTCTCCTGGAGAGCCAGTACAGACAGGATGAGCTGAATGCCCGCCTTCTGCACTCTATGATTGGGTAGGTATCCAGGGGTAAGTGAAGAGGAGAGGTGCATGGATTTCATTGACTGAAAATGCGAGCATCTAGAAGGAGATTGTGGGGCGGCACGATGGCTCAGTGGTTAGCACTGCTGCCTCACAGCTCCAGGGACCCAGGTTTGATTCTGGCCTCGGGCACCTGTCTGTGTGGAGTTTGCACATTCTCCTGTGTGGGTTTCCTCTGGGTGCTCCGGTTTCCTCCCACAGTCCAAAGATGTGCAGGTTGGGTGAATTGGCCATGCTAAATTGCCCATAGTGTTAGCTGCATTAGTCAAAGGGTCTGGGTGGGTTATTCTTCGGAGAGTCGGTGTGGACTTGTTGGGCTGAAGGGCCAATCTAATCAAATGCTGTTACCATTTCCACCATTAATACACAAAGTGATTTTGTCGAAGGATCGATACATGTGTGAATCTCAGTGTCCTTTCATAACCCACCCAAACATTAGCATTAAATACAGGTAACATACATTTCATAGTTAAAAATCACACAACACCAGGTTACAGTCCAACAGGTTTAATTGGAAGCACTAGCTTTCAAGCTAGTGTATGCTTCCAATTAAACCTGTTGGACTATAACCTGGTGTTGTGTGATTTTTAACTGTGTACACACCAGTCCAACACCGGCATTTCCAAATCATGACTACATTTCATAGGAACAGGAGGAGGCCATTCAGCCCCTGCCAGTCTGTTGTGCCATTCAATCTGATAATGGCAGATCTGTGATCTAACTCTATAAACCTGCCTTTGGCCTATATCCCTTCTTAACAAAACTTTATCTATCTCAGATTTAAAATTGTCACCTGATTCAGCAACTATTACTGTTTGTGGAAGAGAGTGTTGCCCTCCTGAATGGTCTCGCCCTAATCCTCAGTGAATACCCCTCTGCCCCTCAAATTATATCATAAAGACATATCTGGCATCTGTGGCTTTCCTGTAGAGTAATAAACCAAAGGTAAAACTGGCTGCTTTGTGATAAATGAATAGTTTATATCAGTGATACATTACTTTAAAAGTCTGCATAAATCCACCTGCTTCCTGTTGAAATATTTTAAAGGTGCAGGAGTTTTGGTTTTGGATCAGGGTCACAAACGTACGCTGTTTGGGAAATAGATGGAAGTGACTTGCTTCAAAATGGCCAATTATTGGCCAGAAGGCTGGGCTTCGTTCAATTAAGTGTGGAAGTT
The DNA here is from genome assembly GCF_020745735.1 of Hemiscyllium ocellatum. NCBI lineage: Eukaryota > Metazoa > Chordata > Chondrichthyes > Orectolobiformes > Hemiscylliidae > Hemiscyllium > Hemiscyllium ocellatum. Next base: position 102,065,268 of record NC_083410.1, read on the forward strand.
GGAGAACCAAGTACACATTTACCTTCGGGTTAATGGACAGACTGGGATATCTAACCCAGATTTTTATTGTTGACAAATCCAGAGGCTGGATTCAGCCAGTTCCAACAGCCTTGTTCCCAAGTTCGTGCAAGAGAGTAAGAGGATATACTTCAATGAATAAAGGAGCCTATTCTGTTCCAGCCAGATTTAAAGTGTAATTTCAATTTCCCTGAGCAGCCAGCAATTTTGCACTGAATACAGTGTTGTACAGTGTTGACTGAAAGAATGGATAATACCGACCCTCCAGTTCTCATGCATCTTGCGTGTGACTTATGCATTTTTCTTTGTAAAGCCTTTTGTGCCCAATTTATTTTCTCATGAACATACCATAACACGCACTAAAGCATTTGCTTGCAAGGTTTGGATAACCCATTTTACACCCTTTTTCCTTTTTAAAATCTGTTTAATTTCCTCTGGAGAAATATTGGATGCTCATACCTATTCAAAATATGTTTTATCATTTGCCTCTATAGTTCTTGCAAGCAAGGGTTGAATGTATTTTCACAGTCAGTCTCTTTGTATCTTTCACAATCTCATTAAGTTTTAAATTCCTCAGGCACTTTAATTTGACTGGAGACATAACATAGCTTGATCTTCAAATGCATTGCTATTAGAAACCAACCCGAGATTGATTTTTCCTTTTATAATCACATAATTGCTGAAACAATTAATCATTTCAGATATTGCAAAAAACCGTGTTTGTGAAGTCACTTATTTAAGATCCATGAAATTGTTGATTGAGTCAGCCAGAGTAATAGTAAAGCAGTTATTTTGCTTGCATTACACTGGGGTTTGCTTTTTGGATTTTTAAAAATTATTATCTCACAGGATGAGGGCGTGACTGGCTGGGCCAGCATTTATTACCCATCCCTAATTACCCAGAGGGAAATTGAGAGTCAATCACATTGCTGTGGGCCTGGAGTCACAATGTAGGCCAGACCATGTAAGGATAGCAGATTTCCTTCCCTAAAAATCATCAGTGAACCAGATGGATATTTCCCCCATCAATCAACAATGGATTCATAGTCATTCATAGTCTTAATGCCAGGTTTTAGTTAATTCAAATTCCCCCCTCTGCTGGAATGGGATTTGAACCTAGTCTTCAGCACAAGACCTGGGTCTCAGGGTTAGTAGTCTTGCGATAATACCACTAGTCTATCGCCTCCCCCAGGTAAGGAATTTCTAGCCACGGGAAAGTCAGCTAATAACACCCTTGGGCCTAGGGTGTTATCTGTTTGTGTTGATTATTACAACTGGCACCTTGTGTTATCGCCAACTCTGCCAGTTGATGGTTGTTTGAGATAGTTAGTTGTATACCTTAGACTAACCTGGGACTGGGGCCAATCTAATGATCAATGGTAGAGGATACACCACTGCACAATATTCACAGAAGATGCACTGTTCTTGATTAACGTGATGATTTATTGCTTGACAGCAATAAGTGAAACTATATTGCATATTTGGTATAATTACTAGGACACTCAGAAGCTGATTCACAATACATCTGTTCCCTTTGAAGGTTAGTGTAGCCTGTCTACAGCTGTAGATTGGGTCGGACATCAACAGAATGGGTGCAGCTCAATGTAACATGAACATCAAATGCTTCAAATTCAAAGCTTTATACAGTATCTTCCCCAAGTTTTTTTTTCTCCCCCACAGTGGCAAATCCATTTTATAATCTATGTAGGCACATGTGCAATAATACTATAATCATATCAAAACAAAAATCATGTATATCAGAGTATAACCCCTATACCCATTTCTGCCAAGGCTCTGACTTCACATATACAAGTTCTTAGGATATTTCACTTTGTTTTACTTTATCTTCTTTATTTTGCTTTCCCAGAACACAATATATCTTCCAGACTGCTGTACTCTCTGAATAACATCAGGTAAGGATTCATGAATGAGATTAAATAAAGTTGTACTGTTTATTCTTGTTCTCAGTACTTTTTTAAATATAAATATTTTCATTGAAAAGCTTTTTAAAATCTTTTACGAAACATTTATGTATAAAGAAAGAAACTCCATCAAAACAGAAAAAAAAGTACAAAGAATGAGGCCATAACATAGTACCATTGTTACTAAACAACCCACTATTCTACAAAATAAACCTACCTACTTAACTCAAACTAAACTGCAAACATATTGAATAAATACTAGCTTAAATTACATTCAAGTTATTTAAAATAATTGATGCCTTACTACTTTATTCTATCTTACTCATCACACCTCCACTGAGGCTCCCATCCCTGGGAGTATCCCCTACAGTACCCATATTCTTTTCCATCCAGTCTCCTCCTCCCAGGACCCACGGGTGCCCATGCAGAATCCCACGGCTATACCACAGCCCTAATTAATATTGCCAACAAGTCAGTCTCAATATAATTTAAAAAGGGCTGCCACATCCTATAAAACTGCTCCGTTTTGCGGTGCACCATATTTGTGAGGTAATCTCTGGGGAGATGCTCCCTCACCAGCCTACACCACCCCATAAGATCTGGTGGTTTTTCTGATGTCCAATTTAGTAAAATGTTCTTCCTCACACAATGGGCAGGGATATTACACAGTATCTTCCCATGTTCCCCAAGAGGGGGCAAATTTGGCAGCCCCAAAAGAAGAATTACTGGATCCATGTTAATTTCAATCCCCAGAATGTCCTTTAACTCCCTTACTATAGCACTCCGATATCTTTGGATCTTGCAACATGTCCAATAACAGTGTTATTGTTAATATTAATTTTACATTTGGGACATTCTGGTGACACTCCTCTCTTAAACTTAGCTGGTCTTTCTGATGCCATATGACCACTGTGTAAGATCTTCAATTGCATAGCCTGTGTTCTGTTACATACTGAAATTTTCCTTACATTCCCCTAGATACCTTCCCATACCTCCAGTGAAATGTCCTGTCCTAACTCTCGGTTCCATGTCTTACAGACTCCTTCCATATCCCCCAGAGCATGACCTTTCTGTGAATGATATAAAGTACTAAGTGAAAGAGCACCGGAGTACCCTTCCTCCACATTTGATTTATAACATTGGGCCAGGAGTGTGGTCTTCCTCTGTATATGGTCTCTTATCTGGAAGTATCGGAAAAGGTCCTTATTGGATAATCCATATTTCCGACTTAACTGACTGAATGACATCAGGACCTCTCCCTTGAACAAATCTCCCAAATATAGAATTCCTTTGTTCTCCCTTGTCTTAAAGCCGGAGTCCATTGCCAGGTTTATATCCTTGGACTCTTACCAACGGGGTAAATGGTGAAGTCTTAAACCAATTGCCCTTGTCTTGCCTCATTATCCTCCAGGCATTCACCGTATTCAAGATAATTGGCCCATTGCATTGCTGGGTCATGGATTTCATCTTGTCCCTCAATAATAAATTAATTAGAGGACATTTCGACTGCGAGGCTTCAATACCAAGCCATATCGATTCTGAATTCCCCCCGTAACCAGTCCCCGACTTGTTAACAGAGCACTTATTTGATACTTCTTCAAATTCGGAAGCTCTACCCCTTCCTCAGCTTGCAAAAGTTGTAATTTAGTGAATTTAATTAGAGGACGCCTATGGCACCAAATAAAGGATCCTAGCCAACCATTAATTCTCTGTAATACTTGTCTAGATAACAGTAATAGGAGCATTCTCATTGGATATAGCAGTCGGGGAAGGACACTCATCTTAATCAGAGGAATTTGGCCCAGCCATGATAACAGTAATCCCTTTCACTGCTGCAAATCCTGTTTTATCTTCTCTCGTAATTTATACAGCTGGTGGAAGGAAGGGGTAATAAAAATTCCCAAATACAGAAGACCTTTTGGTGACCACCTAAACGGGAATTGCATTTTATCCTTCAAGTTAGGCATCTCCATTAAATCCCCTACCGGCATGGCTTCCGATTTTGTGAAATTGATCGTATAACCTGAGCTGAAAATGTGTTGCTGGTTAAAGCGCAGCAGGTCAGGCAGCATCCAAGGAACAGGAAATTCGACGTTTCGGGCTAAAGCCCTTCATCAGGAATTCCTGATGAAGGGCTTTAGCCCGAAACTATTCCTGTTCCTTGGATGCTGCCTGATCTGCTGTGCTTTAACCAGCAACACATTTTCAGCTCTGATCTCCAGCATCTGCAGACCTCACTTTTTACCCTATAACCTGAGCAACTACCATATGAATTAATTGCTTGGATCAGTCGGGGAACAGACTTCTCCGAATTGGCCAAGAATAAAAGGACATCATCAGCATATAGGGTAATCTTATGTACCCCACTTCCTACCTTTGGCGCTACTATTTCAGAGTCTCATCTGATAGTTAACAGTTCAATTGCCAAGGTAAATAGTAGCAGTGATAAAGGGCATCCCTGTCTATGACCTCTTCTAATATTAAAATTGTTTGACTTAACACTATTTGTAATAACTGCCACCTTAGGATCCTCATACAATACTGCTACCCATCTGGCAAAGGATCCCCCCAAACCAAAACACTCTAGAACCTCAAATAGATACAGCCATTCTATCTGATCAAAGGCTTTTTCTGCATCTAAGGAGACCACCAAACCAGGAATCAAACTTTGCTGACATACCTGTACTGTGTTCAGTACTCTCCTAGTATTGTTAGAGGAATCTGAGGCCCTTAACAAAACCTGTCTGGTCTTCTTTTATAATGTGGGGCAAAACCTTCTCCAACCTCAGAGCCAACATCTTCGATAAAAGTTTGAAATCTATATTCAGTCGTGAGATTGGTCTTTATGAAGTACATTCTTCGGGGGCCTTCCCTTTCTTTATAATAAGGGAGATATTAGCTTCCCTAAGAGGAGATGGCAGACAATCCTGTGTATAAGAGTATTTGTACATCCCCAGAAGTGGTTCCACAAACATGTTTATGAATTCCTTATAGAATTCAGTTGGGAATCCATCTTGCCACCTTGGAGATGTCTTATTGCTTCCTGCACTTCCTGTACTGTTAGAGGCACATTCAAAAAGGAAGCCTGCTCCTTAATCACATTGGGGAAGTCCAGACTTTCAGCTGCATTCCCATTGTACTCGTGTTTGCTCCCCTCCAACCAATATGGATCTTCAAGATATTCCCTAAACCTAGCATTGATCTTTTTCGAATCACGGGTGATCATACCAGCCTTCTCCCTAACAAAGGTAATAGATTGGGAGGCTTTTATCCACTTAGCTAAAAGTAAGCCAGATATTTACCAGGCTTATCTCCAAATTTGAACAGACTTTGTTAGGCAAAGGAAACCTCTTTTTAGTCACTTGTGAATGTATTGAGTCGAGGGCAGCCCGGAGAGCTGTGACCTGCTGAAGTTTAACCAATGACGGCTGATTATAATATGTTTTCTCAGCTACCCTCAGTCGGGCCTCCAGCAACTCCTGCTGCTCCTCCGTCTGCTTTTTTCTGGTCATTGAATATGAAATAATCAGACCTCATAAATATGCTTTTACTGGTCTCCCAAAGTATTGCCGGATTATTAACCATACCTGAATTAATATCCCAAACGGTCCTGAATTTCCTCGTAATATATTCAATAAATTTACTATCCCCTAACAAAAATGAATCCATGCGCCAGTGACATGCATTTGCTCCACCGCCCTTAGCATTAATATCTAAGTATACTGGCGCATGATCCAAAACAGCTATATTCCCTATTTTACACCCAAATATTTTGTCCAGAGCATCAGATGGTATAAAAAAAACATATCAATTCGTGTATGACATTTGTGTGGGTTGGAATAGAACTTGAAATCTTTTCCGTTAGGGTGGAGATAGCCCCACGCATCCACTAATCCCAACCATCACACATGTTCACCAACTGTTTGGACTGCATGGGCATACCTGCCAGGCCCTTTGGTACCCTGTCAATCTCGGGATCTATAAGGCAATTAAAATCTTCTCCAATAGTCATACGACAAACCCCCCCAAGATTCATTAATTTAGCCATTGCATTAATTAGAAATTTAAGAGGGTGTGCTGGTGGACAATATATATTCAGAACACCATATTCTTCTCCATGTATTAAGGCTTTCAAAATAATAAGCCTTCCCTGAAGATCCTTAATCTGCCCCATCACTTGGAAGGGGATGTTCCTTCTTATCAGTATAGCTACCCCTCTACTCTTAGAACTGAAGAATGAAAAAAAATACACCTTGTCATAACCCCTCTGCTGTAATTTCAGATGTTCCTCATCAGTTAGGTGCATCTCCTGCAGCAGGGCAATATCCACCCTTTCCTTCCTGAGGCTAGACAAAACCTTCTTTCTTTTAATCGGAGAATGGCTCCCTTTCATATTCCAGGCGCACCACCTGAACAAATCACTAGCCATAGTCACCGAGGACAGTCCGTGGTTTCCCGGGAGGAAGGAACTTATCTGAGGCGTGACGAGGCACAAAGATACTAACTCTATGAAATCTAAAAACTATTCCTATAGAAACAACTACATCTAAAAAAAAACCACTACATTTAACTGAAACAAATATCCAAATAATCCCCCATTTGCTCGAGATCTTCCCCCCTGCCCATAGGGGGCACCCTTCCCAATCCCTATTACCATCATTACTCCCTCTTGCTGAGGCCTAGCCCCAGGCAATTCACAAATAATAAAGACTTGTTACTTACATTCTGAAACACTGGATACCCATAGCACACCGAGCACACCGACCCCACCCCCCCACCCCCCACCCACACATACACACATACACGTCACAAATATAGTCACCCCAAATCCAAGATCAAAGAGACAGCACTAAAAGAAATTCCTAGATATTACTCGGCCGACCGATATATAAAATAGTTCCAATTTTACAAATCTACAGCAAAACCATACATGTACAACCAATAATCACAAAAAAAGGGAAGATGGAAAGGGGGAGAGGGAACTGGGATAATTTGAAAATAAAACCCCAAACCAATATCTGCAAAAATGCCCCCTCCCCCCCCCCCCATCCCAACTCAGATGCTTCATTTTAGAGACTTCACAAAGTCCTTTGCCTTATCAGCAGAGTCAAGGTTATATACCGCTCCCCCATGGGTGATGCGTAACACAGCCAGGTACCTCATGGAGTATTGGATGTTTAAGTTCCTTAATTCTTTTTTAACATCATCAAATGTTCTTCTCCTCTTGACCAGAGCTCCTGAAAGATCTCGAAAAAGCATTATCTTTGAATCTTTATACATTAAGACTTGTGAGTTCCTGCCCAATCTTCTTGCTGCTTCCACTATTAACGATTTGGAGATGCCGGTGTTGGACTGGGGTGTACAAAGTTAAAAATCACACAACACCAGGTTATAGTCCAACAGGTTTAATTGGAAGCACACTAGCTTTCGGAGCGACGCTACTTCATCAGGTGACAATCACCCGATGAAGGAGCAGCGCTCCGAAAGCTAGTGTGCTTCCAATTAAACCTATTGGACTATAACCTGGTGTTGTGTGATTTTTAACTTTCCACTATTAGCTGCTTTTCTATATAATACAGGAACTTCACTAGGACCACATGGGGGTGCTGTTCCAGCCTGGACCAGCGTGTTGTGATCGCATGGGCCTGCTCCATGCTTACCAGACCTGACTCCAACTCTAACTGCAGGAAATTTTGGAGCCATCCCTACAGGATGGTCTTCGCCTTCTTCTCATTCTGGCAGACCCATGATCTTTCCTTCTATTTTTTCCTTCTATTTTTATTTTCTAGATCATCGATTTGATCCTGAAGGACCCGAACCTGATCTTCTAGCATTTGGGTCCTTCCTCCCGAGACCTCCGCCAGGGTCTCCGATGCCGTGATTCTTTCATCCACTGCCTCTAGTCTTCATTCCAGGAGCTGTATTTCCTGCTCATGATCCTTTAACATGGCAGACAGTGGCTCCACTGCTGCATGAATCCACTCTCGGAGTTTAGCAAACTCCAAGAGTAAGTGCTGCTAGATCCGGAGGGGCCATCACAGGAGGCTGAGTATTGGCTGCAGGCACCCCGGATGCAGTAGAGGACTGCCCTATCTGCTTTAGGCCCTTTTCCTTTACTGGTCTTCATCCTGGCCTGAAGGTATCTCAGGTGACTTCAGAGCTCAAAACAATCAGTAAGTTTAAATTAATATTTTTTTCTCCTTGGGGTATTTGAAAAGCGGGGAGGGCAGGTTAAAGGCCCACCTTGCCCAGGAGTATGGCATGGAGCCCAGCACAACAGACCACTCAGACTGCCGCCATCTTGGATCCCCAATACTATATTTTTGAGTAAACTTTGCTGCATTTTCTCCTTTGGTCCGTCTTCACTAATGACAGGAGTGTTTTCCAGAGCTGACAGTCCTGTTTCATCACAGATTTCACAATGGGTTATAAGATCTTCTACCTATTTTGAGATGCTTGGCCGCCAAACCATTGACTAAGCCCTGGCGTGCCTAAATGTGTTTGGTACACCTTCCCAATACGTCTTCCTCCTGGAACAAGTGGGGCTCCTTCAGCCTTCTTAAGAACCAATGAAAATGAATGACATCTTAATATTTTGGAACATGATCTGATCAAGAGTTTGAGATTAAACAACCACATTAATAAATGCAAATGATATGCTTCTCTGTCAGAATAAATTCCCAAGTCATATAAATGTCTGATTAAACATGCACTGAAATGAGGTAAGATTAAGCACTGGCTTCCATAATAAATGATATTTACACATTCCTTTTGACCATCAATGTAATGCATGATTTTGTCATATACAAGTGATTTTTTTTATTATTAGTTTTATTGCCACACAGCCATTAGGTATGATTTAACCACACAAGCATTCGGGCTCATGTAGAGGCTGGATTAATAGCTCAGGGAATGTGAGCTTGAGAATGTGAATGTGGTTTTATTTTGAAATCACGTCATTTAAACCATTGGTATCGATAAAAACGAACTTGCAGCTGTAGGATTCTTGCAAACAGGTTCAATATATGCAACTGTGAGATTTAAGGACAGGAACTGTCCTAACCATGTTTGACCTACAATCAGTTCTTCTATAATGCAAAGGTTGTGTTCTTGTGCAAAAACCACGTTAAAGAAAAATTGTGCTTTAGAAACAGCATTTAAAGTGTTGGCGATGTAATTGTGTTACAGCCAACATATGTTTGAAAAGCTCGCGCTTTAGAAACAGAAATCCCAAATTCGTCAATCGAGTTACAGCGAATTCGTGTTGACAAAATGCGCTTTAGAGCAGAACCACCCGTATCTGTGATGCTAGGCCCACACCAATGTGGCCACATCGTGATGTGACCTGACAATGAAGAGCTTGGAGGTACATAATAAATACCAGAGACGCCCACATCCCGAGAACGAGTTATGAACAGGCTAAGGTCAAGAGTGTGCTGCTTGAAAAGCACAGCAGGTAGGCAGCATCCAAGGAGCAAGAAAATTGACATTCCAGACATTCCTGATCTGCTGTGCTTTACCAGCACCACACTCTTGACTCCAATCTCTAGCATCTGCAGTCCTCACTTTTGCCTATTGACAGGTTAATCCTGTTCTATGCCTTTGAATAAGAGTACACATTCAAGAGGAAATAGTCAGTTCTACATGTCATTTTAGCCAACCATTGCTCCAAGTTTGCATTGCTCGAACATCATCACATTCAGCAATGAAGGGGTGTGGGACAAAGTGTTAGAGTGGAAGACACAGAAGAAATAATCATAATTTCAATAAGGTCGATAAGAATTTGAATCATCTCCTGGGTTAAATTTTGAATCCATTTGCAAATTGTAAATGACATTTTATGTTAAAATTCACTTCCACCTGCCAACATGCAGGAAGTGGTTGTCCAATATTTTGAAGGAGAAAGTATTTAGGTATGAAATATTAATTAAGTTCCTCAGAACTGAAGTCGAAGCAGGATATTGACTGTTTTAAGGTTCGTGTTGCTGATGTGAATGTGAGAGACATTGATCCCCAGAGCGATAATGGATGCCAAAATGTTTTGATCCTTTTCAGTATCAGCTACTGATCATACCTACTTCCCCAAAAGTATGATAAACAGCTTGCGTCACCTGAGTTCAACCTTGACAGTGTAAGCCTAGATTGTAAACATGTGCACACACAGATAACACCAACATGTAACACCTTCTGCTATATGACTGCATTGATTCGTCTAGGCTTGACCCTGAAATGAAATCAATGCTTATTATCATGTCTGAAAATGCCACGTCATAGCTGTTTATCTCAAATCAGGCATCATGTGTGGTCAGAGGGCGGCAGGCAAGAACATTAAGGTGGAGTACGTGAGCATGTACAACCAACAATATTCAGGTTCCAAACCCTCCTGGACTGCATTAAAATCAGGGCAAATCTGACACATGTGACACCCGGTCTCTGAATTATCACTTGATCATCTGGAAAGAGATGGCACTGGGACAGACTGAAAGCCCATCCAGATCCAGCAAGGTCTTCAACGGCAGAGTAAACAAGAGTCGGCCCTTTTCCCGATGATCCACCAGAACAGTTCACTTTCTTAAAGCAACCATAAGCCCACAAGACATAGGAGCAGAAATTAGGCCACTCAGCCCATCGAGTCTGCTCCACCATTCAGTCATGGCTGGTAGGTTTCTCAACCCCATTCTCTCACTTTTTCCCAGTAACCCTTGATTCTCTTGATACTCAAGAACCTATCTATCTCAGTCTTAAATATACTCAATGACCTGGCCTCCACAGCCTTCTGTGGAATTGAATTCCTTAGGTTCCCCACCCTCAGGCTGAAGAAGTTTCTCTTTATCTTCATTTTAAAAGGTCTTCCCTTTGCTCCAAGGCTGTGCCCTCAGGTCCAAGTCTCTCCTGGCCAATAGAAACATCTTCCCAACATCCACTCTGGCCAGACCGTTCAGTATTCTGAATGTTTCAATTAGATTTCCCTCATCCTTCTAAACTCCATTGAGTGTAGACCCAGAGTCCCCAAGCATTCCCCATATGTTACCAATGCCTCGTATCGCTCTCTGATCCAAGAGGACTCTACTTGGGATGTTTACCGTCATGTCTAACTGTGGTGGGGTTTCCCATACACAGCCGTCCAATGCCAATCTTGTATTATCTCATCTCTTACTTCACCTCACCTCTGCCATTTGACTGACATTCCCTGACTGCTATCATTATGTCCGCAACGTGTCTGTATCTTTCTACTTTGCCAATCGTTGGTGGATAATCTATAAAGTGATTCTTGTTGGATATTCAGAAAACTATCAACATTTATCACTAGGCATTCTTGTTTCATCTGGGACAAAGACAGGTCATCAGCGAGCCAGTCCCTCCTCCCTCAAACCCCTCACCTACTTCGGTCCATTGGGCTTATGGATAATGACTGAGCTCTCCTCAATAAATACCTGCTCCTGATTGAGAGTGCAAACTGTTAAAGGGTCCCAGAATCTGCTGGTGCTCTGACTCCATGAGAAACAGTCAAAGTAAATGGGCAGAATGGCAGTAGACAAAGGATGCTTTAAATGGTTAGTGGCAGAAGTCTGAATGGGATTAGCTCACTAGCCCTGAGCTGAGCAAACTGTTGGTCCATGAGCTGCCTCCTCCAGCCCAAATTCAGGAAACCCGGTGTTGTGTTGCTGCCATCTTCTAACCTAACCTGATGAGGTCAACAGTGAACCGATTGCAAGAGACTGCAAGGAACTGGAGGGAAGTCATTCAGTGGTTTCCACCCAAGTTCCTTCACAAAAGAATTAAGAGCTATTCATGCACAGAAGACAAGGGCATCTTCATCACTATGAGGGAAACCTCACTGTGCCGTGGTAGCATCCCCACAATAAAAGCAAAGAACCACAGATGCTGGAATTCTGAAACAAAAACACAAAGTGTTGGAAAAACACAGTAGGTCTGGTTGCATCTGTAGAGAGACAAAAACAGAGTCACTGTTACAAGTCCACTGACTATTTGTCTGAACTGAAAATCATAGAATCCTTACAGTGCAAGTACCTTTTTTTGTGGGATGTAGGCATCATTGGTTGGGTCAGTATTTATTGTCTGTCCTTAATTGCCCTTGAGAAGGTGGAGATGAGCTGCCTTCTTGGACCACTGCAGTCCACCTGCTGTGAGTTGACCCACAATGCCCTTATGGAGGGAGTTCCAGGATTTTGACCTAGATAGAGGCCATTCGACACATTGACCCTCTGAAGAGCACCCCACCCTCTCCCCAGAATCTCACATTTATCCATCCCAGCCTGTATATAGCTGTAAACTGAGAGCAATTTAGCATGGCCAATCCACCTAACCTGCACATCTTTGGACTGTGAGAGGGAACCCACACAGACACGGGGAGAATGTACAAACTCTATACAAGCAGTCGCCCAAGGGTGGAATCAAACCCAGTTCCCTGGCGCTGTGAGGCAGCAGTGTTAACCACTGAGCCACCGTGCTGCCTGGAGCTAAACTGAGAAAGGGTGGTATTCGTGCTGCTGTTGGTGTTGGGGGTGGGGGAGTGTGCAGTGAATAGAGAACGTAGTGCTCAGAGAGAGAGAGAGAGAAAAAAACAGAGAAAAAAAGGGACAAGCAAATGCTGATGATAAGCTGAGAGTGAACTAAATGCTACCTCTGGGCTAGAAGTTTCAGTTTCAAATCTTACCTCAAGACGATGGCCACAGTAGGGCTGTCATATAATGTGGTGAAACAGGGCCTGAGACAGGCTGTGTAAGTGTCAGAGTTTCTTGATTCATCAGAATCGTGAAGTAGCTGCAGAGGAACAGCCTCCCCATGCTATAAGACTAAATGTGTCATGGGCAAAGTTCATTCCTACTCTGAGGGACTCACAAATATGTTGCTGGACATCAGAGTGCATCTGGGAAAATTAACAAACAGTGAATTTCACAACTAATCTTGAAGGAACCGGTTTGGGCGAAGTTCACAGCACAGAATCAGATAAGTTAATTGTTGTTTTAAGTCTGTCCAAGAGAAAGGCTGCAGTAGTGAGTACAGTGGATTCTTTCTTGATTATATGTTTTTGGAGATAAGTCTCTTGATTAACCTTAAATTAATATCTATAGCTTATATTTTAACCTGGGGCAGTGTTTTGTAGAGGAATAAGACGGTGTTATTTTCTGGGTCTGTAAATTGTGAAGGAGCAAAAATGGCCTTTGCAGTGATATGTACTTCTTGTCAGATGTGGGAGTTTAAAGAGAGTTTAAGGGTTACTGTGGATTATATCTGCCATAAATGCTGTTGGATACAAATCTTATCAGATCGAATGGCTCGGTTGGAGAGACAGATAGAAGCAATGAGGAATTTGCAACAGCAACAGTATGTGGTGTATGGCAGTTATAGGAAGGAGAAGAAGTCTCAGATACTCCAGGTTAACTCCAGGAAGGGTAAGACAGGTAGACAGCTAGTGCAAGAGTCTTTTGTGGATATACCCATTTCAAACAGGTATGCTGTTTTGGAAAATGTAGGGGGTGATGGATCCTCAGGGGAACGTAGCACGAACAGCCAAGTTTCTCGTATTGAGACTGGCTCTAATGCAATGAGGGGTACGTCAGCTTCCAAGAGATCAATTGTGTTAGGGGATTCTGTAGTCCGAGGTACAGACAGATGTTTCTGTGGCCAACAGAGAAAAAGCAGAATGGTGTGTTGCTTCCCTGGTGCCGGGATCAAGGATGTCTCAGAGAGGGTGCAGAATGTTCTCATGGGGGAGAGAGGCCAGCAAGAGGTTATCGTCCGCACTGTAACCAACGATATAGGAAGGGAAAAGCTTGAGATTCTGAAGGGAGATTACAGAGAGAGAGGCAGAAATGTAAAAAGGAGGTCCTCAAGGGTAGTAATATTTGGACTACTCCCAGTACTACAAGCTAGCGAGGGCAGGAATAGGAGGATAGAGCAGTTGAATGCATGGCTGAGGAGCTGGTATATGGGAGAAGGATTCACATCTTTGGATCATTGGAATCTCTTTTGGGGTAGAAGTGACCTGTACAAGAAGGACAGATTGCACCTAAATTGGAACAGGACTAATATACTGGCAGGGAAATTTGCTAGATCTGCATTGGAGGATTTAAACTAATAAGGTGGAGGTGTGGGACCCAGGGAGATAGTGAGGAAAGAGATCAATCTGGCTATTGAGGGAGTACAGTTGAGAACAGAAGTGAGTCAAACAGTCAGGGCAGGCAGGGACAAGGTAAGACGAATAAATTAAACTGCATTTATTTCAAGGCAAGGGCCGAACAGGGAAAGTAGATTAACTCAGGGCATGGTTAGGAACATGGGACTGGGATATCATAGCAATTACAGAAACATGGCTCAGGGATGGGCAGGTCTGGCAGCTTAATGTTACAGGATACAAATGCTACAGGAAGGATAGAAAGGGAGGCAAGAGAGAAGGGGGTGTGGCATTTTTGAAAAGGGATAGCATTACAGCTGTGCTGAGGGAGGATATTCCCAGAAATACATCCAGGGAAGTTATTTGGGTGGAACTGAGAACTAATAAAGGGACGATAACTCTTTTGGGATTGTATTATAGACCCCCTAATAGTCAGATGGAAATTGAGAAACAAACTTGTAAGGAGATGTCTGCTATCTGTAAGAATAATAGGGTAGTTATGGTAGGGGATTTTAACTTTCCAAACATCGACTGGGACTGCAATAGTGTTGAAAGTTTAGATGGAGAGGAATTTCTATAGTGCATACAAGACCATTTTCTGATTCAGTATGTGGATGTACCTATGAGAGAAGGTACAAAACTTGACCTACTCTTGGAAAATAAGGCAGGGCAGGTGACTGAGGTGTCAGTGGGAGAGAACTTTGGGGCCAGCAACCATAATTCTATTCGTTTTAAAATAGTGATGGAAAAAGATCTAAAAGGTGAAGTTCTAAATTGGAGAAAGGCCAATTTTGACAGTATTAGGCAAGAACTTTTGAAAGCTGATTGGAGGCAGATGTTCGCAGGTAAAGGGACGGCTGGAAAATGCACTCCCTCAAAAGCCAGAATGTCTTTCCTCAAATTTGGAGACCAGAACTGCACACAATACTCCAGGTGTGGTCTCACCAGGGCCCTGTACAGCTGCAGAAGAACTGCTTTGCTTCTACACTCAATCCCTATTGTTATGAAGGCCAGCACGATATTAGCCTTCTTCACTACCTGCTGTTCCTGCATGCTTACCTTACTTGACTGGTGTACAAGAACACCCAGATCTCTTTGTACTACCCCTTAACCTAAATTGATTCCATTTAGGTAGTAATCTGCCTTCCTGTTTTTGCCACCAAAGTGGATAACCATACATTTATCCACATTAAACTGCATCTGCTATGCATCTGACCACTCACCTAACCTGTCCAGGTCACCCTGTAATCTCCTAACGTCCTCCTCACATTTCACCCTGCCACCCAGCTTAATATCATCAGCAAATTTGTTAATGTTATTACTAATACCATCTTCTATATCATTAATATATATTGTAAAAAGCTGCGGTCCCAGCACGGATCCCTGCGGTACCCCACTGGTCACTGCCTGCCATTCTGAAATGGAGCCATTTATCACTACTCTTTGTTTCCTGTCAGCCAACCAACTTTCAATCCAAGTTAGTACTTTGCCCCCAATACCATGCGCCCTAATTTTGCTCACTAACCTCCTATGTGGGACTTTATCAAAAGTTCTCTGAAAGTCCAGGTATACTACATCTACTGGATCTCCCTCGTCCATCTTCAAAGTTACATCCTCAAAAAATTCCAGAAGATTAGTCAAGCACAATTTCCCCTTCATAAATCCATGCTGACTCTGTCCTATCCTGTTACTACTATCCAGATGTGTCGTAATTTCATCCTTTATAATAGACTCCAGCATCTTTCCCACCACTGAGGTCAGACTAACTGGTCTATAATTTCCTGCTTTCTCTCTCCCACCTTTCTTAAAAAGTGGTATAACATTAGCCACCCTCCAATCCGCAGGAACTGATCCAGACTCTATCGAACTCTGGAAAATAATCACCAACGCATCCTCGATTTCCCGAGCCACCTCCTTCAGTACCCTGGGATGTAGACCATCAGGTCCTGGGGATTTATCAACCTTCAGACCTAACGGTCTCTCCAACACCAAATCCTGGCAAACATAGATTCCCTTAAGTTCAGGTCCTTCAGCCACTGTTACCTCAGGGAGATTGCTTGTGTCTTCCCCAGTGAACACAGATCTGAAGTACCCATTTAATTCTTCTGCCATTTCTTTGTTCCCCGTAATATATTCCCCTGTTTCTGTCTTCAAGAGCCCAATTTTAGTCTTAACCATTTTTTTGCCTTTCACATACCTAAAAAAGCTTTTACTATCCTCCTTTATATTTTTGGCCAGTTTACCTTCATACCTTATTTTTTTTCTGCATATTTCCTTCTTAGTAATCCTCTGTTGTTCTTCCCAGTCCTCTGTTTTCCCACTTATCTTTGCTATGTTATACTTTTTCTCTTTTAACTTTATATGTTTTTTAACTTCCCTCATCAGCCACGGCCACTCATGCCTCCTCCTAGGATCTTTCTTCCTTTTTAGAATGAACTGATCCTGCATCTTCTGCATTATACACAGAAATATCTGCCATTGTTCCTCCACTGTCATCCCTGCTAAGGTATTGCACCATTGAACTTTGGCCAGCTCCTCCCTCATAGCTCCATAGTTCCCTTTATTCAACAGAAATATTGTCACTTCCGATTGTACCCTCTCCCTCTCAAATTGCAGATTGAAGCTAATTGTATTATGGTCACTACTTCCCAATGCCTCCTTCACTTCGAGGTCCCTGATCAATTCTGGTTCATTGCACAATACCAGATCCAGAATTGCCTTCTCCCTGGTCAGCTCCAGCACCAACTGTTCTAAGAATCCATCTCGGAGGCACTCCACAAAGTCTCTTTCGTGAGGTCCAATACCATCCTGATTCTCCCAGTCTACCTGCATATTGAAATCCCCCATAACAACTGTAGTAACATCTTTGCAACAGGCCAGTTTCAGCTCCTGATTCAACTTACATCCGACATCCAGACTACTGTTTGGGGGCCTGTAGGTAACTCCCAAGAGGGTCTTTTTACCCTTAGTATTTCTCAGCTCTATCCACACTGACTCTACATCCCCTGATTCTAGGTCCCCCCGCACAAGGGACTGAATATCATCCCTTACCAACATGGCCACCCCACCCCCTCTGCCCGTCAGTCTGTCCTTACAATAGCACGTGTAACCTTGAATATTCATTTCCCAGGCGCTGTCTACTTGAACTGAAAATGTGTTGCTGATTAAAGCACAGCAGGTCAAGCAGCATCCAAGGAATAGGAAATTCGACGTTTCGGGCATAAGCCCTTCATCAGGAATGAAGGGCTTATGCCCGAAAAGTCGAATTTCCTATTCCTTGGATGCTGCCTGACCTGCTGTGCTTTAACCAGCAATACATTTTCAGCTCTGATCTCCAGCATCTGCAGACCTCATTTTTTACCCTGTCTACTTGAAGCCACGTCTCAGTTATCTCCACAATATCGTATCTGCCAATTTCCAAAAGAGCCTCAAGCTCATCCATCTTATTTCTAGTGCTTCGTGCATTCATATATAGTATTTTCAATTTGTTACTGCCCTCTCCCTTCCCATCAACTCCTATTTCACTCAACCTTACAGCATGATCCCTTTCTGAGTTTTCTGCCTCATTGATACAGTTGTCTTTCTTGACTTTTCTTGTTCTAACTTTCCCTTCAATTTCCTTCTTAAACGTCCAGTTTGTCCCCTCCCCCCCACTACTTAGTTTAAATGTAGCTGTGTTGCAGTAGCAAACCTGCCTGCCAGAATGCTGGTCCCTAATCTATTAAGGTGCAAACCTTCTCTCTTGTATAATTTATGCTTACCACAAAACATACCCCAGTGATCCAATAATTTAAATCCTTACTTCCCGCACCAGTTCCCTAGCCACACATTCAAGTCCATTATCTCCCTGTTTCAGGCCTCACCCGCCCGAAGAACTGAATGCTGGATGACTAAAGAAATTGGGGGTTTGGTTAACAAAAAGAAGGAAGCATATGTCAGATATAGACAGGATAGATTGAGAGAATCCTTAGAAGAGTATAAAAAAAGTAGGAGTATACTTAAGAGGGAAATCAGGAGGGCACAAAGGGGACATGAGATAGCTTTGGCAAATAGAATTAAGGAGAATCCAAAGGTTTTTTCCAATATATTAAGGACAAAAGGATAACTAGGGAGAGAATAGGGCCCCTCAAACATCAGCAAGGCGGCCTTTGTGTGGAGCCACAGAAAATGGGGGAGATACTAAATGCGTATTTTGCATCAGTATTTACTGTGGAAAAGGATATGGAAGATATAGACTGTAGGGAAATAGATGGTGACATCTTGCAAAATGTCCAGATTACAGAGGAGGAAGTGCTGGATGTCTTGAAACGGGTAAAGGTGGATAAATCCCCAAGATCTGATCAGGTGTACCTGAGAACTCTGTGGGAAGATAGAGAAGTGATTGCTGGGTCTCTTGCTGAGATCTTTGTATCATCGATAGTCACAGGTGAGGTGCCGGAAGACTGGAGGTTGGCAAACGTAGTACCACTGTTTAAGAAGGGCGGGAAAAACAAGCCAGGGAACTATAGACTTGTGAGCCTGACCTCGGTGGTGGGCAAGTTGTTGGAGGGAATCCTGAGGGACAGTAGGTACATGTATTTGGAAAGGCAAGGACTGATTCAGGATAGTCAACATGGCTTTGTGCGTGGGAAATCATGTCTCACAAACTTGATTGTGTTTTTTGAAAAAGTAACAAATAAGATTGATGAGGGCAGAGCAGTAGATGTGATCTATATGGACTTCAGTAAGGTGTTCAACAAGGGTCCCCATGGGAGACTGATTAACAAGGTTAGATCTCATGGAATACAGGGAGAACTAGCCATTTGGATACAGAACTGGCTCCAAGGTAGAAGACAGAGGGTGGTGATGGAGAGTTGTTTTTCAGACTGGAGGCCTATGACCAGTGGAATGCCACAAGGATCGGTGCTGGGCCCTCTACTTTTTGTTATTTACATAAATGATTTGGATGCGAGCATAAGAGGTACAGTTAGTAAGTTTGCAGATGACACCTAAATTGGAGGTGCAGTGGACAGCGAAGAGGGCTACCTCAGATTACAACAGGATCTGGACCAGATGGGCCAATGGGCTGAGAAGTGGCAGATGGAGTTTAATTCAGGTAAATGCGAGGTGCTGCATTTTTGGGAAAGCAAATCTTAGCAGGACTTGTACACTTAATGGTAAGGTCCTAGGGAGTATTGCTGAACAAAGAGACCTTGGAGTGCAGGTTCATAGCTCCTTGAAAGTGGACTCGCAGGTAGATAGGATAGTGAAGAAGGCGTTTAATATGCTTTCCTTTATTGGTCAGAGTATTGAGTACAGGAGTTGGGAGGTCATGTTGTGGCTGTACAGGACATTGGTTAGGCCACTGTCAGAATATTGCATGCAATTCTGGTCTCCTTCCTATCAGAAAGATGTTGTGAAACTTGAAAGGGTTCAGAAAAGATTTACAAGGATGTTGCCAGGGTTGGAAGATTTGAGCTATAGGGAGAGGCTGAACAGGCTGGGGCAGTTTTCCCTGGAGGGTTGGAGGCTGAGGGGTGACCTTATAGAGGTTTACAAAATTATGAGATGCATGAATAGGATAAATAGACAAAGTCTTTTCCTTGGGGTCGGGGGAGTCCAGAACTAGAGGGCATAGGTTTAGGGTGAGAAGGGAAAGATATAAAGGAGACCTAAGGGGCAACTTTTTCACGCAAAGGATGGTCCGTGTGTGGAATGGGCTGCCAAAGGATGTGGAGGCTGGTACAGTTGCAACATTTAAGAGGCATTTGGATGGGTATATGAATAGGAAGGGTTTGGAGGGATATGGGCCGGGTGCTATCAGGTAGGACTACATTGGGTTGGGATATCTGGTCGGCATGGGCAGGTTGGACAGAAGGGTCTGTTTCCTTGCTGTACATCTCTATGACTCTGTATACAAACCCACCAGGGATGGTCCATATAGTGCAATGCTAACATTGATAATGTAATGGGGCTGATAATCCAGAGGCTTGGTTAATGCTTCAATGGAATGCAGACAAATCCCAATGTAACATTGGGGTAAATTTAATCTCGAGTTATTAATAAATGCAGGATTAAACCATTAGTCTTATCAATAGCGATCATGGTCATAAAGAAAACCCTTCAGGGAAAAATTCTTACATCCATACCAAGTCTGGCCTATATGTGACTCCAGACCCACAGCAAAGTGATTGCCTTCTAAATGCTCTCTGAAGTGGTTGAGCAACCAGCACAGTTGTGTGAAACTGTGTCAGAAAGGTTGACAAGAGGCAGCCAGGGACTGAACACCAAATGCCAGCCTTTCTAGCATAGTCCACGTAGTAAGCCTTTAAAAAAATTGTGTCCCACCTTCAAGACAGATGGAGAAGCTGGAAATGTTCAATCATTGTTTTGATTTTATTTGGTAAATGAGAGCAGCAAATGATGGGAAGAGCACAGCTGTAAAGCATGAATTATTGACCTTTGCCTGTAAAATAAAAACACAATATCCTGTGGTAACGCACCTAGTAACAATAGTGTTCCACCCGAGCAGGTAATGACTCAATAACATTCAGGGTGCAGGCATCACAAATACCAGGAAAGTCTGATTGATAACATTGGATATCAAATTCGCCAAGTCTCAGGCATAATGTAAACAATGTCTTGCTACAGGATTAACCCTGCGAGTGCTGGTACACCCATGGTATAATTTACTTCCTGGTCTAGCTTTTGATTGTCACTGAGACTTCTACTTTGTCTGTCATGACTTATCTAGGTATCCATTCACCAAGGTAGCATTTTTGACAGCAGTCGGGAGGACTGATTCCAATAGGATTGATGTCCTTGATTCTCTCCCTTCATAAGGATTATTCCGACATCTGATTGCTAGGAATTGCGGAATGTCAGACAGAGTTCTGGATTCTAAGTTACAAAGCTCTGGGTTCAAGTTCCGCGATAGGACATGAACACAAATATCTATGCTAACACGCCAGTGTAGTTACGAGGGAGTGCTACACTGTTGGGGGTGCAGTCTTTTCAGATGAGATGCTAAGCTAGGTGCTGACTTTGCTTTTAGGGAGAGATGGAAGAACCCGTGATATATTTTCAAAGCAGAGTGGGGGACGGAATTACCTCCATTGTCTTTGCCAATATTTTTATCTTTCCCTTGAAAAACAATTGAATAAAACAAAGAATTGTGGGTGCTGAAGATGTAAAACAAAAACAGAAATTGCTGAAGAAATTCAACAAGTCTTGCAACATCTGTGGGGAGTAAACAGAGTTTAAGTCCAGTGGCTCTTTATCAGAGGGTTCTGTACAAGGGTGACTGGATTTGAAAAACTAACTCTGCTTTCCCTCCACAGGTGCCACAAAATTTGTTGAGTTTCTCCAGCAATTTATGTTGGCAAGGGCAAATGGTGGTGGATGGAGTCATGAGTTGGCATCAAATATACGTGGTTCCTATAAGGGCCATTAGGGTGGTATGGAGGTAAAAGTTGACGTGAGTTGGCATTAAGATGGCAAAGGAGCTTAAAGGAACTATGCAGGTGACTTAGGACTTGAGTTAGCATGGAAGTTGTATGGTGTATGTGGTGGATGGGACATGGAGAATAGGTAGAGGTTAATGGTCTTAAAAAGTGTGGGCTAGAGGGCTATTATTTAACAAGGAACTGTGATAAAGTTCCAGAGAACTGAGATGGGCCTCTTTAATAACCCAACTTGGCACTTGAGAGCCTCTGTAGCCAAGAGCTATTTTATACAATGAAGGATTAGTACTTGGAATGATCAGGTAATGAATACCAATTCAATAGAGCCTTTCAAAAGGAAAGTGGTGAAACAATTGAAGGAGAAAAAGACTGCAGGGGTATGGGAAAAGAGCAGGAGAGCTGGAATAACTGAATGGCGCTTTAAAAGGAGCCAGCACTATTTTCAAAGAGAGTTATCCATAGTGTTCTGGTCAATATGGATCTTTCCATCAATATTACCTAAACAAAACACTAAAGGCAAAGGTAAATCACGTATGATTAATGAAAGAAGTGTAAGATTGCATTACAGCAAAGGAAGTTGATTTTAAGGATACCATAAAAAGCCTGAAGCTAGTGAGAAATTTAAAATCATACAAAGAAGGATCACAAAACGAATTAAGAAAGTGAAAAGAGAATATTAATGCAAACTAGTGGGTGGCACGGTGGCACAGTGGTTAGCACTGCTGCCTCACAGCGCTTGAGACCTGGGTTCAGTTCCCGACTCAGGCGACTGACTGTGTGGAGTTTGCACGTTCTCCCCATGTCTGCGTGGGTTTCCTCCGGGTGCTCCAGTTTCCTCCCACAGTCCAAAGATGTGCGGGTCAGGTGAATTGGCCATGCTAAATTGCCCGTAGTGTTAGGTAAGGCGTAAATGTAGGGGTATGGGTGGGTTGCGCTTCGGCGGGTCGGTGTGGACTTGTTAGGCTGAAGGGCTTGTTTCCACACTGTAAGTAATCTAATCTAATCTAGTGAGTAACATAAAAGTGGACTGTAAAAGCTTCTTATGGTGTTGGAGGTAAAATATTGGTATGGATAATTGGCACATGGGTAGGACGCAGCGAGTGGGGATAAGGAGCTTTTTTTCGGGTTGGTGACCTGTGATCAGTGAGGTTCCTCAGAGATCAGTGCTAGCACCACAACTGTTTATAATATGTATTACTGACTTGGAAGTAGGAAGTGAATGTATTGGAGCCAGATTTGCAGATGACGCGAAAATAGGTAGAAAGGCAAGTTGTGAGGGATACATAGAAGTTACAGAGAGATATCTATAGATTAAGTAAGTGAGCATCAAGTTGGCAAATGGGGTATAATGTGGGAAAATCTGAAGTTTAGAAGGGAGAACAAATGAACAGAATATTATTTAAATGGAGAAAAACTTCAGAAAGCTGCAACACAAAAGGACGTGGAGGCTCTTGTGCATGAAACACAGAAAGATAAACAGTTAGAGTGGGCAATCAGGAGACTAATGGAGTGTCAGCCCTTATTTCAAGGAGGTTGCAGTATAAGAGTGGGCAAGTCTTACTGCAACTGTACAAGGTGCTGGTGAGACCACAGTTGGAGTACTCTAAGCAATTTTAGTCTCCTTATTTAAGGAACATTATCATTTCACTGGAGGCAGTTCAGAGAAGTTTCACTCAGATGGACCCTGGTATGGAGGGATTGTGTTATGAGTAAAGATTAAAGAGACTGGGACACTACTCACTGGAATTTAGTTGCTCTCATTGAAACATACAGGACCCTTAAGGGGCTTGGCAGGGTAAATGCTGAGGGGATGTTTCCCTTTATGGGAGAATCTAGGTCAAGAGGGCATAGTTTCACAATTAAAAATTACCTCTTCAGGATTAAGAGGTGCCAATTTGAGACTGATATGAAGAGGAATTTCTCAGAGGGTGGTGAGTCTTCGGAAAGCCTTCCACTGAACAGCTGAGGGGTCAGAATTCATGTATACATTTAAGGCTGAGTAGGATAGATTCTTGATCAGGAGAGGAATCAATGATCACAGGGAAAATTCAGAGAAGTAGAAGTGAG
Source organism: Hemiscyllium ocellatum (assembly GCF_020745735.1). Taxonomy (NCBI): domain Eukaryota; kingdom Metazoa; phylum Chordata; class Chondrichthyes; order Orectolobiformes; family Hemiscylliidae; genus Hemiscyllium; species Hemiscyllium ocellatum. The sequence continues at coordinate 102,088,856 of NC_083410.1, forward strand.
GAATGTTGGATCAGCCATGATGTAATTGAACAAATAGTCTATGCCTGTTCCTATTTCTTATTTTCTTAATGGTTTATGTAAGCGAAAAGAAAATGTATAGGTCAGACAAATGCAGCGAACAGGAAATAGCAGAGAAACTGACAAATAATTTTGCATCTTTCTTCACAGAAGAAGATGTAAAGAATTTCCCAAAAATACTAGGCAATCTAGTATATGGGCAGAATGGTGGCTCAGTGGTTAGCACTGCTACCTCACGGCGCCAGGGACCTGGGTTCTATTCCAGCTTCAGGCAACTGTCTGTGTGGAGTTTGGACATTCTCTGTGTGGGTTCCCTCCAGGTGCTCTGGTTTCCTCCCACAGTCCATAGATATACAGGTCAGGTGAATTGCCCATAGTGTTAGGTGCATTTGCCAGGGGTAAATATAAGGGAATGGGTCTGGGTGGCTTACTCTTCGGAGGTCGGTGTCGACTTGTTGGGTCGAAGGGCCTGTTTCCATGTTGTAGGTAATCTAAGCTATCTAGGTGTGAAACTGAGGACCTAGGAGAAATTAGCATTACTAAAGAAGTAACACAGTAAAGTTGACTGGATTGAAAGTTGTTGAACCCTCTGGTTTAGATGAGCTAGGAAAGATAGTGAATGTATTGGGACTTATCTTTCAGAAATCTTTAGAAGGAGTGCAATGGACGTTAAACAGATTAATTCCTGAGACGGCGTGCTTGTCTTCTGAGGAGACATTGAAAACTTGGACTTGTATTCTCTAGGGTTTCAAAGAATGAGAGGTAACCACAGTGCAAGTTACATAAATGCTGACTGGAGTGACCATAGTGTTATCTCTAGCTTGTGAATCTAGAACTCGGGGATACAGTCACAGAATAAGGGGTAGGCTATTTAAGACTGAAATGAGGAGGAATTTGATTATTCAGAGGGTGTTGAATCTTTGGAATTCTCTACGCAGGAAGACTGTGAAAGCTCAATGGTTGAGCATGTTCAAGACAAAAATTGAATTTGGAGATACTGCAGGCAAGTGATATTTGATCAGCCACACTCTAATTGAATGGCTCACCGAGCTGAATGGCCTACTCCTTCTCTCACGGTCATAGACTGGATGGGCTGAATGGCCTCTGTGCAATGTCATCTTATGATTTACTTAGATTAGATTACTTACAGTGTGGAAACAAGCCCTTCGGCCCAACAAGTCCACACCGACCTGCCGAAGTGCAACCCACCCAGACCCATTCCCCTATATTTACCCCTTCACCTCACACTACGGGCAATTTAGCATGGCCAATTCACCTAACCTGCACATTTTTGGACTGTGGGAGGAAACTGGAGCACCCGGAGGAAACCCACATAGACAATGTGCAAACTCCACACAGTCGCAGGAATTGAACCCAGGTCTCTGGTGCTGTGAGGCAGCAGTGCTAACCACTGTGCCACCACGCCGTCCATTCTAAGAACGTGTAGAAGTTATCATATTGAAGTTTATAATTTTATTTTAAAAAGTTTTTATAAAGGAAATATCTGAGCAGTCATTTCTAACATGGATGGAATGTGGTTGATATGGTAGAATATTCCTACCCAGCTGCAGTTTGATCAGATTTCTAACGCAGAGGATAATTTTTGTGATGTTTTTCCCAATCGCCCTTCCCAGTCCTGTACTGTTTTGTGTTGCAGTTGACCACAAGGGAGCATCAAGATATCGCTGAAAATACTAAAGCTTCAGGGGTTGTAATATAGGAATTGTCCTCAGGAAGTTGTGCAGACATTACTGAAAACAAGCTTTCAGCTCCCTTTAAAATCACTTCTTCTTTCAATAGTAACTTGGCTGAAAATTTTGCAGACTGAGCTGGTTGAAACCATGCAGGGGAGTTTCACTCTGGAGAAGTGGGTAGGTTTGTGTGTAGCTAGAGCAGAGTTACAGTTGGGGAAACTGCAAGAGAAAAATCAGCTGCCCCTCCCCAAGTCAACCTTGGAACTTAGCTTGACCACTTTAGGCATGGAGTCCCTTGGAGAGAAGCACTTAACCCATTTGACAATCGTTTAACTGGAGCAATGTTTAGAATTTTTGTGAAGGTCTGTAGCTCGGGAGCTGATTAGATTCGTTGATGATCTGTTCACCGAGCTGGTAGTTTGTTGGCAGACGTTTCATGCAGCAATGTTTCAGAGGAATTTTTTTTAACCTTAAGGTTGTCCCCGTGCAATTAGCAAAGACCAGGCCTAAGTTGGACTTTTGTTCATAATGAATGAAGAACATTTAGGGAGGGTGACGACAAGGGAGAGGCACCAAATTGCATTAGAGTGGGTGGCATTGGATAGCTGGGGTTGTGTGGAGTTTGGTGCATTGCAAAGTGAGGGAGTAATGGGACAGTGTAGGCGTGACAGGGTAGTCTGGGTTGGAGGGGCATTGCAGTGATGGGTACAGCAAGATGTTGATGAATGTCCAACATTTGCCGACCTGGGTTATGTCCTCAAGGCATCCCCTGTCCTGAATTAGGAGGGTGTCACATTGTGCCTGTCTCATAGGCTAACCCCAGCCTTATTTTTTTTATGTTAACAGCAGATATCTGTCATAACATGCTTGTGCCTTCGAAATGCAACCTGAATGAGCAATGTAGATTCCTTCTACATCCACAGCCTTTTCTGGAGTACTGTGTCCAATTCTGGTCACCCTGTTATCAGAAAACTATTAAGCTGGAGAGGGGTCAGAAGAGATTTACCAGGATGTTGCTGGGTATGGAGGGTTTGAGTTGTAAGGAGAGGCTGGATAGGCTAGGACATTTTCACTGGAGCGTTGGAGGTTAAGAGCTGACATTATAGAGGTTTATAAAATCATGTGGGCTATAGAAAGGGTAAATGAAAGGTCTCTTTTCTCTAGGGTGGGGGATTTCAAAGACTAGGGAGCATATTTTTAAGGTGAGAGGAAAAGCATTTTAAAAAGACACGAGGGGCAACTTTTTACACAGAGGCTGGTTCGTGTGTGGAATGAACTTTTGGAGGAAGTGATGGATGCGGATTCAGTTACAACATTTAAGAAACACCGGTAAGTACATGAATAAAAAATGTTTGAAGGGATATACATGATGCACAAGCAGATGGGTATGTCTAGTTTGGAATTCTGATTAGCAAGGACTGGTTGGACTAAAGGGTCTGTTTCTGTGCTGGTTGACTCTATGGCTCTAACTCGGGTGGTTTTAATTGAAGTTCAACAAATATATATAGCACAAAGAAATCTCCAGTTCTACAGAGTAGAGTACATGTTATCACTGAAACTTGGCTAGTTAAACGATGAGCTCGTAAAGGGGCATTATTCCAAATGTAATAACATGGCAGTTTCTTCCTCCAGTTGGAAATGAAGATTTTCCTCCAGGTCTTCATAGCCTCCACTGATGTGGGGCTGTCATCAAAAGTGATAAAGTCTTTGAGCAACTGGAATCCAATGTCAGACCCTCCCTCCCCTTCCTGCTAATTCAAAACTCTTAGAAAGTTGGGACTGTGTTACATGGGTTCTCATCACACAATTGATAACAAATGCAGATTTTTAAAATTCAACTTGTTCAGAGATGTTATTACAAACCTTAGGATCAGATGGGGCTTGAATTCAGGCCTCAATAGCTCAGAGGCAGGGGCAGTACCACTGCACCTCAACAGCCCAGTGATAATTGCAGAGTTGACAGTGACTACTCTATATACTTGTGTAGAAGTTGAACTTTTTAGACATTTTTAAGGGTAAATGTATAAGGCTGTCTATCACATGGATACTACTTTTCAGGAGCTGAAATTTATGCTTCAGTCCAAAATACCGTATTATGAGCAGAAGAATAATTCATCTCTAAACGAATAAAGAAAAAACCCACAATGAATTATGGTAACTACCAAATAAAGATATTCAAAACAAAAATGGATTAGTAAGCTTTTATTTATACATTTAAATCACAATTACATGGCACCTTTAAATTAAACATGTTAAATATGAAAGCTCATTAAATCCTGTAAAAATCATACTGTTCAACATCTTCAGAATGAATAAAGCTTTGCAATCATCAAGATGAATGATATCAGAGTATAGATCCTCTCCATCTTTGCTGTCCGTGTTAGTGGTAGCACATTATCTGCTAATTCTTCATCTATATCATCCCATATCTAACTTTCCTCTGTACCATCCAATGCATTCGAAATTCCACATTTCTTGAATGATTTGGAAATAGTTCCATGAATCAACGATCCACTCATGGATCAGTGGCAGTGCCCCCCTTTTTATGTGTGTGTTTTCTCCATTACACATCCAGTTATTCCACTTCATTCTCATCATGTCCTGAAAGGGCTTATCAATTCCAACCTCTATTGGTTGTAAAACACTTGCAAGTTTGCCAAAAAATTACAGCTAATTTTTGGCGTTATCAACAACATTATTTACTAGATGTGACTAAATGTGAGTAAATTCTTCTCCTTATGTAGTCCACCCGGTCATAAATTCCTTTATCCATTTTCAACATCTTCATCCATCCAGCCTTGTGGATACATTTGGACAATAATTTATTTTGGAAATTTCTCCTTTGGCAAAGTTTTTCTCTTAAAAACAGCCATCGGTATTAACTTAGTGCCACCAGCCATACAAGAAAGAACCAAAGTAAACCTACTTTTCCCATGGCCAGTGATTTTCACCAAGACTGTTTTTTTTCCTCCTTTTTGATTCACAGTTCGATTCTCCAGTATGTCATGAATAATAAGCATTTCATCCATGTTTCCAATGCATGGTCACTTGTAGCCTCCCATCTGCCGATTTTTGATTATGAACTGGTAAAACTGTAATAAAACTTATCTGCTAGTTCAGCAGACAGCTTTCATGCAATCTTAGTTCTCTGCTGAAGTAATAAATCATGCCTTCTCACGAACCTTATGCACCATCCAACACCTGCCTTAAAATTCAAAATGCCACCCTTCTTTGATTTGATTCGTGCATGGATTTGGATGGCTTCATGACTAACATGTTTCATTTTGACGATCTTCAAGAACCCACAAAGCAACTTTTCTCTCCAGTTGCGACCATTTGCTAAGTTTATCACTGTTGGCACACTTTCCTTTTAGCAGTGTCTGAACTTGGTTCGATATCTTTCTCTAATCTCTCAAGTTTCTCCGAAACATAAAATTCACTTGCTGCTACACAGTTATTTGTCTTCTCTGCAACTTCAATAATCTTCAGTTTAAACACTGCCGTATACTGTTTGATTTTTTCTGTAGGGCATTTTAGCACAAAATGATGAAGAAATTCCAAAACCTCAACTACATACATGACTGTATTCCATGAGGTTGGTTGTCATCTCACTAACCTGATGCATCTTAAACCTTCGCACCAAATTGGTTTGAATTGTACATCAAACAGCTAAAAAAAATTAATTTGCTCATCATAAAATTTATGTAGAGAATAATTCCTTGATTCATAAATCTGATTTGCAGATGCTGGTGTTGGGCTGGGGTGTACAAAGTTAAAAATCACACAACACCAGGTTACAGTCCGACAGGCTTATTTGGAAGCACTAGCTTTCGGAGCGCTGCTCCTTTGACAACCACCTGATGAAGGAGAAGTGCTCCAAAAGCTAGTGCTTCCAAATAAACCTGTTGGGAGAAAGTGAGGACTGCAGATGCTAGAGATCAGAGCTGAAAAATGTGTTGCTGGAAAAGCGCAGCAGGTCAGGCAGCATCCAAGGAGCAGGAGAATCGACGTTTCGAGCATAAGCCCTTCTTCAGGAAGGGCTTATGCCTGAAACGTCGATTCTCCTGCTTCTTGGATGCTGCCTGACCTGCTGTGCTTTTCCAGCAACACATTTTTCAAATAAACCTGTTGGACTATAGCCCGGTGCTGTGTGATTTTTAACTTTGACTCATAAATGTTGATGTTATCTGTAAAGAACTAGGGTCAACTTTTGCACAAGATATATGGAAAATTTCATGTTTTTTGGCCAAAAGTGGCGGATCAACCTTTTCATGAGATTGACTTTTTATTCAAGGAAATACAGTAAACTAGAATGCCATTGACAGGCACATTGAATGATTGCATGTTTCTGACATAATTGCTCTCCACTACACTTCAAGCCATTCCCTAAACTCCACGAGTTCCCAATACACTGCAATCTGGGCTTATGTTTCAGTTCATACAGTGAGACAAAAGAATTGCGGACCAGGGTATCCATGAGACATTTCCTGCTCCGCATAAACAGCAGTTCTAAAAGACAGCAGTTACTCACATGCAGAATCACAGGTGTCTCCAAACAGAAAAGAACACATTGCAAATACTTGAAATCGAACACAAAACAAACAATACAGAAAATACAGGATAAATCAACAAGTAAAGAGGAAAATAAGTTAGCATTTTGCAATCTTTTATTCACTTGTTTTTTATTCTCATTCTAAAAGCTGGCTTAAGCACAGAGATCAATCAATGAAGTAGAGACAATGGGGTACAATGGGACGCCCGGTTTGCTGTGGTTCAGTAGTATATCGTATACAGTGGTACTGACAGGTCTTTGATCTCGTGCATTATAAGAACATGGGCACATGTACCACTGGCAGACTGGTACTTGGCTTGAGGTACATCCCAAGGATCCCTACAGGGATGTAAGACAGATATTAGGATGTCATTAAAAGTTGTAAGCAGTTCACTTATTGTATATGGGCTGCACCTCAAGCTGTGTTGGTTTCCTAAGTACATCTTATGTAAAATACATAAAAGGATCATATTTGCACTTGCACCAATGTCAATCTTGGCGTATAGTGCATCGTGTTAATTTCTTTTGAGACATACTCAGATGGAGATAAAGACTTCATTGTTCCTGGAAGTGCCCATGTGGTGTATTACATTTACCACTTGTACTGTTGGATGAGTGTTTGCAAGTTGTCACGTTGCAGTTACCTCTTTGTTGATATGTTTGTGTACCACAGGCAGAAATACAGCGCTCCCCTTCGGTTAGGTGTTCTTCACATGCTGCTGTGAATAAATGTAAATGTTAAGTGCTGAAGTGACTGCAATCCTGCACCATTAACTTATCTGTACTGGAGTTCAATCTCTAACCCATCTGTTGGTCTAAATGCCAAAGACCCTGAAATTCCTCAGGTCAAGTCATTTGCAAATTAGAATGCGCACCTGAGACAATGTTGGCATATCTTGGGGATCCACCAGTTGAGGTAAGGCATACATATGATTGGTGGTAAGATTTAAAGGTAGGTAATAATACGTGGCATTGCTCAGACATGAGTGGTCAATGGGCTGGCAAGTTGGCAGAAGAATATATGAAAATAAGGGACATGGGGCCCCTCCAGGCTAACTGTCTTAGTCTGAATTTTTCAGGATCTTTAAAGGGGAGGTGGTGACATAGTGGTGATGGCAATTGGCTGGTTACACAGGACCTTAAGCTAATGTCTGAGGACATGGGTTAGGGTGGCAGGGACCCAGCCTTGGGTGACTGCCTGTGTGGAGCTTGCACCTTCTCCCTGTGTCTGTGTGGGTTTGCTCTGGTTTCCTCCCACAGTCCAGAGACGTACAGGTTAAAGTGAATTGGCCATGCTCAGTTGCCCCATAGTGTCCAGGGATGTATAGGCTAGGTGGGGTAACTATGATAATTACAGGGATAGGGTAGGATGCTGTTTGGAGGGTTGATGTACTGAATGGCACTGTAGGGATTCTATGATTTGAACTCAGCATGGAACACCCAAGTTCCATTTCTATTGAAGGAAAAAGCAATGGCTGTGCATTCACTTGGGTCTTTCCTCCTTTTATAAAATCCAGATGCTGCCTGTTTTTCTTGACAGCAAGTAAATGTCAATCAATTCAGCAGGTAGTGAGCTGGATAGAGAACTGATTTGCAGACAAAAAGCAGAGAGTTGGAATAAACGGGTCCTTTTCAGAATGGCAGGCAGTGACCAATGGGTCAAGTACTGGGACCTCAGCTGTTCATATTATACATTCACGATTTGGACAAAAGAATTGAACGCTTTATCTCCAAATTTGCAGATGACACTAGGCTGGGTGGCAGTGTGTGCTGTGAGGAGGATGCTAAGAGGCTGCAGGGTGGCTTGGACAGACTGGCTGAGTCGACAAATACTTGGCAAATGCAACATAATGTGAATAAATGTGAGGTTATCCACTTTGGGCACAAGGAAGGCAGGTTATTATCGGAATGGTGGCAGTTCAGGAGAAGGTAAGGTGCAATGAGACCTGGGTGTCATGGTGGAAGGAGAAAGTGAGGACTGCAGATGCTGGAGATCAGAGCTGAAAATGTGTTGCTGGAAAAGCGCAGCAGGTCAGGCAGCATCCAAGGAACAGGAAATTCGATGTTTCGGGCATAAGCCCTTCATCAGGGCTGGAAGCTTAGCATGCAGGTACAGCAGGCAGTGAGGAAAGGTAATGGCAAGCTGGCCTTCATAGCGAGAGGATTTGTGTATCAGAGAAGGAATGGCTTACTGCAGTTATACAGATCACAGAGTCATAGACATGGGCAACACGGAAACAGCACGGTCCAACTCATCCATGCCAACCAGAATTCCTAACCTAATCTAGTCCCATTTCCAGGCACTTGACCCTTCCTATTCATAGACCCATCCAGATGCCTTTTAAATGTTGTAATTGTACCAGCCTCCACCACTTCCTCTGGCAGCTCATTCCACACATGCATCACCCTCTGTGTGAAAAAATTGCCCCTTAGGTCTCTTTTATATCTTTCCCCACTCACCCTAAACCTATGCCCTCTAGTTCTGGACTCCCCCACCCAAGGAAAAAACTTTATCTATTTATCTTATCCATCCACCTCATGATTGGGACATTTGTGAGGCCACACCTTGAGTATTGTGTACAGTTTTGGTCTCCTAGTCTGAGGAAGGACATTCTTGCTATTGAGGGAGTCTAGTGAAAGGTCAACAGACTGATTCCCAGGATGATAGGACTGACATATGAGGAAAGACTGGATCGACTGGGCTTCTACTCACTGGCTTTTAGAAGACTGAGTTGGGAATCTCATAGACACTTATAAAATCCTGGTGGAAATGGACAGGCTAGATGTGGGAAGAATTGGGGAAGTCCAGTCTAAGAGAGGTCACAGTCTAAGAATCAGGGGTAGGTCATTCAGGACTGAGATAAGGAAGAATTTCTGAGATAACGAAGAATAGCCTGGAAGCAGGCTATTCCACCCATCAGATCCACACCGACCCTCTGAGGAACATCTCACCAAGACCCACCCTATCACTGCAACCCTGCATTTCCAATGGCTAAGCCTAACCCCCACTTCCCTGGACACTATGGGGCAATTTCCCATGGCCAATCCATCATTCTCAACGTGTTCATCTCACCCTATTTTCATTCCCTTTTATTCCTTTCTAAATCATACATTATTCCAGAGTCCCCCTAAATGCACCTTCTTATTCACTTCAAACATGCTTTCTGTGGACCAAATGGCCTGCTTCCACACTGTAGGGGTTCTATGAACTAGTCGTGTTTGCCTGCTTTTAGGCCATATCCTTCTAAACTTTTCCATTCCATGGACTTGTCCAAAACTTGTCTTTACAATGTTGTAATTGTACCTGCCTCCACCACTTCCTCTGGCAGCCCGTTCACACATGCTCTGTGTGAAAACGTTGCTCCTCAAGTCCCTTTGAAATCTTTCCCCTCTGATGACCTTTCTGCCACATAATCGGACTGCTACGGACCCCTAGTGGCTCCTTACTGGCTTCAGACCCCCTTGCTGGTTCTGCCAACTGAGGCAGAGAGATTACATCCAGCCCAATGCATGCACTCTGAGCAATGCCAGTAGTGGGTTTGGGGCTGCCATTAAATCAACGATTGTCAGACAGAATCATGGACAGCAGCAAGGAAGCTCTGACCATTTCCAAATGAAACCATAGCAACAAAAAGTCTCTTGTTATAACTTCCTGCTTATTATGATTATTGTTATATCGCCACAGTTATAATGATGGCTCTTTATTAGTTTTTGCTTTACCTTTGTGCTAATCAATGATTGACAGCACAGAGATTGTGGACTATCATTCACAGTGAAGTCTACTCTAGAAGGTGAATATTTATGACAGTAATTCCGGGCATACGGAGACAAGCAACAGGAAATTTCAATGTGAAGCAGCAAAATGAAATCTGGTTGTTATGGCTACATGACAGATTCCAGAAAGGCAACAAAGGTGTATTGATATTGTTTGCTGAAATAGTCTCTCAGGACCAAGGATGACTTGCTTCTATTCTGGTTCAATGGGCTCTGGCTTCATAAATCCATGTGTATGATAGGTGCTGCTTGAGTATAGGGTAAGACCATGGATCATTAGAGCAGATTAGACCATTCAGCCCATCAGTTCTGTTCTGCTGTTCAATCTCGGCTGATATATTTCTCAATCCCATCCTCCTGCCTTCTCCCTGTAATCCTGTACGGGACCAGGGGCATCAGCAGCAGCTGCATTGGCGACGTAGGTCCCAAGCGGACTCATGGCGGTGGTGGAGTTGGGTTTGGGACACTGGGGTACCCGGTGACGTCGGTGGCGTCCGCATTGGAGAGGTCCAGTGAGGACTCATAGTGGCAAGCGGATCGGTGAAGGCAAGATGGCGCTGAAGAATGGTGGCTTTCGGTCCAGTAGGGACCTTGTGCCTGACCACAAGGCCCATGGCAGAATACATAACAAGAAGGACTGTAAAGCTGAACACTTGTTTTTCTTTTTTTCTATATTTTTCTGCCTTTGTATTCCATGTTTTGGTTTATTTCTCTGTGTTTTAGATTGGTGCTGGAGAGTGGTGACTCTATACAAACATGCCTCACAGCATTTTGTAACAAAATGCACATGACAATCAATGAATCAAATCAAATAAAGGAAGATTGGGTTGCCTTACTAATTATGAATCTATCTTCATCATCCTTAAATACTCTCAATGATTTGACCTCCACAGCCCTCTGTGACAAAGAGTTCCACAGCTTCACCACCCTATGGCTGAAGAAATTCCTCCACATTTCAGTTCTAAATGGTCGTCTCTTCATTCTGAGACTGTGCTCTCAGGTCAGAGTCTCTCCCACGAGTGGAAACATCTTCTCCACGTCCACTCTATCAGTATTCTGTAAGTTTCAATGAGGTGCCCCCTTGTCCTTCTAAACTCCAAGGACAGACCCAGAGTCCTCCTATGACAAGCTCTTCATTCCCAGGATCATTTGTGTAAACCTCCACTGGTCCCTCTATAAGGCCAGCCCATCCTTCCTTAGACATCTAGCCCAAAACTGTTCACAATATTGCAAATGATGCCTGACCACTGCCTCATACGGCCTCAGCAATACATCTCTGCTCTGATATTCTAGCGTTCTTGAAATGAATTAGAGACAAAAAAAACTGCAGATGTTGGAATTGAAAATAGACAGGCAGGAGGCTGGAAGAACACAACAAGTCAGGCAGTATCAGGAGGTGGAGAAGTCAATGTCTCAGGTGTAACCCAAAGAACTTCTCCACCTCCTGATGGTACCTGGCTTGATGTGTTCTTGAAATGAATGGCAACACTGCATTCCTAATTGGTAAATGAGCTTGCAGGTTATCCTTAAGAGAATCCTAACCAGGATTCCCAAGTCCCTTTGGGCTTCAGATTTTGGAAACCTTTCCCCATGTCTTTATATTTCCCACCAAAATGCATAAGCTCACCCTTTTACACATTATATTTCACCTGCCACTTCTGTGCCCACTCTCCTAGCCTGTCCTTCCGCAGCCTCCCCACTTCCTGAATACTACCTACTTCTCCAGCCATCTCTGTGTCATCTGCAAACTATGCAACAATGCCCTCAGTTCCTTTGTCCTGATCGTTAATGTATAATGTGAATAGCTGTGATCCCAACACTGACCCCTGCAGAACTCCACTCGTCTGTGGCTGCCATCTGAAAAAGAGCCCTTTATCCCCACCCTCTCCCTTCTAGCAGTCCTGATGTAGAGGTGTCAGTGTTGGACTGGGGTAGACAAAGTCAGAAGTCACATGACCAGGTTATAGTCCAACAGGTTGATTTGAAATTACAAGCTTGCGGAGCACTGTTCCTTTGTCAGGTGAAGTTCTTCTTAAATCTTACCAATGAATGAGATCCGGCTAACCAGCCTATAATTTCCCGTCTTTTGCTTCTTTCCTTTCTTAAACAAGGGTGTTACATGAACTATTTTCCTGTCCTCTGGTAGCCTCCCTGACTCTAGTGATCCGAGAGATCACTACTAATGCCTCCAAAATCTGCTCAGCTATCTCCTCCAGAGTCTGGAATGTAGTTCATCTTCCCCAGCATCTTCTCCTGAGTGATGACCACTACACCCACCTCTGCCCCCTAACTTTGTTAAAGTTCTGGTAAGCTGTTGGTGTGAAAAAGTATTTATTCAGTTCCTCCACCACGCCTTTGTTCCCCATCACTACTTTTCCAGTTTCATTTTTCGGCAGTCCATTTTTGCCTCTCTCTTACCCTTTAGATGTCTAAAAACACCTGACCAATCTTTGTTTATATTACTAGCTAGTTTACCCTCATATTTGATCTTCTCCCTCCTTATTGCCTTTTTCAGTTATCCTCTGTTGGTTTTAAAGGCTTTCCAATCCTCTGGCTTCCCACTAATCTTCACCACAATGTCTACTGTTACTTTTGCTTTGTTACTTTTGTTTCTGATTTCCTTTGTCAGCCATGGTTGCTTTGTTTTCCCCTTAGTATGTTCCTTCCCCTTTCGGATAAATTTCTGGTGTTCTTCCTGAATTACCCCAGAAATTTCCAATAATGTGAATGGACTACATACCCACTTTTACAAGTGCACTCTAAGAGGATATATTAAACATCGCGGTACTGCTCAAACACCATGAATAACTGGAGTTAATCATGTTGCTAATTGTTGCTAAATATAAGTGATGAATTGTAATGGGATTCGCATCTTCACACTGGCCATGGATCCACAAACAATTCATGGTTTGTGAAAGGATTATTCATGAAGGCTTTGTCAGTTTGGGCTTTTACAATGTTTGTGGTTCCCTGTTAAGAGATCAAGAATAAGAGCTATTGTGAGGTTATTAAACAACACGTTATCAAACACTCAAGGAACTCTCAAAATCATTTTTCAATCAATGAAGTACTTTGAAGTGCATTTACTATTGTTACTTTACCAAGAGCTGGCCAATCAAAATCAATGACTGGCTCAGAGATGGTGATGGTCTTATATATTCAAGGCCCAGACAGACAGATCTTTCATTAGTCAGGGAATTGAAGGTTATGGGGGAAAGTGGAGTCAAGGATGATCAGCTCTGCCATGATCTCACAGAGTGGTGGAGCAGAGTCGAGGGGTTGAATGGCCTCTTCTGCTCCAATGCCTTGTGGTTTTATGGGTCTTACAGGCAGCTATGCCACAGGTTTGGAGCTACCCCACTGTGGTAACTCCTACATGGTAAGAAAATTCCCAACCTACAGTCAGACTCATCCGTCATCAATGCTACCAATTAACGTGATTGAAATGGTTCTACATTCTTAAGTAAACATTGAAGAAGTATGGCAGCTCCCAATGGTGAACAGTAACACCAGGAAAAAAGTCAACGGAATGTACTGAACTTAAATTAAAATGTCATGAACCACAGGTGATGACACACTCATGAAATGCTTCTCCATATTTGCCTCCATATTTAGCAGTTTGGAACTGTTCATGCCTTGCTTTCAAACCATCATGTAAAGACTGCACTGAAATCAGACCAAAGATGGTCGTCGAGAGGATGACTCATTGTGTTTGCATATTTAATGCCGCGAATTTGTTTAGAAAAGGTGGCAGGTCTGCTGGAACTTATCTCACGGATGCTATCTCATACAGCTGTGAAGGAATGCTCACTGAAGGAGGCTATGAGTTCAGTTCTTTTTATTCATTCACAGGGCAAGGGTGTCACTGGCCATTTACTGCCCAGATGGAAGTTAAACATCAGCCAAATTGCTGAGTTTGGAGTCATGCATAGGCCAGACCAGGTATAGATGGTAGTTTCCTTCCCTAAATCTCATTAGTGAACCAGATGGGCAGCTTTTTCCCCAACAATCAGTAATGGATTCACAGTCATTCCACCATCTGCCATGGCAGGATTCTAACCCAGCTCCCCAGAATATTATCTGGATCTCAGGATTAGCAGCTCAACGATAATACCATTAGGCCATCGCTGAAAATGTGTTGCTGGTTAAAGCACAGCAGGTTAGGCAGCATCCAAAGAACAGGAAATTCAACGTTTTGGGCCAGAGCCCTTCATCAGGACATCACCAAGGACATACCATTAGGCCATCACCAAGTTCTGCAGCTGGCATTGGTTTAACTTCCTTCAGTCAAAGAAACCTCTGTCTCTCTGTCTCTCTTTCTCTCTCTCTCTCCACACCACCCCCCACCCCTCAACCCCAACTCTGACGAAGAGCTACAGGACAGTCAATAGTAATAGGGGGCACAGCAAAGATGCAGCAGTTGCAAAGATTTCTGCAGGTTATCTCCTATCTGAAGGAGGCTAAGTAGTTGCTCATGAACAGATTTTTCTTGGATGCGGAGGAAGCTTCAAATAGGTAAAAGGTACTTTGAAGAAACCTATATCTTTGGTGATCTTGTGATTCACTCTGTGCTGAACAAATTAATTGCACTCAGTATCAAAACAGTTGTGTGGTACGAATAGGTCAGCATAGGATTACAAGTAAAGATATTGAAAGTATTTCTGCTACATGGCACATGAGGTCAATCTTTAATCTCCTCAAGTGACCGATATAGTTCCTGGAACTCCTCAGAACAACTTCCAGGAATATGTCGGCAAAATTGGACTGCCATTTAACTGGCTCAAATCTTTTCTACTCAAATTGCTGCTTTGTTTAGCACATGTTTAGCTTTTAGGTCCTGCCAATTATATCTTACAGATGCTTCTCTGAAAGCAAAATGATTTTTTTTATTCCCGAACTCTGATTTCCAGACATGAGCGTAAAAAGAAAGTCAGCTGTCCAACATCCACAACCTTCTGGAAAGCTATGAGATGGAGGTGTCGAGGGGCAGCAGAGTTCTTTTGTGGGTGTTTGAAGGTTGATTGCTGTCCCTCCCCCATCCCATTAGAGGAAGTTATTTTTCTCTTACCTTGCTGATTTTAACGAAATGAAGGACAATAGACAACAGACAATAGGTGCAGGAGCAGGCCATTCAGCCCTTCGAGCTTGCACCACCATTCAATATGATCATGGCTGATCATTCCTAATCAGTATCCGCTCCCTGCGGTATCTCCATAACCCTTTATTCCACTATCTTTAAGAGCTCTATCCAACTCTTTATTAAATGAATCTAGAGACTGGGCCTCCACTGTCCTCTGGGGCAGAGCATTCCACACAGCCACCACTCTCTGGGTGAAGAAGTTTCTCCTCATCTCTGTCCTAAATGGTCTACCCCATATTTTTAAGCTGTGTCCTCTGGTTTGGCACTCACCCATCAGCGGAAACATGTTTCCTGCTGCCAGAGTGTCCAATCCTTTCATAATCTTATACGTCTCAATCAGATCCCCTCTCAGTCTTCTAAACTCAAGGGTCTACAAGCCCAGTCGCTTCAATCTTTCAGTGTAGGGTAATCCTGCCATTCCAGGAATTGACCTCGTGAACTTACACCGCACTCCCTCAATAGCCAGAATGTCTTTCCTCAAATTTGGAGACCAGAACTGCACACAGTACTCCAGGTGTGGTCTCACCAGGGCCCTGTACAGCTGCAGAATCACCTCTTTGCTTCTATACTAAATCCCTCTTGTCATGAAGGCCAGCATGCTATGAGCCTTCTTCACTACCTGCTGTACCTGCATGCTTACCTTACTTGACTGGTGTACAAGAACACCCAGATCTCTCTGTACTGCCCCTTTACCTAAATTAATTCCATTGAGGTAGTAATCTGCCTTCCTGTTCTTGCCACCAAAGTGGATAATCATACATTTATCCACATTAAACTGCACCTGCCATGCATCTGCCCACTCACCTAACCTATCCAGGTCACCCTGTAATCTCCTAACGTCCTCCGCACATTTCACCCTGCCACCCAGCTTTGTATCATCAGCAAATTTGCTAATGTTATTGCTGATACCATCTTCTATGTCATTAACATATATTGTAAAAAGCTGCGGTCTTAGTACTGATCCCTGCGGTACCCCACTGGTCACTGCCTGCCATTCCGAAATGGAGCCGTTTATCACTACCCTTTGTTTCCTATCAGCCAACCAATTTTCAATCCAATCTAGTACTTTGCCCCCAATATCATGCACCCTAAGTTTACTCACTAACCTCCTATGTGGGACTTTATCAAAAGCTTTCTGAAAGTCCAGGTACACTACATCTATTAGATCTCCCTCATCCATCTTCAGAGTTACATCCTCAAAAAACTCCAGAAGATTAGTCAAGCATGATTTCCCCTTCATAAATCCATGCTGACTCTGACCTATCCTGTTACTACGATCCAGATGTGCCGTAATCTCATCCTTCATAATAGACTCCAGCATCTTTCCCTCCACTGAGGTCAGACTAACTGGTCTATAATTTCCTGCTTTCTCTCTCCCACCTTTCTTAAAAAGTGGTATAACATTAGCCACTCTCCAATCCTCAGGTACCGATCCCGAATCTATCGAATTCTGGAAAATCATCACCAACGCATCCATGATTTCCCGAGCCACCTCCTTCAGTACCCTGGGATGTAGACCATCAGGCCCCGGGGACTTATCAACCTTTAGACCTAACAGTCTCTCCAACATCAAATCCTGGCAAATACAGATTCCCTTAAGTTCAGGTCCTTCAGTCACTGTTACCTCAGAGAGATTACTTGTGTCTTCCCCAGTGAACACAGATCTGAAGTACCCATTTAATTCTTCTGCCATTTCTTTGTTCCCTGTAATATATTCCCCTGTTTCTGTCTTTAAGGGCCCAATTTTAGTCCTAACCATTTTTTTGCCTTGCACATACTTGAAAAAGCTTTTACTATCCTCCTTTATATTATTGGCCACTTTACCCTCGTACCTCATTTTTCCTCTGTGTATTTCCTTCTTGATGGACATTGATGGAAAAGCTGTTCTCACTTACAGGGTGGAGGAAACCAAACTTAATACCCCCATAATGATAAATGAGTCAGTGGTAACTCCAACAGGGAGTGCAGGATAAACGTCTTCCTGTGCGTTGCACAATGAAGAGTGTGGAAGGGTGGCACAGTGACTTAGTGGTTAGCACAGCTGCCTCATAATGGGAGGGATTTGGGTTCAATAACAGCCTGGGGCAACTGGCTATGTGGAGTTTGTACATCCTGTTTGTGGAAGAGTTGAGAAATTGGTGATTGAAAGACACAGCAGGTCAGGCAACATCTGACAAACAGGGGAATCGATGTTTTGGACCTATGCTCTTCAACTGTCCACAATTCAAGCCTGTGCAGGTTAGATGGATTGGCAATGTTAAATCGCCCTTTAGTATCCAGGGATGTGTAGACCTCCTTTCTTCCTGGTGGTGGGATATAACTAAATGTTTATGCACTTGATACCTGCACAAGCAAAAAACAAACAAGAGTGTCAAGGGTTCTGTTCACACTGAGAGCTGGCTCTGAGCAGGTGGGGTCAAAGTAAATGGATTGGAGATAGTTCCAAGAAGATTTACCCATTTGATCCTTGGAATGAATGGGTTGTCTTACAAGGAAAAATTGGAGTATAGATCAATGAGAAGTGTTTCAATTGAAAGTGATGGGATTCTTAATGGTGAAGACTGTTTACTGTTGTGGATGAGTCAAAAACAAGGGATATTTTTAAAATTAGGGGTGGAATAAATCTTTGGACCATACATAATGAATTACAGTAAAAGTCCGAATAACTTTCAAGACACTTTTGAAAAAGATTACTTTAATATATTTATAATGTCAAATTTTGACATTTCATAAAGATGAAATTAACTTTCCAGGATGAGTTAAATTATTCAGCATTAATTAGAAACTCAGTTTCCACTTGTACCTCATTTAGCAAGGTATAATTTTTCATGGGTTTATAAAGCAAGAATAATAATGTAAAAGGGCAAGTTTCCATCTGTTCAATGATTTCTAATAGATCACAGATAGGGACTTCACCATTGTCTCTGCTGCATCCAACTAATTCCTTATTCCTTCATTTAACTGTATACGTAGAGACTTCAGAAGTCACAGTAAAGGAGTTAATGGTGGTGAGCAGTTACAATTTAGCTCTTATTTCAGCAAACAGAGTTAAATTGGAGTTAAATTCAACCTTCATATTCCTAGAAGCTGCAACTGACTGCCACGCTAAACGATTCCTGGAATCCCATTAGGGCATGTGGAAAAGTCGAAAGTTGACTTCTGCAGCATGTAGTTCGCACCAAATAGTTTGCATTACTTTCAAACTTGTAATCCCATGCTGACATGATCACATGGCCTCCTCCAGCCAGGGAAAAGGAGCTGCAGAAATCTGTCAATTCTCTACCCGCGCTGGGCCTCTTGTTGAAATGAAAAGCTTCGCAGTTCTCAGTTTAGAGAAATGGATTCTGATTCAAAAGAGCCAACACCAGGGATGACTTTTGTGAATGAATGACTCATCTGAATTCGGAACAGAATTAGACCATTCGGCCCTTTAATAATATCATGGCTGATCTGCTCCCCACTCCCACGCATCTCCACCAAGTTTTGATTGCTTTGCCTCAGAAGTATCTGTCTTGGCCTTAAAAACAATTCAATGACTGTCTCCAGCCAACCTCCACCACTTTCTGAGGCTCTGACCTCCACGAGAAAAATATTCCCTTCATCCCTATCCCGAGTGGATTATTTGCAGAATGATCAACACGTTTTAGTTCCTGGTTTGCTGTTTACATGGCAATCCCTCCAATGTGATTGGTTGCTTACTCAGCTTGATATCATTATGTTTGTTGGATGTTTGATGACAACCTTTTGATGTGGAGCCAGATTTAAACTGACATTGGAAAAGTGCAAAATATAGACATTACCAAATCCTTTCTCCCAGCTTTCTTGGACCTCAACTCCAAATGCTAACACTTTGCCTGCAAAATCTGGGCTATGGTTATTGGCTAACCCAGAGTTTATCCTCTTCCTTTGATGACCAGATAAATTCCAAATTATCTTGATGACAGTTGCTTTACTGAAAACAAAACTGACGGGCTTAATTGCTACGTGCCATTGCTCGGTCATATTACCATTTCCAATGAACTAGGTGAACGTGAGGACTGCAGATGCTGGAGATCAGAGTTAAGATTAGAGTGGTGCTGAAAAAGCACAGCAGGCCAGGCAGCATACGAGGAGCAAGAAAATTGACGTTTCGGGCAAAAGCCCTTCATCGCTGACAGAAATGGACGAAGATTGAATGGTCGGGAGACAGAAATGTAGATGCAGAACAAATCTCATCGTTGGAGTGGGATATGTTGAGGGAAGTCAAGAAGCTTGACACAGTCCAGGACAAAGCAGGCTGCTTGATTGGCACCACATCTACAAACGTCCACTCCCTTCATCACCAACGCTCAGTCACAGCAGTGTGTAGTATCTACAAGATGCACTGCAGAAATTCACCAAAGATCCTCAGACAGCACCTTCCAAACCCTCGACCACTTCCATCTTGAAAGACAGGGGCAGTAGATACATGGGAACGTCACCCTCTGCAAGTTCCCCTCAAAGCCACTCCCCATCCTGACTTGAAAATCTGTCGCTGTTCTTTCACTGTTGTTGGGTCAAAATCCTGGAATTCTCTCCCTCAGGGCATTGTGGGTCAACCCATAGCAGGTGGACTGCAGCGGTTCAAGAAGGCAGCTCACCCCCACCTTCTCAAGGGCAACTAGGGACGGACAATGAATGCTGGCCCAGCCAGTGATGCCCATGTCCCTCAAAATGAATTAAAAAAAAACAGAATAATGTCCAGACATTCCATTTCTGCTCTTCCTTATCTGACTAAATATTCCATTAACTTATCTTGGATCATGCCATAACCAAGCTCTATATATTTCCACCTCCACAGTATCACCATATTACACACTGTCTCAGCTCGCTTGATGTTAAAGGCCATTATTACTTCTTAACTTGACTATTCCAATGCACTCCTGCCTGGTGTACCAAAACCTACTCTCCATAATCTTGAGTTTAACCAAAGCTGTGCTGCCTGTGACTTAATTTCCAGCAAATCCTGTTCCCCTGATTACCCCTGTCCTCCAGGACCTATGATGGTTTCCATTCAATCAACAACTTGTTCCAATTGCAAGTCAATCCAACTAATGCAATATTCCCATTAAGAAAAATATCACATGTCTGGTTTCTAACCAGTGACTTTGTTTTTAGTACATTCATGAGATGTGGGGCCACTGACTAGGTCAGCATTTATTGCCCATTCCTGTTTGCCCCAGAGGAAGTGATTGGAGGGGAACTCACAAGTGCTGGTGCTCCCATGCTTCTGCTGTACTTGTCCATCTAGGTGGTAGACATTGTGTGTTTTGAAGGTGGTGCTGGAGGACCCTTGGGAACTGCTATACTGCACCTTGCAGATGGTATACACTACTGTCATTGAACAGCAATAACAAAGGGAGTGAATGCTGAAGGTAGTGGGTGTGGGCTAATCAAGGAAGTTCTGTCTTGAATGCTGCCAAACCTCTTGAGTGTTTTTGGAGCTGCACTCATCCAGGCAAGTTGGGAGTATTCTATCACACTCCTGACTTGTGCCTTGTAGATGGTGGACAGGCTTTGAGGAGTCGAAGAGTTTGGTGTTGGAAAAGCATAGCCGGTCAGGCAGCATCTGAGGAGCAGGAGAATCAATATTTTGGGCATAAGCCCTTCATCAGGAATGAGGCTTTAAGGAGTCAGGAGTTGGGTTACTTGCATTTGAATCCCAAGTCTGTGATCTGTTCTTCTAACCGCAGAATTTATATTACTGGCCCAGTATATTTCTGGTCAATTGTAACCCCTGCGGTGTTGATTCATCCCCATCCCCATTTCAGGTCATTTGATGGAGTGAAGGCTATTGATGAAACAGTTAGGCCTAGAGCACTATCTCAAGAAATACCTGCAGAGATGTCCTGAAGCTGAGATGCTTAACCTCCAACAACCATGACCATCTTCCATTATACTAGGAGTGATTCCATTCAGCGAAGAGCTGTTCCCCCTCCGATTCTTATTGACTTCAGTTTTTCTCCTTGGTGCCACACTCTGCCAAGTGTTGCCTCGATGTCAAATGTAGTCACTGAAACCTCATTGTTGGGCTTCATCTTTTCCTGGGCCAAGGCTGCAATGGGCTCAGGAGCCCAGTGGTCTTGGGGGAATCCTAACAGAGCACCAGTGAGCTGGTTACCGTCAACGACTGCCACTTTACTGAGAGTTGACTGATATGGCAGCAATTTTCCACATTGGATTTGTCACGTTGAGAATCTGTCATGCCTTTCACAGGAAAGCAAGCACATTTTGTCTGCAGTAACTCCGTAAGTGATCTGCTATTGAACAGCTTTGTTTTCTTCCTTATTACTTATTATTAACAATTCAGCTTCGTGATCTTTCAATACACAGTCAACGGTCCAGTGAATAGGGGAAACAGTGGCAAACATGGGGACTGAGATTCTTCATATTCCTGTGATCCATCCTAACTATAGTAATTACAAGTCTTAATGTCCCTAGTGGAATGTGTGACTCCAGAATTATTAATTCCCCTCCTGTGTCTCCTTCACCTGTGAAGTTGAGCAGAAGTGATTCTTTCGAGATCCCAAAGGATAACTTTTGAGTTAGCTCTGGGCTTTATCCCCATGCATACACTCATAATAGCAACACATCCTGCTGTGCACCCTGACCTTTAAAAGGAAGCAACGAACAAAGGAAATCAATAAGTCAACAGGTGTCTATAGCACACAAAGACTGCTGGAGGTTTTATAGGAGGAAACAGAACTGGTACATTTTGTGCAGTTGCTAACCAACATGATAACACTGTGACTTATCTCTGTTCACATTCAGTAAATAAAACCAGCTGTGGGATGCACATTACTGTTACATAACCCTGTGCTTTATTAGAATGTATGGAATAGAAAAGGACCTTTCAATCCAATGCTTCGAAAAGATCATGCACAATTTCCTAATGTTTTTTCTTTTTAACTTATATTTCCTCACAGAAGTAACTAAATGGAAATAATAATTGTAAGAAGTCAGAATTATGAACTGTTTCCAGTTAGGCTTGTCTTAAATGAGGTGCCTATTTATGCTGTTATGATAAGGTCAGATAAGGTCACCTGCTTTGTCAGGTGAAGGGGTAGTGCTTCCAAAGCTTATGATTTCAAATAAATCTGTGGGACTATAACCTGGTGTTGTGCAACTTCTGACTTTGCCCACCCCAGTCCAACACCGGCACCTTCACATCCTGTTTATGATAGGTGATACAGTGGTTACTCTGTGGCACCTGTCACCAGATAGTGTGGTTGAGGTGAATAGAGGAGATGAAGTTTAGCAGAAATTGGCTCAGCCATTAGGGGAAAGAACAGAAGGAAATTTTGATAGGGGTGGCATGATGTGATGTAGATGAAGACCTTTGCTGTTATATAGACTCCAGTATAAACCTGAAGGATTGAATGCCCTGTGCTGTAAATTAAATGTAGCTTTGAGCCTTGTAATGAGGTTAGCGAGTTTTGAGAAGATTTGTAGTTCAGGTTGAGACTCTAGATATAGGTTTGTTTGCTGAGCTGAAAGGTTCATTTCCAGACATGTCATCACCCTACTAGGTAACATCTTCAGTGGGCCTCTGGTGAAGCACTGTACATGATTTCTGCTTTCTATTTATATGTTTGGGTTTCTTTGAGCTGGTGATGCCATTTCCTGTGGTGATGTCATTTCCAGGTCTTTTACTCAGGGGGTGATAGATGGGGTCTAACTCGATGTGTTTATTGATAGGTAATGAGGTTTCCTATGATATTGCAATCCATCAAAGAGCACTTTCTGAAAACAGGAACATAGAAAAAGATGATCTAAAGTCAATGAAATACTTTGAAGCATAGTTGTGATGTAATGTTGGAGCCTAAGAGGGACTGAGAATATAATGGGATTTAAGAACCATAGAGACTTGTCAATTCCATTTCATTAATAAATTCTCTCCCAGTTCTGGGCAATAAGTACCAGTAGAATTTCACACTGCTGCCAGTTAGACAGAGCCATCACTGGTAGATTGGCATCTCCAGCTTATAATGATAACTAGGCAGTAGACATCTGCCCTTATTGAAGGTTGGATTTTGCACCTTTATGCTTTAAAATTTATTTTCCACACCCCCCCCAACCCATTTAATTTATGTGTCTTTTAACATTGCACATTTATCTAACTAGTCTGTGAGGGCTAGTCCTCAGTCCCTCTAACGCCAGGGTGGGGAGACACTGTTATTCTGGGAATCCCAGTGCCAGCTGGCACAGTCTGCACGTTGTCTAGGGGGCTGACCATGATCAGTCGCCTACTTGGGCCAGTCATGGTCAGGAGATAGATCAAATTTCTGTCTGGGCCACAGGCAGCCATTAGTGCTGTGGAGCCAGCAGTCATAGGAATCACATTTCACAGTCAGGGAAATACAACGACAGCAGTCACGAGTCTGGTCAGTGTCATTTAAGGGCTGTTCCTTAAAGACAGTCAGAAATCTGGGGTGAATATGAATTAAGGCAAAGGGGGATCATTACCAAAATTGGGATGGGACAGTCAAAGCTGAGGGGGGAAGGAAGAGATATGTTGAGGTAGGGACAAGGGTGGTGAAAGGAGCTTTGCTTGCTGTGAGATAGTTTATTAAGGAGTGGCAGTGTAAATATGGTATACCAGCTAAATTGACAGGATCAGTGCACATCCCATGGCAGCTGAGAGTGGTTCACTGACACAGAAGATGAATATGTGGTTTGGGCTGACCTCAATTGCTTATGATAATAGCATTGTGTTCCCTCACTGAAGTATCAGCTAATTCTTCCCTTTCTCCATCATTCCTGGTCCATCTCCCATCTTAGAAGGACTGTCCCTGTCTTCAAGCACTCATTAGTGGGACATCATGTTTATGGAGACATGACAGATATTAGCTTATCAAAAACTGCACTTGCATTCTACTTAAAGAAAAATATAACATTGCTGGATTTGTACAAGTGGCTGCTGCAGATCACATGACTTACAAGTTAGTCAAAGTTCTATATGGCCTTTCCAGCGAGTTGGAGAGGGGAGTTCACCCTTGTGGAATTAATTGCCTGTTACTGCGTGGACATATCACAGAACAGACTCTCCAAGTCTCAAGCAGAAACAAAAGAAATCTCTCAGGCAACATTTGGTCAGACAGATGCTAAAATCAACTTCTCAACTCGTAAGGCAAGTTCAGTAGATCTAACCAGGGATGCAGAAATTCATGTGCCAATATGAAAAGCTCATCAATCCATCTCAGGCCAAATCTCATGGTTTGAAACACCTTTAGAATTATTGGATATCTATAATCTTATACTCCAACCTTGGCTTCCACCTGCCAGGAAAGTAAAACACACCAGAGCCTCAAAATCTAGTTTGGAGGGATCTTGAATTTATCTGAAAAGCAACTGATCTTCCATTCATATGGACAGGAGCTGCCTTATCCCCAGCATTGAAGAAATTTTATATCTCCTGATTCCAGCTATTTCAACCTGTCCTACAAATACATTGTTTGGTTTTAATATTCATAGTGTCATACAGCACAACACAGACCCTTTGGTCGAACCAGTCCATGGCGACCATAATCCCAAACTAAACTAGTCCCACCTGGCTGTGCTTGGCCCATATCGCTCCAAACATTTCTTATTCATGTGCTTAGCTACATGTCTCTTAAATGTTGTAACTGTACCTGGATCCACCACTTCCTCACGAAGTTTATTCCACACATGGACCTTCTCTGTGTAAAAAATATTCCCCCTCATGTCTTTTAAAATATTTCTCCTCTCACCTTAAAAATATGTCCCCTAGACTTGAAAATCCCTACCCAAGGCAAAAGACACCCTGCCATTTACCTCATCCACACCCTCTCATGATTTTATAGACATCTATAAGGTCATCCCTCAATATCCTCCACTTCAGTGAAAGAAGTACCAGCCTTTCCAGCTTCTCTATATAACTCAAACTCTCTATTCCCAGCAACATCCTGGTAAAGACTACAGACGGGAGATGGAAGACCTGGAAAAATGGTGCACTGAGAACAACCTAGCTCTCAATGCCGGCAAAACTAATAACTCATTACTGACTTTCAGCGGGATGTTACCGCGCGCCCGTCCCGCCCCCATCACCACCACTCACACATACACATTAACAGCAGAGGTGGAACGAGTGGAGAGTGTCAAGCTTCTGGGAGTGGTCATCCACAACAAGCTTTCTTGGACTCTTCATGTGGACGTACTGATTACAAAGGCCTAACAACGTCTCTTCTTCCTCAGGCAGTTGAGAAAATTTGGCATGACAAAGAATACCCTTGTCAACTTTTATAGGCGTGCCATCAAGAGCATTGTGTCTGGATGTATCACTACCTGGTATGGTAACCACACCATTCACGATCAGAGATGGTTACAGAGAGTGATGAACTCGGCCCGGCTGATCACAAAGGTCAACCTTCCATCCATAGAATCCATCTGCCCAGGAAAGGCTGCCAGCATTCTTAAAGATCCATCCCACCCTGGCAACGTTTTTCATCAGGGAGAAGGGACTGAAGCCTGAATACATGCACCAGCCAGTTTCACAACAGTTTCTACCCTAATGTTGTTAGAATACTGAATGGACTCCCAAACTGTTAATGTTCTCCTCTACCTGTGTTTTGGTTTGTGTCACTGTTTACCTATTATTTACTATCTATGCTACTTAACTCTGTGATCTGCCCGTATTGCTCGCAAGACGTGACAATGAATTCAATTCAATTCAATGTATGGATATGAAAGATTTCTTTTTCGTTGTTTCTTTCTTGTGTGTCATTCTCTCTCTATCTGTCTCTCCCTCTGAGTGTGTGAGAGGTTGAAGACCACTCCAGGATTGAATGTAAGAATTAATACCATTCCTGATTCAAATACAGCAATGTCTGTTACCTGTCTCTTTAAAATTGACTTTGTGGCGTTACAAACCATTTGGGAAACTGCCTTGAGTCTTAAGCCTCATTACCCTTGGGATTCACTCTGCAAAAGGTAATGATTTAATCAAAACATGCAAAGTCCCCAATTAACCTTGCTGCTGAAATCAAGTAAACAGAAACCACCAACCAGGTTCCTATCCCTAACTAGAATTACTGTTCATTATAAATAAGTAAGTTCTAGTCATGAGTAAACAGCTAAGAAATATTATCAGCTGTACTGGTTAAACCAGAGTTCAATAACATCAGCCAACAGGTTACACCGAGATGATTCCTTTAGTTTGCCCTCACCTTTTTTCTTTAATTGCTTTTCTTCAGGTTCCTTCACCTTCTCACGTGAGGCGCAGGGTGATTAGCGTGCAAATTGCAAAGTCTCTCAGTTAGTGGTTTAAGGCAACAATGCACAGGAATTTATTCGAGGAAATAACTGGCTTTATTCAGAATTTCCATGCTTATTCTCAAAAGTATAATTTATTGAAAATCCCACTGCTACAAAAGCCTTAGCAGGTCAAGAAGACGACCAACTATTTTGTCAATGTAACTATGGATATGTAAGAAATGTCAATGTTGCCAGCAAATTCCCAATAATTATGTATTTTCAGTAATGGAACAATGATGCTTTTCTCTCTGACTAAAAATATCACCAAACAAGGCACCGGCAGCTTTACAAGATAGTGGTGGCATTTTTTTAAATCAAATTTGGTTTCTCATTCATTCCAGTTGTATGCATGTTAGAGTCATAGAGGTGTACAGCATGGAAACAGACCCTTTGGTCCAACTCGTTCACGCCGACCAGATACCCAAAATTAATCTAGACCCATTTGCCAGCATTTGGCCTATATCCCTCTAAACCCTTCCAATAATGTACCCATCCAGAAGCCTCCAATTGTTGGAATTGTACCAGCCTCCACCACTTTCCCTGGCAGTTCATTCCACACATGCACCACCCTTTCTATAAAAAAAGTTGCCCCTTAGGTCCCTTTTAAATCTTTCCCCTCTCACCCTAAACCAATGCCAACTAGTCCTCCACCCTGGGGAAAAAAGACCTTGTCTATTTACCCATCCATGTCCCTCACGATTTTATCAACCTCAAAAGGACCACCCATGTTAAAGGGGTGAAGAGATTTTGTAATGGACTTGAGAGTTTGAAAGTGATGCCTGTGCTCTAGCTACCCAACACAAGTATTAAAAAAGGTCAATGGAGAGGGGCAAAGTGAATAGGATGAAATTACACTCCCCAGCCAAAACAAAATCTGCAATTGCCAGTGAACTGTCCATTCAAACTGAATATGTTCTGCAATTCTATCATATAGTTGAAGTAAATGGTTCAAAACTGTTTGGCCTATTCCAAAATGTTGAATATTTTTCCAATACAACTCAGCACTATTTTAAAGGATTTAGATTATGTGGTACATGAAATCTCATGGCGAACTGCATAGGAACTGTAGTCTTATCTGTAAGGAGCAAAGCAATATCTAACTTATGTTCTCATAATTAGGTGTTAATAGAGCAATAAAACACAAGATTGAGTATGCCATACTGAAGTTGCACAATTCAGCAGAATTAAGAAACATTGAAGATTTATTCGGCACTGCAAAATTTTCATTAACATATAAATCCCTGAAGAGCAGCAGTTGGCATTTTCAGTACAATCAAAACTTAATTGAAATAATATTGTACGAGTCCATCATACTATGTATATTCTCTCTCCTTTGTCCATTTTCTTAGATTTCCCCGGATGATTTCCAAAATTAATAAAGGAGCCTCTGCCATAAGTGAATTCTATTGTATGTTTTGCAGTATGACTGCCAGATTTGAAGTGAAGCACAATTTTTATTTTATTTCCAGCATTAGTGCAGATGTCTGGGCAGAAAATCTATGCATGAAAAGTTGACCACCTCTTCTAGTGAAGTTCTGAGCATTGATACTGCAGCTCTGAGAGAAAATTGTCAGTTCAACATGCAGTTGGCTCTCTCAACATATGATTAACTAGACATTCCAGTGTAGCACTGAGGCAGTGGTGCACTGGCAAAAGCACAATCTTTCAAGTGAGTATTCAACCAAAGCCTTGCCTTTTGGCTAAGATGGACGTTAAATATCCAGTTACATTATTTCAAAGAGATGGGGACATTACTAATTTTAAGACATACTCAGTGAAAATGAATGTCTATAGCAAATTATTTAAAAATAATGCATCCATTGATTAATTAGACCTTAAGACATAAAATGGTATGGAAACCTGTATCAGGAATTTCCAAGATTCCACACAATGACATAATGCTGACTTTATCACCTGTTGTGATGTGTGCAAATCCCTCATCCACTGAGTTACAAGGTTTTGTAAGGTATGCAAGCATCTCTGGCTCAAACAAGGCTGGAGTGGATGTTGTTAGGGTGGGAACTCTCAATGTAGGTATTCACGTATCCGTCATCTGGAATCTGGTTAACTGGGCATTAATGGTAAAATACTGGGTACTTCAATTGTGATCCACATCTGTCCTTTGGTTCCAAGTCATAGTCTGAACTCTCGAAGAGGAGGCACCTTGATTTTTGGTTTCTTTTGAAGTTTTGAGAGCACTTCTTCTGTTTTCTGTGAGGGGTGGGCGGAGGAATTCACAAATCACCTGTGGTCCAGGAGCTGACTGAACAAACTGACCTCTGCCTGAGCCTATGAGCATATTGGCAGGATCAATCACATAACTCAGCACCTATTCCAGGATGTTATACAACTGGTTTGTAGCCACTGATTGCTCTTGCTGTAGGATAATGGTAGCCATGATGTGAAGGTCCTGGTTTTGGACTGAGCTGCAGCGGTCCAAAAGCTAGTGCTTCCAGATAAACCTGTTGGACTATAACCTGGTGTGGTGTGATTTTTAACGTTGCAGGATAAGCATGCAAAAGAAAGAGATCAACAAATAAAGGGGCTGTTGGAGAAATTAAAACGGGGATTAAGGAAATGGAAAGCATGGAATGAATTCTTTGTATCTACCTTCATAATAAGACATAAAAAGTTAATTCCAAAGTTAATCGGGAGTGAAAAATACTAATAGACATGAAAGGCTTAAGGATATTGATATGAAGAAAGAATACTGATGAGATGATCAGCAACAAAGTGGGGCAGCATGGTGGCTTAGTGGTTAGCACTGCTGCCTCACAGCGCCAGGGACCCAGGTTCAATTCAAGCCTTGGGTAACTGTATGGAGTTTGCACATTCTCCCCGTGTCTGCGTGGGTTCCTCCGGTTCCAGTTTCTTCCCACAGTCCAAAAGATGTACAGATCAGGTGAATTGGCCATTCCAAATTGCCCATAGTGTGCGGTGCATTAGTTAGAGGGAAAGGTTCTGGGTTGATTACTGTTCAGAGGGTTGGTGTGGACTCGTTGGGCCGAAGGGCCTGCTTCCCCACACTATTGGAATCTAATCTAAAATCTGGTCTATGCCCTGGATTGTCAGAGTTCGCTACAGAAATGGTGGACGCAAGGGCTTTCATGAAGTAGAATTTCCAGGACTCTGGAATACTTCCTGTGGTGTGGAAGGTAACAAATGAAACACGGCTATTCAAGATACAAAGTAGAGGAAAACTATCATTGTAGGGTAAATGCTAGAATTTTTTGCATTCTGTGTACCATGCAAAATAAGATTTGATATAATTTTAGCCTTCCTGTAAGGTTTTGGCATTTCTTTACTTTATATACAAGTACACAATCCTTTATCCAAAAAGTTCTGATATCCATAATATTTTTGTGGGGTGTGGAGCATCATTTTGACGTGTGAACATGTGACCCAACTCCACACCCACTCGAACCATGTCACTCAGATGTGATGTGGCGGTGTGGCCCAGCGCTCATACTAGTCACACAGGCTTCTGCTGTTACTTTTTAAAAAAAAACTTCACTATGAAAATGTAATTTATTCCGAAATACAAAAAATTCCAAATTCCAAGAAACAACTGGCCCCAAAGATTTTGGATGAAAGGATTGTGTACCTGTATTAAGAGGAAGCGATGACCAAGTGGGAATGCATTATCACTGGACTATTAATCCAAAGACCCAGATAATATCCTGGGTACCCAGATTTGAATCCCACCATGGCAGATTGTAGAATTTGAATTCAATAAAAAAAATCTGGAACTAAGAATCTAATGATGACCATGAATCCAATGTCGATTGTCAGAATTCACTAATGTCCTTTAGGAAAGGAAACTGCCATCCTTACCTTATGATGACAGACCCACAGCAATGGGATTGACTGTTAACTGCCCCTGGGCAATTATGGACAAGCAATAAATGCTGGCCTAGCCAGCGATGCCCTCATCCTGTGAGTGAATAATAAAAAAAATGACCATTTCTTTATTGGATGGAGCTGCTGTGGTGTATTTTTTAGGTCCCTCACAGGGAAAGTCAAGAAAGTGATGGAAAAAAGATGCAGAACATGTTCACTAGGATATTAGCTAGGATGGTAAATAACTTTTATGAAGTGAGGTTTGAGAAAAGTTGGAATATGATTAATGGCTTTTTAATGTGGGCACCACTGGCTAAGTTAACATTTACTACCCAGACACTGCTGTGGGTCATAATTCACATGTAGACCAGGTCAGGTATGGAGGATAGACTTCCTTCCCTAATGAATATTAATGAACCAGATGTCTTCCATGATAATGGTTACATGAGACTAGTTTTTAATTGCAGCTGTTTTTTAATCTGCCATGATAGGATTTGAATCCATATCCCCACACCATTAACCTCACGTATCACACAAAAATTTCCCAGCAATAGTTCCACTACACTACCTTCAGCTACAAAGAGGCGTGGGTCAAATGAGATTAACGTGGACACTGATCAGTCAGGATCTAAGTGAACAATGCAATTTCAAGGGACTGAGCAACCACTTTCACGAGAATCTTACCACTTATTGAAAAAAAATTATTTTATATGAACGCAATTTTCAGTTTTTGAAAATAAAGGTTTCAAAGGTTTAAAAAAAAACTGCACAGACTAGAGGGGTCTAAAACTGCAGTTAAGTTTCTTCCATTGCTGGGTTCAATTAATACATTTGCACTGAACTATATATGTGCATTGAAGGCAAATCTTAAAGTATTTGCAAATAACATTAAGTGAATCAAATTATAAAATATTAACTTGAATGCTTTAGTATTTTTGAAAAACAAAAATTGCACTGATTGCATATCTACTGGCTTATGTTGGCATCAAAATTATACTCAAACTTTGAAATATGAGCTGAGACATGGCTTTCTGCATCCAAGTGACTGTTTCACAAAAATGAAAAGTTGACAGTAGGAAATAAAGTCTTTTGTTAGTAGAAAGTGCAAGCACTAATTTTTGAGATGACCAAAATACAGATGTTCTCAATTTTAATTTCAGGAAAGAAGCCAACGTTCTACAACAATGACAACTCCTTTACTCCATGTAGTCAGCTTTGGACTCCCTTCCCCTTCTGCTGACAAACATCAGCAACGTACCAACAACTCCCCCACCCCAACCCCAGAGAAAACATTTTGATATTTGGAGACATCCCCAAATGTTCTCCAGGTAATGCAACAGATTGCTTGATCAATGAGCGAGACACTAATGAGCATCTGAAAAGATGTGAAGATGTTATGCAGAGAAATAGCGAAGTTTTTAATCTAGAAGAATGTAAGCATATGGTGGAGTGAAAAAAATGTTGAGGGACATGTACAAACAATTAGAGAAACCCAGAAACATTTTTACCTCATTTAAAGCATGACATAATAAGCCATGATTTTATTTTACATTAAGTACACATTTAAATATAACAGGATGAGCAAGATGTTAAATCTTCATTCATGCTATTGAATACATATTTCCTGAGTATATATAGACAGTTTAAATCTTTTGCTAAGATCCCAAAACTGCTTTTTCATGCATAGTGGTTGTAAGATTAAAAGGTAAGGAAAATGTAAGTATGTACAATCAGCTATTAGTGATTGAATCACTTTTCTAGACAAATATTTAAACAGACTGGTTGCTAGCTTTAGATAATGTACACCTCTGCAGTATTTGTAAATAGTCACACCATAATAACTGCTTTGAAGACAAACATGCTAAGCTTTACAACAGTAAAGATGGGTATAAGTTATGGAGTACAATTTCTAATATGAAGTATAATTTCTATTAATACAGATTCTAGCTTCGAAGGCAGGAGGGGATAGACATGTACAAATGCTAAGCAGCTGAAATCATAGCTAGGGACGCAAATTGAGAAATACTACTGACCAATATTTAAAGTAACTTAGAGAAATCAAATATTATTAACTGTAATTTGCACTCAATCACTACTTTGAAGAATGTTGCAATTCTCACAACTGTAAACCATACCTTGCCAGATGCATTAATATTAATCGAGTTAAAGACTTGTTCAAATTTCAATCTTGATAGAATTGTGAACATAGAATCCGTTTCCACTGAAGCACACTCAGAGATACCATGCTACCTCAAACACCAAACATAAATAGACGTGATCATGGAAGTATAGACTTAACTGTAAGTATTAGTCAAAAATGGGACAATTTGGCAGGTGTATGTAATGGTAAAGTCCAATCCAAATTTTAGGAATGAATGTTGGTTTCAAATTATTCACAGTTCATTTTATTGGACTCCACACCCAATTTGCCATATTATCCACTTATCATATATTACCAATACTTTCCACAACTTGTTGATCATCTTTTATGTTAGAATTTATAGATGCCTTGGAAATAAGTTGGTAGAAACCAAAGTTATATAAGATTTTTTTTAAAACACAGCTGAAGTAGTTCAGAATCATATAGAAGATTAGGAGCTGCATGCATTGTCCCTTAAAACAATATGGTGTTGCATTTCACTTATTTGAGAGAAATAAATATTTATGCTGAAATTGAACATTTCACAGCTGAATTCTTCTTTCTATCCTGTGCCAACATACACATCGCTTTTCAATTTTAATTGATAAATTATGATGGACATGACTCTTTCAACATTCTTAAAACAGAATATTTTAACTGCAACCTTAATGTTATGAAAAACGTGCGATTGCAGTTGTATCCATCAGTGTGGCTGGTAAACCATGCAAGTATTGATTTATGGATTTCAGAGCCAAGCAAGTAGCAGTATTTCCTTTACACACTAAAATTTGAACTACAGGATTATTTTCATAATACTTTAATAATGCAGTTAGTATGCTACTTCTTTACATAATTTTGTTCCTTGTAACATTAATTATCTCATTTATACAACAGGTGGCATTCCAAGAGAGATTATCAAAGCCAATAATTCAATCATACAATGAGAAACATAGTTAGCACTTGTCACCCAAATGAGAATATCAATATATTAAAAGCTTTTGTGTGGCCAACAATGATTTATAACAATCATGCAAAAGCTTTCTACACTATCTAAAAGTAAAAAATAATTCGGCCAATGCAAATAGACACTTGGCCTCTATCTAGAAGTACTTTACACATTTCTGATCTAAAAATGTCAGAAAAATCTAAAGCAATCACCATGTTTGATAAGAAGCACATTTAATGGCAAAGAAAGCACCGTGTTCATTTTGTGCTTTGACTGTTGCAAAGACGTCACTTTCTTTTTCCATTAGCTAGCTTCTATTAAAAGTAATTTTGAGCTTTCCTCACCCAAAATAGAAAACAAATTATCAAATTGCACTGTATGAACTTAAATCTGAAATAATGCACAAACAATGGAAGGTAACATAGTAAATGTAAACATTGATGTGAATGCATCATGCAAATGCCCCCAACCATCATAAAATTTAAATGGCACATTAAATGTATTACAAAATAAAAAGCTATTTTTCCCCTTGAAGAATATACAATAAACTTTTTTTTTAAAAAAAAAGACAATATGAAAACCAAGAACTTAAATTATTGTTCATGCCACAATGGACTGAGAATAAAAGAACTCTAGCATTAAAATATGGAAGAATCGAAGAATTGTTTCAGATCAAAATGAACTACAACTTTGTCCAGAGTCAGATTCTGCACTGAATGCTTCCTGTTCACAGCTTTTTATTTCACTTGGATAACTGCTCTCATTGAAGCTGTCTACCTGAGTTGATTGACAATCAAAATTGCTGACATCAGAACACGAGCAATTGACAAATACTTCCTCCGTTAATTGTTGTTTCAGTTCCTCAAATTCCTCTACTTGGAAGATATTGGTCTGTCCCAGTACAAAGTCACAGATCCTGTTTAACCAAAAAATATTTGTTACAAATTTAGAGCACTTTAAAATTTTCCCAGTTACCTTGTTTGTAAGAAACATTCATTAAATTCAGAAGCCAACGGTTTAGTTAGTAACAAGAGCAAACAGCTAACTAAGATGACCAGAAACTTTCAATCCCCAGTATACACACTGCAAGGGCGGCATGGTGGCTGAGTGGTTAACACTGCTGCCTCACTTCCTGATGAAGGGCTTATGCCCGAAACGCCGAATTTCCTGTTCCTTGGATGCTGCCTAACCTGCTGCGTTTTTCCAGCAACACATTTTCAGCTCTGCCTCACAGGGGCCCAGGTTCGATTCCAGCCTCGGGCACCTGTCTGTGTGGAGTTTGCACGTTCTCCCACTGTCTGTGTGGGTTTCCTCTGGGTGCTCCGGTTTTCTCCCACGTGCAAAGATGTGGGGGTTAGGTGAATTGGCCATGCAAAATTGCCCAGTGTTCAGGGATGTATAGGTTAGGTGCGTGAGTCAGGAGTAAATGTAGAGGAATGGGTTTGGCTGGGATACTCTGAGGGTCGGTGTAGACTTGTTGGGCCGAAGAGCCATTTTCCACACAGTAGGGATTCTATTTCTAATTATTGTATTACATAATTTCAGAACACTACATTTGAGCTCAACAACCCTGGGAGGAGGAAGGACGAAAGAGGAATTTAAAAAAAGCACCAAAATCGATTTTACTATTTAACAATAGTCACGAAATGTGTTGATCTGGTGAGAACACGAGCCATTGCATAACGCTGCTGAATGACTCACTCGTGTTCACTGCAATGATTCACATCTGAAGCTTAGTCAAGTTCAAGAAAGAGCTTACAGAAGCAACAAATACAACATGAGAATGTACCTAAAATTAATTATTTTTGAAGTAAACTAAAAAGTATGTGGTATACTGCTCAAAATGTAATCAAAAACACAAAAAGAAATTACCAGAATTCATTTTATGTTTAGCACTAAAACCCTCCACAATTCACATTCTGGGGTCATAGGAAGTCACGCAGGGGAAGGAGGTTTGGGAAGCACTGACCAGTAACTTTGCAGGCAGCAAGGAAGTGTTACGGCTGGAGAAAGGAAACAACTTGCCCCGTGTATGGAAGAGAAGCAACTTGAATACAGAATGAAATAGGGAGAGGAGAAACAGTAACTATTGCCAGTGATATCTGAGATGTCAGAACTTACAAAAACTTCATGGATTGAAAGAATCAGTCATAGATCTTCCTGGAAAAAAACTGTTTCCTGAAGTGAAAGGGCCGAAGAGAACCAGTTATTAAAGGAATTGAAGGCAACATGCTAATTAATGCCTGGGAAGGAGTCAGAGCAACAAAAACAAGTATTTTCCTGGGACAGAAGAGGTAACACTCTTGATAAGCTGCTGCATTGTGGTAAGCAAGCAATGAAAACCTCTTGCAGAAGCAATATCCCGAAGTAAAGGGGTTTAAAAGTAGCACAGGCTGTTTTAAATAGACAGCTGGAACAGGGAGCTACATCTGGTAAGGTGGCAAGTTACAGACTTCAGGTCTGCAAAAGCGTAATTACTTTTGGAGGAGTAAGAAAATCTAAAGGATCAATAACGTTACACCACAAACTTGAAAGAGAGAAGATTGTTTAAGAAAGCAACTTTAGAACACTCAGCAGAGCTTCGAAGGCAACCCTGCACAAGGATCAAACCCTGGACACTTGCAGAAACAATTGGTTGGAATCCCAGCTAAATTCCACCTTTAATTGGATTGTAGTCAAGTTCAGCTGCAAGACTTAACTAGTTTACTTGAGGGGTCTTAGTTTGTTTGCCACATGCAATGAAGTTGAAATCCCTCAATACTTAACTATTTGTGAGATTTCTTAATATATAACTGAATTAAAGATAGTTTGCAGGGGATTTACCGACAACACATCCATATTCTGAACATGTCAAAACAATAAAGATTTTTTTCTTTCAAATCATGAGCAGTTACTGATTTTAACAATTGATAACAACATAAAATGTAGTACAATTCAACAAGTCTTCTTTGGTCTTACTTATCATAGATGAGCCCATCAATTCCACTCGTCTTCAGTATTTTCCTGTTTTCAGACTCATTGGTATCATCGCCCCAACAAAAAATGACCAAATCTCTTGACTTGGCTTGCTGGATATAGTCCAGGTTTCTTAGCAAGTCCTCTGTGTGAACATTGATTCCCTTTTAACCAAAAACGAAAAAAAAAGCTTTAACCAGTTGAAAAAAGGTCATGTTATTTGTAAGCATAATACTAAAAAATAGTATTCTTCTGCCAGCGTATAATAATGTGTACAGGACCAATCCCTACCAGAATGTTTTCTGACTGCGCAAAACTCATCGCAATTGGTGTGCTTCGGCAACGGAGATCCATAAGCTCTGGATAGACGTTAGAATAACCTTGGGTCAAGAAAAGAACTGGATACTTGTTTTGCTTCTGTCTGATCCTAGAAGGATAAAATTGATCAGTATTTAACTCAGAGAACCAACATATTTGTACTTCCCTTTCTGCTGATTTTGGTAAGAGGACTAATAGGAAAGAGGAGGCAACATCTGGTGCTTTGAACTTACTTCACTGGGACTTTCAAGTTGTAGGCTCAGACTATGTTGCTATTGTATCATACTGTACTACTGCTGGCAGGAACAGTTTGTCAGGGGCATTGAGGCTATGATATTGATGCAACACCTTAAAAACTTACTGAACTGCCAGAGCTACTAACAAGTTTTAAAATGAGATCAACTTAGTGTATAAAGTTGAGAGTCGCCATGTCTATTTAAGTGCAATCCTTTGCTAATTCTTGATGCTGTGACTGCATCAGCTACAGCTGGAATTATAGCACTATTATCTAAAGTCTGGTTGAAGATTTGTAGCTCGGGTGTCCGTTGTTGTGGTTCTGTTCGCCGAGCTGGAAGTTTTTGCTGCAAACGTTTCGTTCCCTGGCTAGGGAACATCATCAGTGCTATTGGAGCCTCCTGTGAAGCGCTGCTTTGATGTTTCTTCCGGTATTTATAGTGGTTTGTTCTTGCCGCTTCCGGGTGTCAGTTTCAGCTGTAGTAGTTTGTATGTGGGGTCCAGGTCGATGTGTCTGTTGATGGATGTTCTTGCCGTTTCCGGGTGTCAGTTTCACACACAACACACACAAACGAAGCTGCATCAGGACACTATTCAAAAGAGCCACAACACACTGCAGTACACCAGAACTGCGAAAAGAGGAAGAGGAACACCTATACAAGGTATTCGCCAAAAACGGATACCCACGCAACTTTATCACCAGATGCCTAAGAGATAGACCACGGAACGAGGACATGCCACAACCAAAAGGACTAGCCACACTACCATACGTCAGGAGCGTCTCAGAACTGACAGCCAGACTACTGCGACCCTTAGGACTCATAACAGCACACAAGCCAACTTCCACACTCAGACAACAACTCACTAGAACAAAGGACCCAATAGCCAGCACGAGCCAAACTAACGTAGTCTACAAAATACCATGCTAGGACTGCACAAAACACTATATAGGACAAACAGGAAGACAGCTAACAATCCGCATCCATGAACATCAGCTAGCCACAAAACGACACGACCAGCTATCCCTAGTAGCCATACACTCAGACAACCAGGAACATGAATTTGACTGGGAAAACACTACCATCATAGGACAAGCCAGACAGAGAACAGCCAGGGAATTCTTAGAGGCATGGCATTCATCCACAAACTCCATTAACAGACACATAGACCTGGACCCCATATACAAACCACTACAGCTGAAACTGACACCCGGAAGCGGCAAGAACAAACCACTATAAATACCGGAAGAAACATCAAAGCAGCGCTTCACAGGAGGCTCCAATAGCACTGATGATGTTCCCTAGCCAGGGAACGAAACGTTTGCAGCAAAAACTTCCAGCTCGGCGAACAGAACCACAACAGCACTATTATCTTTTCACTACACCCACTGTTCAAAATCTTAGACCAGCTTTTCATTTCAGTCACCAAATCCTACCACTTTTATTGAGTCTAAAATCAATGGATGCTGATAACCCTTCTTCGCTACTTTATACAAAATAAAGTTGCAGTCCAACAGATTTATTTGGTAGCTAACTGACAAAGGAGCAGTGCTCCAAAAGCTAGTGCTTCCAAATAAACCTGTTGACCTATAATCTGGTGTTGTATGATTTTTAACTTTGTCCACCCCAGTCCAACACTGGCACTTGCACATTATTGTATAAAATAGTTGAGAGGCAGTGTAGGTGGACTGTGGCATCACAAGGTCACCATCAGATCTAAATCTAACATCATACAACAAATTGTATTGAGCAGTTATGGATCCGACCTTCCCCACCACTCCTGTTTTCTATCTGCTCCAGACGTACAGATGTCTTGATAAATTGGACAAAATCAGGAATCAGTGTCCACTGGTTAAAAGATTAAATGCTTATGCAAGGTAAATGGCTAGTGATTTTATAGAACCATAGGGAAGGAATGTAAACATTATTAGCAACGGTAATGGGAGGAAAAAAAATACATTTTCTTAAATATTTTCAGATATGGCAATCAGAATATACAACATAGAAATAAAAATACTAATCCCAAATATCAAAGAACAAACTTACATTGAACAGACATCAGCAACAAATGAGGAGAACACTATTCTTCGCTTAGATGCATTTTCCAAGATGCATTTTAGGATTACATCAATAGCTTGATTCATGTCCAAATAAGTTGGCAAATTGCCCTCCCAGGTACCATCCTGTTAACAGGAGAAAACAATTTTTCTTGTTGTTTCTATTGACAGCCAATGCAGATAAAAATAAAGTTTGACAAACAAGCATCACCGAAAGTGAAACCTTCAATACAATGGTCTACCATATACATTGGAGTATCTTGTATCCATTGCCATGCCAATAATCTATTGAAAACTAAACAAAGCTGTACATGTATTTGACAATTTCCTCCTCCCATAACAGAAGAGTGCAGACTAGCAATTCAAAACTGCATTGTTCAGGCTAATTGTGCAGAACTGTGTTAAAATACCACGCTACAGCCTTGTGCCTGTTGGGTTACTATTTTGAATTAACATCCCTGAGGGATCAACAATCTTGAGGCTATAATTTTAAATCTAGATATAAAAGCAGTTAGTAAACAATGCATGAAAGAATGGTCAGGATACTTGCTCTTCAAATAATGGCCTAGTGGTATAATTGCTAGTCTATTAATCCAGAGATCCAAGTAATATTCTGGGGACCTGGGTCAAATCTCACCATGCCAGATGATGGAGTTTGATGTTAATTTAAAAATTAAGAGCATAATGATGATCATGAAACTGCTGTCGATTGTCTGGAAAACCCATTTGGTTCAAAGTTGTACTTCAGGGAAGGAAACCCGTCATCTTTACCTAATCTGGCCTTGGTGTGATTCCTGACCCACAGCAATGTGGTTGACTCTTAACTGCCTTCTGGGCAGCAATGCCTGTATCCCATGAATAAGTAAAAAAAACCCATGAAAATACCACCTCAAACAATACTGCATTCTCCTCACACCTCAATGGATTGTTATCCTATATTATCTATTTAAGATTTGAGCTTGCAATCAGCTGAGTCAGAGGCAACAGTGCTACTGACCATCCTAAATTATACCAACACTTGCTAATTCACTACACCTTGTTATAGATTGAGGGCCTCTCCTTTCCAGTCTATTGAAAGTCAATTAGTTTTAAAAAAATCAAAACCAAGAATGGGCATATGTGTTAGTCTTTGAAAGTGAAAGGCTTTCTTAGAACTCAATATCAACAGATTATGACAACACTCTAATAATGACAATCAGATCGCTGCACCAGTACATTACAAAGATTGTGATGCTGTGCGACTTACCTTTTGTTGATAAGGCCATTTAATTTCAATGTTGAATCCAATATGCTCAGGCACACATCCCAAAACCTAAAAAAGAATAATATTTATTTCATGCTGAAATTCATCAGTATTATTTGACCCACAAAAAAATAAATTTCACAAATATTTCCCTGTAACAACCTATTAAAATAGGATGAAACTTTAAAATGCAAAATATGGCTGCTGCCAAAAGATGGATTTAAACATAATTCTTAGGGAAATAAATCAAAATGAAATATCAATGGATGAATTAAGATCCCGCCAACAAACAGCTATTTTTATTCCACTGACATATCACCTCCCAACTCTTATGTAAAACTCTTCAACGGGAGTGGAGAGGGTTTAGTGTTATCACAGGATTAAAGTATGAAAAAGGTGCAAAGTTACCGACTAGATATTCTACATAATCAATATTTTGTACCACAAACTGCGTACCTGTTGCAAGGAAGGAAATGGTTGATTTTCTGAAGCATCATTTTCATCATCCACTGAATTTTCTGAGGAAATTAAAAATTCAAAGAACTTAGGCAATTTAAAAAAAACAAATGAGATCATATAGCTCCATATAAACTAACAGATAAGCACAATGGTTAAAGAAAGCTAAACATATAAATCTTAAACTAACAAATTCTACAAGGCTTTATTTTCCCAGTTAAAGGTCTGTTTATCTTTAACCCTTGTTAGCATCACAGAAACCAGCAACAGCTGTGGTAGGATGGCTGATATTTGATTAAGTACACATTTATTTCAGAGTATAATTCAGAGTTTGCAATAAGTAAGTGAGATTTGTATTCCTCCTCTCTAATATATAAACAAAAATAGATGGAGATAGAAAAACCAAAATAATGCTTCTAAATTCAAAGCAAAACCAGTCTTGTCAGGCATGTAAAGAAAACTTCAAATTACTCAGAAAAGAATTAAGCAAACATTTAAAAACTGCTTTAAAAAGTAGATTTTTTTGAAGATTATTGCAAGATAGCTCTTAAAAGATATCAAAATACATTACTGTAATTATTATAAAATCACAATGATATGTGGAACTTTGGAAACTTTCCCAAGTCAATATATACCTTTGCCACCATTCACCTTCAAAGCAGCCACATGAGCCAACTGAAAGATAAAAATGGCAAGGGAGTGTGTCACTTATTTGTTATGTACAAAAGTATGAATGTAGCAGTTCACTGCTGTGTCCAACCTTCTAAACATTGTCACAACATCCAACTTTATTTGTACACATATAAACACAGGCTTGCTCACATGTCTAAAATATCTGCATATTATGTTTGCGATTTTAGAGAAGATTTGTAGCTCAGGTTATAAGTTTATTCGCTGAGCTGATAGATTTGTTCTCAGACATTTTCTCACCATGCTAAGTAACATCAGTGAGCCTCCGATGAAGCGCTGACGTTCTGTCCTACTTGCTATATATCTGCCTTGGTCTTTTGTGGTGTGTGATATCACTACTGGTTCTTTTTCTGAAAGGTTTGAAAATGGGGTCCAAATCGATATGTTTGTTAATGGAGTTCCATTTTGAATGCCAGGCCCCTAGGAATTCCCGTGTGTGTCTTTGTTTAACCTGTCCCAGGATCGATGTATTGTCCCAGTCGAACTGGTGTCCCTTTTCATCTGTGTATATGGATACTAGTGATAGGTGGTTCTGTCTTTTGGTTGCTAGTTGGTGCTCGTGTATCCTGGTGGATAGTTTCCTACCCACCTGTCCAACGTAATGTTTGTTACAATCCTTGCAGGATATTTGTATATGATGTTTGTTTTGCTGGTTGCTGGTACAACCAGAAGCTGTTTCAGCTCTGATAGTAGTGGTGGTAGGTTTGTGGGCTACCATGATACCTAGGGGCCAGAGTAGTCTGGTCGTCATCTCAAGAGACGTCTTTAATATATTGCACAGTGGCCAGAGTCTATGGGCGTGTTGTCTCTTGTTTAGGCCTGTTGTGTAGCAATCACTGGATTGCGTTCATCAGGTACACCTTGTTCCTGAATATGTCATATAGATGTTTTTCCTTAGCTTCGTGTAGTTCCTGGGAGCTGCAGTGCTTTATGGCTCATTTAAATAATATCCTGATACAGCTCCATTTGTGGGTGTTGGGATGACTGCTCTTGTAGTTGAGTATCTGGTCTGTGTGTGTGGCTTTCCAGTATATGCTGGTCTGCAGCTCTCTATTGGTTTTTCATTCTACTGTGACATCTAGAAAGGAGAGCCTGTTGTTGTTCTCTTCCTCTTTGGTGAACTTTATACCAATAAGGATGTTGTTTATGTGTTTGAGGGTTTCTTCTAATTTGTCGCGTTTCGTGATGAGGAGCCAAAGCTTGGGCTAGATCATGGGAAGGCTGTTCATTCTAACCTCTGCATAACTGCTTCTGCTAAGCGTCCTGATATTGGTGATCCCATAGGTGTCCCATTGATTTGTTTGTAGATCTTGTCATTGAAGGTGAAATGGGTTAAGGGGCACAGGTCTACTAGTTTGAGGATGCTGTCCTGCTGATGGAATTGGTGCTGTCAGGTGTTTGCGCCATTGGTTCTTCTAGCAGTGAGGCCAGGGTTTCTTTGGCGAGGGTGATGTTTATTGATGTGAATAGGGCAGTCATGTCAAAGGAAACCATGACCTCGTCGTCCTCTACCTTGGTGTCTTTGATGATGTGAAGAAATTCCTGGGTGGATTGGCTTAAGTCTTCTGCTAGGTGTTTCAGTTTGTGTTGCAGTTCCTTTGCTAGTCTGTATGCCGGTGTACCGAGAAGTGAGATTACGGGTCTGAGGGGCCCCTTCTTTATGTATCTTTAGTAATTCGTAGAAATGGGGTGTGTTGGATCCTTCAAGTTTCATTCTTTGGAGGTCTGTCTTGTTAATTTAATCTGTCTTGTGAAGTTTCCATAGAGGATACTGTAATACGGTTTGCGATCTGTTAGTAGTGTGCTTGCTTTTTCAATGTATTGTTCTGGTCAGGATGACAGTCATGTGCCCTTTGTCTGCCAGTACGATTACGATATCTCTATTTTTTTTCCCCCTGAGTCATGCGAGGGCTTCCTTTCCAATGTGTTGAGGGTGCTTCTTTCTTTCTGTTTAGTATTGGTGCTACAGTCTATCTGAAGGCTTGCTGGATTTCTTCTCTAAGTCCATTATCTTTCAGGATTGATTCCAGTGCTGCTAGGAATCCTTTTTGTCCATGTCCCTGTGGTTGAAGTTTATCACTCGTACTAGGACAGCTTTTTCCGTGTCTGAGTGTGGTTGGTCTGACAGGGTCTTTATCCAAGTGTCTGAATTGTCCGTGTTATTGCTGTCATGAACTTAGCCAGTTTTTCTTGTAGGGCTAGTCTTTTCTTTGTCTCAGGCCACTGTTGTTTAGGGTTGATGGCTTATTCTAGCGTACTCATCCATTCATGGTCAATCGTGTTAATGTAGAGTTTTTTTGGTGTGAAACTTCTCATTCATATTTGTGGAGTTGGTTGTGGGCATCATTTATCATTTCTCGTAGCATCCTGCGGCCGTTCTGTTGTGCTGTTCTTCTGGCTTGTGGGGTGTTGAAATGTGTCAAACACAAACCACCTCTCAACACCCCATAAGCCAGAAGAACAGCAGAACATCCTGCAGCCAAAGACAAGGTGGGAGTAAGGGTTAAGGGGTAAAATAGGTGGAGATAGTGCACGAGGAGAGAGAAAAAGAAACAATATCTTGCTCATCAGTGAACTGTTGTGAAGACTGAATAGTTCAACAGTTTTGTTGTTCCTTTCTTATTCAAAGGCTTTTTACTTTACTCCAACATCTCTATGGCAAATCATTCTCTAAACAGGTGAGACTTCTAACCGGTGTTCCCTCTAAATGTCTTTTTCATGCATGCAGTGCTCTCAGGTTTGAACTGACAGTGACTTCTGAAACTGGAAATCAATGCTGCATTCCACATTGGCATGCCGATCTTCACATGTAGTACGTCAGAGGGGCTGAGTGAGCGCTGAGCCAAAAGGGAATGTTGCTTCTAACCCTCTAGTAAAACTACCTTTTAATCCATACTTTTCTCCTGGTTGTTATCACTTGGCCAAGACTACTGCATTGAAACATGCGATGATTCTATCAACGGTTCTGAAGAAGCCATTGGACTCAAAATTTTCAACTGTTTCTTTCCACAGATGTTGCCAGAACTGAGTTTTCCAGCATTTTCTGTCATAAGGTACCGAGCTCTGAATATTATTGCAGAATGAGCACATGCAGATTTACAACATTATTACGGCAATTGTCCCACCAAAAAATATTTTATTTACTGTAAATTGTTTTGGAACATTCTGGGATCACCGGAGTTGCTTTCACATGAATGATTTTAACAACTGCAATCATGTTTATTATTTGTGCTATACTGTTACATTATATTCAGCCAGATCAATCTAGCATACCTTGCTTTCTCTGTTTGTCATTAAATACATAGCTGGAATGTATAGTACTGTTAGATATTCTTAACTATATCATTTCAGACCTTTAGTAGCTGCAACTGCTCAAATGTAAGTTCCTTTACTGGAATTTCAAATAGTTCCGAAGATTCTTTGTCCATCTTCTGGAAACAAACAGAAATCGAAACATGAGTAATACTACTTCAAAAAAGTCAGAACTATTGATACAGAAGATTGAGAACTGTTTTAAAAAAATCAAATCACAACAATTAGAGACATGAACATCACACTACCACTTAGAATAAAACAGATT
Organism: Hemiscyllium ocellatum; assembly: GCF_020745735.1. NCBI lineage: Eukaryota > Metazoa > Chordata > Chondrichthyes > Orectolobiformes > Hemiscylliidae > Hemiscyllium > Hemiscyllium ocellatum. The sequence goes on from NC_083410.1 coordinate 102,133,784, forward strand.
CTACTTACAGGAACACTGTTTTAGAGCATTATTATGAATGAACTGAAGTGGATAATGATTTTTCAATAGGGTAACATTTCTACATAATTTTCAAGCTATCAAATGCAGTTGGAATACTTGCGTCGAGGTTTTCACCAGCACAGACAAGAGGGAAGAATTTAATAACAGTCTAAATATAAATATTAACTTTGCGCAAAGAAATGGCCTCCTTTACAGAATGCTTGAAGAGACGCTTACGATTCAGTGCTCTAACATGAAAAAGATTTGTAAATGATTTTATCAACTGCTGTCATGTTTATTATTTGCGCTGCAATGTTTCATTTTATTCATTCAGGTCAGCCTAGCACATCTTTCTTTCTATTGCTATACTCTCATAATATTATATAGGGAGTCCATTCACACTTTGCCTCAGGTTTCAAAAGGAAAGTTGTTACAAACATTGTTTTTTTTTCATCCAATTGCAATAGCAAATACACTGGAATTCAGGCCAAAGCTCCCTTCAATCATCAGAGCCTTAACGGCACTTAGTAACATTCCATATTCATACGAGATCGAATTTTCAAGATGATCAAGTTATAGACAATTTTACTGGATAGACTGTCATTGGGGGAAACATTACAATACCAGGTTATGGTCTAACACATTTATTTGAAAGTACAAGCTTTTGAAGCACTAGGCTAGTTACCTAACAAAGGAGCAGTGCTCCGAAAGCTTGCACTTTCAAATAAACTGCTGGACTACAACCTTGTGTTGTGAGATCTTTAATTTTGTCCACCCAAGTCCAACACCAGCACCTCCACATCACTGGGGAATATAGCAAGATTATTTTTAATTCCTGTAAGCTTTGTAGTTATCACCAAGGATACTTTATCTCTTGTCATTCTGGGTTAGATTTAAACCTGTATTCTGCACAGTAAACACACTTCAACACATTGAACCACGTTAGTGCTAGATCATGCATCACTTTACTGATTTCCAAACTCAGCAATTAAGGCAGCATCTGTACATAAAAGACAATGGGGTCAACATTTTAGGTCAATTACCTTTCATCGGAAACAAACGGATTGTCACTTAAAACAATAAAAAAACAGAATAAGTGGATTTAATCAGCTTCAGGTGGAGCATCCATCTGTTCTTGTTTGGCAGAATCAACAATAAATTAACCAAAGGATTGTAAGCAGACCTCCTGAAATAAAAGTGAGAACTACAAGCCCCTAGGACCTATAATAAACACAAAACTGGAACTGATTCACCTACTAAGAAGGAGACACAAAGTGGCTGTTACCTCAACAGTCAAGGCAACAAGTTACCCTGAATAAAAGAATGTTACGTGTGTTATGCTTCACTGAAACTCAGGCCCAACAAACAAAAATAGAGAATAGAAAACTTATTGCCATTTCACAGCTTCAAACCTAGAATGTTTCTTCAGCAAAAACATATTTGTAACATTTCCTATTAAAAAGTGAGCTCACAACTTCAACCTGCATAAGTATATTTCACACAAAGTTAAAAAAAAGTCACCCAGCAAGGTTGTATCTTTCATACCGCACTGAATGAAACTGACAGGATTTGGTAATGTTCACAATATACAATGCAGACATATAGTTTCCAATATTATCAGCCGGTTTCTTTTTCTTCAAAATAGACAATTCAAGAGAAGAAACTTCACATACCTTTTTCATTAATATACAACAGGTGAGATCATGGTACACAATAGGAACATGGTCTTTTGAAAGGTGGACATCAAACTCTACAAAGGCAGCACCCTGAAAGAAATCAAATGCATAATTTATACTCTAGAAACTGTACTGGTGGAATTAAAGTTCTGCGATCAACTTATCAATTTCACAATAGCTTGCAAAAGTTTTTAATAGATTTGATTTCTATTTAATTTGTTAAAGTTTAGCGATTGAATGCCTCATCAATCTATATCCTACACGGTTCTTTGGTGACAAATTGCATGCACAGTCACAACTTCAGATACTCAGAGCAAGATAAACATCCAAATTTAAACCCTTCAAATGTAGAAGCTACCTTATTTTACTCATATTCAAGTGTATTTTTCTCCCTTCATTCTCTTACAACATCTTGATGCCTGGACTTCTCTTCCCATCAGTGAAATACCTAACTTCTGTTCAACACCTCACTAATGACTCAACCAAAAATCAAGAAATTACAGAGAGAAAGTACTATTTAAACACAAGTCTTATCTTGTCTCATATAAATGCTTCAATGTTTCCCAATCAGTTACTTAAGTAAACATGGTAGCATTTTGCACAAAACAATGGACCAGTGCATTGCTGATAATTGACACAGGAATGACGGACACTTCAATGTACATTGAATGAGTTAGGAGCAGGAGGAAACTATTTGGCTCATCGAGCCCACGTTGTCATTTAATAAGACGATGGCTGATCTAATTGTAATCTCAGCTCCACCTCCTGCCTACCATGAAACCCTTCGCTCTCTTGCTGACCAAGAATCCACTCTGCCATAAAAACAAAGTCTTTAGACCTGCTTTTGAGAAAGGAAGAAATAAGGGCATTCCTTATTTTTAAAAAGGTGACTATTAGCTCTTGATTCTCCCGCACAAAAATAAATCCTCATACCCAGAATGCCAAGACCCTCGGTTTAAAGTTTGTAGAGTTTAAATCAAATCACTAGTTATTTTTCTAAACTTGAGCAGTTACAAGTCTAATCTGTCCAACCTATCTGCCATTTCAGGTGTTATCAAATAAACCTTCTCTAAACTGCAAATAATTTTTTAAAATTGCAACAAACAGTAACATTTTATTGCCGTTTCTCCTTACTTGGTCTACCCACATACTAGCCTTGTATGATACATGGAACTAGGACATCTGGACCCCTCTGCGTCCCAGAGCCGTGCCAACAAGATTTTTGTAAACATTCTGTTAATGTTTACTTGAGTGACTGGAACAGTTAGCCAAAGCTTGGTTTAATATTTCAGCTGAACAACATTGTCAACAATATAGTATTTCCTCAGAACTCAACTGCAGTGTTTCCCGAGATAATGTGTTCAAATCTCAGAGGAGAAGTAAAGCTACAACCTAAGTTTCATAAATGAAATGATCTGAACCAAATTGACACAATCGGAAACACAAGCAAAGTCATAATGCACAGAGTGTCAGTACAATGCAATTTAATTCAATCACCAAAATTAAAGTGTGACAATTCTAACTTGGAATGTAACTCAAATAAAGCAACAAAGATACAGAAACCAATTCATATTTCAACAGGCTCCATCAAGTGATCACTACTTCCTATGGATAAGTGCCCCCAACAGTGTCGTTGGACAAAATTCATAATCATCCTCAAAATACTGACATCATTTAATCAATTCTTTTGTTCATTTCCTTTAATTCATCCAGGTCCATTTTTATGCGAAAAGTTTGCGAAAAAGAAGACCACTTTTATGGTCTAGAGATTGTGTTTTTCATAAAATTTGATGCCATGCCTACACTAGTCTCCTAGAGAAGTGTCAAGGCATTATTAAAATTTTTTAAGCAGGTGTCAATGTTGTTAAAGATCATCACATTGAAACTCTTGAAAACTAGTTTCAGTGATATGGCTGCGTTATTTGATATTCCTACAACTATCCTTCTCCACATGATTTAGGAATATTGTAGTCATGGGATCCAAAAATAATAAATATAGCACTGCCAAAATTTTTATTAATCTGATGTTTCAACTCAAATAATTGGCAGTTCGCAATTATTGCCTTGAAAACATCTGATTAGAAGACACCATATCAATAGCAGACCTTTGGCAGCCTAAGTAGACATTTCTTTTATCCTTCCCTCCTTCATTGGATGAGGGAGTCACTGGCTAGGCAGCACTTAATGCCCAGAGAGCAGTTAAGTGCTGCGGGTCTGGAGTTACCTTTAGGCCAGACCAAGTAAGGATGGCAGTTTTCCTTAAAAGGGCATTAGTGAACCACATGGGCTTTTCCAGCAATCAACAATGGATTCAGCATCATCATTAGATCCTTAATTCCAGATATTTATTGAATTCAAATTCCACCATTCTGCCGTGGTGTGATTCAAACCCAGGTCCCCAGAACATTAGCTGCGTCTCTGAATCTGCTACTAGCATGGGAAATACTCGTGGTAGCAGGGACAACCCACCTCAAGATTAAAACATTACTTATCTTGTGATAAAGAGGCATCAGGGCCAGACAGATACCAGTATAGCTGGCCACAATAGGTCACTCTGTCATTATAGACAAAGCATGCCCCAGCTTGGCGATCATCCCCACAACCAGCACACAAGCTATAAATCTTTATGTAAACTTTGAATGTCTTGAAATAGCTTTAATAAAGCATCTGATCCATTATCCCTTTCTCATTCTAATACCAGTAAAGTCCATGTTATCTTCCAAGCGTCTTAATTCCCCTTAATTTCAGACAACCATAAAAAAACTGGAACAGAAATAGGCCCCTCGAGCCTCTGCATTCAATAGGATCACGCTGATCAGACATTCAGGATGCCCACTTTCTTGCCTTTTTCCCACCATCTTTGATTCCCTACTGATCAAGAATTGATCTCAGTCTTCAATTTAAACAAGGACTCTGCCCCCACAACACTCAGAGGCAAGGAGTTCCAAAGACAGCCAACTTTCAGAAGAAATTTCCCATCTCGGTCTTAAATTAGCACCCCTTTATTCTGAGACTTTGCTCAATTTCATTCATCATTTCAGGATCTAAAATATGTTTTTTATGACATCCATTTGTTTGAAAAAAAACGTACTACCCATATTGTACCTATAATGTGAAACTAGTTACAGTCTAGCAAGTCATTAACATCATGAGGGTGATTTGTTCTAATTGTTACAACAAATGACTTCTAATAATTTTTTACGAAACTATTTATCATGACCTTGAGTGTCTCATATCTGAATAGCAGAGCTGTTGTATTACATACGTGACTGGCTGCATTTTTGAAGGAAGCTATTGTGTTTTCCCGGACTTTCGCAAGGCTAAAACAGAATGAGAAAAATCAGCACAGTGAAACCTCAATGATGTCTATACACAGCTAATAATTTCAGTGATAATAGGCAAAATAAATTAATATCCTAACAGGCAATACACATGCATTTAAAATAGAAACAAATGAATATTCAGAAAACATTATATTGCTGCCTATTGTTGTGCCACCAAAAATACAGAACAAAACATTCAAAACCTTGCATGATTGTTCCAATAAAGTTAAAGGGTCAGGGAGTACGGTAATAAAGTGAAAACCCCCAAGTTTGGGGATATTGAGACCATTTTGATTTTAATTGGCAGAATTTATTTTTCCTTCCATTTCCCATCCAGCGGACTGAATCTAAAGTAAAGAGTGTGGTGCTTGGAAAGCACAGCAGGTTAGGCAGCATCAGAGGAGCAAGAAAATCAACGTTTCGGGCAAAAGCCCTTCATCTTGCTCTTCGGATGCTGCCTGATCTGCTGTGCTTTTCCAGCACCATATTCTTGACTCTAATTCCCAGCATCAGCAGTCCTCACTTTCACCGAATCGAAAGTCAACCCAGCTGATAGGCTGGAAAAATAATGGCATAAGGCTGCAACCAAGGATGGACCCTTGGGTACTGACTGAGGTAATTAGGAGGAAGCAAGGGATTAAACTTGAGGGACTAGGTGAGGAGCTGCCTTGCAAGGAAACTAGGTCAGATAATCAGGAAGGAATGAGAAAGGGCAATCTGTTGCTAAAGGGAATGATAAGTTCAACAAGAGATTGAGAATGGAGTAATTGGAGCTAAAACATCACTGGAAGTTGAAAGTTAGAGAGCACGTGACTGTGGAGAAAGGGACCTTTTCGGTTGGGGGGGTAGGGGAACAACGAAAGGCTGCAGATTATAGGGGAGGAGAGAGGGCATAATTTGAGTGAAGAATTTAGAAAGTGCAAAGAGAGAGGGAACGGCTGGAGGGAATAAAACGAGAACAGGTATGGATGGACATACAAACAAAATGCCTTAGCAGGCGGGAGGTGATGGTGCAGAATTGGGTTGGGGAGGTAGGGTGAGAGATATGCGATTGTAGCAGAACGGTGAGAGAGGCCATGATTGGGCAAAGTGGAAACTAAAGGTTTCCTTCAGGTACTCCAGCTCCTTATAGAGATTTATAAAGTCATGAAGAGCTGATATAGGGTGAACAGCCATGGTCTTTTCTCCAGGATAGGGGAGCCCAAAATTAAAAGGCATTGGTTTAGGGTGAGAGGGGAAAGATTTGAAACTGACTTTTCCATGCAGAGGGTGGTGCATGTATGGAATGAGCTGCCAGAGATAGTGGAGGAGCTGGATACAATAATAACATTTAAAAGGCATCTCAGATCAAGTACATAAATGGGAAGGGTTTAGGAGGATATGGGCCAAATGCTGGCAAATGGGACTAAATTAGTTTAGGATATCTGGTTGGCATGGATGAGTTGGACCAAAGGGTCTGTTCCTGTGCTGTATAACTCTAAGCAGCAAAACTTGACCATGCATTTAACTTGTTTTGCCAGAGCTCTCAATTAAGACAATTTACAAACAAATATGTAGGACTTCTGTGAACGTTCTCTGCACTGCTTTTATATAAAGTGAGGCTACAGGACAGGGAACATATGCACAGATCTAGACATAATTCAATCTTCATTTTGGAGTTAAGCTTGTCTTTGTTTCCATATTTTCTTTCTAAATCCACATTAACAATATGGTTTATAAAATAATGAGGGGCATGGATAGGATAAATAGACAAAGACTTTCCCCTTGGGTGGGGGAGTTCAGAACTAGAGGGCATAGGTTTAGGGTGAGAGGGGTAAGGTATAAGAGAGACCTAAGGGGCAACATTTTCATGCAGAGGGTGGTACGTGTATGGAATGAGCTGCCAGAGGAAGGGGTGGAGGCTGGTACAATTGCACATTTAAAAAGCAACTGGATGGGTATATGAATAGAAAGGGTTTGGAGGGAAATGGGCCGGGTGCTGGTAGGTGGGACTAGATTGGGTTGGGATATCTGGTTGGCCTGAAGGAGTTGGACCGAAGGGTCTGTTTCCATGTTGTACATCTCTATGACTCTATAACAATTTTTAAAAACCCAGTAAATATATTACAATGTAATGTACACACCTACAGCAGTGGTGATGGGAAAGCAAAAGGGCTAAAGGTGATCAGCATGGATAATGGGAGGGGTAGGAAGGGGCACCTCCTAATCATCATCATTACAAAAAAGGACCCCTGTTCAAATTCTCTCTTCCAGTAACAGTGTGAACAAATTGCTGCTCCCATATCCCTACATCCACAGCTAGAAATGCCTTTCATGCAGTACTTGGCCAAGCAGCTCAATTGACTAGATGGCTGTATTATAATACAGAATGAAGCTAACAGAGTGGGTTCAATTTCTACACCAGCTGAGGTGACCTCATGGAAATGTGTGAGGTTATGTACCTTGGTAGGAAGAAAAGAGGCAGAGACTAAAGTGAAGGTGAGAAAACAGGAAACAGCTCTTCTATAGGTTGCTAATTTGGTGCATTTTGGAATTGTTAGCTGCATATCTAATATAAAGAATTTAAACTACTTTAACACTTACTTTGCAGATGATGTATTTCCAGCACCTCTGTGCCCAACGTCTAAAGCCATTTTGGGTTTCCAATACTTGGACAATGAAGGAGACATGTCACAAATATAGCCTTCCAAGGGTTTAATAACAAGGTAGTCAACTATATGTGCAGATAAAGATAGATAGAAGTGGTTAGTAGCTTACATTCCAATTCATGTCATTACATAAGCTATATTTAGGTGCAATCCCAACTGAATTATAATTAAAGACTTCATTTTGTGAGTGAAAGGCAACACCCTCAGAAATTTGATGACATTGCCAGCATCTAGTATGAAAATATTAGACAAAATAACCTTGGATAGTTCCAGTCTTCTTTCAAACACATTCACAGTTTATCTTTTTCTGATAATGTCAGTTGATAAGACAGTTTATGTTATGTCCTTAAACTGTGCTATGGAGCCTTTCACTTCCTGATACCCTAAGAAACTAAATCTTTAGTATACCGAGCAAATAGTCGCCTGTAAAAACAGGAATGAAGGTCCCGCAAGAGATGTAATGGGCTTGTAGCTGAACTTAACAGGAAAAAACATTTGAAGAAAGTAAAAGATAAACAGAAGAATCAAGATTGTTTAGTGTAATAATTGCAATTTATGATTATTGACAGCAAACTGTGTTTTGGGGTGCTGTCAGAGATTATGTCTCATAGACGTTAGAGCCACTGTTTAAGAAGGGAACTACAGACCAATGAACCTGACCTCGGTGGTGGGCAAGTTGTTGGAGGGAATCCTGAGGAACAGGATGTACATGTATTTGGAAAGGCAAGGACTGATTAGGGATAGTCAACATGGCTTTGTGTGTGGGAAATCATGTCTCACAAACTTGATTGAGTTTTTTGAGGAAGTAACAAAGAGAATTGATGAGGGCAGAGCAGATGATGTGATCTATATTGACTTCAGTAAGGCGTTCGACAAAGTTCCCCATGGTAGACTGATTAACATGATTAGATCTCATGGAATACAAGGAGAACTAGCCATTTGGATACAGAATTGGCTCAAAGGTAGAAGACAGAGGGTGGTGGTAGAGGGTTGCTTTCCAGACTGGAGGCCTGTGACTAGTGGAGTGCCACAAGGATTGGTGCTGGGTCCACTACTTTTTGTCATTTACATGCTTGCATCCAAATCATTTATAAGAGGTACAATTAGTAAGTTTGCAGATGACACCAAAACTGGATGTGTAGTGGACAGCGAAGAAGGTTACCTCAGATTACAACAGGATCTGGACCAGATGGGCCAATGGGCTGAGAAGTGGCAGATGGAGTTTAATTCAGAGAAATGCGAGGTGCTACATTTTGGGAAAGCAAATCTTAGCAGGATTTATACACTTAATGGTAAGGTCTGAGGGAGTGTTGTTGAACAAAGAGACCTTGGAGTGCAGGTTCATAGCGCCTTGAAAGTGGAGTCACAGGTGGATAGGATAGTGAAGAAGGCGTTTGGTATGCTTTCCTTTATCGGTATTGAGTACAGGGGTTGGGAGGTCATGTTGTGGCTGTACAGGACATTGGTTAGACCACTGTTGGAATACTGCGTGTAAATCTGGTCTCCTTCCTATCGGAAAGATATTGTGATACTTGAAAGGGTTCAGAAAAGATTTACAAGGATGTTGCCAGGGTTGGAGGATTTGAGCTTTGGAGAGAGGCTTAACAGGCTGGGGCAGTTTTCCCTGGAGCGTCAGAGGCTGAGGGGTAACCTTATAGAGGTTAGCAAAATTATGAGGGGCATGGATAGGGTAAATATGCAAAGTCTTTTCCCTGGGATCATGGAGTCCAGAACTAAAGGGTATAGGTTTAGGGTGAGAGGGGAAAGATATAAAAGAGACCTACAGGGCAACTTTTTCACCCAGAGAGTGGTACGTGTATGAAATGAGCTGCCAGAGGATGTGGAGGAGGCTGGTACAATTGCAACATGTGCAAGGCATTTGGATGGGTATATGAATAGGAAGGGTTTGGAGGGATATGGGCCGGGTGCTGGCAGGTGGGACTAGATTGGGTTGGGATATCTGGTCGGCATGGATGGGTCGGACCGAAGGGTCTGTTTCCATGCCGTACATCTCTATGACTATGACTCGAAATGTTAAGACTTCTGCACCTTGAATCCTCATTTCTAAGAAGTGCAGCCTCAGTTTATTGTCACAACACAAAATATTAACAATAGTGCAAACAATATTTGCCAGTATTTTTGTCCCATCCCTCCCCCAAAACAAAAGCAAGGTGTCAGTTCTGACATTGAGATAAAGGTCACAAAACTCTGGGGTTGTCAACATACATAGCCAGACCCGCCAAAAGCATGGCAGCAAGATGGATTTCAGATTGGAATTTGAGATGTTAAACAACTGACTATGGTACTGATCAGTGACCAAGATGCACGAACCACATTTAATGAACCATCAATATATTTGGAACAGAATAAGAAATAAAACTGGCAAGACAAACCTAAGACAAAAAGCACACTATATGAGCACTGTATTCATAAAGCTTTTAACAACCAAGTTATTGAACTATCAGATAATTACAGTGCAAATGATTTTGAGCAATTTTCTTCCTAAAATAATTTTCCTTATCTAACAACTGACCAGACGTGGTCTGCACACAGTATTTAACTTTGCTATCAATTGTCCAAAACGTGTATTGGAAATCTCCAAATTGAATGTGCTCAATCACAAACTATGACTAGCTTACTAGAGTATGCATGTATGTGTAACATGTGCATCACTGTACAACTATTCACTAAATTCTGCAATTTTAAATACTGATACCTTTCACTTTTCCAATAGTTTGTCTAGAAGTTCTACTCATGATGGGAAGTGTGATAACTCCACTGGATTTTTCCACAATTGTTGAGGACAGAAGGCAGGCTGTTCCAACAAGGCCAGGAAGTGCATCACCTTGTACTACTGGTACACCCAACTCTTCCTGTAAAAGTAAAAAATGAGGTCTGCAGATGCTGGAGATCACAGCTGCAAATGTGTTGCTGGTCAAAGCACAGCAGGTCAGGCAGCATCTCAGGAATAGAGAATTCGACGTTTCGAGCATAAGCCCTTCATCAGGAATGACGTTTCGAGCATAAGCCCTTCATCAGGAATGTGCTCAATCACAAACTATGACTAGCTTACTAGAGTATGCATGTAATTTTAAATTCATCTTCCTGTAAAATACAAGTATGAGTTTGTGCCATATTAAAAACATAAATGACCTAAATTGTTCATGCAGGATAAACTGTTGAAAATGCTTGAGAAAAAAAACAAATCCAGGAAGAATTAAGAATAGCAAAAATGTTGTTCTTGATAATTCATAATCAAGTCTCTAATTTTTTTGAAGTCCTCAAACCATACAACTCTTGCTGAATACTAGTCAATCAAGCCCCTTCTGATTTTCTTGATCATGTTAACTACCCTCTGTATCCATTTTTCCCATAACATTTTGAATTCTTTCAATCTTTTGCACCTAAAAGTACCAAATGCATTTGTGTGGTGGCATTATTCAAGGATGTCACTTTCAGACCTGATCAACTCTGCATTTTTTTGACTTTCATTCCTACATTGCATTTTAAACTTGGCTCGTTTTAATTTTATACATTTTCTTCATCCAGTACATCTGTCCTGGCTCATTGGCAAGTACACCATTTTAAAATTCTCATCTTTGCGCTTAAATTGTCTCACAAACAGGAGACAATCTAGTCCTGATGTAAAAGGACAAACTGGAACAGCATTAAGGATTTTGTCATATTTACAAGTGAAAGCTGAAAATACACAGATTAAATTGGACATAACTAGTGATTGAAACAGAGGTGCAAACAAATCTTAAAAACTTGTAATAGGCAGAGAACCCAGAATGCATGAAGTTTGCTCAATTTGTGGTGTTTTTTATTTACACTGTTACAATGAACCATGGTTTTGGCTTCTGACAGAATGAGGTAGGCTTACCTCAGTGAAGCTGTTGTCAGTAATTAGGGGTTAGAAATTAGGAGGAGTGGAGGGGAGATAACCTTATTTTTCAGGTAAAAACCTTGCCAACAAAAACAATGTTTTCAAATAATACAGCAATTATCTTTCCAATATGAAAGATAGATTATGAATTCTTTCTTTCTACCCAAACTTCAAATCATAAGCAGATCATGGGCAAGTATTGCCACATCACCTTATAAACAAGCTATTTTAATAGAAAATAATTAAGAACAAAAGTCATACCTCAAAGAAGTCAAAAATTAGTTCGAGGTTATCTGGCTCCATTGTTTGAATGCTATACTCTGTCCACTGATTAGGGTCTAAGGCATATCCACACTCTGGCTGTGAATGACGTGATTTGTATCCATTGTCGCTGATTAAGGAGATTTCTAAAGTATTGGGCATTTTCGGCACAGAGGTAGAGGTAGTCAGCAGTTTGTCATCATCTTCCTCCTCCTCTTCAAAACCCTCCAATGTCAGCTTTACCCTTTAAATAGCATGGGCATTAAAGAATTCAAATTTAAAAACTGCAGGATATTCATCTTATATTCACTTCGTATCAAACAATCTATCATTTTGGTCTTAAAAGTTGGGAAAAAAAAAGTTATCTTTTAAAACAAGACTAACTAGCCTCCACATATTGGTTTGCACGGCCAATCTATCAACTGGCTAATCCAAGAAGTTCTAAGATTATTGTAGACTTAATGACATTCACTAACATCATTTATCTTAGACAAGATTTGAGCTCATGGCATATGGGCTTTAGTCTGTAACATGAACATGTTTAACAGAATCATAGAGATGCACAGCATGGAAACAGACCCTTCAGTCCAACTTGTCCTTGCTGACCAGATATCCCAGCCTAATCTAGTCCTACTTGCCAGCACTTGGCCCATATCCCTCCAAACTCTTCCTATTACTGTTTCCATCCAAATTCCTTTTAATTGTTGTAATTGTACCAGCCTCCATCACCTCCTGTGGCAGCTCATTCCATACACACACCACCTCTTAGGTCCCTTTTAAATCTTTCCCCTCTGACCCTAAACCTACACCTTCTAGTTATGGACTCTCCAACCCAGGGAATAGACCCTGTCTATTTATCCTATCCATGCCAGTCATGATTCGATAAACCACTGTTACAATCACCCCACAGTCTCCGACGGTCCAGGGAAAACACCACCAGCCTCTTGAGCCTCTCCCTATAGCTTAAATCCTCCAAGCCTGGCAACATCCTTGTAAATTTATTTTGAACCCTTTCAAGTTTGACAGCATCCTTCCGATAAGAGATAGGCCAAACTTGCATGCAATATTCCAAAAGTGGCCTAACCAAAGTCCTGTATAGCCGCAACATGACTTCCTAACTCCTATATTCAATGCTCTGACCAATAAAGGTAAGCATACTAAATACCTTCTTTACTATCCTATCTACTTGAGACCCCACTTTCAAGGAACTACGAACCTGCACTCCAAGGTCTCTTTGCTCAGCAACAGTCCTGCTCTGATTTGTCTTTCCGAAATACAGCACATCGCATTTATCTAAATTAAACTCCCCTGCCACTACTTGGCTCATTAGCCCATCTGATCAAGATCCCATTGTACGCGGAGGTAACCGTCTTTGCTGTCCGCTACACTTACTAACTAATACCACCTACGTTCACATCCAAATCATTTATATAAATGACGAAAAGCATTGGACCCATCACCGATCCTTGTGCCACACCACTGGTCACAGGCCTCTGGTTGCAAGACAACCCTCCGCCACCACCCTCTGTCTTCTATCTTTGAGCGAGTTCTGTATCCAAATGGTGAGTTCTCGCTCTATTCCATGTGATCTAACCTTGTTGACCAGTCTACCATGAGGAAACTTGTCGAATGCCTTACTCAAGTCCAGACAGATCATGTCCTTCGTTCTGCCCTCATCAATCCTCTTTGTTACTTGTTCAAAAAACTCAATCAAGTTAGTGAGACAGGATTTCCCATGCACAAAGCCATGTTGACTACCCCAAATCATTCCTCGTCTATCCAAATACATGCAAATCCTGTCCCTCTAGATTCCCTCCAACAACTTGCCCATCACCGATGTCAGGCTCACCGGTCTATAGTTCCCTAGTTTTCCCTTACCACCATTCTTAAATAGTGGGAGCACATTTGCCAACCTCCAGTCTTCCAGCACCTCACCCTTGACTATTGATGATACTAATATCTCAGCAAGGCCCAGCAATCACTTTCCTCGCTTCCAGCAGAGTTCTAGAATACACCTGATCAGGTCCTGGGGACTTATCTAATTTTATGTGTTTCAAGGCATTCAGCATATCCTCCTGTAGCATTGACATTTTTCAAGATGTCACCATCTATTTCCCCACAATCCGTATCTGCCAAGTCCTTATGTTTAAGTATTTCTGTAGAAATGGGAATACTTTAAAAAAAACAATGAGAACATGTGGCCAGTGTGTAATGATGTATTACTTTCATTGGGAGTGTGTTTACGAGCAAACAAATAGTTGTGCACTAGACCTTCAGTTTAGGAAATCAGATTTTTTTTCCCTTTGATTAGGGGAAATATCCAAAGCTTACAAGATGTTTTTGGGTTTCAGTTTGACAGTTTTTGCAGAAGTCTTCGCTAAAGTCACATGTATTGCTTCATCAATTGGGCCTCAAAGAAGTTGGCTTAGATTGTTTGAACAAAATTACCTCAATTTCAGCATTTCCGTTTATGAATTTCAGATCAGACATCTTTGATCACAACCCTGAAGGAGTAAACTGAAGCTGAAAAATTCAAATTCACCCCCAAGAACCGGAGTAGGGGGAATTGAAACCATAGTTACTTCAGGCCTTTTAGAGGTCAAAACAGAGGGAATTCTTTTTGATGGGAGCACTGCATTTGCGATGAATGGGACTGCATTTCAACTGGTATTTCTAAATCTTTAAACTGGTGTATATAGGTCTGTGTATTTGTGTGTGTCATTCAAAAACCACCGTGTTAAAATCCCAAAAAAATTATCAAGCTAGATTTCAGTTTGGTATTGTATTTGCCCGGTAATTACATCAGGTAGCAGAGTAACAAACAGAATTTGCTAGAGAAACTCGACAGGTCACTGGACCCAAAAACTTTAACTCTGCTTTCGCTCCACTGATGCTGCCAGACCTGCTGATTTATCCAACAAATTCTGTTTTTGATTCAGACTTGCAGCATCTGCAGTTGTGTTTGATTTTAGCTGGCACTGTAATACTGCCCAGTCTATACAATTATTATATAACAGACTGGGGTTGCCATCATCAGGTTTCCTATTGATATAAACTAAACTTGAGAGGAAAAAGAATCCACTATGCAAAAGAGAGTTTATTTAAAACAAAAACCAAACTGAACAGCTTTGATTGCATGGTGTATTAATTCACTGGTCTGATGTATATCTCTCTTGTAGAGTGCATGGAATATGTAATTCTATTAACTAAGCGTTAGCCAGCTATTAGTCAAAAACAGAAACTAAGTTTAAGAACATCCCTCCTTCACAAGTAGTGTAATGTTCGGTGTCTATACTTCAACCTATAGGATATCTCGTCTTTCTTGGGACACAGCCTCTTTTTATTTACTGATAGAACATTTTTTTTTCCCTTATAGAGGATGGGGAAAGTAATGAGAAATCAATTTCACGCTTGATAGTGGTGGTAATGGGGCTTCAACTTTTCTTGTGCGGCAGGAGTCTGGAAGGAGCATCAAAAAGTCAGATTCTCCTTATCAAAATTCTCAGCCGTATCACATCTATATAACTTATACCATGATAAGATTTGTGCTTTCCAATATTCAAATGAAATCGCTGGCATGGTCTTTTTCCTAAAATCAATCTGTTCAGAGTTGTTATTACCCATCTCTGGATTGGTTGTGATTATTTGTGTGAAGTTACCATGAATGACTCTCCTTCTCTCCACTCACTTGAGAGGTGGGAACTCTCAGGTTAAATCACCAGCAGTCAACTCCACTGACAGAGCAGACTATGGTCTGCTAGTACTATGGTGACTTTGCTTTTTTAATCTGAGTATTTTAATTGTCTCTTATGCTCTAAATGCCAGAACTGTACAGACCACAGCAGTCAGTTGTGTGAATTCTGCTTACTTTCCACTCAACTGCAGCTTCCCAAAGAAAAACACTCTGCATTTTTAACAACCAGCAATGGATGAACAGAAGTTTCCTGTAATTATGTAGTTGGCAGACAGGAATCACAGCTTTTAATCCCCAACACAAACTGCTCCCTAGTCATGAACTCAAAACAGTCTTCCTAGCCATTGCCTGAGCCTGAACCAGACCAATCAACCCAGTGCCTGCTGTAAGATTATTGCTACCTCTGTAACATCGCTTCTGTGCCCTCCTCAGTTCACTTGGTGTGGAGGTCTCATGCCATGTTTTTGTTACTCTTGGACTTGACTAATCTAATGTAATCTTGGGCTGCCTCCAACACTGTATTGTGCGAATGCGAAGCAACCACAAACTCAGTTATACATAAATCCGAAGTTCCCATATCATATCTGTTCTTGCTGATCAGAATGAATCCTGTTGCTAGGTTTGAAATAATTTAAGCAATTTTACCCTGGTTTCAAAAATCCTACACTGGCTTTCCTATTTCTTGATCAGCTAGGAAATCCCAAGATTCATGTTTCACTCTAACCTCAATTGTTCCACGATTATTGCTCAGAGTCTAGGTTTTGTAATGACCTCCCTGTATGTCTCAATAGTTTTTCCCTCCTTTGAAGACATTCCTTAACACTAAACACAGAAGTAAAATTGCTCACATTTACCCTATACTCAGGATTGTTACAAACTTCATTGAGAAGAAGTTTTGATAACGGCCCTATTTTCTTCCATATTCACTTCAATGTCACAAAGGAAAGATACTGGATTAGCTCAAATCATGCTCAGATATCTAGGTGACAATTCAAGATCCAAAAATTAAAGTTAATCTTGCAGTAGGTCTGCACACAGGCAATGGCATTTGTTTTTATATCATTGGCACAAGGAAATATAGTTCAAAATAGCTTTAACAGAAGAAACTGTTTCAAAAGAGTAATGGTGAATGGCATCTTAGAGTCAAAAGACTACACAATGCAAAGTGGAGTACCAAGGTTAAGTTTGAGGCTGATTTTCAATAAGGATATCAAACAAACCTGGTTTCATTGACAGTTAGCAAAGCTATGACATTACTAAAAGGACAAGGGGAATCGTTCCCATGACCATTATAATGGTTTTTGCAGTTTTACTACTGTGATGCAAGCTCTCCTGGGGTCAACACAAAGTTAAAACATCCTCACAATTCAGTTATTTTGTACAGCTTACAAAAAAAATTACACTAACATCAGTAAGACATTGGAAAACCAAACAATAAGCATGCAAATCTGGACAGAATATATTGACAAATTAATAATGTGAATCGCATTCTATCTAATCATCTCAACTTGATAATGTACAGTAGTTAGAAATTTCACTTCTTAACAAGGAAGACAAGATTTATGTTCTGAACAGTCTTAAAGGAACAATGATACATTTTAAGTGGTTTACCTAAACCTGGACTTCTTGAACTTCTTCTTAGATATGGAAACTGGAGGTTTCTCAGAATAATGCAACCTCAACCGAATTTCACTTTGGCAAGTTAACCACCCAGACTCTAACTTCTCAACGCCATCTGTAATCACAAATTAAATTACTTAGTTTACAAGCATCAAGAGATATCCTATAAACTGCTCCACAAATTGGCATATATTTTTCAAACTTTGAAAAGCTAACTATCACATTTCACAGACTACATCCCATTTTCCAAACAGCATTACATTTCAGTTATATCAGATTATTACATAGCAATATATACCGGTGATAGCACAGTAAATGATTTAAGTATCAAATGATTGAAATTAGATTTGTGTTGGTATCTTCACAATTAGTTACATTCTAAAATGTTAAAAAGTGTTCTATTCAGCACCACCTTCATTAAAAAAAACGGTAAAATACTTCAATTAATCTAAACGACAAATGTACGAAGGACAAAAATATTCAAGAAAGCAGTTGAAAGCAATAACAGCAGACCAAGTCATCATCCAAATTGTAAGTCTTCTCGTGAAGGATATTATTGGTCTCGTTCACCATATATCCTCTGTGGAATTGTTCACCTGGTGATCTGCACCACTAATCAAAAGAAATACAGTGATCTGGGTCACTGATTAAAAACTCTAGCAGGCTCAGCTTATGAAAGTAACAAGAGAAAAAGCTAGTGAATCAATGACATAGAAGGGTCTGAACATCTTAATTCTGTCCACTTAGTTCAACAGTAATCTCTCAATTTTAAGACCATAAGACACAAGAGTGCAAGTAGGCCATTCAGCCCATTGAATTTCCTTTGCCACTCAATGAGATCATGGCTAATCCGGTAAGCCTCAACTCTGCTGCCTTTTCCCCATGACCTTTATAGTTGCCATACAGATTTTTTAAAAAAAGGTCTCAACTTTAAATATAATCAATGTTTGAGCCTCAACAACCCTCCGCAGTAAAGAATTTCAAGACTCATCCACTATCAGAACATTTAAAATGTTCTGAGATTGTGTCTTCCAGTTTCAAACTCTCCCACAAGGGAAAACAACCTTTCTGCACCTAAATCTGTCACGGCTTCTAAAAACTGTGCATGTTTCAATAAAGTCATCTCTCTTTCTCTATCTCGACAAGTACAATCTCTCTAAACCTGGTAACAGTGTAGCGAACCTTCTCTGGACAGCCATCAATGCCAATATATCTTTCCTTGGACAAGAGGCCCAAAGTACTTTAGCTATCTTCTAACTAGTGCCTTGGGTGGTGTAACCAAAACATCCTTACTTTCATATTCCATTCATTTTGACTTAAAGGCCATCATTCTATTTGCCTTCTCTTGAACTGGTGGACTTAGATAGTAGCCTTTTGTGATTCATGGACAAAGATTTGCAAACCCCTGCGTTCTATAGCTTCCTGCAGTCTACTAAATTAATATTCAGCTCCTCTATTACTCTTGCCAAAGTGCATAACCTTACATTTCCCCACATCATATTCCACTTGCCAAGGTTCTGCTCACTCACTGAAATTATCAATAGTTTCAAGTTATCCACATCACTTGCCTTTTCAGCTATGTCTGGGCATCCACAAACCTGGTTATTGCACACCTAAGTCATAAGTATATAGTAAATAATCGTGGCCCCTGTCCCTACAGCACACCTCTAGTTACAGGCTGCCATTCTGAAAATGCCCCATTACCTAACTCTGCCTTCTATTAATTAGTCAATTCTTGATCCACACTTGAATACCACTTCGAACACCATGAGCTCTTAACTAGTTTAGTAGCTAACGTCTGGTACCTTATTAGACACTAAGAATTCAAATGCATCACAGCCTTTCATCTATCTTTCTTTCTTTTTACTTCTTCCAACAATTCTAGCTGATTTGTCAAGCATGATGTCTCCTTCATGCTGACTGCTTGATCACATAATGCATTTTGAAACACTCTGCTATGACATCTTTTCTAAAAGGCTTTAACGTTTCCCAATGGAAGAAGTTAATCCAAAAAGCCTGTAGTTACATTTCATTCTAGAGTCATAGAGATGTACAGCATGAAAACAGACCCTTCGGTCCACACCAACCAGATATTTGTCCGTTTCGTAAAAAACAGCTGTTACCACTTGCAGATTTCCAATCGTCTGGGGATTGAAATCTAGGAATCCCTGGAAGCTTACTACCAGGACATCCATCATCTCTGTAGCTATGTCTTTTAATGCTACCATTACGTCCAGGGCCTTATTGATCTTTAGCCAGATTACTCCCTTGCATTTTTATCTCCAGTGATAGTTTTCGTACTTATTTCCTTTTCTCCTTTTGCCCTTGAATATTTAGTAATTTTGAGATACTAGTGCTTTCTACTGTGAAGACTGATCCAAAGTATTTATACAACTCCTCTGCCAGTTGTTGGTTCACCAATTATTGTTTTGTCCACCACCTCTCCCACCCCCAAATAACGAAAAAAGCTCATTGTACATCTTGATATCACTTACAAATTTACCCTCAGTTTATTTTCTCCCTCTTGTTTTTTTTTAAAAGTCAGCTTTTGTTGAATGTTTGCAACTTTTGTAATCCTCTAGCTTACTAATTTATTGACATACTGTATTTCTTCCAATTTGACCTTATGTTTAAGTTCTCTGGTTAACCATAGTTGGCTTATTCCCTTCCTGGAATCCTACTTTACAGGAATACATCTTTATTTTCTTAAAATGTCTACCATTATTCCTCAAAAGTCTTTACTGCTAAACTGCTTCCCCAGTCCATTTCAGCCAGTTCTACCCTCATTCCTCTGTAATCAATCAATCATTCTTATTTAAGCTTAGCACCATTTTTTTTTAATTTGGGCATGCCTAGCTAAGGTAGCATTTACCCTTCATCCCCAATTGCCTAGAGGGCAGTTAAGAGTCAACCACATTGCTGTCCAACTGGAGTCACATGGAGATCAGACCAGGTAAAGACAGTACGTCTCCCTCCTTAAAGGCTGGAAAACCGGATGGGTTTTCCTCACAAACAGCAGCAGCTTTGTGGTCATTATTAGACTCTTAATTCCAGACTTTCCTCTCAAATGGAATGCTAAATTCCACCATGTTACAGTCACTGTTTTCAAAGGAATCTTTTATTCTGTCATCAGTATTAAACCTACGTCATTACACATCACCAGATCCACAACATGTTTTAGGAAACTACCCTAATAATGTGGACAGCATGATGGCTCAATGTATAGCACTGTTGTCTCTGAGAGCCAGGGTTTGAGGTTCGATTCTAGCTTTGGGTGACTGTGTGCAGTCCACATATTTGCCCCATGACTGTTTGGGTTTTCTCTGGGTGCTCTGTTTTTCTTCTCCCCGCAGGTTAGGCAGATTGGCAATATTGAATTGCCCATAATGTCCAGGATGTGCAGGCTAGGTGGATTAGCCATGAGAAATGCAGGGTTACAGGAATGGGGTGGGTTTTGGTGGGATGCCCTTCACAGCATCAGTGAGGACTGAATGGGCTGAATAGTCTGCTTCCACACTGTAGGGATTTTATGATACCCCAAGTACATACCATGATTTCGTTATCAACTGACTTTTATTCTACCATACAGCTACTATCAGAGAGTCTATAGACTACTCCTACCAGCGTCGTCTTTCTCTTTTTATTTCTTAACTGCCACCAATATACTCTACACCTAATTCAAGATGATTTCTTACTATCACATTTATTCCATCTTATACCAACAGAGTTATCCTACTACTCTTGTGTTTCAGTTGTCTTTTTAGAAAGTCACATACTGTTGAATATACAGTTCCCATCTTGGACTTACTTGTAATCGTGTTTTCTGTAGGGTTTTAGAGTCATATCCATTAACCTGTACTTGTACAGCTAACTCATTTATTTTGTTCCAAATACTATAGGTAATAAAGTCACAAGCTATTAACTTAGACTTTTATACCACTCCCTGTTTTGACCCTATTCACTGCTGTTTTTCTATGCTTGTTCACGCTGGGTAAATTTATCCAAGTAACTGTGCTGTAATTCTGCCAATCCTCTTGCTTTCGAAGCCTATTTTTCCCTCTTCCAATCCTACATTAATTTGAAGCCATCACGATAGCCATAAATATTTGATTCATCAGGACCTTGGGATGAGCGTGGTTCACGTGAAGCCCATCCCACCAATTACACATTCAAACTTCACTCCTGAGACTTCAGCATATCTATCCAGGCACTTCAGTGGAATATGCAAGGTTTGCTATGTCAATATGAGCACTACCTTTCAGGTAGAAAGAGATCACAGCTACACAGATGGACATAAAAGATTCTTTAGGATGAGAATAAGTGTTCCTCCTAGAATCTTAGCTAATATTGCTGTTTATTGGACCCTGTACGTATTACTACCACATTTCATTACTTCACCTCTGTCACTATGCTTCAAAACATACTTAACTAGCTATAAGGCACTTCTTTCTATGTCTTTATGATAAAGATGATTTATAAATACATTATTTATCTTCAAAATTTGGACTGGAAAAACCTGTTGGAGAAACTTAGAAATTGCCTCTTCAGAACACTCTTTCTAGTTAGTGATTTGCTCAGATGTTTCTTTTTTCACATCATACACCAGCAGAGCCAGACAAAATGTGGAAACGAGAGTCTATATTAGAGTGGTGCCAGAAAAGCACAGGTCAGGCAGCATCCAAGGAGCAGGAAAATCCACGTTTCGGGCAATAGCCCTTTCATCAGGGAGGGCTGAAGGGCTTTTGCCCGAAACGTTGATTTTCCTGCTCCTCAGATGCTGCCTGACCTGCTGTCCTCTTCCAGCACCACTCTAATCTAGGTTCTGATCTCCAGCATCTGCAGTCCTCACTTTTGCCTAAAATGTGGAAATGAACCAGTGCAAATGAGGTGGCTAAAGGATCTAATGCTATTGTTCACATGGATAAAAATGACATTCAAGAGTTGGCCAAAGATTATGAACCACAAAACTACTCCAAAGAAAATTGAACAGTGGGTTACAAGTTGTTTCACTGAAAGATGAGAATTAAAGTTGATTGCAACAAATAAGTCTGTGAACAGAAGTTAACATGCATGAAAGATTTTGATTACCCAGTGACAATTACAAAACAAGCATCAAGTCAGATACTTACAATAAACTCCAATTTTTTAATTACACATGCAGAGAGTGGTACCAGAGATAGCGATGTATTGCATTTCTTCATCAGCAATAGATAATTGAGAAGGATATTGCAGATTTGCATTGTTTGTGCCACATTTTAAAAAGATCCCACTCTCAGATATGCAAATACAGTTAAATGAGAGAGGCAACCAAATACAAAATAACCCAAAGCACAATTCATTTTTACAGAAGAGAGAAACCCACACACCTTAGCTACAATCAGCAATTGACCCATAAGGAGATGGTGATACATACATGAGCAAGAAACACTAATCATTCCGATAAGAACACCTACAAAAAGTAATGCATGTTCTCAATTAAGTATTAGGTTAAGATCAACTAGGAGAAAGTGAGGACTGCAGATGCTGGAGTACCAGAGTTGAAAAGTGTGGTGCTGGAAAAACACAGCAAGCCAGGCAGCATCCAAGGAGCAGGAGAATCGATGTTTCGGGCACAAGCAGTATTGTCAAGACCAAAATTAATCAAAGGTTCGAGAAAGGGGTCACAATAATTGAACAGCGATCTTTACAACTTCAAGATTGAAGACCCAGGTTCAATAATTCTGTGGGAGAAATAAACAACTCAAGAATGTATAGTAGACCATGAGTCTGATTTTGTGCTAATAATGACAGTGAAACTGTCAGCATTTGAAATCATTCCTTCTCTGCAATGGACAGTAACTCCGCAGTGTGTACACATTAGATTAGACTTAGATTAGACTTACAGTGTGGAAACAGGCCCTTCGGCCCAACAAGTCCACACCGACCCGCCGAAGCGAAACCCACCCATACCCCTACATTTACCCCTTACCTAACACTACGGGCAATTTAGCATGGCCAATTCACCTGACCCGCACATCTTTGGACTGTGGGAGGAAACCGGAGCACCCGGAGGAAACCCACGCAGACACGGGGAGAACGTGCAAACTCCACACAGTCAGTCACCTGAGTCGGGAACTGAACCCGGGTCTCAGGTGCTGTGAGGCAGCAGTGCTAACCACTGTGCCACCGTGCCGCCCAAATGTGGAAATTCTGACTTTTTTTCCTCAGAGTGATCTTGTGCATTTATATGTATGTAGAGAAGTTGCATATAGTTTCCCAGAAACTGAAATTAGAGAACAGCACCTTATGTTTATAGTTTTTATGCAAAAATAGTTCAAAATTTTATCTTGCTGAAATAGATACAATGGAATCTAGCGTCCATGTGTACTCTAAATAGCCCCAATGGCCTAAGAAGAGTTATTTTGTCTTTGTTGAGTGTCAAATTCCTCATTACAAGGAATTACACATTTTTCAATATTTTAATGACTACTTTAATTCCATGTGTCTGCCCACTTATTTTACATCCTGTAAGATTTGATAAGTAAAACTGAAAAGTTTCAGCTGAAAGCATGTTGAGCGTAAGGCTTAAATAATGGTTAAAACTATGCTAGCTAATAAATTCAAAGATGCATTAACCATCTTAATCGGAGAGGTGCATGATGGCAATTTTGCTAGACTTCTAAAGGCAGTTGGGGGAGAATCTCTATGAAGTACACTGATTATCTTGCTTCACAAAATCACTGTTTGTCAGGGATAGAAGGGAAAGTGGAATGTCGAAGACAAACAAAACAGCCATAACCCTACTAAATGATGGAGCAGGCTTAAAAGGCTGAATAGACTACACCTGTTCTTAATTCTCATATTTGAATGTTCAGAACTCCTGGTTTACTTTCTAGCCTTTGATGAACTTCATAACATGTTTGTTAAAAACTTAACAGACTTTGCTGAAACTTGTCTGAGGGGTGACAACACCTACACCCTTAATGAAGTCTCGCCACTGGCAACATCTTCCTCCATTTGTCCTGCCATGACTATTGAAATGACAAATGGCAATTGTCACCAGATCACACTGCTTTTAGTTTAGAATCCCTACAGTGTGGAAACAGGCCCTTCGGCCTAACAAGTCCACACCGACTCACCGAAGAGTAACCCACCTAGACCCATTCCCCCTACCCTATATTTACCCCTGACTAATACATCTAACTCGCATATCCCTGAACACTATGGGCAATTTAGCACAGCCAGTGCACCAAACCTGCACATCATTGGATTGTGGGAGAAAACCAGAGAACCCAAAGGAAACCCACGCAGATACAGGGAGAATATGCCAACTCCACACAGATAGCTATCAGAGGCTGGAATGGAATCCAGGTTCCTGGCACTGTGAGGTTGCAATGCTAACCACTTAGCCACTGTGCGACATCCTTGCTCCTCCATGTATGATGCAGCTTGTCGCTGAGATTATTATTCCCCTCCCACATGGAGTCATTACATCATAAAGATATTGCCACTATGGACCTACAGCTGAAATCATGAAGCAATGGTCAACGGCCAATAAAGATCAGAAGACACTTCAGTGAGACATTGTCTCTTTGCATTTTAGTTGTAATACTTAAAAAAAAAATTAAGGTGATACCTTCTGTTGCTGTTTTCAGACTTTTCTATGATGGTGGTGTGGTCAATAAGCAACATGCTCTTTGGAGAAGTGGTCTGGCTCTGGCTCAAGTCTTTTGCTCAAAGAAAGGCCCAAGTAACCACATACAAGCATCACTTAGAGTGCTTTTGGTTTTCATAAACCGAATTGTCAAATGATGTTTCAGCTAAATTGAGCATTTGTCAATCATTTCAATTCATACACTAAATTAATTCTTTAATTTATATTTTGGACGGTGATGTGTAGAATTAGATGGCATAAATACAAGTCATTTGATAATAAATACAACCAGGATATCAGGAGAAATTTCTTTGCACAAAGATTCATGGGACAAAGAATTCACAAGTATAAAACAGCGATTGAGGCAAGTAGGATAAATACACTGTGCTCATCTAGCTCCCCTACAAAAGAAAGCAGATTATTTTCGGTCAGATGAAGAGAGGTGGAGGAGGTACGGTGCACTTCTGTGTTGAAATCCACCTGAGAGATTGGGCTTAACAATCCATTCAGACAAACTGCCTCTAGTAAAATGATGCTTGCTATTGATAATCAGGATGAATCCACCCTGTGAGATCAAACTTTTCTGCAAAGAAATCTTCCTCTTTCTCAGCTTGCTTTTATTCTTTGTTCCTCACTATGACCTTTCTTTTCTATCACTCACGTGATTTTTTTTTCCATCACTCTTTTGTGTACTTTGGGACTTCTGATCATTTTTCTACAAAACGGATTTGAGAATTACTTAAGTATCATTGTGATTTTAAAAGTGATGCTTCAAAGTTTAAAAATTGACTTCACAATCACTGGAACAAAAGGTAGGAGGAATGAGTATGCAAATTATTTAACCTTACAAGTGCTGAGCAGCCATTAAAATTTGCTCGGCAACAACCGCATAGTCGGCATTTCTGAATCTCCACTGAGCATGAGGAGAAACTAGTCAGATGAACAGAGAACGAGGTGGTGCAATCTGGTCTACAATAGGGAAGACTTAGAGGGAAACACTGAACTGAACTAGCAGTTCAGAAACAAAAACAGACATTGCTGGAAAAGCTCAGCAAGTCTGGCAGCATCTGTGAAAAGAAACCAGAGTTAACATTTTGGATCCAGTGACTCTTTTTCAGAACTGGGTGAAATTGTATCAATCTGAGATAATCTATAACCAATATTTTGTACATTCATTTACTGATAAAATACAACAGCTTTAAAAATTCATAACTGACCCTGATGCACTAAAATACCGCAGTGCAACAGGAGTAGAAATGCGAAGACTAATATAACTCTGTTCATATAACAAGGTGTGTCATTGATTCATTACTGAGTTAGTCTAAACTACATTTTGGACTTGGAAGATAACCTCCTCAGAGGGGCACAAGTCCACTTACTGAAAAACATCGTAAAGACATGACAAAATATCTTAAGCAGACCAGAAATTTATAATACCCATATTCTTTCATGTATATGAAATTAGCATTAATGCAATTTCATCTACGTAATGAAATATGAATAAATGGATTAGAAGCCCACTTGTTTGACAGGTGCATGGTTTAATTAATATTGGTCAAATGTAAAATAAGTGTGCATAAATGTACTAGGCACACACAAAAAAAAAAGCATGATTTATAACGATCATAATTCAAAATGTCACTCATCAACTAATACCAAATCAAAATAATGGAACTAGAAAGCGACCTATTCACAGATGAATGATTCACAGAAATTTTATGAAATGTAACATTTGGATTGTCAATCACATTAGCATCTCAAAAGTATACTCAATTTTACCAATACTGCATAGAATAGATGCTAAAGTCTGCTACTCTACCAAAGTGGTAGGTGATAAATTCACAGCAGTTCATCGCAGGGAATCGCGACTATATCCAGATCATTATGAATCTTTAGTAAATAATAGCATGGGGAAATACAGGTTTAGGAATGTCTGTCCTTCGACACCACCAAAACAGCAACATAAAATTGCAGTAACTTATAATCAGAAATCATCATCCACCCTATGTTGATGGCACAAGCTAAAGAAAGGTTAGCTGGTAATGAATCTAATTATATCTACTGAAGCTGATGCAAGTCTATTGGTCACAAGGCTGCCAATTAAGTTGTTGAGATAAACAAAGTGTCGCCCAAGTTTCAAATCCACTCTGTAATAAATTTGCTGACATCACTAAGGGCAGGTCTACAACTGTCTGCAGCTCAGACTGCTAGCCAGTGAACTGTGTGCATTCATACATGCTGCACATGTTTATTTTTAATGAAGACTGGATTGGATTGACTTGTGCTACCACGAGCAACCTGTTTATTCAAAGACTCAAACATTTGGAAAAATATATAAAAGTGGTGAGCTTACACTTGGAGTCAGTGAATCCTTTACTTTTGTTTAAAGGTTTCTATAAATTAAACACAGAAGTAGTAGCCATACATGCAGAAGACAGGCAACATGAGTTTGACTGGGACAACACTACTATTATAGGATAAACCAAACAGACAACAGCCAGGGAATTCCTAGAGGCATGACACTCATCCACAGATTCTATCAACAAACACATCGATCTGGACCCAATATACCGGCCACTGCAGCGGACAGCTGGAACTGACAACCGGAAGCGGCAGAGACAAACCACTACAAATACCGCAGAAAACATCACAGAAGCGCTTCACAGGAGGCTCCCAAGCACTGAGGATGTCACCTAGGACAGGGGACGAAACGTCTGCAACACAAATTCCCAGCTCAGCGAACAGAACACAACAACGAGCACCCGAGCTACAAATCTTCTCACAAACTTTAAAGGCAGAAGTTTTAAAATCCCACAGCAAAAAGTCTCATTAATGTTCAATACCTCAGTTTGTGTATGCTTCCTTGTCACTAGACATTTATGTTGGAATTCACACACAAAATTGGTCAGAAGGCAAGTTTTTTTCCTACAGTGGAGATGTCATATCATTAATAGGAGAGTATCACACCATAATTTTACACCAGATTTTACAGGTGCAGATTCCATTATAAAGCTAGATACAAAAACTTTAATGGAAACACAAGAACAACAATGGATGACATTAAGAGTTGGGACTAAGTGCTGGGCACACATACTGATCTGAATCTTCACACTCTGGTTCAGCTTTATCTGAAATCCACACTTTGTTCTGACTTTCCAAGTGCTGCATGTCAGATGTTTGACTGGTACAAATAATAAATCACATCCACTTCTATTAATAGGTGTGTTCTATCTAGAATATTTATCGCACTTCAGCTATCAAGGTTAGATTTAAAAAGGTAATGCAATTTAGGGACCTTGTGAGTTGGAAGCAATTTGCAATTTACACATTTCGCACATAGTCAGACTTACATGAGGCACTGTTTACTACTTTAGCCTTATGAAAACTGGGTATCCAAGAGCACAGGAAATAGGGAACTGGAGTTTCACTTTAGTCAAATACACACTGCAGTACATGGCATAATGTTCCTGAACTTATAATGCTTCATTCAACTTTTAAGTAAAGCAAAAGATTCTATACTTTACAGTATACAAAAACAAAGTACTGCTGATGCTGGAAACTGGAAACAATTGTGCTGTGCAAAAACTTAACAGGCCTGGTACCATCAGTGCAAAGAAAAATGTTCATTTCTCAAGCCCAATATGACTCCTCTTTGGAACTGCTCTTGAATTTGATGTTGTCTTCACACATTAACATTTCACAATTATAAAAATAATGCAGCACACTTACTGTGGATTCCAAAGTATCCATCATTCAGAATGCACTCTCCTTCTAGAACAGAAAAATAAAGCATTGGGAGAAGTCAATAATTGTTGCTGTAGGGACATTACCCAGTTTAAAATTAAACAATGTATGGCAGTTTTAGTGTTGGATAAAATTCATTTTAAAAAGAAAAAGGAATTTTCCTAATATAAAGGCATTTTTTAAAAACTAAGTATATAAACATTGAAGTGCTTTGTAATCACAGACCTATCTTCAAAATTAAAGTTGAAAACTTTATTCAACACCCTTACAGGGCAGCATACTGAGCACTGAAGGCCACTTCCAGTCCTTAAAATGTGAGCAAGATTTGTAAAACTGGAAAAAATAAGTACTTTGAGTCTTTCATTACCCCCAGCCAGTGAAATTCAGGGAGAATGATGGGGACAAAATTAGCTACATCAATTAGTGATAAGGAAAATAAATATCAGAGCAATACATCAAATTAACATTACAATTACATAAAGGTTTCAACTGAGAACACAAGAAATAGGAGGGCTGGGCTCACAACTTCCCAAAGCTGCATGCTGTTCAATATTTGGTTGATCAAATAAAGTCCAGAACACCACTTCTCTGCCCTCTCCCCATTTTAATTCTATTACAATTCAAAAAGACATCTCAATCTTGAACCTAATCCACTTCAGCCACTATAAGAGCAAAAACATGGGAAATGTAAACGTTCCTTTTACAAAATGGGATAAGAATTGCTCCACTGGCCACAGTAATGTAATTACAGACTTCTTCCGTACCCTTCTTCATTCTGCAACTACTTCAGCAGATTTGAACCTGATTTTGTTCAAAGTAAACTTCCTCACAACATGCCCCTTGGCAAAAAAAGGGGACCAGCCAAAACACACTTTTAGTACTCTGAGTCTTTGTTAACAGATGTCAGCAAGAGTAATGGAAACTGTTTGCATTACACTATTGTTTAACTTGTTTTGGACTGGGAACAGTTACTTACTTTTAAAGTTATGTCCCTTGCCTCTCCACTGATTTTGAAACCAACGTGAAGCTACTAAACAGATAGAATATTCAAGTTGCTTTAATAGCATTATCAATAGCATTATCTGGATATATCTGACCAGGCATGAGTTCTAGCATTTTAAATGACCCTCACTGCAGATGTAGTTACATGTGACAATCAATCTGGTAATTGCTTGAATAGTGAGGGCTTTAGAATGAGCCTTTAATCAACCTTATTTTTATATGGGGATTACACCAGAACCACAGACAGCATTGATGACAAACTGCAAATAATAAATTACTTGAGCGCTGACAATTAACCCACTCTACACAGCCTTTACTTTACTGATGCCTTTATGGGGAGCCTCAATAAACATGGGGGTAAGAATATGTCAATGAAATAAGAGGAGAAGAGGGGGATGTTTGACATACACCAGTATTGGTCTAATGTGCTGAATGCCTTGTCTGTGCTGCAACTTGACATTCTGGAATTTACATGTTGCCGGACAGATGGTGCTGTACGGCAACATTTGCTAAACTCCAGTTCCCTATTTCCTGTGCTCTTGGATATCCAGTTTTAGGATCTGGATAGAAGGCCTTCAGAACTCTTGTGCATGCATGGCAACACCTTTTTCATTTGAATCTACTTTATGGCTTACTCCAACATTGCAAAAGCAAGTAGTCTGCACACGAAGGAATAGGTAAATAGAAACATGGGAACCTCTGTACACAATCAGAATTTGGATCATTGAAGAGCTTCATCACAAACATTTTCTTCATGAACAGTTAGGTTTAATATAAACATTGAGCCTCCAGAAGCCAAGTGCCATTTTCCTAGAACATTTTTATTGACTATATTTGTTAAGTGCCATTCAACAGACTTCAGACATTTGATATTCAAAGCTATTAACTGCCTTTACAGTAGGTGCAAAATATGGGACTTACTACATTTTCGGACACTTGGACAAAGTGCCAAAGCTATGCTGCATGAGAAGTATGAGCTAATGCAATTTTATGGTCCCAATTGGATATACTGGTCCTGGGTTTGCTTTGCAACCACAGACCAGCTTCAATCAGACAGATTCTGGAGGTAAAACAAAAAGGAATTCTGAATTCTATCTTTCCAGGAGTACCAGAACCCAGGATGATGTGGCAGGAGTCACTGATTCAAGAACACAACAGAGAGGGCTAATATCCTAGGATTGAGTTTCACTTTTAACAAAATTGCAACATTGACAATTGTGTCAATGCTACAGGAACACTTTTGTCAACTGCATTGCTAATATCAATAAAAAGATAAAACGGGTTCATGAGGTACTGGGAGGAATGTGACTTTTCTTCAATTAAGAAATTGAATCAGTCACAAATTCCAGACGACAACTTGAATGGAGTCTGGTTTGAGTAGAAAAGTTACCTTCTTATAGCAATATCAGAAAACCTTGTGGCAGGCCCAAAGTGCTCCATTTTCCTGAAGCACCTAAACATGTTACTGCCTCAACTACAGCAGTGACATCTTGGGAGAACTGGGCATCTAGTGCAGTATGCATCTTCATAAAAACTTTTCTTCAGAACCTGCTATTACCTGGTGTATGCCTGTCCAGCTGGTGACTTTTTGGCGTTTATACACCCTGCTTCTAAATATTGTACTCACCTGCAATCAATTCCTCTCGATTTATAGGTCTGAGATGTTTTAATTGATTTCTTCTTCTGTACTTAAAGAAAACCTTAAAAAAAACTAATGGCAAATTAGGTGCAAGATAGCACACTCAGCGGCAGCACACAGGGAAACAGCTCATGTGCTTCAGGTTTTTAGGGGAAAAGCACAGCTGTGGTGCTGCACACTGAAACAGCACTGTGCTGTTTTCTGGACTGTCAGGCAGGAAAGGCGCATTGCATTCCTTAGCATATCAATACTGCAACTTTTTTTACTCAACCATGAGAAGACTGGATGCTTCCCTGTAGCTTATCAAGTTGGTTTCAATGATGCAATGGAGCTAAAGGCTCACCACAAGCAAGGGGCCAAGAAGTGGAAAAATACTTTAAAGGATACTTACAAAACAAAAACAAACATTGTACTGAAGAAATCTAAATCTCCACTTAGAATTACATGTATAGAATACTCAATAGAAAACAACTCTTGACATGATTATTTAAAATAAAGTTACTTGCAACTGGGACAAATTTCATAGTAAAATAAATTTATGTTTATAAATTTAAAAATTTATCTGGGGCAAACAATGACATTGTCAACAAACAATGATACAAGCTAAGATTTATGCATGTTTAAAAAAAAGAGACTAATTGTTTCCATAAATGCAAATATCAGTGCAAATGCAGCATAGTGAAGTATTTAACCCACCAAAGCCACATACAATTGCACATTTTAAATACGTGTCCAGTCAAAACAGTGCAGGAATACATTGTCTATCAATGCGAATTGCTACAAATACATGATTTGCATTGCAGCAACATAAATTTGAAGTAGACTGTAATTTTGATGTTACGACTGTAGCATTCTCTAAGAAAGCTTTATTCAGCTTTGGTAATAAAAATGGTACCACTCTGGCATTTAAATTCTAATGGAAATGTTCAAATTTTTGGGTGGTCCAGGGATTAAAGCTGATTAATACTTCAACATGGGAAAAAGCAAATCAGCACCCAAACTCTCTCTCTCCAAATACAAAAAGAGTATCAAATAAAATGCAGCAGCTTTTCACCAAAGAGGTGGTTATGTAGGTGCTTGTGTAATCAATAAGATTTAAACAATAACAGATTACACTGTACATAGGTTTATACATCCCTGTGGTCAGTATGACAGCAAACTGTCGACCATCTGTCCAACCTCATTTATGAGGAATGGTGCCAAGACAGCCAGAAGACAGAGAGGGAAAAATAAATTTTAAATTAGCTGATGTAATAGTTTATGCTAAATAGATTTCGAAGTTTTGAAAAGTTATGTCAATCTAGAGCATTGTGCAGAATCAACAAAATAACCTTGATGCAAAACAGCTTCTGTGACATATTTTAAATGATAACTCTGAACGAAACTTAAGTTCAGAGCATCCCAAACACAGATCAAGAGATTAACCATAAAGGTATACAAATATGCAAAGGTGTGAGGGAGGAATACACGACTGTTTAGAAGTACTACTGATCATATTCCTGACCAACATGTCAGATGTTTGGTTCATAAAAAGTCAGAAATATAATGTGGGAGCAAATACTGGCGTTAAGTAATATATCTCAAATTGAAAATTAAATGATTATTGTTAGATGCTTAATTTTATCACATGTAGCTCTGCTATTGCCAATCTGGCAGATAACAGAAACTCAATACACTGTAGTGACATACCCGACGGATTAAATGATCGTGGATGAGGATGAGTCTCCCACTTGTTGACTAGCACTTGCCGAAGATCAGCAGGGTTCTGAGTCAAGTGATAAAAAGATTAAAGCCCTTTATCATAATGCAAAAGGACTAGAAGAAAATTCAAGCTCAGAGGACAAGAGTTAAGTTTTAATCACTTCTGGGAAAGTGTTTACAATTTTTTCATAATGTGCTTTTTATGTAATAACATGATTGTATGAAGCTACAAGTACTGAGGATAATAACCAATATTTAAACTGGGTTAACCACAGTACATCTTAATAACAGCATATCAGAGCACCAACAGGTGACACCGCACAAGAGATGCAGATTTGAACTTCTTACTGAAGAGTTCCAATCTCAACATTCCTGTCACAGGTCCCATCAATTCCCTACAGAGGAGAGAAAAGTTGGTAGGATTGCTATTGCCAGGTTATTGTCATGAGCTTCCAACTGGCTGTCTGACAGAACAGCTGTACTGGCAGATGCATAGAAACAGGCTGCCAGGTCTGCAGGAGGTGCATAGCCCGGCAAGACCTGCATAGGAAATAAATGGATTAGTTATTTATGTAAATCAGCATACATACAATTACAAATTGCAGCTTAGACTCATTCTTCAACATTACTAGTAATTATTCTGCCATTACATCAAAAAAATTGGTGAACTACAGAAATATTATGATAGCTAAAATAACAATATAGTACTCTTCATAAAGTTACTTTAAGGATCAAGATAGCATAGGGAATCAGAACTTTCATTCCAGCAGAGAACAATGAGACAAATCCCCACCCTCTAACTCTTAAGCATCTGCCTGAAATAACTGGGCAGACTCAATACAGTTTAAATGCATGGGACCCAGCATAAAAACTCCATTTCTGGTTTTGCTAGCAAGGAGAAAAATAATGACAGGTGTGGGAAATGGGGAAAAAGCAATATTCGACAAAGTACGTGATACTACAGTTTGGCACTGAAAAATGAAAGCATCCCCTTGTTAGAACTTAGAAAATTCTAGGAGCACAAAAAAAAACAAGAAAAAAATTAACATAAGCAAGTCTTAAATATCGTATGTATTCTTCTTGAAGCAATACTATGTCCATTACAAATTTTAAATACAAATAAATTTGGTAAAATGATAAAAATTACACAAAGATCTATTTCATTTACTTAGGAATCATGGCCTGTTTGTGCATCCAATGGTTAATACGACCAATATAATTTTAAAAAATAATTGAAATGGCCACATACACACAATTTATTTGTTTTAAAAAAATGGGATATTTCAGTTTTGTCTGAACAAAATAGGTAAAATTAAAATCAGTGTTGCCAATAGGTCGACCTAGTACACCAGTATCAATGCCCATTTCAAAAACAAGTTTCAACTCAAGCCAACCCTGATATCTCACAATCAGTTCAAGTTTTTAATCACCATTATGAACAAGAAACCTATAATTGCCAATGCCTTGATGTTATATGGCTCAAAATGCTCTTTCCAGACAAAATCAATCAATTAAAACAAGAAGTCCACACACCCATTAAATGCTTTCCAGAAATCCTAGTGGCAACACTGAAACAGTTTAAAATTCCTTTTCTTCAATTTCAGTTCATTTGTATTATATAGTTTGGTTAGGATAGCAATTGATTTAAATTTTCAGTTTTTAATATACCTAATTTTTAATGAAATTTGAGGATGTCCAGTTAAGTTAAAACTGAAGCCACTCAATCTTAAGAATGAAACCTATTAAGATTTTAAAAAATTGCAGCAGGCTGTTTGTTAAAAAGGAATCTAATGATGATAAACCTCCAAAGATGCTAATGAATTGCCAATTGAAAAAAAAGTAATCAGCTGCAACAGATTATTCACTGCTGCTAAAGTGAGCCAGCATTAAGAAACACGCATTTAAAAGATAATGCAGAAGGGTGGAAAGGGACATGGGTCTAATCTATGCATTTACTGCAGGAAAGTCTTTATTAACATGCACTCAGAGTGAAGGTGCCGACGCAGAACAGAATGGAACGTACAGTAACACACTACTCTACCTCAACCAGTTAACCCACGATTTAGTTTAGCCTTAACCAGAAGAAGCAAGATATCAGCTAACATTACAAATTCATCCATTATATAGCTGAGATTAAGAATTCTTACGAAGACAAATTTTTAAGCCAGAAAAGTTGTGTCTTTTCTTTACCATTTTCTCTCCCTTACCCTGTAGAATTACCACCCATTTGTGTAAGACAACAAACATCAGCAGGACAGTCAGCTGTCCTTTCTGCAGGAGAAGGGAAAGAAAAAAGGCCAGACTGCATCCATCTCCTAGTATAACACGTTTCATTGTATTTTTCTTATAAATGTACATTTGTCAATAAATTCTAAATGTGCTTATAAAACAAGAACCTGAAAGCAATTCATCCACCAGATTCCACAGCTGGATCCTCAAAAACCTAAATATTAAACAAATTATGTAGTCATGTCCCGAAAACAAGTCTTACCTTGGGCTCCAGGACGTAACATTTGAAGTAGCGATATTTGACAAGGGTGGCTCCAGGGAGAAAAACACTCGCCCTCCACGTTAGGCTGCAGACAAAAAAATGGCAAAATTGTAGAAACATCCAATTAAGATGGCCATTTTTAGTTTCATTTTGAGGCTGTCACAAACGAAATAGTTAGAACCTTTAATACATGAGAACAGTTAATGATCACTGTGAACCAAAAGGGAATACAAAGGTGGAGATAAAATGGATAAAAAAAACTATTGCCCAAGCTATCAGTGAAACACATTTACTCGCTAGCTAATAGCAAATAAAGAAGTTGGTGATCAGACATAATTGGCCCAGATATAGAAGTCAAAGAATTTCATGAGGGAACTGGCCTCCCAGAATTAGAGCTAACCTGGAGTCAAAGTCCAATTAACACGAACTGAGCAGAACTATTCTTTAACTGTCAAAGGCCAGTGGCAAAAATTAGAGTGCTAACACTTGTCCAACAAACAAATCCCTTTTCAACATTGCTTAAAGGTATTTCTTGAAACAGAGATTTTCATCTCAACTCCAAATGTTTTCTATTGAAATGAGGAAAGAAACCAAACATCCACAGCAAAAACTGACAGGCAAACCAAGTCTATAGATTCTGTTGATCACCTTCAGAAGATGAAAGAAAAAACAGGAGGAAAAAAGACAAGAAACAAATACATGTTAAGTGGCAGACTAAATAAATTTAAATAATTGAATTCCAACTAGACATGCCACAAATCTGAAACAAAGAGCTGGAGAAGCTCAGCAGGACGTGGGAGAGAATTTAGAGTCAATGTTTCGAGTCTAGTGGCCCTTTCTCAGAAAAGGATGCCACAAATGTGACCGTTTTACCCAGCGAAAATTTATCCTCTCTCACATTCATTTACCTATCGTTTTCATCTGGTTCCAGAAGCACTGCTTTCTGAGGATACCAATTGCCAAGTGCAGGTGAACTTCCACATACTGCAAACACTTCACCTAAGGTACAAAGGGAAAAAAGAACTTGAACAGTAGTCAGGCACACAAAATATTAATAGGTTAAATAAACAAATATATAGATTTTGTAATAAGTACTCATTGTAAACTTAGATGCTTAACTCAATAGCCAAGGTACAATTGACTGCCTTATGCTATGTTTGGTCAAGTGAAACTAATCACACTTTGAAGGATTATAGAAGTGTTCTCAAAATTTTCACT
This sequence comes from Hemiscyllium ocellatum, assembly GCF_020745735.1. Lineage (NCBI taxonomy): Eukaryota > Metazoa > Chordata > Chondrichthyes > Orectolobiformes > Hemiscylliidae > Hemiscyllium > Hemiscyllium ocellatum. The sequence goes on from NC_083410.1 coordinate 102,170,320, forward strand.
AGATCCGGACTACCCACAGAGATACAAACAGATCAAGGGTCAGATTTTACATCAAAATTATTCAGGGAAACTATGAATAGCTGAGGGATTGAACAATTCAAATCCACTGTATACCATCCAGAATTGCAGGGAGCATTAGAACTGTGGCATCAAACTTTGTATGAAAAAACTCTACATAAAATTATTTATTTCTCATCTATTTCTATATTATTACAGGTATTGCCACTAAAAAAAAAACATCTTTCTGGCGGATGGTCCCAGAAAGAAACCAGTTATGTAGTACTTGTGTTGCTCCCGATGGTCACGCAGTCATTATCTATGCCTGAAGAAACGACTTAAAACACGGCACTGCAATTCCTTCCCTCTTTGGATCAGTCTGATGTCAAACAGTTTAGATAGTTGTGTCTGAAGTTGTTGAATGAGATATACATGAAGTGAACTTTGCAAATTCCAACATGATTATTATCAATTTCTTAGTTAAACCACCAAATGATGGTAAACAGCAACTTAATGATCTTCTGAAGTTTCATAATAACCCAAAGAGTCCCATGCTTTCTTTTCTTTGACTTGAGGCAATTGCATTAAAACCCAAAATTTCCAAGCCTGATTTTCTTTCTGTAATCCAACAAATTATACCTATATTTAAGTTGCTCATAAATATTTTGATTGCATGTTTTAAACTGCCCCAGAAAATTTCCATCAGCCTGCCTAAACCCTAAAGAATGAATAACTTGGCACCTTCTAAGGAGAAGCCAGAATTGGTTAGCAGGCCTGTATTCTCTAGTGCGAATAATTTCTTTTTGCATTCTAACAAAGGCTGGAGTTCATTACATAAAGGATATTCTGTTGAGCATTGGCAGTTTATTTTAAGCTAATTATTGAGCACTGCAAAAACAAAAAAGAATGCTACTGATCTGCAGGAGACAGTTACTCAAGAACAAACAACAATCAGTAAGCCATCAGGGCAGATGGGACATTCTAAGAGGACTAAAACTCTTGCTAGTGAGAACACCATTGACTGTAGATAGATCATTGGCAGAGTTACAAATGCATGAGACATTCAATTTAAAAGATGATGTGCTAATTATCTTACAAACTATTTGATGCAGAGGATACCATATTAGGAATACGTTTAAAATTATTTAAAAATCTTCAATGATTTCAATTTTTCCAGTCAGTGAAAATTCAAGAGTGAAAGACCAAGTGGCATAACCTGACGACATATAAATGGTGATGAAAGAAAATTTCTTGGAAACTATTTAACCAGTACCAATACTTGTAACAAATCTACAAATTAAAATAACAAATTTTGAACTTCCCCACAAATCAATATCAGTGTACAGATAATTCTCCTGTAACACCATAGTTGTGTTCCAGCAAAACCTTGCTTAATAGAAACAATGGGGGCTAAGGGAAAAGTGGAGGTGGGGCAGACAAGCAAACAAATATCACTCATGATCACTCAAAAATCATCCAGAAGTCTAATGCAAAGTATAGCACAGCCTGAATGAAGGTTTAAATCATTTTTATTAACAAAACAAAAGTAAATTTAAAACACTACATTTAAAAAATGTAACAAAGTTGCTCTCTGTACAGTATCTCTCATTGAAAGCTGCTCTGTTAGCAGCTGACATCTGCGCAGAATCGCAGAGACTTCGGTGTGGACATTGTGCATTTGTGCAGAATGATATGAAGACCGGCACCAACGGCATGCATGCATGGACACTGGTGCACGCACAGAATGGCAAGAACATCGGCGCATGTGCAGAACGGCGCAGATATTTCAGCGCGTGCTTCAGTGCATGTGCGGAATGAAGCATGCGAACCGAACCCCATTGAAATCACACTATTGGTTCTCCAAACTACTGTTCTCTAATTCTTCAGCGACATTATAGCCAAATTGTGATGAATTGTGCCTTATCCCAGAACTACCTGTATATGTCTCTTCCATTGTTCAAGTTGTTAGCTATTTTTGAAACATTCAAGGAAAAATATTTTAAAATGATTTGACTATTAAAATAGATATTTACTACTTTAAAAAAAGTATGCTTATATTTGACCCTCAATTTGGAAACAATCAAATTTCATTTAAATCTAGAAGGAAACTGAATTCTGAGTCAATGCAACAACTTAAATGATACCAATGTGATTTTGTTGGGAGTTGCTGTTCACACGTGAACAAATTATCTATTTATGAGATTACATGTAGAAATTCTATTTCAGAAGGCACACAGCAATCTTAAGAGACAATGGAACAGATTTAACTTCCAGAAGTGGGTAATATCAGAATATTGTTGGACTGTCTAAACAACAGACTTTTTGTTGATTATGCAAGGTATAAACTATCTGATTTTTTTTTCAATTGGCTTCAATTGATAATTTTTTTCAAAAGTTGGATACACATCTTGCAAGTTGAACTACTGCTTGGTATTTATTGCATATTCTAAGAACAATGCAAATAGTTAGCACAGAGCATCAAATGTTGCGGCTGTCAAAAATCAACTCGTGCAAAGTGTTGGATTCAATATGTGTAAAAGCCTTTTGAAAAATAGCATTGCAAAACAGAAAAGAACTTCACTCAAATTATGGGCAGTACATTTTGCAAGATATTCATAAAAGCATGCCAGTGATAAAATGTTATTTGTGTGAAGACTGCTCCCATTGGCTATGCTCACTGATTGAAAAACTGATGCAGCAGCAATTTGGGCTGTTAATAATCAAATGCATTGAATTTGGTCGCTTCATACAACTGCAGTCATTATTAAACATCCACATTTGCAATACACAATTTAAGAACTCAATCAACAAACAAAAATAAAAGAAGTACCATTGTTTAGACACAGAACAGGAATTTGACATAGAATCCTGACAACATGAAAGCAGGCCATTCAGCTACACTGAGCCTCTGAAGAGCATCTCACTCAGATCCATGCCATCCCTATGGCCCTGCATTCCCCATGGCAGTGTCACTCCCTCAATACTAAGGGCAATTTAGCATCGCCAATCCACCTAGCCTGCACATCTTTGGGTTGTAGAAGAAAACCCGAGCACTTGGAGGAAACCCATGCAGAAACGGGGAGAATATGCAAATTCCAGTCAGACAGTCACCCAAGGGTGGAATCGAACTAAAGTCTTTGGTGCTGTGAGACAGCAGTGCTGATGACTGAGCAACCATGCTGCCCTGATGTCTGACAATGCAAACACAAAAGTACTGGCTGTTAAAACAAACATAGGCAATGATTTATCCCATAAAGAAAGTACTCATGCACTTAAAGAAAAAGGTGGAAAATAATCAGAAATAGCCATACTCAAACGAAGGGAAAAAAAACTTTTTATTACGATTATTTATAGGAAAAGTTGACTCAGAATTTCATGGGACAAATAATTGGCTTGTACCAGATTATGCAAGGGAACCATTTACCAGTACTCTGTTCCCTATGATTCACAAGCATACATCTCTACCCAACAAGACTGTTGTGTAACTGCCCTCCATACAAACTGGTCATACTAATTCAAGACTAAACTGCTCACAAAAAAACTGAAATAAACTTTGCCCCAAACTGAACTAGAAATTATTGGGGATATAACATGTATTCCCTTTGTGATGTAGGCCAGCATTGCCAATTGAGATTTCATTCAAGAGTTGTATAGTTCCTTCTGTACAGTTGCTGTGAAATATTCACTATATATATATATTTATGAATACCTGGAAGTGTAAGTCCTTTTATTTTGAAAGTGACCTGTGAAGTGAACATGATTGCCAACGTTGAAGCCCTTATTGAATGGCTGACGTTACCTAGAGTAAAACACAAATTCATTTAATTGTTTAATTGTATTAAACATATTGTGGTTCTGTTCGCCGAGCTGGGAATTTGTGTTGCAGACATTTAGGCCCCTGTCTCGGTGACATCCTCAGTACTTGGGAGCCTCCTGTGAAGCGCTTCTGTGAAGCGCTTCTGTGATCTTTTCTGGAGGCTCCGAAGCACTGAGGATGTCACCTAGACAGGGGCCTCAACGTCTGTAATACAAATTCCCAGCTCGACAAACAGAATCACAACAACGAGCACCCAAGCTACAAATCTTCTCACAAACTTTGAAGTATTAAACATATGGAAACAGTGCACATTCTGCAGTACCAAATACAAATGAACTACTGCAGTAATTTATGATTTTTTTATAAAAAGGCACTAGAACCCAACATATTTCATGATAAAATCCTCTATTGAAACATTCAAAGTCCATCCCAGGTTGCCACAGCTTTGAACTTTGCTCTCAGCTGTGCTACTGGGAAAGGTGTCAAACAGAGTAAGATTTCTCCTACAGTAAGCCACATTCATAAATAGCATAGCAGTAGCTTAAATGAGGCTGCAGGATATAAGAGCTCTCTAGTCAAGCAAAGCAATACAACCAGTCAATTGACAATTTATCTTTCTCAAATCAAGAAATAATACACCCCTTGTTGAAACTGTCCACAATTTTTGAAGAATTAAACTTCAGAAGTTCTGATATATCACCTCAGCAAGCATGTAAAAAAAAACTTCCATGCAATTTCGGCTGCAATAGCAAAACTATAACAGCCTTTACAAGTCCAACAGCCAGTGCATCGACTCAAATGTTTGGAGATACTTACAAAGCAATTTCAGTTTTTTGGTTACTACAGCTGAGGAAATACAACTTCAAATTTGCAACGTAACCACAATCTGTGTGAAGTTGCGATTCAAACTGCAGTAAAGTACCACCACCTGCACAAAAGATAATGCATTCTAATATCATTGCCAAATTGAGGTAGGCAGATATCGAAGTACTGAAATGGTATTTGGTTGCTGTAATGCAAATGGCAGTGACCAGGGGGATATTTCTGTCCTTCCATACTTGCATTTCAATGCATTGCAATACAATGAGCTTTAGATTATAGCAGACCAGAGCTTATCAAACTATGGGCTACAAACTCAAAGAGAGTTTAGGGTTGTTAACTCCAAAGCAGCAATGACTCCTCCAGAGTTTAAACTGGATGCTAACAGTTGTAAAACCATTTTAAATCCTTTTTGTCTGATGGTGGACTCAGTCCTACAGAGATCTTTGCAGCGCAAACAGAAGTTGTTGGAAAGGATCAGTGGGTGCACCAATATCTGTGATGAGAAATCAAAGTTAATGCTGAGTCGATCTTTCCTCAGAACTCAGAGATTTCAGAGATAGTCTTGGGCAAATAGGGCTCTTGCATTTTTCAGCTAAATGCAATCCTTGTATTAGTAGTCAGCTTCATTTTTTCACCCCAGAATTTCCTGTATTACTCATCTTACATCATAAGTCAATACATGGGATTAACAGGTGATATGGGTTGTGAAGATAACACTCGGGAGATTACATTACATTCTCAGAATGCATGGCAAGTGGAAAACAGAAATAGGTTGCCCAGTGAAAAGAATGAAGTATGAATCATAGGTAAAAGTTATAACATTGACTAATCTGTCAAGTAATGCTCCAGCATGAGTAATTGTTGCTAGTGAAAAACTGATACAAGAATCGAAAAAAAATACTCTTAAGATCAAAAAGAAGAAGGGACCAGCCAGTGCTTGATATCCTGAACTAAAGATTCAATGTTAGGACCTTTACTATATATGATCAACTTGAATGAAAGTACCAATTTTGGAATTGGAATTTAGTGATGACACAATAATGGGTAGGGAATGAAGTTATCAAGAAGACATAACCTGTTTAAATTCCTTTTTTTAAATTCTCTAACTGAGTGGTCAAAGAAACTGTAGAATGAAGCATAAATAGGAATCTTTGAACTTGTCGACTTTGGCGGGAAGTCTAAATAAATAGTATATTATTCGAATGGCAAGAATTCTATACTGGAGGGATCTGGTACATGAATCACAAAAGGCTTTCTTTGTTCACTTGTGGGCATTGCTGGCCAATACTTATTGCCTGTCCCTAGTTATTCTTAAGAAGATGGTGATAAGCTGCTTTCTTGAACCTTTGGAGTCCATGTGAGGTAGGTTGACTCACAATGCAGTCAGGGATGAAATCCCTGGGATTTGGGCCAGAAACAGTGAAAGAGTATGTCTCCGAGTCAGAATGGTGAATGAGGAAACTTGCAGGATACAGTGCTCCATCTAGAAGGATGAGGGCAGGAGACAGGTGGTAAATGGTTGTGGACATGCAAGGTGCTATTTAAGAATCTTTGAAGAATTTCTGCAGTGCATCTTGTAGATAGTACATACTTGCTACTGAGCAGTAGTGGAAGGAGTGGATGCTTGTAGATATGGTGTCAATCAAATAGGCTGCTTTGTTCTGCAGGGTGTTAAGTTCTTTCAGTGTTGTTGGTATTGCACTAAAGCAGGCAAGCAGGGAATATTGTATCAAACTCCTGACTTGTGCCTTGTAAATGGTGAACAGTTTTTGGGAATCAGGCGAGTTACTCACTATAGTATACTTAGCCTGACCTCCTCTTGGAGCCACAAGATGTGTATGTAATAGGTGGTTAGGAAAGCAAAAGGAATTATGGTGGGGATAAAATATATAAGCAGAAAAATCTTGCTACAACTGTACATAGCCTTTAACCAGACCACATTTGGAGTACTTTATGAGAGTTTAGTATCCTAAAACTGTTGCATCAAAAGCAATGTAGAGATAGCTTACTCATCTAATTCCTGGGACAATGAAATGATTTCATGTGGAAAACTTCAGCTGAATCCAACTGGAATTTGGAAGAAAGAAAAGATTTTATTGAAAGATGGGTAAAGACTCGACAAAGTGAATTCTGAGAGGATGCTTACCCTTGTCGGGAAGTTTAGATCTCACAGACACAGCTTAAAAATATAGGATTTACCATTATTTTTTCTTCAAGAGATTCACAAGCCCATGTAATTTGTTGACTATATCTAAAAGGAGTTATGAGGAATGATCAGTAACATCGAGTTGAGGACATTATCAGATTAGCTACATATTATCTAATTGCAGAACAGACACAGTGGACCAAATGGCCTACACCTGCTCATAACTCTTGTGCTTTTGAGATACATTTTGGAATAAGATCTCAAATAGATGGAATGAACACAAATGCAATTAAGTGCAGGTATGTAACTGTACCTTTAAGAGAGTGAAACCTGGCAAGGACTGACTGAAAGTACAAGTGTGCTGAAAAATTTAAAAATGTAACAACTGGTTGTGAAACAAATAGCTGGAGCTGTGGTGCCATGGTATACAACAAATTCAAATTTGGCCTCAGTTTAAATTTTGCCCTAAGATAGCAAAGTCCCATCGAATTTGATGACATCAAACCAAATGAGACGGTCCAATGTTTTGGGGTATATAAAATCAGGTATTTTCAACAATTGGGGAGAACAGCACCAACTGACTGCTAGCAGAATAGCTTTCCGAAAGGTACCTGCCTGTAAGAAATTTGTGCAGAAGACCGAAGAAAAGACGACCTCGGAAAATCTACAGAGAAAAACCTACCCAGCTGGCTGGTTTTGAAATGTGATTTTTTAAAAAATTGGAACAGTATTGTAGACGGAGGGGTAAAAGATAGGTTTGAGAGAAAGTAGTTGTAAATAGTTGTTGTCTAATGTTCTCTTTTGGACTTAAAGAATAATATTTGGGTTATTCTTTGCCACATGAAATTTAACAGATTACAGTACGAGGTGAGCAGTTCTGTGTCTCTGGTGTAAATTAGCAGAAGGTTTTACCCTGTGTCGTAACAATATATACACACTAAACTAAACCTTGAGCCCAGCAAAGATTTTAGATCAACCGTTCATTTGTGTAGCCCCATTTTGGAATGAACCAGTCATCACATTAATTCCACTAAATAATTTTGTTTTACATACTCAAAATGTTGACACCATTGTTCACTTGGCTTTGCGCATAAGCTGACCCCCAATTTTGGGCGGATTTTTGCAGGCTTAAAAGATAGATTTGCCTGTCGTAGCCTATTTTTTTTTAAAAAGTTATTTTATTAATTACACCAGTAGCAACAGCCTTATTCAAATTATACCGGCAAGTAGTCAAAAGATAATGTTAGCACTTCTGCATATTAACAAAGTTCTTTAAAAAAATTAAGTTGGAGCTGCAAATCTGGCAACTTTGCATTGTAATTTAGTCAGTACTAATCTTTAATCCAAACAGTGATTCCAATATAATAGAGAAAGACTGCAAACTTTGAATTTACTCACGCCTGCTGCCCGTTGCAAGATGATAAGTCATGTTATAAGTCATCAGACTAATTCCAACATTTCATAATAATTTAAGTTCCAAACAAATTACGGTGAGCAACCAGACCAAAATGAAATGAAACTCCCCAGATTAGGAAAGTTCCCCATTCATTATGGGATGACTTATCTTTGCAGTGGTAATTAAAGGAAACTGCTTAAGTGCCACATTGAGAAGAGGCTCAAACTGCAAGACAGGGCAGGACAAGATTACATTATTTTTACCCATTAAAGAGTCAGGAGCAGTCATTGCTCATTTTCATAAGCACTTGGAGGAGCTGAAAGGCCTGGAGGTAAGGGATGCAAAGCAGATCTAAACATTTGCAAAGATTTGCAAACTAACTTCTGTTGGAGGAGTTCAAGGACATATGCAAACAATCATGTAGAAATGACTCATTTGGCAGATGAAGTTTCAGCCAGGCAGTGTAAACATGGTATTTCTTGGCTGAAACATCAATAGTTGCAGTCTAACAATAGCTTAAAAGAAACAAAATATTCTTTGCAATTGTGTAGTATATATAAACATTTAGCACTTACTGCACACAGATGGACCTCTGCAATGTCATGCTGGTTTGTTGTCTCCGCTTATAGCTCTTAAACCTCCAGGCCTATATTAAAAATAAAGTGATGATGTTTAAAATTAACATTAAATATGGTATTAATATTACATAATTCAGAGCAGCATTAGATTTTGTTAAAGACACTGAACCAGGTTTACATTCCACTTGACTACGCAAATCAGCATAGCACTTGCTCATTCTCGCAAATAAAAAGGCCATTCATAATCACAGCTGTGACTAATATTTCAGATATTTCAGATGATTTAAAATTTTTCAAATAAACTTAATTATTCAAAAAATTTTAAATATTGATTGGATTTTGAATTCATGGCATGGGGGGGGGGGGTTTAACGATTAATTTGTATAAATTTTCAAAAAATCATCATAAGACAGAGCTCTTGGGTCATAATGGGAATTTGCTTGCATTGGGAGCTTTATGAGCAAAGACAGCAAATATTGAGAAGCATCAGCTTCCTTTCAGTTTAAAGGGATTAGGATTTTGCTTGTTGAGTAGAAAAAATACATAGCTTGAAAAACATGTGCATTCAATTTAGAGATCCTAGTGGAAAGTTAGCAATGTGAAGTAGATCCCCACCCCCACCATCAAAGAAAGAAGAGCGTGCTTAGATTTGTTAGTTTACCTCAGTGTAAGGATTTTAGGTAAAAGGTTCCCGCCAGAAGTGTTTGGCTAGAATCCTGAATGGTTTACTTAAATCTTGTTCAAAGAAAGTCTAAGCTTCGTTGTCTAAATTATCAAGGAAAGGAATCAAGTCTCAAGATCAGAAACTAAAAGAAACAGCTCAGTTAAAACTACAAGTGCAACGGTTAAACAAAAACTCTGAAGTTTGAGTATTGTAAAATGATAGTACTGGGATAGCTGGGGATTGTATTATGCTTCAAAACACTTCAAAATTTGCTATATGTAAATAGCTTGCTTTTTCATCTTATCCTTTGCATAATAAAATTATTTCACTGTTAAAACCAATTCTACACCATTATGCACTTGTGTTTCAGTGAAAGATCATTAAATAAACATTAAAAATATGATCTGTCAAACCAAATTTCAGTCTAGAATCTCACTTGTCCAACAGAAACATCAGCTGGGATCATCTACATTCAGTTAGCTAATGTTTCCACGCTTCGGTCTATCAACTGTGGTTCATCTAAGTATCGTAATTTTCAGCATGAGGCACATTTTTTTTCTAATCCCTCTTAGCTCTGCTCATTGTCCTTTCCAAATGTATCACAAATGTCTACCCTGCACGTGCACAGCCTGTCTGCAGTCAACTGCCCTGTTTAAGCAAGTGCATGGCTGTCTGGTTTCAGTCTCCCTCATAACCAGGGATCCTATTCAATTTTTCAGAAACTCAGTCATTACCGATTCCCAGAATTCTCCTTCAATTGTGAATGCTCAAAGAAAAACTTTGTGACAGTTAGATCAACCATCTGTACAACAGCTTGCACACCCTTTCGCATAAAGCAGAAAGATTCCATCACACGGCAACTGGATTACTGGGAGCTCAATAAAATGCAATATTGTTTACAGGGTTCTGGGACCTAAAAAGAGAGGTAGTGGTGACGGTTAGTGGCAGTATTACCGCATTGTTAATCTAGAGACCAAGAGAACACTCTGGGTACCTGGATTCAAATCCCTCTAGGACAGATCTGCACCAACCTCCACCTATCATTTATTTCTTAGACCAACCCCTCCCTCCCTCCACCCTTTCTCTTAGCTGTCATCAGTCAAGGAAGAGTTTTTTTTAAAAAATAGGAAACTTTCATCAAATCCCTACTGTGTTGAAGCAGGCTATTCAGCCCATCGAGTCCAAAAAACCCTCCTGAGAGCATACCACCCAGACTCTTCCCTCTAACTTATGGTTATACCCATTTCCCATGGATAATCCACCTAGCCTGCACATTCCCTGGACACTATAGCAATTCAGCATATCCAATTCACCTAACCTGCACATCTTTTGATTATGGGAGAAAACCAAAGCATCTGGAAGAAACCCATGCAGGCAGGGGAGAATGTGCAAATTCGACACAGACAGCCGCCTGGGGCTGGAATTGAACTCTGGTCTCTGGCACTGGAGAGGCAGCAGTGCAAGTCACTGGGCTGCTGTGCCGCTCCAGGGAAATGGTTTTGATTTGCAGAATTGAGATATGGATTCAATTTGGGTGGAGGTAGGAAAAGGAAGAATTCACTGAAAGGAGTAGAATCTCTACTGTGGGAAGCAGGTCATTTGGCCCATCGAGTCCACACCAACCCTCTTAAGAGCACCCCACCCAGAACCATTCCCCTTACCAATGGCTATACCCACTTTCCATGGCTAATCCACCTAACCCGCACATCTTTGGACTGTTGGAGAAAACTGGAGCATCTGGAGGAAACCCACACAGGCACGAGGGGAATGTGTGGAGTCTGCAGAGTTGCTCAAGGGTGGAATCGAACCAGGTCCCTGGTGCGGTGAGGCAGCTGAAAGTGTTAACAGACTTCTCTTCATAAATCCTGCTGCTGAGCTTTTCCAGCAATTTCTGTTTTTTTTATCCCACTGGACAGCCAGCCACACCAGTAACCTCCCTCCTTTAATTCTGTGGAATTGTCCTTGCTTTTATCTACTGGTGGATAACCAGAGGATCTTCACCAGCGGCTTCCCTTTTGATCTCCTCACGAAAGATTGTTCTCTGAATTCCTTTTTTCTTGTCAGAGACAACAAAACTTAAGAGACCAATATCCACATAAGCATTTCCTTTTAAAGTATATTTTTTTAACTAACTTGCCATGTTTCCAATGCTTCGTACTGTCTGATTACTCACAACAACCTGTCTTGGATGACACCCAATTCGCTCTTGCTGATCAGCAGCAATACCAGCTTCATTACATCAGGGTCTTGCTGCAAACTCCAGATTTGTTTCCGACGGAGGCAGCCTGTTAGTCTCCAAGCTGAGTCATATCCTTTCCATCACATTAATAGCACATAGTCCCAACCTTGGCTCACCTGCTGAAATCCTTACCTGTATACCAAAAACACTGAAATGGACTACTTTAAAGCTCTTATAAAGGAGATGAAATAGGAGCCAGTCCAATTGAGCTTGCTCTACCAGTGGGGTCATGGGTGATCCAGTTGTGGTCCAAACTCCACTTTCCTACCTATGCTCCAAGCCTCACCTCTCTGGCAGATTAAAACTCTTTCTAATCTGGTCTTGAATATTCTTAATGGTCCAGTCTCAACTGCTTAAGATGGAAGTGAATTCCAAAAATGAAATCCTTGATAAGGCCTTAATGCAATGAGCAATGTGTTGCTTTTTCGTAGCAAGTGTTCCCTCTTCTCATATATCACCTGCTCTGCAAAAAGGTAAATTTTCAATTTACATCCTTAATTACTCATCATACCTGCATGGCAACCTATTTGTGATACATGGAGCTGGGTGTTCTTGTACATCTGTTCCATAGCAATATAGTCTCTATTTAAATAATACTATGCTTTGATTATTCCCTAAAGTGAACACCTCATATTTTCTCACATCGTAGTCCATCTCAAAATCTCTGCCAAGTCACCCAACCTATCTACATCCCTTCATTGAATCTTGCCCTGCTCGTAACATGCTTTCTTACCTATCTTCAAATATTCAACAAATGTGGCTACAATGCAATATGGTCTTTTGTCCAATGCAATATAGACAAACAGTTTGAGCACAGACTTCTGAGATGCTTCACTAGTTAGGTTTGCCAACCTGAAAATGATCCACTGAATTCTGAATCGTCCATTAGCCAATCTTCTATCTACACTAATACGTCACCTTCAAAACCACGACCTCTACCAAATGTATTTTTTGGAAATATAAACACAAATTACTACTGTAGGTAACCCTTTATTCATCCTGAAAGAACCTTAAAAACATCAAATATGATTTTCACATTACAAAATCTTGACTTACTAATTATGTTTGCAGTTTTATAGATTTCTTGCTTCTACCTCCTAAACATTGGATTCTAGAATTTTATTCAATGCCAGATGTTAGGTCAACTGGCTTATATAGTTTCCTGCCCTAGTGTCCCTTCTTTCCTGAATACTGGTGCTACATCCAAGCTATTCCATCCAATGGAACATTTCTAGAAGAGGATTTTTGGAATATCACAACTAATACACCTATAATCTCACGTCCTCTTTTAAGACTCTACTTGTCAGTCTTTAGTCCCATTAGTTTTCCTTGTACTTTTTCTCTGGAGACTGTGATTAACTTAAGATTTTTCCCTTCTCCAGATCCTACTTTTCCACTATTCTTGGGATGCTTTTGGTCATTGGTTGTATCCGTGATAGATTGATTTTTCATAGACTAAGAAGTCAGGGGGGTTTGGGGGTGGGGGAAACAAAGAAAACCAGACTTAAGACCACAACCACAAATTTCAGTGAGTGGTGGAACAAACTCAAAAATCCAACACCCATTTCTGCTCTTTGTTTTTATACACTTGTTAGAAGTTTTATTTCTTAAAAGTTCATTCATAATCCAATTTCTCTATTAGTCATCCTTTGTTGGTTCTTAAGCTTTTTCCTCAAACTTCAGTCCCACCATTAATCTTTTTCAATATTGTATCTGATTTCTACCAACACGATATCATCTATACGTTCCTCAGTAAGTTTCCAATAAAATTAAAAATCTTTGGATAGTGCAGTCTCTCTTCCTGAATGGAATACACCTTTGTTTAGAGTTATGAATTGTTGCCTAAAATACTTAGCACTCCTCTACATTATTTCTTTTGAAAATTATTCTTCCCATTCCACTCGACAACTTTTGCCTTCATAATCTTATAAATCGCTTTTAAGTTTCAGATACATACCTGTCTCAAAATAAATGTGATGTCCTGACATGCTATGATCATTCTGACCAACAAGAACGTTCGTTATTAGGTAATGAATTAATCTTGCCCCATTGTACATTATTAGTTCTAAAACACCTAGTTCTGTGTTTAGCACCAAATTGTATTGTTTTAAGAAACTATTCAAAATACCAGGCTACTTAACTTATTTCAATTGCCCAAAATTTACATAAAAATTAAAATTTTTCCAAGTGTTGCAGTACCTTTCTTAAAAGTCATTATTTCTTGAATTATACAGTACTACACTGTCAAATGGTAAGATGGCCCAAAAACTACTTTCCAGTGAATTCTTGCTTTTCTTACTTCCACACAAATTACATCCATTTCTCAATTCTGCAAATTAAAGCCAGTTCCCTGGGACGGCATGGCAACTCAGTGGTCAACACCGCTGCCTCAGAACCAGGCAGCAGGGTTCAATTCCAGCCTCGGGCGACTATCTGTGTGGAGTTTGCACATTCTCCCTTTATCAGTATGGGTTTCTTCCGCGTGGTCTGATTTCCTCCCAAAGCTGTGTAGGTTAGGTGGATTGGATATGATAAATCACCCATAATGTCCAGGGATGTGCAAGTTAAGCAGATTAGCCATGTGAAATGCAGGGTTATCTTACAGGGGTGGACAGGAGTTCAGGCGGGTGCGCTTCGGACAGTCAGTGTGGACTTTTGGTTCATTCTCACGACAGAACTGACTCACCCTTTACTAACAATGCTGCCTCACTTCCTTTACCTTTCTTCTGAAATTTCAAATAGCCTGGGAGCTTCTTACATAACCTCGTCTGTTGAAACTTCTAACAGCCACATTTTAGATTAGATTCCTTACAATGTGGAAACAGGCCTTTCGGCCCACCAAGTTCACACAAGCCCTCCAAAGAGTAACCCAACCAGACCCATTTTCCCTCTGACTAATGCACCTAACACTACGGGCAATTTAGCATGATCAATTGACCTAATCTGCACATCTTTGGGCTGTGGGAGGAATCCTGAGCACCTGGAGGAAACTCATGAAGACACGGGCAGAATGCGCAAACTCCACACAGATAGTCAGCCGAGGCTAGAATTGAAGCTAGGACCCTGGTGCTGTGAGGAGCAGTGCTAACCACTGGAAGGAGAAAACCAGAAATCAAGCTTTGCTCCATTTAGATTCAAGAACGGAATAAAATTACATGTGCATAACTCATAATTCTGCACCCCAACTATTGTTTCTTTATTTGCTGTCTCTCTATACATGCTTAAATTAAATGAACACCCTTTACGGATTAAATGGACAATTAATACCATGGTCACTTTGTCACTGTATCTGTGAAACAGCTATAACATTTAGAAATGCTGCAGGCTTGCAGATATAAAGCCTTTCACTCTTTTTAAAACCATAATGCACTATTATGTTTGTTTGTTCTCTCCATTCCTCTCACATATTGTACTGCAATCCTGATTATTGCCCTAAGACATTTTCCAAAGTTCAATCCAAGATGTTTTTACAAGACTACACTGACCTGTCAGTGGAAAGTACAACATTGTTGATCTCTCTCCTGATGCAATTATCGTTAAAAAGTTGAATTTTTTAGATTATTTTTTAAGGTTACATTTACGGGGGTTGTCTATTACATGAATACTACTTTTCAAGACTAAAATTCATGCTAAAGTCCAAAATACCACATTATTTGTTTAGAGACTAATTGGTCTTCTGCTAAAGAAAAACAACAAGCTACAGAAATTACCAAATAAAGACAAGACAATCAAAACAAAAATGAATTAATAAGATTTATACATACAAAATGTGAAGTAGAACTACAATATTGTTTTAAATCACAATTAAATGATACATATTAAACATGTCAAATACAAAAGTTCATTGAAATCCTGTAAAAAACAAAATCACACGGTTCAACATCTTCAAAACTAATAAAGCTTCACTATTATCAGGATGAATGATATCAGCATATCTTCGCTGTCCATAGTTAGTAGTAGTACATCATTCGCTTCTTCATCTATATCATCCCATATCTAACTTTCCTCTGTACCATCCAATGCATTCGAAATTCCACATTTCTTGAATGATTTGGAAATAGTTCCATGAATCAACGATCCACTCATGGATCAGTGGCAGAGATGGAGCCAGCACACTGCCTCTTTTGTGTATCTTTTGGGCAATTTAGCACAGCCAATTCACCTAACTTGTACATCTGTACGCCTGGATTATGGGAGGAAACTGGAGCACCCAGAGGAAACCCACACAGACATGGGGTAGAATGTGCAAACTCCACACAGACAGTTGCCAGAGGCTGGAATTGAACCCTGGCACTGATGCAGCAGTGCTAACCACTGAGCAACTAGAAGTGATCTTAACTGGTCCCAGACGAGTAAACTCTTTTCCTTGTGTAGTGCACCAGGTTATAAATTCCAAATTCCCTTTATCCATTTTCAACATCCATATGAATGACAATTTCTTTTGGAAATTTCTCCTTTGACAAATTTTTTTCTCTTAAAAACAGCCATCAGTTTTAACTTAGTACCACCAGCCATACAAGATGAAACTAAAGTAAACCTACTTTTCCCATGGCCTGTGATTTTCACCAAGACTGTTTTTTTTTCCTCCTTTTTGATTCACAGTTCGATTCTCCAGTATGTCATGAATAATAAGCATTTCATCCATGTTTCCAATGCACGGTCACTTGTAGCCTCCCACCTGCCGATTTTTGATTATGAACTGGTAAAACTGTAATAAAGCTTATCTGCTAGTTCAGCAGACAGCTTTCATGCAATCTTAGTTCTCTGCTGAAGTAATAAGTCATTTCTTCTCATGAACCTTATGCACCATCCAACACCTGCCTTAAAATTCAAAATGCCACCCTTCTTTGATTTGATTTGATTCCTGCATGGATTTGGATGGCTTCATGACTAACATTTTTCATTTTGACGATTTTCAAGAACTCACAAAGCAATTTTTCTCTCCAACTGCAGCCATCTGCTAAGTTTACCACTATTGGCACACTTTCCTTTTAGCAGTGTCTGAACTTGGTTCAATATCTTTTTCTAGTCTCTCAAGTTTCTCCGAAACACAAAACTCTTGCTGCTACACAGTTTTGTCTTCTCTATAACTTCAATAACCTTCAGTTTAAACACTACTGTAAATTGTTTGTTTCTCTGTAGGGACTTTTCTCACACACACACACACACACACACACACACACACACACACACAAACACACAAAAAGAGACTTTGAAACCTCAAATACATGACTGCATTCCATGAGATTGGTTGTCACTCAGCTCTTTGGCGCCGAGTTGGTGTGAATTGTAAATCAAATTACATAATACAGGTGCACAATGCTTTTTCCGATATCGCCAGTCGTTTTTCTGGAATTCGGAAATTTTCGGATTTCAGAATAAAATGACATTTTCACAAAATGAAATAAAAAAAACTAAAACGCATATGTGAATAGTACGAGCACTGAGACACCATTGATGCCTGTCAGTGATGGGCTACGCTGCCAAGTCACATCTGAGTAACATGGTTCGAGTGGATGTGGAGTTGGGTCCACTAAAACGATGCTCCACACTCCATAAAAAAAGGTTTTGGATTTCAGAATTTCATATAAATGTACCTGTAGCGTAAAAAAAATTCATTTCCTCATTGTAACAGTTATGTACAGGATAATACCTTGACTCACAAATGTTAGTATGTTTTCTGCAAAGAACTAGGGTTGATTTTTATAAGATATATGGAAAACTCAATGTTTTGACCAAAAAAAAGTTTGATTTTTATGAGATTGACTTTTACAACAGAACAGCGTAGTACCTTCAGTCCTCTATATTGCACCGAACTGTAGTACCAATCTGAAGCCCATCAATCCTGCACTATTTCATTTTCATCCATATGTTTATCCAATGACCACTTAAAATGCCCTTAAAATTGGCAAGTCTACTACTATTGCAGGCTGTGCATTCCACACCCCCTATTACTGAGTAAAGAAACTATTTTTGACATCTGTCCTGTATTTATCACCCCTCACTTTAAAGCTATATCCCCTCGTACTAGCCATCAGCAGCAGAGGAAAAAGGATCTCACTGTCCACCCTACCTAACCCTCTGATAATCTTATATGTCTCAATTAAGTCACATCTCATACTTCTTCTCTCTAACAAGAACAGCCTCAAGTCCCTCAGCCTTTCCTCGTAAGACCTTCCCGGCATAACAGGCAACATCCTAGCAAATCTCCACTGAACCCTTTCAAAGTTTCCATGTCCTTCTTATAATGCAGTTACCAGAACTGCACACAATACTCCAAGTGCAGCTGCACCAGAGTTTTGTTTAGCTGCAGCATGACCTTGTGGCTCCGAAACTCGATCCCTCTACCAATCAAAGCTAATACATCATATGCTTTCTTAACAACCCCATCAATCTGGGTGGGAACTTTCAGGGATCTACATACCTGGACACACAAAGTACTGCTCATCTACACCACCAAGAATCTTACAATTATCCCAGCACGCTTTATTTTTGCTGCTCCTTCCAAAGTGAATCACCTCACATTGTTCAGCATTAAACTCTATTTGCCACCGCTCAGCCCAGCTCTGCAGCTTAGCTACGTCCCTGGGTAACTTGCAACATCCTTCAGCTCCACCAGCCTTGGTGTCATCTGCAAACTTACTAACCCATCCTTCTTCAACCTCATCTGGGTCATTTATAATAATGACAAACAGCCGTGGCCCCAAAACAGATCCTCGAGGTACATCACTAGTAACTGAACTCCAGGATGAACATTTCCCATCAACCACCATCCTGTCTTCTTTCAGCTAGCCAGTTTCTGATCCAAACTGTTAAATCACCCCTCAATCCCATGCCTCTATATTTTGTACAATTGCCTACCATGGGGAACCTTACTCGAGTACATATTTTACTTTTTGGTGGTTAATGGCATTACAACAATGCAAATTGTATGGCCCAAATTTTCTTCTGATTTCTTGATGACTATCTCCTCAAAAAGAACAGGCTTGGATTCCTTTTTCTTTAGAAAGGGAAAATACAGAAGAAAGAAAGTCCAAAACATTGCTCCTGCAATAAACAGGGAGGTAGTCCCCACTTGCTTTGTGTAAATGGATGCAAATTGGTGAGAGATAAAAACACATCAAACAAAAAAAAATCACATATCACCTACACAAAAAGGGAAGGAGTTGATATAGCAATGGGTGCAGCATAGTAACAACCCTTGACAAAATCCTCACTTTAAATTAACTTGTAGATCAGACCTTTTAAGGATTGATTTGGCAAGCACGCCTCTCTTTTTGATTGTTGATTGAAGACATTCCACAGCAGTGACAACTAGGTTTTTTAATGTATTTTTGTTTGCGATTGAGGCAGAGGAGGAGGATGACAGGAGGGTGGGAAACGCAATCCCTCATTGATTGGGAGAGGCAAAGGGAATGCCAAATTTTTTTGATGACGGTGGGAGGTGAGAAAAGGAGGAAAGAAGATGGGTAAAAAGCCCGAGGCTGGAATCGAATCTGACACCCTGGTGCTGTGAGGCAGTAGTGCTAACCACTGAGCCACCGTGCCACCCCAAACTGTAGTGTTTGGGGGGACAGGGGCAGGGGGAGGGATTGAGGCAGCGAAGTGGGGAAGACACAGTAGTGCGGGGGGGGGGGGTGAGACAGTGAAGTGGGGAAGACACAGTAGTGTTTGGGGTGAAGTGGGGAAGACACAGTAGTGTTTGGGGGGGGTGAGGCAGTGAAGTGGGGAAGACAGTAGTGTTTGGGGTGAAGTGGGGAAGACAGCAGTGTTTGGGGTGAAGTGGGGAAGACACAGTAGTGTTTGGGGTGAAGTGGGGAAGACAGTAGTGTTTGGGGTGAAGTGGGGAAGACACAGTAGTGTTTGGGGTGAAGTGGGGAAGACACAGTAGTGTTTGGGGTGAAGTGGGGAAGACAGTAGTGTTTGGGGTGAAGTGGGGAAGACACAGCAGTGTTTGGGGGGGGTGAGGCAGTGAAGTGGGGAAGACACAGCAGTGTTTGGGGGGGTGAGGCAGTGAAGTGGGGAAGACACAGTAGTGTTTGGGGGGGGTGAGGCAGTGAAGTGGGGAAGACACAGTAGTGTTTGGGGTGAAGTGGGGAAGACACAGCAGTGTTTGGGGGGGGGTGAGGCAGTGAAGTGGGGTAGTTTTTGGAGGGAGGTGGGGGGAGAAGAAGGGGGAAAGAATAATGATGAAGAGAATGAAACGGTGTGTTTGGGGGGAGGCGGTGTGAAGGATCCCTCCTCTCTCTCGCGCGCGCCCGCTCCACCGGAAAAGCCCGATCCACCCGGAGCCTGTTCACGCGGCGGCGGCGGCGGCAGCATCTTGTAACCGCCGTGTCTCTCCCTCCCCCCTGACCGACAGCAGGGCAACGTCTGAAACCTACCTAAAGCAAATCATCAATCCGACTTCTTCTTCGACCACGACGGATGTTTTAAACAAAGATACTGGAAAGGTGAGCGAGGGTTGAGGGCGGGACGGACGGCAGATGAAGGAGGCCGGTTTACGGACAGAGGAAACCCAACAGACCGAGCTCGCGAGCGCTCCGATGGCAATCATCCGCCGCCACTCGCAAGACCCCGCCCACCGCCCTTTTGCTGCACCCCATTGGTTCCGCCGTCTGCCCACCCTCTGCCTGATTGGCGGGTCCCTCCTGTCCATCATTCCCCTCCCCCCATCTTCCCGAAGGGTGAGGTGTCGTTGCTGGTCACTGAATATTCTCGTTCCTGATGGTGAAGGCCGAAAGTGCAGAGTCTATTCCCCCCTCCTCGGTACATTTGCGTCCGTCTTCTATAAAATCGCTTTTTAGCTCATTGCGAATGGGTAAACGAAGGTGCAGGTTGTTTTTTTTAAAAAATACACGAGATAAGAGTATTTTCCAGCACGGAAACAGTCCATATTCCCAAAGTACACTCGTCTCACCTGCCTGTCCCTTGGCCCATGTCCCTCAAAACCTTTGCTATTCATGTTCCTATCCAAATGTCTTTTAAAAACAGTGGAACCGCACCCGCATCCATCACTTCCTCTGACCGTCATTCCGCACGCGAACTATTTTTTTCCCCCAAAATGTTGCCTCATGTCCTTTGTAAAATTTTCACCTCTCACTTTAAAAATATGCCCCCTCGTCCTGAAATTCCCCCACCCTAGGGAAAGGAGACCTGCCATTCACCTTTATCTATACCCTTCATGATTTCATAAACCTCTATGAAGTCACCCCCTCCACCTCCAGCAAAACAGACTCTGACGTTTCCAGTCTATTTTTACATTGTAATCTCTCCATTCCAGTCAACATCCTTGTAAGTCTTTTCTGAACTTGCTCCAATTTAACAATTTCCTTCCTATGGTAGGGTGACTAAAACTGGAAATGGTACTTCGTGATTCCTTGTGCTCGAAACGTCGAATTCCCTATTCCTGAGATGCTGCCTGACCTGCTGTGCTTTAACCAGCAACACATTTTCAGCTGTGATCTCCAGCATCTGCAGACCTCATGTTTTACTCCAGAAGAGGCCTCACCAACATGCATTCCCAACTCCTGTCTGAGCAATGAAGAAAAGTGTGCATAACCATCCTGTCTACAAACTTCAAAGAATTCTGTAGGCAAACTCCTATTCTGTCTGCTTTACAACACTGCTGAAGGCCTCACATTTAATTGTAAAAGTCCCACCCTTTACTGTTTTATCAAAATGTGATACCTCACATTTATCCAAATTAAACTCCATCTGCCATTCCTCAGCCCATTGACTCATATCATGATCTCTTTATAATCTTCTGCACTGTCCACTACATTACCAATTTTGGTGTCATCTGCAAACTTATTCACCATACCTTCTATCTAAATAATTTATATAAATGACAAACAAAGGTTTACCCTTCATTAATCCCTGTGGCACACCACTGATCACACTGTCCCCTGCTGTTAAGTCAATTTTGTATCCAAATCTCCATTCCCATGTGATCTAATTTTACTAATTAGTCTACAATGCGGAACCTTGTCAAAAGTCCAAGAAAAACTGTTTACTGCTTCTCCCTCATTAGTCATAGTTTCTTATTACGCCCTAAAATATATGCATCCCTTTCCTCCAACCATTTGAGTCATTCTTGTTGAATTGGAATGCTGCTCTTTTATTCAAATCACATGACACTATCAACATATTTCTTTTAGTAGGCACTGAATAATAGCTCCAACTTGAATTTAACCTAATAATGGGTACAATCTGATTTACAGGATCTAAAACATTAACTTGGCTTTCTCTGCACAAATGTTGCCAGACCTGCTTAGTTTTTCCAGCAACTTCTGTTCTCATCTTTAATTTTTATACTACTCAAAATATACCAAAGATTACATGAGAAAAGTTCATATAAAGGCCAAAAGATAAATGAAGAGGGATTCAAAATTGCATCAGTAAAAAAGTGTCCAGAAGACACGGGCGGCACGGTGGCACAGTGGTTAGCACTGCTGCCTCACAGCGCCTGAGACCCGGGTTCAATTCCCGACTCAGGCGACTGACTGTGTGGAGTTTGCACGTTCTCCCCGTGTGTGCGTGGGTTTCCTCCGGGTGCTCCGGTTTCCTCCCACAGTCCAAAGATGTGCGGGTCAGGTGAATTGGCCATGCTAAATTGCCCGTAGTGTTAGGTAAGGGGTAATGTAGGGGTATGGGTGGGTTTCGCTTCGGCGGGTCGGTGTGGACTTGTTGGGCCGAAGGGCCTGTTTCCACACTGTAAGTCTAATCTAATCTAAAAAAAAAGAGAAAATGTCAGTATTTCTGGTTATCCAAGCAATACAGGGTATTGCTTAATTTAAAAACCAGCAACACAAAAGATGTATCCTATGCAGTAATCTGTAAAATCAAGGAATAATTAACTAATAACTATGTACAAGTCCTTACTCAAACCTATCTTTCATCTTCCCTTCTATAATAGTCCCATAAAATTCCCAATTAGGATTTACAAAACAACACAGCTTTCAGTTCTTCTATTTGGATCTTCCTGTGTCTTCTTTTCTTAGAAATTTCTGCACCAGCGATTACTGATCGCAAAAGCTACTTTTAAGAGAGCTATTTTTCAAGCAGTCTTCTACATGTTGGGGCTTAGCAGTTCTCCTCTCAACAGTTCAATTTTCCCCGGTCTTATACCCCCAAATCATCAGAGTGTGTTTTTAAGGTTGTCAGTATACTAAAGTCAAACTGGATTGGAGTTTGGTATTTTTCGGGGTATAAGTTAAACTGATTGGCGGAATTCAAATTTGTTTTTGTCTCCAGGCAACGATCTAATTGAGTTGTTGGACCAAGTGTTACATTGTTACCTTATTGAGATCACTTGATGCTCTATCTGTTAGTTCTGCTGCTTTTGACTCGCTTAAAGTACACTCGCATCTTCATTATGAGAGAAAATGTTGGTATTTCTGTTCATTCAAGCATTGAGTGAGGCAGCAATAGACTGCGAGTGTAACAATAACAATTTTTTAAAAAAAGAAACAAGATCAAAATGGTATTATGGGGGAAACATGAATTTCAAAGTTATCTTATACATCTGGAACTGTGTAATTTTTAGTTAAAATGTCATTTTAACTAAAAATGTTTTAATTGCATAGAGCCAATTTGTGAAAAAAGCTTGGTCAAAATGTTGGCTGATAAGAGCAGATTGGGGACGCAGCAGTAACCACCTTTATTGCCCTTTAACACCACCCTGTCAAAAGTGCTTGTTAAGTGGACAGTGTTCAACTCCAAGTAAGATATGTTCTTATACAGTCTGTGAACAGTGGAAGCACAGAGTGAGAACTGAGAGACCCCAGTGTAAATGTGCGGATCCTCTCCTTTACAACATTCAGAATTGCATAGCAATCAAACGACGTTGCCTTTAACAATGTAAAACATTGCGTGGTGTTGAAAGGAACATGACCTTGAGCTATATATGAGGATATTACGCAGACAACCAAAATCACGATCAATTGCTTAATTTTAATGAATAACTTAACTTTCTTAAGTGTTTCACATGGCACTTAGTAAATATTACAGTATTTGTCATGTGGTGATGTTAAGATGTACTATGTTACATTATTATGTAACTACATAACTTCTTTAAATGCTTGTGCAAAGCTATGGATGTTTCGCTGACCTTTGGAATTCAGAAGATGGTATCAGTTATCAGACTGTCATCAGCAATGGAGGTGTGGCTATTGCCTCCTGTTTTCAGGAAAGGTCAGAGATTGGGTGGTTTGTGAAAGAGAGAATAGATTTAAGTTTGTTTTACTAATATAAAAGCTATAACATTTAGAGCTGCCATTACAGATGTCTCACAGGGATTTCTCCACCCCACATTATTACATGCCATTAGCATTAAAATATTTTCAAAATGTGAACCTCGCAACTTTTTCAACAGAGATTGATAAGATAATCATTGATTTTATTCAAAACATTATCTGTCTAATTATTTGGGAAAATAAAGTAGTTGCTGGAAACACAGTCTTCAAGCAGCATTTGTAGAGAGAAAAGTTAACATTTTGAACAGTCTTCAGAACTGTCTAAAGCATCGACTGAGCTAATGTGCATCGGCATGTTTCCAGTTTTGTTTTGATTTCCAGCAGTTGCTGTGTTTTTATTTGTTTAATTCATACAATTACTTTTCAAAATAGCTCTTGGGTGATCAACTTCCTAGAAAATTCCTGATCAAACACCTGTAGTTTTTGCCATTTGTTGCTACCCTTTGTCCATTATCCTCCAATCTTCACTCTTCCACAGATTAGATTTCCCTGGTTCGAATAGTGGGTACATTTTATCCCTAACCAAAAGTTAACTGCGAGACAACAATAGTATAGCAGTAATAATATTGGACTCTTCATCCAGCAGCACAGACAAATGCTCCAAAGACATGACTTCAGATCCCATCATGGCAGTTGGTGGAACTTAAATTCAATAAGTAGCCATAAAACTACTGGATCATCTTTAAGTACACATCTAATTACTAACGCTCCTTGGGAAAGAAACATGCCATCCTTAACAGTCTCTCCTACATGGGATTCCAGACCCACAGTAATCTCTTAACTTGTCTCAGAAAGACCTAGCAAGCTACTCTCATATAAAACCACAGTAGAAAAGTCAAAAAGTCCATCATGAGAATGTTATCTGGCTTGAACCAAGGAACAAATTGCACAATACTCAATCTGCAAAGTGCTGCTCACTAACGTTCACTAATGTTTGAAGATATGCACAAAATGAGACAGCTGTTCCACAAACTAATTAAGCAACTGCCCAGCATAGTCAAACCCACCAACCAGATATTATAGTCAATGTCCTGCCTTCATTCATCAGCAGAGGAAAACAGTTGGGAAGGAATATCCTGAAACGTTGACTCCAGATACCATGAAGCATAATGACATTAAACCAAAAAGAGCAAGGAAACTTGCAAATTATCTTCCATTGCTAATGAGTCAGTTCTCCTCTATGTTGAACACTACTTTGTAGATTCACTGAGGATAACAAGGGTGCACTTTCATGTTATCAATGACAACTTTCATGTTATCAACAGCTCAGTAGCACCAGTACTGACTGAACTGACTACGTCCTGAAAGACCAATCTGCCAGACAGACCTGAAGCAGTTGGTGAGAGAACTATCCATAAAGAAGAACTTATGTGACCACACACCAAATCTGTCCATTTTGGGTGTACCTGTGCATGATAATTTTGATAGGAGTCACCACCCCACAGGCCTTGTTGTGCAAATGTCCTTTTTTACCAAACCAATCGTGTTGAAACTCCGTGAATATCTTGAATGGGATAGATTCTAGCAGTTTCTAAACTGGGCATTGAGAAAGTGTTGTTGACCATCACAACCTGTGATCTCATAGTCCAGAATATATCCCATGACGTCATTACCATTGAGGCAGTGGATGAAATTTAGTTTCATGTGGATTGCAAGAAATCATGCTAGAAGGAAAACTAGATATTTGTTATACATGTTGCAAACTTGGTTAAGATAGAATAGAATCCCAACAGTGTGGAAACAAGCCATTTGAGTCCACACTGACACTGAAAAGCATCCCACTCAGACCCACCCACCTACCCTATTCCTCTAACCCCGCATTTTCCATGGCTAATCCACCTAGCTTGCACATTCCAAGACACTATGGGCAATTTAGTATGGCCTATCCACCGAACCTGCACATCTTTGAACTGTGGTAGGACACCTATGCGGACACAGGCAAATTCCACACAGACAGTCATCCAAGGCTGAAATTGAACCCTGGTCCGTGGTGTGAGTCCTTGTCCTTCTCAATCTGTCTGCAGTCTTTAGGACAATGCATTTCCTCACCGCCATCATCTAGCTGAATGGGATTTAATTTAATTTAACTAGTTCCTTTCTTATTTATCCAGGCATAGCCAAAGAATTATCTGCAATAACATTGCTCCCTCTTCCATATAGTTACCTTTGGGTCCCCCAAGGATCTATCCATGACTCCTTGTTTTTCATCTACAAGCTGCCTCATGACAATGTCTTCTGAGAACAGTGTCATTTTTTTGTGTTCTCTGACATCCATCACTTCCTCCCAAGTATTTTTCTCTTGTGTCCTCTTGTGCTCGCTATGTTGTTGAATGCTAACTAGCATCCGTTATTCCAAATAAATGTTGGGAAGACTAAAGCCATTGGCTTCAGTCCTAACATCAGTGTCTGTTCCCTAGCTACTGACTCCTTTCCTCCCACTGGCAACTGCTTGAGAATTAACTAAATTGATTGTAATTTTAGTGCGTATTTAGTGCAGAGATAATCTTTGAAGTGCAAATGCCATTTATCACTAAGACTGCCCATTTCCACCTCCATAATTTCGTATAACTCAGCAGATATTTCATCATCTGCTGAAACTCTCAATCTAGCATTTGTTACCTCAAGACTTGACCATTCCAAGACATTCCTGTCCAGCTTCCCACATTTAACCCTCAATAAACCTGACTTTGTCCAAAACTCTAATCCCCATTCCTAACTTGCCCCATTAACCAATTACCCTGTATTGCTGACCTATATTGGCTGTGAGTTAAGCAACTCATTAGTTATAAAATGGGTATCCTTGTCTTTAAATCCTTCATGACCTTCACCTTCCTATCCCTGTAACCTCTGTTTCAATGATCCAATGAAATATCTCCATTCATCTAATTATGGCCCGTTGAGCATCCTGATTTTAATCATCCGCGTTGTGACAGGACCATAAGTTTTGAAATTCTCATTAAGCCTCTCTGCTTTTCTTTCTTCCTTTAAGGCACTCTTAAAACTAATCTTTTTGCCTAATTTTTAGTCATTTGTCCAAATATTTTATTATGTAGCTTGGAGGCAAATTTTGTTTGATAATGAACCTGTGAGGTGTCTTTGGATAGTCTAAGGTGTTTCTCAGATTAAAACGATTGCTATTGTGCTCACTCTGTAGAATTATAAGAAAACAAGGAATTGGAGACGGGCAATCAAGCTAACCAGAGTTGCCACATCCTTCTGTTACAGGCTATCCTGAAAAAGAGTCACTCAACCTGAAGTGTTAACTGTAATTATTCTTCACAGCATACCTGCTGAGATTTTCCAGAAATTTCTATTTTTGTTTCAGATTTCCAGCATCCACAGTCATTTTGATTTTTTATGCCATAATGAGGACTTGATTCTAATTCTTTAATTCCGTCTAAGTCATTCTACACATTGAAGATTATCAGTTAAACAATTTTATATTTATATGTTTCCACGGTGGCTCAGTGGTTAGCACTGCTGCCTCACAGCACCAGGGTCCCAGGTTTGCACATTCTCTCCGTGTCTGCATGGGTTTCCTCCAGGTGCTCCGGTTTCCTCCCACAATCCAAAGATGTGCAGATCAGGTGAATTGCCCATAGTGTTAGGTGCATTAGTCTGAGGGAAATGGGTCTGGGTGGGTTATTCTTCAGTGTTGGTGTGGACTGGTTGGGCCGAAAGGCCTGTTTCCACACTGTAGGGAATCTAATCTTTCAACATCTCCATTGATTTACATTGCTGATTAGTTTTACAAGCTATTTAACTTTTCTTTTTCACATAGAAAGGAATTGTATGAAGGGGACCAATTTCTTCCTTTTTAAAATGTGTCTAAGAAGAAACCAGCAATGGTAAACATGAGCTTTCTGCTGAATTTGAGTTTTTAAAAAATATTTTAGCTGCAGAAGAGGAAACATCTAACTGTGACCTCACTGATAATTTCTTAAAGGTTTGAAAAGCACATTTCCACATGTAAACAAAATGTTTGAAAAGCACATTTCCACATATAAACGTCTAAACTTTGCATGGCTCTATTGCAAAAAAAAAGCCAGGAATAAAACAGTCTTTGAAAGCAAGGAACATAAAGATCAGTCGAGATGTAAAAGGATGTGCTGATTCACTGTCATTGTATTGCACAACCTCAAACTTTACGAAAGGGTGTTCTTCTAATATCCTGTCTAGTATTTATCTTTCACAGCACAATGAAAACAGATTCACTGATCGTAGATCACGCATGCTATTTATAGGACATTGCACAATTCTAATTTCCTGATGTTTGTTTTGCTCATATGTTTTATGAGACTATCTCAGTGGTGGAGTGTTAATGCGTCATAAAAGTGCCACAGTGCATTATTGTATATTTAGCTGATATTGAGATATAATCTAAGAAACAGTCGTAATCTTAGATAAGTAATGGTTACGCAGGACGACGAGTTAGAGGATAAATTAATCTATAATTTAACCAAGTTATTTTTGATGTGAGTGGCTGTTTTTATTCCTTCTTTATGAAGAAAATAATTCTGTGCTGCTGGCCTGAGTTAGTGCCCTGAAATTGTAAAATCTTTGCCTTTCCTAAAGGTACATCATAGGTGTGATGTAGAATTTGTTGGAGGAACCCATGGGAGCACCAGAATAGTTGCTAAATTTTAATGCTAGCTGCATGATTACTTGAGTTTTCGTATTTCAAGAAATGTGACTGCTACCTTAATGAGTTTAGCGGTGGCAACTCTGCATTTTGCTTCAAGGAAGAGGTTTTTGAACTTTCTGTTGACCCTTTACTCTGAAGTTTTTGTTTATTGACAGTGAACAAGTTCCAATCAGATAACTTTGTGATAAACTGAAAAAGAAAACACAGGCCAAATGGCTACTCCAACAAAAGAATTTCAGAGCAGGAGATACTGGCTGGTGGAGACTTGGGGAGGAATTTAGCAAATGTTTTTCTCAGGACTCTATGACATTTCTGCTTATGTAATTTAATATTTCAAGGAAAAAAACAAATATTTCAATTTCAAGCCAGTACAGAGACTTTGCAGGCAATTTGTTAATAATCAATGCTCATATCTAACAGTGGATTGGTATGGTGCTGAAACTGTACTCCTTGTTTACAAAGTTAAAAATCACACACCAGGTTATAGTCCAACATGTTTATTTGGAAGAGCTAGCTTTTGAAGCATTGCTTCTTCATCAGGTGGTTGTGGGCCAGGACCAGAAAACACAGAATTTATAGCAATAAGGTTACAGTGTCATGCAGCTGAAATATATTAAAAACTTAGATTAAGTCGTTCATCTTTTTGAATGGTTGTGCTAGTTTGTTAATATCTAAATCCCAGAAAGCTGCACACAGTACTCCAGTGCCATCTTTCCACTGCACTGGAGAACTTTAGTAAGATATCTCCAATTCTGAACTCAAATCCTCTTTCAAAGAAGGCCAATTTACCATTTGCCTTCTTCTTTCTTTGTTGCACCTGCTTATATACTTGTATTAACTGATGCACAGGAATTCACAAAGCCCTTTGAACAGCCACACTTCTTAATATACCATCATTTAAATAATACACTCACTATCTACTTTTTGCACCAAAGTGTATAACTTCACAATTGGTCACACTGTAAAGCATCTGTCATGTTTTTCCCCACTCACTCAATTAGTCTAAATCACCTTGAAGCTTCCTTGCCTTCTCCTCACAACTCATAATCCCAACTAACTTTCAATCATTGGTAAACTTGTATTTGGTTCCCTGAGCCAGGTAATTTACATATATCATGAATATATGGGGTTGAAGCAGTGATCCTTGTGGAACCTCACTAGTTACTGTTTGACACTAAGGAAAAGAAACATTAATCCCTCTCACTCTTTCCTGTCTATTAATAAATTCTCAATCCATGCTAATATATTACCCCTCCCACCCCCATCAGTGTGCTTCAACTTTGCCCACTAACCTCTGACAAGAAACCCATTCAAAAACCTTTAGAAAATCCAAATACATCACATTCATTGTTTCTCTCTTATCTATTCTACTAATTATACACTCAAAAAAAACTCCAGTAGATTTGTTAAATGTGAGTTGTCTTTCACAAATCCATGATGCTTTGTCCAATCCTGTTAATGCTTTTCAAATGTTCTGATACAAAGAGTTTTATAATTGGCTCCCGGCATTTTCTCATCTACTGATATTGAGCTAATAGATCTGTTATTATGTGTTTTTTCTCCCTCTCTATTTAAATAATGGATTATATTTGCCACCCTTGGGTCTGGAAACTGCTCCAGAGTCTGTAGAATTTTTAGAAGATGGCAAAAGAGTTACAGCATTTGTTGCGAGTATGTTGCCTGAGATGGAAATTTGGTTTGCAGAAGTTTTGACCCCTTCCTCGGTAACATCCTCAGTGCTGGCGAGCCTCCTGTGAAGCGCTGCTGTACTGTGTTGACTGGAATTTATTTGGTTTTGTTCCCACTGCTTTCAGTTGCCGGTTCCAGTTGTTTGTTGCAGTTATCGGTATATTGGGTCTAGGTTAATGTGTTTATTTGATGGAGTCCTTGGATGAGTGCCAAGCTTCTAGGAATTCTGTGACTGCCCTCAAACAGAGGACAGCCACAGGATTGTTGCAGACCAAATTTCCAACTCCGCAAACATACTCACAACAACTGCAAACGGCACCTGAGCTACAAGTCTTTACACGAGCCTTGAACACCTACAGATGAGAGATGCCAAGACAGAGTTACAACATGTTTTAATCCTCTACGTTTCCTGTCTAATTATTAAGGTTGGAACCTTCCAAAGTCTTTGACTCTAAATCAAGAGCTAGAAACTTTTTCAGAGATTTCTTGACCCTGGATAATTGGCCAGCTTTCTGGGCAATTTCCTTGGAATTAGCAGCATTTGGACCTCTACATAGTCCCAACACACAACCGCAGTTTATCGTTCAGCAACAGCAAACTCCCTCTTGAAAAATCTGGGCCTTTGTCAACAGAAACTATCCATGTGAGAACCTGTTTTGCTGCAATTATACTCTCTGAGCAATGATAGGTTTCATAACATTTCAGTTTTGTGTCTCATCTCAGCTACTACTTCACAGAAAGTCTGATGCTCTACTGCTCAAACTTTATTCTTGAAATGATGATTATTGTTAATTATTTTTAGCTTATTAAAAAGAAAACTTCAATCTATATCAATTTTCTGACCTTAAAACTTGCTTTCTATTGCAATTTTTTTCATTATGTTAGTCATGACATTTTGTCATTACAAATTTCAATATCCTCATTTCTAATGGAAGTCAGCAATATAAACCCTGGGGTGAAGGGAAAAATAAACTGGTGAAGTAAATGAAAGGAGAGCTTGCATATATATAGTATATTTCATGATTTCAAGATATTCTAAACCATTTTAAATTACAAAAAAAGACTTGCACTTATTAAGGGCTACACGGCCAATAAAGTACTTCAGAAGTGTGACCACTGTTTTAAGTAGGAGAGATGACAACCAATTTGTTTACAACAAGTTTCCATTAAAATCATTAAATTTATGACAGATATTCTGTTTGGCAATCTTCCTTGAGATATAAATATTAGCTAGGAAACTGGGAAGAGCTCCTCTGCTGTTTTCAAAATAGTGCCATAGAATCTTTTACATCCACTTGAGAGAGCAGATGAGGTCTCAATTTAATGCCTTCATTTGAAAGATGGCACCTCTGATAGAGTAGTGCTCCCTCAGCACTGCAGTGTCAGCCCAGATCTTATACTAAGTCTTGTTTGGGACTTGTACCCACAACTTTCTGATTCACAACTGATCACACCTTATAAAAGTATATGTTCATTAAAGCAGAATTGCTAGCGTTTATAAATATGCCTTCTGCCGTGTAACAAAAAGTGTGTATAGTTTATAAATTAGCTTCTCATTTTTCTGTAACAGGATTATGTCTACAAATGAAGGTTTATCAAGTAATCTATCAGAGTCAAATAGTGTACTGGAACTGCCAACTACTTACAGTTTACCAAATGTAGGTGACCAGCTGATGTCTGATGAAGATATTGCGAGCAAACATTCAGATTCTATTGGTATCACTTCTGCCTCAGCGACGCCCATCATAAATACAGGTATGTAACCGATTTTAATAAATGTTTTCATCAATATCATAAATTGCATAAATTATAGCGAAGGGTAAAAATTGCATTCTGGTAATTCTGGATTAAATATAAAGATAGCTCATGATCAATATCATGATGTATCAAATAAATATTTGTTGTAAATCATTGAGACGCTAGGAAATATTTCAATAAACTTCAAAGACTTTTTCACACCTCAAAGAATTAAAATGTGAAAAACAAAATGAACACAAAACATTTGACCTTTAAATTTATAAGGCTGTGGGAGAATATGACACTGTTACATATGTGATGATGCTGCCCTTTCAGCAAGGTTATTTTGTTCTTGGGTTTTTTTTAACTGCGAGTTAAGGCAGAGGTGCTGTAATATCTGGGAAAGAGTCCAGTTTAACAATGGCAAGGGAGTGGCCAGTTCTCCCAGATCAAGTATTTTTTTCGTTTCATTTAGTTGTAACAGCGAGAAGCTGCTGCAGTCCAGAGAAGGGTTTCAGGCTTCAGCAGATGACTCTTGACTGACTTCTCTCTTTGAAATCTCTCCTGCTTATAAGAACCTGTGTTTGAATTTGCCTTTTGCCAAGGTTTGTGTTTATGGGATGTTATGGGAATTAGAACAGCTCCTTAGTTAAGTTGCGGTATCGAGTCAGTTGGGTTTTTAAATAGTTAAGTTATTCTAAGTCTGTTTTCTTTTGTTTGTGTTTCAGTTGTAGTGTTTAAATAAATGCTATTTTGCTCAAAGCCAAGTGGGTTGACTAGCCTGCATTACACCTGGAATATCCACTTCACATCTATCTTTAAAATAAGAAAAAGTTAGGGTCTGGCCTGGTCCAAAACATAGATGAGACATAACATAACTTACAATGATAAAGGTCATTCAGCCTTTCAAAATGAGCCTGACAATGTCCCATTGCAGCATCTAATTGTTTCTTAATTTTTTCCAGGAGTTTTCTCTCCACTAATCAATTCAGGAGGAGACTAAGTTATATTGTTCATAGTTTTCCTCATGAATGCTAGATGATGTTATCTATTCATTAGAAACCTGTGGACAATGAGAGATGAAAACAGCAGCAATAGGCTACAAATAAACTAACGAACTGCAAAAAGGAAAAAGAGAAAAACATGTGAGGCGATATCATTCTCAGCATTAAAGATTTTTTTTTGTTTATTCATTGGATTTGAGCATCTCTGGCCAGGGCAGCATTAATTGCCATTTCCTAATCACCTTGAGAATCTGTTGGTGAGCTGCCTCCTTGAACTCCTGCAGTCCTTTGGGTGTAGGTATAGTCACAGTGCAGGGAGAAATTGAGGACTGCAGAGATCAGAGTCGAGAGTGTGGTGCTAGAAAAGCACAGCAGGTTAGGCAGCATCCGAGGAGCAGGACAATCGAGTTTTCCCCTGATAATTGTCTTGCGAGGGCTCCTTGATGCCATATTCTGTTAAATACTTTGATGTCGAGAGCCTTTCATCAGGAACCGAGTTGGGCTAGCCATATAAAACTGTGGCTGCAAGTGTAGGTCAGAAGCTAGGAATTCTACAGTGCATAATGCCTCAATTATTTCCCCAATGATATCTACCACCTGCAAGGCACCAATTACGAGTGTGATGGTACCTTCTACTTGCCTGGATGGGTGAAACTCTGGCAAAACTCAAGCTGCACAACACCACACAATATAACTCAACCCATTTCAGTAGCATCGCATCCATCACTTTCAACATGATGAAGGGCTCTTGCCCAAAACATTGATTCTCTTGCTTCTCGGATGCAGCCTGCTTGCTGTGCTTTTCTAGCACCGCACTCTCGACCATACTCACAGCACAGTGCATTTAAGGGGAAAGTTTAGGGTTTTAATACAGCATGAGTTAAGAATGCCAAATATCGTTCCAAATTAGGATGGTGACTCTGAGAGGAAGTGCATGCAGTGATAAGCAGCTGATGCTTGTGAACATGTCCCACTAACTGATAGAGATCATGAGTTGGAAGAAGCCTTAGTGATGTAGCTTGTACCATTTTGTTGATGGTATATATTGCTGTAATTATGCATCAATAGTGAAGAGATTGTATATCGAAAGTGATGGATGTGGTGCTACTGAAATGGGTTGAGTTGGTGGTGTTGTGCGGCTTGAGGTTCGCCAGAGATGCACCTATCTAGTCAAGTAGAAAGTTGACCGTCACACTCATAACTTGGGCTTGCAGATGGTGGATGTCATTGGGGAGATAATCAGGGCATTATTCCTAGCTTCTGACCTACATTTGTAGCCGCAGTTTCATATGGCAAGCCCAACTTGGTTCCTGGCTAATGGTATCCCTCAGAATAGTGGGAGATTCAGCAATTGGAATTGCATTGAACAGTAGGAGGGATGGTTAGATTCACTTGTGTTTGAGATGGTCTTTGAGATGTCTGGCACTTAGGTGACATGAATATTACTTGCTGTTTATTAGCCCAAGCTTAGACATTGTTCAGGACCTGTTGCATACAGATAGTATCCAAGCATCAATATCTTAGAAGTTGCGAGTGGTGTTAAACATTGTGTAACCATCAACAAACCTCCCCACATTTTTCTATTCATTTCTAGGATGTGGGCATTGCATGCAATATTCCAATAGTGGCCTAACCAATGTCCTATACAGCCACAACATGACCTCAAACTCCTGTACTCAGTGCTCTGACCAATAAAGAAAAGCATTCCAAATACCTTCTTCACTATCCTATCTAACTGCGACTCCATTTTCAAGAAGCTATGAACCTGCACTCCAAGGTTTCTTTGTTCAGCAACATTCCCTAGGACCTTACCATTAAGTGTATAAGTCCTGCTAAGATTTACTTTACCAAAATGCAGCATCTCGCATTTATCTAAATTGAACTCCATCTGCCACTTCTCAGCCCATTGGCCCATCTGGTCAAGATCCTGTTATAATCTGAGATAATCCTCTTCGCTATCCACTACACCTCCAATTTTGGTGTCATCTGCAAACTTACTAATTGTACCTCTTATGCTCGCATCCAAATCATTTATGTAAATGACAAAAAGTAGAGGACCCAGCACCGATCTTTGTGGCACTCCACTGGTCACAGGCCTCCAGTTTGAAAAACAACCCTCCACCACCCCCCTCTGTCTTCTATTTTTAAGCCAGTTCTGTATCCAAATGGCTAGTTCTTCCTGTATTCCATGAGGTCTAACCTTGCTAATCAGTCTCCCATGGGAAACCTTGTCGAACGCCTTACTGAAGTCCATATAGATCACATCTACTGCTCTGCCGTCATCAATCCTCTTTGTTACTTCTTCAAAAAACTCAATCAAGTTTGTGAGACATGAGTTCCCATGCACAAAGCCATGTTGAGTATCCCTAATCAGTCCTCGCCTTTCCAAATACATGTACATCCTGTCCCTCATTATTCCCTCCAACAACTTTCCCACCACCGAGGTCAGGTTCACTGGTCTATAGTTCCCTGGCTTGTCCTTACCCCCTTTCTTAAACAGTGGCACCATGTTTGCCAATCACCTGTGATTATTGATGATACAAAT
The DNA here is from genome assembly GCF_020745735.1 of Hemiscyllium ocellatum. Lineage (NCBI taxonomy): Eukaryota > Metazoa > Chordata > Chondrichthyes > Orectolobiformes > Hemiscylliidae > Hemiscyllium > Hemiscyllium ocellatum. Next base: position 102,205,856 of record NC_083410.1, read on the forward strand.
ATCTCAGCAAGAGGCCCAGCAATAACTTCTCTAGCTTCCCACAGAGTTCCCGGGTACACCTGATCAGTTCCTGGGGATATACCCACCTTTAGCCATTTCAAGATATCTAGAACTTCTTCATCTGTAATCTGGACATTTTGCAAGATGTCACCATCTATTTCCCTACAGTCCATATCTTCCATAACCTTTTCCACAGTAAATACTGATGCAAAATAGTCATTTAGTATCTCCCCCATTTTCTGCAGCTCCACACAAAGGCCTCCTTGCTGATCTTTGAGGGGCCCTATTCTCTTCCTAGTTATCCTTTTGTCCTTAATATATTTGTAAAAACCCTTTGGATTCTCCTTAATTCTATTTGCCAAAGCTATCTCATGTTGCCTTTTTGCCCTCCTGATTTCCCCCTTTAGTATTCTCCTATTTCCTTTATACTCTTCTAAGGATTCACTTGATCTATCCTGTCTATACCTTCTATATGCTTCCTTCTTTTTCTTAACCAAACCCTCAATTTCTTTAGTCATCCAGCATTCCCTATACCTATCAGCCTTTCCTTTCACCCTGACAGGAATATACTTTCTCTGGATTCTTGTTATCTCATTTCTGAAGGCTTCCCATTTTCCAGCTGTCCCTTTACCTGGGAACATTTGCCCCCAATCAGCTTTCGAAAGTTCTTGCCTAATATCGTCAAAATTGGCCTTTCTCCAATTTAGAACTTCAACTTTTAGATCTGGTCCATCCTTTTCCATCACTATTTTAAATCTAATAGAGCTTTAGTTGCTGGCCTCAAAGTGCTCCTCCACTGACACCTCAGTCACCTGCCCTGCCTTATTTCCCAAGAGTAGGTCAAGTTTTGCACCTTCTCTAGTAGGTACATCCACATACTGAATCAGAAAATTGTCTTGTACGCACTTAACAAATTCCTCTCCATTTAAACCTTTAACACTATGGCAGTCCCAGTCTATGTTTGGAAAGTTAAAATCCCCTACCATAACCACCCTATTATTCTTACAGACACTGAGATCTCCTTACAAGTTTGTTTCTCAATTTCCCTCTGACTGTTCGGGGTCTATAGTACAATCCCAATAAGGTGATCATCCCTTTCTTATTTCTCAGTTCCACCCAAATAACTTCCCTGGATATATTTCCAGGAATATCCTCCCTCAGCACAGCTGTAATGCTATCCCTTATCAAAAATGACACTTCCCCTCCTCTCTTGCTTCCCTTTCTATCCTTCCTGTAGCATTTGTATCCTGGAACATTAAGCTGCCAGTCCTACCCATCCCTAAGCTATGTTTCTGTAATTGCTGTGATATCTCAGTCCCATGTTCCTAACCACACCCTGAATTCACCTGCCTTCCCTGTTAGGCCCCTTGCATTGAAATAAATGCAGTTTAAATCATTAGTCCTACCTTGTCCCTGCTTGCTGTGATTGTTTGACTCGCTTCTATTTTCACCTGTATCAGTCTTAGATTGATCTCTTTCCTCACTATCTCCCTGGGTCCCACCACACCATCTTACTAGTTTAAATCCTCCTGAACAGCTGTAGCAAATTTCCCTGCCAGTATATTACTCCTCTTCCAATTTAGGAGGAAATTTTCTATGTTTCTGGATAGAGAGCTTTCGGAGTGCTGCTCCTTCATCAGGTGGTTGTACAGTATAACATGATAAGACACATAATTTATAGCTAAAGTGTCTTGCAGAAAAATAAAATTTCTAGATAGATAGCAGTGTAAGTATAATAACAGGAAGAGGTTGATGCAATGGTCTAAAAGTCGATGCAGATATTGTAACTGAAGATCAGGAAATAGAAAATTTGCTCAGTAATCACATTGCAATAATCTTTGCAATGGAGGATGAGCATTGAGAAATGAAGAGAGCTAAAAATAATTAATCGGAGAAACTGAAGAGATTGAATATAAGTTTTGAGAAATAAAACAAAATGTCAGATAATAAGAAAATATTTTTCAGACTTGATGATTTTCTCAATGGTCTTTTGAAACTATTATGAAGTAGAGTACATAAGATGGATGAACTTTCTCTAAGCCCCTCTCCAGTTAATCAATCAGTCTCCCTTTTGTTTTGACGCTCATAGCCTCTAATGGCAGAACTTTGATCTTCCACGAAGACAGCAAGACTATGCAGCAGCAATTCTGGAGATGTCCAAACACATTTTTCCACATTGTCAATCATAGTGGTGAAATTCCTTGGTAAGGGTTCCACTGCTTCAATGTAGATCTCAGTGTTCTTGTCATGGTTGGGGCAATGAAGTCCTTATTTCTATCCTCTGTCGCAAATGGAGAGAGATCCTTTTCTTCTGGTAAGCATTCTCCCGTGCTGTTTATGCCACCATTCCCTGCTGTTAGCCACTTATACTGGGTATTTTACCACATGCAAAACCCCACTGGTTCTTTGTCTACTTTGCTAAGAGTGCAAATGTATGATTTGATTTCTATGCAGGATGAAGTATTTTACAGCCCTTCCTGAGGAAGATAGTTCTCTTTTGGGATCTTCTACAGTGGCATCTTGCTGTTGATAACTACCTAGGAGGAAGAAAATTGAGAGAAATTAGGATGACCTATAACAGTCAGATATCTTCAGTTGTAGTTTAATGTTATAAAATTTCCTGTATTTTACAGTTGGTAAAGTACAATGTCAAAATGGTATTTGCCACCTCATGTTTTCATGATACAAAATATCATTTTGTTGTTTATAGAACTGTATTGTTCATTTAGATGCAACCAAGGACATTGATCACTATATTAAGTTGTTTCAGACTGTAACAAAAAATTATGTAAAGTTATCACTAAATAGCAATTATCGAACAGAGCAGTGTAATGTATCACTTCATGTTCCAGTCCTGATCTTACCTACAAACAGATCTGTTTTTCTTGTGCTGTGGTTAGATGGTGCACCTACAAGGAAAAGGTTCCTCCTGGCACGCTATTAACAAGGCATATTGGTGGAGTTACACTTGCAGCTTTTAAACTCTCTACTACTGTATTTGATTCCATAACTCAAAAGAAACTTGGACGAGAAATTGTGTTGTCACAATTCGCAAACCTATTTGCTGTATTGTTTCAGTCACATTTATTTAAATGCAGGGGCTGAAAAATGTTAAATATTATTAATTTTAGTGTGATGTCTCATTCTTTAAACATAGTTCAAATTAAACTTTTAAACAGTCCTTCCTATCAATTTCTTGCTTTTCTTTCTTCTGTTCTAGCTTCCTCATTTACTTTCTTGCTGACCTATTACATAGCTAGCTTTTGTGCACACTACTAATTTAGGCCTATCAATTTACTTCTGTGTTCCTCCTTAATAGTACATACAGATTCATGTTACTAACAACACTATAAAAACATTATTCAACCAATCAAACTTTATCCATTTATCAGGTTGTTATCTCTTTTTCATCACTGTTCTTTAAAAAGCGATTTACACTATTCAACTATTTCTTTCTTTGAACTGAGATGACGAAATTCTGTAAATGTTAAGCTGCCAGCATATCCTTCCAGTCAAGTATTTTTCCTGGTGATCAAAAATGAAACACCATAAAAGATCAAGTAATCACAGATTTCCCCATATATGTGATAGATTAGATTTAGATTACTTACAGTGTGGAAACAGGCCCTTCGGCCCAACAAGTCCACACCGACCCACCGAAGCGCAACCCACCCATACCCCTACATATACCCCTTACCTAACACTACGGGCAATTTAGCATGGCCAATTCACCTGACCCGCACATCTTGGGACTGTGGGAGGAAACCGGAGCAAACCCACGCAGACACGGGGAGAACGTGCAAACTCCACACAGTCAGTCGCCTGAGGCGGGAATTGAACCCAGGTCCCTGGTGCTGTGAGGCAGCAGTGCTAACCACTGTGCCACCGTGCCACCCTTAGTGCCTCCTTCCCCAGAATTGACCTAAAAGACTGATCTGGATAAAGAATACTCTTCAGCCCCTTATTTGGAATTGAAAGGTTCAACACACAAAGACATAAATTGTTCCATTATATCTATGTTAATGCTATCTCATCATATGAGAATGATTGATTTGAACCATATTTGCCTGTTCTTTTCTTGTGTTGATTAATATTTATTTCCTTTAGCTATGAACATATGAAAATGATACACAAGTAAAGGCCTTCTAATCAATGCCTGCCCTCATGTTTAGGTTGCCTGAAGCACTGTAATTATACACTAAGTGCCCACTGGTGGCCATACAATGTTCAACTCGCTCATGGGTGTAGTGCCAGTTAAGCAGGTTGCTTTGTCCTGGATGGTGTTAAGCTTTTTGAGGGTTGAACAGACCTGCATTCATACATTCAAGTGGGCAGTACTCCATCACACTCCTGATTTGTGCCTTGTAAATGGTGCACAGGATTTTTGGAGTTAGGTCCAATCTCTGATCTGTTCTTCTAACAACAGTGTTTATATAATTCATACATTTCAGTTTCGGTTCAGTTGTTAAGTCCAGGATGTCGACAGTGGAGGATCTAGTGGTGACAATGGCATTGAATGATTACATTCGCTCTTGTTAGCTATGGTCATTACCTGGCATTGATGTAGCATGAATGCTGTTTGACATTTGTTCACCCAAGCCTGGATATCGTCCAAGTCTTGTTCTATTTGGACATGAACTGCTTCAGTATCTTGGGAGCAATTTACGACAATCAGTGAATTCCTTAAGATGGAGGGAAGGTTATTGATGAAGCAGCTGAAGCAGGCTGGGCCTGGGTCAGTGCTTGTGCAGAAATATCCTGAAGCTGAGATACACCTGAGAAACTGCAGAGTGAGTCAAATTGAATGAAGACTGGCATCAGTGATGCTGAGGTCCTCTAAAGAGGCAGAGATGGATCATATACTCTGGCTGAAGGTTGTTTTAAATCTCTCTGCCTCATCTTTTACACCGATGTGCTGTCCCTCTCAAAAGTTTGAAGTATGGGCTTCAAGTGAAGCTTGAAGACTTGAATATGTTAATAAAGTAATTGAACCGTATGGTACACACTTCCTATTTGTTACACCCTTCAAAAGAATGCCCCTGCTCTAAAATGACAAGCAAAAATAAACCATTAGTTGTCCTGTGATTTGTCTAAAGCATCAAGCAAATGTTAAGTGTTGGAGGATGTTGCAGTCTTAGCAGCAGACCAAGATTAACATCATGTAAACCACATATTTAGGGATATTCGTGGGCTTTCTCCTCCAGTGAGTTTTTTGATTGTCCATCATAATTCACAAGCAGATGTAGAAAGATTGCAGAGCTTAGATCTGTTTCAAGTAGTTGTAGAATTGCTTACCTTACTCACTGCTTATGCTGTTTGGCATGCAAATAGTTCAGTCTTGTAGCTTCACCAGGTTGACCTAAAGTTTTACATTTGCTTGGTGTTACTCCTGACATGCCCCTTTACACTCATCATTGAAATCCCCGGCTTTCTGGTGAAGTGAGGGATATGCTGGGCCATGTGGTTGCAGATTGTGTTGGAGTACAATTCCACTGCTGCTGATGACCTGCAGCACCTCATTGGCGCCCAGTCTTCAGTTACTAGATGTGTTCAAACTCTATTGCATTTAGTATGTGATAGTGCCACACAGCACAAAGGATGGTATTCTCAGTGTGAAGATGGGCCTTCATCTCCACAAGGACTGTGTGGTAATCACTCCTTCTGATCCTTTCAAGTACCGATCTGCAGAATGTTGTTGGCTTGGGATATGTTGACTTTCTGGATACCTTCAATAGAGAGCTGACTTGCTACTGATTGCAACAGAGATCATATCACATCAAACATCTTTAATATTTAATCCGAAGCAATCTGAACTGGTTTCAGTTGATTGTTCTTGACATTTTGTTTCTTTGGTCTCTCTCAGGAGATTATGAGCTGTAGTAGGTCAGAAATAGGGTATCAATAGTGACAAGGTGTGTTTAACCATAGTGGTCCAGCCATCATAGTATGGATTAGGCTTGATAAACCATCTAGCCTTTTCGTGCTCATCATTCTAGAGTGTTTGTATCTTATCTAGCTGATCCTGATAGCTCTTTGCTCTAAAATCCAAGCTCAACCTTATACACAAAATAACAAGGAAGTTCTGGATGAGGAAAACCATTCAGCTCATTACAGTTCATCTTTGCTTCACTTCTGCTTTCTCCATGACAGAAATTCCTGCTCCCCCCTACTCTACTAAACCTGTTTGATGGTCCCGTTATGTAACATATGCATATTCAGGATACTGTATAGCATAAACACAACTTCTGAGAATTCACCAAAGGATTCCACAGCATCTTGTTTGTGTCTGTGATACTTTCATGGCTTCAACACGGTGATTTATGTGTTTTACTGATAAATAAATTACGTTTAATGGAGTACTTTCCAAAGCAAAAATCGTAAGAAAAAATACTTTGCAAGAAAAACTTATAATTGAGATCTCCATTTCTCAAATTTGCAATGGACAGGAAACACCTGTTTATATCTTCAGTACAATCTGTACTTTGTGCTCGCTGGTTGAAAAATCTGCATGCAGCTGATCCCATAAAAATACTCTGCTGGCTAGAGTTCAGGTGTTCATTTGACTGCTTTTAATCTATTTAAAAAAACATATTTACAGTCTGTGGAGTTGGAAACTCTACATGACCCTGTCATGTGACCACTGCTGTCCTTTCCTGATTAGGAGAATGGTTATCACTAACTTCCATCAATACACACAGTTGCCAGTTGGCTCTGTATCAGCCGCCTTAATGGTCGGGAGCTGTGGTAGATTGGCTCCCTGACCACAACTTGCTATCGATAAATCTTACCAAAAGCAAAAAGAGGCTCATGTAGGTGTTCTGCATTAAGAAGGAAGGCAGCCAATTTGAATATGCGAAACCACTATTAAAGACCAACTTATCTAAGTGCTGCTGTCTGTTCATGACAGATCAACCCTACCTCCTCCCCGCCCCCCCACAACCATCCAGCAGTTTTAATTGTTAGAAAATTACTGGGGATCGCTTTTTTTGTGCTTTTGGTACCTACTATGTATTGTTAGTCAATGTTGATTTTTAGTTAGATTATTACAATAAACATCTTAAGATTTGTATGATTCTTGCATTTGTTGCTGGGAAATTTATGATTTTTTAAAAAGTTAGCCACCTCCATAGAAACCATAACTCCTTCTCTGTTTTAAGCAGAACAATGTTAGTTTCTCTTTTCTGTCCTTGCAACTACATGGACTGATTAGAGGCGATGAAACCTGCAGCAAGTAAGCCAGTCCACAATTTACAAGGGACAAGTCTAGAGTGTGACTGGTATACTCTCCATTTGCTTGGCAGAGTGCAGTTCTAACAACACTCAAGAAGGTTGACACCATCAAAGTCAAAGCAACCCATTTAATTGACATCACATCCACAAATATTCCGTCATTCCACCACTGACATGTAGTCATAGCAATTTATACCACCTACCAGATTCACTGCAAAAGTTCTCAAAGCTTCCTTACATGACATCTTTCACAATCACTGCCAACTGGAAGGACAAAGGTAGCAGACATAATAAAACACCACTTGAAGAGCTCCCTTCCAAGCCACTCGGCATCTTGGGAATACATCACCATTACTTCAGTATTGATGAGTTAAATTCCTGGAATTCCCTCTCCAACAGCAAATGGACTGCAGCAGTTCAAGAAGGCAGCTCTCCACTACCTTCTCAAGGGCATCCAAGGATGAACCATAAAATTCTGACCTATGAATAAATATAAAAATAATTGGATGTGAAGCTTACCATATAGCACTCAAGTACCTAACTAGTGCTTGATGGAATTGGTCAGGGAGGAGATTTGATCACCCCATGTTGCCTGCCCCAGCTTTTAGTGAACAGAGATTGGCTTGTGTCTTTATTTGTAAATTTATAAAGGCTGAACTTTTTTTGCAGTTTTCTCAACTTGTCACCTGAAAAAAATTTGTATGCAGGTCTCTGCCTTAGATTGCATCTGTCATTTAGAATCAGACAGCTTTTACATCATGGAAAGAAGCCCTTTGACCCATTGTGTTGATGCCGGTCATCAAGAATCATTTATTCTAATCCTATGTTCCAGTGCTCCTGTCTAGTCTTGATTGCTATGGTGTTTGAGTGTTCATCTAAGTAGTCCTTAATTGTCTCGAGGATTCCCATCTTTGACTGCCCTTTTAGGCATTGAGTTCCAGATATCCTTGTTCCTTTGAGTGAAAAAGATTTTCCTCAAATCTCTTTAAACCTCCTGCCCCTTACCTTAAAATTGTGCTCCCTGGTTATTGACATTTTTATCAAGGGGAAACATGTTTCTCTATTTGTCCTATCTATGGCCCTCAGAAATTTGTATCCCTGAGTAATTTGTACCCCTCAATCAGTTTCCCCTTGGGCTTTCCTGCTCTATGGAAAACAACCCAACCTATCTAGAGTCTATTTGTACATGAATTCCTTCAGCCCAGGCAACATTCTGATTAACTTCTTCTGCCCCTTCTCTAGACTCATCACATCTACCACATAGTGTGGTGACTACAACTGCACACAGTACTCCAGCTGTGGCCTAACTATATACAGTTCCATCATAACCTCCTTGCCATTGTATTCCTTGACAACTAATGAAGGCAAGTATTCCATATCTCTTTTTAACCACCTTATCTACCCCATATGTTGCTGGCTTCAAGGAACGATGGACATGCACTCCAAGGACCCTCTCCTAGGATCCTACCATTCAACTCCCCTGCCCTATTAATTCTTCCAAAATGCATCGCTTCACATGTTTCAGGATTAAATGCTATTTGCCACTGTTCAGCCCATCTATAGTGTCCTGTAGTCTAACACTTTCCTTCTCGCTATTTAGCACACCATCAATTTTCATTTCAACTGCAAAGTTACTGATCAAACTTCCTACTTTTATGTATAGATCATTAATATACATAATAAACAGCAAGGAACCTGATAATGAACCATATGGTACTCCACCTGGATACAGGCTTTCAAGCACAAATCCCCATTGACCATCGGCTCCTTCTTTTGGCACTCAGTCAATTTTGCATCCAATTTGCCAAATTGCCCTAGATCCCATGGGCCCTGATCTTGATTACCTGTTGCCATGCAAGATCTTGTCAAAAGCCTTACTGAAATTAATGTAGACTACATCACCTGTACCATTCTCATCTACGCATTTAGTCATCGCCTTGAAAAATTCAATCAAATTCGTTTGACCTGATCTCCCTTTTGCAAATCCATGCTGACTACCCTGTATAAATCCTTGCATTTTCAAGTGGAGATCAATTCTGTCCCTCAGAATTCTTTCCAGACATTTCCCTGTCACATATCTCCTCTTCATTCAACTTTATTTTCAAGTGTCATATCATCCACAAAGTTTAAAATGAAACATGGATGTCAATTTGGTAGAATACTGCCTGTGTGATTTCATGTTTGATTTTGTTGTTGGGACAATCAGAGATCAGCTGAGGCAGCTTTTGGGTTCCAGCAACTAGTGGAAGGCGGAGACTAATGACTTAAATATTCTGTTCGTGGTCACTATCAATAACCTACACAGAAAACCACGAGGTCAGAAACGAGCCGACTTATAATGTTTTCTATTATCAAGTAAATTATAAGATTTCAGTAGGTTCACAGATAAGAATATTCAAATGGGAAAGGTATAAAGTTACCCATCATTTCAAACACATCAGCTGAACAATGGGAAATTTGAATTGAGAGCAGGAGTTGTTATAAAGTGATTGGCAGCTTGATCTTTGAGTGACTTTGAGCTTGGCACCATGTGAGAGTGGACACTGGGAAGTTGTGTTTCCTTGCTTATAAACTCGATAGGGCAGAATTGTGTGGACACCTGAAGGGAACCATTTGAAAACTGTAATGCCCTTGATGATGAGCTCAAGTATCATGCGTATAACAAAAATTAAGTTTGGTTTCAAGGTTCTTCTCTCCTTAAAACCTTACCAATTAAGATAATCCAGTGTGCATCTTTAACTCCTTACTGTAATGTCCTCCTTCCATTTATGTTTATAAAATGTTTATTTTATATTATAAGGGATGCTATTTGTTACAGTCAAAACTGGTATGGTGAACTTATTAGAACTCCTACATAAGGAGTATCAAAGAAAACTATGCAGCTCAACAGAATAGTTGCTCATTATGTAACACAGACTTTTGAGACCGTATGTAATTATGAGTGAAACATCATATCACATAACACATATATATATCTCACCGACTAGGCAGTCATTCCCGTAGAACAAACTCAAAAACAACTTGTGCTATTCTTGGAAGCCCTAGTTACACTGGTGCATCCAAAGTTTCAGAGAAAAATATTTTGATAGGGTCAGATCATAAGAGGTGGGAGGAAGCTGGTGTGGAATGTAAATATTGGAATAGAGCTGATGGGTTGAATGTCCTGTTTCTATGCCGTACATTATTTTCATTAGTCATTTTAGCTAAGCTCCTAGGCTGAAAAACTCCAAATAACTAAGTCTGAAATAACCTGTTCATCTCAACTAATCAACAATTAAACTAAATCCTGAATTTTCACTGGTATGATGTAATTTACACAGAGAGATAAGAGCAAGTGACAATCTATCTTAAGTTCCTCAAATCTAGCTTTTTTAAATGAAAGCCTGAGAAGTATTATTTTACTGTAAGGAGGCTTTAAGGAAATGAGCCTGTAACACATTCATTAACAACCTGGAGATCTAGAATCACAATGACAGGAAGACATCGGGTGGCGTTCATTCTATTAAATATTTCTGTATAACATCACATACTGTACACTATAATCTTTGCCCTGATGTTTTTTTAATAACTTGAATGTATAATGTAAAATGCTGACTGTGAGACTGGAAGTGCATAATGTTGATTTCCAAGGGATGGATTAATAATTTTAGAAAGATGACATGAAGATTGCACAGCCAAGAGCTGAGACTGAAATTATGTGGAAGCTAGAAAGAGCCCTGTTAGCAGAATTGTCAAGCATCATGTAACAGTTATTAATAGCAAGGGTAAGATTATTCACATGAGTTAAAAGGACACCATCATGAATACATAACATGCTCAGTTGGTATTTATTTGGAAGAATCAGATTTCAGTTTTCTAGAAATAAATATTGTTTTAAGCATCTTTGGTTCTTTTATTGGACTACACAAAGATTGTAAATATTATTAAATGTCAGATCAGAATAAGTAATTAGAATGAATAAGATATTCAGTTGATTCTCTCACCAGCAACTATGAGGAATTACAGACTATCTTGTTTGGTTTGAAAATATCTGATGATTTGATTTCTTATTGTCACATGAACTGAGGTACAGTGAAAAGTATTATTTTGTGTGCTATCCAAACAAATTGTACCTTGCATAAGTACATCAGAGTCACGGAAAAGAATGCAGAATATAGTATTACAGCTATAGAGAAGGTACGGAGAAAGAACAACTCTGATATGTAGAAGTCCGTTCATCAGTCTGATAGGTTAAGAAGATGCTTAACACGCATATCTTCATTGCTCAGACTTTTGAGTATAGGAGTTGAGACGTCATGTTGAGATTATACAGGACACTGGTAAGGCCTCTTCTCAAATACTGATTGATTGATTTATTGTTGTCAAATGTACCAAGATACAGTAAAAAGTGTTGTTTTGTGTGCTGTACAGGCAGATTGTATCATGCAAAGTGCATCAGAGTAGCAGAACAGAGTGCAGAATACAGTGTTACAGCCACAGAGAAGATGTACAGCGAGAGAGAGACAGATCAGAATTAATATTTGAGACATCCATTCAAAAGTCCGATAACCAACTGTTCTTGAATCCATTATACCTGTATTCAAACTTTTATATCTTCTGCCCAGTCGAAGAGGGTGGAAGAGAATATAACCGAGGTGGAAGGAGGTGGTTGCTTTCTCAAGGCAGTGGGAAGTGTAGATGGATTGTATGGCTGGAAGGCTGGTTTGCGTGATTGATTGGGTTGTACTCACAACTCTCTGTAGTTTTCTGCAGTCTTAAGAAGAGTAGTTGCCAAACCACAATGTGATACAATCCAGACAGAGCATCTATAAAAATTGGTAAGAATCCTCATGGATGTGCCACGTTTACTTAGCCTCCTGAGGAAATAGAGACATCGTTGTACTTTCTTGACTTTGGTCGATGTAGGTGGACCAGGACAGATTTTTGGTGATCATCACTCCCATTAACTTGATGCTGTCAATCATCTCCACCTCAATACCCTTGATGCAGACAGGTGTGTGCCCTCCACTTTACTTCATTAGGTCAATGACGAGCTCCTTCATTCTGCTGACTTTGAGGGAAAGATTGTTATCGTTACACCATGCCTCTAACCACTCAATCTCTTTCCTGTATTCTGTCTTTGTTTGAGATCCGACTGTCAATAGTGGTATCATCAGCAAACCTGTAAATGGAGTTGAGGTGGAATTTGGCCATACAGTCATGAACTATCCCTGGTTTTGGTCGCCCTGTTATAGGGAGCATTTAATTAAGCTAGAGAGGATTCAAGATAAATGTACTGGGATGTTGCTAGGAATGGAGGGTTTGAGTTACAAGGTGAAGTTGGATAGGCTGGAGTGTAGGAGATTGAGGAGTGACCTTATAGAGGTTTATAAAATCTTGAGGGGTATAGATAAGGTGAATGGCAGGTGTCTTCCCTAGTGTGGGGGATTTTGAGACTAAGGAGTATATTTTTAAGATGAGAGGAGAAAGATTTAAAAAAGACACAGCAGCAACTTTTTTACACAGAATGTGGTTTGTGCGTGGAATGAAATGCCAGACAAAGTGGTGGATGCAGGTACAGTTACATTTAAAAGACATTCAGATAAGTTCATGAACAGGAAAGATTTGGAGGAATATGGGCCAAGTGCAGTCAGGCAGGACTGGTTTAGTTTTGTATTTATGGTCAGCACGGATTGGTTGGACCAGAGTGGCTGTTCTGTGGTGAATGACTGTGTGACTTTATAACAATAGGGAAGAAGCTTTTCTTGAATCAGTTGGTATATATTTTCAAACTTTTGTATCTTCTGCCTGATGGAAGAGGGTGGAAAGAGTATAATCTCTTTGATTATGTTGGCTGCTTTCCCAAGGCAGCGAGAAGTGTACGGAGTCAATGGAAGGAAGGCCAGTTTTCGTGATGGACTGGGCTGCATTCAGAACTCGGTGTAATTTCTTACGGTCTTGGGCAATGCATTTGCCATACCAAGCTGTGATGTATCTGGATAGGATATGTTCTGTGGTACATCTACAAAATTTGGTAAATGTTATTGTGGACATGCCAAATTTCCTTGCCTTCTGAGAAAATACAGGTGTTAGTGTGCTTTTTTGACTGTAGCATTGATGTGGATGGACCGGGACAGGTTGTTGGTGGTTTTTACACCAAGGAACTTGAAGCTCTTGACTACCTCCACCTCTGCACCATTGACACAGACAGTGCCCTCCATTCTGCCACTTGAAGTCAACAATCAGCTCTTTTTTTGTTTTGCTGACATTGAGGAACAGATTGCTGTCATTACACCTTGCCTCTCTACCTTTTTCCTGTACTCTGTCTCATTGTTGTTTGAGATTCAACCCACTATGGTGGTGTCATCAACAAAATATGAATGGAATTGGAGTTGAATTTGGCTGCACAGTCATGAGTGTATAAGGACTATAGTAAAGGGCTGAGTACACATCCTTGAGGAGCACCGGTGTTGAGGATTATCATGGAGGACATGCTGTTGCCTATCCTTACAGATTTCGGTCTGCGGGTCAGGAAGTTGAGGATCCAGTTGCAGAAGGGGATCCAGAGTCCTAGGTCTCAGAGTTTGGAGGTGAATTTGATTGGCGTTATGGTGTCGAAAGTGGAGCTAAAGTCTTCTTGTTATCCAGATATTTCAGGGTTATGTTTAGGGCCAGGGAGGTGGCATCTATCGTGGACTTATTATGACGGTAGACGAACTGTAGTGGATTAAGCTAGTCTGGGAGTTGAAGTAGATCTGTGCCATTACCAACCACTCAAAGCACTTCATAATGATGGATGTCAGAGCCACCGGGCAGTAGTCATTGAGGCACTTTGCCTGAGTTTTCTTTGGCACCAGCTTGATAGCGGTCTTCTCGAAGCAAGTGAGAACATCAATTCAGAGTAAGAAATTAAAGATATCTGTGAATACTCCTGCCACCTGGTCCACGCAGGATCTGAGTGCATGGCCAGGGACTCCATACAGCCAGTTGCTTTCATGCGTTCACTCTTAAGAAAGCTGATCTGACGTCTGCAGCTGTGACTGTGGGTACAGGTGCACCTGAGCTGTTAGAGCAAGTGACATCATTTCCTTGATGTTCTGTTCAAAACAGCCATAGAATGCATTGAGCTCATTAAGGAGAGATGCATTGTTGTCAGCAATTGTATTTGACTTTGTTTCATAGCCTGTTATACCATGTAAGCCTTGCCACTTTCAAACTGTGATCGTGTAGTTAGTCTGGGACTCCAACTTAGCCTGGTATTGTCTCTTGGCACCCTTGATAGCTTTGCGAACATCATACTGAGATTTCCTGTACAGGTCAGGTCTATTTGACCTGAATGCCTCAGACCTGGACTTCAACAGGGAGACCTCAACTTAAATCAGAAACAAAACTAGAAATTGCTGGAAAAGCTGGCAGGTCTGGCGGCACCTGAGTAGAGAAATCAGAGTTAACATTTCTGGTTGAGTGACCCTTCCTCAGATCTGCAGAGCAGTTCCAGCAATTTCTAGTTTTGTTTCTGATTTACAGCATTTGCAGTTCTTTTGATTTTTACTGAGGCAGATGTTGGCCAGGGAACATGTTATGTTGAAGTGGCAGGCAGCTGGACGCTCAGGGTCACATAGTCTGCTATCACACATTGTTAGCCACTAACAATCTCCATTAATAGCTGCCCACCCTCCTAGCCAGATTGTTATTAGATTAGATTAGATTCCCTACAGTGTGGAAACAGACCCTTCAATCCAACAAGTCCACACCAACAAAGTCACTATGGGCTGGAATCGAACCTGGGACCGTGGTGCTGCGAGGCAGCAGTGCTAACCCCTGAGCCATCGTGCCATTATCCACTCCTTTGTCTGTCAAACTGTTCTTCTCACTCTTTGGGCTCTATCCCCACCTATCATTTACGCCTTACTCCCTTCCCCCACCCTATCTTCTGTATATAAACTGACATTTTCCTAGCTACCATCAGTTCTGACGAAGAGTCACTCAACCCGAAACATTAAGTCTGATTTCTCTCCACGGATGCTGCCAGAACTGCTGAGCTTTTCCAGCAATTTCTGTTTTTGACTCAGATTAACTTCTTTGGCACGCAGTCGTCTTTCTACATGCTTACATTTCTATCTCCTGAGAGTTTGTATGTGTATTTAAACAAAGGATATTTTAATTCAAGTTAATAATATTCATTTAATTGAAGTATTTCTTCTAGCACACCTCTCAAAAGTAATAAGTCAAAAATCCTAAAGCAAATTCATAACTATGGCATGATTAATGATTGGTAAACTGGTCACTTATCTGTTAATAATAAAGAAGAATTTGCAGTTATATTGTGCTATTCATCATCTAAGTGCATCCCAAAATGCTTGAAATCTGCTTAATTCTTCATTCACCCCCTCCAGCCATTTAGAAGGTGCACACGATTAGAAGGTAGACGAACCACATCACAAATAACAAAATACAGTAGGTTAAATAAAAATAGAAAATGTTTGACATTCTCAGCAAGTTTGGCAACATCTGTGGAGATAAAACCGAGTTAACACTTCAAGTCAATACCATCGTTGAAATTGGAAAGTCAGGGATTTAGCAGATCATAAATAACTACCAAATGGGAGGTGCAGAAGGAACAAATGTAAAATGTGGAGGTAGAAAATAATATAGAGGACAGAATGATTAACTGACAAAAGGAGATGCACTCCAGAGCATTTGAACCCTACCCGTCCAACCACAACAAGGATAGAACCTGCGCACCCAGTCCTGACCTTAAACACCGCTAATCTCCAGATACAGCTCACTATCCTCTGCCATTTCCACCACCTACAATCGGACCCCACCACCAGAGATATATTTCCCTCCCCATCCCTATCTGTATTCTGCAAAGACCATTCCCTCCATGTCTCCCTCATTGGGTCCACGCACCCCACCAACCCACCCTCCACACCCAGCACCTTCCCTTGCCACTGCAAGAGGTGTAAGACCTGAGCCCACACCTTCCCCCCACCTTCATCCAAGGCCCCAAAGGATCTTTTTACATCCAGCAGAGATTTTCCGGCACATCCAAGCACCTTATCTACTGTGCTCTCGATGTGGTCCCCTCTACATTAGGGAGACGGGACGCCAACTCACGGCATGTTTCTGGGACACATGCACCAAATAACCTCACCAGCCTGTGGCCGACCAGTTGAACTCCCGCTCCCACTCTACCAAGGACATGCAAGTCCTGGGCTGACTCCACCACTAAAACCAAGCCACCTGATGACTGGAGGAAGAACACCTCATCTTCAGCAATGGGACCTTTCAACTACATGGCATCAGCATCGACTTCACTAGTTTCCAAATTTCCCCTCCCCCCATCTCATCTTAGCTCCAACCCTCCAAATCAGCACAGCCTTCTTCACCTTACCTACCTGTTCATCTTCCTTCCCACCTATCCGCTCCACCCTCCCAACAACGTATCACTATCACCCCCCCAACTGCATTCACCTATCACCTCCCAGCCCCCTTGTCTCACCCCCCCCCCACCCAAATTCCTGATGAGGGGCTTTTAACTCAAACTCTCCTGCTCCTTGGATGCTGCCTGACCTGCTGTGCTTTTCTGGCACCATACTTTTTGACATGAAAAAGAGTAATGATGTAAGGCAAAAGGAGATGTTAATGTGACCGGTAAAAAAGAGGTGTGTCCAGAGGAGATGTAAACAATATTACCAACAGCTGCTGTCCAAAAACAATGGTGCAATACTGAGGACATTAAATTTATGAATTTAGTGATGAGATTGGAGGACTGTAACGTGCCTAATTGAAAGGAATGTGCTATTGTTATAATCCCTGAGAGTAAACACTAAAAACTAACTTACAAAATGAAGAAATCACAACAAGGTATAACTTTTTAAAACAGTTACTTTAATTTACAATGATTCCAGATTACATTAAATGTAAATTGACTGTGGTGACACAGTAGCTCAGTGGTTAGCACTACTTCCTCAAAGCGACAGGGACCTGAGTTTGATTTCAGCCTTGGGCGACTGTGAGGCATTTGTACATTCTTCCTGTGTCTCCGTGGGTTTCTTCCAGGTGCACTAATTTCCTCCCACAGCCCAAAGATGTGGCAATTAGGTGAATTGGCCATGGGAAATGCAGGATTGCAGGGATAGGCTGTTCAGAGGTTCTGTGTGGACTTGATGGGCCAAATGGCCTGCTTACACATTGTTGAGATCCTATGACTCTATAAATAGACAAATATTACTTTAAATAAAAAGGCAAATTTTCCATTAAATGGTCAATACAACCATTATATATCGTACAGGACCACGAGTACCTGAAACATAGGTGACACCATCGAAAGGTCCAAAGTTTTCCAACTTATATTTGGCATGTCAGATCTTTCACTTCCCCACATCCTGAGTTGTGTTCACCGATATTTGTATTCAACCCAAGTTCCTGAAGATGCTCATCATCTTAAATGCACAATTCTGCTGAATCTCCTTTGGTAGATTTCCAACAATCTTGATGGCACAGGTTTTCTCAGGACTCTTTATCTGATGCTTTTAATAACCCATGTGAAATAATCTTGTTGGTTCTAGCAACACTAAAAAAAAGCCATACAATTTTTCAGTTTATAATCCCCGGTCTAACCCGATCTGCCTTTCTGTCCAGTTTAACTGCAGTGTACATGCACAGCTCCTTGTACGTGTACGTTTTCTGTTCTCCTCCTGCTGCAGCTCTCAATTGTGGTCTGGCGACACAGCTTTTAGTTTCTTATCTTTCTTTTTATAAACCTTCAAGATTAAGAAATATCATGTCACATGAACCCTTTTACAGTTGATGCAAACACTTAAAAGTGTTCTTCAAACTTCTTTTTAAACTTTTATTAAACATTTTAAACAAATTGCAAACCTATCTTAACATGCCTTTTCTGGGTCATTGGTTGTTACATTGTTATTTGAACTTAGTTTCACCTTCATTATAGCATTGCAGGAGGCTAACATCATCGACATCAATGTAGAAAGTAAAAACTTAAAATGCTGGAAATAAACTTCATGTCTGGCTGCATATGTGGAGAAATTAACTGAGTTAATATTTCAGAACTGTGATGTTTCACCAGGACATCAGAATTGAAATATTAGCATTATTTCTCTCCAAAGAAACTGACAGAACTGCTAAATAATTCCAGCATCTTTTGTTTTTATTTCAGATATCCAACATGTGCCGAAAGAGTTTTTCTTTTGAGACCAAAATGAGAGTGGGTCAAATAATTAAAAAGTAAAGGCTCACACCCACATCACTCCGGTTTTGAGAAGGCTCTTTAACTTTCTGAAAGCCATATCAAATTCAAAGGCTGACTGCTGGCTGAATCATTAGTCCGTACAGTACGTTAGTTAGTACTTTTTTGTGACCAGAACCTAAATTATGCCCAATAATGTAGATTTTTAAAAATGTTCATAGATAAGAATAATTTAATTCCTTCCAAGTTTCATTATAAGATAAACAGAAGTAAGTTCTACTGTGGTTACCCGACTGACAAGTTGGAAGCTGTGTTTTAATAAGGCTACTATTTCAGCTTGGATTAAACCACTGGAAAATTTGGTTTGATTTGCATCTCCAATTCATACTTCTTTTAGCCAGGATTTGCTTCAGGTTTGCATCCTTGTAAAGTTTAGTTTTTAGATGTGGAGGGCCGGTGTTAGACTGAGGTAGACAAAGTCAGAAGTCACATGACACCAGAGTTCAACAGGTGACATCACCTGACAAAGGGGCTCCGAAAGCTTGTGATTTCAAATAAACCTGTTGGACTATAATCTGGTGTTGCTTGACTTCTGACTTCTACAATTTGTTAGGGGATATATTTTGTAAATTTGAAGAAATTGAGAATAATACTCAATTTGTTCACATATACAAAGGGGAAGGATGAAATGTCATCTATTACTCATTGTTAAATAAAAATCACACATTTACTTTTGTGGCTTAAGATTTTTGTTTCTGAGGGCTCCAGGTGATTTCACATTTCTGTTACCCAATTGAAAGAGCGAGCAGGCAACCTACTGGCAGGACAGTGCCAGTGCTGCTCTTGATGTATCCAAAGGGCGATAGTTTCGATTGGGAGAAAGAGAGGACTGCAGATGCTGGAGACCAGAGTCAAAAGGTGTGGTTCTGGAAAAGCACAGCCGGTCTGGGAGCATCCGAGGAGCAGAAGAGTCGATGCTTCGAGCATAAGCTCTTCAGAAGGAATGTGCGGGGGCGCAAGGGATCTGAGAGATAAATGGGATGAGGCTGGGGCTGGGGGAAGGTAGCCGAGAATGTGACAGGTAGATGAAGGGGGTGATGAAGATAGGTCGGAGCAGAGGGTGGAGTGGATAGGTGGGAAGGCAAATGGACAGGTAGGACAGTTCAAGAGGGTGGTGCCGAGTTGGAGGGTTGGATCTGGGAAAGGGGAGGGGAGGAAACTAGTGAAATCAACATTGATCCCATGTGGTTGGAGGGTCCCAAGGTGGAAGATGAGGCGTTCTTCCTTCAGATTTCGAGTGGATAGAATTTAGTGGTGGAGGAGGCCCAGGACTTGCATGTCCTTGGCGGAGTGAGATGGGGAGTTGAAATGTTCAGCCACAGGGCGGTGAGATTACCATGTGTGTCCCAGATATGTTCTCTGAAACATTGTACAAGTTGGCGTCTTGCCTCCCCAATGTAGAGGAGACCACATCGAGAGCAATGGACACAGTAGATGACGTGTGTGGAGGTGCAGAAAAATCTCAGTCTGATGTGCAGGAATCTTTTGGGCCTTGGACGGAGGTGATGGGAGAGGTGCAGGCGCAGGTTTTATACCTCTTGCGGTGGCATGGGAAGGTGCCGGGAATGATGGGTATGGACCTAACAAAGGAGTCAGGAGGGAATGGTCTCTGAGGAATGCAGATGGGAGTGGGGAGGGAAACTTATCTCTGGTGGTAGAGTCTGTATGTTGGTGGGGGAAATGGCAGAGGATGATGCATTGTATCCAGAGGTTGGTGCGGTGAAGACCAGGGTGGGTGGGGAGGGGGTTTCTGTCCTCGTTGTGATGGGAGGGTTGGGGTCCAGGCCAGATGTGCTGGAGGGAATGGTCGACTATATGGGAGGGGAAACTGTGGTCCTTACGTGGGGTGTTCTGGAGTGGAATTAGTCCTCCTGGGAACAGATACAGCAGAAGTAGAGGAATTGTGAATGAGAAGGAGCGTTTTTAAAGGACAGGGGTTGGGATGAGCTGTAGTCCAGGCAGCTGTGAAAGTTGGTGGGTTTGAAGTAGATGTCCGTATTGAGTTGGTCGCTGGAAATGGAGATGGAGAGGTCCAGCAAGGGGAAGGAGGTGTCCAAGATGGTCTAGGCGAACTTGAGATCTGTGTGGAAGGTATTTGCGATTGGCTCAGGCAGATAGGTCCATTAAGTTTTGATATCCCAACACAATCTAATCCCACCTGCCAGCACCCAGCCCAAATCCCTCCAAACCCTTCCTATTCATCTACCCATCCAAATGCCTTGCAAATGTTGCAATTGTATCAGCCTCCACCACATCCTCTGGCAGCTCATTCCATACACTTACCACCCTCTGTGTGAAAAAGCTGTCCCTTAGGTCTCTTTTATATCTTTCCCCTCTCACCCTAAACCTATACCCTCTAGTTCTGGACTCTCCGACCCCAGGGAAAAGACTTTGTCTATTTATCCTGTCCATGCCCCTCGTAATTTTGTAAACCTCTATAAGGTCACCCCTCAATCTCCGACGCTGCAGGGAAAATAGCCCCAGCCTGTTCAGCCTCTCCCTGTAGCTCAGATCCTTCAACCCTGGCAATATCCTTTGTAAATCTTTTCCGAACCCTTTCAGCATCCCACCCAGACCTATCCCCCTACCCTATCGCTGTAACCCTGCATTTCTCATGGATAACCAACCTAGCCTCCATATCCCTGGACACAATGGAGCAATTTAGCATGGCCAATCCACCTAACCTGGACTGTGGGATGAAACTGGAGCACCCGGAGAAAACCCACACAGACATAGGAAGAATGTGCAAAATCCACACAGACAGTTGCCCAAAGCCAAAATCGAACTTGAGTCCCTGGCATTGTGTGGCAGCAGTACTAATTACAGAGCCACAGTACCACTGTTATGGGGATTAAGTGTGGGGATTGGGATTGGTGCTCTTCGGAGGACTGGTGCAGACTCAATGGGCCAAATGGCCTGTATTTGCTTTGTAAGGATTCCATGATTCTATGATTCTTGACTGCTGTTGGGTTGTAATAATTCAGGCAAGTGAATCTTTTATTGGGAATGGTGATTGCGTGGTAGCTGTATGACGCAATTACTTATGAGCTTAAGCCTGTATGTTGTCCAGATCTTGCTGCATAATAAAACAATTGGTCTCTGAGTGAGGTTCTCCAATTTGTTGTGTGTAAATCACCACAAGTTATCTTTAATTCAGTTACTTATTAAGAAATCTCACAAACAATGAAGTACTGAAGCAATGATTTAACTTCATTGCACGTAGCAACCAAAATAAGACCCGTCAAGCAAGGAAGTTAAGCATTGCAACTCAATTTGGTTATTACCAGATTAGTGATGGAATTTAGCTATGATTCCAATCAACAGTGTCTGTATCTGGAAATGTAAAGGGTTCGATTCTTTTGCAGTGTTGTTCTTTAAGTTCTGCTAAGGGAGAGCTCTGGTGTTAGATTCTTATACAATTTTCTCTCATTCAAGTTGTGGTGTGACACTATTGATGATCCTAGAGACTCTTTCATTCCTTACATTGATAACACTTCTGGAGACCTCAAGTCGACAGTTTACCTTCTTAGCAGAAGTAGCTCCCTGTTCCTTGTCACATTCAGTGTAAGGTGTTTAAAGCAGCCTGTGCTACAACTAACCCCTTTACTTCAGGACATTCCTTTTGCAGGCTGTCTTCATTGCCCATTTGTCACGAAGCAGCGGCTTATCAAGTAGTTGTACCTCCTCTCTCCCAGGAAACAGCTTGTTCATGTTGCTTTGACTTGTTCTTCCCGAGGATGGTTAATTAGCATGTTGCTTTTATTTCCTTTATAAAAATTTCTCCTGGTCCCTTTAATCTTGGGAAACAACTTATTCCAGAAAGAGTTATTGCCAATTCTCTTAATGCATGAAATATAAAAAGGATGTTGTTAAACTGGTAAGGGTTCAGAAAAAAATTACAAAATTGTTGCCAGGACTGGAGGGTTTGAGTAATAAGGAGAGGCTGGATAGGCTGAGACTTCTTTCCCTGCAGCATTAGAGGCTGAGTGGTGAGCTTATTGAGGTTTATAAAATCAGGAGGGGCATGATAAGGCAAAGGGTCCTAAGGGACTTTTCATGCAGAGGGTGGTGTGTGTATGGAATAAGCTGCCAGCAGAGGTGATGGAGGCTGGTTCACATACAATATTTAAAAGGCATCTGGAGTGGTGCATGAACAGGAAGGGTTTAGAGGGATATGGGCCAAATGCTGGCAAATGTTACTAGATTAATTTTGGTTGTCTGGACGAATTGGACTGAAGGGTCTGTTACCATTCTGTACATCTCTCTGACTCTACGAATAGCCAAAGTCTTTCCAAGTGTAAGAGAATCCAAAACTAGAGGGCGTAGATTAAAGGTCAGAGGGAAAAGATTTAAAAGGAACCTAAGAGGCAACCTTTTCACAGAGAAGGTAGTGTGTGTATGGGATGAGCTGCAAGAGGAAGTGGTTAAAACACTTAAAAGGCATTTGGACAAGTACATGAATAGAAAAGGTTTCAAAGGATATGGACCAAACGCAGGTAAGTGGGACTAGATCAGTTTGGGATAACTGTTTGGCATGCATGAGTGGACGGAAGGATCTCTTTCCATCTGTATGACTCTATGAGGTTATTAAAGTTCTGAAGTTTACATTTTCACAAGACTGATTCCCCCAAATCTTTAAACTCTTGGGCAAGTAGGAATACATTTGATCCACTTCTTAACCACCCAACCCCTCAATTGTTGCAACATAGTTAATTTGAAATGGATCCTTTTGGATATTTTTTCCCAAACCAAATTTATTTAGTTTTTGAACAGAACTGATTTAACCAGGTTTTCTTGAGTTTACAAAAGAGTGATTTTACTAGTTAGTCATTCCATGAACAAGTATTAATGCAATCTATATAATACGCAGCTAAGGATTACAAAGTGAGACCAAAGAAGGATAAAAGTTTTTTAAAAAGTACAAATCAGTTTATGAGTCATTCTTGAAGAGTACATTACAAAATGTTGTGGCTGTTACACACTGTAGGGATTCAATGATTACGGTAGATGATGCTGATAGTGTTAGCATTGGTAGTTGAGCAGTCTGTTCCAGAATTTGCTTTCTCTGATGCATTACAGCCATATTTTGCACCAGATTAGCAACTGACTGAGATCTTTCCTCAAATTGCCTTGAGTGGTTTAAATCTTATTGGCATTTACTATTTTGTTCCTTAATAGCTTCCAGCAGTTGCTGGTTTTACACTCTGAATTTTTCTAAATGTTCCCAGCAAAGTTTAGTCCAGTTGGTTGTTTCCTTCGACTTCTGCTCTATTAACTGTGTAGCCTTTTCACCTTTATTTTTCTTTTTGTTTGCTTTGGAACTTGGATTCCTTTCACCTTTTGAATTAATATATGTCCAGCTTGAGTTCTTTCACTAGAGTGTGATTGCTGAAATTAATTACTGAAAGGGTATCTCACAAGTGATTTGCCGTCCTTGTGTGTAATTTTTTTTGCAGGAATGTTATTTGCTCCAACATAACTTTGGCTTGAGCTCAAAGCATTTGTCGCTGCTCCTGTGGACTTTCATCCGTTTATGTGTGCTGCTTCTTTTCTTTATCTTTCAGCACTTTGTTCATCTTTGTGAACTGAGCAGAATTAATCCTAAAGACTTTATCATCTCAGAAATGGTATTCCCAAATGTATTAATACCCTGAGGTTGTTGTTCAGCCTTTACCTCTTCAACTTTCGTGTTCCTGTCCATAGCAGAGAGCTGAAACTTTAGCTCCACTACCACAGAAACCAGTGAATCATTCTGTTCTTCTTTCATGTTCAATTCTACATGTGTTTCTTAAACAGTCTGCTGCAATTTCTGTTGTGTCTCTAATGTTGGACTGATTCCACTGGTCGTCTGATTCTGGATTGGATTGGTGTGAAATCATGGCCTGCTGATATGCCTGCACTTGCTGGTCCAATCATATCTACAATGTAGAACATCTGCACTTTGCAGCACTGTTAATCCTGCACATGTAATTGGTGAACAGTTGCATACTAACAGTTCTACATTCATATGTGTAGCCATTCTTCCTTTATCTATGACTATTTAAAGCAAAAACTCACAAAGGTACTACATTGGCGCATGTTAATATTTGCCAATATCAAATATTCATCAGTTTCTGAGGACAGATAATTTGTGATTTTGTAAACACTTCAGACAAAGTGACAACATTGACGTGCTCCACGAGATTGACAGTGTTAAAAGTGTTCACCAATATTTGACTCATTGTGTACACTGTCAGATTCTGGTTTATGGCAAGTATAAGATTTTAGTGAGAATTGAGATGGCCTTTATTGGACTCCTTATGCATAGTATGCCTGGGCCATTGTGTGGCTTTTTGTAGCTTTTGTCAGCCTTTGCTCTAGTGCACCGACTGCACTAATGGCCATTTTGTCACATGCCTTGGAAAATTGATTGAAAGCTGAGCATTTCCTTAGTCCATGCAAAAGGCCACATCTTCCACGTTTCTGCATTTGGACCTTCTGGTGACTGTTTTGTTTGGGGACAATCTGGGTATGGATGAGTTAATCAATAAACCTACGTGAAGTTGCAGCTGGGATTAGAGTGAGGTAGAAAAAATTAGTTAACGTCATAAGCAATAAACCTATAAATCATTTAAGATTTATTTTTATTCAAGAAAGTAGTTGGGTTAAAAGAAAATGATTTAAAACACATAAACCCACTGAGATGCTGTTGCAGCAGACAGTTTCTATGAAAATTCAACATGTCTGGAACAACATTAATCCTGAGGCTTTATTTGGAAATGGAATGTGAGGATGATCTTGTCTGTGCTGAGAAAGACAAAGTAATGGGGTTTGTTCAAGTTTGAGAATGAAGCACGGGTTTCAAAGAGGAGATAAGATGATACCAGGGAAAATAGAGAGTAGTGGGACCAGAGGTAACAGGCACCTTGCCACTTTCGGGATATGTGAAACAACAAAGTATTTGCCTAAAACACACCGTTTTGGAATTTGAGTAATGTACTGTCCATGTATCAATGTAACAATGTATCAATATCTGATAAATCCTCATTGAGTTAGAATCTTTTCTGGGGTAGACTCTCCCAACATTGGCTCAGTAAACTATCATTGATCTGTTCCTCGAGGCTCCTGAGATTATTTTGTAAACGAAAACCACCACAATGAGTTCGTATTTAGGACCTCTGAGCTTCATTGACTTGTCAGGATTGCTTTATATTTATATCCATCCTTAAATAGACTGCCAAAGCTATATGTTTTTGATTTGCCTTGCAAGCCTTTCTGGAAAACTTCCATGGGAGCAGATGCAATCACAAACTTAACAATTCTAGCTGACCATTTGAAATATCACATAATGAGCCTTTCCTCTGCATCTGCTCACAAAGTAACCTATAGATTCTGTAGGATTCTGTCTAAATTAAATAATTTCTAATTGATGAATATGGAAGTTCAATCTCTCTCAGAACTCAGCTAATAATGGGATCCATATCTGATGCCCGAAATGTCGAATTTCCTGTTCCTTGGATGCTGCCTGACCTGCTGCGCTTTAACCAGCAACACATTTTCAGCTCTGATCTCCAGCATCTTCAGACCTCACTTTTTCCAAAAGTAAATCAGGAATGGCTAAATCGAATGGAAGAGTAGCTTCAGGGGCCAAATGGCTTATTCCTGCTATTAATTTGCATGTTCACATCTTCAGCAGATTAATGAAGACTAGAGTGCATAAAGGACACAAGATCTGGAGTCCTTGTTAACACTGAAACCATGAAAATAGTACAAAAATCCAAAAGTGTAGCATTCATTTATAGGCAAAGGCTGATTCTTTCCAGTGTGGAAACTACATGACACTGACATTTTCAGTACAAAATAAACGGCTCAGATTTGAGCTTTCAAACGTAACTGTTTGTGTTTCTGAGTGGTATGTAACAGAAGTTAAATGTATCTGGGCAGATTTGACTGGTGTAATCAGGAATTTGTTGTTGGATTTTTGGTAAATATTTAAATTTTGCTTGCAAATCTTACTCATGGGATCTGGAATGCCTCACAAGGAAATTAACTTCATTCTATCAGATCAAACAATTTATTGGTAAAAATTTTTTTTTGGTTTGTGAGCATCTGAAATATATAAAGATTTTCATGCATTTAAGAGATGTTAAAGCTTACTGCATTTCAGCTGTCGTGTTGGTACTTCAGCAAGGTGTTCTTTCCAAACTAATAAATTTAACAATAAATTCAGAGATAAGTATCTCATAAAATAGTCAAAATATATTAGTTATTTCATTTTCTATATCAATATGCTATTTGAAAATGATGCAAACCTGTGTCTGCTAAAGTTCATTCAATTTGTTTTGATGCCGTAATGTTGTCCAGAGTGCTTCCTTTAGAGTTAATGTGCACTTTAGTGTAATTACTACCTGTTAAATTTATTTCTACTGCAAAACACTGGTCATATTTTATCATGGCTGTGCAATGAGATGATGTTTCTGGTTTGTATTGTCTCTCATTGCAATATCCATTTTGATAAGCAAGCTTAGTTTGATTTTACTTGTAACGTATGCTTGAGGAAACAACCATCTTATGTGTAGCATAAGATTAAAACTCTGCTAAAATGTTACAGCACAGTTTTGAATGTTGATTAGAGAGTGTTACACTCCCTTCATGCCTGAAAATTTGAGCCTGAATGGACCATCTTCCTTCTTACACCCAGATTATTCTACAATAACATCCTATCCACTTGTTCCTTGGGTAGAATCTGTTACTTTAACTTGTTTTAACAAAATAATCGTAACTCTGCACTTGATTTAACAGACAGAGACTCTTGCCCATAAATTGCCTGTGATGTTTCAGATAGTCATAGATGCAACTTGCCAGTCACAGTTATTGGTTGGTTCATGGAGTCTTTACCCCTTGATTATGTTGATTTACTCATTTATGAAGAAGCTGTGAAAAAAAATCTAGCAATTATGATTCAATAAAGTAATTGAAAAAGCAACCAATCAACTTATATAAGATTGAACTGTAGCCTAGTTTATGGATGGCCTTGTGGATTGATGTGAAAATAGGACCTGTAGCAGGATCCTTCCAGGTCAGTAATAAATATATTTGCCACATAAGCCAGCCTGGTGTTTGTGCTGTCTGAAGTAAGGAACCAATGTCACATTTGCAGGAGAAACATTTTTTTCCTGTGAAAATCACACACTGTTTAGGAAGGAAACATGGCTTTTAATCTCTTACAGGATTACACAAGATGCAAAGAATCCACAAAGCCATCAAAGACTCAACGTCAACCATCTGGCCTAAAAATAACATTGCTTAAGATTGAGCAGTTTCACTCAGGAAACCTGCAAGTCCAGATTTCCCAATATTCATGGAGCTCTAATTCCATCTTTGTAATTTATCAAATTTCCCATCTGGAAATCTGTATTATTCATGGGCTTGCTTTCTGATTGTGTAGGGACAACTCTGGAGCAGCCTGCCAGAACAAGTAGGTTTGACTCTTGCAACAAAATATAGAGTGGGAATTTCCATCACAGGGGTGGAGGTCCAAGCCATAACTGCAGAATGTTTTGTACACAGGTGGGGAGGGTCTGATTCATAGTATTGGAACTTGGGATCAGGTGGGGAGCAGCACTTCTCCTGATCCACAAGCTGGAAGTGTCCTCGTTTTTCTTCAGCTGCTGACTTTCCAAAGGCTTTGGAATCCTGATTGCTGTACAACATGTAAAGAAGGATAAGCCCGAGTCCCCAGCTCTGTTACAATATTTATTTTACTAACTCATCATCATTGGAGTTGTTTTTCAGATTTTTAGAACATTAATAGTTGCTTTGATCCAATCCACTTTGTTTTTTTTTAACATGCCAAAATTCAGGTAGATATGATTGTTTTATTGCATAGACGATATCTGGCCAAATAACAATTATGAATGTGAATGAGTATTATACAAGGGGGAAACATTAGAGCTGGATTTTCCTAATAGCATGTCAATGTTTGGAAGTTTTATGAAGCATCTGCAACCTCTAGTGAGCTTCCCCCATGCGATTTTATGCTGCCCCCATCATTAACAATGCAGTATGCTCCAAAGCTCTGCTCTTACGCTAGCTTAAGCTAATTGGGGGTGGAAATGCTGCTACCGGAACTATTCACCTATCCAAGGCAAATTTAAAGCCCAGCAGTGCGCCAGTTCAATGCTGCAAGCCAGGAATTTCATTTTAAAATTACAGTTTCAAGAATTTACCCCCTGGTGGCAAACAGAAACAAGTTTGCAGACAGGGTCCTGGTGGATAGGGTAGTGGAAAGGAGGGTCTCCACCTGAGCTCCTCAGTTGAAGGACATCAGGAGAGGTCGTCTTTCCTCAGGACAACCAGAGGGGACATGCAAACATACCTTCCTACCGGACCTGAAGTTATGTCTTAGGTCAGTGCAGGCCTGAAGGGACCTCCAACAGTGCACGTGAAAGATTCAACAACCTGTGCACAAGGATAACTATCATTATCTTTCACTATGGCCTCACACTCTGCTGCTATTTCAGACAGCTGCCACCAAGGCTCATGGACCCACATACGTTTTCTCTTTGGGAATTGTTGCAGTCTAGTTTCTCTCCACTGCTTGGGAACAGCCAATTGAATAAAAATGAGGCAAGATTAAGAATGAGTTTTATCATACACGTAAATAGCTCTGTCACCACTCACTAGCTAGATTCTCATCCAACTTTTTGATTGATGGAAACAATCCCATTTTTCCATTCTCACCATATTTTCGAAACTGTTTCTACATTTTCAGAGTGTTGAAAATTCCACCATCAGTCAAATTTTGATTATGCTATAATATTTGGAAGCAAAAGAAATACTAAGCAGTACTCTGAAAAGACTAAATTCTCTATAGTAACCATGCAAAATGACTAACAACAAAAGTACACCTTGGGCTCTGAAATGGTATCTGCTAGGTGGCATGTGTGTCCCCGTACTTACATATGTGAAGCACGACCAGCCACACTGAAACTCTGCAAGACTAAAGAAGTGCACCTAGCCCTTATGCCTGAAAACATATTTCTTGTGGTGTGTCAGGTCTTGTTTTGTAGTCTTTACTCAGTTAAATGCTCTCCAACATTGAGCTTTGACCTATGTTTCGACTAGGTGGGCTGCTTTTAGGCTCAAATCATACCATTTCTCTTTGGGCATCTACAGCAGCAGTACCTTCAATTCCTCAGATTTAGAGTAAACAATAGGGTTCGATGGTCTTCGATGCCACAACTATATGTGACGAGCTTTAACCTTGCAGGAGTTGCTGCCTCATCAGATTTTATGCTTCCCAGCCAAGTCTACAACACTGTGAGCAATCAGGGCTTTTTGAGATAATGGGGTAGAGCTTTCTTTGCAAATTCTGACATCACACAGCCTCTCTGAACAATAGCAGACTCTCAGAATCATGGCTTCACTGACTCTGAAAATGTTCCCGTTTTTGCCAAACGTTTTGAGAAGGTAATAACTTCTTAGTATCTTCTATAGTGCAATCACTTGCCCCTGGTATTAGATCTAAATAGACGCAAAAGGAAAACAGTGCTCTCTGATTCTCCCAAAGTATGGTATATAATCCAGAAAAGCAAGTATTGAAAAGTTCAGATGCATTTATTGATTTTGTTTGTGTTGAATGTCACGCAATGACACTAACCAGCAGAAAGGATATAAACCTTGTCCTATCAGATGGGTTTAATTGGAGCCTGAAGGTCCACACCATTTCTTGATTAAATAAATTCAATTTGAACCTTTATACTGTCTGCCATTTGGACACGTTTTTCCTCAGGCAGAATACAGATCTACAGGATCTATCTCATGTCTGTGCCAGGATGCACATTAGTGTCCAATATTCTAGCAGTCTGTGTTTTAGATAGAAATATTACAATTTCTAAATTAAGTTATTCCTGTATTGAATAGTTCAGCAAATGGTTGTTCTAAAGTTAAGAGTGGAGTCTCTGGACAATCAACAAGACATATATTTTAAGATAATATTTAGTAGACGGTATTTTTAAGTTGGTGGCTCAATGACATGGCAGGTTACATATTGGCTTTAAATGTCCAGAACTTGGAATTTGTACAGTCCAAAGTTGATGGGAGAAATATCACCTTCTATATGAAAATAATTTGAGCACTTTCAATCAAATTTATCACAGCAGCTTGAGTGACAAGATTGAACATGCTAAGTAGGTGCAATGGAGAGTTGAGATGCTGTTATCAAGAGTTTGATCTGCATAGAATAATGGAACTGCTTGATGGTGAAACTGGATAACCAAGTGGTAAGTATTCCTTCGCATTAACATCCCTCACCATGTCAATAAAAAATCATTTGCCATAAAAATCAATTGAAAATACCAGAAGGCTGAAATGCTATTCCATCCCATTAGCCCTGTTCCTTTCTTGAATTGGCTACCCTACTTAATTGCACTGATTCATTGAGAATTTTAGATATGGTTCATGCAAATACATTTGGCCATAATTCCCCTAAAGGCTAACAAAGTGTTGGGCACATTCTGGATGCCAGTTGCTGATTGTGCATTGAGTGGTAATTCCAGGCCATTTGATAATATACATGAATAAAAAAAGCAGAAAAATCCTCTAATTGTAGTTTAATAAAGCGGTAAACTCAACTCATAAAACAAAGCAATATCAGAGGATTGTTGACCTAATATTGTTGATAGGGCTAATTATCAAGCATTATTTTGAATGATAAATTTTGGGAGTCTGTGTTTCCCATACCTGGTCTTGCATATATTGGAAAATGGTGGTCAGGGTGCGTATTGTTTTCAAAATGTCCTCCACAACACTGCAGAGCCTCATCTAATAAATTGTTTTACTTGTTGGCAGAAATTGGCACATTTTATACATTGTTTTATTGTAAACTTTTAACTAATTTTATTTATAGTGCACTTTTAATTCAGAATTTCATAATAGAGATACGAATGATAGTTTTTAAAAATTAAACTAATGAGCAAAATTGCACTTGCAATGGATGACATTGAGCAAGATTTGGGAATATCAATAAATGCAGTGTTCATTGGTACATTTTCAGATCACTGGGGCTGGAGCAGAATGGATTTTTGCAATGTTACAATGCAGCTGAAATCAATATCCCAGTGTTTGACTTTTGTGATGAGAGTATGAGAGAAGGATTAGGTCTTAATGGCCCCTTGAGTCTTTGCCATCAATTTACAAGGTTCTGTGTCACCTTCAAGCACAGTACAGAATTCTCAACTGCTCCCAACATCCTTTTATTTCTTTAGAAGGCACAAATCAATCAACCTCAGTGTAGTGATTGAAGCCAGCTGCATCTTGTTGACCAGGAGAACTTGATTTGGGTTTTTAACCTGGGGCAATCAGGAAAAGCTGAAAATATGTTGCTGGAAAAGTGCAGCAGGTCAGGCAGCATCCAAGGAGCAGGAGAGTCGATGTTTCGGGCATGAGCCCTTCTTCAGGAATCATGCCCGAAACGTCGACACTCCTGCTCCTTGGATGTTGCCTGACCTGCTGCGCTTTTCCAGCAACACATTTTCAGCTCTGATCTCCAGCATCTGCAGTCCTCACTTTCTACTGCAATCAGGAAAACACGGGCTGACCAGTATAACCAGGATATATAGAATCTCCTCAGTTCAACGGACTGACTCTGAGCTGACTGGCCACAGCTGGTGTACTGTGCGCAAGATACATGCACTAAATAACCCCACCGTCCTTTGCTCGACCACTTGAACTCCCCCTCCCACTCTGCCAAGGGCATGCAAGCCCTGGGCCTCCTCCACTGCCAAATCCTAGCCACCCGATGACTGGAGGAAGAATACCTCATCTTCTCCAAGAGACCCTCCAACCACACGGAATCAAAGGTGATTTCACCAGTTTCCTCATCTCCCCTCCCCCACCTTAACCCATATCCAACCCTCCAACTTGGCAGCGCCCTCTTGAATTGTCCTAACTGTCCATCTTCCTTCCCATTTATCCACTCCGCCCTCTGCTCCAACCTATCACCATCATATCCCACATTCATCTACCTATTGCCTTCCTTGCTACCGTTTCCCTAGTCCCCTCCCATTTATCTTTAAGCACCCCCCCCTTCCTGATGAAGGGGGTCATGCTCGAAACATCTATTTTCCTGCTCCTTGGACACTGCCTGACCAGCGGTGCTCTTATATTGCCACATTTTTGACAAGTAGATAAAGGGTGGGTTGGTAACGGAATACGCGCCTCTGTGCAGTTATTACACCTAGCTTTCAATATATCCAATGAAATCTAGGATGGAAAATTTCAAAGAATCACAACCCTTTGAATGAAGAAATTTCTCACCTCAGTCTGAAATGGTTTCCCCCTTATTCTGACACTATGCCACCTACTTTTAGAATTTCCAGCTGGGGAAATAGTCTTTAATATTGACTTTGCCTGATACCCTGAGGATTTTATGTGTTTCAATGGGAACACTGATAATTCTTCCAAACTCAAGAGAATAAAGGCCCCTCTTACTCAATCTCTCTTTATGGAACAACATAATTCATCCCAGGAAAATATTTCCTTGCACATGACCAGGTCTGCTTGTTCAAAATATTGAATTTCTTTTATTATAAATAGTGACTTTGTGAGGCTTCACTTCTAGCATGATGTCTAACTGAAGGTGGGAATGAAACAGGAAATTAGGTACACAGTCTTGCACACAGAATTCATTACTTGTGATATTGTCTGACTCAACTATGTCAGGGTGTGCTATAGGTTTGCAGATGCCTCAATGGCATTTTAGACCTATTAAAATGAGGTGCAATGCCAAGTTTCACAACAGTGAGTAAGATTCCTTCTTTCCAATTCTCCAGCACCCAGTATTTGCATCATTCATGTTAAACACTTCTTTGGGGGAAAGTGAGGACTGCAAATACTGGCGATCAGAGTTGAGAGTGTGGTGCTTCAAAAGCACAGCCGGTCAGGCAGCATTCGAGGAGCAGAAGTATTAACTATTTCCCCAGCTGAAAATTCTAAAAATAGGTGGCATAGTCTCAGAATAAGGGGGAAACCATTTTAGACTGAGGCTTGTGGGTCAAGGGGACTGAGAGATAAATGGGAGGGGTGTGGGGCTGGGAGGAAGGTAGCTGAGAGTGTGATACGTAGGTGAAGGTATACGTCAGAGAATAGGGTAGAGTGGATAGGTGGGAAGGAGGATGGACAGGTCAAGAGGGCAGTCCTGAGTTGGAAGGTTGGATCTGGAATGGGGGGTGCGGAAATTGAAGAAACTGGTAAAATCCACATTGATCCCATGTGGTTGGTGGGTCCCAAGATAGAAGATGAGGCGTTCTTCCTCCAGGCAGCGGGTGTTAAGGGTTTGGTGGTGGAGAAGGCCCAGGTCCTTGGGGGAAGTGGGAGGGGGAATTAGAATTTTCGGCCACGGGATGGTGGGCTTGCTTCATGCGTGTGTCCCAGAGATGTTCTCTGAAGCTTTCCGCAAGTAGACGTTCTGCCTCCCCAATGTAGAGGAGACCACATTGTGAGCAACAGATATAGTAAATGATCTGTGTGGAAATGCAGGTAAATCTCTGATGGATGTGGAGCGTCTGAGGGGAGAGATGTGGGAGCAGGTTTTGCAATTCTTGCAGTGACAGGGGAAGGGGTGGTGGGGAGGGAGGGAGGGGGGGAGGTGGGGAGGGAGGGAGGGGGGCAGGTGGGATTGGAGGGGAGGTGTGGTTTGTGGACTTGACATGAGAGCCGCGGAGGGAATGGTCTTTAACGGAACGAAGATAGGGGCGGGGAGGGAAATATATCACTGTGGTGGGGTCTGTTTGTAGGTGGAGGAAATGCTGGAGGATGTTATCATGTATAGAGGTTTATGGAATGGAAATTGAGGACCGGGGGGTTCTGTCCTGGTTGTAGTTGGAGGGGTGGAGTTCGAGGGCGGAGGTGCGGGAAGTGGATGAGATGCGCTGGAGGGCATCATCAACCACGTGGGAGGGGAAATAGCAGTCTTTGAAGAAAGAAGCCATCCGTTATGTTCTGTGTTGGAATTGGTCCTCCTGGGAGCAGGTGCGGCAGAGGCGGAGGAATTGGGAATAGCGGATAGCGTTTTTACAGGAGGCAGGGTGGGAGGAGGTGTAGTCCAGGTAGCTATGGGAGTCAGTAGATTTGTAGAACATGTCCGTGTTGAGTTGGTCATCTTTGATGGAGATGAAGAGGTCCAGGAAGGGGAAGGAGGTATCCAAGATAGTCCAAGTGAACTTAAGGTCAGGGTGGAACGTATTAGTGAAATTGATGAACTGTTCAACCTCCTTTAGGGAGCTCAAGGCGGTGTTGAAACAGTCATCAGTGTAGCGGAGGAAAAGGTGGAGAATGGTTCCAGTATAGCTGCGGAAGATGGACTGTTCCAAGCACCCGACGAAGGGACAGCATAGCTGGAGCCCATGCGGATGCCCATGGCTACCCCTTTAGTCTGGGGGAAGTGGGAGGATTCAAAGGAGAAATTATTGAGGGTGAGGACCAGTTCACCCAATGAATGAGAGTGTCAATGGAGACGTACTGGTGGGGATGACGGGAGAGGATAAAATGGAGGGTTTGGAGGCCTTCATCATGGCGGATGGATGTGCATAGGGACTGGATGTCCATGGTGAAGATGAGGCGTTGGGCGCTGGGGAAATGAAAATCATGGAGGCGGAAGGGGTGGTTTGTGTCCCGAATGTAGGTGGGGTGTTCCTTGCCCAAGGGGGGAAAAATGAATTGGAGATGAGTTTGGTGGGGCAGAAGCAGGCTGAGATGATGGATCGGCCGGAGCAGTCAGGTTAATGAATTTTAAGTAGGAGATAGAACCAGGCAGTGTGGGCTTCCCGGACCATGAGGTTGGGAACGTGGGTGGGAGACCCTCTGAGGTGATGAAGTTGTGTATGGATTAGGAGATGATGATTGGTATTGAAAGCTGAGGTCATAGTCAAGGGGATGGTAGGATGAGGTGTCCGCATGTTGGCGCTTAGCTTCAGCGGTGTAGAGGTTGGTGTGCCAAACTACCACTGCACCCACCCCCCCTTGCTGGTTTGATGGTGCGGTAAGAGGGCAGCACGGGGTATCCAAGTAGATGGGGTGTTTTGGAGGTGGGAGAAGAGGTCCTTGGGGGCAGGAGTGTTGTTGGAAAACATAAGCCCGTAGGTGGAGGTGGCAAAAGAAGTGTTTGATGTCACAACGCATGTTGAATTCGTTGATCTGAGAGTGGAGGGGGATGAAGGTGAGACTTCAGGCTTTCTTTATCCAAAAAGACTCCCGTACACCCTCTGAGGACCCCTACCCCCGCCTCCAATGCACCCCATCTACCTGGACACCCCGTGCTGGCCTATTTGCTGCCCTCGATCTCTTTATTTCCAACTGCTGCCGGTATATTGACCTCCTTAATCCTGTCTGCCCCCCTCACCCACTCCAACCTCTTACCTTCGCAATGGGCAACATTCCCTCCATTCCAACCCCAACCTCACCATCAAACCAGCAGACAATGGGGGTGGAGCGCAGTGGTAGTTTGGCACACCGACCTCTACACTGCTGAAGCCAGGTGCCAACTCACAGACACCTCCTCCTACTACCCCCTCGACCATGACTACACTAGTTGATGATTTGTCAGCCCTGCATTCCATGCATTGGGCTCAGGGCAGAAAGGGGATTGTAGAGTGGGACGGGGTAGGGGGCGCGGTGGTGTGGGGTTGGTGGTTGGATGGTGGAGTGATGGAGGGGGTGGAAGTGGGGACACTGTTATTCATGTGAAGAATCTCCCTACCTGTAACCTCCTCCTTGGCAGTGAAGTCCAGTCCATGTTCGGAGATTGTGACATTTTAAAAATTAATATACATTTGACCTGACCTGCTTTTGCTCATGCCTGTCTACATGCTAACATTGGCAGCTCCTCCTTAGGCTGATGAGATTTTCTTTGTAGCTTCAGAAACCCACCCTTTGTCCCTGTTTGGATTGTGTGCCCCATCCCCTGCCTTTGATTTGCTGAGCCTTCAAGATTGCGTTGGGGGAGGGCCTGCCATGTAGTGTCAGGACCCCACACAAGCTTCTGTGCTCAGTTCCTGACAAAATTCAAACCATCCCAATGAATCCCCCCATCACCAACCCACCACCTCCCCAGAGCCATACAAGAAGTCCAGTGAGGCCTGTCATGACATTGGGAATGTTTCGCACTACTTATAATATTTTTGCGAAATGGCAATGCGAGTTTCTCACAGGGCAGTGGCAAGTTGCCAGTTAAGGGAGCTCGTGAAACACTTATTAACAAAGCAGCTCACCTCATTAATATTCAGCTTTATATATTACCAAACCCACTGAGCATTCAAGACAAGCTAGCATTTTCTTACTGTGAAGTGCTTTGGGAGGATGAGAAGTGCAATATGATCGCAACGTACATGACAATCCTTTCTTTAAATGTAAGAACTCTCAATGATTTATGAAACAAAAGGGTCAGAATCACAGAATCCCTCCAGTGTGGAAGCAGGCCATTTGATGTGTCGAGACCACACCAACCCTGACAGGCACCCCACCTAGACCCACCTCACAACTCTATCCCTTGCTAATCTACCTAGCCTGCACATCCCTGGACACAATGGGAAATTTAGAATGGCCAATTCACCTAGATTATGGAATGAAACAGGAGCACCCAGAGGAAACCCACACAGACATGAGGAGAAGGTGCAAACTCCATACAGTCACCGGAACATAGAATCAAGCTTGGGATCCTGGCGCTGCAAGGCAGCAATGCCAAACACTGAGCCACTGAGCCCACCCTATTGGTGCACAGCCTGAGTATCTGTAACCTGTAAAAACTGATCTGATGTAGTCCTTTCTTGGCTGGAAGAAATCAAAATAATGTGCTGCATTTTGCAGAGGCAGTTTTCATTATAAAATTGGCTATCAAAATGAAAAGCTTGGCACAATGTTATGTCAAAAGTGGCTCAATAGGAAGTACGGATTTATAGTTACTTGAGTGTCCAAAAATAAACGTAGTTGAAGTATTTCCTCTGCACCCAGTTTCTTTTTGTAAAACTCCCCCTTATCATGTTTTTGCTACATAAAATATATGAATTTATTTCCTTAGAAATAGCAAACAATATGATATATGAAAGGACAGAAGAGTGTTAGTAAAGCCAATGCTGCCCTTTTGTTTTTATTTAAATGGGAACACTACTGCAGATTGATGTTAATAAAAGTCTGCAAGGTAGCATTTGAAGTTTTAAAGCAAATTAACGTTTGACATGAAGTCATTCTTGCATAGAGAACAAGAGGGCTAATTGTGAACAGCAAACTCCAATGACCAGCAATGTGATAGTGATTAGAAAATCAGTGTGATGTTGACTGAAAGGTCAATATTGAAAATGTCACAAGCAGCAATCCTCTAGCTTTTTTCCTTCTTTGTAGGCCTCCAAGGCCTGTACTTGGAAGCAATTTCCAGAACTGGAAGTCATTGCTATGATCTGCATTCAGCACACTGATTGGGATGTGCTGAGCATTGGAGCAGAGCTTCAATAAACATTGTTCACAAGGGATATTGTCGTTGCACTTCTTCAAAACAGTATCCTGAATTTTTTTTGATGTCGACTGGTTAGAGACAGGTTGCACCTGAACTGAAGAGGGAACCAAGGTCTTGGCAGGAATATTTGCGACAGCTACTTGGGAGGGTTTAAACTAGTCTGGCAGGGGGGCAGGGCTATAAACATTAGTGAGACAAAAAGAAAGGCAGGGGCTAATGCAGCAGTTAAACAGAACAAGTTAAATAGACAAGGTAGGCAAGAGCACAGCAGGAAATGAAGGAAGACTGATGAATTAAACTGCATATATTTCAGTGCAAGAGGCCTGACAGGTAAGGCAGATGAACTCAAGGCATGGATGAGTACATTGGACTGGAATATCATAGCTATTCAAAAATATAGCTGAAGGAGGGACAGAACTGGCAGCTCAATGTTCTGGGGTATAGATGTTATAGGAAGGATAGAAGAGAAGGCAAAAGAGGAGGGGGAGTCGTGTTTTTGATTCTGGAAACATTACAGCAGTACTCAGAGAGGATATTCCTGAGGGATTGTCCAGTGAAGCCGAGTGGGTAGAACTGAGAAATAAAAAGGGCATGATCACTTTGATGGGATTTTATGTTAGGCCACTCAATAGCCGGTGGGAAATTGAGGAGCAACTATATAAAGATATCGCAGATAGCTGTAAGAATAATAGTTATAATAGTAGAGGATTTTAGCTTCCTAAACATAGAGAATATAGAAGGTATAGTAGGTAAGTTTGCAGATGACACCACAATTGGTGGCATAGTGGACAGTGAAGAAGATTTTCTAAGATTATAAAGGAATTTTGATCAAATGAGTTAATGAGCTGAAAAATGGCAGATGGAATACATTTTGGATAAATGAGAGGTATTGTATTTTGGGAAACAAACAAGGGTTGGGCTTAACCAATTAATGGTATGGCCTTGAGTAGTGTTGTAGAACAGAGGGACCTAGGGGTGCAGATGCATAATTCTTTGAAATTTGCTTCACGTGTAAACCTTAATAAAAAAGGCATTTGGCACACTTGCCTTCATTGCTGAGTCCTTTGAGTATAGGAGTTGGGAAGCCATGTTAGGGTTGTACAGGACAGTGGTGAGACCTCTTCTGGAATATTGTGTCTAGTTCTGGTCACCCAGTTATAGAAAGGATATTGTTAAGCTGGAGAAGGCTCAGAAGAGATTTACAGAATGTTGCTGAGTATAGAAAGTTTGAGTTATAAAGAAAATCTGGATAGGCTGGGACTTTTTAAACGGGAGCATAAGAGGTTGAGAGGCGACCTGATAGAAGTTTATAAAATAATAAGAGTTATAGATAGCAATAATGGTAGTTATCTTTTTCCTCGGATGGGGGATTTCAAGACTAGGTACACATTTTTAAGGTGAGAAGAGAGGTTTAAAAAAGACATAAGGGGCAAATCTTTTACGCAGAGGGTGGTTTGTGTGAGGAAGTGGTGAATGTGGTACAATTACAACATTTAAAAGACATTTGGATAAGTATGTGCATAGAAATGGCTGGAGGGATATGGGCCAGGAGAAGGCAGGTGAGACTAGTTTAGTTTGGGATAATCTTCAGCATGAGTCAAAAAATGTGGTGCTGGAAAAGCTCAGTGGGTCAGACAGCATTCAAGGTGCAGAAGAGTTGATGTTTTGGGCAGAAGTCCTTCATTCTAAAGACAACTGGGAAGTCTTGGAGTGGATGAACGGCTTATGCCCTAAACATTGACTCTCCTGCTCCTCGGATGCTTCCTGACCTGCTGTGCTTTTCCAGCACCACACTCCTTGACTCTGACTCTCCAGCATCTGCAGTCCTCACTTTCTCCATTATGTTCAGCATGGACTGATGGACAAAAGGGTCTGTTTCTGTATGACTCTATGACTAGGGCTAGCATAGTGTTAAGCACTTGGATGGGGTGGAACTCGCAAAGTGTGTTCAAGAAAAGAATTCTCAATCAATATGTAGATGGCCGACTAGAGAAGGGGCAAAACTCAACCTCCTCTTGGGAAATAATCAACGGCAAGTGACTGAGGTTGTCAGTGAGGGAGGCCTTTGGGACAAATGACCATAATTATATTGAAATTAAAATAGTTCTGGAAAATTTCTTGAGAAGTAGCAGGAGTGTAGGAATACACTTAAGAGGGAAATTGGGGAAAAAAGGAGACATGAGATAGCTTTGGCAGATATGGTGAAGGAGAATCCAAAGATATTCTCCAAGTATATTAAGGGAAAAAGAGTAAGTAAGGAGAGAACGGGACCCTTTAAAGTTCAATGATGTTGTCTATGTGTGGAGCCACAAGAGATGGATGAGATCCTAAACAAACATTTCTCATCAAGAAAAATATGAAAGTTAGGAAACTTGGGGAAGTAATTAGTGATGTCTTGAAAAGTTCATGTTACAGAAGAGGAGGTACTGGAGGTCTTAAAAATCATAAAGCTAGATAAATCCCCAGGACTCTGATCAAGTGTATCCCAGGAATTTGTAGGAAGGTGGAGAAGAAACTGTGGGGCCCATCGCGGAGATATTTGTATCATCAACAGGCGCAGGTGAGGTGTGGAAGACTGGAGGGAGGCTAATGTTGTGCCATGATTTAAGAACGGCTGCAAGGAGATGCCAGAGACTACAGACCAGTGAGCCTAATGTCAGTGATGTTTACATTGTTGGAGGGGATTTTGAGAGAGAGGCTCGGTATTGATTTGGAAAGAAAATGACTGATTATGGATAGTCAGCATGGTTTGTGCTTGGAAATTCATAGTTCACAAATTTGATTGAGTTTTTTGAAGATGTGACCAAGAAGACGCGCAGTAGATATTGTTTACATGGGGTTTAGCAAGGTTTTTGATAAAGTACTGCAATGGTTGACTAGTTAGTAAAGTTAGATCAAATATGATCAATTGAGAGTAACTAATTTAATGCAAAATTGGTTTGATGGTCGGACAAAGAGGCTAGTGATTTCTTTTCAGTCTGGAGGTCTGTGACCAATGCTGTGCCGCAAGGATTGGTGTGTGGTCCACTATTGTTTATCATTTACATGAATGATTTAGATGAGAATATAGGAGGCATCGTTAGTAAGTTTACGGTTGACGCCAAAATTGTTGGTACAGTGGACAGTGAAGAAGGTTAGCTCGGAGCACAAAGGGATGAGCTAGGCCAGTGGGCCAAGGAATGGCAGGTGGAATTTAATTCCGATAAATGCAAGGTGTTGTATTTTGGTAAAATAAATCAGGGCAGAACTTACACAGTTAACAGTAGAGTCCTGGAGAGAGTTGTCGAACAGAGAGACCTAGGGGTGCAGGTACATAGTTCCTTGAAAGTGGTATCACAGGTTGACAGGGTGTTGAAGAAGGCATTTAGTAAACTTGCCTTCATTGGTCAGAGCATTGAGACAGGATTTGGGTCATCATGTCACAGCTGTACAATACATTGATGAGGCCACGTTTGGAGTACTGCATACAATTCTCATTTCCCTGATATTGGAAAGTTATTATTAAACTGGAAAGGGTGCAAAAATATTCATAGGGATGTTACAGAGACTGGAAGGTTTGAGTTATAAGGAGAGGTTAGGTAGGCTGGGACTTTTTTCCCTGGAGCATAGGAGGCTGAGGGGTGACCTAGAGGTTGATAAAATCATGAGGGGCATAGATAAGGTGGGAGGTCAAGGTCTTTTCCCCTGCATAGGGGAAAATTAGAGGGCATAGGTATAAGGTGTGAGGAGCAAGATTTATAAGGGACCTAAGGAGCAACCTTTTCACAAGAAGGATGGTGCCTATATGGAACCTCCTGCCAGAGGAGGTGGTGGAGGTGGATACATTTACAACATTTGACCTGATACATGGATAGAAAAGATTTAGAGAGATATGGGTCACACGCAGGCAAATGGGACTAGTTCACTTTAGGAAACCTGGTTAGCATGAACAAGTAACTCCAAAAGACCTGTTTCCATGTTGTATACCTCTATGACTTTATAGGTCTACCACATATACTTGAGTAATAGTCAAAACTTTTTGACTACTTTTTAAGGTTAAATTTTGGGGTCGACTATTACACAGACAATACTTTTGAGGGGTTGAAATTCATATCCATCAAAATTCAGAACATATCATTAACAAAAACCCAATTGATCTCTAAACAATTAAAAATAAACAATAAATTATGGTAATTCTGAAAATCCAGAGTGGAACACAACAGCCAGTGGACTGGAAGACTGAGAGCAGAGCAGATCAACCGACAGACTGGACAGCTGGAGCAGGACGTGATGGCCGGCACACTGACTCAGAAATGTTGATCTGTTATCTGTGAATAACGAGGGTCAACCTTTATGCGAGATATATGGAAAATTCCAGATTATTTGGCCAAAAATAGGAGATCGACTATTACACGAGATTGACTATTACTCGAGTACATATGGTATTTATATTTATAATCCGGTGATAAACATTTTAGGAATGTAAATCATCACACCTTTGTCTCCCAAGCATCTCACAAGTTTCCTATATGCAAAGCATCATTGTGATGACTCAGGAATTTTTGCAGAGTATAAAACCTGGTATAAATGGTAATTTCTTAGAATTTCTGTGCTTGAACACTGGTATTTGCCATGTGTCCGCCTTAAGTGTGGTGTAGGTTTTTGGGAATTTCCAGGCAGTATTTTCATTGCCAGTAATTTATTTTACTGCAATTCTTAAAATAGCAACAATGCATAGGAATGTGGATATTAGCTATCTTCACACTAATACAATCTAGAGCATGAAATGAATTGTCCATAAAAATTACTGCACTGCCAATGAAAAACTTGAAAATTCATGAATAGAGCTGAATGAAATTCTTATTACTAGTTGTAAAATTGACCAGCCGAAAAATTAAAATGTTCATTCATAACCTTCGAAATATATTAACTTTCAACATGTCAAACACTATGAAAATAGGAAATAAACCTTTCTAGAAAATAATTGTGTTGATTTCCATCTTAGTTGTCTGTGCAATGATTGAACACAATGCTGAAATGAAAATCTGGTGATGAATCCTTGAGAGAAGTTGTCATATTTACTGCCACTGAAGTAAATAACTAGAATATCCAGCTGGTTCTATAATGGGTGTGCAATCACCCCCATCACCATTTTTCCCTTCCTGAGCTTACCACTCAAGTGAGAATGATAGAAGTCCATGCTTTTCAACCAGTAAAGTATTAGCAGCTGGCAGATCTAGTGAATGGCCAGTATACTCACTGAGAAATAGAATTCAGATTATGTAATACTGTAAGAT
Source organism: Hemiscyllium ocellatum (assembly GCF_020745735.1). NCBI lineage: Eukaryota > Metazoa > Chordata > Chondrichthyes > Orectolobiformes > Hemiscylliidae > Hemiscyllium > Hemiscyllium ocellatum. The sequence continues at coordinate 102,249,102 of NC_083410.1, forward strand.
TAATGGAGCTATCTCAAGGAAAGCTTATTTATGACGATGTGGTTCAACTGAATGAAATTTCCAAAGGTGTGCAGATTAAGTGGATTAGCCATGCTACATTGTCCATAGTGTCCAGGGATGTAAAGGCTAGGTGTATTACCCATGGGAATGCAGGGTTATAGATATGGGGTAGGAAGTGGGTCTGGGTGGGATGGTCTTCAGAGGGTCAGTGTGGATTTGATGGGCCGAATTGCCTGCTTCCACACTGAAAAGAGTTTGTGATTCCACGTGCTAATGCTGCTCGATTATGTACTCTATTCACATGCTAGTACTACAGTGCTCCTTTACCTTTACTCCCTGCGATGATTTCTCTTTCTTTGGTCCCAGAGAGCTGAAAAACTATGAGAAGACAATTAGCTAACACTATTGAAGCTTTATTGTTGCACATGATGTAACAAAATCAAACGTATATCAGCATTACTTTAAGTTATCATTTTATTATTTTTCCTTCATGGAATACAGACATCATCGGCAAGACATGTGACGATGTGAGTGGCTTGCTAGGCCAGTTCAGGAAGTAGTTAAGAATCAATCACGTTTGTTGTGAGTCTCGGTCAGACCAGGAAAGGATAACAGATTTTCTTACCTGAAGTACATTAGTGAACTTGATAGGATTTTATGCCAATCAATGATAGCTTCATGTTACTATTACTGAGACTAGATTTCAATTGCAGATTTTACTAATTCAATTTAAATTCTACCAGCTACCATTGTGGGATTTAACCCACGAGACACACCCCCCCCACCCCTAGCATCAACCTTGGTCTTTGGATTGCTGGTATCATGATATTATTGCTACAGCACTGTCTCTTTTTGCTTCATCATTATCTGGTTCAGAAGTTGCACCATCTCGGATCGTAAGACTCTAAAACGGATAGTGAGGACAGCTGAGAAGATCATCGAGGTCTCTCTTCCCTCTATTACAGACATTTACACCATATGCTGCATCCGCAAGGCGAAGACTCCACACACCCCTCACTCAAACTCTTCTCCCTCCTGTCATCTGGCAGAAGATACCGGGGCTTTCAGTCTCTCATGGCCAGACTCTGCAACAGTTTCTTCCCCCAAGCCATCAGGCTCCTTAACACAGTATATTTGGACTCTTTCATATCTGAAATTCTTTGCACAACTTCGAATTGCTGCTTGAAAAATGCCTATGAATAATCATTCTTCTGTTACACTGGAACTTGCATGTTTTGCACTTCTTATGCACTGTATGCTGTCTACAATTGTGTAGTCTGTGCTGTCCATGTATCACCTTCAATCTTGGAGGAACGCTGTCTCGTTTTTAGTTGTATAGGGTAGAAATGACAAATGTAAAGCTTTTCTACTCTACCCCATTTCAAAGTGAGCAATTTGAATATTGATAAAAATAATTGTTCTTATTTCCTACTTTTGGCATTCAGTATTAGCGCAAAAGGCTGTAAATAGTGGACATCACCATTTAGCACTACCTACCAGAGGCATAGAGACCCTAACGCACAACCTCATAATGTATCCCTACTGTAGTAATGCAAAATTTTCAATTTTCTGTTCCAGTTCTTTCTATAAAACATGAGTTAGATTGCCATACAATGTAGATGTATTTCCTTCGAGTCATAACATTTGAAGATTGGCGTAATAGTGAGCTATTCAGAAGTGGATACTGCAGATGCTGGAGATTAGAGTTAAGATTAGATTAGTGCTGGAAAAACACAGCAGGTCAGGCAGCATATGAGGAGCAGGAAAAATCGACATTTCAGGCAAAAGGTCTTCATCAGGAATGAGGAGCTATACCAAACTGCCTTCCCCATCCATATTTTATTTTAAGTCGTGATTACAGTTCATAAGGTTTTGGCACTAGAAGGTTGTATGGCAAACTATTTCTGTTAATTGCCAAAAATAAATGTGCAAATCTCTATTTCAAGATGCAATAAATTACATAATGGAAGTATTTCATAGCAAAGGTGAAGCTGTGGGAGATACTGCTTAAACCTTTGTTCACCTGTTATCCTCATTAAAACACCATTATGTTGCAAGGCAAATACATTTTTCATATTCTCTGGAATTCTTATTTTTAAATAATTTGATGGACTGGGATAGACAGCAAAATGATGTAGAAATCTGAGGGGAAAGTTTGTTTTGGTATAAACACAATTATGTCTCTGAGCATTCTAAAAATTATAGGCATTGTCATGGTCTTAAGTCGTGCTGCAAAGTTGATACTCAGCAGAAGGTCCTTGCACCCTTGAATGTAATTACTGTTGTGGATTGATGTTTCAACATGTGAATAAAATGTAGCTGTTGTATACTTTCAGAGGCAGTGCTTTTTTTTAATATTCATTTTCAGGACATGGACAGTGCTGACAAAAAGAGATGTTCCTAATATAGGATGCTAAAACACTTTGAGGAGAAAGTGAGGTCTGCAGATGCTGGAGATCAGAGCTGAAAATGTGTTGCTGGAAAAGCGCAACAGGTCAGGCAGCATCCAAGGAGCAGGAGATTCGACGTTTTGAGAAGAAGGGCTTATGCCTGAAACGTCGAATCTCCTGCTCCTTGGATGCTGCCTGACCTGCTGCGCTTTTCCAGCAACACATTTTCAGCTATTAAAACACTTTGTTCACTATGGCATTTTTGATCCCTGATGAATCTGAGCATTATATCTGAAAGTGCATTAAAGTTGGCACTCAGACACATAACCAAGAATGATGATAGCATTCAAAGGTAAGCTGCATTTTTGTTGAGAACGAAGTGTGCTGGTTCTTTGAAACCTTGGCATCACTGAGTTCAAATATTAAGAGTGCAATGATTATTGAAAGCCATGTAAGAAATGCCATGGTTTTTAAAAACGTTCTTATTTGTGTTTTAGTTCAATTTGAAATAGACAGTCTAACTAAATTTGGCTTGTTTTTCTGCAGTCCAAGTTTAGATTAAAATTGCAAATGTAGTTAACTTTCTCTTTTGCCTGAATGAGGTACTGATAGCTTCAAGATCCTAATCTGTCTTTGGCACAAATCTAATTTTGAATTTTTCCTTTATTAAAGGGACTCTGACAGTCTTCTTAAGCAGCAGTTCAATCATACTGACATTGAAGGGAAGTGGTGAACAAAATGATAATGTTTTGATCAGTGAGAAGTAATACATCTTACTAGTTTCTCATGAGGCAGAGATCTCATAGAAATATTCCAGTTTATATTTGTTTTATACATAAGCTTATCTTAGTTGATACTGAGCACAGATAATCTGAAATAAAAATAGAAAATTCTGAAATTAATCAAGTTAGGCAGCAACTAAAGAGAGGAGAAAGTGAGGACTGCAGATGCTGGAGATCAGAGCTGAATATGTGTTGCTGGAAAAGCGCAGCAGGTCAGGCAACATCCAAGGAACAGGAGATTCGACTTTTCGGGCATAAGTAAAAAATGAGGTCTGCAGATGCTGGAGATCACAGCTGCAAATGTGTTGCTGGTCAAAGCACAGCAGGTTAGGCAGCATCTCAGGAATAGAGAATTCAACGTTTCGAGCATAAGCCCTTCATCAGGTATGCCCAAAACATCGAATTTCCTGTTCTTTGAATGCTGCCTGACCTGCTGCACTTTTCCAGCAACACATTTTCAGCAACTAAAGAGAGTAAAACAGAGTTAATGAGCTATATTTTTGAATTTGTTTCAGGAAGCCATTTCGTGATCTCCCTTTCTTAATTGAAGAAAGTTAGCCTATTCAGTCAAAGTTCTGATTTTAAAGGGTTGGGTGCAAGCTAACCTCGGTGCCACATGGCTAGGCACAAGTTGGCAAAGGAGGTGGATGGGACTTCAAGCTTGGCTGATAGCTAAGCCCATCTCTGTTTACTGGGTCTTGAACCAAAGTTGGTTTTTCAACTGTTCCCTGTTGCCTGCCTGTATCTGCATCAACGAAAAAGGCTGACCAAATGACCGAAATTTTTTTTGTCCTTAGCCTTGTTATGAATGTCTGGCTAAGCTCCAAAATTCACTAGTAGATTCATTTCCGAGTGGGTTTTTTAAAACTATTGCAAAGAGGTCGACTAGCTTTGTTTCCTTAACAGTATAATAAGTTTTATTTCCTTGAAGAGTTTTCTAAATGTCTGTCTGTTGATTTGGCCGAAATTAGGAGATTTTAAGTGCTTTTTAAGTGGATTTAAGCTTTTTTCCTGAGAGAATGTAAATGCTTATGTTTAAGAATTTTCAAAAGGGGATTTTGAAATAGCTGATTGTTTCTAATTTTTAATGAGCATTTAAAAAGTACTTGTCAGTATTGTCAAAGGAATCGCTGGTTCTGTACACATTGGATGGTGGCAGAGTATATCAATAGCCCACCAATGTGAAATTCAATCACTGGAATCACATGCTTGTATGAACATTGGATTGTCAATGTTGTTGAATGTAGTAGAGGACTTTATCATCTGAATATAATGCTGTAATGCATCTGAATTTTTACACAATACCAGTGAATTTCTTAGTCCTTTATCTTCTGCGTACAGAGCCCTATGATCAATAAATGCATTTACGATACTTAATGCACCAAACAATAGCGTTACAGTTGAAGTTGGCAAGATTTTTTAAACTTACCTGTCATAACTTGTCCCCCATGGTTTACAAACTGACTTAGACGACATGATTCCAACAACCTTCAGAAACTCATTTGCCTTCACAAAAAAAGGAAATTTATACTCGAATCAGACATTTAAACAATGAACTCAGCGTCACTTCACATGACCTTTCTCATTTCCCAAGGGTGAAAATGGCATACAGTGGGAATGGCCTGGCAGGTATGAAGTTACAATCCTCATGCTTGCCATTTGGTCCTCCCCAGTGTGTTTGCACAGTATCTAGCCAGGGAATTCAGCCCTGTGTTTCAGGTGTGTCAGATGAAAGGTCACAGACAAAATATTGACTCAGTTTTTTCATTCCACATGTGCTGCCTGACGTGACCTGTGGTTCCAATTTTTCTGTGTTTATTGCAATTAAATCAGGACGAGCTATGTTACTTAATCTCAATATATTGTGTTCCCTTCTGTCATTGATTTATCTGATGCTTAAATTTTATATTATTACAAGGAGACATCCTATTGCTCACATGAAATTGGGTTCTATAGTCAAAGTGACTAATGCAAAAAAAAAACAAATTAGAAACCCGAAGAATCACCATCAGATGAATTGCACTACCCTATAAAGCTTCAAAAATTGACTAAACGTTTTGTTTTGTTATTGAATGGCAGAACAGACTTCAAGGACTAATTAGCCTATTCCTTTTCCTATCGTCCTTTGGGCCAGAGCTATCATTTCTAAGGCTACACTTCACTGATCTAAATAAATTATTACCTTTTATAAGTGGTAATTGGCTTTCCTTAATCAAAGTTCTTTGTTCTTATGATATTGACCTATACAACTGCTCTACTGAAATTAATAAATTCAAGTTTATCTGTCTTGTAATCACATTTAAATTTAATAAAAGGAAAGTTAATAATCTTTTCCAGATGGAGGCTGCATGTAAAATTAAACTTTAACTGCATGACCAATCTAAAAGAATGTCTAACTTAAATATAAGAATTTCAGTTTTCAAATCTACAACTATAAAGTTCTTATATGTTTTATCATCTGAAGTAATACATTTGGTCACTGATTATAGTGTCAGTTGTAGCTCAGTTAATATTGGTAAATTAATGATATTCTTGTCTCTGAATCAGAATTTAATTTTCATACCAGACACTAGAGCTCACAGCCTAAACTGTCACTTTCATACAGAGTTGAGCATGTTTTGCCCTGTTAGAGGTGCCACATTACAGATGCCATGTTGGAATGAAACCTGTTCCTTCTCAGCTGGATGTAAACAATTCCATGGCACAATTTCAAAGCACAGCAGGGGATTTCTCTTCTGTGTCCAGATATTTTGTTCTTGCTGAACCCAACATTACTAAAAAGATTCAATAGTCATTAGCTCACCTATTTCACATTAAGCGCAACAGAATGAAACGAAATTTGCTATGAAGGGTTTTTAAAACAAATTTGTCTGCTTTTTACAAGCCAGAAACCACTTTAACTGGACTGGGAGTCCGTGCTGCAGAGCTCATCATGGGTAGCGTGTCTCCCAGGAAATTAGATCCTTAAAGTTTGAACTCCCAGGCCTTACTTATTTTTCTCACTCAGATTCTCAACTGGTACCAGTTACACTGACATTAACCCTGTCAGACAGAAGTCATCATTGGTCAACAGTTAGGACATCCATCAGGAAAAGCTCCTAGGACAGGTAAATAATGATTAGAGATTGTGAGGGGAGGATGGATTAATTGTTAAGTCCATTATCAGGACAGTAGGAAAGTTGGTGGTACAAGGTCATCTTATAGCTTTCTTTGAACCATTACAAATAATACATACTTTGATCTCTTTCGTTCAAGGTCCCGAGGGCTGCCAGAATTCACAAGTATGTTGGGTCACAATGCAAGCTGTTCTTGAACCTATTGTACAAAGTAATGTATGTCAATAGGATATGCTGCTGTCATTTAAAATAGGCCCCTGTTCCTCTGGATTGTGTGACCTTCTATGTCAATGTTCAAGCAAACCAAGACAGCAAAGAGTAGGAAAATATCAGGAATCAGGTACAAAGCTTTTCCTCAATCATCTGAAGTCTCTATTCATGCTGTTGCTGTTGTGCAAAGGACTAAAAAAAAGTGGCCCATTTAATTTTCTACGCCAATAGCAGAACCTCAGGAAAATTTGCTCTTGATTCTTTATTCGACTTCATTCAGCTTTTCCAGCTCAAGTCCAATCCATTCCATATAAATTTGTGTCAGTCTTGCCTTCCGTGTTAGCACTTTTCTGCTTGGGCTTTTAGTATATCATGATTGCTGTAATTGCATTTATACCAGCTTTTACTACACTTCAGAAGTTATTGGATATGTACCTTGATACAAATAGCAAAATATAACTAATGCAATCCTTTCTTGGTGAAGTTATTCTTACATCTATTCCAACAATGTAGTTTAAAGAAACTCCTAAAAAGGCTTCTACAATTTTGCTTTGACTCTTCAGTTCCTACACCAGCAAGCTATATGCTCCATATTCATACAATTGCCTGATTAGTGCCACATTATTGTCAGTTGTGTGGTTCTGCTCGCCGAGCTGGAAGTTTTTGCTGCAAAAGTTTCGTTCCCTGGCTAGGGAACATCATCAGTGCTGTTGGAGCCTCGTGTGAAGCGCTGCTTTGATGTTTCTTCCGGTATTTATATTGGTTTGTTCTTGCCGCTTCCGGGTGTCAGTTTCAGCTGCAGTGATTTGTATGTGGGGTCCAGGTCGATGTGTCTGTTGATGGATGTTCTTGCCGCTTCTGGGTGTCAGTTTCAGCTGTAGTGGTTTGTATATGGTGTCCAGGTCAATGTGTCTGTTGATGGAGTTTGGGGATGAATGCCATGCTTCTAGGAATTCTCTGGCTGTTCTCTGTCTGGCTTGTCCTATGATAGTGGTGTTTTCCCAGTCAAATTCATGTTGCTGGTTGTCTGAGTGTATGGCTACTAGAGATAGCTGGTCGTGTCGTTTTGTGGCTAGCTGATGTTCATGATTCATGATTCATGTTCCGCATCCATGAACATCAGCTAGCCACAAAACGACACGACCAGCTATCTCTAGTAGCCATACACTCAGACAACCAGCAACATGAATTTGACTGGGAAAACACCACTATCATAGGACAAGCCAGACAGAGAACAGCCAGAGAATTCCTAGAAGCATGGCATTCATCCCCAAACTCCATCAACAGACACATTGACCTGGACACCATATACAAACCACTACAGCTGAAACTGACACCCAGAAGCGGCAAGAACATCCATCAACAGACACATCGACCTGGACCCCACATACAAATCACTGCAGCTGAAACTGACACCCGGAAGCGGCAAGAACAAACCAATATAAATACCGGAAGAAACATCAAAGCAGCGCTTCACACGAGGCTCCAACAGCACTGATGATGTTCCCTAGCCAGGGAACGAAACTTTTGCAGCAAAAACTTCCAGCTCGGCGAGCAGAACCACAACAACGGACACCCGAGCTACAAATCTTCAATCAGATTTTAATTATTGTCAGTTTTGTGTTATGGTTTTGTACCTGCTGGAAATTGGTGAAATTGTCCAGGCTGTTTTTATTTTGATAGATCTCAGGGAACGAACATTATCAGACCCTATGAGTTACAGTTCATAATTCTGCGAAAAGATAGGCTGTGTTACAAATGTTAATGGTTTAGGGACTGTCAGAAATGCTTCAAGAATGTATATTTGTAAGCTTGAAAGAAAATACAAACAAAAACAAATGTTGAACCTGGCATGGTTACTCTCCATTTAAAATTAAAATAATTTGAGTATACTTAGCAACTCCTTTTTGGTTTTACATCGTATGTGTTTTGATACAGAAGTTGCATGGTGATAAACCAAGCTATTGTAAGGTACCTGACCTGCTGTGCTTTTCCAGTGCCACACTTTTCGACTCTGATCTCCAGCATCTGCAGTCCTCACTTTCTTCTACTGTAAGCTCAAGCAAGGCCCTTGAAGCATTTTTTTGTGATATTGATTAGTTTCTCTCTGTACTACTGTAGCTAATTGTACCAAATACTACAACTAATAATGCTGTTTGAGCCACACAGGTATGAATTGCATTGGATGGCCTACTGGAAGCTTTTTGTTCAGTCTAAGATACCTAAAGGGCATCTGTGTTTTGTGAAATTCACATAATTTGCGGTATCACGTATTTTGTGATTAAAACTGAGGCTCCTCCCATTGAACTTGCCACACATCTTGTGCTATCACTGTGGTCTCCATGCACTGAAAGAATAATCCCTACAGACATGGGTTGTATGACCTATTCTCCCTGGGAATATAATTCTGGAAGCCTGAATTTTCCTCAGAGTTCAACAACCTTTGAATCCAAAGCTATCCATTTATACACTTACGAGCAAGGAAATCAAGAACCTCAAACTATCCAACAGGGCAAAGCCAATGGAGGAAACAAGCAGTGTGAAAGCACCAGGGCACAATAAGGGAGCAGCCTGTAAGAGGGTGAAAGTGGAGCAGCTGGAGATGTATGAAAACCTGGAAGTGAGGAATTATTAATGAAATACTTTAAAAACTACACTGTGATTGGCCTTGGAGAGGAAAATATAACTCTTCTGAGAATTGAGAAAAACTGCTCTGCTGTGCCATTATGTGGCCAGGAATGGAACTGCACATTGTGGGAAGTCATACCAATGAAAGAAAGAGTTGTGTGTGCATATAGCTTTGTTCCTGACCTCAGGGAATCCTAAAGCTCTTTATTGCTTTGAAGTCACTTTGAATGGTGGCATAGTGTAGTGTTACTGGACTGGTAACCCAGGGGATGAAGCTAATGCCTTGAAGACAGAAGTTCATGGCAGCTGGTGGAATTTAACTTGGATTAATAAATCTGGAATTAAAAGTGAGACATAGTAGTGTCATAAAAATCTTTCTGGAAATTTGTAGTCTCTACACAGTTTGCATGTGACTACATAGCCACAAAATTGTAGTTGAAACCTAAATAGCCTAACAAGGCACTTGGTTGGACCAAACTGTTGCAGAAAAATGAGGTGGGGGAGGGGAATGTTGGACACTTAGACCATGTGACATTGAACAAAGCTCCAGAAATAACAACATACTTTCCCCTGTCAACCCTGCAAAGTCCTCCTTACTAACATCTGGGAGCTTGCATCAAAATTGAGGAACTGTCCCTCAGATTTCAGTGACAAAAACAGAAATTGCTGGAAAGACTTAGCAGGCCTGGCAGCATCAGAGGAGAGAAATCAGAGCTAATGTTTCTTGTTGGGTGGTCCTTCAGAACTGATGGTAGCTAGACTTGAAACATTAACTCTAATTTCTCTCCACAGATGCTGTCAGACCTGCTGAGATTTTCCAACAATCTCTACTTTTTGCCTCTGATATCCAGCATCCACAGTTCTTTTGGGTTATCCCACAGATTTTGGTAATTGAGAAGTCATGAATAATGCTGAACATTGCACACAATCATCAGCAAAAAAATTGTATTTCTGACCTTATGGTGGAGCGAAAGTCATTGATAAAGCAACTGATGATAGTTGGAGTAAGACACTACCCTGGAAGGCACCTCCAGCAATGTCTTAAAACGGAGATGATTTGACTCTGGTGAGGACAAGCTCTTCCAATGTGTGACTCCAACCAATGAAGCATCTACAATTAGCTTCTTGATGCCATACACAATCAAATGCTGACTTGATTTCAAAGGCAGTCACTCTCATCTCATTTCTTGAATTCTGTTCTTTTGTCTATCTTTTGAACCAAGATTCTGAGCCAATTAGTTCTAGGAGAAGCCAGACTGGGCATTAAAGAGCAGATTATTGCAGTTTGGATGCTTCTTGACAACCTTCTTGTCATTTTGCTGATGATCAAGATTAGATTCATGGGTTGATAATTGGCTGAATTGGATTTGTCTCGCATTTCTGAATCATTGGTTAGTTACTAGTGTTTCAAGTTTACTGCAGCTCTGTTGTAACGTATATTTACCAAGTATTTCCCAACAAAATGATCAGATAATCTGTTTTTGATAGTATTAGTTGAGGGAAAACTGGAGAAAGTCCTGTTAGTTGAATAGAGCCATTGGACTATCTAAATTTGTATAAAAAAAAACTCAGGAGCTTGATTTAAGACAACTTCAGGGATTATAGCTGTCTCTCAGTGCCATACTGAAATATCGGTGTAAATTTTATGCTTAATAATCAGCTGTGGAGTTTGAGCCCACAACCTTCTGACTTGAGACTAGAATGTTAACGGGGGTCATGGGCCGTGGCAAAATCCTCCTTAGAAATGTACCAGGGCAGGAATAAAAAAATGTACAAAATTTAAGTAAAAATCTATGGGCTCTGTAAGTATTAGGACTTCTGAATGGAATCTGTCAAGAAAGCTTGGAGACATTGCATGACCACTATCACAACAATAGTTCATAGCTCTGAATTATTAATGGGCACATTGAACTTTTAAGTAAGGCATGTTTTTTTTAAATTATAAAGTAAATAAAAAGACAAAGATGGCAGGAAATGTAAACCCTGAGAATGTAATTCAGTCACAGTTTGGAAAATTCCTGGGTGGATTACACTCCGTCCTGTGAGATACCTTGGAATGTCACACCTGGAGGGTGTCACGGAACTTCAATTAGGGACACTTCAAAAGAAGAGATCCAACTCAAAAATGAACTGTAATCTCCTTTGGTTACAGAAATGTTGGAGGTCAATCATCACTTCACCAGATTCTCTGCCCTGTGTGTTATATACCAGCCTGTGGATGTGATGTGAGGCTTAAAAAAAGCAGTTCTGGGTGAAAGACGTTTATCTTTTTCTTTTCCAGGAATATACAAGTAAAGGCATTAAAAACCAGCTATAAGCCTGGTTTTGGTGCGCTAGTCTGGTGTTCTCGTTTCATGGGGCTGGTGTGCTATAAAGATAATGGCCAAATAACATCTGCTAGGCATCTCTGTATTTGCAGATAAAGAAAAAGTATCTTTCTCACTGATCACTGGTAGCAAACTGCAAATCAGCAAAGCCACAGTCAAAAAGGAAACGGGATAACTCCCTTCAGCTGATTTGCAGAACCAAGAATGTTTAGTCCAACAGCTGAAGTCAGCACTACCAGAAGCATCCAACTCAGCAGTCACAATGTTTCACCATAACACCTCACGGAGACGCCAATGAATGATCCATATGTCTTTTTTCTAACTGTTATGTGTTTTGTCACTTCTCATTTCTAATCTGTGAGTATGTGAGTTGTGTTTTATTATTCCTCCTCATGTTTTAGTAACAATAAACTCACTCTTTTTTAAAGTAGGAACATTTGGATAAATTAGCTCCTTTTAAAGCATAAATATTTGGAACTGTGAAGGGTATCCAAGGGTAGGAATTGTTTGTGTTAAATTAACCTTGTGACCAACTGAGGCAAGTGGGATTTAAATAATGAAGGGAAGCCTATTATTTCTTCCTCACCCAGGAATAGAATGATATGGGAGTGTGACAGGTCAAATCATGTTAAACCGGGCTGGTCATAACACCATTTTAAACATCCAGTACCAATTCATGGGAACAAAACTCAGGAGTTGCAGGCTGAGAGATACTTTATCAGTGAAACTTGAAGCAGCATGGTAGATTCCAAAAGAAAATTATTGAAGACTGAGGTAAAACTAAAATTTTAGTAAATTGTTTAGTACCTGTTGTTGTAATATTGGAATCGAAATAGAGTTTTATGCAAGTACCTTTGATTTTTGTTGCAGGAATACTGCCCATAGTTTTTAAAAAACTAATAATATGATTATTGCCTTTTACTACATTAGAGATTTGAAGGCAATTGGTCGAGTTTTGTCTTGTTATCTGTGTTATCAGTTGCTGCTCTATAGTAATCAAAGTACAAAACTAGAGGAGTGGGAGAAACCTTAAGAACAAAAAACGGGGGGTGGGGGGCAAGTTGGATAAATGCTGAAAAGCAGCCTTTCAAGGATGGCATCATTCGTGATCCCTCGCTCCCAATCCACCAGTAACTGATGTTGGCTGTCAGCTTGCCAACTAATCCTTGCTACGTCTGCTGAGGTGTAGTCCAATGCTGGTCTCATCTTGCAAAGCCATCTGCACTCACCCCCACATAAAGTGAGCAGCCTTCTAGATCTATGCTGCAGCCTCTACAACACAACTGTATATGAGTACTGGGCCAAATAAGGTGCCTGTAAGAAAGGCAGTAAGGGAATGAACAGGATGAATAATTGTCTTTTGATTGAGTGATTCTGCAGTGGTTTTTCTTTCAGCATTATGGCTAAATGGATATTGCAAGTTCTGTGACCAGAGGGATGGTAAGGTATGTGGCTGTTGTACATGGCGATATGGATTATGTTCGACTAACATGACAATGTGATGTTGCCTCCTTGCCACTTCCTGCTCTTCTGCTATCCCCCTCCTCTTGATCCCGACCTCTTCTTCATTTCTCTGTTGGCAAGGCTTATGCCCTCGTGATGACAAGATTGAGGAGGAAACTACAAATCATGTCACACAAACCAGATGACAATTCCTCCAGAGTGTTTAAGGCAGTGAAACTGTTGCTTAAGTACCCCAATGGTCTGCTGCATGTTGTTCAGTGTGGTGATGGCTCATATTGTGTACATGTTTGCCACTTGTGATTGAGATGCAGAGAAAAGTCATGAGCCTAGTGGTAGTGCTCATTGCCCTGTAGCCACCCTCTCATTTGGCATGTTGGCTCAAATACTGAGGGAACAGAAGATTCAAACAAAATTAACAATGACAGTTGCCAAGATTTTAGGCTTTTGTCAGCAAGAAGTGTTGAGCATGGTCACACACCAGCTGCCTATTTAGCAAGTAGGTAACTTTGTGGCTTTGGTACACCTCAGCATTTTGATGCCATGCCTGTAGAGAGACATGCAATCAATGATACAAGAAAGAAACTTAAAATCTTGGTAAAGCCACATGCACATCCTTGGTTATCTTTTCTTGAGAGAGCACGGTGAATTCTCCTGTCCATCTCCACATGCATCTCTCTTCACTCTAATGCAGGAGTGGGTGGTGAACTGGAAGCATTAAAAGATGTCACTTCCTGTAGCCTTGAAGAATTCCAGTGGAAATAAAGTTAGCACCCTCGCCACTTTCACAGCTATGGGCAATGTCTTCCAAGCTGGCTTCTGAGATTGCAATTCTACTTTCTTGTGCACGGGGAGACCTGTGAGTGCCTCCTTTATAAATGTGGACACTGCACACCTACTCCTGATGTAAACAGTTGGTAGTGGAAATCTTCGCAGAACTTCTTATACAAAGCCTTCTGTTAAGAGCCCCCCCCACTTCTGTTATTAAGCAGCTTGTTCTCTACTGCCTCTCAAGCTGCAGTTCAAGGAGAATGGTAACTACAGGTTCTCATCACAAGAAATGAGTGGTCTTACTAGTACATTTGTAAAATCACAACAAAGACCATCTTCATGTCCAGCACCACCTTTTACCAACTCAGTAAACCGCCAAGTACTTTTACAAATTCAAATAGAGCCAGTTGAAGTTAATTAGCAATGAACCTGCAAGCTATTGATAATCTGTTTAAATATGCTGGTTGGATGGTCTTTTCTATTAGTGAACATATGTTGTAGTGGTTCTGTTCGCCGAGCTGGAAGTTTTTGTTGCAAACGTTTCGTCCCCTGGCTAGGAGACATCACCAGTGCTCGGGAGCCTCCTGCGACGCGCTTCTTTGATGTTTCTTCTGGTATTTATAGTGGTCTGTCCTTGCCGCTTCCAGGTGTCAGTTTCAGCTGTCCGCTGTAGTGGTTGGTATATTGGGTCCAGGTCGATGTGTTTGTTGATGGAGTTTGTGGATGAATGCCATGCCTCTAGGAATTCCCTGGCTGTTCTCAGCCTGGCTTGCCCTATGATAGTAGTGTTTTCCCAGTCGAATTCATGTTGCTTGTTGTCTGAGTGTGTGGCTACTAGGGATAGCTGGTCGTGTCGTTTCGTGGCTAGTTGGTGTTCATATATGCGGATTGTTAGCTGTCTTCCTGTTTGTCCTATATAGTGTTTTGTGCAGTCCTTGCATGGTATTTTGTAAACTACATTAGTTTTGCTCATGTTGGGTATTGGCTCCTTTGTTCTAGTAAGTTGTTGTCTGAGCGTGGCTGTTGGTTTGTGTGCCGTTATGAGTCTTAAGGGTCGCAGTAGTCTGGCTGTCAGTTCTGAAACGCTCCTGATATATGGTAGTGTGGCTAGTCCTTTTGGTTGTGGCATGTCCTCGTTCCGTGGTCTATCTCTTAGGCATCTGTTGATAAAGTTGCGCGGGTATCCGCTTTTGGCGAATACCTTGTATAGGTGTTCCTCTTCCTCTTTTCGCAGTTCTGGTGTACTGCAGTGTTGTAGCTCTTTTGAATAGTGTCCTGATGCAGCTTCGTTTGTGTGTGTTGGGGTGGTTACTTTCATAATTTAGGACTTGGTCTGTGTGTGTTGTTTTCCTGTGTACCCTTGTGGTGAATTCTCCGTTCGGTGTTCTCTGTACTATCATGTCCCATTCCTAGACGTGATAGTACAGAGAACACTGAACGGAGAATTCACCACAAGGGTACACAGGAAAACAACACACACAGACCAAGTCCTAAATTATGAAAGTAACCACCCCAACACACACAAACGAAGCTGCATCAGGACACTATTCAAAAGAGCTACAACACACTGCAGTACACCAGAACTGCGAAAAGAGGAAGAGGAACACCTATACAAGGTATTCGCCAAAAGCGGATACCCGCGCAACTTTATCAACAGATGCCTAAGAGATAGACCACGGAACGAGGACATGCCACAACCAAAAGGACTAGCCACACTACCATACATCAGGAGCGTTTCAGAACTGACAGCCAGACTACTGCGACCCTTAGGACTCATAACAGCACACAAACCAACAGCCACGCTCAGACAACAACTTACTAGAACAAAGGAGCCAATACCCAACATGAGCAAAACTAATGTAGTTTACAAAATACCATGCAAGGACTGCACAAAACACTATATAGGACAAACAGGAAGACAGCTAACAATCCGCATATATGAACACCAACTAGCCACGAAACGACACGACCAGCTATCCCTAGTAGCCACACACTCAGACAACAAGCAACATGAATTCGACTGGGAAAACACTACTATCATAGGGCAAGCCAGACAGAGAACAGCCAGGGAATTCCTAGAGGCATGGCATTCATCCACAAACTCCATCAACAAACACATCGACCTGGACCCAATATACCAACCACTACAGCGGACAGCTGAAACTGACACCCGGAAGCGGCAAGGACAGACCACTATAAATACCAGAAGAAACATCAAAGAAGCGCGTCGCAGGAGGCTCCAGAGCACTGATGATGTCTCCTAGCCAGGGGACAAAACGTTTGCAACAAAAACTTCCAGCTCGGCGAACAGAACCACTACAACAAGCACCCGAGCTACAAATCTTCGCACAAACTTTGAGTGAACATATGTTTTAGTTGTACATGTTTAAGTGAGATGTTAACTGGAGTCAAGAGCTCAAAGAATGGCAAAATCAGCATGAGGCACTGGCTGGTGACAAAATCTACTGCCGCTACGTATGTTCCACAGATGCTAACTATACAGATGTGTTAAAACCGTCACCAGGATGGAGTTTGGCTTGAGTCAAATGTGAGTGTAATTTTGATCTTCAAGGCCATCAGTTACATCCAAATGATTTGGATCTGAATTTTGCAGCAACTCAATCTTACAATTGCACTTAACTTTTGCCAGTATTAACTTCAATAGCTTATAAAGAAAACCGAATATTTATTTAAAATAGATGTAAAGTCTTCCTTTTTGACATCAAGATATTTCCAATCATAAAGAATAGATTTGCCTTACTGCATGGTTCTCTACTTTATGTTCAAAGCAAGTAATTTCTTTTGATCAAATAAAATATTGATGTAACTGCAATTTCCCCAAGGCATTGTTTATTATTCATCGATTCCAGCTTTCAAGGTTCAGGCCATAAATAATGTGTGCACAACAGTTGGTTTGATGTTCATGTTTCTGTAGAGGCTGTGAGAGAGTTTTTGGCAATTAATTATTTTGATTATAAAGGCTAATCTAAATACACTCTGACTCTGGAGGTGTACTGGAAAGAAGGTCTGTCATTATGTCCATTTTCTCAGTTTACAGGAGACGTGGTTTGCTCAGTACAATAATATATTTGAAGCACTGCAGAAAGATTTACTGTACTGCAGGATAAATATAGACAAAACCTGATGTGTTAGTTTCACACTGTTCTGAAAGCTCAGGTGAAACTATTCATTGCAGCATTGGTTTAGCGATACCTTGATGCAATTCAAATGTTTATTGCCCATTTGGAAATTCATCAAAGGTTCATTGCATGGTCATCAAAAACAACATAGCCACTAATTTAGTAAGCAAGAAAAATGACATTATCACCAGAAAACTAGGAAACACAATGTTGCATGTTTCACAATCACCTTTGCAAATGCACTGATGTTGTTATCTCAAAGATAAAATGTTTTAAAAAAAACTGATGAGATGGTTGAAGAAAATACACTGAAAAGATAATGTAAAATTCCGTGTTGCCATAGAGCTGTACAGTAAATCAACCTTTTAAACATATAACAGCTCTATATTAAAAGAGACAGCAGGTAAACATAGACTAGATTCCCTACAGTGTGGAAACAGGCCCTTCAGCCCAACCAGTCCACACCGACCCTCTGAAGAGTAACCCACCCAGACCCACTTCAGTCTGACTAATGCCCCTAACACTAAGGGCAATTTAGCATGGCCAATTCACCTGACCTGCACATCTTTGGATCATGGGAGGAAACCGGAGTTCCCAGAGGAAATCCACGCAAACACGGGGAGAATGTGCAAACTCCACACAGTCACCCGATGCTGGAATTGAACCTGAGACCCTGGTGCTGTGAGGCAGCAGTGCTAACCACTGAGCCACCGTGCCACCCAGAAATTGAGCCTGACGTGGTTTGAACATGCAACCTTCTGATCTGGAGTCAGACGTGCTACCGTTGCACCACAAACCCAAAGCCCTGTCACAACGCTGTTAAATGTACAGGAGCAGTTTAATATAAAGCCTACATCAGATTCACATTGTTAAGTGTGCAGCAGGTCTCCATTTTGAACGTATGGCAGGATCTCACTGCTCAATGGTAAAGCTCCAGGTTTACCTCCTCTCCCTAAACCCTTCAAGAGATGAGTGCCCAGTATGATCCTGAATAAATCATGCAGAAGTCTCTTCCTGAACATCACAACTGCAATATTTAACAGCTTCTGCACTGAAAATACCTAGAAACTGCCCTCTGAGCCGAGTTTGACTTTCCTCTTTGGTATTGACAAACTGTGTGGTCTTTTTGTGTCCCTCATTCACCTGGGAGTCGGTGGAGAAGGAAGGAAACAGCAAATGGAGCCCTGATGCAGCGTTGATCAGGTTGGGGTGAAGCCAGAACTGATCCAAAGTTTAGAACCATGCAGCCCAGGCGCAGGGATGCCATCACTGGGGTGGACCATGTACTCCAGGGGTTAAAAAGAGAAGTTATCCAAACCTTCATTTTATTTCCTATATTTGGAAGGTTAAAGAGTGATTTAATTGAGGTATTCAACACATTTAAGGGGAACAGAGAGATTAGATAGAGTTAAACTATTTCTGCTTGTTAGAGTGCGGCGTACTGAGACTCGGGGGCATAGTTTGAAAATTAGAAGCATACCTTTTTAGGAGTGAAATCAAGAAACATTTCTACACATGAAGGGCAGTAGAAGTTTGGCATTCCCTATAGAAATGCTAATTGATGACAAAGCATTTTAAGAGAGAGCTTGATAGATTTTTGTAAACTAAATGTTCTAAAGGATATTGGAAAAGAGTATGGAGTTTAGTCCAAGGCCAGCTATGATCTCATTGAATGATTGAACAGGGTCAAAGGACTACATTACCTCTCCCACTTCCATATAACATAGTGGTTTCTGCGCTGCTTGCCTTGTGTAAAGGTTTCAGTCACCAGTGAATCATAGGACTATAAGAATGGATAGATTTTCAGGAGTTTTGCTTAACAGTTTAAGCAGCCTTCCCTGGAGGGATGAGGTAAATTAATTCAGAATTGAACCTGCAAAAAGCTTTTCTTATTATTTGTTTCGAATTCGATGACTTTTGAACATAAACTTTTATTTTTGTCAATCTAAATATCATTGAATGTTATCCATGTAGTTTAGCTTTTTCTCTTACTGTGTACATATTCACTCAATAATTTCAATTATGTTGCTTTATATATGATAACACTGTCCAGGACCAGAGAAAACATTGCCTTTTCAATGAACGATATTTGTAAATAGTCATTTGGTACAGACCTTGAGTATTGATGAAAAAAGACTAATTTGTTGAAACTTTTTGTCTTGCAATCGTCAGTACAATTCATAACAATACCAATGTAGAAAAAATAAAAATGTAAAGACAAAATCTTTGACAAAAGTGTTTTTCTGTGGCAATACTCAAGAAAATGTGTGAGATGATGCATCCTGATAAACAAAAGCTGCCATGCCACCCTTAATTAATTTGGATGAGGCTGAGAGTCTGTGTTTCAAAATGGCATATTAAACACTCCATTTCAGATTTGGGCAAGAGTCCTTAAAGTACATTTACTCTTTGTCTCTGTCATGAAGTGCTAAAACAGTTAAATTCCAAAGATAGAGTCAGTATGTAAAGACATTTTCTTCAAAATCTTGGTTGAATATAAGAAATTATTTTGCACTGCTATCTTTATGCAAAGTTAGTGAAAATGTACGGTTGGTAACAATTGTAGTTATAACATTAAGGAGCTTTTGCTTGTCCCCATTATCATTAATTGTTTTTAATGTGAGCTAACGAAAGTAAAGATTGTTAACAAATAATATCTTCAACAGATTCCAGTCCCTCAAACTCTGAAGATTGCAACTCCTCCATTGGGGTAGCAGAATTGCACACAAACACAGAAGGTGAGCATCGGCATATCAACATTGCACAGATAATGGAACATTTTTACCAAGATGCAGGAGAAAGGAAATTGGAGTCTGACCCTGTGTCAGAACAAATTGCACATCTGCTGACCTCAAAGATTTCACAACTGAAAGAAAAGGGAGGTGGTCAGTATTTGCTGCGAAGCTTCCAAATGGCCCTGGTTTTGCTTTCCAGGCATGGTGCCAACATCTTCAAAATAGGAAATTGTAGAGGTGGGCATTTCTCCTCCTCCGTCAATTCTGCAGAATTCAGCTCTTTGCCTGGACTCTCAAAGGATGTTGTCTGTTTTATTCAGCAGGAGATTTCAAAATCTGCAAATACAATGATATGAAATATATTAAAAATGTTCTATGTAAAATATTTTGATAATTGTGGAACAAGTTATTTTTTGTAGTATTTGCAAATTAATATTTAGTACATTTATGATATGTTTGCAATTAAATGTGAGTGCATTCATTAAAATATCAGGTGGATATTTTGCAAATGATTAACTATTTGGCTTCCAGTATAACTACAAGTGTTTTGTAGGCTTAGGTTTTAAAATGAATGCTCAATTTTATGTAGAAATTCTATAATATTTAAAACTGATGAAATGTTTAATCATCTACAATGTACAAATTAATGTTTCTTTATTGGAAGTATGAAGCAATTGTGATGAAATGCATACCCCGTTATTAAATACTTATAATTTTTGTACATTTTTAATGATAACAAAATTGACCTGATTATATTAATTCACCAAGTTGAAGGAGAAAATCTGATCCAGCAAGAGACATAGAACAAACTACAAACCAGCTGCTGACATCTTGTCATTTGGTCACAACATATGTGTATGGGATTGAATAGCAGGAGTAAGTCATTTGGGGCATGAACCTGCTTGTGATTTGTTTATATTTTGCATTCCACATTCCCACTATAAACTTGGACTTCTTTGCCTAACAAGAGTTTATCCACTTCTGTTGTGAAAATATTCAATGACTATGCTTCCACTCCTTCTGAGGCAGACTGTTCCAAAATTTCAAAATCCTCTTGAGAGTAAACAAAAGTCTCCTCACGTCTGTCCACAAGGGCCACGCCTAATTTTTAAGCTACTTTTAAATGTTAGTTTTAGAAAATTTAAAGTATTTCGGATCTACTTATTTAATCAAGTCACCCTTCACTCTTTTAAATTCCAGTGGATATAGCTAAGGTTCTTCAACCTTCCCTCATAGACAATCCACTCATATCAGATATCAATCTTATAAATTAAACCAAAGAAATCTGAAAGAAAAAAGAAATTGCTGGATAAATCCAACAAGTCTGGCAACATCTGGCAGAATTAATGAAGAATCACCCAACTCGAAACTTTAATTCTGCTTTTTTTGCATAGATACTGCCAGACGTCCTGAGTTTCTTCAGCAATTTCTGTTTATATGTCAACCTAATAAAACTTATCTAACTTGCTTTCATTACCTTTATCTGCTTCCTTGAATAAGGAGACCCAAACTGCACAGCTGGTATGTTACCCTACATTCTGAGCTCCTACTTTGTGCTTTACTTACATTTCATGCAGCATCATGTTAAATGTCTTCTGGAAATCCAAGTATAGTATGCCCATAGGCTCCACTGTATCCACATTTATTTTCAAAGAACTCCAATAAATTTCCTTTCACAAAATCATGCTAACTTTTCCCAACTACCTTTTTTAAGTGTCCACTTAGAAACTCCTTAATGATCGATTCTCACAATTTACCCATGATGTCAAGCTGACTGACCGAGTGGTTTCCTTTTTCTGCCTTCCTCCCTTCTTAAGTAGAAAAGTTAGATTTGTTTCTTTCCAGTCTGATGGAACCTCGATGCATTTACTGCCTCATTCACCACCTCGTTTAAGATCCTAGGGTGAAAGACTATCAGGACATGGCGATGTGTCAGCTTGCAGCACTGTCAGTTTGCTCAGTACCACTTCCTTAGCGATAATAATTTCACCAAATCCCGCTTCTCCTTTCAACTCCTGATTTACAGCCAATATTGGAATGCTTTCTGCATCCTCTGTAGTGAAAACAGAAGCAAAGTATCTGCTGTTAACAATTGAAAATGTGTTGCTGGTTAAAGCACAGCAGGTTAGGCAGCATCCAAGGAATAGGAAATTCGACGTTTCGGGCATAAGCCCTTCATCAGGAATGAGGAGAGAGTGCCAAGCAGGCTAAGATAAAAGGTAGGGAGGAGGGACTTGGGGGAGGGGCGATAGAGATGTGATAGGTGGAAGGAGGTCAAGGTGAGGGTGATAGGCCGGAGTGGGGTGGGGGCGGAGAGGTTAGGAAGAAGATTGTAGGTTAGGAGGGCAGTGCTGAGTTGAGGGAACTGACTGAGACAAGGTGGGGGGAGGGGAAATGAGGAAACTGGAGAAATCTGAGTTCATCCCTTGTGGTTGGAGGGTTCCCTTCCGCCGCCTTCGCCTCCGTGCCTACTTTCACAACCAAGACTCCCGCCCACCCTCTGACGACCCCTTCTCCCGCCTCCAACGCACCCCATCCACCTGGACACCCCGTGCTGGCCTCTTACCCGCCCTCGATCTATTTATAGCCAACTGCCGCCGCGACATTAACCGACTCAACCTGTCCACCCCTCTCACCCACTCCAACCTCTCACCCTCAGAACGTGCAGCCCTCCACTCCCTCCACTCCAACCCCAACCTCACCATCAAACCGGCAGACAAGGGAGGCGCGGTAGTCGTTTGGCGCACCGACCTTTATACCGCTGAGGCCAAACGCCAGCTCGCGGACACCTCCTCTTATCGCCCCCTCGACCACGACCCCACCTCCCACCACCAAACCATTATCTCCCAGACCATCCATAACCTCATCACCTCAGGGGATCTCCCATCCACCGCCTCCAACCTCATAGTCCCACAACCCCGCACCGCCCGTTTCTACCTCCTGCCCAAAATCCACAAACCTGAATACCCCGGCCGACCCATTGTCTCAGCCTGCTCCTGCCCCACCGAACTCATCTCCGCGTACCTCGACACGGTTCTGTCCCCTTTAGTCCAAGAACTCCCCACCTACGTTCGGGACACCACCCACATCCTCCACCTCCTCCAGGATTTTCGCTTCCCCGGTCCCCAACGCCTTATTTTCACGATGGGCATCCAGTCCCTGTACACCTCCATTCCCCATCACGAAGGACTCAAAGCCCTCCGCTTCTTCCTTTCCCGCCGCACCAACCAGTACCCTTCCACTGACACCCTCCTTCGACTGACTGAACTGGTCCTCACCCTGAATAACTTCTCTTTTCAATCCTCCCACTTCCTCCGAACTAAAGGAGTTGCCATGGGCACCCGCATGGGCCCCCCAGCTTTGCCTGTCTCTTTGTAGGATATGTGGAACAGTCCATCTTCCGCAACTACACTGGCACCACCCCCCACCTTTTCCTCCGCTACATCAATGACTGTATCGGCGCTGCCTAGTGCTCCCACGAGGAGGTTGAACAGTTCATCAACTTTACTAACACCTTCCATCCCGACCTCAAATTCACCTGGACTGTCTCAGACTCCTCCCTCCCCTTCCTAGACCTTTCCATTTCTATCTCAGGCAACCGACTCAACACAGACATCTACTATAAACCGACTGACTCCCACAGCTATCTGGACCACACCTCCTCCCACCCTGCCCCCTGTAAAAACGCCATCCCATATTCCCAATTCCTTTGTCTCCGCCGCATCTGCTCCCAGGAGGACCAGTTCCAACACCGCACAGCCCAGATGGCCTCCTTCTTCAAGGACCGCAGATTCCCCCCAAACGTGATCGACGATGCCCTCCACCGCATCTCCTCCACTTCCCGCTCCTCTGCCCTTGAGCCCCGCTCCTCCAACCGCCACCAAGACAGAACCCCACTGGTTCTCACCTACCACCCCACCAACCTCCATATACAACGTATCATCCGCCGTCATTTCCGCCACCTCCAAACGGACCCCACCTCCAGGGATATATTTCCCTCCCCTCCCCTATCAGCATTCCGCAAAGACCACTCCCTTCGTGACTCCCTCATCAGGTCCACACCCCCCACCAACCCAACCTCCACTCCCGGCACCTTCCCCTGCAACCGCAGGAAATGTAAAACTTGCGCCCACACCTCCTCCCTCACTTCCCTCCAAGGCCCCAAGGGATCCTTCCATATCCGCCACAAGTTCACCTGTACCTCCGCACACATCATCTATTGCATCCGCTGCACCCGATGTGGCCTCCTCTACATTGGGGAGACGGGCCGCTTACTTGCGGAACGCTTCAGAGAACACCTCAGGGACGCCCGGACCAACCAACCCAACCACCCCGTGGCTCAACACTTTAACTCTCCCTCCCACTCCACCGAGGACATGCAGGTCCTTGGACTCCTCCACCAGCAGAACGTAACAACACGACGGCTGTAGGAGGAGCGCCTCATCTTCCGCCTGGGAACCCTCCAACCACAAGGGATGAACTCAGATTTCTCCAGTTTCCTCATTTCCCCTCCCCCCACCTTGTCTCAGTCGGTTCCCTCAACTCAGCACCGCCCTCCTAACCTGCAATCTTCTTCCTAACCTCTCCGCCCCCACCCCACTCCGGCCTATCATCCTCACCTTGACCTCCTTCCACCTATCCCACCTCCATCGCCCCTCCCCCAAGTCCCTCCTCCCTACTTTTTATCTTAGCCTGCTTGGCACATTCTCCTCATTCCTGATGAAGGGCTTATGCCCGAAACATCGAATTTCCTATTCCTTGGATGCTGCCTAACCTGCTGTGCTTTAACCAGCAACACATTTTCAACTGTGATCTCCAGCATCTGCAGACCTCATTTTTTATCTGCAGTTAACACCCCATTCACATTCTCTAGAGGACCAATACTCACTTTGCTTTTTTACATTCATTCATGGGATATTGTCACTGTAGTCTTTCCAGACTATCAGGCTGCTCTCTTATTAGAGACAGAAGCGACTAATGGTGACTTAACCTGAGGGCCACCATACCTTAGGTGAGGGGAGAGACTGAGAAGGAGAGTTCTTCATGGTAACCTCACCGGTGATAGGAATTGAAACCACGCAGTTGGTATCACGCTGCTTCACAGACTAACCATCCAGCCACATAAGCTGACGAGACCAGATTTATTGCTAGTCCTTAATTGCCCTGAGGACAGTTAAGATTTAACCACAATTCTGTGGATCTGGAGTCACATCTAGGCTAGACCAGCTAAGGATGGCAGGTTTACTTCCCTAAATGGTATTTATGACCAGATGGGTTTTTACGTAATGTAGAAGCCATTAAATTCCATATTTTTATTGAATTCAAATTTCACCATTTTCCATCAGAGTTGCATGACAAGTGGTAAAACTGTCTAGACAGTCCAAAGAAAGGAAACTGAGGAGAGTCAGTGAAGTGAAAATTAAAGAGTTAATGGGAGTAATATTTCTGGAATTGAGTAGCGTTTGGAAATAGGTTAAAACTGTGTTTTTTGTGCAAAGGTCTTACTATATATATATATATATATATAGAGAGTAACTTTGTTTTTATTATTTTCTTTTGTTCTAAAATAAAATCTGCAGCCTCATGTAAACATGTTTCAGTGACTAACCATCATGCTAACCAATTGAGACAGTAAAATATATGATTCATCAAGCCAGGTTTCATTCTGGGATTTGATGTCCAGTATAGCTATCAGCAAGGTGATAACAATCCTGATTATATAGGTTCTGAAGTTAAAGACACATTAACTTGTCTTTTATTAATGTCAACAGGGAATACAAGTTTATGAACTTTTGAATAGAATATCCATTGTGGTCTTATTTATTTCTAACACGGGTTAGAGTTCAACACTGGATACCAAATAACTGCTGAAAACAACTCTTATTTATACACCACGCAGACACTTCCTAAGTTAAATCAGATAATTTGCTTTGAGACTTTTAATTCTCAGATTACTGAGACACAACCCTCATGGGTCATATCCTATGATAGCAGGTTATGGCTCTGTTGCACATTACTTCTTTGTAATTCCAATATGGAACTCAGCCTATTTCCTGCAATTGAAAGATAAAATACTTTTGCATAGTTATAAACATGTTTTATAAAACACTAAGCTAAACCGGACATGTTAAGGTGGATGTTGATCTTGTGTGATTGTGTAAGGTGGATGATAATGAATTGGCAATCAGCTTACAGTTCCCTAATGTTTCTTTCCCCATTGAAATCAAAATCCGGTGACTCTTTGTCCCAACTCATTGATTATTCAAAGCAAGAATTGTGCCACTGGTTCCTTTTCTGCCCAGTAATTTGCAATAGGCTTGAGAATTGAACTAATTCCATTCTGTGATGAATATATTTATAACTGACAATGCATGTTAGAGACGTCCTGACTACAATACATATCAATGCTTCCTGGATTTTTTTAAACCAACTTTTGTTGGTTAAAATACTCTGGCTCAGTTCAAAGGGATGACATAATGGCTCAGTGCTTAACAAAGCTGCCTCCCAATGCCAGTGACCTTGGTTTGATGTCATCCTTGGGTGACTGGCTGTGTGGAGTTTTCACGTTCTCCCTTTGACTATGTGGGTTTTGTCCGGGTGCTATGGTTGCCTCCCACAACCCAAAGATATGTAGGTTAGATCAATTGGCCATGCTAAATTGCCACAGTGTCCAGGGATGTGCAAGCTAGGTGGGTTAGCCATGGGAAATGCAGGGTTACAGGGATGGTGTAGGGAGGTGCATGTGGGTAGGATGCTCTTTGGGGAGTTGGTGTAGACTCGAGGGGCCAAATAGCCACTCTCTGCATTTTAGGGATTCTATGATACTTACATTTCTCATCTGTGTTGTTCTATGAATTTTGACACTTGAAAGCTACATTAAATATATGGAAATATTTTTGACTTTAATTATAGCTTGTCATTTCCATGTTGGTATAAGTAGACGACCTGCATTATCATAAGCCATTTGATCCATACAAAAATGATCACACTGATTTCTTCCTTCCTTCTGGGAATATAGTTGGCCTCTCTTAACAGAACAGTCAATGATTTTAAAACGCAGCACAAGGAAAACATAGCTACAACATGTCTTACCACTCTGAGTACAGTGATTTGGACTTCCAGTATATTGTCTCAATCAGCGAGCTACCTACCTGCCTGAACACTGTTGAAAATACAGCGGTTAAAATCTTGGTGATTTTAGAAAGTACTGTCACATGTAATAATTTTTTTTTGCTACATCAGCACTGAAACAATTCATGTGTAATTGATAGCAGCATGTTTTCAGTTTTCTTTCACAGACTAGTTATAAATTGTGCCTAAAGTGTTATTATCTGAAGATTTTATGTGCTGATCCCCATGATGGATTTTATCAGCCTATGACAGCTGCATTCAGTTTAGTTATTGGGTATGAGTCCAGCCACTTAGTCATGCCACTACCCATGACAATGTTACAGTCAGAAAATATCATTTTATTTCTAGCTATTGATTCCCACTTCCACGGCACTTATAGTCAGCTTTTGCTCTTCCAGTATATGCTTTCTGTATGGATATTTTCCTGTCAACCTGTTCAAAGATGTTATTATACACCTCTAGAGCAGGTGGGACTTGAACTCAAGCCCCTGGCTCAGAGGTAGGCATTCTACCACTGTAAGAGCCCCCTTGAAATATATATTTTTTTTTAGATTACTTACACTGTGGAAACAGGCCCTTCAGCCCAACAAGTCCACACCGACCCGCCGAAGCGCAATCCACCCATACCCCTACATATACCCCTTACCTAACACTACAGGCAATTTAGCATGGCCAATTCACCTGACCCGCACATCTTTGGACTGTGGGAGGAAACCGGAGCACCCGGAGGAAACCCACGCAGACACGGGGAGAACGTGCAAACTCCACACAGTCAGTCGCCTGAGGCAGGAATTGAACCCAGGTCCCTGGCGCTGTGAGGCAGCAGTGCTAACCACTGTGCCACCGTGCCGCCCGTTGAAACTAGCATGCATTAGGTTTCATACTTTATGAATGTCTCACTGTCTCGAGGAATTAAGGGCTACGGGGAGAATGCGGGTAAGTGGCGTTGAAATGCCCATCAGCCATGATTGAATGGCGGAGTGGACTCGATGGGCCAAATAGCTTTATTTCGACTCCTATGTCGTATGGTCTTATGGAATGCTATTGTCATAGAAATCTAGTCACACTTCTGCAATAGACACTTTTCTATTTGGTACTGAAGTAAGACCACTTGATGATAATTAATATTTAAATGCACATTAGTAACCTTAAAATAGACAAATGTAGCTATGAATACTTCTTCTAATGATGATGGGAAATGCTGCTGATACAGAAGGAATGATGAGATATATAACCAATGCTGTAAGAACCTAAAAGCCATCACAATAGGATGTTCCTTATTGTTGGGTCAAGGTGGGAAAGGTACACACCAGAAGAGGCTGCATATCATTTTCATTTTAGTAATGTCACAGGCCAATGATGCATTACTATGTAATGGCTAAGGGACAACAAAATTCCAGTCTTCAATACATATCAAGCAAGCAGTGACTTTATTTGTGAACAAAGAGAAAACAAATGCTGCAAGATTTCTCACGGCATGTGGCATCTCTTTACTGGTCTTGCTTTCACTCAATGGAAGAAGGGTTCTCAGTCTGATTGAAAATATACAAATAAAGGCACTTCTGAAACTGCCTGGCACAATATTTGGCCATTCAAAGTAAAGACCATAAGTGACAATAACTCACTGGTGTGATGATACTGTGACTTTAAGAGGTGTGTTCGGTCCTCTTTCTCTTGCAGAGTGGTTTGCTCAGTTGGGAGGTCATGTTGTGGCTGTACCGGACATTGGTTAGGCCACTTTTGGAACACTGGTTGATTCTGGTCTCCCTGCTATGAGAAAGATGCTGTGAAACTTCTTTCAGAGAAGATTTACAAGCATGTTGCCCAGATTGGAGGGCCTGAGCTGCAGGAAGAGGCTGAATAGGCTGGGGCTATTTTCCCTGAAGGGTCAGAGGCTGAGGGGTGACCTTATAGAGGTTTATAAAGTCATGAGGGGCATGGAAATGGTGACTGGTAAAGGTCATTTCCTCAGGGGTATGTGGGTCCAAAACTAAAGGGCATAGGTTTAAGATGAGAGGGGAAAAATTTGAAAGGGACCTAAGGGACAACTTTGTCACAGAAAGGATGGTGAGTGTGTAGAATGAGCTGCCAGAGGAGGAAGTGGAGGTGCGTACAATTACAACATTTAAGCAGTATCTGGATGGGTATATGAATAGGAAGGGTTTAGATGGATATGGGTCAAATGCTGGCGAATGGAACTAGAATAATTTAGGATGTCTGGTTGGCATGGATGAGTTAGATTGAAGGATCTTTTTTGTGTTATATGAATTGAATTAAATTGAATTTATTGTCACATGTACCGAGGCACAGTAGAAAGCTTTGTTTTGCGAGTAATACAGGTAGTTCACATAGTTAAATAGCATATATAAGGAAATAATAGGTAAACAGCGGCAAAACAAAAACACAGATACAGGTGAATGCTAAAAGTTTGTGTGTCCATTCAGTATTCTAAAAACAGCAGGGTAGAAACTGTTTCAAAACTGGCTGGTGTGTGTGTGTTCAGGCTTCTGTACCTTCTCCCCAATGGTAGAGGTTGTAGAAAAGCATTGCCAGGCTTGGATGGGTCTTTGACAATGCTGGTGTCCTTTCCTTGACAGCGTGCCTGGTAAATGGATTCTATAAAAGTTGGCAAGGGTATTCGTCATCATGGCAAATTTCCTCAACTGCCTGAGGAAGAAGAGACGTTGTTAGGCCTTTGTAACCAGTGCGTCCACATGAAGAGTCCAAGTTGTTGATGACCACTCCCAGGAGCTTGACAGTCTCCACTTGTTCCACCTCTGTACTGTTCATGTGTAGGGGGGCATGAGTAACATCCCGCCAAAAGTCAAAAATAAGTTCCTTGGTTTTGCCGGCATTGAGAGCGAGGTTGTTCTCAGTGCAACATTTTTCCAGGTCTTCCACCTCCTGTCTGTAGTCTGTTTTGTTGCCATCTGAGGTTCAACTGACTATGGTAGTGTCATCAATGAACTTGTAAATGGCATTAGTCTGGTATTGGCGACATGGTCAAGGGTATATAGCGTGTACAGTCTGTTTTCCAGTTTTATGACTTTATGGTGATGACACGTCTCCTTTAGACAGGCAGTTGGTAAACAGCTTTGAATTCTTCCAGGATGCATTTTTTAAAAGTAAGACAAAAAAAATGAGGGGACAGGGTCAGGCACATACACCGAATTAAAAGGATTTTGGCTTTGTTTTCAGTTAGTTGGTGGATTTTGCTGGCAGCTAGAGCTAAAATCTTGAGTTCTCTGCTGCTCAAGTCAAGTCTTAGACAGAGATGCTTCCTCTTAAAAATCAAAAGGGGCAGATTGTTTCTTTCAGTGTTTGTTTCAACTGGACTGGAGAGAGAAAGCATGTGAGAAGGTAACTGTTGCTGAATTGTTTATGGGATGCTGCCTCTATTGGAACAATCAAAGATTAGTGGTTAAATAATACATTATGTCTTAAGTATTTCAATAGAGAATAACTATGCCAATTCTTCCTTTTGTTGTATATTACCTGTGTGCAAGAGTAAAATATGTTTCATTAAAGACTACTGGTAGACCAATCAGATCATATCGAGACATAGCACTTGCACTTGCCTTTTTGAAAAAATAAACGTTAGGGTCTCGGCAGTCTCCATAACATACTTTGAGGGGTTCCGGTCTGGTCCATAACATTCTTAAATCAACTGATTGAGTTTTGATAAAGCCTTATGTCATAGACTAAATGAAAAGTGCTCTGATCTGACAATTTATTTCATTCTATTCATAAGGCTTTTGAAAAATGTGAAGTATCCTAACTGAATGTAAACTTTCATATTAATTAATGATTATTGACCTAACTGGGACAGTCACAGCATTGGCATTGAAAATGCCCAGAGTATGCTGCATTTAATTCATATCACATATCACATATCTCATGTCATTATATGAAAAAAAACCTTTGGCAAAACTTCACTGATGAATCTAATTGGGCTTGTTTTCAATGGAGCCTCAGATGAATTATGTTGTCAATCGATTGCTGGATTAATTGCTTCCTTGTATTGTACATGGAATGAAATGAACACCAGGTTTAAATTCAGAAATAGTTGGAGCATTCATTGCATTCTATAGTTAATGGGATAGTGCTTTAAAAAGAAAATGAACAATTCTGCACAGAAACACAAATGTTCCTGTCTTGTCTAATCCTGATTCATGTTGTAGAAGCTGATCAAAATTAAATTAAGGCTGCTGCAACCTGAACAATAGGCTTTTTTAAAAACAATTGTGCTGGATGCTGTGTCATCCTGTTGCATTTTTAAAATTAGATTCTACACAGAGACTCAAACATAGTTTTTTAATATTTGTTGTGTTTAATTCGGATTAATCAGTGTTCTACAGATAACAGACCATGACTGAGTCACAGAGTGACAAGTCACTGGCCTGTTTGATATTAACTTACCTGTACAACTCTCTTAATAACAGTTATTTTTCACTGGT
Source organism: Hemiscyllium ocellatum (assembly GCF_020745735.1). Taxonomy (NCBI): domain Eukaryota; kingdom Metazoa; phylum Chordata; class Chondrichthyes; order Orectolobiformes; family Hemiscylliidae; genus Hemiscyllium; species Hemiscyllium ocellatum. The sequence goes on from NC_083410.1 coordinate 102,280,250, forward strand.
AATGACTTGATACATTCAGAGTATCAGTGTTTTGATAACCGGGAAGTGCCAATAATGAAAGAAAAATGATAATTCCTTTACTAAATTACTGTCAGTCAGATGATCATCTTTCTTCTTTTTCTTAGCTTGGATGAATGATTATAGACAAAAAAAACCTGAAGATGCTGGAACCCAAAATAGACAGGCAGGAGGCTGGAAGAATACAGCAAGCCAGGCAGCATCAGGAGGTGAAGTTTACATTTCGGTTGAGTCCTGAAGAAGGGATGAATGAAAATAGTTTGAGTTGCACCATTCTGCATCAAGCCTCACTGATGAGGAGTCTCTTCCATTTTCAGCAGCTGCCCTGGATTATCAACCTCTGTGGGTGCTTTCACACAATGGTTTCATAGACAACTAGGAATGCAGAGCATCTGATTTCAGAGGCAGGGAGTTACCAACTGAACCACAAGCCTCCTAATGTCACCCATGATACAGTAAATAGCATGGAATTATTTCTTCTTATAAATAAAATATACAATTTGTTAGTAGGACTAAGAGATCATGAAATTAAAATTCTGCAAAACTATTACACAGAAATATCAGTATATTTTGACAGTGCTTTTGCCCATTATGTTTAAATCTGTGATCTTGCTTCCTTCTCTAATATTATTTAACAATACAGAATTAGGAACAGGTGTGGGCCATATAGATAGGGTGGTTAGGAAAGCACTGAGCACACTGGCATTCATTGCTCAGTATAGAGCTTGGAACATTATGTTGAGTGTGTACAAGATGTTGGCAAGGCATCATCTGGAGCACTGTGTCAAATTCTGGTCGCCCTGTTGTAGGAAGGATATGATTAAGCTGAAGAGAGTTCAGAAAGAAATTACCAGGATGTTGCCAGAAATGGAGGGATTGAGTTTATAAGGAGAGACTGGATAGACTGATTAGACTTCCTACAGTGTGGAAACAGGCCCTTCGGCCCATCAAGTCCACGCTGATCCTCTGAAGACTAACCCATTCAGACTCATTTCCCTCTGACTAATGCACCTAACACTATGGGCAATTTAGCATGGCCAAGTCACTTGGGAGGATTGTGGGAGGAAACTAGAGCACCCGGAAGAAACCACGCAGACACAGGGAGAATGTACAAGCTCCACACAGACAGTCACCTGTGGCAGGAATTGAACCTAGGTCTGTGGCGTTCTGAGGCAGCAGTGCTAACCACTGAGCCACCGTGCTGCCCATATGATAGGCTGGGACTTTTTTCACTGAAGCATAGGAGGTTGAGGGATTACCTTATAGAAGTTTATAAAATCATGATGGGTTTAGATAAGGTGAATGGCAGGTGTCTTTTCCCTACTGTCGGGGATCTCAAGACTGGGGGCATATTTTAAGGTGATGAATTAAAAAAGGCATGGGGACAATTTTTTTACACAGAGTGGTTTGTGTGTAGAATGAACTTCCAGAGAAAATGGTGGATATGGGTACAGTTACAACAATTAAAATACACTTAGATAAGTACACGAATCAGAAATATTTGGAGGGAAGTGGCACAGGCAGGCAGGGACTAGTTGAGTTTGGAATTATGGCCGGTGTGGACTGGTTGGACTGAAGGATCTGTTTCTGTGATGCATAACTCTATGACCCTATATAGATCTTCAGCCTGCTCCACCATTCGATCAATCAAAGCTGATCTTTGATCTCAACTCATTTTCTTACCCAATCCACATACAGATAGAGTCCAAATATAAATTCATTCTATCTACAAATGCTCAAAGGTGAGCATCTGCAGTGATTGGTGTTTTACTGTGGGACTGGGCCTCTATATTCCAGACACTTTAGCTGGGTAAAACAACTTCTCAACATCAGCTCATCACGCACCCTCAAAATCTAATGTTTCAATGAGATCACCTCTCATTCTTCTAGCCTGCATAGAGTGTACCCTCTTCTACTCAATCTTTCATCATGGGCCAACCATCTCATCAATTTAGTGAACCTTTACTGCAACACCACCCAGACAAGTATACTCTCCCCAGATAATTTCAACATCAGTGGGAATTGGACCTCATCTGCACATATCAATATAAGACAAAGCTCAAGCAAAATCAATAAATACAGAAAATGCTAGAAATATAAGACCATAAGACATAGGAGCAGAAATTAGGCCATTCAGTCATGGCTGATAAGTTTCTCAACCCCATTCTCTCGCTTTCTTCTCGTAACTCTTGGTCCCCTTGACAATCAAGATCTATCTATCGCCATCTTAAATATACTCCTGTCTTCCACAGCCTTCTGTGGCAATGAATTCCATAGATTCCCCACTCTCTGACTGAAGAAGTTTCTCCATTCTAAAAGGTCTTTCCTTTACTCTAAGGCTGTACCCTTGGGTCCTAATCCCTCCTACCAATGGAAAGACCTTTCCAAAATCCACTCTGTCCAGGTCATTTAGTATTCTATGAGTTTCAATTAGATCTGCCCCCCCCCACCTTTTCATTCTTCTAACTTCCATCGTGTATAGACCCAGAGTCCTCAAACGTTCCTCATATTTTTAAGCTTTTCATTCCTGGGGCCATTTCCATGAACCTACTCTGAATCCGCTCCAGGACCAGCCTTCCTGAAATATGGGGTCCAAAATTGTGCACAATTCTCCAAATGTGGTCTGACCAGGGCCGTCAACTTGGTTTCAAGTCAGACACTGCCTGAGCTGCCAGTTGTTGCCAGCATTTCTGTTTCATTTCAGATTTTTATATTTCAGATCTCAAAAAGTTGATTCCCTCTGCAAAATATACAACTTTCATTAAAGATTCAGGTAAAATTTCTTATGTCCGATTAACTGAAATATCTGATGAATTAACATTCAGTTAAGCTCATGCAATACTGTGCACATCCTCTTCTGACCTGGCAAGAGTTCAGATAATTAAAGTGTTTTATGCAAATAGATCAATTGAATAATACCTTAAACAGTAAATAAATCAACCTGTCAATGGTTGAGTACATAATCTATAGCCATAGTAGTGAAGGAGGAATAACGTTGCTCCAAAGCTTATTACACTATAGGGTGCAGTTGGTCAAAGTTGTGTTGACTTTTCCCCCCAGAAATTTAAAATTCATTAATAGGCTAAAATAGGGAAAATTCCCAAACCTACAACTATTAAGATTGTTCACATTAAATGAATGTATTGTTTTAAACTGGCATCACAAAACAGTTTATCCCTTTAAATGCTGATCAGAATTCTATATTACCGAGGAATCTAGATGTTCCACAGTTTAAGTCGAAAAAGATGAGTATGTTGATACAGCGTGTGATCAAGACGTTGCTATCCTTTTTTACAGGAGGAATTGAACATAAGAGTTAAGAGATTGTGCTTTAATTTTACAGGGCTTGGATGAGACCACATCTTGAATACTTTGTGCAATTTTGGTCTCATTATTAAAGGAAGGATATAAATACATTGGAAGTGGTTCAAAGGAGGTTTACAAGATTTGGAGTGAATGGTTATCATATAAGAAAAGGTTGGACAGGCTAGGCCTGATCCCACTGGAGTTTAGAAGAGAGAGGAGTGACTTGGTTAAAGTTTATAAGATCTTGAGCAAATGGAAAAGATTTTGCCTTTTGTGGGTTAGTCCAGATATTGGAGACGCTGTTTTCAAATTAGGGGTCCCCTCTTCAAGGGAAAGAGGAGGAGAGTTTTTTTTCTCTCTCTCTCAGAGATCTTTGCACCTTTATGCCTGAGTAGACGGTGGAGGCAGAGTCATTCAATATTGTTAAGACAGAAATAGATATACTGTATTCTTGTCAGGCAGGGAATAAAAGATTATTGGGGGATGTGTGGGTAAATGGAATTGGAAACACAGATCATCTGTGACCTTTTTGAATGGCAAAACACTTGAAATGTCACAACATGGCTATGCACGTATTGCTGGAAAATGGCATTACTTTAGATTTAGTGTAGCTTTGGTTGCACAGACTTGATGGACTGAAGGGTCTCCTCTGTTCTGTACGATTCTGTGAGCAGGCTTGAGAGATCAAATTGTCCAGCTCTGCTTCTGTTTTGTATGTTTGTCTGATCTGATCATTTTTATCGCCACAATTCTTGCCTATACAGAATGTGTATCTTCATTTTGTTGACACAGTTTTTAATTTCTTCTCAAGAAAGAAATAAATTCAAGCTGAAGATGAAACAAAACAAATCTCAATGTTAGATTTTTAGCATTGTCAAGGCAGCATTTTAATGTTGAAAACTTTGCTGCATTTAATTTTGAAAGTCTTTTTCATGTCTTTTACCCCTAAAATGTCCCTTATATCATGAAGCAGATGCACAAAATCTTAAAAAAGAAAGTTGCACATCAATTAAGTATTTTGAATCCCAAATGAAGGACTTTTCATTTTACATTAATTTTTTATCCTGATGTACCAAGCTGACAATAAATATTTAAAGTTTGTTTTTATAAGATTTTTGCTCTTAAAATAGCTTTCAGTCCAAAGGACTGTAAAAGGAAAAAGGAATCTGTACATGCTATCAAATTGATTGGTGGCCTTGTGGAAAAATGTAGCGTTTGTTGCTACTTCTGAGTTTAAGGATTATGGGCACAGGACAGGGGAGTATATCAGTGCCCAGTAACCTGGACCTGGTGTTCCAGGGAGCTCGCTATGCTTGGGTCAGTTCAGAGAACTGACATACTGGGAATTGGCAAATTGCATTATGAGTAAAGGTAGTCTAGACCTGTATCCTCTGGAGTTTAGAAAAGTCAAAGGTGACTTAACTGAAACCTATATGATCCTGAGAGGACTTGACCAGGTGATGTGGAAAGGATATTTTCTCTTGTGGCATAATCGAGAATCGGGGTCATGCTTTAAAAACAAGAGGTCTACCATTTAAGGCATTTTTTTTTCTCTCAGAGCTTGAGTGTCTTTGGAATTCCCTTCCTCAAATGACAGTGGATGCAGAACCTTTATATATTTTTAAATAGAAGTAAATGGATAGATTTGTGATGACAAAGGGGGTTTGAAAGATTTTCAGGGGATATGCAAGAATGTGGAGTTAAAGTTAAAATCTGATAGCCATGATCTTATTGACTGGTGGAGCAGGCATAAATGGCCAAGTGGCTGACTCTTGCTACTTGTTTGTATGTAATGTGATGATGCTGTCACTTTAACGATTATTTTATCCTGTTTTATTTTGAAGAAAGGTTGTAAGGCAGGGCTGAGCAGTGCTGAGCAATCTAGGTTAATGTAAACAGCTTGAGAGGAGTTTTTTTGTGCAGCCTGAATGGGTGTGGCCAGCTCTCACTGATTCAGATTTCAGGGTTTTGGTTTCCTCAGTAGCATCAGAAGCTATGGGGGTCTCAACAGAGTTGGAAGCTTCAGTGAATGTCTCCTAGCTGCTACTCTCTCTGAATTTCTCCTGATTTTCCTTCCTCCTGGATTGGAGAACTGCATATGAGAATCTGTGTCTGAATTTGCTTTTTTGCCAAGGGGTGTGCTTATGGGATGTTACTACATTGGAACAGTTCATTAATAATAATTTGTGTAACTGTTATTCTGTAAAGTTTTCCAATAGACTTACGTTATTCTAAATTCCTCTTTATTTGGTTGTATTTTATCTTCAGTGTTTACATAAACTGCATAATGTCAAGAGTTTGCATTGTGTCTGGAACAGGCGCTTCATATTTGCCTTTAAAAATAGGAACAGTCTAGGCTACCTTCTTAAAATATTTTGAGTGGGTCTTGTCTGGTCCATAACAGTGTATGGATTGAAGGCAGGACAGCTATATTTGAGCAGAAGGTAAGCTACTGTGTTCAGGTTGAGGATGGGTATGGAGGGCCCAGGCCAATTGCAGAATCAGGGGCTGTGATTTCTGTCCCTGCCTTTGCTTGTTGACCACAGAGGGTGAGTCACAATGCAGTTTAACAAGCAAATCCTTCCATTACTTCCCCACTGTTTCTCAAACAGATGGTATGCCAAAATATGTTGATTTATTATAAAGGAATTAAGGAGATCACTGGCACTCTTAGCTCTGTGGAATATAAAACCCCATTTCCCAGTGACAACTGGCTACAGTATTACTATGTGTTCCAAATGTCTGCTTCCTAGTTTAAAATAATGAATCAATTTCAGGGCAAAAATAACCTGGCCTGACAAATTTCCAGCAAAGTCCTAGTTTCCTGTCACCCGACCATCATCATGTTTTATGATGTTCTAAAACTTCTCAAATGTAGTGAAGATTCCAATTTAGAGATTGCGAGATGTTCCTTTTGAGGGGTAAGTTTCCTGCTCCCAAAAATGCCCCCTTCCTCAAACCAAGCCATGCCCACCTCCTGCTGTGCCACTCTGAGTCAGCTGATATTTGAAGACTCCTTTTCGTAACCACCTTGGGTTCTTTGATGACCTAAAATGTGTCATTTCCCATTACCATCACAAGGAGTAGGTACAATCCATTGCTGCTTGATTACTTCATCAGTGTCAAGTCACAGTTAAGGGCATAATCAAAATCTAAAAGTGAGATGTATTTATTCAAAGTTTGGGAGAAGATTTGTAGCTCGGGTGCTCGTTGTTGTGGTTCTGCTACAACATGTATTTATTGTATTGAAAGGTTTATAATAAATTTCAGTAATTCTGGAAGGTCTCACCAAGTCCCAGCTTGTATTCCACATAAAAACAGAGAACATTCAGGCAAAGAAAAAGGTCAAGAGTAATATAATTCGTATCCCCAGGAGTTTCATGTAGACAGGGTAGTGATGAAGCTGAAAATGTGTTGCTGGAAAAGCGCATCTGGTCAGTCAGCATCCAAGGAACAGGAGATTCGACATTTCGGGCATAAGCCCTTCTTCAGGGTAGTGAAGAAGGTGTATGCTTGCCTTTCTTGGTCAGAGTATTGAGAATAGGAGGTGGGATGTCATAGGGGTGGCATGGTGGCTCAGTGGTTAGCACTGCTACCTCACAGCACTAGGGTCCCAGGCTTGATTCCAGCCTCATGCAACTGTCTGTGTGGAGTTTGCACATTCTCCCCTTGTCTCTGTGGGTTTCTTCTGGGTGCTCTGGTTTCCTCCCACAGTCCAGTGATGTGCAGGTCAGGTGAATTGGCCATTCTAAATTACCCGTAGTGTTAGGTGCATTAGTCAGAAGGAAATGGGTCTTGGTGGGTTACTCTTCAGAGGGTCAGTGTGGATTGGTTGGGCCAAAGGGCCTGTTTCCACACTGTAGGGAATCTAATCTAATCATTGTGGCTGTACAGGACATTGGTTATGCCACTTTTGGAATACTGCATGCAATTCTGATTTCTCTGCTGCAGGAAGAATGTTGTGAAACTGGAAAGAGTTCAGAGAAGATTTACAAGGATGTTGCCAGGGTTGGAAGGTTTCAGCTATAGGGAGAGGCTAGATAGGCAAGGGCTGTTTTCCCTGGAGCATCAGAAGCTGAGGGGTGACCTCATAGAGGTTTATAAAATCATGAAGGGCATGGATAGGGTGAATAGCTAAGGTCATTTTCCCCAGGATAGGAGAGTCAAAAAATAGAGGGCAAAGGTTTAAGGTGAGAGGGGAAAGATTTTAAAGAGACCTGTGGGGCAACCTTTTTATGCAGAGGGTGGTGCATGTAGGAAATGAGCTGCCAGAGGAAGTGGTGAAGGCTGGTACATTAGCAACATTTAAAAGGCATCTGGATGGGTATAGGAATAGATAGGGTTTAGAGTGATAAGGGCCAAATGTTGGCAACTGGGACTAGATAAGTTTAGGATATGGAGTCGGTGTGGTTGAGTTGTACTGAAGGGTCTGTTTCCATGCTGTACAACACTATGACTCTGTGACTGTATAAATCTTACACCCGAGTTCCTTTTTCATTCATTAATAGCATCATCCTCATGGATCTAATTCTCCATTCCTGGCAACATTCCCATGAATCTCCTCTGTATTCTCTTGAGGGGGTCCCATGCTTCCTGCAATGCTCTAGTTATTAATAATCATTTAAAAAGTTCTAGTATAATCTCCCTTCACCTTATGTTGAGATTTTGCTCTCAAGCTTGGAGGTAGAAAATGTCCTGACCACCACCTCAGGAAGCTGTGCCTCAAATTTTCTCATTTCCACTGTCCCCAAAATGATGTGGAGGCAGTCACAGCTCTTGACAGATGTTGAGATTGTGGTGTATGAGTACCTTCACATTCTGGGACTTAGAAGAGGAAGAATAAAACAAATTTAAAAAAACACAGCCTGCTAGCGAGGACTCCTCGCCCACCCACACCACATGCCCAATCCATGCCACTCAACCCCAATGTCCCTCAGACCATCCATGCCAAACTGCATTATTGAGCTGTCAATACTTGACAAAGCTTTCTTTTTGCATCTGGTCCTTGAAATCTGCAGTGTTCTCAATTTAAGTGTCCTCCTGCATTCCTTAATAGAACCATATTTGTTCAGAAACGTCACTACCTCCTCCTACTCCTATTCCTTGTGCACCTCCTACTACTCCAACGCTAATGTTGCATTCAAGGGCAGGCAATGGTAAGATAATAATGTTACTGGACTTGTAATCCAGAACCCCAGTTTTCTGAGGAATTTGGTTTAACTTCAGCCCATGGCAGTTTTTTTTATTCATTCATGGAATGAGGGCATCACTGGCTAGACCAGCATTTATTGCCCAGAGGGCAGACCAGGTATGGATGATGAAGGGCTCTTGCCCGAAATGTTGATTCCTTGGATGCTGCTTGACCTGCTGTGCTTTTCCATCTCTTGACTCTGATCTCCAGCATCTGCAGTCCTCACTTTTCCCCAGGTAAGGATAGCAGTTTCCTTCCCTCAAGGACATAAATGAACAAGATGGATTTTTCCAATAATCGACAATGGAGTCTTGGTTATTATTAGAGTATCAATTCCAGATTCTTATTAATCCAAATTTCATCATCTGCAGTGGTAGGATTTGAACCTGGGTTCTACAGGATTTTATTGAAGTCTCTGGATTAATAGTCTACTGATAATACTGCCAGGTCATGGCGTCCCCTGAAATGGTGGTAAAACAAAAGGTAAGATTTGAATTCAATAATTTAAAGTAAAACAGAATAAAAATCTAGCCAAAGGACAAAGATGTTACCACTGTCAATTGTCATTAAAGCCCACATCATTCACTAATGTCCAATAGAATCACTACAGTGTGAAAGCTGCCATTTGGCCCATCAAGACCACACTGATCCTCTGAAGGGCATCCCACCCAGATCCAATCCATCTCTATATTTCCCATTGCTAATTCACCTAACCTGCACACTATGGCCAATTTTGCATGACCAGTTCACCTAACCTGCACATCGCTGAACTGTGGGAGGAAACCAGAACACCTGGAGAAAACCTGCACATACACAAGAGAGCATGTGCAAACCCCATACATTTGGTCAAGGTTGGAATTGAACCCAGGTCCGTGGGTGCTGAGAGGCAGCAGAGTTAATCACTGAGTTACCATGCTGCTCATGATTGGGCAGGAAATCTGCTGTCCTTACTCAGTCTGACCTACCTGTGATTCTAGACCCACAGCAATGAGGTTGACTCTTACCTGTCCTCCAGGTTGTTTGATGAATGGTAACAAATGCTGGCCTAGCCAATGACCAGCACATCCCGTGGACAAATAAAAAATGTAGCCAATTCTTGTCCACATTCAGTATTCACATCTCAGATGAGTAAACTGGATTTTTGCTCTGGGGAAAGAGTAAAAATGCTGGTCTCCCTTTTCCATAGGCGTGCCAATGCTGACAGAAATTTGTTTGCTAGCACCAAAATTCTCTCCATGCAACATCTTTGTGCCTAGCTTAATTCCCTAAAACTACATCCAGAACTGTGAAAACTTTTTAGTGCTGCTTTATCCTGAAGCAGGAGAGTTTCTGGCCATAACTTACTGGGGCTTTATAGAGATCAGAAGTTCTTCTCGGTAAATGAAACATTTAGATGTTTACTGGCTCTGCACCCCTAACATCTCCTGATAAACCACTTCACCATTGTTATGTATTCTGACAATGCCATGGCTTTTTCATTTTGAAGAGAAGTTGTAAGGCATAGGTATCGAGCAGTCTATTCAAACCACTATAGTAAACAGCTTGTAAGGCCTTAGAGTTTTTTTAAGTTGGAACAATAGAAACAGCCTGGCTGGGTGTGGCCAGCTCTCACAGACCAGGATTTCTAGTTTTTTTTTTAGTTTTTTGATTTAGCTTTAAGCAGTTGCTGTTGTGGGCTTGAAGAAGTGGAAGCTATTTTAACCTCTCTCAATTACAGCCAAAAGCTGGGGGTTGTCTTCCTAGGCTGCTAGATTGCAGCTCTATTTTTCTGTATTTGTATTTTTGCCAAGGCTTGTGCTAATCGGATGTTATTATGTTGGAACAGGTAATTGGTAATAGTGACTTTTTCGAATATTCTGTTTTTTAGTGGAGTTAGGTTATTCTAAATTCTTCTTTATTTGGTTGTATTTTAACTACAGTGTTTAAATAAATGGTGCTTTGCTTAACACCGAATAGTTTGACCAATCCCATTGCGTCTGAAACACAACACTTAACTTTTGCTTATTTTAAAGACAAATGTAAAGATTGAGTCTATCTTCTTAAAATATTTTGAGGGAGTCTAGTTCATAACAGTGTTTGGCTTTTCGCCATTAACATTCTGACAACAACCCTCACATCTCTTGAAGAAAGAGTGTTTCAGACTTTAGGACCTAATTAAAAATAAATTGAACATTTCCGTTTTACTGTTGACCGAGTTAATCCCTTTACCACTAATTGCAATTGATGTTGCATTGAAAGCCAGGCTCTGCGCACGATTGAAATGCAATCTTTGTCGAGGCTCGAACAATAACACTTGTGAGCTTTGGATGATAGAGTGCGGCATAAAACAAAGGCGTGTTAATAAGACTCGATGTGAAACGATTGTATTAACCACTGACAAATGTTCTAATTCAATAATGGAGACAAAACTACTGTATATCAATTACCGATGTGTTTTGACCCAAGATATAGCACCAGCACTCAGCAACAACGGTTTTTTTTCATTGATACTGATAACAAGAAGTTAAGCAGCGGGAACAATATGTCTTTTGGCATTACTTTCACAAGTTATTTAAGCACCGTTGATGGTGTGCACAACACGAAGATATCGGACAGAAGTATCGTATGCTTCACAGATAAAGAGCAAATCCAGTGAGAAACCTGACAGACTCTTACAGGAACCACCCGGGTAGAAAATTGTTGTGGCAAGTGAGAGAAGAAAAAGAGGATGCTCCGCCAGTTATTTTTCAATCCTCGCTTGCTGCAGACATGGTGCAAGAAGGAAGTTTAGGAGATTGAGGAATGACTTTATTGAGGTTTATAAAATAATGAAGGGCATACATAAGGTGAATGGCAAGGGACTTTTCACTAGGGTGGGGGAGTTCAAAACCAGGGAGCATGTCTTTCAGGTGAGATCAGAAAGATTTAAAAAGACCCTTAGGGGCAACTTTTTTTTAGACTGAGAGTGGTTCATGTGTGGAATGAACTGCCAGGGAATGTGATGGGTGCAGCTACAATTTGCAACATTTAAAAGACATAAATTCAAGAATAGGACATGTTTGGAGGGATATGGGCCAAGCGCAGCTAGTTGGTGCTAGTTTAGTTTGGGAACATGGTCAATGTGTACTAGTTGGACCGAAGGGTCTGGTTCAATGCTATTTGACTCTATGACTGCTAAAACTTTTTTTTAAAAAAAGTCAAATAGGCTAGATTGAATAGACGAAGAGCTAATCTCAGCACTTTATGAGAACACATTCTGAGTGACAGCATAAATCATCATTTCGTAATGAGAACTTAAATCAAGTGCATTTGGTATAGGATCTTTAAGAGAAGGTCATGTCTGATAAACTAATTTTTTGAGCAGCCTACAAGGTAGTTTTTGTTCACACTTTGTGTCTCTACAGCAACAGTCCTGCACTAGCCACAAAACCTGTCCTCTTGAGTAGCACATAGAAGTACATTGGGAATCACTGACTTGTAGCAATTTTGTGATAGTTTATTGAGATGTAACAGTTTAGATAAGTTACATCAGTTAATTGAGCAAAGAAAAGTAATTTACAATCCATGACAGATGAGAATGCTTTCCCAATGCCGACATGAAGGTGTAGAAGCAGTGCACCCCCACATTCCAGATGTCATGAAAACTTTTGTGGTAGCCTTTGGCAGTGTTTGTAGCAGCAGTCCTTTTTCTCCCCTCCATATGTTGTAAGGCAATTCCTGGACTTCTCCCAACAAGATGGTAGTTTGTTCCTGTGGGAGAAGATACGTGTCCTGGCCTCCCCATGACATGGCCACAAAACAGACAACACAAAATGTCTGCACTTAGCCACCGAGCCTACCTACAATGCCTCAAATTGGCCAAACCAGTCACCCCAGACATCACGCATACCTCAGGACATGACTCATCCAGCCCTGGACCAAGAGAATATACTTCTTCAGATTAACTGGTTATGAGCCTCCCACTCCACAATAGCCCAGCCATTGTCTGATGTCCTTAAGGCACAGCTGCAGCCACGAAGAATCAAGCCTTCACAAAGGGTACCCAGACAAGGAAGCACCAAAGATACTTCGCTTGCCTCCCTCAACTATACGAACACATCGACACCAGGGTGAAAACCACTAACACCTACTCCAGCCAAGGATCTGAGTCAATTAAGAAATTCTTTGTGAGACACCGGACACTTGAATCTTTTCAATGATTGAACTTTATTTCTCTATGTTGTACAACTCACATCACTGTCTCATAACTCTCACTTCATTGTTGTAAGGGTATAAAACTCCCACTGTATTCTCTGTTCGGGGAAGAAACTGTGGTTCTTTCTGAACAGCCTGTCAGTGACTGTTTCAGTGGGGTCAAGTCTCTTCTACGATATCGCTGTTTGTTAAATAAATCTTTGTCAATTCTCAGTCGATCTGTGTGTTAGCAATCTCTGATTAATTTGGCTAAATTCTCTGACAGTTCCCTTCGTCCCTCTTGCTTTGGTCCTCGCCCTACACCTATCTCTGGTTTTTCAGGTGCTGGCCCCATCTTTGCAATGTCAATTACCTCTCAAAACCCTCTCAGCCAATGACCATGGATGGCTACTTTTGATGCAGAGATGACAGTTGTCACCTCACCCATCTCCATCTGAAAGTTAGATTTCAATCTTTCTAAGAACAAAACCTTCTCATGTTCAAAAACATTGCCCCCATTGTGTGATGCTCAACAAATCTTTTGTTTACATGATACCAGAATACATGAACATTAACTTGCCACAAAAACGGCCCTCTCTCACTAGTATCCTTACATATGGATGAGGCTCGACACCACTTCGACTGGAACAACACATCCATCCTAGGACAAGCCAAACAGAGACACACAAGAGAATTCGTAAAAGCATGGCATTCCAACTGGAACTCTGTCAACAAACACATTGACATGGATCCCATTTAACTCCCCCTGAGAAAAAGAACAGGAAATGATGTCACCACAGAAAATGCCATCACCACAGGAAATGACATCATCAATCCAAGGAAACCCAAACATACAAATAAAAAGCAGGAAACAGCAGCAGTGCGTTGTCCGGGGGCTCACTGAAGATGTTACCTAGTATGGTGACGGAATGTCTGAAAATGAACCTCCCAGCTCAGCAAGCAAACCTACATCTAAATATTTTGTTTATGTTTGTGGAATGCTAATTGCTCATGTAACACAGTTAAATGAGATTACATGCTACACAGGAGAAACCAATGACAGGACCTCTGCTCTTTGGGATTTTTCATAAATGATTTGGATGAAGAAATGGAAGGGTGGCTTAGTAAGTTTGCTGATGACACAAAGGTTGGTGGGCTTGCAGGTAGTGTGGAGGTTGAACAAGATATTGACAGGATGCAGAACTGGGCTGAGAATGACCAATGGAGTTCAACCTGGAAAAGTGTGAAGTGATTCATTTTGGAAGGTTGAATTTGAATGCAGATTGCAGGGTTAAAGGCAGGATTCTTGTCAGTGTGAAAGAACAGAGGGATCTTGGGGTCCATGTCCATAGATTCCTCAAAGTTTATATGGTCATTAAGAAGGCATATGGTGTTTTGGCATTCATTAACAGGAGGATTTAGTTTAAGAGCCGCGAGGTTATGCTGCAGCTCTATAAAGTCCTAGTTAGACCACACTTGGAATATTGTGTTTAGTTCTGGTTGCCTCATTATAAGAAAGATGTGGAAGCTTTATAGAGGGTGCAGAAGAGATTTACCAGGATGCTACTTGGACTGGAGGGCATATCTTATAAGGAAAGATTGAGGGAGCTAGGGCTTTTTACATTGGAGTGAAGAAGGAAGAGAGGCAGCTTGACAGAGGTGTACAAGATGTTGGCAGGCATAGATAGAGTGAATAGTCAGAGACGTTTTCCAGGGCAGAAATGGCAATCACGAGGGGACATAATTTTAAGGTGATTGGAGGAAGATTTAGGGGAAATATCAGAGGTAGGTTCTTTACACAGAGAGTGGTGGAATGCACTGCCAGCAGTGGTAGTTGAGTCAGAGACATTATGGACATTTAAGCGACTCTTGGATAGGCACATGGATGATCGTAAAATGTAGAGTATGTAGGTTAGTTTGATCTTAGAGTAGGACAAGAGGTCGGCACAACATCGAGGGCTGAAGGGCCAGTGCTGAATTGTTCTATGTGATACTAAGTGAACACTGTTTTGAAGGGGATCCCAAAATTCAACAATACCAGGTCTCACTGTGCATGAAGTTGCTCCTTTCACACAGTTTGCTGTGAGTAGGATGTTCAGCTATGGGGTAGCACTTCTCTTTTCCTGAGAAATCAGAACATCAGAAGGGGGGTAGTTAGAATAAAGCTGAGGGCATATTTTTAATATCAAGAGGTTTAGTCATTTAGTGGGATACACCTTAAGAACTTGCAAAATCACATCTAAAGCCTGACCTTGCAAAGCTCAAAACAAGTGTTTAATATTAGCTTTGATTCCACACATATGCTAAATAATTCCAAGTGTTGTAGAAGTTATGCAGGCTGCTTACGACTGTGACATCTGACCAAGGATCTACTCACAATTAGGCAACTGCATAAAAATGACACCATGGCAGAACATAATAATATTAATGCGTAGTGTTTATCCTTCATTCCAGCAGTAGTCCAAATTCTACATTCCTCATCTGTCCTCATTTCTCCATATTCAACAGCAACTTGCCCTTCACATGGCACCTTTAACATCATCAATTGTTCCCAAACCATTTCACTTGAAAGTTATCAAATGAAATTTGACACTGAGTCACTTAAAGAGATATTAGAGTAGGCAAGAGAAGGCTTTAAAGAAGGGGGGAATGGGGTGTAGGGTCTATAAGACTTTAAAGGTAGAGAGTACAGAGACAGAAACGCATAGGCGCTCAGCGCTGCTGGCTGGCCTTGCCAGGTCTGCCCATCATCCAACACTTCAGCCATTTTTTAGTAAGGAATTTCCCCCTCCGCCATAGTGGCCCAGCTGTTGTTTCTATTCTTCCTTTATAGTTTTAAAACAGTTGGAGAGGGGACACATCAAAATGAGTATATGCCGTCTCCCTTACTTAACTGAAAAGGTAAGTCTGCTATTTCTTCTGAGCTGGTGGTCTTCCTACCAGCTTTGCAAGTTTCTCCACTGCCCTAATCTGAATGTTGAACCTGCTCCTGGCTACTAACTGACAAATTTGAAGAAAATCTGCCAGGCGAATACTCCCCACAAGCGATCATTCCTGGCTCCCATTTGTCACTGGCATCAGTTGTATGGGGACAGAAGCCTGCCCTCGAGGTTAGAGAGTTGAAAGGTTTACACAGGGTGTTCAGAGGGTGACTGAGGGCAGGCGGGTCACGGGTTGAACTCTGGAATGGGTTGCCACATCAGGGGTTTGCATGGTCAGAAGCAAAGGAGCAGCAACATGATGATCGACTTTTCACTTTAACTGAACAGCAACCCATTTCACTCCAGAAGAGGTGGAGTTAAAAGCAAGTCAAACAGTCAGGAACAAAGATTAGAACCAGATGGGACTGATAAGTTAAATTGCATTTGTTTCAATGCAAGAAGCCTAACAGGGAAAGCAGATGAATTCAGGGCATGGTTAGGAACATGGGACTGGGATATCATAGCAATTACAGAAATGTGGCTCAGGGATAGACAGGACCAGCAGCTTAATGTTCCAGGATACAAATGCTACAGGAAGGACAGAAAGGGAGGCAAGAGAGGAGGGGGAGTGGTGTTTTTGATAAGGGATAGCATTACAGCTGTGCTGAGGGAGGATATTCCTGGAAATACATCCAGGGAAGTTATTTAGGTGGAACTGAGAATTAAGAAAGGGATGATCACCTTACTGGGATTGTATTATTAGATTAGATTCCTTACAGTGTGGAAACAGGTCCTTTGGCCCAATTAGTCCACACTAACCTTCCGAAGGGTATCCCACCCTGACCCATTTCCCTCTGACTAATGCACCAAATACTATGAGCAATTTAGCATGGCCAATTCACTTGATCTGCACATCCTTTGGATGGTGAGAGGAAACCGGAGCATCCAGAGGATACCCACGCAGACAAGGGGAGAATGTGCAAACTCCACACAGACAGTCACCCAAGGCTGGAATTGAACCTGGGACCCTGGTGCTGTGAGACAGTAGTGCTAACCACTGAGCCACCGTGCTGCCCCACTGACGGTATTAGGCAAGAACTTTCAAAGGCTGACTGGGGGCAGATGTTCCCTAATAGCCAGTGAGAAATCGGAAATTGAAAAACAAATTTGTAAGGAGATCTCAGTTATCTGTAAGAATAATGGGGTGGTTATGGTAGGGGATTTTAACTTTCCAAACATAGACCTGGACTGCCATAATGTTAAAGGTTTAGATGTAGAGGAATTTGCTAAGTGTGTACAAGACAATTTTCTGATTCAGTATGTGGATGTACCTACTAGAAAACTTGACCTACTCTTGGGAAATAAGGCAGGACAGGTGATTGAGATGTCAGTGGGGGAGCACTTTGGGGCCAGTGACCATATTTCTATTTGTTTTAAAATCGTGATGAGAAAGGATAGACCAGATCTAAAAGTTGAAGTTCTAAATTGGAGGAAGACTAATTTTGACGGTATTAGGCAAGAATTTCCAAAAGCTGATTGGAGGCAGATGTTCACAGGTAAAGGGACGGCTGGAAAATGGGAAGCCTTCAGAAATGAGATAACGAGAGTCCAGAAACAGTATATTCCTGTCAGGGTGAAAGGAAAGGCTGGTAGGTGTAGGGAATGCTGGATGACTAAAGAAATTGAGGGTTTGTTTAAGAAAAAGAAGGAAGCATATGCCAGGTATAGACAGAATAGATCGAGTGAATCCTTAGAAGAGTATAAAGGCAGTAGGAGTATACTTAAGAGGGAAATCAGGGGGGCAAAAAGGGGACATGAGACAGCTTCAGCAAATAGGAGAATCCAAATGGTTTTTACAAATACATTAAGGACAAAAGTGTAACTAGGGAGAGAATAAGGCCCCTCAAACATCAGCAATCAGGCCTTTGTGTGGAGCCGCAGGAAATGGGGGAGATACTAAATGAATATTTTGCACAGTGTTTACTGTGGAGAAAGATATGGAAGATATAGACTGGAGGGTGACATCTTGGAAAAGGTCCATATTACAGAGGAATAAGTGCTGGATATCTTGAAATGTATAAAAGTGGATAAATCCCCAGGACCTGATCAGGTGTACCCTATAACTCTGTGGGAAGCTAAGGAAGCGATTGCTGGGCCCTGAGATGACATATTTGTATCATCTATAGTCACAGGTGAGGTGTCGCAAGACTGGATGTTGGCTAACGTGGTGCCATTATTTAAGAAAGGTGTTAAGGACAAGCCAGGGAACTATAGACCAGCGAGCTTGACGTCAGTTGTGGGAAGGTGTTGGAGGGAATCCTGAGGGACAGGATTTACACACATTTGGAAAGGCAAGGACTGATTAGAGATAGTTAACATGGCTTTGTGCGTGGGAAATCATACCTCACAAACTTGTTTGAGTTTTTTGAAGAAGTAACAAAAAAGATTGATGAGGGCAGAGTGGTAGACGTAATCAATATGGACTTCAGTAAGGTTCCCCATGAGAGACTGGTTAGCAAGGTTAGATCTCATAGAATACAGGGAGAACTAGCCATTTGGATACAGAACTGGCTGAAAGGTAGAAGACAGAGGGTGGTGGTGGAGTATTGTTTTTCAGACTGGAGGCCTGTGACCAGTGGAGTGCCACAAAGATCAGTGCTGGGTCCACTATGTTTCATTATTTATATAAATGTTTTGGATGTGAGCATAAGAGGTACAGTTAGTAAGTTTGCAGATGACACCAAAATTGGAGGAGTAGTGGACAACGAAGAAGGTTACCTCAAATTATGACGGGATCTTTATCAGATGGGCCAATGGACTGAGGAGTGGCAAATGGAGTTTAATTTAGATAAATATGAGGTGCTGCATTTTGAGAAAGCAAGTCTTAGCAGGACTTATACACTTAATGGTAAGGTCCTAGGGAGTGTTGCTGAACAAAGAGATCTTGTTCAAAGGTTCAAAGCTCCTTGAAAGTGGAGTTGCAGGTAGATAGGATAGTGAAGAGGACGTTTGATATGTTTTCCTTTATTGGTCAGCGACCTGACTCCAGGAGTTGGGAGGTCATGTTGTAGCTGTACAGGACATTGGTTTGGCCACTTTTGGAATCTTGCATGCAATTCTGGTCTCTTTCCTATCAGAAGGATGTTGTGAAACTTGAAAGGGTTCAGAAAAGATTCACCAGGGTGGGAGGGTTTGAGCTATAGGGAGAAGTTGAATAGCCTAGGGCTGTTTTCCCTGGATGTCGGAGGCTGAGAGGCGACCATATAGAGGTTTATAAAATCATGAGGGGCATGGATAGGATAAATAGACAAAGTCTTTTTCCCTCGGGTGGGGGAGTCCAGAACTAGAGAACATAGGTTTAGGGTGAGAGGGGAAAGATATAAAGAGACTAAAGGGGCAACTTTTTCATGGAGAGGGTAGTGCATGTATGGAATGAGCTGCCAGAGGAAGTGGTGGAGGCTGGTACAATTGCAACATTTGAAAGGCGTCTGGATGGGTATATGAATAGGAAGGG
Organism: Hemiscyllium ocellatum; assembly: GCF_020745735.1. Taxonomy (NCBI): domain Eukaryota; kingdom Metazoa; phylum Chordata; class Chondrichthyes; order Orectolobiformes; family Hemiscylliidae; genus Hemiscyllium; species Hemiscyllium ocellatum. The sequence continues at coordinate 102,299,352 of NC_083410.1, forward strand.
TTTGGAGGGATATGAACCAGATGGTGGCAAGTGGGACTAGATTGGGTTGGGATATCTGGTCGGCATGGATGAGTTGGACCGAAGGGTCTGGTTCTATGCTGCACATTTGATGAAATAGTACAGAGAAAATTTGCAGAATTTCAGAAATAAGAGCTATAAGTATAGCATTAGACAATCAGTAATATACCTAATAGACGTTCTGGAGAAAATCCTTTGTAGAAAATGATTAAAATGTGAAACTTACTACCCTATAAATTGGTCAAACATAAAAGAAGTAAGTTGAAAGGTATGTATAGAAACAAAGAATAGACATTGAGGGGGTTAAAGGATTCTGGATCAGTGGTGCTGGAAGAGCACAGCAGTTCAGGCAGCATCCAACGAGCAGCGAAATCGACGTTTCGGGCAAAAGCCCTTCATCAGGAATAAAGGCAGTGAGCTGGAAGCATGGAGAGATAAGCTAGGGGAGAGTGGGGGTAGGGAGAAAGTAGCATAGAGTACAATGGGTGAGTGGGGGAGGAGATGAAGGTGATAGGTCAGGGAGGAGAGGGTGGAGTGGATAGGTGGAAAAGGAGCTAGGCAGGTCGGCCAAGTCCGGACAAGTCATGGGGACAGTGCTGAGCTGGAAGTTTGGAACTAGGGTGAGGTGGGGGAAGGGGAAATGAGGAAACTGTTGAAGTCCACATTGATGCCCTGGGGTTGAAGTGTTCTGAGGCGGAAGATGAGGCGTTCTTCCTCCAGGCGTCTGGTGGTGAGGGAGCGGCGGTGAAGGAGGCCCAGGACCTCCATGTCTTCGGCAGAGTGGGAGGGGGAGTTGAAATGTTGGGCCATGGGGCGGTGTGGTTGATTGGTGCGGGTGTCTCGGAGATGTTCCCTAAAGCGCTCTGCTAGGAGGCACCCAGTCTCCCCAATGTAGAGGAGACCGCATCGGGAGCAATGGATACAATAAGTGATATTAGTGAATGTGCAGGTAAAACTTTGATGGATGTGGAAGGCTCCTTTAGGGCCTTGGATAGAGGTGAGGGAGGAGGTGTGGGCACAGGTTTTACAGTTCCTGCGGTGGCAGGGGAAAGTGCCAGGATGGGAGGGTGGGTCGTAAGGGGGCGTGGACCTGACCAGGTAGTCACGGAGGGAACGGTCTTTGCGGAAGGCGGAAAGAGGTGGGGAGGGAAATATATCCCTGGTGGTGGGTCTTTTTGGAGGTGGTGGAAATGTCGGCGGGTGATTTGGTTTATGCGAAGGTTGGTAGGGTGGAAGGTGAGCACCAGGGGGGTTCTGTCCTTGTTACGGTTGGAGGGGTATGGTCTGAGGGCGGAGGTGTGGGATGTGGATGAGATGCGTTGGAGGGCATCTTTAACCATGTGGGAAGGGAAATTGCGGTCTTTAAAGAAGGAGGCCATCTGGTGTGTTCTATGGTGGAACTGGTCCTCCTGGGAGCAGATACAGCGGAGGCGGAGGAATTGGGAATACGGGATGGCATTTTTGCAAGAGATAGGGTGGGAAGAGGTGTAATCCAGATAGCTGTGGGAGTCGGTGGGTTTTTAAAAAATGTCAGTGTCAAGTCGGTCGTCATTAATGGAGATGGAGAGGTCCAGGGAGGGGAGGGAGGTGTCAGAGATGGTCCAGGTAAATTTAAGGTCAGGGTGGAATGTGTTGGTGAAGTTGATGAATTGCTCAACCTCCTCGCGGGAGCACGAGGTGGCGCCAATGCAGTCATCAATGTAGCGGAGGAAGAGGTGGGGAGTGGTGCTGGTGTAATTACGAAGATCAACTGTTCTACGTAGCCAACAAAGAGACAGGCATAGCTGGGGCCCATACGTGTGCCCATGGCTACCCCTTTGGTCTGGAGGAAGAGGGAGGATTCAAAGGAGAAATTGTTAAGGGTGAGGACCGGTTCGGCCAAACGAATGAGAGTGTCAGTGGAAGGGTACTGTTGGGGATGTCGGGAGAGGAAAAAACGGAGGGCTTGGAGGCCCTGGTCATGGCGGATGGAGGTGTAGAGGGATTGGAAATCCATGGTGAAGATGAGGCGTTGGGGGCCGGGGAAATGGAAGTCTTGGAGGAGGTGGAGGGCGTGGGTGGTGTCTCAAACGTATGTGGGGAGTTCCTGGACTAGGGGGGATAGGACAGTATCGAGGTAGGAAGTGATGAGTTCAGTGGGGCAGGAGCATGCTGAGACAATGGGTCGGCCAGGGTGGTCAGGCTTGTGGATCTTGGGAAGGAGGTAGAACCGGGCAGTGCGGGGTTCCCGGACTATGAGGTTGGAAGCTGTGGGTGGGAGATCTCCTGAGGTGATGAGGTTCTGTATGGTCTGGGAGATGATGGTTTGGTGATGGGGGTGGGGTCATAGTCGAGAGGGCAGTAGGAAGAGGTGTCCTCGAGTTGGCGTTTAGCTTCAGCGGTGTAGAGGTCATTGAGGCAGTTAAAGTAGAGTGAGGGTAAACAGTGTGGATTGTAGTATTAAACTATTAAATTGAATGACCAGTTTCTGTGCTGTAAATTGTGCATGTTTCCAATTAAAATAGTGCAGTCCCTTGAATCTCAAAACAGAACCGAACAGGAATATTGAACTCATTGTTAAGCTGCAAATCTGACTCTGATTCTCAAGAGAATATTGCTGATGAATGAAGAAAGAGATTGTATGTAAGATTCATGGAAATTAATTCTGCATCAGTGTGATTTTCTAAGGTACCAGCTAATTAAAAACCTTTCCAGTTGTCTTTTGCCTGAACAGCAAGGCTGGGGGCAGGGTCTTAAAGGTTTGCCAATTGGTTAATTATTATTAAACTTAGAAACAGAAATTTTAAGCTCAGAGTTTTGGCTTGGCCAATCACAAGTAGGAAATGTAATTTTATATCCTCCAGCTTAATGACATAAGTGTAAAGATCTTTGTGATCTCTACAAATCCCTCGCCATAAGCAATAATCTGCACAGAATCCTTTTGCATTGTTCATCCACTGCTGACCTCAAATTCCATGCCAATTGCTTTTTCCATAAGTTGGAGATTGGGACAGTAAAACAAAATGATGGCACTCACAGAAGATATAATGGAGCACGAAAAGAAGACATACTGGATTGTAATCAAACCCGACTAACTCATTCTTGTCTCTTGTTGTTTCATCTGAGATGGGAAGACTGCACTAGCTCTCTAGTCCCACTACTCCATGATTGCAATATAAAATAAAAAATATTATTCCCAATCCAGTTGTATCCAGTTGGATGATTTTTCTGTATTAGACCTATAATGAATAGATCCATCAACTAGTTTTCTTTAATAAACATAAAATTATTGATTAATTGTAGAACAAAACCCATTCAATAGACTTGCAGAATAGGCTAACAGACATAACCTGTAGCTTGAAAATTATAAATGTTTACCCCTCTAAATAATGCAAACACACTCACAAACATTCTTCAGAGGAAAGGAAAGAGAAAACTCATATATCTCTGTAGTTATTCACTTTGTCAAGAAAAACGCTTTCTGGTCACTGCCAGTCTTCTTAAAGACAAGGAGGGTAAGGCCCAGTATATTGCAAAGTCTATAGATCTGGTGTTCTTGCATGTGTGGTCATGTTACTAATCATGTGCTGTTGTCAGACACAGTTTATTCAGGAAATACAACCATTAAAAATTCTTTCAGTCACTTTTCTCGAAAAAAAAATGCATTTCACACTTTTGGACTACTATGTACAGTTCTGTCACCCTGTTATAGGAAGATATTATTAAATTAAAAAGGATACAGAATAGACATAACGATGGGACCAGGACTGAAGACTTTGGGTTATAAGGAGAGGCTGGCTAGGCTGGGACTTCTTTCCCTGGAGCATTGGAAGCTGAGGGATGACCTGATGGAGGCTTTTCAACATCATGAAAGGCGCAGATGAGGTAAATAGCAAAGATCTTTTCCCCAGGGTAGAGGAGTTCAAAATGAGAGGGCATAATTTTAAGGTGGGAGGAAAAAGATTTAAGAGGACCTGAGGGGTATCTTTTTCACGGAGTGTGATTTGCATGTGGAATGAGCTGCCAGAGAAAGTGAGAGATGCAGGTCCAGTTTACAACATTTAAAGACATTTGGATAGGTACATGAATAGTAAATGTTAGAAGGATGTGGGCCAAGGGCAGGCAAATGGGACTAGTTTAGCTTGGGAAACTAGTCAGCATGGATGAGTTGGACCGAGGAATCTGTTTCCGTGCTGTATGGCTCTATGAATTCACCACAAAGACTCTTCAGAAATTGGAGACATGAGCTGAGCAGCTTGTTCTGAAGCAGGCTTTCCTAAACTGAAAATTCAAATACAAGCTCTAAGCTTCAAAATACTGTTCAAACAGAACAACCATACAAACCAAGAACAGCAATCATCTAGTACCTTGTGGTCTCTAAGAAAAGGTTTTTTTTTGCAAGGAAATTCCATCATATCTTTACATTGACCTTTTAAGAAGTCAATCCAGGCATTTTGACAAAACTGTATTGAAGTGTTTTCATTAAGCTCTCTGGTCCGCCTTATATGTGCAATTCCATCAAAGTGGGACACTCCTTAACTGCCTTCTGAAGTGGTTCATCAAGCCACTGCATTGTACCAAATATTTACACAATAGTTCAATAATCAAGTTCATCACCACGTTCTCAAGATAATTCAGAATGGGCAGTAAACATCCATAAATTGAGGAGAAATATAAAAGAAGCTTTATTGAGCTCGTTGGTAATTTGGTAGAGCTTTCGATGGGACTGTGGGGAAGGAGAAATTTGTTGCAAGTAAGTTTAATGAGAGGCTGTAAGACTGTGTGTGTTGTAATTAGTTTCTTTAAGCACATGGGATATTGTGATTTATTGCTCTCATTATTCCCAAAATTAAATTAATGCCAAAAGCATAAAAATTAACGCTGTCCTTTTGTAAATCAAGCACAATCTGAGCATCAAAGATAATGTAAATCTTGATGGCATTTACAGAATCAAGGCTTATAATTTTCACCCACTCACAATCAGCACTTTGTAACTACACAATGATTTTGAAAGTGTTCTGCTGCATGTCTTCATTAATTTGCCTCCAATGGATAATGAAAGAAACCATTGCTGCCTTTTGTGACATCCAGATGGATGGACACACAGTAGCCATAGCAACCTGTTTCTCTGTACTCTGATTGGACACTTTTGGGGAGTGAATACTTTGGGGTCTGATATCTATCTTAATGATGATTATATTTTGTTATGGCTGAGACAACCTAGGAACTAATTCGATTTGCTGACAACATGAAGCAGTAGTTTAAATTGTTTATAATCTAAATTGAGGAAAATTATGTCTTTGATCAAATTATACTGCACCATTATACTAAAATGAACTTTGATGGGTTGATTAATAGGAACTGAATAAACAACTTTCCATCTTCAGAGAATATCTTTATTGTACCCAGTGCAGAAGAAATTATTAAATTCAGTCATGTATAAGCTCGCTGAAGTCAGTTAAATATTCTCTCAGTAGACCACTGGAAGCTTTTGGTTTTAGTTTTAATTGTTGTTCATGGGCATAGTAGGTTAAATGAACACCTCAGAAGGACAGATCCTGTGAATAGAAGTGAACGAAAGGTAGAAAATCGCAGAAATGTACATGAGACTTACCCAGCATCTGGGCGAAGATAAAACAGTCAATGTTTTATCTGTGATTTGGAGATGCCCGGTATTGGACTGGGGTGTACAAAGTTAAAGATCACACAACACCAGGTTATAGTCCAACAGGTTTAATTGGAAGCACTAGCTTTCAGAGCACTGCTCCTCCACAACCACCTGATGAAGGAACAGTGCTCCGAAAGCTAGTGCTTCCAAATAATCTGTTGCACTATAACCTGTGTGATTTTTAATATTTGAGCTTGATCAATACTGATCAATCCTGTAATATATATATTATATACAAAGCTGAAAATGTGTTGCTGGTTAAAGCACAGCAGGTCAGGCAGTATCCAAGGAACAGGAAATTCGACGTTTCGGGCCAGAACCCTTCATCAGAAATTCCTGATGAAGGGCTCTGGCCCAAAATGTCGAATTTCCTGTTCCTTGGATGCTGCCTGACCTGCTGTGCTTTAAACAGCAACACATTTTCAGCTCTGATCTCCAGCATCTGCAGACCTCACTTTTTACTCGAATATTATATACAAATTCAACTTTATCTTGCTTTTCTCATACATCTCCAACTATTACAGCACACAGCATCTTTGCACATTACTGTTTCCATCTACTGGCAGGACAAACTCGGGGTCTGCTTCAAGACTAAGATATGGCTTAGCTAATAAGATTCTACAATAGATTTTCATCCAGCAGACCACTGCTGAAAAATATCTGTGCTACCTTTGTGTGGGGAGATTCCACTCAGAGGCTGGGTGCTTCTCTGCGGTGTTGTGGAAGAGGGGTGTAAAAGAAGAATTTGAGGTAAACATTATTATTGACTATTCAATATTAGCACAGAGCAATGAAAACGAGGGCTGCAGCTACTGGGCTCCAAGCATACCCTTGGTTGACATCATTTGTTTGTCAAGGGAGATCATGGAGAAAAAAAATGAGCTGATTTTGAAAAGTAAAAGCAATTCCTAAAACAAGTGGATCAATGTGTACCCTTTAGAAATGTAAATATTATATACGTAGTTCTGAAGAAGGGTCACTGGACTCGAAATGTTAACTCTGTTTCTCTCCACAGTCTGATACGGATTGAATTCTTGCCTTCTGGTATAAAGGTAAGGAGATTTCACTGGCTTTTGGCCAAATATGACTTGTTCTCATCTGGGCAGTGTCCTCAACTTCTTTCCAACACCTTCCATTGAGAGAAATTTTGGGATTCAATGGACACTTTGGGGCGGAAAAAAATATCTTTATGTTTTGAGAGAGTGAAGTTTCCTAATTTTTAAGTTCCAGGAAATTGGAGGAAAAAGAAATCCAGGAAGTGTATTGATCACGATCATCCAGGATCCTATTGAATGGCAGAGTGGGCTCAAGGGGCCAAATGGCCTACCATTGCTCCTATTTCCTATGGCCAGACCTGCTGAGTTTCTTCATCAAGTTTTTTTTAAGATTTCCAACATCCACAGTTCTTTGTTATATTTTAAAAGTCCTAACTCTGTCCTCTGAAATTCAAGCCCTCTGTCCTTGCAAACTAGGGCCACCTCACTAATCTTCCTTTGTCCTCCAATATCATTCAAAGTGTCATCACCTTAAAAGTCTATACTGATCTTTGCTGAAGCTCTATATGTGAGTTCTGCTCATCAGGTTTCCACTCTGTCATTGTATCAGAATGACCATAACACCAAAGTCACATTGACATTTTCTGTGTCTGTATCTAGGAAGCATGATCTAACCTTGTTCTCTTTAACCTCTCTACAGCCTTTAACATTGTTGATTACTTCTAATACGATGTTCCAGTTACATTCTGCTTCCTGCTATCCAATCATAGACAGTGCATTTCCAGCAATATTATCTCTGACTGACTCTGCAATGATATCTTCAGAGACCAATGGATCCATTTGTGGTCCTCCCCAATTATTTACATTTCTCCATGCAAACAGTATCTGTAAATATGAGCTCAGCTTCTATGTGTGCTTTGATGGCATCTCTCTTGAAACCTTGCACAACACTTCTGCTGCTGTTCTATCATCAAATGTCACCACTTAACCATAGGCAAAGTCTTTACTGTTGACTGCTAATATTACCTCCGGATGCTTCTTAGTTTCCTTTCATCAGCCACTGCCTCAGATTGAGTGAGACTGGTTGCAATAGGATGAACATCCAACCCTATATCCACTCAATCACGAAGGTGATATAGGTCAGGTCTGGCCACTAATTGCTGAGGGAAGATTCTGATCTGAGACATTATACGTTCCAAGCAAGCAACCATTTTTGACCAAGGTTACAATTTTGAGGTACAAGTGAAAACACCATGTAACACTGCCACACCGTCCATTCATGTCACTGTTGAGACAATTGGTCTTTAAAGTGTAATGATTTTATTGGGAAACTTCCACCGATAATGATGTCTCATTGTTGCAAAAGCTCCAAATGCAGAAATTCTAATGAACCACCAAAAATGACCAACTTGCCTGACTGGCTACTATTTAGAACAAAATCAATTCATGTCAGATTTCTTCAAAAACAGGAACAAACAACTATTTATTGTAACATACCACTTTAACAAGAATAAAGGAAAGAAAGGATTTCACTCACTCACTCACTCACTCACTCATAATTAAGTCAGACCTATGTATTGAAAAAAAATATATAGGTTAATCTACATTCTGAAGATATAAAGTCCAGACCACAAGGTGAAATTATATTTTTCTCACAGTCCTTTTGATTTTTACAATGATACATTGTCTGACAGTTGATGGTTATCATTTGATTTGATGGTTGATTCATGAATATCGGCCTTTTCTTATATGAAAACTTCCTTTTAAGTTTGCTTGTTTTATTTTCTGCTTTTCCCCACACACACAGAGAGAGAGAGAGAGAGAGGTGCTTTCTGTTTGTAGTATCTAAATGTTTCTTTCACTTTTCTAAAGAAAATTTTTTTTTGAATATATCGTTGTCAGAGAGACGATTGTTGAATTTTCTTAAATTGAAAGAGTTTGAGTATCATTCATTCTTGAAACCACCCTCTTACTGCTTCTTTCAAAAAGTAACATTGTATTCATAACTCAACAAATGCAACGTTTGATTTTCAAGTTGCAAATGCTGCAGTGTTATTCAGTTATATTAGTCTAACTTGCATTTCAGTTTGGCCTTCCAGAAAAAAAATTAAATATGTAGTTTCATGCAAAAGGACTAAATAGATTTTTTTTTCAGATTGTTCAGATGTGGTGTTCCGGGGATTAGTAGTTTGGATTTTTTTATTTCCTTGTATATAAAAATGTAAGTAAAAATGCTCTAAGAATGACACCAAAAAATACTGAGAATGACACATGTTGAAGAACAGTCCAGCAAATTGCAGACCTGTGTAATCTGCCAAGTGGACAGATGGATAGTGGAAACACTGCAATACAGAGAAATGTGAATGACTTTTACTGGTTAGTGAATTAATAATGAGATATCTGCACTTATGATAAATAGAAGAATAGCCCATGGTATTTTAAGAGGATTTTGTTTTACAAAGAGAGAAGCTGGATTTACTTGCTACTTGTGGTTATTCAAGCCAACACCATAACTGAATTTAAAATAAAATGGAAGCATCTTTGAAAGGAAGAATATTAAATGATACAAGGCAAGGTGAGAGAAATTCGATCAGCATAGATTTCTCCAGCTAGTACTTACTAAATGCAAACAGCTGAATGGTTCCCTTTTGTGCTATAATTTCTAAGTGAGTAATGTTTCATCGTTAGCATCTGATGCAGATTGCTTTAGGCCAAGAACTCACATCAAGAATTCAGGCCCATACCCAAATTGTGTGTCTATAATTTTCTATTCCAGAGGTTGTGAAGATGGATAGTTACTGATATCATTCTATAATTTTCTTGAGGGCTGGCCAAAACTTGTGTTTGCTTGTTTTCTTTTCCTTGTCATCCTGTTTTAGATTTTCCATGTTTCCAAGTGACTTCATGGTATTTAATATATTTTCAATTGTATGGCATTTTTAAGCCATTCAATCTGGATTTGGCAATGTTCCTCACTACCACATATTTTCAGAAATGATAAATCCTCAACCTGATTGTTAATTTATCAAAGATCCATTTATAGTTGACTTGGCTATTAAAATTCCAAAGTGTTCTTTCTCCTGAAACTGTCAACTTCTGTGTTTCCTTCACTCACAGCTTACTGACCAGACCATACTGGAAATATGTAATCAGTCCTTCTTTCTCTTCACTACTGTAGAATAAGGCCTATTTAAATCTTAGCACAACTTGAGTAAATAATATTGCTGGAACAGTTCCAGCATGATCATAAATCTTGGTAACAGCTATGGCGCAGATAAGGATAGTTTGGCCATTACAATACTTCCCAATCCAGTATTATGGCCTGGAATAGCTTCATAGAATCACACAGAGCAGAGGAGGCCCTTTGGCCCATCCAAGTCTGCATCTCCACAACTATTCTAAATCTATATTGGTCCTAATTTCCAGCACTTGGTCCATGTCCTTGAATGTTATCACATTGGAAATGCTTATCCAAGTAATTTTTAATAGGATACTTCTGAATAGTCTTTAATCATTGTTTTACAATTCTATGGTCCATTTGTTTAATCACTACTACATTGTCTAGAATTGACTTTCATTTTAAATATTTTAAGGTAGAGCTAGACAGAATACAAAGGGGATGAAAGATTATGGGGAATATGCAATAATGTAGAGTTAAAAGTTACAGTTGATAATCAGATCACACATGATCTTAACGAATTGTGGATAGTGAGGAAGGAAGTGGTAGGTTACAGCGGGATATAGATAAGTTGCAGAGCTGGGCGGAAATGTGGCAAATGGAATTCAATGTAGCTAAGTGCGAAGTCGTTCACTTTGGTAGGAATAACAAGATGATGGATTACTGGGCTAATGGTAGGCTACTTGGTAGTGTGGATGAGCAGAGGGATCTTGGTGTCTATGTACACAGATCTCTGAAAGTTGCCACCCAGGTAAATAGTGCTGTGAGGAAGGCATATGGTGTACTGGGCTTTATTGGCAGAGGAATTGAGTTCCGGAGTCCTGAGGTCATGTTGCAGTTGTATAAGACTCTGGTGAGGCCTCATCTGGAGTATTGTGTGCAGTTTTGGTCGCCATACTATAGGAAGGATGTGGAAGCTTTAGAACGAGTGCAGAGGAGGTTTACCAGGATGTTGCCTGGAATGGTAGGAAAATCTTATGAGGAAAGGCTGAGGCACTTGGGGCTGTTCTCATTGGAGAAGAGAAGGTTTAGGGGAGATCTGATAGAAGTGTATAAGATGATTAGGGGTTTAGATAGGGTAGATACTAAGAACCTTTTACCGCTAATGGAGTCAGGTGTTACTAGGGGACATAGCTTTAAATTAAGGGGTGGTAGGTATAGGACAGATGTTAGGGGTAGATTCTTCACACAGCGGGTTGTGAGTTCATGGAATGCCCTGCCCGTATCAGTGGTGAACTCTCCTTCTTTATGTTCATTTAAGCGGGCATTGGATAGGCATTTGGAAGTTATTGGGCTAGTATAGGTTAGGTAGGACTCGGTCGGCGCAACATCGAGGGCCGAAGGGCCTGTACTGCGCTGTATCCTTCTATGTTCTATGTTCTATGAATGGCAGGGCAGGCTCGAAGGGCCGAGTGGCCTACTCTTGTTCCTTGTTGTATCTTCCTATGTTTGACAGTGCTGTATATAAAAACATGAGTATTGAGATATCAGCTAGAATACCCGGTATTCCAAATCATCATTAAAATACATCCACAAATAATGAATTACTCTTTCATTCCTTCTCAATTTATTTACATATGATGACTGTGAAAACACAATGATAACGACCATATGAGCAAATCCTCCTTTATTTTAAATCAGTGTAAATTCGCGTTTAATTCAATTCATTGTTGATGCTAGAATTTCAAGCATTTATGAAAAATTAACGGGATGGCCCATTAAGTTCCACCGCAATAGTTCCGGGCTGTTACTAAACGAATAATTCCTGGAGGGATCTGAGTACTGGTGAATCTTATGCCATGGAGAAAATAAATATTGGGTGAAAATCGACAGTTAAAAAAAGCAGTGGCAGCCAAAATATTCCCCAAGTCATTTCCTTTAACCTCACTTTTGAGTTACTGTCCAACTAGAAGATTGCCAACAACTTGTTAACACAAGAGTGATTTGGGTTAGATAAATGAATAGATTTCAGATTATCAGGTTTGGTAGTTGGGAGTTTTTTTTAAAAAAAAAGACAAGTCCCGCGTTTGTGGATGCAGATGAAAGTTTAATGACAGAACATGAGTTCCAGCTGTTTCTTTTTCTAGAGTGTTGGGGTGCCTTCTGGTGACGGTAGGTATTTTTGTGTAAGGAGAGAATTTGTCTCCGCCTTCTCTGACGAAGGGCGCTTTAAATTGGGGCTGGTGAGGCTGGGCTCCATTCAGAGACCAGGAGAAAGAGCAACAGAGCGAGAGAGCAAGCGGCCAGCGAGGAATCCGCACTGTCTTCCTCTGCCACAGGAGTAATGCAGCTGCCGTCTCTCCTAACCTTGTCCGTTCTGTCTGCTGTGACAGGTAAAACAAAAATCCGCTTCCTCCCTCAGCCCCGATTCCAAAAAAGGGAGCTGACCATTTCAGCACTGTGGCCAGCGACCTGCACTTCAGACCCTGTCCCAGCCTGTCCAAGTGAGTGGTAGCTGTAGGACCTTGCTCGGCATTTCTTTTGTGTGCGTCTTAACCTCATTACCTGGAAATCGAAGCTATGTCTGACATTTATTTACGATAGAGAACAGCGCGTTGGTAGCAGCGATTCGGAACAATCTGCCGTCTCCCTTCTCAAAGCCCAGTTACCTTTTGGAGACTAAAGAACTGTAGGGATTCTATGATTTGTTCGAGCAATCTGCCGGCGCTGAACAACAGAAATTGCTGGAGAAACTCAACAGGTCTGGCAGCATCTTTGGAGAGAAAGCAGAGTTAAGCTCTGAACTGGATTCGAAACGTGAACTCTGCTTTCTCTATACAAATGCTCAGCTTCTCCTGCAGTCTCTGTGTTTTAGTTTCTTTTGCTGGGCTGAGGGGCAAAGATTGTCAAGGGTTCACGCAGAGCCACTGATGCTGTCCCTCTGTCATCTCCGAAGGTGGGAATGACACTGAAGAGGAAGCTGAGGGGAAACGGCACGTTTCCTACAGCAGCTTTGTAACATGGCCAGAGGCACATCAGAACCGAGAAGACAGGTTTCCCGAGAGAGTGTGGGTGAGCAAATTGGGGTTAGGGCAACTTTCACTTAACTGTAAATTAACCGTCAACAGTTTAAACTGGCACCCACTCGCTGGACTAAAAGTGTGTTGAAGAGCAAACAAAAGCCTACACATTGTGCAGTTGTTTGATATTGTACTTTGTTTGTTTCCTCCCCTCGTTCTTGCCTTCATACTTAGCAGTGGCCAGATCATTGCCGGTGGAGAGAGGCACACAGAAGGATGAATTGGTAGGTTTGCATGATCTTTTTTTTTCACGCCATGCACGTATTTCTCCCTGTCCTGATTCAGAACAAGGGGAAGTTGAGGCCGATGAATCTGTCTTGCTTTTTTTCTGTTTGGACGTTTAGGTGACACGCTGCATAATCGAAGCACTTTCCACGGCTCTTTCCAAAGCTAACGCCCCTCCGGTGAGCTCAGAGTGCAGGACCGTCCTCGACAGTAAGTGCATTTCTTTTGTAATTCTGAAAACATCAGTGTTCCCCACTCCCCCAGTACCTCAAATAGCCGACTGGAGCAGGCTGCACAAGTAAATATATGTGACCTTACCATCGAGATTCTACACTGAAATATTGTACAATAACGGTGTTTTAGGAAGCTGAATATTTGTTACTGGAACTTTATGATCCACTAGATGGGGTTAGAGAACAACCCAGTCGATTTGAGGGTCTTTACTTGATATGATATGGTTCATTTCTAGAAAGGTCGAGAGTGTGGTGCTGGAAAAGCACAGCAGGTCAGGCAGCATCTGAGGAGCAGGAGAATCGACGTTTCAGGCATAAACCCTTCATCAGGAATGAACTCATTTCTATGATGGGCTTATGCTCGAAACATCAATACTCTTGCTCCCAGGATGCTGCCTGACCTGCTGTGCCTTTCCAGCACCACATTCTCGAAGATGATCTCCAGCATCTGCAGTCCTCATTTTCTCCTCATTTCCAACAAGGGCTGTTTTCCCTGGAGCATCTGGGGCTGAGGGGTGACCTTATAGAAGTTTATAAAATCTTGAGTGGCATAGATAGGGTGAACAGTCAAACTATTTTCCCCAGAGTAGGGGAGTCCACAAGTAGAGGGTATAGGTTTAGGGTGGGGGGACATGTAAAAGGGACCTAAGGGGCAACTCTTTCACACAGAGGATGATGTGTGTATGGAATGAGTTGCCAGAAGAAGTGGTGGGGACTGGTGCAATTATGGCATTTAAAAGGCATGTGGATGGGTATATGAACAGGAAGGGTTTAGAGGGATGTGGATCAAATGCTGGCAAATGGGACTAGATTGGTTTAGGATATCTGGTCGGCGTGAAACAGTTGGATCAAAGGGTCTGTTTCCATGCGGTACATCTCTCTGACCCTATGAATGCTTGAATAAGTCAATTCTAGAGTGTTAGCGCTTCATTATTCTAAAAGGAGGGGTTTTTTTTGCATTAGCATTTGATTTAAGGCCATTAATGAGTGACAGGTATAGACAATCTGTGGATTGAGCCAAGCTTACTTTTTTTGGTGGGAGGGTGAGTGCAAACCAACAAACCACATCCTCCAAGTACACACTCTCAGGATATTTGTGTACTTTATTAAATATCTGCCAGATTTGCATTTCTATCCACTTCAAATTTCAGCTGTCATATTTCCAATTTTGACAGTCCATTTACCCTGTTCCTGTCTTTGAGCTCCATGTGCAAGTGAGATTGTAGGGCAGAATGGGTTGGATAATCACTCTCAATCCCCTCCTCACACTTGGGAACCACAGACTGGCTTATAGATATTTTTAATCAACTTGCTTAGACACCTCTACAGCAGGTGGGATTTGAACCTAGGCCTCCTGCTGCAAAGGTAGGGACACTAACACTGCACCACAACAGCCCATTGTAGCTTACAACTAGGGAAGAACAAGACGTCATGGTAATTACTTGGCCCCTTAATTTAATGAGAAATTTTGTACAAAAAATGTTGAGGATTGGAGGATTTCAATGAGTGACATGGGAGAATTGGCCATGTCTGACATCCGGGTCTTTTGTATCAACTCTGCTTTTGTGTCTTGGTTTCTCAATGCTCAAATTTTCTGAAAGTATTCCCTGTGATATGAGATGCAGCATTTACCAAGAATGTTTGTAGGATGACTGGTGAATGCAATAACCTTTTACATTGCTGACTATAGTACTATAAAGAAAATACTTCACATTACAATTTCAACATTTCAGCAAGCCCCATAGAGTGTCAATCAATGTAAAGCTCTTCTGAGACTTTTGAATAAACTCTTTTGCTATACAGTCGGTTTTCTATTAACAGCAATGAGACATTGGTCAGTTGATGTGTTGATTGATGGTGGATGAGTGACATGCATTAACCAGCATAATATGAAGGGCATCTTAATGGAATGAGAGGTAACATCAAACGATTTTGGCCTTCATGCAGTGAAGAATATAATTGAGAACCCATGTCCACATTAATGAAATTCTTAGTTCTTGATGCACAATTCTTAAACCTTCATGACATCCTATTACAGGTGGGAAACATGAAGCAGCAAGAAAGAAAAACACTGAAGAAAACCAACACTATGAAGATGAGAGACATGTTCAGGAATCTGAAAAACATCACTACGAAGATGAGGGAAACCAGGAAGCAGAGGGGAGACATGGAGGAGAGCAGTTTGAAGTAGACGATCGAGATAAAGATGAAAGTGAGGAACAAAAGCATTTCAAGCAAGCCAATGATGAAGAAAGAAACAGTGAAGATGACAGCAGGGGAGTGGAAGACTTCAAACCAGTCAAAAGCCCCTATGAAGTGAAAGGTCACAGAAATCACCATACTGGCCAAGAGTACCATAGCTATGAAGAAAGAAGATATGCAGATGATCAAAGTGCAGACGATGAAGAAGAAAAACACAGGAAACGAAGACACAGTGATGAGGATAGTGGGCAAGAACAAAATAGTCCACCAAATATAGATGATTCTGAACTTGCAAGCCATGGATTCCATGAGAAATGGCCTCATGGATATGACAAAGGAAGTGAGGAGTCACCTGAGGAAGATAAGGCAATTGGTTTAGGTGGACAGTCAGACAAAAGACATAGTACTGCAGAAAGGGACAGTGACCGAGAGATGGATGGGTCTGAGGAAGATCTCCTCAATGATCAAGATAAAAGAAATGGCAACTATGGACATCAGGAAGCTGAGTCAGAAGAGTCAGAAGAGAATGATAATGAAAGAAGAGAAAAATTTCTTAATGGTCACATTTATTACCACAAAAGAAACAGCTACAGTCATTCTGATGAGTATAGGAAGAGTCCCCAGCAAGATGAGAAGAATGCTGATAAATCTGAAGAAACCAGTAAAGAACTGGAACACATCAAGAGCATTCACAATTACCTGAAGGGGAGTAACATCCAGGAAGCATATGAGAAAGGCAAGCATCATTATGAGGATATAGCAGATGGACACATGAGGAGTAACTCGGAAGAATCAGTGGAGGAAGAACCATACCATGGCAAAAGAACCCATAGTGAAGAAAAAGTACAGTCCAGTGAAAAGAAGCATCATAGCAGAGAGGAGGAAAAGAGACATTATGATGGGAATAAGAGACATAGTGAAGAGGAAAAGCTGGGGGAGGATGCAGAAAACGAGCATCACGGTCAGGAAAAGAGACATTATAGTGAAGAAGAAAAGAGGCATATTCATAATGAAAAGTGGGTCCAAACTGATGAAGGTGTGAAAGAGAAGTTTGCCAACGATGAACTTGATGAAGAAACAGAGAGAAATACAAAACACTTGCCAAGAATGCAGCAGGTTTGGTGGCAGAAGCAGCATAGCATGGAGGACAGAACCCCTGACAGTGAAGAAAAAATGAAGCCCAGGGAGAAGAGCTACTCCTATCCACAATATGAAGGTTATGATGGTAAACTGGAAAAGAGGCATGAGAAACGATATGAGGATGAAGACCAGGGGCAGGAAGTGGAAGATAGTGAAGGGCTTGCCTCAAGACAACATTTTGCCCATGATTTGCAAGAGAAAATGATGCATGATAGAATGGACAAACTGGCACAGTATTTGAAAGCTAAGAAAAAATCATTTGAAGTCCCAGAACTTTATGATTTTGAAGAAAATGAAAAGCAACACCATGAAGACAGAAAAAGGAATGTGAACCATAGAACTCTGACCAAAGAAGAGGTGAGCCAATTCATATTTTTTGTTTGATAAACAGGACGAGAGTTATTCTTTACTTGGACGATCCAATAAATAAGGCAAAACTGAGTTTATTGAATTTGCAACATAGCTGTTTGATAAATAATCTAAAATTTGATAGACACTAACGTTATACATTGTTACATAAAACAATTGTGATAATTAATTAAAAGGTAACATCCTGCTATTTTCAAGGTAAGTTTTGGCATCATCTATTCAAGAAAGGAGGGAGACAGAAGAAAGGGAACTACAGGCGAGTTAGCTAAACACCTGTCATAGGAAAAATCTAGCATTAAGCACTTAAAGCATGGCATTTTGAAAGTCTGAATTAGAATTAGAATTCAAATTAAATTTTATTGTCATGCATACTCAAGTACAGAAATATAGGAGCATAGTAAAAAGTGTACAATGTTGCAACACATGGTGCAATCTTGAGCACAAAGTACCTAGTTACAAAGCTTAGGTACTAAAATAAATTGGGTACAAAAATAAAGAAATAAAGAAAAAAGGCTAAAAGTTCTCCATAACTGTTCCGCATAATGTACATTAAGAAGATAAAGAAATAAAGTCTCAAGGGAATCAGACAGTCTGGAGTACTATATATTCTCTCTTATTTAAGCAATGGGTGCAAAGGGCATTAGAAACAGTTCAGAGATGTTCAACTCAACTGATTCCCAGGATGGGTTGGGGAGGGATGTAGATGAAATGAAATTACTGTGCCTGCTAGTTCTGGTTCCTCCCTCATGAAGAGACATCCTATCATCATCACCCTGTCAAGTCCCTAAATGTTGGAACAGACCCGAGGAGCAGAATGATCTCCTCCTGTTTCTAATTTGCATGTTCATAGATATCAATTTTCTAAATACTGAAACTTTATCTAAGGACATAATTTTGACAAGTAATATCTAGAACTTCTGTACCATATAGGAATTAAAATTAAAGTCATGGTATGTTCACTTTTAAATTTGTATTGATTTAAACTTTTTCTATTTAATATATTTGAGTCTACAATTTTCAAAACAATATACTTGCAGACTTTGATTTCACAAAACATGTTCGAAAGTGAAAAAGTATTTCGAAATTTAAATAGGATTTAATGCAGCACCCTTCAGATAATAGGAGAAAGTGAGACCTGCAGATGCTGGAGTGTGTGGCGCTGGAAAAGCACAACAGGTCAGGCAGCATCCAAGGAGCAGGAGAATCGAACTTTTGGAAGGGCTTTTGCCCAAAACATCAATTCTCCAGCTCCTCACATGTTGCCTGACCTGCTATGCTTTTCCAGCACCACATTCGTGACTCTTCAAATAATGTCTGCTTGCAGTTCTCTATGTCGTCAAGTTCATGTGCTGTTGCATGTAGTTCAGCATTCCAGAAGATCTGCTGTGATGGTGCACCATGTTTATTATTACTAATTATTTATGTACTAATTCCTGTTTATGTGTGGTGAATATATGTTTATTTCACATTTAATAAGTCATTATCTGCAGGCTTGTTTTGTGAATAAAACTTAAAGTTTTTTTAATCACTGTTGATAAGATAATGATAAGTTAATAATTACATTTAGGACTAATACCTTGGATTAATTTTCACTTTTTGAATCACTTTCAGATGTTTTAAATTGAGAATGAGTGTTAAATATCAGTGAAACCATGGGCAGTTCTATACCCAGGTGGGTTAAAAACTAAAAACACATTAAAAATACCCTGTTTGAAACCTTAAAATAAACTTCCACATTAGTTAGTAGGAATTATTAAACAAACAACACTATTATCTGTTAATTGAATAAAACAAATAATCCTGGTGACAGGAATTATTATGCACAAAGCTTATAAATGTATAAAGATCAGTACAAAACTCTGAAATGTGTGAATAACATGTTTTTACACAAACTACGGTGTTCTTGGAATCAAAAGACAGATAAAATAGAGTAAGAATACTTGGTGTAATATTGGATAGCATTTATCTGCTAATGAAGCAATTGCACAGCTGGTCAGGTAGCATCTATGGAGAGACAAGCAGAATTAATACTTTGAATCCGTGACCTTTCTGGTCCTGATGAAAGGTGACAGATTTCAAGTGCTAACTCTGTTACTGTCTCCCCAGTTGCTTCCACAGCTTCAGAACATTTCCAGCACTCTCGGATTTTATTTTGAACTTTGGGCTGCTGCACTGTCAGGACAGCCTTTAGAGTATGTTGTAATCAGGGGATCAGAGTATTAGTGAGAATGGGGCTGTGGAATGCAATCAGCAGGGAAAGGAGGATTGAGGGTGGATAACTGTCTATGTTCTTAGTTCTAGAGCTGGGTGGAGAACTCTTATCAGTTCTGGTTTCATGTTCGGGTAGTTATTTTGGAAAAGCATACCTTTTAGATGGCAACCAGCCTTGACTGACTGCTGAGTAGGTCTGCGACGGGCTTGGTTATCCTGGAGAGCTTCTGTTCACTATATTCAGGGCAGTTCAATTTTGAGAAACAATATTGGATCAGATGTAATGTCTGCATGTTTAAACAATTCAGTCATAGATCATTAAATATAATTAACGCAACATTATCTTATCACTAAAAACCAAAAGAACAGCAGGTGCTATAAATCAGAAACAAAAAACAGAAATTGCTGGAAAAACTCTGTTCTGGCAGCATCTGTGGAGAGAAAACATAGTTCATGTTTCAGATTGAGTGACCCTTCCTCAGAACGGGAAGGGTCACTTGAACCGAAACATTAACTCTGATTTCTGTCCACAGATGCTGCCAGTCCCACTGAGCTTTACCAGCAATTTCTGTTTTTATTTTCTTATCAATAGTGAATAAAATAATGTTTTAAAGTATATTCACAAAACAAACTTGTCAATAATGACTTCTGAAATCTGAGATGTGGTCAGCACACGTCCAGTGAAAATTTGTACAGACTGACACCAATCACCAGTTCAGAATGTTGAGAGTCTGTTTCATGGCTCTAAAATAGGCACAACATCAATTCATTTCTAGGCTATTGTGTTCCTGCACTGCATCTTCCTCTGTGGTAGGCCAACAGACAGCTCTCATCATTTTCTTTTTATTCATTCATGAAATGTGAGCAACACTAGCTGGTAAGCATTCATTGTTCATCTCTAATTGCCCTCTAGAATGTGGTGGTGTGTTATATTTGACCACTGCAGTCCATTTGATGCAGGTGGACCCATAGGGCTTTTAGGGAGGAAACTCGTGTTTTGCAGCAGTGAAGGAATGGTGACATATTTCCAATCCAGGATTATGAATTGCATGCAGGTGGTGGTGTTCCCATGAGCAGCTGCCATTGTCCTTCTAGATGGTAGTGGTTGGTTAGAAGGTGCTATCTCTGTGAGCATCTTGTAGACAGTACACAGCACTGCGATGGTGATCGAAGACAATGTTTTGTGGATGTGGTACCAATCAAGCATACTGCTTTGTCCTGGATGGTTTTAAGCTTCTTGAGTAGTGTTGGAGCTACGCTTATCTAGGTGGCTGAGAAGTATTCCATCACACTCTTGACTTCTCCTCCATCTCCTTATAGATGGTGAAGTAGTTTTGGAAAGTCAAGGTGAGTTCAAGATTCCTAGCCTCTGACCCTACTCTTGTAGCCACAATACTTACATCACTAGTCCAGCTTCTAGTCAATGATATCTCCAGGATGTTCATAGGAGGGAAGTTAGTGGTGCTATTGAACGTTAAGACACAATGGTTAGATTCTGTGTTGAATATGGTCATTGTCTGGCACGAATGTTATGTGCCACTTGTCAGCCCAAGCCATTTGGGTATAGACTACTCCAATAGCAGAGAAGTCCTGAACATAAAGCATTTATCAGCAAACATTCCCACCTCTGACATTATGCCTGAGAGATGGTGTCAGAGGCGTTCAGATTTTTGGGACAGGTTCTGGGGGAGGTGGGACTATTACTAATTGGATGGTCGACACCTGGGCCAGACTGGAACCAATAGCCTGGAAGGTGCTTTTGCTAATGCTGTTGGGGAGGGTTTAAACTAATGTGGTAGGGGGATAGGAATCAAACGAGGTGGTTAGTGGACAGGAAAGCAGTAGTAATGAAAGCCTGTAAGGAACTAGATAATGAAGTCAGCGTGACTAAGGGGAAAAGAGTAGGCAGGAAGCAACAGGCGAAGGCAGAGGGACTCGTGGTCTGCAGTACATTTGTTTTAATACAAGTAGGTAAAGCAGATGAACCTAGGGCTTGGATTAGCACCTGGGAGTATGATGTTACTGTTATTACTGAGACTTGGTTGAGGGAAGGGCAAGTTTGGCAACTAAGTGTCCCAGGATATCGATGCTTCAGGTGGGATAGAGAGGGAGGTAAAAGGGGTGGAGGAGTTGCATTACTGGTCAAAGAAGATATCACAGCTGTGCTAAAGGAGGGCACTATGGAGGACTCTAACAGTCAATATGGGCAAAGCTCAGAAATAGGAAGGGCGCGGTAATAATGTTGGGGTTTTACTACAGGCTTCCAAAACAGCAAACATGAGAGGGGTACAAATATGTAGAGAGAGCATAGAAAGATATGGGATCAACAGGGTGGTGGTGAGATTTTAATTTTCCCAACATTGACTGGGATTCATTTAATATTAGAAGATTGAATGATGCAGAATTTGTAAGGAGCATCCAGGAGGGTTTTTTTTAAAGAGCAGTGTGTAAGTAGTCCAACTCGTGAAGGAGCCATACTAGACTTGGGGTTAGAAAATGAGCCGGGCCAGGTGGTTGAAGTTTCAGTGGAGGATTACATTGAGAATAGTGATCACAATTTCATACGTTTTAGGATACTCACGGACAAAGACGAGATCGGTTGTAAAGTAAGAGTGCTAAATAGGGGGAAGGAAAATTCAGCAGGAGCTGGGGAATGCAGATTGGGAGCAGCTGTTTGAAGGAAAGTCCACATTCAATATGTAGGAGGCATTTAAAGTGAGGTTGATTAGAGTTCAGGAGAGATATGTTCCTGTTTAGGGAACCATGAGTGACAGGTGAAATTGTAAGACTAGCTAAGAGGAAAAAGGATGCATACATAAGGTTCAAGCAATTGAAATCAGACGAAGCTTTGGAAGAATATTGGGAATGCAGGACCAATCTAAAACTAGGAATTAAGAGGGCTAAAAGAAGTCATGAGATATCCTTTGCGAGCAGGGTTAAGGAAAACCCCAAAGGCTTTTATTCATACATAAGGAGCAAGAAGATAATGAGGGAAATGATTTCTCCTTTGACCTTGAGTGGGCCAAAGATATGCATGGAGTCAGAGAAAATGGGTGAGATTCTTAATAAGTTATTTGCATCGGTATTCACCGAGGAGAGGGACATAGTGGATGTTGAGGTTAGGGATGGATCTTTGATTATGCTAGATCAAGTCGGCATAAGGAAGGATGAAATGTGTGTTCTGAAAGGCATTCAGGTGGACAAGTTCCCAGGACCGAATGGAATCTATCCCAGGTTACGGAGGGGAGCAAGAGAGGAAATAGCTGGGGCTTTAAACAGATATCTTTGCAGCATCCTTGAAAACGGGAAAGGTTCCAGAGGATTGGAGGATTGCTAATGTTGTCCCCTTGTTTAAGAAGGGTAGTAGGGATAATCCAAGCAATTACAGACCCATGAGCCTGACATCAGTGGTAGGGAAACTACTGGAGAAGATACTAGGGAATAGGATATCCACCCATTTGGAGGAAAATGGTCTTATCAGTGATAAGCAGTATGGTTTTGTGCAAGGAAGGTCATGTCTTACAAACCTAATAGATTTCTTTGAGAGGTGACAAAGTTGATTTGAGGGAAGGGATGTAGATGTCATATACATGGACTTTAGTAAGGCATTTAATAAGGCACCCCATGGTAGGCTGATAAAGAAGGTGAATTTGCATGGGGTCCTGGATGTTCTAGCTCTCTGGGTAGAGAACTGTTTGGGCACCAGGAGACAGAAGTAGTAGTCGAAGGGAGCTTCTCAAAATGGAACCTGTGACCAGTGGTGTCACTGGGATCACTGTTGTTTGCGAGAGATATAAATGATTTGGAGGAAGGTGTAGGTTGCCACATTAGCAAGTTTACAGATGACACTAAGATTGGTGGAGTAGTAGATGGTGAAGGGGGCTGTCAGCGAATACAGCAGAATATAGATAATTTGAAGAGTTGGGCAGAGAAATGGTAGATGGAGTTCAATCTAGACAAATGTGAAGTGATGCATTTTGGTCAATGCAATTCCAGAGCGAACTCTATGGTAAATGGAAAAGTCCTGGTGAAAATTGATATACAGAGAGGTCTAGGTGTTCAGGTCCATTGTTCCCTGAAGGTGGCAAGCCTGTGGCATGCTTTCCTTCATCAGATAGAGTATTGAATAAAAGAGTTGGCAATTTTATCAAACTTTGGTTTGGCCATATTTGGAATACTGCGTACAGTTCTGGTCACCACATTACCAAAAGGATGAGGATGCTTTGGAGACGGTACAGAGGAAGTTCACTAGGATGTTGCTTGGTTTTGATGGTGCTAACTATGAGGATAGGCTGAATAGATTAGGATTATTTTCATTGGAAAGGTGCCGGTTGAGGGGAGGAAACATAATTTTGTAGGCTTTAATCAGGATAGTTGTAGACAGGGTGGATAGCATGAAACTTTTTCCCCCAGAGTGGAGAACTCAATCACTCAGGGCCACAAGTTCAAAGTGAGGGGGGCGGGGGCGGGGGCAGGGGAGATATACGTGAAAAGTCTTTTTTTAAAAAAGTGGTGGGTGCCTGGAATGCTTTGCCAGTGGAGGTGGTAGGAGCTGGAACGATAGTGTCATTTAAGATGTATCTGGACAGATACATGAATGGGCAGGGAGCAAAGGGATACCGATCCTTAGATAATAGCCAGCAGATTTAGATAATGGATAGGCACAGGCTTGGAGAACCAAAGGGCCTGTTCCTGTGCTGTAACTTTCTTTCCCTTTTTGGAAGATTATTGATGAAAGAACTGAAGAAGGTTGGACTGAACAGCCCACCCTGAGGAACTCCTGCAGAGATGTCCTGCAGCAGTAGTTGGTCTTGCCATTATTTATTTATTTACTTACTTTCCACAATGTTTTACCCCACATATTCTTATATGAAAGTGCCTAACTGGGTTCTTTAAAGTCAGACCAAAATGAATACACAAATGTGTTTTGATATGAAGCAAATTAGCTTAACCTACTTTAGCTATTCGCAAACGAAATGAGTGACTCTTTTAGCTTAACCTACTTAGACAGACATTTTCAACAACTGTCTCTCACTGATGAGCTGAAAAATGTGTCTCTGGAAAAGCGCAGCAGGTCAGGCAGCATCCAAGGAGCAGCAGAATTGACATTTCGGGCATAAGCCCTTCAGGAATTCCTGAAGAAGGGCTTATGCCTGAAATGTCGATTCTCCTGCTCCTTGGATGCTGCCTGACCTGCTGCGCTTTTCCAGCGACATTTTTCAGCTCTGATCTCCAGTATCTGCAGTCCTCACTTTCTCCTAACTGTCTCTCACTGCCTTCTATTCATCAGGTCTCCTGGATAATGCCATGGCACCAGTCTGTGAACCCTAATCCAAAGGTGGAAGTCTATGGCCCCAGTTTCATGAACTACATGTTGGCAGTAATTCAGAGAGTCACTGATATTAATACTATTCTGGTTACATGCTGTAACACCATTTCATAATAACTTCAGTAGGTTTCCAACCCTGAAAAATAGGCTTAAACAAAAATCCAGGTTAACCATGTAGACCACACAAGTGGATGGTTCCACCCGGCCTCCGGGTCAGACAGCATCCTCCAATCCCCACCCCAGTCAAAAGAGACTGGTTTTTGCATTAGGCCTATTTTTCATGTACTTTCCACTTTACTTCAATTGCTTATTGTCATTGCCAACTAACCAACCCTTAATGGTCTGGTTTGAAAATGTCATTTTTTGAGCCTAACATTACAGCATTAGTTGATGCAGGTGTAAAGTAGAAACAACATGGTGCCCTCTCCTAAGAAGATGGAGTTGTGCATCTCCTTATCCAGATTGAATGACTGCGAAATGGACAATGTAGAGACTGAGGAAGCAGTTAACTAAAATGGGGAAATTCAGGATAGAAAACAGAGGAAATTTATATATTATATTAGAGAAAAATCAAGTAAAAGTTTTTATTTTAACTTAATAGATACTCAACAAATAGAACATAAATGCAACGTGCAAATGTAATTAATTAACTACTCAAGTGGTTAACCAGCAGCAATTAACACTTAATTGATTGGGGCAGCTCATCATGAAATGACTTGCCCTTACATTCTGTATCAAGTTTAGTTTGTACCTACTGTGCAAATGCATGATCTTCACACCCCCCAGCGAAACATCTGAAAGGAAAACCAGACAGCAGGGTGTGTAAAGCTCGTAGCAGACTGGTGCATCTTGGACAGTAATTTTTGATTTTCATGTCAACATGCTGATGTGCCCAGCCCTGAAGGTACTATTAACCAATCCTCTTTTTATGTCAGAACATTACATCCAATACCACATACTTTAATTTTACTAAATCAACCTCCTATAGCAGTCCTGTCAAGTCCAGCATGCCCTGATAATTAGAGAGGGTGGGGGGAGTGAGGCTTAGGAAGAGTCAGGTAAGTCAAGCATAAGGAGTTGATATTTGGGACCAGGAAATGTTCCCCAAAAGATATTTACAGAGCTTCCCATTTTAGTGTGTTTAGAAATGATATCTTTAAGAGATCACTGGTTAAGCTGTGCTGAGTAGCAAAGGATAGAAAGCATGTGGCTTTGGAATTACAAAATTAACTTGGAGGTCTCATTGATGACAGATGATCTCAATTTGCATGAACTAAAATGACTCCTACCTCCAGATATACTTGGATAATGATCAAAAGCTTACACAAAAAAGTTTTTTTAAAAAAAAAAATTAGATTCCCTACAGGATGGAAACAGGCCCTTGGGCCCCAAGTCCACACCAACCATCCGAAGAGTAACCCACTCAGACCCATTCCCTCCCTTATATTTACCCTTGACTAATGCACTTCACACTATGTGCAATTTATCATGGCCAATTCACCTGACCTGCACATCTCTGGATTGTGGGAGGAAACCGGAGGACCCACAAGAAACCCATGCAGACACAGGAAGAATGTGCAAACTCTACAGTTCAGTCTCCAGAGGCTGGAATTGAACGCAGGACCCTAGTGCTGTGAGGCAGCAGTGCTAACCACTGAGCCACCCCAGGAGATTGGAACCTAGGCAGTTTAATGGAGTATTTGAAGGAAGAGAGAGATGTTGAGATGCAAGACCATTGAGAAACAGAATTTGAGAGATACATGAGAGGGTCAAGAAGTGGGGTGCTGGAAAAGCACAGCCAGTCAGGCAGCATCCTAGGAGCAAGAGAGTCGACGTTTCGAGCATAAGCTCTTCATCAGGAATTCTTGATTAGCAGTGCTTTTCCACCACAACACGTTTTGACTCTGATCTCCAGCAGCTGCCGTCTACACTTTCTCCCTGATGTGAGGGGTCAGAATTAGAAGTAGTACAGAGGCCTGTAAGGACAGTAGGGCTGAAGGTGCTTATGGAATTCAGAAGGCAATGTCCTGCTCTATTCCTGACTGATGGGGACTAAAGGTCAAAATTAATGTGTGTGTACACAAAGAAAATAGGTGACATAATACATAAAAAGTAAATATATTATTTCAGCTTACACAGTAACAGCCAGAGTCAAATAATTTGATTGCCAAACCAATTATAAAAAATTGCAATATGTCAAGAAATAAAATATGGATTTAGAAAGAGCACAGTGGCACTGTTATTATCTCCTAGATAGAAAAAAAATTAGCTTTGTCATCATTATATTAAAAAAAACACTGATTCACCATGTTCATCATCACAGGAGGTTTGCCAGTTATATTAAAGAAATGAAATCATCCTTCATAACACTGGGGAAGCCCGAGGTGCTCATTATGACTGAAAAGCTGTATTGCAATTTTGAGAAATGTACTTAATTACACTGCAATTTTCACCGCAAATGTCATTTTATGGTAGTTGCTACATTGTTTTATCTTCCAACATGAATACTGTTAATGGACGTAGAACCATGACAGATAGAAGACAAGAAACAAAATATAGACGGGGGTTCGGGTTTATGGATACAAGAGAATAAATAAAATATTGAAAGAAATACTTCAGCAAGTTAGCTGGAACAACAGATATAAGGATTGACTTGTCAGCTCAAGTGGTGTTGGATGATGTAAAGTATGGGATTTATATGCATAATTTTAAGTGTTACTTGTTGAGTTTGGGTTTATGGTTTTGAGTTAGCAATTGGTGTATAATGTTAAGCAGTTTGCAAGCATATCTGTAGCCATGGTGATTTCTTTTAAAACAGTTTTGGCAGGCTCAGAGTTAGATATTGAACCCTGAAGAGATTCCTTAAAGTTATTTTCATTTCTTATCTAAAAATCGAAGTGACAGAGGACGTAAACCAAACAAAAGTGTTAGAAGCAGGATTGCTGATGTAAATGGTATTTTGAGTAACATATGAATTCTCTTATTTATTTTTGATGACAGAGTGTTTTGGGATTATTGGAATAATGTGTGCTGTTATGGACCAGGCCAGACACCCTCAAAATATTAAGAAGGTAGCCTAAGATGCTAACTTTTTCTTATTTCAAAGGCAGATGTGAAGTGGGTGTTTCAGGGGTAATGCAATTGGTCAAACCACTCAGCTTTAAGCAAAATAGAATTTACTTAAAACACAATTGAAAGACGAACAAAAAAACATGAATTGTAAAATAACTATTGGAAAACTTAACTGAACTGATATAGTAACTATTATTAATTAACTGTTCCAACAGAGTAACATCCCATAAACACACCCCTTGGCAAAAAGATAAATTTAAAAACAGATTCTTACAGGTAGGAGGGAAAATCCAGAGCGTGATTTCAGACAGAGGAATTCTTTACTGAACAAAAAAGCAGTACGGCACAGGAACAGGCCCTTTGACCCTCTAAGCCTGTAGCGGTCATCATGCTCTTACTAAAAAACAAACTTACCCTTAATCAGTCCATATCCTTCTATTCCCTCCACATTCATGTAACCATCCAGATGCCTCTTAAATGCCAAAGTGCCTGCTACCACTGCCTCTTCTGGTAGTGTGTTCCAAGCTCCTATCATACTCTCAATGAAAACCTTGAAACTATTGCCTGAACTGGGAGGACTGGCCAGTACCCTTCCATTGTTAAACACTCTAGACTCTTTGGCACCTTTGCCTTTACATCCCCTCTTCAAAAACCTAAAAAAAATCTTTTTAAAGTGGCAGCATTGACATAGTGTTCAGAAATCTTCGAATTTGTATCAGAAGTAGATAGATTGGATTATTCTATTTTCATTTGCAATATAGGTCTATTTTGTTAAGCACACGCTGGTACAAATTTACTTATGTTTCACTATGTGACCACAGAGATAAAACCAAAACAAAAAAAAACTCAAACCATCAGGCCAGGTTCCTGTCTTGGATCTGACCTGTTTTGTAATAAGATTAGCTGGGATCATAATAGTTTGCAGAGTTTTAAATTTTCA
The DNA here is from genome assembly GCF_020745735.1 of Hemiscyllium ocellatum. NCBI lineage: Eukaryota > Metazoa > Chordata > Chondrichthyes > Orectolobiformes > Hemiscylliidae > Hemiscyllium > Hemiscyllium ocellatum. The sequence continues at coordinate 102,327,931 of NC_083410.1, forward strand.
TAGCTAGAATTATCTTCAAAATTTATACAAAATATTGAATACAAAAGATATTGAACAGGTTTGATTAGTTCTTGCTTTCTTGTTGCAAAGCTTTGAATATTATACACTTTGGCTGAGGCACTGAAGTGTTTCCTATTGTGATTGTTGTAAATATTACAGACATTAAAACAACATGAGAAGTAACTTTCCCAGTAAAATGATCCATAGTTAAAGTATACATGTTTGGTTGTATTGAAGGTAGAAACAGATTTAGGACTCCAGAAATTCACTCCATACCTCCACCTAATGGTTGAAACCTGCAATTGTATTGTGGAAATTCAGACATCAAAACTGAATAAGAATGATTGGCATAGAATTTTACAAAGTTGATGGCAAGGATTGGTGCAAAAGAAATCCGGAAATACAACATATGGACATGAAGTGCACATTACCTCCATATACCTTTAAAGATATTACATTGAAAGAATCATTGAAGATTAGGAAATATATAGTAATTTATAACTTTATGTTACTTCCAGTGGATCCAGTATTTGAATGTGACTTCAACTTATGGGCTGCATTGCAGGTTGTAAGGGAGCTTAATAAAAGACAACCTCAATTTACCTCCTACTACTGACTGGTAAAATTACATATGAATTAGTTGTTCCCCTCCACAGGGATGGCTGGGGCTGAGAAATGGAAACATTGTCTTTTAAGCCTGAAATTAAGCGAGTAGACAGGAAGAACTTTTGATTGTAATTGACTTGCATCTTTGAGAGCTGGGTAATATAATGCCAATATTGACAGCTATAATATTCAAGTGAATAAATAATTCATATTTTCTTTAATGCAGCTCTTCCAAAAACTGAAAAAGATTAAAAGGATGTTCTAAAGGTCAAAATGCATTCAAGAGAAAATTCTGCTACAGTAAACTAGATAATCAGATTCCTGTTTCAGGGTGACCTCGATTGCACAAAGGCCAAGTATTTTAACCATCAGTTATTTTTGAAATAGAGTTAAGAACCAGAGGACGCCAACTTAACTGTTAAATTAACCAATTACAATTTAAAAAAGAAATACAGCAAGCGGTTAGGAGCTGGAATGCATGGATTGAGAGAGATTTAATTGTGGCTTTCAAAACAAAATTGGATAATGAAAAGAACTGCAAGGCCACACAAGTGGTGGTGTAGGGCCTTGTGACTGTCAGCGATTTTGTACACATACACCTCTGGGTCTCTGACATTACATCTCATTTAGAATTGTACCCTTTATTTGATACTGACACTCCATATTCTCCCTACCAAAATCAATCACTTCACATTTCTCTACATTAAGCTTCATCTGCCACTTGTCCACCAATCTATGCCCTCAAATTTCTCTCTATTATCTCCACAGTTCACAATACTTAAAAGTTTGTGTCATTTACAGATTTCGAAATTGTGTACACACCCAAGAGATTTTTTTGCCAGAAACAGCAGGTTCAAACAGCAACATCTGGAATACCACTGCATCTCCTCCCCAAGAAACTCAACCATTTACTGTTTCCTGGCACTCAGCCAATTCCATATAGCCAGAGCTTAAAGAATAAAAAGGTTATAGCAATCAACGTACTACATAACAGGCATGTCCTCTATCAATTGCATTACCTTAATCAAACAACTCCAGTTAACCAAGTTACCTTTTAAAATAATTGCTGGTTTTCCATTATTAATATGCAGTTGCTCAAATGATTTAACTTTGTCCCAATTTATTGTCTGAAAGCTTTTTCACAATAAATTTAAACAGGTTTGTCTGAAGTTAAAGTTTATCCTTATACTTTTCTTGAGCAAAGATGCAGCAGTTACAATTTTCCAGTCCTCTGACAGCACTTCAGTGTTTAAGAATTGGAAGACTATAGTCAGTCAGTCAGTACCATCACAATTTCCACACTTGTTTCCTTTTGTATTCACGGAGAAAGTTAACATTTCAGGTCTGGAATTTTGACTAGAATTGCTAACCACTTCTTTTGCCTGAGATGCTGCCAGATCTGCTAAGAGTTTCCAGCATTTACTTCTATTAGAGTAGCATTTATTCTGTCCTACAGTTGGAAAATTTCTGTTGGCATATTCTTGCATTGAGTTGAGATAAATAAATTGTTTTCCATTGTCCCCAAAGGAGAAGGAACTGGAGAATTTGGCAGCTATGGACTTGGAACTGGAGAAAATGGCAGAGAAGCTACATGGAAGTCAAAGAAATTAATACAGTGTTGTCTGAAAAGTCATTTAGCTCCTCTGCTATACCATGTTTTTAAAAACATAAAACAGCCACATATTATGTCATGCACTTAAAGTGAAAGGCAACTTGCACAGTATGACAAAGTATTTTGTTGTTCGCTAGACGCTGTGTTTTAGAATGCTGGTAATATCCCATTGTGTACTTCTATAGTGTTAAATGTTATGAATATTCAAAGGCATGAAAAATTAACAGGTTGGGTTCATTATTCATGGAAACTTAGCTTCGCTTTTATTTCACATTATTGTACTGTGGTTCAGCCTGTAATTTGCTATAAATAAAAATAGAAGTACTGACTCTAATCCTCTATGTCACTTCTACTTTCAGCCAACAATGAAATAAAAGGCAATACTGAAATGGCAAAATGCAGTTGAATTCAACAATTACTTAACCACAGGGCCTGAACAACATTTTCTACAACAGAAGATTACACCGTATAACACATTTCTGGTGGGATACATTACAGCTATACACTTTTTATGTAAACAAAATGATGCCATTCACAGCGCACAACTGGGAAATCTGGGATAGATATTTCAAAATATTCATGAGAATAAATTTAAGTAAATAAAAACTTGCATTTACATAGTATGTTTCATGACCTTATGGTGCTTGTGTTATAACTAAAGGACTATGACAGAGGTGCCGGTGTTGGACTGGCGTGGATAAAATTAAAAATCACACAACACTACGTTAGAAGTCCAACTGGTTTATAGAACAAAGTCTGTTATCTGAATGTCAATTGTCTGAATTTCGGATTATCCAAACAAGATCTCAAGGTCCCATAAAAACGTTATCCGAACAAAACACTCCCCACCTTGATTCAGATAATCGAGGTTGTTCTGTATTTGGAAGTACAAGCTTTCTTTTACTATAAACTGCGTCCTATGATCCTGCCCCATTAGCTACCTGACAAAAGAGCAGCACTCAAAGCTTGTACTTCCAAAAAAATTTATTGGACTATAACCTGGTATGTGGTTTTTAACAACTGAAGGACTAATTAAAGTGTCAACTGGCATCACTCTAATGTTGGAAATATTGCAATTTGTGCAAACGATCAAACAGTTTACCATTAATGACCAGATAATTTACTAAATAAGGTAGGTGAGATACTGGTGGGTGGTATAAAACTACCCACTCTAAAAGAACTAAATGTTACATTCTCTAAGTTTTCATTGAGAATGATAAGTTAGGTGGCCAGCAAACAACTTGCCCACCCATCTGGATTTACTGCATAATTCAAATTTCAATTGATCCCAATAATACATATCTTTATATAGTTAGGCAGTAGTGAACAGCCTGTTTTTAAAAAGTTATAAAAGGTGGTGGTGTTTTTTTTGGGGGGGTGGGGGGGGGGGCATTGTAGATGAGAGATCAAACTTCAGTTTAACACCTCTGTTCAGATGCAGATGTTTTTCATTCATTTTCTATTGTTCTCATGTTATAGAATTAACACTTCAATATACTGCAGAGCTTTTTTTCATGTCCTGAGTAATGTACAGCATTTGAACAACTGATCAAATGCTGAGACTTGGAAAATGGATATGCGTAAATTTGTTTTGGGTATTGTCTTCTATATACATTTTCAAGCACAAAGCTATTTTAGGTCCATATTTAATCTAAGGATGCAGTTGAATACTTAATCTTCTAGGCTTGTGACAAATTTTATAAGCATCCATTTTGGATAGGCAAATCCTTTTTGTTATTGCTTACATGACCTCGAAAGTGCACTGTTCTCAGTTCCCACATTACAGAAATTATGAAAATTGAGGAACTTTAAAGAGCTATTTCTACATTGTAGTACAGTCTCAACTCACCCATACTTCCAGATAGTGTAGATAATGCTTAGTTTAGCTATCACACTAGGAAATGCTCTCCTCCAGGGAAGGTGATCTTGTAGACCAGTTGGCTCAAGCTTCCTCTCACAATCACATATTTCCAATTACATGCACAGGATCAGAGGTTTACCACTTGTCTATGAAACCCTGGCACCTTTTTCATCTTTCACTGAAGTACAGCAACTACACAAATTGCTTTCAGTATTTCTAAAGACTGGAGTCACGTTACTTGAAATTGCAGCAATGGCATCTTTAGGAGCTGCATGGTCTCAATCTACACCTTTGCGTAAATCTCAAGTTACTGCACAGATCATCGATTTAAACAAGCTGGCCCTGCTAAATCAGAAGAGGTCAACATTTACTCTAGCATCAGTGCACACAACTGAATAGAGTGACCACCTCCTTCCTCTCATCACTTCCCATCCTTCACCAACAGGGATGTGACAGATATTACTGAGTGAAATGCAACCTTCCTTAAATTCTGTACATGTACAATGTCAATTACAATGATACAAAATTCAGGTTGGGCTTTTTTTTTCCCCAAAAAAATCCACTGAAGGATCCATACCAACAAACATATGAACATGATTAATATATAACAATCATGCAATAAATGGAGTAAACAATATGTTGGTAAACTGAGTAGTACCAGATTCAGTTCTAATATGGATATTAAAAAACACAAAAATGCAACATGTTAATATAAATAGAACAAACTGTATAACCTACAAAAAGGTACTAATTTTTTTTTTAAAATGTTAACTCGCGTGCAGGGAAGATGATAAAAGCATTTATTTAGTTCCCAGTAACCCTAACTGTGAAGTAGGGAGAAAGTGAGGACTGCAGATCAGAGTCGAAAAACATGGCACTGGAAAAGCACAGCAGGTCAGACAACATCCAATAAGAGTGTTGATGTTTTGGGCATAAGCCCTTCATCAGGTATGTGAGGAAGGGGGAGCTGAGAGATAAATACGAGGGTGAGGGTGGGAGAAAAGGTGGAAAACAGTGGGGGATGGTGGTGATAGGTCAGCGCAGATAGGTGAGAAGGAAGATGGACAGGTCAAGGGGCGGTTCTGACTCGGAGGGTTGGGTTTGGAATGGGGAAGGGAGATAAGAAAACTGGTGAAGTCGACGTTGATGCGGCGTGGTTGGAAGGTCCCGAGGCAAAAGATGAGGCTTTCTTCCTCTGTTGGTGTGTGGAATGGATTTGGTGGAGGTGGCAGCCCAAGACTTTAATGTCCTTGGCAGAGTGGGAGGGGGAATGGTCAGCCACAGGGCAGTGGGGTTATTTGATGCGCGAGACCCAGAAATGTTCCTGGAAATATTCCACGAGTTGGCATCCTGTCTCTTCAATGTAGAAAAGACCACATTGAGAGCAACAGAGTAAATGAGGTGTTTGGATATGCAGGAAAATCTCTGCTGGATGTGGAAGGATCCTTTGGGGCCTTGAACAGAGATTGAGGGGACGGGGGGGTTGGTGAGTGCAGGTTTTACATCACTTACGGCGACAAGGGACAGTGCCAGGAGTGGATGATGGACTGGTGGGGTGTGGACCTAATGGGAGAGTCACATAGGGAATGGTCTCTGTGGAATGCAGATGGGGTGGGGAGGGAAATCTCTCTCTGGTGGTGAGGTCTGATTGTAGGTGGCAGAAATGGTACAGGATAATGCACTGTATCTGGAGATTAGTGGAGTGGAAGGTGAGGACCGGGGAGTTCTAGTCTTGTTGCAGTTGGAGGGGTGGGGTTCAAGGGCAGAAAGTGGAGATGCATGGGAGGGCATTGCTCATTATGTGGGAGTAGAAATTGCAGTCCTTGAAATAGCAGGCCATCTGGGATGTCCTGGAATGGAAGTGCTCCTCCTAGGAGCAGATATGGCAGTGGTGTAGTACAGGTAGTAGTGGGAATTGGCAGGTTTGAAGTAGATGTCTGTGTTGACAGAAACTGAGAAGAGCTTGGAAACATTAGTACTTCAGCGCAGCTGAGCACAGGAAGGTTGAAATGCTGACAAGCAATATTTGCTTCAAACAACTGAGCAGATTTGAGCTTAGGCTTGAACCCAGGGACATACTTGGTTGCGAGTACCCAGCTGCTGGTGAAGAGCAGGAGTTATGCTTGGAATTTCACAGTGCAGATCTACAACAGGAGGGTGATAAACTCGAAGAACAACATTTGTTCAGATACTCCATGATGAAATAGCACTTGAAATGGAATTAATGCCAAATCAGTAAAAGTGAGGAATTGCAATCTCTTGTAAAGTCAATGACATTTGATGATCAGTGACACTAACAATTGGAGGCAGCTGCTGAGAAATTCAAGGAATCTGTTTTGACTACATTTACCAAGTTGTGTACACTGTAGAATGTTTTATCATAGTACATACCCACATATACAAGTTAACGGCAGGTGTTAGAAAGAAACTGGTCAGGTTCTGGTAGATTGTATTGGTAGTTCTAGTTTGTACAGTACTGTTATTTGCTCGAATTTGAGTTCTATTGCTTTCATTCAAGTCCTTTGGAAGTCGTCATGGTCTGCTTGAAAAATAAAGGGGAATGGTGTTAACCAGATCATAGTATAATTTGGTGACGTTGTCCAAGATCACAGATTTCTCATCTAGTCCAGGATTAAATATTCAATCAACAGAATGCACAGCTAGGTCAGAAAACTACAAAATACAATTTTGGGTCACCACAAGTTAAAAAAGAATAGAAGATTAAATGAGAAAGGAATAAAATCCCAATGTAATGGGAATGAAATGCAAGGTAAGATTAAAGCAGCCCAATACATGCTAGAAAGACTAAATTGGGGAAATAAGAGGAAATTTATCAGGAACAACTCAATCTATAGAAACTAAAAGATCTGGTGAACTCAGTATTACTGCAGGACAAACCAGTAGCAACAGACGGTGAGGAAACATTTGGAGAAGTCTAATTAATAGGGGAATACAATGGAGTAAAACATAAGAGTTCAAAGTATGGCTGCATGTTTGAGTGGGGATGTTGGTTTATGAGGTACAAATTTCAATGGGGTTCATTATCTTTCATTGTTGATGTTTTAATATTAGAAGCAAAAGAAAAATCAACTTTTATTTTTTCCATAGCAAATTTAAGACAATGTGGTTTGAATTGAAGAATATTTAGAATATATAAATAGTTCTGTTACAGTTTAAAGGGCCTGTCAAATCTTTGCAATCAAAGTACATCTTCAATACATGCAAAATTTATATTAAAAAATTCACTTTTGAACACTCAGTGTAGACACTGAATGTTTAACATATTTGAACTTTCAAGTTTGAGTGAAAGAAACAATTATGGCTGTAATGAGGGACAGCAAGAGTTTTTGAACATTGAATCAAATTTTCCATACATGTAGTTCATGAAAAAGGATTGCATGTTGGACTAAATTATTTAGAAAAGCTAATCAAGTTTAAAATCAGCTTGATTAAGAGAATTTATTTGAGATAACTCCATTTTTAATAGTTGATTCCAGTGATGTGACACTTTCAATACAGATAAACTAGAAATGAAAACTGTTGTACAAATTATAAATAAGATCAATTTAAAATAGCTAAATCCATCAAGAAAAATACTTCAGTGCATGAAGTTAGTTTCCATAACTTGATACGAATGAAACTGTGGAAAAAAAAGCAATGTTCGTTCCAGGTGGTCACAATTTCTAATTAATTTGGATAATCTTTTTGTTAAGTTAGAGTCAGTCAAATAGGCTAAGGCTGCCTGAAACAATTATTCAAGCAGGCTTCTAGAACTCTGAACCTAAGCTTTTCTTGTATTTAATTGCAGCATGCACACATTTTTAAAAAAAAATACTTGGTTTCATTTCTTTTATATCCCAATCCTGCACATGTACACTAGTACATAGCAATACTTATCTCTGCATTAACAGCACCGACCTCACAGATGCAAAATCACTTTTGCTACTGCTCCACATCATAGAAGAAAATTCCAAATGGCACACAACATATTATACCAAAATAAATGTATAGCAGTCTGTAGAAATTTGCAATTTGAGCTTTACAATGATCTCCAAGCTCAATCAATTTCAGGATTAGCAACAGTACTCAGAAGAAAGCTAACTTTTGGATTCCTCAACTTTTTGTCTTTTGGCTGCAGGTTCTTCAGATCTCTGAGATTCAGAAATATTGGCAACTGATTTTGTTCTGTCCATTGCAACCGTAATACCAGTCAGAATGTAGCCACCACCTCCACTCATTGTCAGCTTGGGATGAGTTCGATTTGGCAAAACCTGAAATATTTGGATAAATTAATTTTTATACATTGCTGTAAATTAGTGCTAGAAGTTATGAATACTTTTCTTTAAACACACTATTTCTTCAGTTAATTATTCAAAGCTAATGGTAAAGAGTGCAGGACCAGAGGGACTTAACATAGATATGCACGAATCATTCAAGGAGGCAGGACAGATTGAGAGCAAGGTTAATAAAGCATACAGTGCCCTCGGCTTTATTAATACAAACAGAGTACAAGAGAAAGGAGGGTATGTTGCACTTGTTCGAAACAAGGTGGCTTCAGCTCGAGTCCTGTGCCCATTTCTGGGTGACACACCTTAAGGTTGTGAAGGCATTGGAATGTGTGCAGAAATTACGGTTACAAAGACAAATTGCAGATGTTTGGATTACTTTCTATGGAAAAACAAAAGGGCTGGCAATAGTTTTGACAGAAGTATTCAAAATCATGAGAAGTGTGGACAGTCTGGAATAGATAGGGAGAAAATGTCACAGTTAATGGGAAGATCAATACTGATTGTACATATTTAAAGCAATTGGCAAAAAAACTGGAAAAAGTGAAAACAACATTTATGCAGTGAATGGTTAGGATCTGGAATGCCAGCCTGAGGTGTGTGGTGGAGGCAGGTTTAAGCAAAGCATTCAAAAAGGAAATTAGCAAGTTATATAGAAAAGGAACAATGTGTAGGGTTATGGGGAATCTCTAGAGATTGTTTGTACCAGCTCTCTGGTACAAACAATGGGTGGAATGGCCTCCTGTAATGTAGGAGAAAAAGTGAGGACTGCAGATTGAGTTGAACTTGTGGTGCTGGAAAAGCACAGCAGGCCAGGCAGCATCAAAGGAGCAGGAAAATCAATGTTTTAGGCATATACTCTTCATCAGGATTCCTGATGAAGGGCTTATGCCCAAAATATCGATTCTCCTGCTCTTTGGATGCTGCCTGACCTGCTGTGCTTTTCCAGCACCACGCTCTCGACTCCTGTATTGTAACAACGCTGTGATTCCGTGGTGTTTATTTGGTCTCTCTTTGAAGACAATCTTCAGAAAAACTGAATTTGGGTGGACTACTTAAACTTAGTAGTTCCAGCACGTAAAATTAACCAAGTATTTTGTGCTGTTCTGTAGTATGGCCACAAACTTGTTGAATTTCTATGTTAAAATTAAAATGCAAGAATATTCCAGAAAAGTTACCATGGTAAGTTGACTTTGAGAAACAAACAAGGTTTGATGGAATAAACATCTAACATAACTACATTGACAGAGCACATGCAACACATAATTGATGAGGTCTGGTAAGTTGAATTAACATGAAGAAAATTGGTTATATAACACCAAAACAAAATAGGAGGAAAACTTGTGGATCTGTCCAAACAACATTTGCATAAACTGAAGACAATCTTGGACAAATGAACATGGCTTGGCTCAGGAACATGCAGCTAAAGAGAAACCACACAACTGAAAATGCCCACTGTATTAACAATGTATCTGCCTAAGGGAGGACATGCAGCAGCAGAGCTCAATAGGACACATTATTCTCAGTCAGAAGATCGTGGATGCCCAAAACCAGTTCTCTGAAGTCCTACATTAATGGTCATCTTGTTCAGAGTTTAGTTTAAGTTTACCTGATAGCCTCTCAGCCATGTTTCAGATAACCTCAGGTTAACAACTCCACCCCTTTCTCGTAGATTTGAATAGCACACAAGCAAAGGCTAGATGAAGGAAGAGAACAAGATAATGAACTGAACGGTGTTTCCAAATATTTAAACAAACCAACCATCGACTTTTATGTAGTTTATTTTACCTCTTTGTACTGGCAGTAGATGACAAATGGTCTAGATGGTGCCACAAACTCCAAAAGACAAAGTAATAAGGGGCTGGGATACAGGCGACTTGCTATAATTAGCCTTGAAGAAATAAAAACAAATTTAACTCCAAACAATTTCATTTACTTGACATTAGCTAACTTTGAATTTCGAATAAAATGGCTGGACAGAAATATGGTATTATATTTAAAACTAAAGCTGGTGTATTCACAAATAAAATGATTTAGAGAGCACATTTATCACCATAAAAAAACCCTACAGTGACCAAAGTAAACTGAAGGATGCAATATTTGGCAGACCTGTGGACTTTAGGGTCACATGGGGTCCCCATAACTAAGCCAGCACAGGAACACATCGGGGGTGTGGTGTGTCAGTAATACGTCCCTCAGATCAGTGGGGCAAAGAATCCAGTTGTCTTTTAGAGGCTGCAGACAGCTTATCTTGCTCACAAATCTATTTTAGGGGATGGGGTATTTTACCCTGACGACCGTGTGAAATGGCACAGAGTTTCCACCTCTCATTAATTTCAGCCTCTGCACGTTAATTGATTGTGCTACAGACAGCAAAATGCTGGTGAGCTGGTAATATTACTCCTCAGGGAGGCCTTATGTACACTGGTTGTTCATTTCCATGGTATAGGTGGCTAATCAGTTTTCCTGCTCAGCATTGGGATCTTCAAAAGGGCCATGAAAGTGTGCTGGGCAGCTGTCCTGTCGTGGCTACCAGCTATTTTCCTGCAACGTTGTCTCCAAGCCGGTCACTCACTAAAGTGAAGAAAGTTCAGCTCATTTGGACGGTGACCAAAGCTTGACCAAAGGAGATGGTTTTAAGGAGTTCACAGAAGTTAGAGGTTTTGGGTGTGAATTTCAGGATTTTGGACCAAGGTGACCGATAACATGTTAAAGGAGGTGAGACACGCTAAAGATGGAGGATTGCAGATTTGTGAGAGGGCTGAAGGTTAAGGGGAATTTGAGCACAAGGATGAGAATTTTAGTAAAGGTGACAGCCAAGGAAACGAAGGTAACACAGATGAGCAAAAGCACAAGGATAAATGCAACTTTGTGCAAATCAGGACATGGGTAGAATTTTAGAAGAACTTACTTTATGGAGGGTAGGAGCTGATTGGGGCAAATTTGGAATATTTAAGCCCATAGGTAGCAAACAAAGAAACGTACAATAGACTTCAGGGGAAAGATAAATATTAAGAAATTGGTGCAAACCAAAGGGAATATAACATGCACACTGCATGCAAATTTACCAGGTCATTGTCTAGGAGGAAATACGACAATCGAGAGAGATTTGGAAAAAGTTTTTTTGTTTAAACAAAAAAGCGAGACAAGGAATGATTTGATAGAAGCAGTCCACTTTGAGTAGGTCATACATACAAAATTATGTAGGCAAGTAGAAGCAGAGAAACATGCTATTTTAATTACAAAGAAAGTTTTGAGACAGTGAAATGCACCCTCAGAAACTTCATGTCGCAAAGCTTAAGAATGGTTGACATAAGCCTTTGAAGCAAAGGAAGACAACAGGAGTAGGGGAACTCTCAGGCACATGGTGATAAGACTCCAGTTCATGCAGAGGATTAACAGTAGAATGAATTGGTTGGGTTGAAAGGCTTATTTACTTTTGCAATTTCTACAAATTTTAATTCATGCTGGATAAATGCTGATTACTATTATACACATATTTTTAAATGTCAGGTGCATTCAAACTATCACAGTTGCCACTTATAAAAATGTTGGGCAACAGAATTATAATGGAGTTCATTTGCTCCATCAGCTCACCCATCTGCATTTCTCTCTTGCAGCACAGCAGCAGCAGCCTGCAATTTCTTTAGTCTATCTTCTTGCTTACTCTTCCTCTCTTCAACCTGCGAAGAAACATGTCACCAAAGATGGAGTCCAGTTTGACTTTGGAAGACTGGAATTTGCACAAGAACAAGCATAAAACTAGGTTAGAAACCTGGACTATACTGGGAAAGGAGAGAATTAAATAAAGGCTTGGTTTCAGATCCAGAGTTGCTTTAAATTTTGAGAATTTTAAAACAATTGTTTTCCTACTGGAAGTATGTTTAAAAAAACACTGTCATACAGAGAAAGCAGTCAGAATACAGTAACAAATATAGAGTCTCAAGTGAAAGGAGGGCATGATTGGAAAAGAATACTATTTTGGTGCTTTTTAAAAAAAAATGTATCTGTAGATCTAGAAAGTACACAATAATAGGAGCTATTGGCTACTCATGTAGATGCAGATGGAGCTCAAAATTATGAAAGAAACATGATTTCAAAAAGTTAAATTTTGATATTGTGCAATTTGGTTTAACTGAAACAAATTACACATTGAGATCTTACAACAGTATTTTATATGAATCTTGGAGGGAGGGGAGAAAATTTCAATTGCTCATTTTCTTAATAAATGTACTTTAAAAACATTAAAAATAACCAAGGGAGATCCGATGACAAACTTACAAGATAATTCATGGCTTAGAAAGGGTGGACGCTGGGAAATTGATTCCATCAGGCGGGGATACTAGGACCCATGGGCACAGCCTTAGAATTAGAGGGGGGTCAATTTAGAATGGAAATGAGGAGACATTTCTTCAGCCAGAGAGTTGTGGGCCTGTGGAATTCATTGCCACCGAGCGCAGTGAAGACCAGGACATTAAATGTCTTCGAGGCAGAGATTGATTAATTCCCTGCGAGATTAAGAATTTAAGGCTTTGGGGAGAGTGCGGGTAAGTGGCATTGAAATGCCCATCAGACATGACTGAATGGCTGAGTGGCCTTCCTTCCACTCCTATTTCTTATGATCAGAAGGACACTTGCTGGGATCTATTTTTGCTTGACAAGGCCTGAGCAAATTAGCAGCATCTTAAATAGAGCACAATATCTAGGAAAAATAGAAATTTGCTAGTTTGACTGAAATACTTGATTAAAGCAGAGCAAAATGTCAAAACCCTTAGTGACACAAAATAGTGACTTCCCATAATAGCAGCATCAGTAAATGAGCCTAAATATGAGTTGAACGATGTAGTATAAACAAACTTTACAAAACATAAGACAACAACTGGAAAAGTGGTGTCTAAAACTAAAAATGGAGAAGGTATTAGCACAAAAATGTTACTATACAGCTAGTGACTGAAGCAAAAGTTTAAGCACCTATTTAATTTAAAACAACGCAATGGCAAAATTATGCAGCACAATGTTTAAATAAGTGCAATTGTTTAGCATTTTGCTAGGTCACAATATCATAAACCCTGCTTTAGTGAATCAGTTTAGTTCATGACCATTTTCCGCACAAAAGAAAAGCAAAGCATTAAAATCAATGTGCTTTAAAACATTGTGAGTATTGTCACTATTTTAGTGTTGCTTTACATCAACTAACAGAACCAGCTACCAACAGATACGTCTCAAAATCTGGAAAGATTTCTGCTCACATATAGTAACTGTTTAAAATACCCGAGCCCTTGAAATTGGTTACATTCGAACTTAACATTTCACATTACCTCCTACAGGAACAAATCTTACATTGGATTTTCTGTCTGAATTTTTTTCTTTATTTTCAGCCTCCTCACAAGCAACATCCATGGCCTCAGTTTCTTCAGATTTGTTGTTATCCATCACGGTCTCACCACAAGGCATTCCATCACCCTGGCATATGTTCAGCAGACTCCCATTACCTTCTTCCACCATAACTTCAGTTTGTTTTTGCAGCGTTTCTTTCTCAGCCAAGAAAACTCCAGAAAGAAGGCTGTTCAATTTGTTGATAGGGAAATCATATAGATGGTTATAGAAGGATTTTGGAAACCCAAAATTCTCCATCGCTGCCCTGATAGGCAAGCTACCTGGATACATGTGGATAACAGAGCCAAAACCTGCAGAAAAAGGTTAAACAGGAGACATAGCATAGATAGTTTATTATTATTTAGACACTCATAGCTAGGTGGTCACTTTGCAAATGAAAGATAGTCAGTTGGAATCCTAATTTGTCATTCTTGAACCAAGGATGGCTTGGTAAGGTGGGTAATGTAAACAGTAGTAGTGAAACAGGAGGCTGTTATGATGGCAAAGAGGATAATGAGCACCTCAAACAATAAGGATGGTAACGGATTGATTGGACCACCACAGGGAGTGGGGTGGAAGTAGATAGCAGAGGAAGATGAGAGTTGAGCTTGAATTAGTCTCACCCGACCTGGTAATGGCAATTTCAATGGTGGTTAAACACTAGATATGCTCAATGCTTTGCCATCTGTATTATAGTAAACAGGGGCCCATACCAGGAATGACAGATGGATAATGCAGGCAAGGGAATGACTGAACAAATTGATGGCTGTGCTGGAATTGAAGTTAAGCAGTTTAGAATTTTCAAATACAAGTAGCGAGTTTTGAGAAGATTTGTAGTTCAGGTTGAGGTTCTGCATGTAGGTTTGCTCGCTAAACTGGAAGGTTCATTTTCAAACATTTTGTGACATTCGAACCAGAACTCTATCAACAAACACATTGACCAGAACCTGACTTACCACCCCGAGAAAAAGAACAGGAAATAACATCACCATAGGAAATGACATCACCATAGGAAATGACATCACCACAGGAAGTGACATAACCAACCCAAAGAAACCCAAACATCTAAATAGAAAGCAAGAATCATCGGTAGTGCTTCATCTGCCGGCTCACTGCAGATGTTACCTAGTATGGTGACAAAATGTCTGAAAACAAACCTTCCAGCTCAGCGAGCAAATCTACATCCACATCTAAGATATTCTTACAGGGCAAAATCAAACAGTATTAGACGACAGAATAATTAGAATTTGCAAATCACAACAAACCAATAATATTTAATGTAGAACTGGAAAGTTGTGGCTTTCTCGACACGGGTGTTAAATTTATTAGCAGAACTAATACTGTCTGATCCTACTTAATAATACTTTTGCTTGGTTTTTATGCACACTTAGATATCCAAGTGCATTGCCAATGATTCATTTCCAATGTGTAAACCATGAAGCTTACATAGCAAGTGCTATAAGGGAGGGAAGTTCAATTAGGAAATTAAAACTTAATTTGTTAACAAAAATAATCAACATTGCATCAACATCCCTAACCCAAACATGCAATTCTTTGAAGTGAACTCTTATTTCTCTCACTGACCCACTGTTCACTCTGTAATCAGCAATTAAACATTTGCCACAAAATTTGAATTTTTTTAAAAAATAGGAAAGAAGTGACATCAGCAGATTAACAGACATGATAGTGAATCAAGAACACAGCATGGAATAAAGAAGATATTCTGAAGTCTTCGTAACATTTGTACTTTGAGGTCCATTTGCACAAATATCCATTGTAGATCATGTTTACATTTCTACAGTACAGGTAGACAATTCTTTGTCCGAAATCCTGAAATCTGAAAAGCTGCAAAATCCGAAGGTCTTTTTTTGTGAAGTTTTTAATCTTACTAACAAGGTTGTTTGGCGTGCAAACACTTAACCCAACTCCACACCCACTTGATACCATGTCACTCAGATGCGATGTAGGAGGGCATGGCAGGCCTCAATACCGTTACTCAGTGAGTCTGCTGTTTGGTAAGATTTTTTTTTTAAAAAGTGTCACCGTTGAACCATCGCTTATTCCAAAATTCAAAAAATTCAGAATTCCGAAAACTAGCTGGTCTCAAGGGTTTCTGATAAAGGATTGTGTACCTGTACAGCATTCAATTTTGAACATCATTCCCAACTAAGCTTCTCAAATTGAACTTCAGTACAATATACTGCAAATAGATTAAGGTTCACTCAGTTAAAAGGTCAATGCAAATGTGAAGATTCTGCAATCAATCAGGTCAGCTAAACTCACTACAATTCAATTAAGTTACAACAAATTAGGAATTCTCAGGCGAATATGATGCAAATTTAGATTTCATTACCTCCTAATCTCTCCATTACAGCACCAAGCACCAGACCAGCACAGGTTTCTGCTACAATTACTTTGGAGCCTGCATGGATGTTCCCAAGAGTTAACATCTGAGCCAGTGTGTCATACCTTAAGTAGCTGAAAAAAATGGTTAGTTAATAATTGGTTTTATTCTGGTGATCTGTTGGGGATACAGCAACATTAACAATGCCATTAAACGATGCATATGCAAGCAAGCCAGTCTTTCTCTCCCCCTCCACTCTTTTCACCTCAAGTAGTCAAAATGTAACAACACATTCAGCAAGTAGTTTTAATGATAAAAATTGAAGTGTAATGTTTTATAAATTAGACCAAAAATAATAAGTGATTTGAACAGAATATCGAGATTCCTTTCCTTATGCCCAAGAAAGAAAAGGATCAGACATACTGATTCACCTCCGAACAGGTGAACATGCATAAAAAATAATATGGGACTGTGTTCAGCAGGTGCTCAATAAACCCATTTATTGGCTGTAAATTTACATATTGTAAGTCAACTATTCATAAATCAGATTTTGAACCAGCTAATTTCAGTAAACCAAGCTATTGCATTTGTTTAATCACAGACATAAGCTATTAATGAAGCAGATTCAAAACAAAACTTTGGACCAGTAAATGAAGGACTTAAAACAGGCAAATCAGTCAGAAGAATGGGTCTCTTAATTCTTACTGAATTAAAACAAGATTGCCTCACAGCAAGTAACTTCATCCACCTCAAATTATCCCAAATGGTTACAACTTTTATTTGAATAATCCACTGCTATTTTAACATTACCTAGTCTGAACAACTCTTATTTCAGATTTTTTGAAAAATTGAACTCAAACTTCACCATCTGTCATGACAGGATTCAAACCAGGGTCCCCAGAACGTTATCAGAGACTCTGGATTAACAGTGCAGCGAGAGTCCCACTAAGCCATTACCTGTGACTATTCCAGATATTCAGAGCCTATGGTCTTGCTGTGGAACCTACAATCTCACTTGATTAATGGTAATGAACTTCACAATGATGTGACAACTACTAAAGTTGTCTGACAAGTGATACCTTTAGAACACAGGAAAAGAGTGACAAAGAAAGCTTTGCCATTCTAGCTCACAACTGATCATCTACCTCAAAATGTATCTATCCATGCTATCCCTGTAACACTCAAAGTCATTAGAATTTAGACAGTAATCAATGTCTGTCCTGAGCATGCTCAATGATCAAGCTACCATGGCTTTCCTGGTTAACGAATCCCAAAGATTCACTATCTTCCAATTTAAGACATCACTCATCTCAGCACAAGTGACTTGCTCCTTATTCTGATGGGCATGTCTATATGTAACAGCTATCCTCATCACATTATGGCGTAATGGCCTGGTGACATAGATTTGTATTTCATTTATAATGCTTCAGGGGGTTCGACAACGTAACTTACTTCACTGGTACTTGACACAATGAAGAACCTATGTGATACACGCAGAGAGCATTCTGAACAATATTTTCTGAAAAAACTGTATTTCAGTTAAAAAGAAATGATCTTTCGATCAAGATCAGGAAAAGTTTTACTTTTAAAATTAATAAAAATGGATCAAATTCAGTAGTGTCAAAAGCAAGATATTGCAACTGGAGGAATAATTGGCAGAACAGAATCCAAGTAGCTAGAAAAGATGGTCAGATTCAAAAAGCCATCCTTGATTTAAATTGTCATTGTAGACAGTAAATAATTATCCATGACATCTTAATGCCCTGCCCAGTTCCAACAAAGCAGGAGTTAAAATCCACCTGTCAGGCAGAAACTAAAGGACTCCGCTAAAATTCGAAACAGCTACTGGTCTGATTCATGCCTCAGATATCAAAAAACAAAAGAGAAAATTCAACTTTATTTACTCACCAAATTTTACCTGGCTCACGGGAATGATACATCATGGCCATTATGCGAGTGGTAGGCTTTAGGATAGTTATAAATGCTTCGTACCTATCAACAAGATTCAACTAAGTTAGAAGGTGTTTCGACTTATTTCTCTGCAAGGTCTAAGATTAACATTTATTTGAATTCTAAACAGTTACATAACTGAATTTCTTCTGATAATCTGTGATGTCAAGGTGTATTTTAAAAAGTCAATCTAGTTAAGCACATTGATCCTGAATTTTGGTTACACTAACGGTTAGATATTTCTTTGCAACTGCAGTGCCTCAGACTGACTCGATTAGGATTTCACAATAAAAAAACTATAAACTATTTGCCTAAGTAAACTATTGTTTTTAAAGAGAAAAAAAAAATCAATTTAACTGACATGCCAGGATATCTCAATCAGGAAAAGTCTCTTTCAACCAACATGAGACTCTAGAACACCCTAAGAACAGAATCTTACTTTTTCTTTTTCTTCTTGATGTACTTTTCTTGAGCAAATCCGGTTTTGTCTCTAAATGTTGTGCTATTCTCTATCAAATGTTGAACAATATCCTGTGTAAAATAAAATCTCAGCTTTAAGAAGTTAATTATTTGGGGACATAAACAACACAATTTCTGTGGAGAAAATTATTAGTAAGTAGATGTCACCAGTATAAAAGTCATTCCTCACACTTCGTGGCATTGGAAATGCCCCCATCTCTGGGTCAGAAGACCTGGGTTCAAGTCCCACCTGCTCCAGATTTAAAATAACAACTGAACAGTGTTTAAAAATATCAAAAAGTCATCCCTACCTGACCTTTTAACCCTTGCTCTTTAAGTGCCTCGATGTCATCTCTGCTGAGCTTTTGGGACTTGCCATCATCAATGATGTTTCGATTATCAACACCAGCTTCATTTACTTCTGGCAGAATTAAAAGAAAAACAAATCATGGACTGCTTTAAAACAAACTAAAAAAACACAAATCCATTTAACTTGCATTAACCAAGATCAAACGTAGCTACAGTGCTAGGTTGAAGATGTAATCATTCCACGTGAAATAAATGGCAAGCTTCAACACAGACCTGAGTGGGTGAAAAGCCCTCAATATTATATTCCCCCACCCTCCTCTGACCTATGACCTCCATCCCCACCCCCTTCTCATTTCTCTCTTCACTCTGCAGGCACCCCGCCTCTATTCCTGATGAAGGACTTTTGCCTGATGCGTCGATTTTCCTGCTCCTCGGATGCTGTCTGACCTGCTGTGCTTTTCCAGCATCACTCTAATCTAGACACCCCCCCCAATATTATACCCAACTCCCATAATTTAGTACCCACAATCATCACTGCTTTTCAAACACTAGAGTTAAGAAACAGTTTACTGAAAAAATTAAACGCAAACTATATTCTTAACCGTAACTTGCAGAAAGGACAACAAATAACAATTCATTTTGAAAGTAAATTTTATTTTACTGCTTCATTAGCTTTGGTACATAACATGGGAAATATACATTTGTCTTCTCTTTCAGTTCAATAAAGGAAAGCATAGAAAGTGATAAAACATAAAATGGAAGCCCAAGTCACTAACCAAGATTTAAATTTCAAGTCAGAAATAATTTAGTCAGTTCTGGAACTATAAATGTAAAAGCTGCATTTTATCCAATTAAATCCTGACTGAATCACCTGGCCATATTTTATCCTATGGCAGAAGATGGGACTATACAAAGGAGTAAGCATATTAACAATCACTATGGACATCATAGCTTTACACAGCCTAAAAATACTGAATATTATCCTTGAAGAGGTTTACAAACCTGGCATTTGTCAAACCTGACAAAGATTTATTAGAACAAACAGTGTGCATGTGTATACACTATCTGGTGAAATATCTACCTTCAGACAATTGTTTTATTTTTCAGCAATGTTGATATTAAAATGTCCATGATACAATTTACAGATATAGATACAATATTACCTTTGGCAACTTCTTTAGTTTTTACTTTAAGTGGTTGGAGTACTCCTCCACTGGAAACTTCAAAAGTGGTACCATACTGCTGTCCAATCGCATTGTCCAAGTAAAACCACTGTTTCTCAAAGGTGATTTTTCTAGGGAGCAAAGTTTGAGATCCATTTAGTTCTAAATAGAATATTAAGTTCATCCAAAGTTATAGCAAAAATCAGTGACATATGTACAAAGTATTCTTAACAATTTCAGATCTTTAACAGATGTCATGTGAATAGCCATTTGGATACAGAACTGGCTCAAGGTAGAAGACAGAGGGTGGTGGAAGGGTTATTTTTCAGACTGGAGGCCTGTGACCAGTGAAGTGCCACAAGGATCAGTGCTGGGCCCTCTACTTTTTGTCATTTACATAAATGATTTGGATGCAAGCAGAAGAGGTACAGTTAATAAGTTTACAGATGACAGCAAAATTGGAGGTGTAGTGGACAGCGAAAAGGGTTACCTCAGATTACAACAGGATTTGGACCAGATGGGCTGAGAAGTGGCAGATGGAGTTTAATTCAGATAAATGCGAGGTGCTGCATTTTGGGAAAGCAAATTTTAGCAGGGCTTATACACTTAATGCTAAGGCCCTAGGGAGTGTTGATGAACAAAGAGACCTTGGAGTGCAGGTTCATAGCTCCTTGAAAGTGGAGTCGCAGGTAAATAGGATAGTGAAGGTGGCGTTTGATATGTTTTCCTTTATTGGTCAGAGCATGGAGTACAGGAATTGGGAGGTCATGTTGCGGCTGTACACGACATTGGTTAGGCCACTGTTGGAATATTGTATGCAATTCTGGTCTCCTTCCTATCGGAAAGATGTCGTGAAACTTGAAAGGGTTCAGAAAAGATTTACAAGGATGCTGCCAGGGCTGGAGGATCTGAGCTACAGGGAGAGGCTGAACAGGCAGGGGCTGTTTTCCTTGGAGCGTCGGAGGCTAAGGGGTGACCTTGTAGAGGTTGACAAAATTATGAGGGGCATGGATAGGATAAATAGGCAAAGACTTTTCCCTGGGGTCAGGGAGTCCAGAACTAGATGGTATAGGTTTAGGGTGAGAGGTGAAAGATATAAAAGAGACCTACGGGGCAAAATTTTCACGCAGAGGGTGGTACGTATATGGAATGAATTGCCAGTGGAAGTTGTGGAGGCTGGCACAATTGCAACATTTAAGAGACATTTGGGTATATGAATAAGAGGGGTTTGGAGGGATATGGGCCGGGTGGGACTAGATTGGGTTGGCATATCTGGTCGGCATGGACGGGTTGGACCAAAGGGTCTGTATCCATGCTGTACATCTCTATGACTCTATGAATGGCTCTGGTCCACTTAAAAGTAACCATACTCAACATACCAAAAAAGTGTTTAATTCACCAGGTTAAACAAAATGATAGTTAAGACAGTGGAAGTCAAATATTTACAATGAAGTTTGAAGATGTAAATAAAAGATGTTTATGGATTAGCACAAACTGAAACACAATGAAGCGCCCTGAAGTGTAATACTTTTCCTTCTACTCCAAGTTCACAATTTCAGCCATATTGCTATGGGGACACAATGAGTATCTTTCATACTTCTGGGTTAAAGGGTGAAAATAAAGCAGAGATAACAGGAAAAAGTCATAATGGGGCAATAACTGGTCTGCTCCATTATCAATTTTCGTGGCCATAGGAAGCAAATATTTTCAGAATGTGAACAGAAGGAAGTTTTTTTTTTAACATGTATAACTCAAACTCTTGTAACTGTACTTTAAACAAAATTTCTTGTTATATCACACAAGCAAGTAGTTTTTTTTTGTCAGTCAAGCTGTACTGATATTTACAGGGATATGCAGAAACAACAAAACAGGAGTATGCCATTCTGCCAATTGAGCCTGCTCCGCCATTCAATATGATCATGGCAATGTCTAACTTTTTGAAAGAAAATCCAATATTCTGGCCTCTCTGGTTTGTGGCAGAAAATTCCAGAGGCTCACCACTGACTGGGTGAAGGCATTTCTCCTCTTCTGTTCTCAATGGCTGAACCTGTATCCTTAAGATTGTGACCCCTAGTTCTGGACTGTCCAGTCAACAGCAAGATCTTTTCTGCATTTACCTTGTCTCATTCTGTTAACATTTTGTAGGTTTCATTCTCCTAAACTTCAGTAAATATAAACTTAACCAATCCAGTCTCCTTTCATGATATCAATGATGGATAAGTTATTGGAGGGAATTCTGAGGGACAGGATTTACATGCATTTGGAAAGGCAAAGGCAACACTGTTCTGTGCATGGGAAATAGTGTCTCACCGTCACCTCCAAAAACAAAACTCAGTTCAGTCAAAGATGACTGATGAAGGCAGAGTGTTAGACTGTGTCCCTATGGACTTCAGCAAAGCATTCGACAAGGTTCTGCATGGTAGATTGCTTATTAAGGTTAGATCAGGTGGAATCCGTTTTGGGGGTGAGGGGAACAACTGGACAAAATTGCCTTTAAGATAGGAGACAAAGTGTAGTGGTAAAGGGTTGCTTTTCAGATTGGAGGCCTGTGACCAGTGGTGTGCCACAAGGATCAGTGCTGTGTCCACTGCTTTTTGTCACTCAAATGATTGTGGAGTGGCAGGTGGATTTTAATTTAGATAAACGTGAGGTGTTGCATTTTGGTCAGGCAAACCAGGGGAGGACATAAGAGTTAACGGCAGGGTCCTGCACAGTGCTGCCAAAGAGATCTTGTTCCTTGAAAATGAAGCCACAGGTGGACAGGGTGGTGAAGATGGTATTGGTCATGCTCGTTTTCATTGGTCAGTGCACTGGGCATAGGAATTGGGACATCATATTGTGGCTGTTTAGGAGACTGGTTAGGTCACTTTTACAATTCTGATCTCGCTGCTCTAAGTTGTTAAACTCGAAAGGATGCAAAAAAGATTTACAAGAATGTTGCTGGGATCAGAGGATCCAGCTTTGGGAGAGGCTGGATTAGCTTGTGCTTTTTTTGCCCCTGGATCATTAAAGGCGGAGGGGTGACTCTTAGGTTTATAAAATCAGGAGGGGCATGGATAGGTTAAATAGCCAAGGTCCTGTTCCCCAGAGTAAGGGAGTCCAACAGTCCCTTTAAGTAGAGAGGGACAAGATTTAAAAGGGACCTGAAAGGCAGATTTATTTTTATGCAGAAGGTAGTGCATATATGGATGGAGGCGCCAAGTACAATTACATTTAAAAGGCATCTGGATGGATACATGAATAGGAAGGGTTGAGAGGGATATGGGCCAAATGGGACGAGATCAGTTTAGGATATCTGGTCAGCATGGATGAATTGGATTGGAGGATCTCTTTCCCGGCTGTATCACTATGATTTATCCATCGATCCAGCCATCCCAAGAATCAGTCTTGTAAATCTTCACTGCACTCCCTCCATAGCCAGGCCATTTTTCCTCAGATAAGGAGATCAAATGCTACACATAAAACTCTAGACTTGGCCTCAAAGCCCTGTGCAATTGCACCAAGACATCCCTGTTCCTGTACTGGAATCTTCTCATTATGAAGGCCAACATAGCATCTGCCTTCCTCACTGTTTGCTGACTTGCACACTTACTTTTAGCAAGCGGTATCAAGGACACTCAGATCTCATTCCACCACCCACCTTCCCAATACATTGCCATTCAGATTATAATCCGTGTTCCTGCTTTTGCTACTGAAGTGGACAGGAAGAAGTGAGAACCATAGATACTGGAGTGTCAGAGTCAAACAGTATAGTGCTGGATAAACCACAGCTGGTCAGGCAGCAGGAAAGTCAACGTTTTGGGCGTAAGTCCCTCATTGGGAGTTTGGAGGGGAAGGGGGGGCTTAAAGATAAATAGGGGGGCAAGAAAGATTGGTGGGATGGTTATGGATGGATCAGGTAGGAAGTGATTTTGATACGTTAGAGGGGAGGGTGAAGCGGATGATTGGGAAAGAAGATCAGGTAGGTCAGGTCCAGAGAGCAGTGCCAAGTTGGAGGTTGGATGTAGGGAGATTTGGAAACTGGTGAAGTCAATATTGATGCTGTGTGGTTATAGGATCCCGAGGCAGAAGGTTAATTGTTCTCCTTCCAGATGGCAGGTGGCTTTGATTTGGTAGTGGAGGCAGCTCAGGATTTGCATGTCCTTTGAGGATGGTAGGGAAACTTGAAGTGGTTGACCACAAGGCATTAGTTGTTTGGTGCATGCGGACCAGAGGTTTCCCCGAATGGCTCCCCTTACATTTATCCATCTTACACTTTTTCTGCCATGCATTTGCCCACAACTTGGATCAAATCACAAACACCTCTGCAATCTCCTAAGTTCAACCTTCCGTCCAGCCTTTTGCCTGAAAACCTGGGAGAAATTACCTTTAGTTCCCTCACCTAAATCATTTAATATTGTGAATTGCCAAGGGTGAAGCACTGATCGCTGTGGTACTGCACAAGCCACTGGCTGACACTTAGCAAAGATCTGTTTATTTCTATTGTTTCCTGTTGCCAACAGTATTTTTTTTGTCTATGTAAGCACATTACCTCCCATGCACTTTAATTTTACATGGTAATCTCTTAAATTGGACCTTACTGAAATATATATTACACTTTCTCATTTGTGATTTAAGGCATTATACCCATGAATGTACATGAAATCAATCATACCAAAAGTTAATGTAATTGCACACTTGGGAACTAAAATTAATGTGGTACTTTATGATTACTAGTCAAATAATATGAATGAGTAACAATTACATTTGATTGCAGGTAGGTACATTAGCTGAACATTTCTTCAGAGTTTCTGATTTTAGATTCTTACAATTACTAATGTAAGCTAACAACTGGAGATAAATGTTACCTGAAAAATTCTTGAACTGTAAGCTCCCACTTAATTTTCAAATACAAACCCTAAGAGTAATGTAAAAAAAAATCTGATGGTCCATCGGTTCAGCAGCAATTGATAAGTTTTAACAAACTATCCAACTTTTTCGTTCATCTCTGCCTGAGACAAAGTTATCTGTCACCTAACCCAGTCTTTTGCCACCCACATTATTTGCAGCAAGGTGGGTAGGGAATTCCTCCATGGTTCTCCAACAATATTCAGGAACTGATCAGATGAACAAGTATCGAATCACAATACTCTCGCTCAAGTAATGACATTCAGTTTATTCAATAACCTCTTCAGTGCTGTTGGCCCCCCAAAAGCTGTGTGTAATACTTTTTATAGATCATGGTATAACTTGTACTCATGCTATTTAAGTTAATCAGGAATGTAAGTAATTGTTAATCATAACAGATATTGTTATGATTTGGACCAGGATGCCAAATTTGTGCCAAATGCAGTGATCAGCAGCTTCTTTTAAAGATGTAGGCATAGAGAAAGATCTATGGGTTATACTATTCGAATAAAGCCTTAAGTTTCCATTGTTTTGAACTTTGTAGATTGTATGGCAATGCATGAAGAAATTGTATTTGAGTACCCAGAATGAACATATGGTCAGCATGGGCAATTGACTGACCAAATGTCAAATAGCACACAGCACATAGCGAAGCCAATCAAAAGAAATCCCGCATGAATAAATGTGAACAATACTCTAAATTACAAATCATTTTGCTTGTGTTCCTAATCCCTAGCTGTATTTATACACTCAAGTCAAGTTGCCATAATCTTACCAGACCATAGCGCTACTTTTTCATTAGAGAGCAATGACCCGTGGTGATTTAGCCAGAGGATCACCATGCCTCAAGCGAGGGTAGAGGCTGAGAAGGAGAATCCTTTAGGGTAACCTCAGCTCCGGACACCACATTGCTTTGCAAACAATTCATTCAGCCAATAACACTCTTCCATTAACATACCAAGACATCTGATCCTCCTGCAATCTCTCCTAATTCCTGTGAATGTTGAAGTTGGTGCATGGGATCTCAATCAAACAGGCTGCTTTGTTCAGGATCGTGTCAAGCTTCTTAAAATGCTGTTGGAGCTACACCCACCCAGATAAATGTAAATTATTTCATCATATTCCTGATCTGTATGGGAAGATTTGTAGTTGTAACAGCTGCCCCTTTTGAGGTACTTTAGGTGTTTGAGGCGGTTTCCTCGAATTCCAGGAGCAGCAATTACTGTTGTTTAAGCTGTTGCATTGTTTTGGCACTTAGGAGGTAAAAAAAATTAAAACAACTGCACTTTTTTAAAAGAGAGAAAGATAGACAAAGGCAGCGAGAACATGGTCTGTGAGGGAGAGGGAGGTAGGCAGATAGTGCAGAAGTCTTCTGTGGCTATCCCAATTTCAAACAAGTATGCTGTTTTGGAAAATGGAGGGGGTGATGGACTTTCAGGGGAATGTAGCATGAACAGCTAAGTTTCTGGTATCAAGGCAAACTCGAATTTAATGAGGGGAACATCGGGTTCCAAGCGATCAATTGTGATAGGGGACTCTCTAGACAGAGGCACAGATAGGCATGCCTGCAGCCAGTGGTGAAACATCAGAATGGCATGTAGCCTCCCTGGTGCCAAGATCAAGGATGTCTCAGAGAGGGTGCAGAATGTTCACAAAGGGGAGAGGGACCAGCAGGAGGTCATTATACAGATGACATAGGAAGGGAAAAGGATGAGATTCTGAAGGGAGAATATAGAAAGTTAGACAGAAATTTAAAAAGGAGGGCCTTGATGGTAGTAACATCTAGATTACTCCTGGTGCTACAAGCTTGTGAGGGGAAGAATAGGAGGATAGAGCAGATGAATACATGGCTGAGGAGCTGGTGTATTGGAGAAGGATTCACATTTTTGAATCACTGAAATCTCTTCTGGAAAGAAGTGACCTGTACAAGAATAGACTGCACCTGAATTGGAAGGGGACTAATATATTAGCAGGGAGATTTGTTAGAGCTGTTTGGGAGGATTTAAACTAGTAAGCAGGGGTGGGGCCCAAAGAGATAGTGAAGATATCAATGTGAGACTAGTACAGTTGACAAAAGAAGCAGTCAAACAGTGAGGGACAAAGCAGAGAACAAGGAAGGACTGAAATTAAACTGCATTTACTTCAATGCAAGAGGCATAACAGGGAAGGCAGATGAACTCATGGCTTGGTTAGGAACATTGGACTGGGATATCATAGCAATTACAGGGATGGACAGGACTGGTAGCTTAATGTTCCAGGATAAAAATGGTACAGGAAGGACAGAAGGGGAGGCAAGAGAGGAGGGGTGGGGTGGGGGTGGAGGAGTGGTGTTTTTGATCAGGGATAGCATTACATCTGTACTGTGGGAGGATATTCCAGGAAATACATCCAGGGAAGTTATTTGGGTGGAACTGCGAAATAAGGAAAGGGATGATCACCCCAGTGGGATTGTATTTATAGACCCTCTAATAGTTAGTGAGAAATTGAGAAGCCAATTTGTAAGGAGATTTCAGTTATCTGTAAGAATAATAGGGTAGTTATGGCAGGGGATTTTATCTTTCCAAACATAGACTGGGACTGCTATAGTGTTAAGGGTTTAGATGGAGAGGAATTTGTTAAGTGTCCAAGAAAATGTTCTGATTCAATATAGGGATGTACCTACTACAGAAGGTTCAAAACTTGAGCTACTCTTGGGTAATAAGGCAGGGCAGGTGACTGAGGTGTCAGAGAGACCACACTTTGGGGCCAGTCACCATAACTCCTTTTTAAAATAGTGATGGAAAAGGATAGACCCAGATCTAAAAGTTGAAGTTTAAATTGGAGGAAGGATAATTTTGATTATATTTGGCAAGAACTTTCAAAGGCTGATTGGGGGGGGGCAGATGTTCACAGGTAAAGGGTCAACAGGAAAATGGGAAGCTTTCACAGTGAGATAATGAGTGTCTAGAGAGTATATTCCTGTTCGGATGAAACAAAAGTCTGGTAGGTGCAAGGAATGCTGGATGACTAGAGAAATTGAGGGTTTAATTAAGAAAAAGAAGGAAGCATATGTCAGGTATAGACAGGAGAGATCAAGTGAATGCTTAGAGTATAAATGCAGTAGGCCTGTACTTAAGGGGGAAGTCAGGAGGGCAAAAAGGGGACGTGAGCTAGCTTTGGCAAATAGGATTAAGGAGAATCCAAAGGGTTTTTATTTATACATGAAGGACAAAAGGGTAACTAGGGAGTAAATAGGACCCCTCAAAGATCAACAAGGCAGCCTTTGTGTGGAGCAACAGGAGATGGAATTGTTACTGAGTATTTTGCATCAGTGTTTACTGTGAAGAAGGACATGGAAGATATAAGTATGTGGGGAAATAGATGGCGACATCTTGATAAATGCCCATATTACAGCAGAGGTGGTGCTGGATGTCTTTAAAGGCATAGGTGGATAAATCCCCAGGACCTGATCAGGTGTACTTGGGTCCCTTGCTGAGATATTTGTATCATCGATAGTCACAGGTGAGGTGCCAGAAGACTGGAGATTGGCTAACGTGGTACCATTATTTAAGAAAGTGGTCAGGACAAGCCAGGGAACTATGGACCAGTGTGCCTGACAGCAGTGGTGGGCAGGTTGTTGGAGGGAATCTTGAGAGACAGGATTTACACATATTTGGAAAGGCAAGGACTGATTAGGGATAGTCAACATGGCTTGCTGCATGGAAAATCATGTCTCACAAATTTGATTGAGATTTTTTGTAGTAGTAACAAAGAGGATTGATGAAGGCACAGCAGTGGATGTGATCTATATGTACTTCAGTAAGGCATTCGACAAGGTTGCCCATGGGAGATTGGTTAGCAAGGTTAGAACTTAAAGGAGAACTAGCCATTTGGATACAGAACTGGCTTGAAGGTAGAAGACAGATAGTAGTGATGGAGGGTGTTTTCCAGACTGGAGGCTTGTGACCAGTGGTGTGCCACAGGATTGTGTTAGGTCCACTACTTTTCTTCATTTATATAAATGATTTGGATCTGAGCAGAAGTAGTATAGTTAGTAAGCTTGCAGATGACACCAAAATTGGTGGTGTAGTGGACAGTGAAGGAGGTTACCTCAGATTATAACAGGATCTTGTTCAGATGGGCCAATGGGCTGAGGAGTGGCAGGTGTAATTTAATTTAGATAAATGAGAGGTGCTGCATTTTAGGAAAACTAAATCAGAACAGGACTTCTACACTTCATGGTAAGGTCCGAAGGAGTGCTATTGAACAGAGACCTTGGAATACAGGTTCATAGCTCCTTGAAAGTAGAGTCGCAGGTAGATAGGATAGTGAAGGTATGTTTTCCTTTATTGGTCACAGCATTGACTACAGGAATTGGCAGGTCATTTTGCACTTGTACAGGACATTGGTTACGCCACTTTTGGAACATTGCATGCAATTCTGGTCTCCTTCCTACTTGAAAGGGCTCAGAAAAGATATACAAGGAAGTTGCCAGGGTTGGAGGATTTGAGCCAGCAGAGGCTGGGGCTGTTTTCCCTGGAGCATCAAAAGCTGAGCTGCGACCTCAGGTTTACAAAATCATGACGGGCATGGATTAGGTAAGTAGACCTGGAGTGGGAGACTCAAGCTAGAGGGCATAGGTTTAGGGTGAGAGGGGAAAGATCTAAAAGGGGCCCAAGGGACAACTTTTACACGCAAGAGTGGTGTGTGCATGGAATGAGCTGCCAGAGGAAGTGACGGAGACTAGTACAATTGCAACATTTAAAAGATATCTAGATGGGTCTATGAATAGGAAGGGTTGAGAGAGATATGGGCCAATTGCTGGCAAATGGGACTAAATTAGGTTGGGATTTTTGGTCGCCATGGACAAGTTGGACTGAAGGTGCTGTACATCTGACTCTATAACAAGCATCAGGAAACAGGAAGTGATTTAAATGCTTAGAATTCCGAGCCTCTGATCGGCTCTTGTAGCCATAGTATGTGTGGGGTTGACTGGAAATTGGCTAGGAAGTTGACAGATGGGAATTTAGCAATGGTAATGCCATTGACATCTAGTGGGAGACAGTTTAATGTTTGATTACTGGAGTCAGTCATTTCCTGGCAGTTGTACGATGCCAGTTAGGCAGCATCCAGGTTTGGGCTGATAACTCTTTCTGCAAATTGACAGACTACTGCAGTTCTGAGTAGTGAATGCATAATGTTCCGAACCAATCAGCAAACACTTCCATTTCCAGCCTCATAAATGAAGTTCATTAGTGACACGGTTGATGAGGATTGGGCCAAACGCATTACCACGAGGGACTCCCACAATCATGTCCTTAAACTGAAATGATTGACCTACATCTTCCGACAACTTCGTGTGAAGAGCTACCTATTGACTTGAGTGTTTTTTTTAAGGGTAGAGTGCGTGGTGATGGAAGAGCACAAGTCAGGCAGCATCCGAGAAGCAGGAGAATTGACATTTCGGGTATAGGCCCATCATCAGGAATGAGGCTTGTGGGCTGGGAGAGTTGGGGGGTGCATCCTGTCCCCCCGATGTAGAGGACCACAGAGTGCTATGGATACAGTAGGTGACATTGGTAGAGATACAGGCAAATTTCTGTCGAATGTGGAAGGATCCTTTGGGGCCTTGGACAGAGGTGAGGGGACTGGTGTGGGCGCAGGTTTTGCAATTCCTATGGTGGCAGGGGAAGGTGCCAGGAGTGAGGTATTGGCTGTTCCCGGGGCCGTGGACCCGATGAGGGAGTTACAGAGGGAATGGTCTCTTCAAAATGATGATAGCGGTGGGGAGGGAAATATACCTCTGGTGGTAGGCGGTGTTTGGAGGGGGTGAATGATGCAATGCACACAGAGGTTGGTTGGAAGGTGAGGACTGGGTAGTTCTTTCCTTGTTGCATTGGGAGGGGTGGGGTTCAAGGGCAGCTAGTGCAGCAAGTGGAGATGTACTGGAGAGCACTGTCAACCATTTGGGAAGGGAAATTGCGATCATGGAAGGAGGCCATCTGGGATTTTCTATGGTGGAATTGGTCATCCTGGGAATAGATGAGGCACAGAAATTGGGAATAAGGGATAACGTTTTTACAGGAAGCAGGGTGGGAAACGGTGTCAAGGTAGTTGTGGGCTTGTAGTGGATGTCAGTGGTTCGTCGGTCACTGCAGATGGTGATGGAGAGATCCAGGAAGGGGAAGAAATTGTCTGAGATGCTCCAGGTGAATTTGACGTCAGGGTGGAAACTGTTCAAACCTCTCGTGGGAACATGAGGTGGCGCCAATAGTCATCAATATAGCGGAGAAACAGGTGGGAGAGGGTGGTGCTGGTGTAACTGCGGTAGATGGGCTGTTTCATGTACCCGACAAAGGTGGGCATAGCTGGGTCCCATGCAAAGTGCCCTTGGTTACCCCTTTGGTAAGGAGGACGTGGGAGGATTGGGAAAGATCAGTTCAGCCATGCGGATGAGGGTGTCAGCGGAAGGGTACTGGGTGAGACGGTGTGAGAAGAAACTGAGTGCTTGGTGGCCTTCATCCTTGCAGATGGATGTGTACAGGAAGTGGATGTTCATGGTGAAGAGGAGAGATTGGGAGCCAGGGGTAATGAAAATCTTGAAGAGGGTGAAGGGCGTGGGTGGTGTCCTGAACAGAGGTGGGACATTCCTGGACCAAGGGGGACAGGACAGTGTCAAGGTAGGCAGAGAGGAATTCAGTGGGACCAGGACAGGCACAGGTTGAGACAATGAGTCGACTAAGAAAGTCAAGTTTGTGAATCTTTGGTAGGAGGTACAATCAAATGGTGCAGGCGTCCCAGATTAGGAGGTTGCACCTGATGTGGTCTCCTCTACATCGGGGAGACAGGATGCCTCCTTGCAGATTGTTACAGAGAACATCTCTGGGACACCCGCACCCACCAACCCCGCTATCTTGAGGCTGAACACCAAACTCCCTCCCACTCCGTCAAGGACATGCAAGTCCTGGGCCGCCTCCACTACCAAACCATTATCACCCAAAGCCTGAAGGAAGAACACCTTATATTTTGTCTTGGGATCCTGCAACCACATGGGATGAATGTGGATTTATACAGTTTGGTCATTTCCCCTCCCCCAAGCCTCCAACTCTGCATCACCTCCTGACCTGTCCATCTCCTTTCCCATCGATCCACTCCACTCCACTCCACTCCCACCCTCCAACTATCACTCTTTCCCTATCATCTACCTATCATTTTCTCAGCTACCTTCCCTCCCCCCACACATTTCTCAGCCCTTTGGCCCACAAGCCTCATTCCTAATGAAGGGCTTACGCCCAAAATGTCAATTCTCCTCGGATGCTGCCTGACCAGCTGTTCTTTTCCAGTACCACATTCTCGACGCTGATCTCCAACATCTGCAGTCCTCTTCATTAGGGTTCACTGACACCATATTTGGTCAAATGGTACCTTGGTGTCAAGGGCTTTCACTTTCACCTCCCTTCCTGAGCTCAGCTGTTTAGTCAGTGTTTAAACAAAGACTGAAATGAGGTCAGGATCTAAGTGGCTCTGTTAGAACCCAAATTAAGTGTTAGTAATCAGTGTGTTTGCTGAGCAAGTGCCAATTGATAGCATTGTCCATGTCCTCCTCCATCATACTACAAAAGATTCAGAATAGACTAATAAGACAGCTTGAATTGATTTTGCTTTTTGTGAAAAGGACATTATCGGCAAATTTCCACATTTCTGGGAGAAATATGTAATCATTATGAACAGCTTGGCTCAACCCTCATTTGTTTAATTACCAGAGTATTCACTATCATTCACAGCTAGATGTGGTAGGTATGAAAGCTTACATCTACTTGTCCTTGCAGTAAATTTAGATGCGGCACTTTGTCAAATGACTTCTAGAAAGCCAAATACTGTACAACTACCAGCTCCCCTTTATCTATATTATGTGCTACTCCCATAAAAAAAGAATAATTTAGTCAAACAGAATTCCTCTTTCACAAAATCTTGATTGCTTAGTTACATCAAGATGTTCAATTGCCCTACTATATCTTAAGTAATTCCATTATTTTCCCTACAACAGCTGATAGGCAACTGGCTTGCAGTTGCGAGCTCTTTCTTCCATATTCATTTAAAAAAAACTTGCACTCTCTTCTGCAACATTAGAACACCCAGTTAACTACTTTTCTGGAATGCTGATAGCCAGTTTGTGGACAGGAACACCATATGTAACAGATAAAATAACTAAATTGCTTTTTGGCAATGTTGACCAAGCAATAAACATAGGCCAGAACACTTCTCTGAATTGAACCTTGAAATTTTTAATGCCCATCATTCTCACAGGTACAGTTATTGCTATTGGACAGACATCAGTTTCACAATACAAACATCCACTAGACACTTAAAACAAACCTCATGTCAAATGCAAAACATAACTTAAGTGGGTTGCACAGTGGCTCAGTGGTTAGCAGGGACTCAGGTTCGATTCCAGCCTCAGGCGACTGTGTGGAGTTTGCACATTCTCCCAGTGTCTGGGTGGTTTCCTATGGGTGCTCTGGTTTCCTGCCACAATCCAAAGGTGTGCAGGTCAGGTGAATTGGCCATTCTAAGTCACCCATCACGTTAGGTGCATTAATTGGGGGATAATGCAGGGAAATGGGTCAGGATGGGTTACTCTTTGGATGGTCAGTGTGGACTTTGGCCAAAGGGCCTGTTTCCATACTGTAGGGAATCCAATCTTAAAAACTGCAGCTGTGATAGAGAAGCAAATTGACCACACACTTGATTTGACATTTCGGGCATGAGCCCTTCTTCAGGAATGCACGTCGATTCTCCTGCTCCTTGGATGCTGCCTGACCTGCTGCGCTTTTCCAGCACCACATTTTCAGCTCTGACCTCCAACATCTGCAGTCTTCACTTTCTCCACACACGTGATTTGTAAAACAAATCATGGTGCAAGCACAAAGTGCCAGATATACACACATTGAATAAGTTAGTGGGGGGTGGGTGGGGGGGAAGGTGCACATCGCATAGCACTAAATAACATTAGTTTTCCTGGTGTCAGCTCAGTGTAGCCAAACCAGAGGTTCTTCAGGCACATTACATCTGTGGACCTGAGATGGCAGGGCATTCTGCTAAGACTTCAAGGAGGATGTGAAAGCATTCCAGGTGTTGCCAAAGTAACTACAGGGATTAATAACTGGAGTTACAAAGATACATTGGAGAAATCTGGGTCATCTTCCTTGGAGAATTAGAAGGGAAATCTGAAACTAATGATTAAATGCTTAATATCACAGCAGCTGTACCTTTTTGTACTTTAATAATGTAACGCATCTAGAGCTGAAACTTTGGTTGAGTGTGCGCGCAATGTGCAGCTCTCCGCAAACGTGGGCGCTCCTCTCTCCTTCGCCGTTTGGTCCAGTGCCTTACCTTCCTCTGTGCACTTGCACGGCCTTGAACACCTCTTCCCGCTTGAGCACCACATGGTCACCCTCGCTGACAGGCTGGGCTCGGGCTCGGGCACCGCCGCCGCCGCCGGGAGCCGGCACCTCCCCGGGCCCGGACATCAAAACCACCGTCTTCCGCACTTCCCACACGCAGGACAGGCGCCTTCAATCCATTTCCCCCTCCTGCCCAGACCAAAATTAATACAACCGGGCTACTGGCGTTCGAGTGACAGCAACGACTACAAGATACCGATCCCGCCACCCGACCGTTCACATCGCTCGAGCACTCCTCAGACTGACGGTTGAAAGCGGACGCACGAGACGCCGGAAATGGGAATGGGGGGGGGGGGGGGGGGAGGCGACATGCGCGCCAGTGCTGACCGTAGCCCAACCTCCGTCAAGGGCTGTACGCATGCGTCCCTGCACACGTAACCCCACCCACTCCATTCTGCGCACATTCCGTTCCCGGCGTCGTCACGCGCTTGACCCAGGCCTCCCATCATCAGGCGCGTCGCCGAGTGCCCGTATTGTCCCCACCACGCACACGTGCGCGTCACCGTTGGATTCCGTTTCCACCCCCCGATTCAAAACGATCAACGCTCGCTTTCCGGCGCAAGCGTGCCCGTCCCTCAGGCCCCGCCTCTTTATGCCTGCCCTCTCCTTTGACCCCATACCTCACGCGTCAACGTCACGCAGACCCCGCCCCTAATGTTAACATGCCCCACTGGATTCGACCACCCTCACGTGCAATCGCTCTATAGGGTCCGACCCGATGCGTGAGCGCTACGCAGGCCACGCCCTATTACGCACGAACGTTTAGCTCCCCGCCCATGCGCATTTCTGATCTCCGCCCCTTGTTCTAGCGCACGCGCGTTAGTGGTTCCTGACTTCCCACTCTCCGCCGGGACGCGGGAACGGGGAGCTTTCAAACGGTTTGGCGGTTGTGTACTGGCCGAACGGTTACTGCCTTGAAACACAATGTCTGACAATAGGTTGCAGAGTGGGGAAAGGCTACCTGTAGTTTGATTGGAAGAGCTGTGGCCGTGAGAGTAGTACCTTCGGGAGTAGGTACAGCCTTCCCTCGCCCCCCGCCCCCCCCTCCCCTTTCCCTCTTGGGCTATCGGCCGCAATGTGCTCCGACTGGAGAGGTGCCCGGAGCTGGAGAGGGCCCAGAGGGGGTCCGGCAGGCGGATGGAGGGGCAGACCCTGGAGAGGGAGAGGAAACTGGGACAAGACCAGAAGAGGTGCAGGAAGTAAGTCCAGTGAATGTGACCTTGGGAGTCCACGTACCAATTCCTCAAGTGGTTCAACACTGACGTTTTGGCCCAACTTGCTCTGGGTGCTTATCCATCTCCTCAGGTGCTGCTTCCCCAGCCTTTAGAAATCACTGGTGTCTCTCCATGCCCAGAGCTAGTCTAATCATTGACCTTGCAAGCTACCTATCCTATCCTATCCTATGTATTTCTATCCTATCTTACAATTCTAGCATTCCCAAATTGAGTACACTTATCTTTCTAACATTATCCTGGTTGATTTCTTCCCCCCCCCCCCCCCCCCCCCAACAGGTTTCTGTGCTTCTGATTTTAATGTCCCTGACTAACATCATGTCTTCTTAAAATCCCTACAGCGTAGAAGCAGGCCATTCTGCCTATCAGGTCCAACCAACCGTTTGAAGAGCATCCCACCCAGACCCACTCCTTCTGTCTGCCTGTAAATTTTAATTTCGCGTCCCTAATTCATGAAGCCTGCATATCTATGGAGACCTCAGGGCACTTTTGATGAACAGTCACCTGACTCAATGTTAACCCTGCTTTCTTCCCATAGCTGCTGCTAGACCTCCTGGGTTTTGCCAACAATTTATTTTATTTTTCATGTCTTCACTTTATCTGTGTTTTATTGTTAGTACTTTTTATTTCAAGTTTTGACACTGTCTTTCAATTCACTGTGCAACATTGCATCTCCACAATTGCATTTTCTGATAATTTGCAGATAATGTAAACATATCACTTTTGGTGATAGCTTCCAAAACTATTTGTCCAGCTTCTTAATATTTTTTATCTACATTTTCTGATATCTCTACTGTCTTGCCAGGCTAATTATCAGATATAATTCTTATTCCTTCAGCTTAAAAACTGGAAGGACCAAAGACCTTGTCCTATGTCCCCAGTAAAAACTTACTAATACCTTATCTGAAGTTGAACTAATCCAAATGTATTCAACCTTACCACATGGGAATAATTGGAGATATAACACCTGTTAAGCAAGAGCAAAACTTTACAGTGGGGAAAAAATGGGAAAGCTGTGATAGGATAGAAGGCAGGGATGATTGACAATTTATAGCAATGCAAGAGGAGTGCTCGTAAAACAAAAAATCGAAAAATGAATTGGAACAACTGAACATAGTGTAAAATGGCAGATGTCAACGTGTCACTTTAAAATTACTTTTAGTGCAGTTCTAAAGTTGCATTGAGGAACAGTTTATTTTTCAGACTGCAAGGTAATATATAGTACTTGGTCCTGTTCTTTGCACTTTGTCTGGTGTCTCTCTGGGCAAAAAGTATGACTGAGACCCTGGAAGGAACTCCAGCCACTGGACAAAGGAAATTGAGGAGGTTACTTGCAATGATTTTTCCTCTGGCAGACTACCTTCAATCTAAAACAAAGTCTTCCAAATCATTGAACTCCAATAGGCAGATGACATGTGTGTATCTATGTTGATGCGTGCGCATGTTTGTGTGGTTTGCTCAGAACCTAAACCCCAGGTAATCGTTGACTTGTTCTGTGCAACCGACAAGGATATAGACTTTTCATAAAAAGTACTAACAATAAAAGATCACAGATAAAATGACTGCTGAACATGATGGATAGCAGTGAGTTGATGGGTGCGTAGGTTAAGTTACTGTATTTTACATTAGGATTAAATCTTGGCACAATGTCGTGAGCCAAAGGGCCTGTTTTGTGCTGTACTGTTCTATGTTCTATAAAGTGAAAATTAAAGACTTCTTCCAAACAACACTCACTATACTATAACTCGCCCTTCACTCTCCCTTGTTAAGATCAGTGATGAGACCCTGGAAAATGTAGATCATTTTCCATATTTTTGAGTTGCCTGTCAATGATTACAGGCATAGACCACACAATTCATCATTGCTTCCAGTGTGCAAGCTCATGTTTTTACCAGGATCTCAAACCCAAGGCTCTAAATCCAGTGACAAGAAAGTTGATCCAACAGCAGCAATCTCTCCTAAACCAACATGCACTGCTTGGAGGTGCCTGAAGCAGTTCTTCCACTCAGCAATTGCTCACAGCCAGAAATCCACTCCAGGACAGGAAGAATGTTTTGTGCATGTCCTCAAAGCATCACTGAAAGTAAAACATCTTTGCTGATTAACGAGAGTCTGTGGAGGTGTTCAGGAAGGCATAAACCTTGAAGGCTTTTGGGAAAATTTGAGATTGGAGAAATCACACAAACCTCTGCACAGCTCATCTTCCCCATCATCCAAGTATCACTTAACCTACTTTTGACAGCTCATGCATTGGCCTTTTCAGCCATCTCAGAAACTGTAGATCAAGAGCAGAAACAAGTCACCCTTCACCCTGAGGAATTGCCTCAGGAGAGAAAAGGCGACCATAAGTTGTTACATTCTCTACAGACAATTGGTGACATTTTGCAGTTTTGTTTTTGATTGTAACAGTGACTTGCTTAATTACACCTTTCTTAATAAAATATCAATCTAGGACAAGTGATCTCTTCCTCTGGTGGTGTTTGATTCTGTTGGCATACGTGTCTTTGACCCAAACTCTG
Organism: Hemiscyllium ocellatum; assembly: GCF_020745735.1. Classification (NCBI taxonomy): domain Eukaryota; kingdom Metazoa; phylum Chordata; class Chondrichthyes; order Orectolobiformes; family Hemiscylliidae; genus Hemiscyllium; species Hemiscyllium ocellatum. Next base: position 102,365,978 of record NC_083410.1, read on the forward strand.
ATAAATTCTGCACTATTTTGTTGCAATTATCCTGACAATTCTGTGGTTATTCAGCACTATGTCTTACAGCACTTTAAGTCCATCAAGCAAAATTATTTTTACTTCTTTTACTTATCATTTATGGGCAAATGTATTTCATTTTAAAAGGTAAGCATGGAAACGTTCATGATATTTAGAAAACATATAGATCCAATTATATTTTAAGTTACACTGACTTTTGTTTCATCCCCCTCTGCCCATCCAGACAAAGAACATTTGTCAGAGAGTGGAGGCGTGAGTTGCATTTGAACTCTACAGTGCCAGTTCTCAAAAATTATTCTGAGAGATGTAGGAGCAGAAGTTGGCCATTCAGCTCCTTGAGCCTGCTCTGCCATTCTAGATGGTGGCTGATCATTTGCCTAAATCCTGTATTCCTTGGTGTTATTATTGACTAGAAATATATCAGTCTTTGTTTTGAACATGGAGTCGTAGAGATATCCAGCATGGAAACAGACCCTCTGGTCCAACCCATCCATGCTGACCAGGTATCCTAAATTAACTTAGTCCCATTTGGCCCATATCACTCTTAAGTCCTCCCTGTTCCTATACCCATCCAGATGCCTTTTAAATGTTGTAATCAGCCCAGCTTACACCATTTTCTCTGGCAGCTCATTTCATACACACACCACCTTCTGCATGAAAACTTCCCTTAGGTCCCTTTTATTATCTTTCCTCTCTCACCTTAAACCTGTGCCCTCTAGTTTTGGACTCTTTTCACCTCGGGGAAAGCACTTTGTTATTTACCCTGTCCATGCCCCTCATGATTTTGTAAACCTTTGTAAGGCCACCTTTCTGCCTCCGACGCTGCAGGGAATATAGCCCCAGCTTATTCAGCTTCTCCTATAGCACAAACCTTTTTCTGAACCGTTCCAAGTTTCACAACATCTTTCCTATAGTCTGGAGACCAGAATTGAATGCAGTACTCCAAAAGTGGCCTAATCAGTGTCCTGTATAACTGTAACATAACCTCCCAACTCTATGCTCAATGCACTGACCAATAAAAGTAAGCATACCAAACGCTGCTTTCACTATCCTGTCTACCTGCGACTTCACTTTCAAGCGATTTCAATATGAATCTGTACTCCAAGGTCTTTGTTCAGCAATACAGTCCAGGCACTTACCATTAAATGTATAAATCCTGCTGTAATTTGCTTTTCCAAAATACAGCACATCACGTTTATCTAAATTAAGCTCATTCTGGCAATCCTCGGCCCATCTGATCGAGATACCATTACAGCCTGAGGTAGCCTTCTTGGCTTTCCACTGCACCACCAATTTTGGTGTTATCTGTAAATTTATTAGCCATACCTCCTATGTTCACATCCAAATCACTTGACTAAAAGCAGTTGGATCAGTACTGATCGGTGGCGCACTGCTTGTCACAGGCCTCAAATCTGAAAAGCAACCCTCTGCTGCCACCACCCTTTGTCTTCTACCTTTGAGCCAGATCTGTATCCAAATGACAAGTTCTCCCTGCATTCCATGTGATCTAACCTTGCTGACCAGTCTACCATATGTTACTTACTGAATGACTTACTGAAGTCCATATCAATCATGACCACTGCTCTGCCTTCAATCTTTGTTGTTCCTTATCCTAACAACTCAAGTTAATGAGACACAAAGCCATGCTGACTATTCCTAATCAGTCCATGCCTTTCCAAATACATGTCAATTCTATCCCTCAGGATCCCCTCCAACAACCTGTCCACCACTGATCTCTAGCTCACCGGCCTATAGTTTTCTAGCTTTTTCTTAGCATTTTTTAAAATAATGGCATCACATTAGCCAACCTCAGGTCTTCCATCATCTCACCTGTGGCTATTGATGATATAAATATCTCTGCAGGGGGCTGTGTTATCACTTTCCTGTTTTCCCACAGAGTTCTGGGGTAAACCTGATCAGGTCCTGGAGATTTATCCATGTTGATGTGGGATAGTAAACTGTTTTACATATCCAGCTTCAACCAGGATTTCTGCAAAACTGAACTTAAAACAAAGGCTTTCTTCAAGCAATGCGCTTTACCCCTCACCTGTAAAAAGAAACACAAGTTTAGAACCTTATAATTGAATTCTAGCACTGAACTGTTTATTCACTCATGAACTCTGAAAACTGAACCAAAACTGTTATATTTGAGGAATCATCTCTCCCATACGGATTTGAGAAATCGCCATGGGTGTGAAAATGTACAACAGTGTTTCGTGATTCAACTTCCACAGCACTTTACGGTGAAGAATTCTAAAGATTCATCACCCACTGAGTGAAAAGGTTCCCCATTTCATTCCGAAATGGCTTGTATTTTATTCTGAGGTTGTGTCCCATGGTTTTAGACCGTTCAGCCAAAGAAAACAACTATTCAACATTCTATTGTTTTAAAAATGTACATTTCTGTGTTATCACCTCCAATTCTAAAACTCAGAATGTTGGCTCAGCCTCCTTATAGAATTGTTGCAAATGCCCAGGAATCAATCTGGTGATCTCCACTGTCATCCCTCTGTGGCAGGTATGTAGTCTGGTGCGAGTACCAGAACTGTATGTAATACTGTAAGTGTTGTCTCAATGGTGTTCCATGTAATACCTTTGCTACCTTGATACTACTGCAACAAACTGCCTTAGCCCTTATCTCAGAAGATTTTCTTTTGATTTCTCAATGTGGCCTTTCTAAATTAGATTGCTAAAAGTAGCAATTAGTTTTGTGCATTCCCACTTGGACATCAATACAGACTTTTCAAGAGCATGTCAGAGCCCAAAAAGACTTTAGTTCTCTTAGTCTGGATAGACTTTGAGATCAGGAAAATCCATGTCAAACAAGATTCAAACTGGTTTAATTGACTTGGGTCACATTCACTTGCTCTTACCAGTAAAATAAACTTTCATTTGCTATTGGGTAAAAGTTATTTGGACTGAAATTACCTTTGTGTAAGAAATTTTAAGCTCATTTGTAGCTTTCAAATATTCCTGAACTTTCTTCTGATAGAGTTGTATTGTCAATTTTAAAATTGCTACTGATGTTATTAGTATTTAAAAGCTGTAATTTGCCACAGGAATTGCAGATTAAATGGTTGCGAAGTGTGAACGAGCTATTTGAATTACTCGGCAATTCTGACTATTGATTGACACATTTTGTTCTAGCTTTTCAACAGATAACACCTCATCCACGCCTAATTCAAGGAACCTTGGATCAGTTTATACCATATAAAGGATGGAAGCTTTACTTTTCAGAAGGTGAGCCTTCCCTTTCAAACTACTTGTTTTGGAAATAACTTCAATTAAAGTATATGTTTATGTAAAAGTTGAATTTTCCAAACAAACGTTTCAGGCTAAAAATCAGGAGGTTGACCTTTACACTGACTTTGAAAGGTATGGTCTCCTAACATGAGGAGGTATGTAGTTGCGTTAGAGGCAGTTCAGAGAAGATTCAGTAGTTTGATTCCAGAGATGAGGGGGTTTGTCTTCTGAAGCAAGACTGAGAGTTTTGGCTTAGATTCTTTGAAGTTTATAAGAATGAGAGTGGATCTGATTGTAGTAAATAAGATGCTAATGGGAATTGACAAACTAGATGTCACGAGGGCTATTTCCCCCTGTGGAGCAATCTTGAATGCAAGATCACAGTTTTAGGATATTGAGTAGCAGATTTGCAATAGTGATGAGGACAAATTCCTACTTTCAAAGAGTCATGAATCAGTAGAATTCACTACCGCAGTGTGTGTGGTGGATGCTAGTAAATGAAGTATATTTACAGAGTAGATGGATTTTTAGTCAGTATTGGATTGTAGGGTTGTGGGGAGCAGACAGGAAAATGGATTTGAGGCCAAGCTGAAATCAACCTTGATCATATTAAATGGTGTAGCAGACTTGAGGGGATGAATTGCCTACTCCTGTTCCTTGTTCTTATCATGCATGGTTGATTTGACCCCAGATGAAATCCAAAACTGACCATTGCAATCAAATGTAAAAACACAATAACGTGAATTAGAAGCAGGTATATGCTACTTGGCTCCTTGAGCCAGCCCAGCCATCAAATGAGATCAAGGCTGATTGAATTGTAACCTCGACCCCACATTTTTGTCTCTCCTTTGATAACCTTTAACTGCTTGCTTATCAAGAAACTGTCCAACTCGCCCATAAAAATATTCAAAGATTCTGCCTGCACTATATTTTGAGGAAGACAATTCCAAAGAATCGCACCCTTCTGCGTGAAAGAGTTTCTCCTCACCTACTATTTAAATGAATCACCCTGATTTTGAAATGGTGAACCCCAGTTCTACTTTCTCCCACAACAGGGCATCATTCCCGCATCTTTCAGAATCTGACATGTTTCAATCAAGACACCTATTCTTCAAAACAGCAAGGATTTAATGCTAGCCTGTCTAATCCTGCTTCAGTGATCATACTGTACATATCAGGTGTTAGTCCAGTAAACTTAACTGAACTGCTTCTAACACCCTCATGTCCTTCCGTAAATAAGGGGATTAATACTGTACACCATCTTCCAGATGTGGTCTCACCAATGCCCTGTAAAATGCAAATTTAACCCCATGAGCTTTGATTTCAATTTCCCTTCAAATAAACAATAGCATTCTATTAGCTATCCTAAATACTTGCTATACCTGTATAATAAACATTTTACGATCCATGCATCAATGCAGCAGGATCCCACTGCATCTCAGAGTTGTGCAGACTCTCATCCGTTTAGATAATAGAATTTTTTCAATTCTTTTGTTCAAATGGACAATGTCATATTCTCCCACATTATGCTCAATTTACCAGATCTTTATCTAATTTCAACTGTTTCCATCCCTTTGTGGCCTCCTTTTGCTGTCTTCCTAACTTATTTTCTGACCTATTTTTGTATCTTCAATTTCAATCACATAATTTTCAGAAATGTAAAAGCTAATCCTTTGACTGATCCTTGTGACACAATATTTGTTCCATCTTGCCGATTAGAAAATGACCCATTTATACCTACTGTTTGTTTTCTATCAGCTAACCAATCCTCTTTCCAACCTATTAAGTCACCCCCTACACCATAAACTCTTATTTGAAGAATGACCATTAATGTATCGTGTCAAATGCTGGACAAGTTTAAAGCATGCGAAAGAACTGTTAATATTTGAACAGAATTAATCACCAGGCAATGAGCATCTCCACCTATTAATGCAACTTGCTCTAAAAAATTGTCTAAACAAAATATGTGACCTTGTTTGATCCAAATCACTGGGAAATTTGAACAATCACTAATGCTAAGTATAGTGGTCCTCCACACCCCCCCTGCCCCCACTGTACCCTCAGGGGATAAGTTCTAAGATCTACCACAGAAGCCAGAAACTGCAGATAGGTGCGAACCCATTCATTTAAATGGGAAACGTACTTTCCTGGCAGCCTCCTGGTTCTGGAACATTCCCTAGAATATGTTTGGGCTGCGGTGACCCATGAGTAACTGAAACTGCACAAACCTGACCTGTGAATATGGGGGGTGGGGGCGTCCTGTGTAACAATTCAGGATAATTTGGATGATCGAGGAGCTCTGGGAAAATGAAAATCATATTCAGGTTTAATATAAAATGCTGTAGCGCCTGACCAAATGAAGTACCTGATGCAAATGAAGGTGATTGTCAGAAATCAATCATTGAAGTCTCAGGATGTGGGTGGAATGGTATCATAATGTGAGCAAACTTTGACAACTCTTTCAATGACCTTCCGTCTTTCGTATGTTTGGGAATGTGGACTGTTTACTGATGGTCAGTTTCATTGGCAAGATCAGCAATAACAATATATTCGGCTGCCTTAGAGCAGAGCATGAGCTTTCCAGGTATAAATGACGCAAATACTAGGCTATGACTACAATAAGTGAAAAATTAACCACCTTCACTTGACTTCAAGTGACACTTCTAACTATCCAGTATCATAGGGCAGAAGCCATCGTTTACCAACTAATCATTTCAAAACTGTGACTGAATGAGTGGGATAGGTGCAGGTTAATTGTACAATATAGGTAACAATTGCAAAAATGGTATCTCTAATATCAATCTCTAATACCTCCTTTCAAAGGTATCCTCACAAGAGGTTTTAGGTCATAACATCATTTTGCAATCTGTATTTGGAAAATTGGGATGACGGAATCAAGAAATAAAATGCTGTGCAAGTGGAAATTTATGAAAACAGCATGTAATCTTGAAATAATTCAGAACTTAACTGCTTAACATTATCAGATGGAACCATAATGTTCTTGTGATTTTAAACAGATTAAAAATTCCTTCCTTTTGTTTGTGAAAGAATTTTTGTGATTCCTTATAAAGTTGGTATGTAGTTCTTTCTTATTTGGGAATGTAAAGCGTTTGAAGTGATAAAAGCTAAGGTGCAAATATTCTAGGTGTACCTGAAGTCAGATATTTTGTTTGATGGCTAGAGCCTCCCTGCAAATTACTTTTAAAGTCAGATAATTGGTTTCTTTCTCGCATTTTAAGAGTGCAGATGCATTTGTGACTTTGTCCCTGTCGAGTTTGGTCTGATTGCATATATGTGACAGAGCATTACAAATAGAATAATGATCATAGTCCATATATTTGTAAAGTGAATTGATTTGTTTATAGGCTTGTACTATTATCTTCTCATCTTCACTGTGGGAAATTATAGAATAGCTTTGAATGATTTAGGCTATTTCTAACATCTGCTTTAGAGTACCTTAGAAGGTAGCTCCGAGTCCCATCTCGAGATTTGAATAGTAGACAGACTGGTTCATTTCCATGAACTGAATTCCTGAAGACAGAAATGCTCAACTTTCAGTAATCATAGCAGTTTTATTTGTGCTTGGACCAACTGTGTGTTAAAATACTAAGGGATTTGGAAAAAAAATTGATCCTCTGACATTTTCTTTTAAAGCCTATGTTGGGAGCTCCCCTTTTGTACAGAAGATTAGTGCATTTGAAAAATTTTTCACAAATCATATTGATTTGTATGACAAGGTAAGAATCCTGGTGCTGTGTTTTTGCTAATTTCAATATTTACTGTTTGTGAAGTGCCTTTCTTAACTATGATGGTCAATTCCTTTGGCAATGACAGTATGCTCCAGAATTTGAGCCATCCAAGCCAAGAGTGACAAGTGCAGGTAACATCAATGCCACAAATACTGAATTACCATCACCTGCAATGGTGGAAAGGTGAACCATCTTTACCTGACTTTACATGGCACTTGTAAATACCTGGCATCATAGGGCAGGGGCCATCATTGCCCTAAAATTATCAAGTTAATCAGTTCAAATCTACGACTGTATGAGAATCAGTTTGGTTAACTAGTGGAGGCTGGTGCTAAGGAAATAACATTTATAAGGTGTTACTATTTATTGTGAACAAAGTTTTTTCTACGATGTGTTAATTTTAATTAATGAATTAAAGGTGAGCATTTGGTAGAATTAAGAATTCAACTTGACTTTTGCCATACTGTTTAAATGTTTAGCAGTAGAAGAACAGATTAACTTCACTACTTTGTATCTTGAAATGTATAACAATGCTGCAAGTCAGCATAGTTTCATCAATGACATGCAGCACTCTTTGATACTATGGACATATTAAGAAAAAGAAAATCAGTTATCTTGATGCTAGTTGTTACACAAATAGCAATGAAAAAAAAAGGACGTGCAATTAAATTGAAAATGTAAAATATTTCTCCCCAAAGGATGAAATAGAAAGAAAAGGAAGTATCCTGATTGACTTTAAAGAGCTTGTAAATGATGAAGAGTTGAAAGCTCTGATGCCAAATTTAGCCACTGAATTGAGGGAAATGCCAGAAAAACTGTTGGATTGCTTGGGATTGGCAGTTCATCAGGTTAAGTATTACATGACCCTTTTCTATGTAAATATACATCTAAGGCAACACTTGTACACTTTAATATTGTAAAAATAAATTCATTTTGTATTGCTTCACTTACTTGGAAAAAATGTAAAAAGTTGTATTTCTTTCTTCATTATTTATCTTGCAGCAGTATGAACTGCTTTCCACTATTGCAAAGTACCATCTTGAAAACAAAGTATTATTACACAGTTTTATTGTAAGTGAATTGAACTTTAGGCTTAATTTATGTTAATTATATTGCACACATTTAGGTAATAACTAGAGACCTTGAAAAACAGGCAGCTCAGTTGGAGCAAGGACTACCGAATGAAGATGTTCCAATTGTAAATGTCCCTTTCATTCACGCAAGGTAAGTTTAAAAAAAACGTTTTTTGGCTATTTGGGAATATTTTCCGAAACAGAATTTCCGAACCATCTGAGTGCCTATTTGTCTGTTAAGATAATTTTTCCTGGCATCGGACATTCATTTGACTCTCAACAAATATTAATGCAGGTACGCAATCCGAAATCAAGCTGTCTTAAAAGCAGACATTTTTTGTGGATATTGCTTGACATTTACAACATTTATTTAATTTACCTGGTTTATTTTTGGACAGTGGGAACAGAGTGTACGCTCAATAAGATGTACTGTAACATTACACCAAGAGTCTTCACAAGATGGACTACAGCAGTTCAGGAATGTGGTTCACAACTACCTCCTGAGCAACTGGGGATGGGCAATAAATGTAACTTTTCATGATCTTTAAAACAAATAGTATGTCATCTTATCAAATAACTTGCACGTTAAGTACTGGTATTCAGCATCTTACCTGCACTGTGCATTTTATATCTAACCTTTTATGGACTGATTGATGTGACCTTTCACTGACAATGCATGATTTAAATTCAGGCCTAATTGTGAATTTGCACAATGTTTATTTTCATTGGGTAGTTTAAAATCTGGGAAAATCTGAAATCCATCACAGATTTCCTCTTGTTGGTGCTCGATCCCAGACATTGACAGTGCTTTATCCATTCCACCATGTTATTGTGCATTAAAAACATTTTTGTTCTGGAAATGTTTTGTTGGTTGTTGTGCAGTTTGCTTTGTCATATGCACAAGTGATGGAAGTGTCAGTAGATTCTAAGAAATTGTGGCTTTCTTTGGTCTTTTTATTGCGACTCTCCCTGCAGTGCTCCAGATTTTAGAAGTTTTGTCGTTTTCTTTTCAAGAATTCCGACTAAGCTAGAATTTGCCATGAACCTGAGGTGGCACAGTGACTCAGTAGTTAGCACTGCTGCCTCACAGCGCCCAGGGATGCACGTTTGATTCCAGCCTCAGGTGACTGTCTGTGTGGAGTTTGCACTTTCTCCCCGTGTCTGTGTGGATTTCCTCCCACAATCCAAAGATGTGCAAGTTTGGTAAATTGGCCATGCTAAATTGTCCATAGTGTTTGTGGATGTGTAGGTTAGGTATAATTATTAGCGGTAAATATAGGATAACAGGGGAGGGGAATGGGCCTGCGTGGGTTACTCTTTGGAGGGTCGGTATGGATTTGTTGGGCCAAAGGGCCTGTTTCCGCACTGTGGGGATTCTATGATTCTAAGTCTAGAATCATCACATTTGTTCTCTAACTCAAGATTGTAGCTATAGTTATAATTCTGTACTGGTCTGAAGTGCTTCAGTGATGTGTAGATTTAGAGTCTGAAGTTTAGTTCTATATTTAACAGGATGACGTTCTGTATAGGAAGGAGAAAATCATTTCTGTTTTGTAAATACTTTGTAATTTCTTTATTCTTTCATGGGATGTGGGATGTCATTGGTAAGGTCAGTATTTACTGCCAGTCCCCATTTTTTCTTTAAATTTTGTTTACTTGATGAAAATAAATACTCAAATCCCTTGTTATGCATGTAATTTTTTAGAGTTTTTAACTATGAGCCTTTGACATCGTTGAAAAATTTGCGAGCTAACTGCTATGGAAAATATGTTTCCTTGCGTGGGACAGTTGTCCGTGTCAGCAACGTCAAACCTTTCTGCACTAGAATGGCCTTCACTTGTAATACGTGCGGAGATACTCAGAGCCTCCCTCTTCCTGATGGAAAATTCACGCTCCCTACAAAGGTATATTTTTGTGCTGATATGTCTGACAAAAGAAAATTACTTGTGTTCAGAGTTATTTTAGGAAACTAAGTTCAAATTCTTTCTAAAGTGTTCAGCACCAGAATGTCGCAGTCGGTCATTCACTCCGAATAGAAGCTCTCCTTTAACAGTTACTGTGGACTGGCAATCTATCAAGTAAGTGAATCTTTGATTAAAGACACTTTTGTTTCTGTATTTTTAGTTTGTATAAATAAATTATTATTCAATTTGAGTGACCAGAATTTCCTGAATTGGAATTGTGATTCTCTTTAGCACTTTCAGTAGCACGGTATATAACAGTATTTATTTAACACTTACACTCTGCTACTAACTGATGGAGAGGTTGCCAGGCAAGTTCATAGTCCAGAGAAGTAAAATATTTGACACACAAATGAAATCCAACATCCATCTCTGCTTCGTCCATGGTTGTGCACATTAGATACCTATCTTTAGCCAATTCAATTCACACCATGTGATGCAATGAAACTGCTGATTATCTTGATAAAACAAAGGCTCTGGGCCCCAACAACATTCCAATAGTGGTATTGAAGATTTGTGCCTCAGACCTTGTGTCCCTAATCAAACCATTTCAGTTACAACACTGGCATCTACTTGACAATACGGAAAGTTGTTTTCTTATGTCCTGTCCACAAAAGCAGGGCACATTTAATCCAGTCAGTTACTGTATTATCAATCCACCCTTACACCCCAGGGGAATAATGGAAGGTGACTTTGGAAGTGCCATTCAGCAGAAGTAGCCTGCTCACTTTAACTTCTGGTAGGGCCACTCAGTTCCTGACTTATTTACATCCTTGGTCAAAATATGGACAAAAACCCTGAATTCAAGAGGTGAGAGTAACTGCACATGGCATCAAGGATGTACCTGACTGAGTGTGACATTAATGAACCTGAACATAACACCATCAATCAGTAGGAGGCAGGGAAAAATCTTTCACTGATTGGAGTCATATCTAGTTCAGCAAAGAGCTTGTTATTGGAGGTCAATCATCTTAGCCCCAAATCATCATTCTAGGTGTTCCTCAGGGCAGTGACTAAGGCCTGACCATGTTCAGGTACATCATCATTGACTTTGCTTCCATCATAAGGTTAGATGTGAGGATGTTTGCTGATGCGTAGTAGAGTATCTGTACTACTGTCTAGTATCATTTGTGACACCTTAGCTACTGAAACAGACCATGTCCATATATAGAGTCGAGTGTGTTGTACTGGAAAAGCACAGCCAGTTGGGCTGATTCCTGATGAAGGGCTTATGCCCAAAACATTGATTGTCCTGCTCCTTGGATGCTGCCTGACCAATTATGCTTTTCCAGCACCACACTCTCGACTCTAATCTCCAGCATCTGCAGTCTTCACTTTCTCCTCCATGTCCATATGTAGCAAGACCAGGACTACATTCAATCTTGGACTGATGAGTAGCAAGTAATATTCATATCACCCATTTCCCAGGTTATGACTACCTTCAATAAGAGAGAATTTAATCATCTCCTTTTGAGATTCAATGGCATTATCATTGTGACTATCACTTTAAATATCCCAGGATTACTGTTGACCTCTGAACTGACTTGAAACCAAACAAATGCAAGAATAGGCAGGACTGAGAATTCTGTGGAGAGTGACTTGCCTTGTGATTCCTTAAAGCCTGTTCAGCATCCACAAGGCACCTGTCAGGAGCATGATATTCGCCATCTGCGTGGATGGTGCAGCTCCAGCAACACTCGAGGTCAACATCATTTAGGGCAAAGCAAACTGCTTGATTGGCACTCCATCCAGTACTGTGAACTTTCTCTGCCTCTGCACACAACATCAGAAATGTGTACCATCCACAAGATCACTGAAACAACTTCTAAACCTGTGACATCCTTCATCTAGAAAGACAAGGGCCAGGCAAGTGGAAATACCACTGTCTGCAAGCACCACCACCACCACCACCCCCCGTCTCAATCATACAACATCTTGACTTGGAACTTTATCTCTATTCCTTCACTGTTGCTGAGTCAAAAACGTAGAACCCTCTTCTGAACAGCACTGTTGGAATACTTACACCAAGTGGACTGTAGAGGTTTAAAAACGTCTCACCACTATCTTCAATTTGGAAGGATAACAGCTACTGGTGCTGTGAGTGATGCTTGCATCCTTCAGCACATTTCCCAGTCCAGATCAAATACACTTTTCAGATCAGGAAGTGTTAGTTTGTAGAGATAATTAAACTAAGACGAGGAGAGTTTGTTCATTTCTTGGGGGTGGAGGTGAGGGTGTGATGTGACCTCAGTGTTGGGGGAAGGATTGATTGTTTCATAGCAAGAAAGAGGTAGAATGCAAATTTTCCTTCAGATATGAGTATTTTAGAAGACAGCGTTTGCTTTGGAGAATGGGGTGCTGGTGGAATTGAGTATTGCTTTTTTTATTTGACCATGTCATGTAATGGTGTGCTCATATCACCAGCAAGACATTAAGTATGTCGTGACCATGAGCTATTTCTAATAAACGGTAGTTTAATGGCACATGTAGGTTCAAATATTCATCTTCCTACTTAATGATTGTTTCAGTGATGTAAAAAATCAGTGTTGGTACCTATGTCTGGAGCATTGTAGTTTGTAGCAGAGATGCTGTAGAACTGATGGGTGCCCATGAATATATTTGTTTTGAATAAAGTTCAAATTTACTTCTGTGCATAAATAGCTAATTGTTTTAATGTTGAAATAGTTATTCCTCTGTTTGGGTAAAGTAGTGTGTCTACTTTTTTTTTCCCAGATTGCAGGAGCTTGCATCAGATGACAAGAGAGAAGCTGGGAGAATCCCTCGCACTATAGAATGTGAGCTTATCCAGGACTTGGTAGACAGTTGTGTTCCAGGTGATATGGTAACTGTCGTAGGGATTGTAAAAGTGGCAAACAGCAGTGAAGGTATGACCAAAGTTGGCATGAATTACAAACCTGTTTTGTTTGCTGTCCTCGATATTGCCATTAACCACCAAATGCCTGACCACTCTACGTTTGTCCACCACCCCCCTGCCTTGTGTTATATGATCTTGATCTCTTATTTCATCTTGGATATCCATAGAATAAAACATATGGAAATAGTTTAAAGGAATTTAAATTAATGCATTGTGGAGTAAATGTTCTCATCCATGAAAATCTTTTAAATCTATCAAAATTCGGGATTTGTTATTTTTCAGAACTAATTTCTGTTTTTGTAAGAACTGCCAGTTTAATCTTTACCTGGCATTTTTCTAATGATGGTGATTACTTGTGTGTCCTGGAGTAACAATGCTGGTTTACCCAGAGCAAGTAATTTGAGGCATGTGACCTGGAGGCACAGTGAGTGCTAATAGTTTCCTATAGTTATGAAAATGATGTTCAAGATTGAACTGCAGTGGGAGTGACCCTGCCTCAGGGTCAGAAGGCTTGGGTCCAAGACCCACTTTCTCTAGAGTTTAGTTATTAATTGCGTGTCTGAACAGTTGGTTGAAATGATGTGTAAGACCCAATAACTATTGACAGTTTTGAATTAGGCATCCACGAGCAACATCCGTCAGTTACGTATCAGAAAATGGATCATATCAAATTTTTACTGACTGATTAAAGCCCTCAGAATTTAGTAATTCTCTGCATTTTGGCTGTAATGAATTTCTATATTCTATACATTCAGTATTCTGCTCTACTTGACTTTTTAGGGAAGACTAGAAACAAAGATGACAAGTGCATGTTTTTTTTGTACATTGAGGCCAACTCTATCAGTAACAGTAAAGGACGGAGAATTGTGAGTTCTGAAGAGGTACCTGGTGAAACAGCCTCAATGGAATTTACACTTAAAGAGCTTTACGCAATTCAAGAAATTCAAGCTGAAGAGAACCTTTTCAAGTTATTTGTTAAGTATGTTGTTTCTAGATTATTTTATTTTGATGTTTGGTATCATTCTGAAATACAACTACAGAACTTCATTTGTTTTGCAGCTCCTTGTGTCCTGCTATATATGGTCATGAGGTGAGTGTAATGATACAATAAGAAATAGACTTTTTAGTCTGTAAGTGAATAATGATTTTTCTTTTGTGCTCAAACAATTTGCTAACTTTGTCTGTCAAATTAAACTTTCCAACAAAGGATTGTTTTTGTTTGTAGCTCGTCAAAGCAGGATTGGCATTGGCTCTCTTTGGAGGCTGTCAAAAATATGTGGATGATAAAAATCGGATTCCAATCAGAGGTGATCCTCATGTGCTCATAGTTGGTGATCCTGGACTTGGAAAGAGTCAAATGTTGCAGGCAAGTAAAGTTATCATGAACAAAGTTTCCTTCTATAGGGATGATGTAAAGCTTTTAAAAATCCCTATAAATAATTATTTTAGTTTAGAAAATGTATTATCCTCTTAAGATATGGGATGTTAATGAGGAATAGTTGAAGAGTGGCCTCTAATATTTTGTTCAAGTAGCCAAATAATTAGAGCAAGGGAGACATCTGACTGACCATTCAAATGCCTGGGATTGGTATCTACAGCAGGCAGTATCTGAAGCAGAAACCATGGCAGATTTCTTCCAGTCCCCTCCTGTGCCCCATTGTAATATCTTGATCCTTCTCTGCCTCACAGTGCTTATTCTGGCAAATGAGGGAAATCTTGGTGCTTTCTACTCATCAACTTAGTCCAGTTCAACAGTGCAATGTTTCATTTTCCAAGCGAGGCAATTTCCAGCTGAAGCTGATCCTGATATTAGGTGTGATGGGCAAACGAAGGCTGTGTGAACACATCCTTACTCAGTGTTTTTTCTCGTTTGTTATACCTCTGAGTTATTGATCTTTCCTGTGAAATAAAATAATTCCTGCCGTTTGATGCTTTATTTGAATTACTTCCACCACTCAAAAAGAAATAAAGGAAGATACTACATTTGAGTTGGTTAACTGCTCATAATTTGGGAGTAATATGTTGTGGATTAAAAATATTTTATCCTACGGGGTGAAAGACAATTATATTTTCAACAAAGAATCTAATGGATTTTTTGATTGGCATCACATCTACAAGCATTCACACCCTCCACCACAGATGCTCAGTGTAGCAGTGTGTATGATCTACAAGATGAACACAGAAATTCGCTCAAGATGTTTAGACAGCACCTTCCTAACCCTTGACCACTTCATCTAGAAGGACAAGGGCAGCAGATGTATATAGGAACATCACCAACTGCAAGTTTCCCTCCAACCCACTGCTTTTCCTTCATTGTCGCTGGGTCAAAGATCCTGTAATTCCCTCCCTAACAGCATTGTGGTTCTACCTACAGCACATGAGCTGTAACAGCTCAAGAAGGCAGCTCACCACCACCACCTCAAGAACAACTCGGTATGGGTAATAAATGCTGGCCAGCCATTTCCATGTCCTAATATTGAATAGAAAAGAAATTATTTACCAATTTTGTGGATTATCCCCAGTATAAACTGATGGGATTTGTTGGTAACAGGAATATATAAATGTATATTACACATAATTCCTTATCTGAAAATGTGTTGCTGGAAAAGCGCAGCAGGCCAGGCAGCATCCAAGGAACAGGAAATTCAACGTTTCGGGCATAAGCCCTTCTTCAGGAATCCTGAAGAAGGGCTTATGCCTGAAACGTCAAATTTCCTGTTCCTTGGATGCTGCCTGACCTGCTGCGCTTTTCCAGCAACACATTTTCAGCTCTGATCTCCAGCATCTGCAGACCTCACTTTCTCCACATAATTCCTTATACTCATTTCATAAATTGTTCCGTTTTTCGACAGATATTTTCTGTTGGATAAATTTCTCTTTGAAGTAATTATTGCTGGTGATTGTTTTGGAATTGTTGTGTTGTCCATTAATTTAGCATGTTAGTTCAGAGATAACATGCTATAACATTGTAAAAATTATAATCAGTGCTCAGTGGTACTGAATTTTCCAACAAAAAATCTTTTACGCTTAAGTATCCATTTGCAATTTTGTTTTTAGGCAGTGTGTAATGTTGCTCCACGGGGAGTTTATGTCTGTGGTAACACCACCACCAGTTCGGGACTTACTGTAACTTTATCAAAGGACAGTGGATCAGGAGACTTTGCCCTGGAAGCAGGGGCTCTTGTACTTGGCGATCAAGGTAATTAGCACTGAATATATTGGGATGGCAGTAGCTATTTAGCAGTATCCAACCGCAAAGTACAGAACCTAGAGAATATCTAATTTTGGTACTTGGCTAGAAGTGCTTTTGAAATTAATTGTCAAATTTATTCACTTTCATCAATTGGTCAGTGCAAGTGTCTGTTTATTATGTGGCAATTATTGAAAGGTATTGATGCAATGTGCGTGGAGTAGAGGATGAAGATGCAGGCTCAGTAGCAAAACATGTCACATTCTTGATCATCGTTGGTTTGTCACCAAGGGAAAGTGGTTACTATTTACATTCTGAGAAAATTGCAGCACTGGTATGTATATCGCTATAGCAAATGTATTTGTATTTGCAGTGAAAGATTTTAAGTGTGCGTTGAAGTATTGGGTATTAATTTGAATTTATGGCACCTTTTGATTTTAAACCGTTCAAAGTCAGCCTTGCTTACATTTTAGATTAGATTTACAGTGTGGAAACAGGCCCTTCGGCCCAACAAGTCCACACCGACCCGCCGAAGCGAAACCCACCCATACCCCTACATTTACCCCTTACCTAACACTACGGGCAATTTAGCATGGCCAATTCACCTGACCCGCACATCTTTGTGACTGTGGGAGGAAACCGGAGCACCCGGAGGAAACCCACGCTGACACGGGGAGAACGTGCAAACTCCACACAGTCAGTCGCCTGAGTCGGGAATTGAACCCGGGTCTTCAAGCGCTGTGAGGCAGCAGTGCTAACCACTGTGCCACCGTGCCGCCCGAAATTTATTGTAGGTTCTCATAATTGAACTGCTCAAATCAGCCGCTGGTGTTAGATTCTGAGACCTAACACCACCAAGCTATGTACTCTCATTGCATTCATTCTTATTCTTTGACTTTGTTTTTAAATCCAAGGTAAATCTATAATACATTTTTGTAGCTATTTAATTACTTGCAATTTGTGATCAAGTAAATCCTCTATATTGTGGAATATGCATTGAACAAAGTATTTTCTGTTTTTACCATATGATATCAAACTGAATTATAAGTGTAATTGGCCAAGGGATAGGAGGCAGTGTGATGATAGACAAGAGATTGTGGACTGGAGACATGTATGCAGTGCATTGGTCCATTGCTCCTCTTCTTGTAAATAAATTACCTTGACCTGGATGTATACGTTCTTGAAGCTTGTGGATGAAACAAAATTTGACTTAGCAGTAAGTAACAAGTAGGACATTAGCAAGTTCAGAAAGGAATAAACTCGTATAGTAGGCAGTCATAGTCTAGAGTAAAAAGTGAGGTCTGCAGATGCTGGAGATCACAGCTGAAAATGTGTTGCTGGTTAAAGCACAGCAGGTCAGGCAGCATCCAAGGAACAGGAAATTCGACGTTTCGGGCCAGAGCCCTTCATCAGGAATGAAGGGCTAGTCTAGTCATAGTCTAGATACAAGTTAATGTAGTTAAATGCAGACTTTAGGAAGAACAATGTGGAGAGGCATTGTAATCTAAATAGGACTATATTGAAAGGGGTACAAGAACAATGAGTCCTGGTGCTACGTGTTTGCAAATTCATGAAGCTGGTGAGATAAGTTAATGAAGTTTAGAGGAATATGGGACGTGCAGGCAAACAGGATGAATTTAGTTTGGGGAAACTTGGTCGGCATGGCCAAGTTAGACCGAAAAGTCTGTTTCCATGCTGTATAGCTCAGTGACTCAAAAGTGGTTCAGGAACAGTATCGAATACAGAATTGAGAAAGTCAAGCGAAAGTTTTTATTTCAGGTCATGAGTTCAGTCTGCTATCCTTAGAGCAGGGGAGGTCTACTTGGAGGCATGCACAATTCTGAGGGATTTTGATAGAGAAGTACAGAGACATTGCTTCCACTGACCAGTGAGCTAGTAACTAAAGGGCATTAATTTAGAATAACTAGCAAAGAGAAAAGAAATAAGGACAATTTTCTTTCATAATAGCTTCGCTAATCCTGGCCTTAAAGCATCTTTGATTTTAGTTCAGTTCCATTGCTGGCTGTACCATCTGCTGTCAAAGTCTCAGCCTTTGGAAGTCACTTTTTGCCCCTCAGGGTACTTCTTGCCTCCCTTTCTTATTTTAAGATGCACTTTAAAACCTTTAACTTCATGTAGGCTTTTGGTCATCTGTGAGAAAATGAGGACGGAAGATGCTGGAGAGTCAGAGTCAAATGTGGCACGGGAAAAGCACAGCAGCTCAGGCAGCATCTGAGGAGCAGGAGAGTTGATGTTTTGGGCATCATCTGTTAGTCATCCGCCACCATTAAAAGACTAAATCTGGCTCCTGTGAAGCATCTTGGGATGTTGTACTAACATTGAAGTTGTTATGTGAATTGTGGCTGTTCAAACCCTGAATACGTAGAATCAAATTCCATAGGAAATTTGAAAAGGCAATTGGACATGAAGATAACTAATTTGCATCCTTACCCAGAAATATCTGGATGTGGAAATTTCAAATTGAAAAACTTTTTAGCACAGGTGCAAAAGACTGAATGGCTTCTTTGGTGCTGTAAGATTCCATCTCTGCTCACTGTATATGTATAGGCGTGAAAACTTAACTCTTTTTAACCTGAGAAGTTGGTGCTTTTTAATCAGGCTAATGACTGAGCTTGGTAATCAGGTTGGGTTTGATTATTACCCAAATTGTAATTAGATTAAGTGCTTTTTTCAGCATATTCAAAGCAATGACATCAGTATTATTTTGCAGTTGTGGTTTATTCAGAAACTGCTGAAATTACTGATTTGTTTTGGTAGAATTACATTTCTGTTATAATCGTGAAACAATACTTTTTAATTCTCTGATCGGTTTCAGGCATTTGCTGCATTGATGAATTTGATAAAATGGGTAACCAGCACCAAGCCTTACTGGAAGCCATGGAACAACAGAGTATCAGTCTAGCTAAAGCTGGAATTGTTTGCAACTTGCCAGCCAGAACTTCAATTCTTGCAGCTGCTAATCCAGTCGGGGGCCATTATAGTAAAGCTAAAACGGTCTCTGAGAATTTGAAGTAAGTTGTGATTCTATAGTTAACATTATGATTACCTGAAAAGTCAATGCAGAAAATAATGTTAAAACTCCAAAATTTATGGTTTAGTGTTAATTTACTTTCAAAGCTTGGCATTATTTAAAAGCACAATGTGTATTTGTTTCGACAATTTGACCTGCAGTCACTGTGTTATATCAGCTGTACTGTTAGAGGAACACATCACCTGGCGTTTGAAGGAAAGGGAATGTTAAAACTAGTAAATGTGAGTTACTTGATGTAAATCCTAAAAATTAAGAATAAAAGCTACTAAACTATTAGTTCAATATAAAATTGTCAAATCTCTCTGAAGCGCTGCATTATATTTGCTTGCAAATTTACCTATTGGAAATGGTCTTTCTCCGATGTAGTCAGCAATGTATTGCTGATCAGTATGAATTATAGATTGTATAATGAATGTAAAAATACCTTTCGTAACAATAAATATTAGTGTCTGAGGTAGCATTCATTATATTTGCTGTTTCAGAATGGGAAGTGCCTTACTTTCAAGATTTGATTTGGTATTTATTCTGCTTGATACTCCAAATGAAGATCATGACAACCTTCTTTCAGAGCATGTCATGGCTTTGCATGCTGGGAAGAAAACAACCTTGAGCGGTGCCACAGCTTTACGTCAAAGCACACAAGACACTAATATATCAATCCTTGAAATTGCCTCAGATAAACCATTATCAGAAAGATTGAAGGTACAGTAATGTTCAGTAATGGTGACTAGTGAGACAAGAAATGGTATGTTTGATTATATTATTAGTGTATTTCATAATATACAATAGTTATAACAAAGAGAGCATCTTGACAGTGGCTAAGCTTAAAGTATTAATCTCTGACTGTCCAATTGTCCAAATGAGTGATACGGATTCACCACTTGGTTGTGTCAAAGAATTCTTAAATCCCCAAATTCCTCTCAACAAATACAGTGAAAACATCAACATTTACAAGGGGAGGAGAAAGAAAAGGTTACACTTAAACTCTTCTGATGTCTCTGTGCTTCACCAATGCACCAATGGCAGCATTGTAAAATAGCCTGCAACACTTCAAACCGTCCTCATTGGCAAATTCAACAGCTGGTATCAAATATCGAGAGAGCTTAACAGCAACATCGCAGGAGAACAATTGTCAAATTGGACCTCCGTATGATCGAAAAGTTGTGCAAACAGCTTGTCAATTCCATTCTACTGTGTGGATAAAAGACTACTCCATTATACTTTGTTTCATAGCAGGGATGTATTGATAGGCCTCTGACAAATGCAGCTCATCTTTTCCCTCACCTGAAAACTCCCAACCCTGACATGGATTAATCTTAAATGCAAGGCCAAACGATGCTGGGATCTGCACAGCAGCAACTATCTTGCTTGTAATAGATACTCAGAATTGTCACAAACAATCCACCTCACTCTGAGAGTGACAACTGTTTTGCCCAACTTCTCAAACTGGCAGTCACCAAATTTTATCCCGAAGGTTCCTGTTGGATTCCAGAATGTAAATTTCTCCTGAGGAATGCAGAAAGACCCTGATGTGGTACCAGCAATTGAATTCTTGAGTCCCTTGATGAAGGATGCCTCCTGGATGGCAGAAGGCAGCATAGGGGATTGACTTCCTGTACTTGAGCTGAGAAGTATGAAAACTCTTGGGTCGCTTGCAAGTAATCAAACAACAAACACACCAATGACCTAAAATCAGTGCTGCTGCCATTGCTTCAGAACTGCTCATAAACATAAAGGTGGCCATTGGTTGGCAAGAGCAGTCAGCAGTAAAAATAGTCCTGATGTAATCTCTTGACTTCCCTAGAGTGGTCAGTCTTCTCAAGCACTTATGCACCAGAAAAATTCCTGAAGAACAACGGATAACAGGGAAGGAAGAAACTGAAATAGCACATCAGCACAGACACCAATCCAAAATGGTATCCGTTGTCCCATTAGGGAAACTCCTCGACTTTTCACAAAGTTAGTGCCCCATCGCTCTGCTCTCAATAACATATATGTTGCTGGAATACTACCTGATAAACAGACTCAATCCCACTTTGGACAGAGCAATGCTCTCCTAATAAAAAGATTTCTGCATACTCTAAAATTACACCATGCAGGTCTTGACACAAAAAAAACCTGAAGATAGGAAGCACTTTTGTTGACTAATCCTGTGCTTTTGACACTGTATAACATGCAATCACTCTGCTGAAACTCTTTATAAAATAATCTGTTTTGTGAAAACTTACAGCTATTTTATTCATTGTTTAGCAGTCAACAGTTCAGTTTGCACCTTGGAGTTACGCATAGCTAACTCCAGACTACTATAGGAATTGGCCCTCTGTTCAAAATATATGCCAGTGACATCTACTTCACACAATTGTGGCTTGTTGTATGTGCCAACTCTTTGGACCTGATTATAAAACTCTAGAACTCTGAATAATTCAATGAGATAGATCATATCTCTATTATTGTCTGAAAGGTGAGAGATGAGATGTTAATTTTATGTAAACTCAAATTACAAAGTCTCTGTCAATGCAGTGCTTCCATGGTTTTTAAAATTATCTGCTCATTTGCTTGTGAGGGCAAATGTCTTTACTTCGGAGCTGAATGTCCACTGAGCAAAAATGGTCTAATGTGGAAAAGCTGAACAAAAAATGTGTGGGCTATGTTAAAAAATACAAACCTTAGAATTGAGGAATAGTTGTTTGTAGTACATAACTTGACCATGACTGAAAAAATACACATCTTGTCAAAGATTTTCCTCTTGCACTGATCAGGGAAAATTTTAAAGGTGACTGGTACAATCTCCATGGCAACTTCTACCAATCACAGTCCACCTGCCAATCAATCAGTACTTTCCTCATACAGTGTAAGTGTTGTTTTCCCCTTGAATTGGTGTTCTTGCTAATTGTCCTGAAGAGAGCAATATAAAAAAGCTCTGACAAAATCTGTCCTTTTTGAGGAAAACTAGGATAACTCTGGAACAGGTATGAGGTTGGTTAAGAGTTTCCTTTCAGTCTTGGTGTGTGGGTTTAAAACCATCCCGTCATATCCTGATGCTATGGAGTGAGTTACTAAGGGATGAGGGTCCATAGTTTAACAATTTCCCTCAAGGATGAGATAGGAAAAAAATCTCATTGATACTTTGTTAAGAATTCTAAAATCAAGGTGAAGGTAGATAATCAGTAAAAGGATTGTTTGTATTTAACTGTGGCTCACTTCAGCTGGACTGCTTGCTGCCATCATTAAATGTAAGTGAAAATGTTTCTCTTCACAACTCTAACAATGCCGAAGTTGTCAGAAATACACAATTAGAAATGCAAATAATTGAATAGGAACATCTGTAATGTGATTTTAATGTATTACTAGACTTGAGGTGAGAAAAATGTTGATCATGAAGCAAATACCTAGATGCCTTGATAATTTAAAACAATGCTTTCTCTATGATTAGACGAACAAACACACATCAATTGTTTGTGCTCTCCACTGCATATTAATTCTGATCCAAAGTATTTTGTGTTTAAAAGGTTTACCCTGGAGAACACTTTGATCCTATTCCTCATCAGTTACTAAGAAAATATGTAGGTTATGCACGTCGATATGTTTGTCCAAAGTTATCTGCTGAAGCAGCTCAAGTACTCCAAGACTTCTACCTCGAGCTAAGGAGACAAAATCAAGGTCCAGATAGTACACCAATTACTACAAGACAGCTGGAGTCTCTTATAAGACTTACAGAGGTAAGTATGAATGTATAGTTAAAAACACTTGGAGCATTTGCTGAGATATAATTTAAACTTGACTTAAGTGAACATTTATAAAGCCTGTGCCAGAATTGTTTCATATTACTTTTTTTTTGTTTTAAGAACATTGCATGCTAATGGGCATTGTTCAAAGTAGGAATTAGTAACTCACTTGAGTAAATTCAGATATTTTGCACTTCTGACTGGAAGTCTTGCTCAAGGGGAGCACAGTCCTAAAGATCTGTTTTTTTAAAAAAATCATTTCAGCCTTTTGAGTGAAGTTGCCAGCAGGGAGTGAGAGTGTGCTGATTTTATCTGAATAAATTCAATAATCATGCAGCATCCTTTCATCACTCAGGCATCAAATATGTTTGTCATCCTTTATACTGAAAACAAGGTAACTCTTTTCAGGAGAGTGAATGACCTTGATGGTCCAGTTTTTAGTAATCCCGGAAATTGCATTCTGTGGCCAAAAAGGTGGCAAATGATCTGTTCCGTCAAGTCGCTCACAATGTTTTGGGGTTTTCTCTTGCAGCGATCAGAGTTCAGCAACTTGTTGTCCTCTGGCCGAACCTCTGGTGTCAACAATTTAGGCATGATGTTTAAGACTCATATCAAATACACATTGTGAACATTGCTAAGGCAACACATTTCTACCTTTGTTCTACCTTTACTCCATAGTAGCTGTCTGAGATTATGTCAGTCTGTTTGCAACCTTAGTATCTTGATCTGAAATGTACTTCTGATTTGTGCCATCACTAAGACTGTCAATTCTCAGCATATCTACTGCTGAATCATTTATTTATGCCTTTGTTACCTTTCTTCTTGTCTGTTTTAATGCTTTTAGTATTCTATCTTCCATAAACTTGAGATTATCTTAATTGAGAACAAGTCATTTTTTCCTCCTACATCACAACTGTGCTTGCTGCCTATATTAGCTCCTAGTCAAATAACATCTTTATTTTAGAAATCACTTCCTTGTTCTCAAATTCTTCCTTGGTCCTGACCCCGATTCCTCTATAATCTCCTCCTGTCCCACAATTGTCTATGATATCTGCATAGATTTAATTATGGTGTCTTGGGTGTTGCAAGTATATTCACTGCACTATTGGTGGCTTTATCCCTGAATTATGAGTCCCCTAAGCAGAAATACCATCCCTACACTTCTATGTCTCACTTTCCTCTTTGAAGATACTCCTCTAACTCTTTGGTTAGGCTTTTGTGGTCATCTCTGCTCATATTTGTTTCATAATGTTTCTGTGAACTGTTTGGGATAGTTTGATATTTAAAGATATATAAGTTATTCAAATAAAATTTCTGTTTTCTGTAATTTGAAAGGCAAGAGCAAAATTAGAACTCCGAGAAAATGCAACAAAAAGTGATGCAGAAGACGTTGTGGACATCATGAAACACAGGTAAAGAAGTTTTTCAAAATTATCTTAATTTAGTTAATGCATAATGAGAACTGGCAAATAAAAAGCATAAAGAACAAAACTTGCAAATCTACAACATAAGTACAAATAGTATATAATGAACACAGACTAATTGACTGAACACAGGAGGGTTTACAAGGAGGTAAGATATTTCAGTGGCATGCACATCATTTGGAGGGGAAATGGTACAAATCTTCACTTGATTAAGATTAGTTATTTTATTTGTGTAGCACTTATTGCAAATAAGTTCATTCTTAAAATCTACTTCAGGAACTTTTCCCCAACATTATTACTGAAAGAGTTTATCAGATAAGGAGGTATATACTTTTATGAAGTAAAGTGAAAATTTCTCCTATTTTACAGGCCAAAATGTTTTCTGGTGCCATGGGTCCAACAGGAAATTGCATATTTGAAGCAATAGTATTTGGCAAAAACCAGCTCATAATTCTCAATTCAAAAGCTTGCTTTGAGCGATTTTTGACAAAATTTGTAGCTTGGGTTGAAGTTCAGGTTGTAAGTTTGCTCGCTGAGCTGGCAGGTTTGTTATCAGACATTTCGTCACCATGTGAGGCAATATCATCAGTGAGCCTCCAGTGAAGCACTGGCGTTCTGTCACACTTTCTATTTATGTGTCTTGATCTCTTGAGGTAGGTGATTTCATTTCCAGAAATGGTATCACCCACCTTAAGAGACCAAGACACACAAATTGCAAGCAGGACAGAACACCAGTGCTTCACCAGAGGCTTACTGGTGACATTACTAAGCATGGTGACCAAATGTCTGACAACAAACCTGCCAGCTCAGCGAGCAAACTTACAACCTGCTTGCTTGGAGCTTCATGACAATTTGGAAAAGTCCGTCTGGATCATTATAATCCCAGTTGATGGTAATACTCAGAAAGTCTGATCCCAAAGTAAAGTCTGATTCAATAAATCAAGTTTAATTTTGGCATTTCTTACTGTGATGGTGAGTCACTCAACATATCCGGTGTTCTTTAATAAATGAATGCAAACTTATTATTCAGAAAAAAAAGAGATTTTTAAATTGCCAAAAAAGAGAAATTTTAAATGTATGTTTATTAGCATTAGGAGCAAAACAAAGTTTGACTAGTTTCCCAGCAATCTCCCTTATAGATAATCAATTCCAGTGAAGTGTTTCACTTAGCTTCACTCTGAATGGATTACTTAACTGACTCTTTGTAGTTTTGGTTACCTGACACTTATTTTCAGTTCTGATGACCTAAACTTCTTTTCAATTCTGACAGCTCTAAAACTTTTGTATAATCTCTGAATTAATAAACTAAAATCCTTTTGCTATGGTGGAATTGTTCTCCTAAACTGAACTCAAATCACAGGGGATTGTTGGTCTGCTTTCTGGCTGTCAAAATTGTTCAACTTTGTAAACACTTTATCAATTAACATCACAGGTATCTTGCTGGGCACTTAATTGAAATCATATATTTTCTCAGAAATTATGTCTTTAGTTCGCTGCGCCAAATGACTTCCCAATCTCTTTAAAAAGTCACCAGAACTGAAACCACAGATCTAGTTCACTTCTACTATAAAAGCCAAGTTCCAAATCATCATCAAATGTTTTATATGTGTATGCCTGTATCACTGTTAGTAATGGGATTTATCTGAATAGAGTCAGAGATGTATAGCATGGAAGCAGACCCTTCTGTCCAACTTGTCTGTGCCGACTAGATATCCTTAATTAATTTAGTCCCATTTGCCAGTATTTGGCCCATATCCCTCGGAACCCTTCCTATTCATATACCCATCCAGATGCCTTTTAAATGTTGTATTGTACCACCCTTCACCACTTCCTCTGGCAGTTCATTCCATACATGCACCACCCTCTGTGTGAAAAGGTTGTCCCTTAGAACCCTTTTAAATCTTTTCCCCTCCCCACCTCACCTTAAACCTATGTTGTCTAGTTTACAACTCCCTTAACCTGGGGGAAAGACCTTAGTTATTCACTCTATCCATGTCCCTAATGATTTTATAAACTTCTGTAAGGACACCCCTCAACCTCCAAAATTCCAGGGAAAATAGCTCTAGCTTATTCAGCCTCTCCACATAATTCAAATTCTCCAATCTTGGCAACATCATTGTAAATCTTTTTTGAACTGCCTCAAGTTTCACAGCATCTTTCCTATAGTAGGGAGACCACAATTTAATGCAGTATCCCAAAAATGGGCCTAACCAATGTGCTGAACAGCTACAACATTATCTCCCAACTCCTATACTCAATGCACTAACCAATAAATCAAGTGTTGAAAAGTGTGGTGTTGGAAAAGCGCAGCAGGCCAAGCAGCAACCGAGGAGCAGGAGAATCAATGTTTCGGGCATAAGACCTTCTTCAGAAATTCAGGAAGGGCTTATGCCCAAAACGTTGATTCTCCTGCTCCTCGGTTGCTCCTGGCCTGCTGCGCTTTTCTAGCATCACACCTTTCAACTCTGGTCTCCAGCATCTGCAGTTCTCATTTTCTCCTAGTTGATCTTAACCTACTGTGAATCCTCTTGCAAGGATGCCTACCTTGAAGAAGCTCTCCTCCTCCCTCTAAAACTCATTCCTGAAGAAGGGCTTATGCCCGAAACGTTGATTCTCATGCTCCTCAGATGCTGCCTGGCCTGCTGCGGTTTTCCAGCACCACACTTTTCAACTCTGGTCTCCAGTATCTGCAGTCCTCACTTTCTCCTAATAAATCAATTGTACCTAATGTCTCCTTCACTATCTTGTCTATCTGCGTCTCCACTTTCAAAGAACTATGAACCTACACTGCAAGGTCTGCCAAAGGTAGAAGACAGAGTGTGGTGGTGGAGGGTTGCTTTTCAGACTGGAGGCCTGTGACCCGCGGTATGCCACAAGATCAGTGCTAGGTCCACAAATTTTTGTCTTTTATGTAAATGATTTGGTTTTGAACATAGGAGGAACGGTTAGTAAGTTTGTAGATGACACCAAAATTGGTGGTGTAGTGGACAATGAATAAGATTACCTCAGAGTATAATGATCAGATGGGCCAAGGAGTGGCAGATGGAGTTAATTTAGATAAATGGAAATCTCACATTTTGGTAAGGCATATCAGGTCAGGACTTATACACTTAATGATAACATTTTGAAGAGTGTTGTCAAACAAAGAGACCTTGGAGTGTAGGTTCATGAGTCCTTGAACAATAGGGACAAGTTGAAAGGTTGCTGGAGTGGTATGAATGGTGCGCAGATCATCACATTAAATCCAGTGAAAAGGTCAGACTGTAAGATTAGAAAACATCATTCAATTGCTTCAGTTTTGTGAATCATTTCTATAGTGAACACTTTTCAAGAAATAATTCTTTCATGGAATATGAGTGTCACTGGCAGGGCCATAATTTGTTGTTCATCCCTAATCACTCTTGAACAGTTAAGAGTGAACCATGTTGCTTTGGGTCTGGAGTTACATGCAGGCCAGACTGGGTAAGGATGGCAGGTTTCCTTCCTTAAATTACATAAGTGAACCAGATGAAATTTTATAACAGTTGATGGATAGTTGTCATGGTAACCATACCAGCTCTCTCTTCCAGATTTTAATTGAATTTTAATTGCATCGGCTGTCATGGTGAAATTTGAACCAGTGTTCCAGAGCATAAATTTGGATCACTAATTCAGTGTCATCACCATTATGTCATTGTTTAGCAGATATGGAAGCATTACGTTTCTTTTGCTGCAGGCGTTAGGATTACTCAGCATTTTCTGGCTATCTTTTTATAATAATGGAATCTAATTCATTAGTATCCATTTCTACTGACACATTTCCTGTTGCAGCTGTAATGACATAGCTTGTTTCCACTATTACTCTTTATGCTAATGTGCTTTTGTTTAACTTATTTGCTTCTGGATTTTCAATTTGGTCTCCAATGTAGGTGGTAATATTCTTGCTTTTTGACATCTTCTAGTTCCATCTCTAATCCAGTAATACTATGCATTTCAACTTTAAATATTTTTGTTCATTTCTGTTCTTTTAAAATAAGTAAAATGTAATATTTGAGTACTCCAGAATTGAAAATGGAGGTTGATTACTTAGCCAAGTAAAAGTAAGCAAGAATCTTCTTCTTAACCTCATTCTGTCTCTTTCTTTAACTTACCTTTAATTGCTTTCATAAAACAAATATATTGCTTTAACAGCTTATTGGATACTTTCTCTGATGAGTTTGGAAGATTGGATTTTCAACGCTCACAACATGGTTCTGGTATGAGCAAACGGTCCCAGGCAAAAAGATTTGTGGCTGCTCTGAACAGGGTAGCAGAACAAACTTATAAGACTGTTTTTGAATTTCATCAACTCAAGCAATTAGCAAGAGAAATACAGATACAGGTAATTTGGAACTACTTCATTGCTAATTTAGAAGTACTTCATTGGCTATTAAGTGACTTTGAGTATTCTGAGATTGAGAATGGTATTTATGTAAATCCAAGTTTATCTAATTTTTCTTTCTTCCCTTTAATATTCTTGCTTTCTCTTGATTTCCCCTTCCATCATCCTCTATCCATATACTTGTGATCTCCTAACTTGGGTTCTTGTGTTTTCCCTGCTGCCTTGTCTCAAGTTCAATATCAAAGGTTTTGTAATTTTGGTCCAAGTCCAGAATGACCTCACTAAATTTCCCCAGTGCCCTTGTCCTCTTTAAAACACAGTCTCTAAGTCCATCTTTAAGGGTGGCATGGTGGCTCAGTGGTTAGCACTGTTGCCTCATAGCAGGGTTCGATTCCCACCTCGTGTGACTGTCTCATGTCTCCCCATGTCTGTGTGGATTTCCTCTGGGACTCTGGTTTCCTCCCCGTTAGGTGAATTGGCTTTGCTAAATTGTCCATAGGTTAGGTGCAGTAGTCAGGGGAAATATAGGGAAGGGGAATGGGGTCTGGGTGGGTTACTCTTTAGAGGGTCAGTGTAGACTTGTTGGGCCAAATAGCCCATTTCCGCACTGTAGGTAATCTAATCTAATTAATCTTTTGTACCTAGTCTTCAGTCACCTCTTGATAACTGTCTGTAGGCTCTGCAAGTTTTTCTTTATAAAGTACCTTGTACATTAAAGGTGTTATGTAATTGCACGTTGTTATAAGAATGCACCACACCACAGAAAATGTTTAAATTCAACTTTATTTCTGTGTTTAAATATGCAGGTGTCTGACTTTGAGGGATTTATCCATTCTTTGAATGACCAGGGCTACTTGTTAAAAAAGGGGCCAAGGCTTTATCAACTCCAGACTGTGTGATTGCTGATTGATCACAAAAATATCTTTGTACAGTTATGCTAACTCCCTTTAAAGGAGAGCAAAGGCAAGGAGAACTGCAATGAAATCTATCTTTGGTGATATTATCATTATGTTATAAATGTTTCAAGTTTCGAGTCAGTAAAATAGTATGAGATTGTTGAGCCATTTAATAATAATCTCTGGATAGAAGGTAGTGTTAACTTTTCAGGTTCAGGGACCTTTCTGATGTGAAGATTTGCAATGTTAACTCTGCTTTCTCTCCACAGACACTGCTAGACCTAAGTTTATCCAAAAAATTCTGTTCTTATTTCAGATATCCAGTGCGCACAGTTATTTATTTAATCATAATGCTAGATTTGAAAAAAATACTCAGGCTTTAAAAATGTAACTAGCCCATTCTAGCAAGATAGATGCACAAATTCGCTTAATTTCATAAAGTTTCGAAAGTGTTGATAGAAATAGTTAGTCCTCATTATTTCTCCAACCACATAAATAAAAGTAACTGTTGTATTCTAAATTTTGCTGTGTTTTCGAAAGATGGGCTTGAACCTACAGCCCATGTATTGCACATAACAAGTTTTGGTGTTGGCTGTAGTTTTGAAGAAAGAATACAAATCAATTCAGAAACATCAGAAGGAAGAAACAAATTGCAGTGCATTGTTTCTGTGTACTTTTCATCTTGTTGGTGCATTGCATCCCACTTGGAAAAATGGAGAATAAAAAGCTGACAGTTGTATAATGCGTTGGATGGAGTTAATTGAACCAGTGTGTGTGGATATACTATAATTGTGATTTTAAAATTGTACAATTCTGTCTTCATTTACTACTTGCTATTACCAAATTATTTTACTTAAGTTCTATAATGGAAACATCTTATGTAAACTTGCTACTTTATAGCTGCACCCTCTCAATGGTAGTATTATAGAATCTCTGCTGGTGGCAAGATGTGAATATATATGTTAATTTTACATAAGTTTACATCACAAACGCCAAACCTAAGAATTTATAATGGAAGAATGTTGATTTAAGTTTAAGATGAAAGAATTTTAATAATCATAGAAATGAATCAGAATAAAACCTGTTGGAGCTCTATTAATGTGTCTTTGTTGGGTATCTGAAATTCAAGGAATATCTTGGTCCCTAGGGTGCTTATTACCTTATCTGAATTTTATCTGTGCTTGTCACAAAAAACAATGTGGAAGTATTGGATTTCTGTGAATTTAAGGCATTATTAGTGGGGATAAGGACCTGCTCAAACCATCTGCACAGATGTGTAGTGAGAAGTTTTTGAAGAAAGATACTTTTCAGTCTATAAACATTGCTGTTAAATTAGTCTTTTTTTATTTTCGTGGGTTCTTGTGTTATTTAATAAGTGTTTTCTCAATTCTTTGTAGAAACTTTACTTCACATGTTCATGAAAAGTGTAATTTATGCTAAAAATCTGTAATTCTGTCATACATAAGTATTGAAATTTCTGTTAATGTAATACTCTGAAAATTGTAATGATAAATACTATCGAAATTTTATTTTTAAGCATTAAAAGAATAAATGCAATGTACATATCATTTTGTTTGTACTGATACCTGTATTAAGAATTTTATGCTTCATTTTTATTTGTCATGGTCTGTGTATTTTATTTTTATTCGTTCCTAGAATATGTTGTTGGTTATGCCAACATTTGTTACCCATCCAAATTTGTCTGGAAAATTGTACAGAGGATATCACCCAAATTTTGAATTGCGTCCAGAAATGAAGGAGTGTTGAAACGTTTGGTATTCAAGTAGCCCTTCATTACAGGTGACCCAGAATAACTGTGTAGCATGCAGTGCATTGGAGACATAAAATACTGGAAAACATCCGAATGTCTGGTCAATACCTGCAAATCAAATATTATAAAATAAACCCGGTTGCTTCAGCCCAGAGGTAGGATGCTGCCGGCAGTGATTGTAATGAGATCAGCTAGGTGGGCATCACAGAATGAGTACCCTAACTGAAGCTGTTAACATAGTCTAAGGAAGCTGGACCAGTTTCCAGTACTATGCATAAGTAAAATTAAAAATCTCACAACACCAGGTTATAGTCCAACAGGTTTATTTGAAAGTACTAACCTTCGGAGCACTGCTCCTTCATTGGGTGGCCAGTGAGGTAGGATCATAAGATAATTTATAGCACAAGATCATAGTGTCATGCAACTGATATGTATATTGCAGGTTTTGATTCATTAATATGTAAATCCCAGAACGGACTTTATATGCTCGTATTAAAAAGAGTTGATGTGCCACCCTTTTTCTTCTGTTGTTCAAATTGTTGCGAGAATCTGAAATGTGGCATTCTTGTGTTTTGTCTGTTTGAAGGCAAAATGGAAAGCTTTGGCAACGTGTGCTTAGGAAAAGAAGCTTTCCCTCCACCCCCACCATTACCACCACCAGTTCGGTGTCTTTCCTCATCTCTCCCCAAACCACAACTTCTCAGTAGCCCTGTCCTCCACGTTCTCCCTTCATCCATTTCATCACTTCTCCCATTTTATGCCCCCCAACCCCACTTTATACCTTCACTCCCAAACCCAACTTTGCCATCCATCACCCATTTCCCCCAACCCCCATATCCACATTGGCACTCATCCCCTGCATTCCCCCAACCCCCACTTTATGCTAGCTCCACAAACTTCCACTTTGCCAACCAATCCCTCATTCCCCCCTTTTTCCCCCAACTTCCACATTATGCCAACCCCCTTGCCACCCTTTTTCCCCTAACACCCACTTCCCCCAATAGTCCACTTTGTCACCAACCCCAACTTCTACTTTGCCACCCATTTCCTTCACACACCTATTTCCCCCTATACACCCCAACACTCATCTCCCCCACATGCATCTCCCCCCTGCACTGTGGCTCTTTGGTTAGCAATGCTGCCTCACAGCGCCAGGGACCTGGGTTTGATTCCAGCATCAGGCGACTGTGTGGAGTTTGCACATTCTCCCCGTGTCTGTGTGCGTTTCCTCCCCCAGTCCAAAGATGTGCAGGTTAGGTGAATTGGCCATGCTAAATTGTCCTTATTGTTCTGGGATGTATAGGTTAGATGCATTTGTCAGGAAAAGAAGATTAACACAGTAGGGGAATGTGTCTGGATGGGATTGATGTGGACTTGTTGGGCCAATGACCTGTTTCCACACTGTTTTCTTTGATCCTGCTCCACTCTGTCATCTCCACCACCCCGCGCCCATACCATCTCCCCCTTCTCCGCCACCCTGCACCCACCCCACCCCGCATCCATTTCCCACCCTGCCCTGTGCCCATATCCTTGCCCCATTTCCACCCCCCTGCCCTTTGAAACTTCTCTTCCCATTTAATGCCACCTCTCCTCCCCCCCCATGCCACCTCACCTCTCCTCTCCCCAATGCCACCTCTCCTCCCCCCCCATGCCACCTCACCTCTCCTCTCCCCCATGCCACACCTCTCCTCTCCCCAATGCCACCTCTCCTACCCACCCCTCCATACCACCTCTCCTCCCCACCCCTCCCATGCCACCTCTCCTCCCCACCCCTCCCATGCCACCTCTCCTCCCCACCCCTCCCATGCCACCTCTCCTCCCCACCCCACCTCTCCTCCCCACCCCTCCCATGCTACCTCTCCTCCCCACCCCCTCTCCTCCCATGCCACGTCTCCTCCCCCCCATGCCACCTCTCCTCCCCACCCCCATTTCCTCTCCTCCCCACCCCCCATGCCACCTCGCCTCCCCAAAGCGCACCCTGGTGGCCGCCTGCTGCCAGTACACCGGTGACTTTAAGAGGTTGGTTTGTGGCCGGCTAACAGCACGTGGCGGCCTTGCCCCTTTAAGCCGCAGTTGTTGTTGTCGTCGGTATCGGCTCGAGAGTCCGCCACCAAGAGATGGCTCCTCGGGCCTACCTGCGGAGGGGGGCCCAGGGCAGCGGCCGGGGCCGTTCGCAGTGACACCCCCCGCCCCTAGCCCCGGGGCCATGTTCCTGTGGAGAAGCCGCTGGGCGATCGGCAGGCGGGCGGCGGCGGCGGCGGCGCTGAGACCGCAGGCGGGGCCGGGGCCTCTCGGCTGGGCCCCGCGGCGGCCGTCGCTCTCCTTCCCTTGCCCCGGGCCCGGGAGGAGGTGCCTGGGCCTCGGCCTCGCCTGGTGGCCTCCAGCCCGAGTCCGGCGGAGGGAGGCCGTACCGAGCCCCGGGCTCGCCTGCAGCCGCCGCTATGGAGCCGCGAGGCCGGCGGCTAAAAGGGAGGCCGCGGATCCGTCCTCAGGGGCCGGTGAGGAGAGGGCGGCGTGTCCGGAGCTGGTAAGGAGGGAGTGTGGGCCCTCAGGGCTGGGGGCTCAGTGACCCCAGAGAGAGACTCACTCACTGACATTGTCTGCCTTTACATCCCCACCCCGTGTTTATTCAGGCTCGGCCATTAACACCACCCTGGACATCACATTCACTCCCTCAGGCATAAACTCAACCACACTCACTCATTCCCACCTTCATGCATCCACACAAACTCAGTCACTCTGTCTTTACCCTTACAATAATTCACTCTCTCACACTGTTGTCTTTGCTCTTACATCAGAACTCAAACATAAATTCAATCACATTTTTATCCTTGTTGTTATGAACACTTTCAGTCATGCTGTTGTTACACACACACACCCACTTAAAATTCAATCGTGTTGTCCTTGCTGTTATACACACTGGTGTTCAAAGTCAAATTCAATCACTCTGATGTCCTTGCTCTTATACATGCAGGCACTCACATATTTTAGTCACACTGCTGTTACACACCAGCATTCAATCATGCTGCTGTCCTGCTCTCTCTCTCTCATTCACATTCCTTCTCATTTCTTCCTCTCACACACCCAAACTCAACCATCCTTTATTGTCTGTCTCTGTCCCTCTTTGTCTGTCTTCCTCTCACTCACACACACACTTCCACACAAACTCATGCACATCTTTCTCCTCAACACTTTATTCTTACTCCCGCATATACACGTGCTCAACCAACCTTACTCTCTCATGTGGACTTGTACGTAAACTCAATCTCTCACACTTTCTCACAAGGACGCAGACAAAAACTCTTTCACACGTTTTCTCTCTCACTCTCCTTTGTGGACTCGTACACAAATTCAGTCGCACACATCATTTCTCTTTCTCTCACGAGTTCCATTCAGTCTATTGGCTTAGCAGCTGGTTTGCAAAGCAGAGTCATGCCAATACTGGGATTAATTCCTGGATCAGTTGAAGGATTCTCCTTCACACCTCTCTCCTTGCATAACACCACCATGTGTGTCTCTCTCTCTGATGCAAGAGCAGCCCTATGGTCTGTTAAGACTTTGGTAGCCATACGTTTTTGCATACACATCCTCTCTCACATTCATACACAAATTCAAAATACAAGTCCTCACTCACTCACGTTTTCATACAAAGCTCGTTTGCACTCGTACCTACTCTCTGTCTTGCTCATACATAAACTATTTCATGCATTCTCTCATACACATGCTTAGTCTTTCACATTCAGACACAGTCAATCACAAACATTCTCTCTTTCACCTGTTGTCATACACAATTTCAATCAGACAAGTCCTCACACTTGAACAATTAATCAAGTATTTGAGTACTATCACATATACAACCTCACTGTCAAACATAAATTACACGCACATCTTTTTTTCTTTCACAGATGCACGCAAACTGAAATGTCTTCATTCTTTCTTTTCTAACAAACTCAAACATGTCCTTACTTTCACTCTCACGTGCACTTATACAAACTCAGTCACACATGCCCTTACTCTCTGTTCGGCACATACTCACTCATTGAATCAAAGAACACTACAGCACGGAAGAGACTCTTCAGTCCATCAAGTCTGTACCACCAAAGCTCAACTAAGTCTATGCTAGTGTCACAGAGCTACGTAACACAGAAATAGGCCCTTCTGCCCAACTCGTCCATGCCAGCAAGGTTTCCTAAACTAAGCTCGACTCATTTGACCAGGTCTCTTTAAACCTTTGTTATCCAAGTATCTATCCAAACTTATTTTAAACGTTGTAATTGTACTTGCCTCTACCGCTTTCTCTGGCAGCTTGTTCCATATACACACCACTGTCTATGTGAAAAAGTTGTCCTCCCGTCCCTGTTAAATCTTTCCCCTCTGACCTTTAAACCTATACCCTCCAGTTTTGGACTCCTACCTTTGGAGAGAAGACCTTAGTTATCCACCTTATTTATGCTCCTCTTGATTTTATAAATCTCTATAAGGTCACCCCTCAGCATCCTATACTCCAGGAAAAAAACCGTCCCGGCCTAACCAGCCTCTATTTATAACTCAAACCCACCAGTCTAAGTAACACCCTTGTAAATCTTTTTTGCACCCTTTCCAGTTTAATAACTTCTTCCTATTGTAGGATGACCAGAATTGTATGTAGTACTCCAAATGTGGCCTCACCAATTTCTTGTACAGCTGTAACATTATGTCCCAATGCCTGTACTATATGTGAAGACCTAAGACCCCTCAAGATGGGCCTCTTGGTTCAAGATCGGTCAAAAGAATTGACAGATGCAGTCTATTCAAAAAGCAAGGGTCATTCGTTTATTGAATTAAGGTACCTTGACTCAATTCAATCCAGCAAGACTGATTTTGGAAGCAAGCGTGCCAAATGCCTCCTTGACCAACCTATCTACTTGTGATCCCACTTTCAAAGAACTGTGTACCCGACAATACTCCCCAGGGCCC
The DNA here is from genome assembly GCF_020745735.1 of Hemiscyllium ocellatum. Classification (NCBI taxonomy): domain Eukaryota; kingdom Metazoa; phylum Chordata; class Chondrichthyes; order Orectolobiformes; family Hemiscylliidae; genus Hemiscyllium; species Hemiscyllium ocellatum. The sequence continues at coordinate 102,402,274 of NC_083410.1, forward strand.
GACCATTAATTGTCTACGTTCAAACCTGGTTTGTCTTGCCAAAATGCAACAATTCACATTTATCTGCATTAAATTCCATCTGCCATTCCTCAGCCCACTGTCCTAGTTGATCAAGAAACCATTGTACTCTTAGATAACCTTCTTAACTGTTCACTATATCACCAATTTTTCCATCATCTACAAACTTACTAATGATGTCTCCTATATTCTCAACAAATCATTTATCTCAATGACAAACCACAGTGGATCCTGTAACAATCCTTGCTGGTTATTAGCCTTCAGTCTGAACAACAACCATCTACTACCACCTTCTCTCCCCTACTGTCAAGCTAATCTTTGAATCCCATGTGATCTAACCTCATTAACCAGTCTACCATGCGATACCTTGTCGAAGATCTTTGCGAAAATATATGTAGATGATGTCTACTGCACTGCCCTCATCATTGCCTTGGTTTCTGTTTCAAAACACTCGATCAAAATTGAGAGATACAATTTCCCATACATAAAGTCATGCAGACCATCCCTAGTCAGTCCTTGCATTTCCAAATGCATGAAGATCCTGTCAGAATGTCAGAATCCTTCCAACAACTTACCACTGACATTAGGCTTACCTGTCTGTAGTTCCCTGGCATTCCATTGCAGCCTGTCTTAAATAATAGAGCAAACGTAGCCACCCTCCAATCTTCTGTCACCTCACCTATGGCTGTTGATGATAAAAAAAATCTTCTCTGGGGCCCTGCATTTTCTTCCAAGCTTTCTGTAATGTCATGGGATACACTTGATTAAGTCCTGGAGCTTTATCTACCTTTATGTATTTTAAGACCTCCAGCAACTCCTTGTCTGTAATGTGGACTCTTTTTTTTCAGAGCATCGAGGTGGGTTTTTACAACTTCTAGCTCCTGAGTTTGTCTTTTTTCATGGTAAATACTGATGAGAAATATTTATTTAGGATCTCAGCCACAGATGAACTTGCTGATCTTTAAGGGGCCCTACTTAGTCTTTTGCCCTTAATATAATTGTGGAATCTCTTTGGGTTTCCCCTTTTACCTTATTTTCCAAAGCTACCTCATGTCCCCATTAGTCCCACCTCCAACATCAGGCCCATAGCCTTGAATGTTATTATATACTAAATATTTATCCATGTACTTTTTAAAGGTTGTGAGGTTACCCATCTCCGCTACACTCCCAATCAATTATTTCCGATTCCCACCATCCTTTGGATGAATATAAAAATTTCCTCAAATCCTCTCTCAACCTCCTGCCTTACAACTTAAAATTTACACCCCCTTGTTATTGACCTTCTGACTAAGGGGAACAGCTGCTTTTCACTCTGTTCATGCCCCTCAATCTCATACACTTCTATCAGATTTCCCCCTTTAAACTTCTCTGCTCCAAAAAAAATGCACATTCACACAAACATGGCCACAAACATCCTTATTCTCACATTCGTATGCAATCTCAATTGCTCACTTGTTCATGTAACAGTAATGGATGTGGGTAGCATGTTTTCCCCTTTGGGAGATCTTAGAATTTGGGGTCATCATTTTAAAAATAAGGGGTTGCTGATTTGTGGCAGAGGTGGGAATTATTTTCTTTGTGCTAAGAGTCTTAGAAATTGTCATCTTCAAAGCTGTTCGAAACGCAATCTGAGTATTCTATAGACAATTAGCTGGTTTCTTGGTCAGGAAGTGAGATGGAAGGTTATCAGGATTAGGTGGAAAGGTGGAGTTCAGCTTGAATAATTAGGTCAGCCATGATTTTATTGAAGACTTGGGAAGCTGAGTGGCTGCCTCTTGCTCCTAATTCATATATTTAGAAAAACATTGTCTCCTGAAAACTCTTTATCCATTTCCCCTCATCAGGGGACACACATCTTCCTCCTCCCTTGATCTACCACACGTGTATACCCCTCTTCTTTGCAAATGCACCCTAGCTTTTACATGTATTCATACACTCAATCATATTCTTACATACTCTTTCTCAAACATAGATATCTGCTAGTCAGCCTGTTCAGAGATGTAATTACACAATTCTGGAGCCCCTGGGACTTGAGCCCAGGCCTTCTGGCTCAGAAATATACACTCTTATTCTGTAACATACTGATTGTCTCATAATCATAGACTCATCTTTCACCCTGTTGAGTTTCAATAATGCAAGATGCTACATTTATCGCATAAATTGAGACCATTACATTAGATGGTGAGAAATTGAGCTACCTTTGGGTTGCAGGCTCTGTACCATAACCACTTGGTTAATATGAACTTGGTTGACATTTCAAACCGGATGTAACGTCTGGTGTTTGCTGCTTTTGAAGTAAAGGAAGATCATATGGAGACACATAATGGAACCGTTGACTGAAATATTTCAAATTCATCTTCCGGCTAGGTTTGACTTCATTTGGAAAAACAAACTAAAGACTTTCTGAGAGCTGAGTTTTTCCATTGAGAAAAGAAGTGCACTTTTGACAGAGATGGCAGTCCTTTTGAATTTCCGCATCTGAATGTTGGAAGGCTCTGGTCATATTATTTGACCAGATGTTTGTCTGGTTCACTGGCTATCACTGAAGAAAAACTTCAGTGATATAGTTATATTGAAACAGCAGCTTGCATTTATGTTCACTTTTAATGTGGGAAAAGGCTTCATAGAAGCATAATCAGTCAAAATTGGACATTAAGCAGCAGAAGGTAGTGAATTATGAAGACAGGTGACCAGAAGCTTGGTGAAGACACCCAATTATAGGAAGGATATTATTTAGCTGGAGAGGGTTCAGAAGAGATTTACCAGGATATTGCGCGTATGGAAGGTTTGAGTTATAAAGAAAGGCTGGGACGTTTTTCACTGCAGTGTAGGAGGTTGAGAAGTGACCTTATGAAAATTTATAAGTTAATGAGTGGAATATATAGAGTTAATGGAAGTTGTCTTTTCCATAGGATGGGGGATTTCAAGATAAGGGGGTGACCAAGAGAGAGATTTTTAAGGAGAGAGAAGAGAGATTTAAAAAGGACATGAGGGGCACATTTGTAGCACACTGGATGGTTGGTGTGTGGAATGAATTACCAGAGGAAGTGGCAGATATGGGTACAATTACAACGTTTAAAAGACATTTTGGATAAGAACATGAATAGGAAAGGTTTGGAGGGGTATGGGCCAGGATCAGGCAGGGGGACGAGTTTAGTTTGGATTATGTTCAACATGGACTGATTGGACCGAAAGGTCTGTTTTTGTGCTGAATGAATCTGTAACAAGGTATGTTTTATGAAGAAGCTTAAATAAGGAGCTACAGAGATTTAAGGAGCAAAGTTGAGAGCTAAAAACCTAGACAATCTCATGCCACAGCCTCTAATGCATTGGGGATGCCCAAGAGATCAATATTGGAGGAAGACAGAGTTCTTGGGTTGCAGTGTTGTTTTTGGAAAGGATACGACAATGACTGTGTTTTAACATATACAGTTTAGAAATCAGAAATCTTAATTGAATATGAGGAAGCAAAAATGTGAAAGAAATTTCTGTAGACTGTACACACTGATGTTTTAATGTCAGTGTTATAAATGCAAGGACTATTAGCATTTTCCTGCAATGACACTGTCATTTTCCTGGAGCAGATATTATCTTGAAACCTTGTCTTTTGAGACTGGGGGGGGTCAATTAAAGGTCTTTATGAAGCTTGTCAAAAAGGTACAAAAGATGGTTTTGCAGGAGTGTTTAATAATGCTATTGCAAAATGTGAAATACTAACTTGTTTTTGTTACATCATTAAATTTTATTGTGGAAGTATGTGAAAGATACATGTCTATATCCATCCCCTTCCCCCCTAAACAAAATGAGGCTTTCTTAACTGGTAACCAGGACTATGTTTATATAAAAATAATACCTTATCAATCTTTCTTTATAGTATGAGAATCCATGGACAATTCCAAATTTACTATGCGTGGCAAGGATTGGCTTATCACCGTACTTGGGCTACTTGATTGTGGAAGAAGAATTCAATCTAGCTCTGGGTCTTTTTACTCTGGCAGGAATTACTGATCTGGTGAGTAGCTGGCTGTATGATAATTGAACACCCTTTGCCAACTTACACTGTTTAAGAAGAATGTACCTCTCATTTGCTAATAAAGTGTACAATTGGCTTTTAAGCAAATGCTTCTGTGTTGCGTGTTGCATGTTACACCACACCTGTTGAGAATGAAATCCTTTAAGCTTTTTTTATGACAGCTGTGTAGATTTTGTGATCGCAATGATTAATTTGTCAGCCGTTGCCTTTTACTAGAAATATAAAACCCAATTGCAACTTCTGATGATTGCACCTGTCCTGTTAAACACAATTCTTGAAATTGTTGTCAGGAATTCTTGCATATCTTACAAAGAGTGCTTGAGAAATCACTAGGGTTGACGTGAACTTCAGCTTTTTGGCTGGTAATCTTGGTGTAAAAGAAAATGTCTGCCATGTTGAATGAGGTCTCACTGGAATGTTTAATCATTCATTATTGGTGATAAATAAGTTCTCTGATATCAAAAAGCAAATCTTACCTTTATCCAGTGTCTTGATTATAGCTGAATCATGCAATCCCTACAGTACAGTTAGATTGCTTGGTCCACTAAGTCTGCACTGACCTTCTGGACAGCATGGTAAATGCAGAGTTCCAGGGATAAAATCGGGGGTGTGAGGGTGGGTATGCACTGAGACTTCACATCCCTGGATACAATAGGACAATTTAGCATGGCCAATCCACCTAACCTGCATATCTTTGAACTGTGGGAGGAAACCCATACAGACATGGGAAGAAAGATAACTGCTGTGCTGCCCTACATACTATAGAAATTTACATTCTATAGAATTTTAACTTTTTTTAAAAGTTGAATTTCATTTTCTAATCTAAGTTTCATTGCTGTCTCTAAAATAATTACAAACATAAAGAGTAATTTGTGCTTTTTGTTCCCTGGTGTGCTGTCTGTGAGACTACATGAAAATAATTGCCTGCATAGCTTGTATCATGACATGCTTATAGAGTCCCTACAGTGTAAAAACAGGCCATTCAACCCATCCAGTCCACACTGACCCTCCAAAGAGCATCTCATCCAGACCCACCCTGTCCCTGTATTTCCATTAGTTAATCCACCTAGCCCACGCATCCTTGGACCCAATGGGTAACTTACCATGGTTATTCCGCCTAACCTGCATGTCTTTGGACTGTGGGAGGAAACTGGAGCATTGAGAGAATGTGCAAACTTCACATACAGTTGCTCTAAGCTGCGATCGAACCTGGGTCTCTCGCGCTGTCAGGCGGCAGTGCTAACCACTGCGCTACCATACTGCCCACATAGTTGCTGGATGCTGGTGGTCCTGTTAAGCTGATGCAGATTTAATTAATGTTGAGGCGAGGGAAAGTTACTTTATGATTGTGAGGTCTTTGTGAGCAGCTTTCCTTGCCTAGATTTTGTCTAGTCAAGCCATTATTGATAGAAATATCATCATGGGCATAATAGTTAAGTCATTGTACATTACTTCAAAAATAAATTATGAAAAGTAATGTTAGATATTCTGATGAAAATGCATCTCCATAAAGAGTTTTGCACCTGAAAAGAGGAATTTGATTCATAGAAACATAGCAGTATTGGACCATTCGGTTTGATTTAACTCCGTAATTGTAGATGAAAGCTAAATATTTATCTCATGCCATTTTCCCAGACTATATCCCTTGATGTTATTACTATTCCAAAATGTATCAAACTCTGTCTTGAACAAATTCAATTACTAAGCTTCCACAGATCTCTGGGTTAGAAAATTTAAGTATTCAGTACCCTCTGAGTGAAGGAACTCTTCCTCATCTTCTGTCCTAAATAGTTTCTGTATCTAGCCCTTGAAAAATTTTTGTATGCTTCAGTGAGAACATTAATTAGAGTCATAGGGATGTACAGCACAGAAACAGACCCTTCGGACCAGCATGTCCATGGGCGACCAGATATCCCAATCTAATCTCGTGCCATTTGCCAACATTTGGCCCATATCCCTCTAAACTTTCCTATTCATATACCCATCCAGATGCCTCTTAAATGTTGCAATTGTACCAGCCTCCACGAACACTCCTGGCAGCTCATTCCATACACACACCACCCTCTGCATGAAAACATTGCCCCATTGGTACGTTCTTCTCAATTGTAGAAAATACAGGCCAAGTCTTTGTTTTTGCCAAGTCTCCCTAATGTCATCTCGTAGGACTGCCCTGCCATCTAGGGAAATTAGTCTGGTGAATCTCCACTTACTCACTCTATAGGAAGTGTATCCATCCTTAGGTAAGAGGACCAAACTGCACATTGTGTAAGTTGAATTTTATGCGATTAAAACAAGAAATCTTTACTCCTGTAGTCAAACCTTTTTGCAATAAAGGTAACATACATTTGCCTTTCTATTTATCTGCTGCCCCTGCATGTTATTTTTCTGTAATTGATGAACAGGAACACCCAGATCCCTTTGGACATCAACACTTCCCGATCTCTCATGATTTTAAAATGCGCTGTGCATCTCAGTTCTTCTTATCAAAGTGGATAACCTCCCAGTTAACCATGTAATATTGCATCTACCATGTTTTTGCTAATGTAACCTGTTCTTGAAACCTCTTTGCATCATCATGATGACATAACTTTCCACCAGTTGTCTGTGTGTGCCAACTTGGAAATGTTGCATTTAGTTTGCATTTCATCCCTACCTCCTTTTTTTAAGTGGTATTACATTTGCAGCTTTCCATCTACAGGCAACATTCCAGAACCTAGAATTTGAAAGATGACCACCAATGCATCTACTGTCACTACAGTTAGCTGTTTCAACACTCTGGAATTAGATTTAATTCAGTTAACTTCTCCAATGTTAATTTTTCACTAGGGTTAATTTATTTTAGTTCTTCATACCTGCTACTCCTTTGGAGCTCTTATTTATTCATGGGATGTGAGTACATTTATACCTCACTCATAACTGCCCTGGAGGGGGGGTGGTGGTGGGAGAATGATGGTGAGCTGCATTCTTGCAATCCTTGGGGTGTAGAAATACCTATGGTGTTTTTTGAGACAGTTCCAGGATTTCAATCCAGCATCAGTGAGGGAACAGCAGTATAGTTCCAAGTCAGCATCACCTGTACCTTGAAGGGAAGTTTGCAGGTGTTGGTGTTCTTCTGTATTTGTTGCCCCTGTTCTTCCAAAAGATAGGATTAATGGTTTTGGAAGGTGCTGCTGGTAGAGCCCTGGTGCATCTTGTAGATGGTGCATACTGCTGTCACTGTGCATTGGTTGTGAGGGTGCCCATCAAATTGGTTGCTTTTCCTCAATGGTGTCAATCCTCTTGAGAATCTTTGGAGCTGCTCTTGTCCAGGCAATTGAAGAGAATGTCATTGGACTTGTGACTTGTCTTGTAAAGGTGGGACAGGCTTTGGTGGGAATAGATGACCGACCACGTATTTGTGCATTTGTATAGTTGCTCCAGTTTAGTTTCTGGTCAATGGTGTTGATAGTGGGGATTCAGCAATGGCATAGAATGTCAAGTGAGATTACAGATTTGATGTGTCTTCCTTTGTGAAGACCAACACATGTTAATTATTTCCTTTTTCTTATTATTAATGACCTGTTCGTAGCCTGTAATGAACCCACATTTGTCTCTCTGATTCCTTTCCATTTGCATCCCTGTAGAAGTTTTAATTATTCTCATTTGCATTCATATTTTGTAATTCTGTAATTTTTATTTAATCACCAAGCTTGTTCAACATGAATGTACTACACCTCCAACTGTAACAAGGACAGAATCCCCCTGGTCCTCCCCTTCCACCCTACCAACCTTCGCATAAACTGCATCATCTGCCAACATTTCTGCCACCTCCAAACGGACCCCACCACGAGGGATATAATTTCCCTTCCCACCCCTATCCGCTTTCTGCAAAGACCGTTCCCTCCGTGACTACCTGGTCAGGTCCACACCCCGAACAACTCACCCTCCCTTCCTGGCACCTTCCCCTACCACCGCAGGAATTGCAAAACCTGCACCCACACCTCCCCCCTCACCTCCATCTAAGGCTCCAAAGGAGCCTTCCACATCAATCAAAGTTTCACCTGCGCATCCACCAATGTCATTTATTGTATTCGTTGCTCCTGATGTGGTCTCCTCTACATTGGGGAGATTGGATGCCTTCTTGCAGAGTGCTTTAGGGAACATCTCCAGGACACTGCACCAATCAACCCCACTGCCCTGTAGCCCAACATTTCAACCATGCTCCCCCCCCCCCCCCACCCCCACAACTCTGCATGAGGACATGCAGGTCCTGGGTCTCCACTGCTGCTCCCTCACCACCCGACGCCTGGAGGAAGAATGCCTCCTCTTCCGCTTCGGGACACTTCAACCTTAGGGCATCAATATGGACTTCACCAGTTTCCTCAATTCCCCTCCTCCCACCTTACCCCAGTTCCAACCTCCCAACTAAACACCATCCTCATGACCGATCCTACCTGCCAATCTTCCTTCCCACCTATCTGCTCTCCCCTCCTCTCTGACCTATTACCTTCATCCCCACCCTCATCCACCCATAGTACTCTTTGCTACCTTCTCCCCAGCTCCAACCCCCTCCCATTTATCTCTCCACCCTGGAGGCTCCCCTGCCTTCAGTCCTGATGAACGGCTTTTGCCCGAAACATCGATTTTCCTGCTTCTCAGATGCTGCCTGACCTGCTGTGCTTTTCCAGCACCACTCTAATCTAGACTCTGATTTCCATCACCTTCAATCCTCACTTTTGCCTAATATCCTGTCGGAAAAAACATCAAATAGTTTATTTTATTTTTGTATGTCACAAATGGATTTCTTATATTTAATTCTGATCAAATTGCTTCTGCCGCAAGTGATGATCACTGAGTAGCTAGTATTTCACTGTGTGGAATGTTTCTTCATATACATCCCAAGTTTAAAATAACAAATTCAGTTTTTCCACTGTTTACATTACTATGTAATGTGATGATATATATCAAATTTTCACCTGTTCATATTACATTTCATTAGAAGTTTAGTTATTATGATATGGAAACTTTATAAAAGCACTTCCATTAATTACTAAGTTTTATTTTTAAAAATAGCATTAGATGATCTATTTCTATATATAAAGTATGAGCTTGTAATTTGTTGCTTAACAGTGTAAACTGAAAAAACTCAGATTAAAATGAAAATTCTCATTCCTGTATATAGCCAAAATGTGAGTACACAAACACTAATAGATCAGTTTTGAATTTCAATGATCTTAAACTTGGATCAGGCATAGTAGGAAGTAATGGATTCCTCAGTTTATTCTGGAAGTGAGTTTTCAGGTCCTTGGAACAAGCTGGGATAATTTGCTACTTTCCACTCTAATCTCATAGATCGTTATGTGTGATGGTGCTTCAAAACTTTAAAATCAGTAATTACCGAGTGCCTGTAAAAGGGGCATTTTGGAATTCAAGCAGTTCAAGTATATATTAAATTCACAGGCTCCTTTTTCACCCAAAATGCATTTTTCACCATTGAATCAGTGGGTATATTCTACTCTTAACATTGTCAGAGAATTGAGTAGCATGATTTGTAACTTTGCTTGTAACCATGATATTCTATTAAATAGCATTTTGACTGGAATGTTTAAACTGTTCTTCATAACTGGCAGATGCATGTAAATATTTTCTTAAAAGTACATGAATATAGTGCCTTTCATAACCTCAGGACGTGGTAGTATTGTACTTTAGGAAGGGTAAATCTGTTTTCATTTACCCTGTTTGAGGGTTACTTAATGGTCAGGTCATTGGAGGGCTCTTACGATATCCTTATTTTGAAGAAGAGTAGGTATCTCCAGCTGAGAGGGCAGTTAGGACCCTTTACCACATCACCCAAAAGACAGCAGTTTGGCAACAGGCAATGGTTTAAAATTAAAACAGTTGGAAGTAGTAGATTATATTGTCCAATCTAAATAAACAAGTGTTAGATCTTTGTACACAAGGCTTCTAATTAATATCTTTGGAAAAGTATTGCTTTCCAGACATCCTTTGCCTCATTGTCCAATGATCAGTGATTGAATTACATCTTCAGGCATGATGTATGTGCTGAAGTTAAAGCATAGACATTGGTTCTATCAAGCAGCTTGTAATCAAATTGCCTCCTTAATTTTGTAAAATGATCCAGGTATTTAACTACTGCATACCTTGATAGTGTAGTCAGTGAAGCTCTGCAGTGATCACCACTTGATATTATTAATGTTACTATAAATCACAGATGTAGTACAAGGATGCCGAGTTAATATGGTAAAACATTTTTGAAAATGTAACAATTTTTATCTCTCATATAAAGGGTAGAATGTGCTTGCAGGTTGAAACCTGCATGCTTTGTTTTGTGTTTATACCTAACAATCAATCCCTGTAAAGAACTGATAATGTTTCCAGAGACCTCAATTTATAAATTATTCATAATATAATTCATGTGATTATGAATGTAGTTTCCCAGGCACCAAATGCTATTTGTTCATTGTTTTTTCTTATGAATCTGGACTGAAACATTTGAATATCTGTTTAAAAATAAAACTGTGTGCTATCATGCAGTTTCATGCTTTTAAGTGTGAGCTCTAGGCCTTGTGACGATGCTGTTCTTTTAACATGGTTGTGCTGTCCTTGGCTTCCTTTTTCAGAGAGGTCGTAAAAGCAGTGATTCTGAAAAGTCTGGGTTTAACTACTTCAGAATGCATTTAATTTAAAATAAAACTTGTACAATGAAAGGGGAGTGGCCAGTTCTCCAGCTCAGTTTTACTCTGGTTTGGTTTTAGCAATCTGGCTGTTCACTGAAAGCAAATAGTTGTTCTGAAGCTGCTAGATCCAAAGAAGCAAGTCCATGCTTAAACTTAGAATACCTACAGTGTGGGAACAGGCCCTTCGGTCCAACAAGTTCACACTGACCCTGCCCAGATCAAGTTCCTTATTTCTGTACATTTCCCCTCTAATGCACTATTGGCAATTTAGCATGGCCAATCTACCTAACCTACACATCTTTGGATTGTGGGAGGAAACCAGAGCACCCAGAGGAAACCCTCACAGTCACAGGGTGAATGTGCAAACTCCACACACACAATTGCCTGAGGCTGAACCACTGAGCACGCTCTCTCTCTCTCTCTCTCTCTCTCTCTCTCTCTCTCTAACAGAGGGATGTTTATGGAAATTGTTACAAATATTTGGAACAGCATTAAGCTGGGATAATCAGTTGCAATTTCTGTTATTCTGTATTCTTTTCTGTTTTGACTGTGTTTCGTTGGGCAGTCTTGAAAATAAATTCTATTTTGTTTAGAAGGTTTGACCAGCTGCATCACTACTGGAATACCCATTTTACACCTGCTTAAAACAACCAGCAAAGTTAGAGTCTGGGCTACCTTCTTGAAAAGTTTTGAGGGTGTCTGGTCTGGTCCATAATAGCCCTTATTTTTCCATTGGCTGATTTTGTGTCCTTTCCATCTTGTTTTCTGTTTGAGCTTTGGAATACTTGAACTGTTCTCTGCATCAAATGCTGCAATGAATCCCTAGTTTCAGTAAACAGTTATTTTGGCACTCCATGGAACACACAATTAAATTAATGCAAAGAACTTCAGAAAAAGCTGAAACACATTATAAGTACCTGAAGGGTCACTGGACTCAGTGTTAACTCTGTTTTCTCCCCTCAGATTATGCCAGACCTGCTTAGTTTCTCAAGTGATTAGTTTTCTTGTTATGAAATTAATATTTGCAAAAACTAATAGTTTTTAATTTGTTATTATTGATGCCACCACAATATGATGAAAGTCAATACTGGGATCAAAAGGAAAAATAATCATCCCAGTGATGATGTGTGTTGTTAGGAATGTGAAACAGAGTTCGCAAAATTATTTATCTCTTATTATTGTCCCTGAACATACCATAAACATGTGCTGAGTGGCTGAAACATATAACCTCTCTAGTATTTTAATACATGGCTGTAAAGTTTGTTTAAAGCACTCTTTAAAGCAGGATATTTCAATGCAATGAATTTGCAATCCTTTTCGAAAAGAATACCTCACCCTAAGATGTGACACCATCCATGGAAAGTTTGCCTTTGTTTAAATTTGATATGTATCTGTGCTAATTTATGTAAACCATGTCTTATTTACACCTTGCATCAGCATCTATGAATGCACTAAGGAAGAATACGCTTACTATGTCATTATACATGTGAAAGAATCCTCCTCCTTCAACCAATGTCCAAGCCTGTTAGAATATGAAGTAGGGTTGTTTTCTAGGCAACTGCTGAGACATCATGAATCCCATGTCTGATACCATGTGGTTTGTTAAAAATAAAGGTTTAATCAAGCTGCCCAAACAGCATTCTGCAGTCGTAATCTAAGACCCAATTGCAGTTGCATCAGTATGACCCTTTCTACTCGAGGGTCCTGGCATCAGGAAGGAGGGAAACCAGTGCCTGTAAACTCCCTTTTGGTGAATCTATTCTGGGCTCTGATGGAGCAGGAGCTCTCGGAGATATGGGGGGTGGGGGGGGGCAGTCTTGCAGCTGAGGTCCTGAATTCTGGAGAAGGACCAATATTGGTCAGTTAAGTGTCTGAAGGGCATTTCTCTTCTCGAATATTCCTGATTATTTCATTTTCTGCTTCCAATAAGAGGCATCTCAAAACTCAAATTGTAATAGATGACATGTTACAACAGCAAGTGAAAAACCAAGCTTTGAACTTGCCAACTCAGCTATTACTGTGCTGAAATTTTCATGTTAGCTTCTACATTAGTTAGTTTTTCAAACCATTTAAAGCACTTTCATACATTAGGAAGTAAATGTGGAGCAGAACAGTGCTATTGTTTGAAGAAGTTAGAAGGAAATCTTCTACTAGTAAAAGTTTCCATTATCTGAGGAAATGAGAGTTTAAAAAAATTTTTCAGTATTTAAATTTATTTAAATGGTTCATTTGAAATCAGTGTATCTTATATGCTTTTTGAAATGGTCTTTTTATAAATTACATGACTTGAATTACCACTTAAATTGAAGAGATGTAAGCAATACTAAAATATTGCTCTGAAGAATTGTTTTGCTACATTTAGGCATCAATTTTAAATAGAATTGTGTTTTGTTTTAAATTGTGGCATCAGGGAATCTCTTCAGAATCTGCACTTATTGTACCAATTGTTCTTGGATCTTCCATTTCCAAGTGATTGTCAAATGCTGGATTTTGCAAAGTTAGAGGATCCAAGCTTATACGAGAAAAGTCTGTTAATCGTCCCTTTTGACGAATTCTGCACAGGCAAACTGATAATATAATCACCAGTATGAAGAGGATGGCGATAATTACAGTGGAAACTATATAAAATATGTTGTTGTAGTTTGGCTTAGTCTTGAAAATATAGCAAGGGCCTTTTGAAGGCCAGATACTGCTTGCAGCACTGGATCCTGCTTTATTCACAGCCACCACACAAGTGTGGTATGTGCTGTCCGAGGTAAGATCATGTAATGTATATCTTCGATATGTAGGATTGATGTTGTCTGTCTTGTACAATTGTCTGTTGTCATCTGATTGATAGATAATATAGTAATGGAGGACTGTAGAACTGGGGGCACACCAGTAGATTTCTGCTGAGTTGTCTGAAATCTTAATCACCTTCTGTATTTTTACTGGGTTTGGTGGGATATCTGGCCCAGATATGCCAGGACAGCTGCAGCCTGTCAAATGTTGCAAGTCATGGCATGGTACCTGCCAATGTCTGCATGGGTCATAATTGCAATCACCAACCTGCATGAACCTTGTAGTCTCCACTTCTTTTAGGGACTCCAAATTGTCATCTTCAGTTATTATAAATATGGGTCCCTTTTTAATGACAGGAGCGACTGAGGGGAATTTTGGGAATGCCAATGATGCTATTGTTGCATGATGTTTTGCCCCTGATGGACGTGTTGTGCTGGTTGGGTAATGCTTGGTTGTGTATGGATAATGCTTGTTCGAAGTTATGTCCTGTTTGATCCCAGTTTGATCTTTGGCAGTAGTTGACCTTGTTTTTGAAGCTTTCACCCTTGATTTACTTTTAGCCGAGCTTTGATCATTTTGTCTGCTGCGTGCTTCAGTTTGTAATGTACCTGGATTCGAATTGGAATACAAGCCATGGGAAGCAAATGTATTCAAGAGGTCAGTACTGTTTGGAGATGGTGGGCTGATACTAAATTGGACTGGTAACTTGCTACTCGTTGTTGTGGCTATGTCACCTAAAGAATAGTGGAATCCTGCTATTGTTAGTTTTGGGAGTTGAGTTTGTACAGTACTTGCTTCAAGCTGCAGTTCCTGTGTTTGATTTCCATTAATATTGCACTCATTTATGAGAGCTGTCAATAAAATTTCTCCCTGTGCACCATTCTTGAGACATCTGGTATCACTTGTCCTGTTATGGGTGGAGAGAGAAAGTTAAAATATCAAAAAAGTGAAGCTTAAGCTTAATGATTTAATCATTGCTTAACAGTACAGAACATTAGGTTTCAGCTTTTTTTACAACAATTGAACTTGTGCAGAAATATGGTGCAATTGATTTACTGAACAGTAATTTGTGTTGGGGAAAGTGAGGACTGCAGATGCTGGAGATCCGAGTAGAGAGTGGTGTGCTGGAAAAACACAGCAGATTAGGCAGCATCCAAGGAGCAGGACAGTTGATGTTGTGCCACCCTTGGACACAGCACTCTTGTCAAGATTATTGAGTTTGTGAAGAATGTTGATGCCAACAGGAAATAGAAAAGCAGTCAATGCCCACTACTCTTGCAAAAAAAAATCCAAGGATGTTACCAAGAGTTAGGAGGCTTTGAGCTGTACGGAGAGGCTGAATAGGCTTGGGCTATTTTCCCTGGCGCGTTGGAGGCTGAGGGGAGATCTCTTGGAGGTTTATAAAATCATGAGAGGTGTAGATAGGGTGAATAGCCGTGATCTTTTCCCCAGGGTGGGGGAGTCCAAAACTAGCAGGCATAAGTTTAAGGTGAGAGGGGAAAGATTTAAAAAGAAATAAGGGGAACATTTTCACGCAGGAGGTTGTGTGTGTCTGTGTGTGGAATGAGCTGCCTGGGAAAGTGATGGAGGCTGGTACAATTACACAATTTAAAAGGTATCTGGATAGGTGTATGAATAGGAAGGATTTGGAGGGATATGGGCCAAATGAGATAAGATTTAACTTTGGATATCTGGTCACCATGGATGAGTTGGGCCAGAGGGTTTATTTCCATGCTGTACAGCCTCTATGACTCTTCTATAGGAGCTATAAGAGTCATTCATTACCCAAATTTTCTGTTGGCAATTTTTGTAATTAGCACTGGAGCTTTAACTATTAATACTTTGTCTTGACCATGTGTTGCTCAGAATGCTCTGCTCACAGAATTGCAGAATTAGATCATTCAGCCCATCTTGATTGTGCTTGCTCTAGGCATTTTGGCTTTGTGCCAATCTCCTGTCTTTTCGTCATAACCCTGAACGTTGTGCAGTGCTCACAGTCTATACCATTCGTATGTTGTATTAAGGCCAGAAGCAAAAGTATGGGATGTGATTGCATAATCATTTTATAAACTGAATATTGTGCTTTACAGAAATTTGAACAACTTTATTGTTTTAAAAATGTTCTAAGTCAGTGCTATATAGCACAGTAGTACCTATGCTAAAGGTGATTATTATAAAGAGTGCTCTTCGTAGCTGTTACATTTGCTTGTTGTTTACCTTGTCAATTTAAAAAAAAAATCTTCTGTCATTTCATATGTTTATACATGGCAAAACTTTGAATGGAAACAGCATTAAACTGTAGCCGCAATGTTTAAAACCATTTATAGATTGTTGGTTGATATATACTAATGGAAAATATCTTTTGGGTTGCATAGTAGAATGTTTGTATTGCTACAGTCTTCCGCTATGGGAATTAGTCCATTTGAGGAATCTTTTTCCATACTTCAGGCTTTTTAAAAAAAAAACACTTAAGCAAAGTTACATTAGTCAGTGCAGATGTCTTTCATGGATTTGATATTGCTTGTTAGAATTATTCACTCTGGTCCTGCTGTTTTCCTTAATTGAAATTGTGGGCACTTAAACAGCTAGCACACATTTGTTAAAGGCAAGTCAGCTATGTTAAAAGTAAATACCTGAAATAAAACATAATCATGTAGATGTGTTGTTGCTCATGCTTTAACACCGTAGAATTATACTCAAAATTGTAGAGTAAAAGCACAGTGGTTTCTGTTGGTCATTATTCAGACCAGATACATATTTTTCATTTATAGATAGTGCTTTTAACAATATTATATTCACTATACATGGCTACCTTTATGATTATGATTATTGCTATTTGTTAAATGGTTAAATGTTAAGCTGGTGCAGTTGTTGTAATTCAAACAGTATGACTAGCAGACTGCTTTCACTTCCTCCCTTAAACTCGTCTTTTGTCAAAAGCCTGGAGTTTACTTGTAAAAATTTTTTGTGTGGTTTTCCTTACTTATCGCCTTGTACCCAGGTGAACTGACTTGCTTTGAGTTTTGGAAATAACGTTGCTGCTGTTTCTGGTGAAGCTTAAAAAAGATTCTTACCTTTTCAGCAGTACTTTATCTGGTTGAGTCAACAGCCAGGTGAGCTCACAGCTACAAACTAGGGGATTTTCAGAGAGGATTACTCTGACAGTTGAATTAGTGAAGAAATTCCAGGGTCTGAATTCTGTCAAGTTACAACTGAAATGGAAGAAAGTAACATGTTTTCACATGTTTTTGTTGACTGGTTCAATCTTTATTCATTCTATTCGATAAATTGCATGTTTTACTTGAGACAAAAGTTCTGAATGTGCAAATCATTCAATGTGTTGTCAAGCTATTGGAACAGATTTAATTCAAATTTAGGAATGCAGGACAATTTTTTTTAAAACAAAAGGTCTTTCAAAGGATATAGGGATCACTGGCATTTATTGCCTACTCTAAATTCCTCTTGAACTGATGTGGCTTGTCAGAGGCATTTCAGAGGGCACTTCCCTGCTTACCAATCCAGTGACATTAACTCAGAAGTCCAGGCTAATGCTGTGGGGATGTGGGCCTGAGTCTCACCACAGCAGCTGGTAGAATTCAGTTCACCAAAAAGAAACTAACTGACTCTTATGAGCAGACCGTTTTATAGACTGCCACTTCCAGACCCTTGAAAATTTTCTTCTGGAATAAGTGAGTGCATTTTCACACGAGCAAGAGGGTAGGAGTTAATTTTATGTTCAAATTCCACTACAACTTGTCATCTGTTCACAACTCAATTTAAAGTAGTCCGGCTTAATTATAAATATTTTCTGAATGTATTCTTCAGACAGTGGTAAAAGCAGCAAGGTTATAGTGTGTATAAAGTCTGTTTTGCTAACATGAGTGAAGGAAGTAGTGTCTTAATTGAGAAAATGTGCCCCATTACTTGAAAACGTGACGCTCTGTAGGAAATTCTGAATTAATAACATGGATAGAAAGGACATTTCCATGGTGCTATTTCAAAATTAGACATGTTGGGAAGAAATCATATATAATTGTTTTTGCTTTGGATCATCATTTTAAAGTGTTAGCCAGGAATATAAAAACAGTTGGTCACATAGAAAGTCAAGACTGGAGGATTAATAATAGAAAATAAGGAAGTGGCAATTGAATTGGACAGATATTTTGCATCAGTCTCTGCTAACGAGGACACAATAATATCACAGAGGCAGAGCTGTGATCAGATAATGGAGGAATTCGAGGAAAATGTCAATCACCAAAAAAGCAGAATGAGGTGAATTTTGAAGACGTGATCTGACAAGTTTCTGAGTCTTAATGCACTTGATCCTAGACTCTTCAAAGAAATGGCTAATGGGATAATTGATGGATTACTTTTAATCTTTTAGAACCTCTTTGGTTTGAGGGTTTAACCAATTGGATTTAAGGTAACAAATTTAACTCCTTTGCTCAAAAAGGGAGGGACACAGAAAGCAGGAAACTCCAGGCCATTTACCTTACCATTTATCATTAGGAAGATGCTAGTAGCTTTTAAAAATAAGTTACAGCTGGGCACTTGGATAAGTTCAAAGCAGTCTGCAGCGTCACCATCATTTTGTGAAAGAGAAATCATGTTGGATCAAACTGTTGCAATTCTTTAAGGAGGTAACGTGCTATGGATAAAAGGGAGCTGGTATATCTACTGTATTTAGATTTCCAGAAGATATTTGGTAAAGTGCTATATCAAAGCCTTTGTGAAAGAGAAAAGCTAGCGGCTTAAAGGGTCACATTTTGGTATGGATAGAAAATTGGCCACAAGGGAACAGAGAATTTGTATAAATGGGTCGTTTTTAGGTTAGTGACGTGGGAAGTATGGTGTGTCACAGAGTTGAAGGCTGGGTCCAACCTCAACTGTTTTAAATTTTTATAAGTTGGAAGAGGGACAAAGCAATGGAAGGTACAGTGGTCAAATTTGCTTATGACACTAACATAGGTAGGAATCTAAGTTGTAAAGAGGCTACAAAAATATGAGTTAAGCTAATGGGTGGAGATGTGCCCAATGGAGTGTGATGTGGGGACAGTACAGAAGGGGGAGGTTGTCTTCTGAAGAAAAATTGGTCCAGTTAGGCTTGTATCTCTTGGTGCTTACAAACTTAAGTGGTGACTTGACTGAAGCATGAAAGACTTTGAGGGATCTTGTTAGGGTAGATGTGGAAAAGATGCTTTTCCCCTGGAACTCAGAGTCATTGTTCTAAAAGCCAGGAGTTGCCAATTTTAAAAGCGGGAGGTGTGCTTTATTTTCCTGAAAAGTTGATAGAAGAAGAGTCCTTAAATATTTTTAAGGCAAAGGTAGAGAGATTCTTGAGAAGCAAGTGATGAAAGGTTATCAGAGTAGATGGTGAAGTGGATTTGAGGTCATAATCAGATCAGCCATGATCTTACTGATAGGTAGAGCAGGCTTGAGGAGCTGAATGATTTACTCCTGGTCCTAAGGTCGTACGTAAGTCTTGTGTCAGTGAGTATAAATCATTGAAAGCATTTAAATGTTATATTTAGCTTTGAGAAAGGTGTCTTTTTTTGACAACAGCATTAAGTATTGAATTGATGAATAGTTGCCAGGGTATCATGAACCTGCAAGCAAAATCCATGGAAATATTTATGAAGGTTATTCCAAATATGACAGAAATAGCTACCTAGTGTGAACATTTCTTGCTAAAAAGGTGCTTTCTTGTCCCGCAGATCCAACAGTGAAAACCTATGGCCACTAAACATGTCTGTATATAAAGATATTTTTATGAATAAAGCATATTTTTGAAATAAAAAAAGTTGTAGGACTTATAGTTCTGTGAATGATATTTTTGTTTTGTGTTGCAATGTTTCCTGGATGCTGTAATACCATGCTGTCCATTTAGTAAGGAGGCATGTGTGTAAGTACTTATTTGCCATTTACGGTCTCCTACCATCAGTAGACTCTTCACATAACATTTTATACTGTACTGGCTGCAATGTGCTTGTTTCTTTCTACAGTTGTTTCTAAATTTGTGATACAGATTGTTCTCTTTGTGTGTCACAATGCTGGCTAAATGTATCCTGTTTGGAATAGCTCTGTTGTTGTGTCCTTCATGTAGTTTGTAAGGTGCTGTAGTATTGTGGAGCTCCCTGTTTTAACCAGCACAACCTAACAGCTTGTTTTCAGTTACTAGATAATTTCAATAAATAATTTTAAAGAAAAGTTTAATTCCATTTAAAGTATCTGAATGATGGGATTTTGTTTTTCCTTGTGTGCTGTTACCAACCAAAAGACAATGAATTTGAGGAAGGAAATGTTGCATTTCTGTAACATCTTTCACAAGCTTAGTGCTGTTCAAAATACTTTACATCCAATTACGTGTTTTTGAGTATAGTCACTATTGAAAAGTAAAAACCTGGCAGCTTAATTTGAATATAGAAATCTCCTACAAACAGTTCAGTGATTTGTTGATATTATTTGAGGAATAATTATTTAATTCTTCAAAATCAGTACCATGAAAATCTTTTATGCCCACTTGAGAGAAGATGGCCTCTGTTGTTAATACCACAACTGCATATACCTGACTGTTGGCCTAACTTCAGTGCTATTAACTAAGAGGGTAATATGTGCGTATTTAGTGATGCATAGATTTTAAATAGAATGCATTTGGTCATTTTCATTGGTAAAGACGAATGGTGACCCTGTAAAACTTCTGCATTATGCTTAATTAAGATGGGTAAAAATGTCTATCAATGCAGTTTATTCTTCCATACATTGTGACTACAGATAATGATGACTATAGGTTTCCCACTGCTGACGTGAACAGGTTAAAGTCATGATTTAAGATAGCATGCAAGAAACATTTGGACTTAAGTATGCAATTTTGAAATCATATATTTATGTCAATATAGTAATATACTCAAGTAACATTGAGTGTATTTAATATATTATAAAAAAATGTAAAAAAAAGTAAGACATCGCTATGACAAAAATCCATCCATTTGCTATCTTAGAGTTATACAGCATGGAAGCATGTCTAACCAGTCTATGCTGACTATAATCCCAAACTAAACTAGTCCCACCTGCCTGCTCCTGGCCCATATCCCTCCAAACCTTTCCTATTCATGTACTTATCCAAACGTATTTTAAATGTTGTAATTGTACCTGCATCTATCACTTGCTAAGGAAGTTTAATCCACACATGAACCACCCTCTGAAAAACAAATTTGTCCCTCATGTCTTTTTTTAAATCTCTCTCCTTTAACCTTAAAAATGTTCCCCCTAGTCTTGAAATCCCTTATGCAAGAGAAAAGACACCTACCATTAACTCAGCTATACCCCTCATTATTTTATAAACATGTAAGGGTTGCCCCTCATCCACCTCTGGTCCAGTGGAAAAAGTCCCAACCTATCCAGCCTTTCTCTATAACTCAGACCTCCTATAGTATGCCATGACATATTCTGTAAAATAGTAATGTTAAATGATTGATTACCTTTTCAAGGAAAGAAACTCTAGATGAATGAGGAATTCAAACATACTACTTGTCATAAAATGTAGCTGGGAATTTCCTTCCAAATTTACATAAACAAGGTTTGGTGTTTGGACAAATAGGTCTGCAGGCAGAGACTGAAGAAAGGGCATTTGCCTCATCCAAAGGAACTGGAGGTTGTTTAATCCCTCAAACCACTGTGGATCAACTGCAGATTGTAAATAAATAGTTAGATAATATATTGTTCTGAAGATTTCTTTTGTATGTGAATGACTGATATTCAGAACTGTAGTTCATGATACACATAAATTATACCAGTAATTGTAACACCATCAGTAATGAAAATCATATTTTAAAATTGTAATATTTCTGTGAAGTGATTTGAAGACTGTTAAATGAGAAGTGAAGAGAACAGTACTGTTGTTCTTGTGGGCTCGTTTATTACCATTCACAATAGCTAACCATTGCAAGTGTAGATTTTAAGGCTATTTATAGTAGATACAGTAATACACTTTAAAATACTTAATTGCTGATCTTTCACTTCTCTGATGACTTTACAAAGCTTGTTCAGATGCAATTGTTGCTGGCTGTCCTATTTTGTCATAACCAGGAGAAAATTATTGTAAAAGGTGTGGAAGTGAGTTTTACCATTTGGAGAAGTTGTAGTAGTAAATGCTAAACTTGTACTTAAAACATTAATATATAGAAATATTTATGGTCATTTTAGATGCGAAAAAGCTCAGTTTCAACCTGCAATTACCTTTTTGGTTTTGATTATACAAAAATTGGGAGATTATGAAGTCTCTTTTTGATTTTTTTTTTTCCCCAAGCTTCCTAGACAATAGAAAAATATATTTGGCATGTGTCCAGTGTAATGATTTTTAAAAGATATAATTTAAAAATCTTTTTGCGTGGAATTTTGAAATTAACACACTAGTCTCACCAATTATATCTCTAAAGTATTGTTATTTGAAAAGATTTTAACAATAGTATAGGCACTTCATTTTCCTATTTCAGTCTACTTCTGTCTTCATTGACTGCCTTCTTAACAACTTCAGTGTAATTTAGTCATTTTTCAATTCACTTGTTTCTGTACTTAACTAATTTGGTACATAAACCAGATTTTAATAAGAAATTATGTATAAGCCAGGTGGTTTCAATAAACGTAAGGTTAAGCCTGCACCTACACAATAAACTATGCCATTTCTAACAATTGTCAGTGACTACAGAAATATTAGGTGGTTCAAAATTCTGGCAACTTTATTTGAGAACCCTTGACATTTTTTTTATGAAACTGTTTGGACAATGCAAGTATACCACAAAATCCTAAATCTCAACTACAGTAATCAACATGTTTGTATTATTTTAATTACATTTCTTGAAGTTCAGGACCTTCACGTGAATGCTTTCTTTTTAGGAGAAGCAAGAAACTTGTACGTTTTTCGTAATTTGAAAAAAATTCTAAATGGCTCACAGCGGTACTTACTGGTTTTGAATTTGTTTGCACTCAGGTCAAGTACTTTGAGATTTTCCATTCCAGAGGCAAATACTTTGTTTTTGCACACTTCCAAAGAAGTTGTGGACAAGTTTAAGCTATGAAGCTTTGGGAACTGAGAGAATTCATATGGGTTGAGCTGCTTCAAAGGGTTCCCTTCAAGCTTTAACATGATGAGATTAGGCATTTGAAATTTCCATTGTAACTTTGTAAAGTTATTATAGCTTAGATCCAAAGACGCAAGTTGTGCGAGCACTGACTCTGAAGGAACAATTTCTGAGATTTTGTTGTGACTTAAAGTAAGAATTTTTAAGCTGTGAAGTCTTGTAAACTCTGAAAACTTAACCTGCTGGATCAAATTCTTGCTCAAATCCAGAAATTCAAGAGCTGCAGGTAGACAGGATGGGACATTTATAAGTTGATTGCTGGCTGTGATTAGATGCCTTAATGTTGCTATGCTGAGGGATCCACAGGGCAGACCATCATATGTCAGATTGTTGTCTGACAGGTTGAGTATTTCCAGGACACTGAAATTTTGGAAGGCGTTGATTGGTATATCGCTGATGTTCTGATTGGACAGGTTGAGCTCAGTGTCATTTTGAGAGTACATTTTCATCTGGTAAATTAGAAAATGATGTGGCTGATCAACCGGTATACCATTAAGTCTTGGAAGTAATAACACCATCTCCAGCAGTAGGAAGGAAAGAACCACCACTTTCATTTTTCTTACAAAAAGTACAGTTCCTGAAACAGATCACAATTAAACATTGAGGTGGGGTGACAGTCCTTGCAATTTTATCTTTAAATCCAAACATATTTGTAACTTGCTTCATTCTTAGCTTCAGTGTACTGTTCTGTCCAAATTTCTGTTTTAGTAACTGATGTACATTTGCAGTTTCTGCAAATTTAGCATGCAATTTCCAAAATGATTTGCATATCCCAAATAAACATTTGACAGTTTGTGTTGCAGGCTAAACCTGTGGTCTGTAATACCAGCCTGGCTGATATTTATTATTATTTGTCAGAATGTCTGTTAAATATTTTGTACTATTGTCTTATGCTAACTTGTTCTGAAGCTGATATTGTCATCTTCAGGGCATGGTTCGCTTATCCAGAAATCAGATCCAGATCCTTAAGTCTCAAGTGTTATGAAATTCTGAGACTGCAACAGTTTAACTGCAATTATACATATGTCCCTAACCACTGTTGAGTTATCCCATCCTTGCTGCCTTTTCCTTCAAGTAAATTTGTCTACTTGAAAATCAAATTTGCGACATGTTGCAGTCTATGTATCAATGTGAGAGAGGCTAAAATTAGAACTCTGAACACTGCACACTGACTTAAATATTTTACTTCTGAAGTTGAAAAGAACTTTTGTCAAAGCACCAGCCCAAAATTTCATGTCGTTTTACAGTGCATTAGAGAATTGAGCACCATGCTCTCAACACTAGTACAGCCTAATCTCTTAAATAGTCAAGATTGGATCTTGGACCTTTGTTATGCTAGGTTTTAGTAAACTTCTAGTTAAGAATATACGCATGCAATTGGTTTATTGGTTGACTTTCACTCGAGGCACCTAGAGTTTGCATATCTTTTAAAACATTGTTATAGTTGGTTTATTTGTTTAGGCATGTTTCTATCCTTAAAAGTGGTGCAAGCTGCATTTAGGTCAGATATAGATTTGCAGAGCAGTGAATTGCTGTGCTGCACCAATGCCAGCCAGTTGTCTGTAGCCATTAGTACTTACTTTCCTTAATTTCAAGAGTCTCGTAAAAGAAAAATGCATGTATCAAAAACAGTTCACCGCTCATCATTATTTTATGATTCCCAGAGTATGAATTGAATTCTTTTCCCAGATAAATAACTCAATAACCACAGGAAAACTAAGTTTTAATCTTTCCCATAAATTCAAGTTGAATAGTACACATTTAACTTAATGTATGTTTAGTTATTATAGTGCATCTGGATTAAACTAAATTGTGCACATACACTGGAGATTAAGTATGATTCCCACAAACTTGAAACCATTCACAATCATGAGTAATAGCTTAAATTTCTTTTCTTGATTTGTGATTTAAATCTTTATAGAAAAGGCCTCCGTATCATCAAAATAGTACATTTAGTCATTAGAATTGTCTTTAGTTTCTACTAACAATTGTTACATTGATAAAACATTTTAAACGTAACTAACTGTTGCACTTACCAGAACTGATTGGAGCATTTCTGGGTATTTTCAGCGCGTTGCCTTCAGATTGCTATATACAATAGTTGTCCCACTTTTACAGATTATATGATTTAAATGGTTTTTAACCCGTACTGTTCGCTCTAAAAGCACTTCCGTGTGATGTAAAGGAGAAACTGGTGGATGTGTGCAAGAAGTGTGTCTATTAGTAAGTTGATGTGGACTTTGGGCATGTACTTTGTGTCTTTCATTTGTCTGCTTTGTTTCTTTTGTTGAAGATATGCATTCCTTCAACAGAGCTCTTGGAATGTAACCTGCTTTTGATAGTTGAAAGTTTGAGTAAGTGAGGGCTGGTAGACTGTAACTGACTGGAAAGTTTGATGTGTATTTTCAGGAGTAATGATAACTCTTTGAATTTAACAAAAAAGAAATAAAAGTTAAGCAGATGGCTGTGAAATTGTTTGTTAGTAGATTACTAGCAGATCAGTAAAGCTGCTTTTTTAAGAAGATAGAGAAGACTAGAACCCTTTTCATAAGACAATGTGACTGGTTCGGAGAGAGGACCTTTTAACATCAGCATTGTGATTAGTTATGACTTGTGAAGACAGAGGGTTTCTGAATCTGCATTCCAAACAAGCCTTGGTGAGTGGTTTTGATGAAGTAATTGATAATGAGTAAACATTTAAAGTGTGCTTTGCAAGCTAGTGTTGTCATTACTGATTTTTGTCTTTGTATTCAACAAATAAATCTTGAGGTTTTATGGTTTGAATCTGAACTGCCCATGGGAAGATCAAAAAATGCTGCAAATATAACTTTCTTGAAGATTTAGAAGAGAATCTTGTAACTGCTCTGGTATTTTCTATCCATCCCGCCTGTTATTTTGTGGGTTATTTTGCAGTTCATTAACAATCCAACTTTTGTTTATAATTTCTGCACTGTGCCCTATTGTTACCTCATATAATTTATTGCCAATAAAACGTGACATGAAAATTGTGTATTTCAATGATGAACATGGTTAGTGTCTGTGAGGTGATTCTCTGCACCCAATCCCCTTTTCTTGTTAGTCGGTTCCTCAATTCTCATTTCCCTTGGCACAAAGATTGCTTATAATGTTTAAAAAGCTTTTGGATAAGTTCGTGAACAGGAAAGGTTTGGAGGGATATGGGCCAAGTGCACGCAGGTGGCACACGGTTTATTTTGGGATTATTGCTGGTGTGGACTAGTTGGAGCAAAAGGTCTCTTTCCATACTGTGTGACTCTTATGACTATAACTGGAGTCCCATGAGCAGAAGTTTAACTTTCTGTGCAGCATATCTAATATATGTCTGTTGCTGTAAAAGAGCAAATAAGAAATAGGACAAGACACATTGTACTCCTCTGACATTTGTCATTGCTGAATTTTCCACATTTTTTAACAAGAACTGTACTATTGTGAATTACATACAACTTTGATCTTTTCATACTATGAAAAGGAATACAGATGTATGACATGCAAATAAGTCAACCCACAGTGAAATATTTATGGTATCCAGATTAATAAATCCAATTTCTTTTCACATTTATGAAGGAGGTTGTTTGATATCGACCTTAAATAATTCAGCCACTGTCTGGAAAGTGCTAAGTTGGGTATCAACTAAATAGGGCAGATGATCATAGTTAGTAGCTCCAACTTTCGCTTAAGAATATTTCATAGAAGAAGGATATGCAGCCCCATCAAGCCTCTTCTACCACTCAACAAAACAACTTAGAGTGGATTTAACACAATGAAACATCCTACGGCACTTCACATGAGCATTGTAAACTAAAGTATGACGCTGAGGCACCTACGGAAATATTAGGTCAGATTTCCAAAACCTTAGTTAGAGAGAAGTTTTCAGTGGCATTTTAAGTTGAGATAGTGATCTAGCGATGAAACTTCATAGACTGGGGCAGAAGTCTTACCTTTGGTTGCTACGCTAGTGCAATTGAAATCGGAGATGCATAAAAGGCCAGAAATTCAAGGAGTAAAGATAGCTCAGGATTGAAGTAGATTTAGGGGCTAGGTGGGGGGTGTGCAGTGGGGGCGTGGTTTGTAATCCAGTATGAAAGTTTATAAAATTGTGACATTGCTTGGAGCTAGTGTGAGCATGGTGTTATAGGGGAAAGTGAGAGTTCAGACATGGGCCACAGAGTCTTGGATAGCCTCAAGTTTATGATGCATATAAATGTAGGAGACCAGCCAATGTTGGAATAGTTAGTGTAGAGGTAATAGTTGAGGGTTTTAGCAGTGCGTGAGCTGAGAGAAGAAGGGTGTGGTGGGAATATTATAGATTAGAAAAAAAGCATTTTCAGTAAAGGTATGAATATAAGATTAGAAACATGCTACAGAGTTCAATATGATCCCAACATTGTTAACAATTCAATTTGATCTCAGATTGTTGTCAGAAAAAGTGCTGGAATCAGTAGCTGGGGTTTAGATTGGCAAAAATAGTGGTTTCAATCTTCCAATATTTAATAGAGGAAATTGTGGTTCATCCAGTAATGGATGTTGGATTACAATCTGATAACTTACCGACAATGGAAAAACCAAAAGAGATGTCAATGAGATTGCCATCAGCCTAAGTACTGACTCAACATGTAGATAATAAAGAAACAAGGGACCAGGTTTTGTTCCTGAGTGATACCAGAAATCAACTGGTATCAATTCAATTCAGTAGCAGAAAGGGATCCCACTGCAAGTAATTCTCTGGCTATGAATGTATAGATAAGTTTTTGGAACCAAATGAGATTAGCTGGATAACAGTAGAGAGGTATTGAAGGAGGTTGATGTGGTCATCTGGATCGTAGGCCACAGAAAGGTTGCGAGCATTATGGGTAAGGGAGTTTACCTTTGTCACTGTTACACTGGTTGTGATTTGATAAGAGCTGCTTTGATACTGGAGAGATACAATCATCATGTTCTTGAGAAGATGGAAAAGGGTTTTGGAAAGGAAAGGGAAGTTGATGACTGAATGGTATTTTCCAAGGACAGACCAGTCAAGGGTGATTTTTGAGAAGAGTGGTGATAACAAGTTTGGGAGTGAAGGGCAAAATTGGAAGGAGAGAACATTCAGTAAAATTATGGCTAATCTTTAACCTTCACTTCACTTTTCTGCGCTGCTGTTGTGTCCTTGATCTTCCTCCTCCAAAATTTAATCAGTTTCATTCTTCAACAAGCTTGTCAACTGAGAATCCCCAGTCCTCTGGAATTAAGTTACAACTTCCTGAGTGAAGAAACTTCTCTTCTCAGTCCTGAATAGAGTTGTACAACTTGGAAACAGACCCTTCAATCCAATTTGTCTATGCTGACCAGTTACCTTAACCTGATCTAGTCCCATTTAACAGAATTTGACCTATATCTCTGTAAACCCTTCCATCCAGATGCCTTTTAAATGTTGTTATTATACCAGCCTCCATCATTTCCTCTGACAGCTCATTCCATACATGCACCACCCTCTGTATGAAAAGGCTGCTCCTTAGCTCCCTTTTATATCTTTCCCCTCTCGCTTTAAACCTATGCGTTCTAGTTTTGGATTCCCCTGTCCTGGAAAAAAGATCTTGGCGCTTCACCATATCTACATTCCTTGTGATTTTACAAGCTTCTATAAGGTCACCCTCAGCCACTGATGCTCCACGGAAATAAGCTCCAGCCTATTCAGCCTCTCCCTACAGCTCAAACCTAAATGGCTGAAACCCAATTCCCCAAACCTGCGTTAACTGGTCAAACATCTCAATCTAGAGCTCGCATGGAGTCTAAAGTTTAGTCTATTGTTGACAGACTGTATACTTATAGGTAAAAACAATGACTGCAGATGCTGGAAACCAGATTGTGAATCAGTGGTGCTGGAAGAACACAGCAGTTCAGGCAGCATCCAACGAGCAGCGAAATCGAGGTTTCGGGCCAAAGCTCTTCATCAGGAATAAAGGCAGTGAGCCTGAAGTGTGGAGAGATAAGCTAGAGGAGGGTGGGGGTGGGGAGATAGTAGCATAGAGTGGGGGAGGGGATGAAGGTGATAGTCAGGGAGGAGAGGGTGGAGTGGATAGGTGGAAAAGGAGATAGGCAGGTAGGACAAGTCCGGCCAAGTCATGGGGACAGTGCTGAGCTGGAAGTTTGGAACTGGGGTGAGGTGGGGGAAGGGGAAATGAGGAAACTGTTGAAGTCCACATTGATGCCCTGGGGTTGAAGTATTCCAAGGCGGAAGATGAGGCGTTCTTCCTCCAGGCGTCTGGTGGTGAGGGAGCGGCGGTGAAGGAGGCCCAGGACCTCCATGTCCTCGGCAGAGTGGGAGGGAGAGTTGAAATGTTGGTCCACGGGGCGGTGTGGTTGATGTTCCCTAAAGCGCTCTGCTAGGAGGTGCCCAGTCTCCCCAATGTAGAAGAAACCACATCGGGAGCGACGGATACAATAAATGATATTATTGGATGTGCAATCTTATATGTGTATACTTATAGTATAAGTATAAGAGCAATGTGTATACTTATGATATAAAACTCCTCATGTTTACATTGTACATAGGCATAGTTCTGGGTAGGTCAATGCCTTGAACGAATTCCATCAACCATTTAAGTCATGGCTGATCTTCATTTCAATTTGACCTACCTGTGCTGATTCTGAAGCCAAGGTGGCTGACGGCAGAATAAGAGTCCAATGGAGAAGTAAAGCAGCAAGCGGCCAGAAGATCAGGGTCACATCCAAGTAGTGAAAGGAGGTGTTCACTTTATGTTTGGCCTACTTGTAGAGAACTGCATCATGAATGGTATTATAAAGTAAATAAAGTATACAACTTCCCTGTTTTCCTTGGAATAGGTTTCTAGGTCCTGAAGGAGGCAAAGTTACTTTTCACACAGGTGGTGAAGGTGGTGCGCTCCAAAAGCTAGTGCTTCCAATTAAACCTGTTGGTCTATAACCTGGTGCTGTGTGATTTGTAACTTTGTACACCCTAGTCCAACATCAGCATCTCCAAATCCTGGAAGTTATTTTTCTTAGACTAAAGACAGGACAAAAATGGAATAGTGTAGGTTAGATTGGCTTCAGATTGGTTTCACAGGTCAGTACATCGAGGGCTGAAGGGCCTGTAATGCTCTAATGTTCCATGTTCTACAAATGAGCCATTCCACTTGCTGTGGCCTGCCAGTTGCTTGGAGTAATACAACCTAGTGGGAAAAGTGGTTAGCTAATTATTAAGCTGGTGATTTTAAAAAATTTTCATCCCTTCCCCACTCTGCTGAACATACTGAGTCATGCTACAACAGTATCTCACCCAAGTGACCCTTTCTTAAACTAGTTTTGAATGTTTTATGTGGAAAGAACCAGAGGCATTTCTATTTGTTCATTTTAGCTGGGTAGAATGCTGAGCAGAGCTTGTAACTTATAGGCAATGGGAAAACTGCTCAGTAAAAGGAATAGTTTTCCTTGAGCCAGTGCAGAGATGATAACCAGACATGTTTGGAATTAAGGTTGCTGTCATAGCAGTGTAAGTGTGGCTTTTGGTGGAGGAGGAGGGTATCTGAAATTCTTCTGCCATTATGAAAGAAACAGCAGCAGTGATAGTTTGTACCAACTACAGATGGCTCTAAGAAAGCATGTTCCACCAGAGAATAGAATAAACAAAGGAGAGATGTATCCAAGCTGTTTGCGATGACAGAAACTGACCAACCGTTTTTTATTTTAAATAGTTGGAACTTCTCATGAGGGATGATTAACCAAAAATGAAAAGGGGCATTTTGGATATTAATATTGCCTGAACTAAAGCTAATCATAGTGTGTTGGAGGAGCGCCATTTTAATAGCAACATAGGATTGTGATTGTGTTTTCAGTTTGTAGGTGAGATGGGGGTGGAACACTCAAGTTTAATGTTGCATTTCATTTTCTTCTAACCCGTTCCACTTCTCTTCATTTACAAGTTTAATTAAATCTGAATCTGATTGTTGACTACTTTAAAAGGAAAGTTAACTAAAATTTGTTTCTTTGTCACTTCATGGTCTTCTGGAAGAACAAAGTTTAAAAATATACAAACAAAAATAATTAAGTTCTAGATGGCAAGAAGGAAAGTAATTTTCAAAAATGCTTAGAGGTTCCCTTTTTTTAATTCTTGCATTTTAAAATATCTCACATAAAAGCTTTGATTTTTCACTGCTTCAAGATATCAGATATTCATTCGCTGGTACTGGTTGGCAAATCCTGTTTCCATTACATATTTCCTTAACTTTGTGTCACATTCAGTAATGCTTCTTGCTTTTTTATACTCTTGAAACATGTACTTTATTCTTTGCAAACCTTTACTAGACAAATTTGATTGGGCACACCTAATTTGAGTTAGTGACCTCAGAAGAACTTGCTTCCTTTATATAGCATCTTTAACATCAGGAGGTCCTAACGCTTTACACCTCATGGAAGAATATTTTGAACTGTCATGATTTGGAGGAGCCACTATTGGACTGGTGTGGATAAGGTTAAAAATCGCACAACACCATGGTATAGGCCAGCAGGTTTATTTGGAAGCATTAGCTTTTGAAGTGCTGCTTCTTCATCCAGACTTCTTTATCATCAACAGCCACCTGATGAAGATGCAGCGCTTTGAAAGCTAGTGCTTCCACATAAATCTGTTGAACTATACTGTGGTGTTGTGTAATTTTTAACTTTGAACTGTCATGAACAATTTAGCAAACACAGTCATTGTTGTGTACGCAGCAAAGATACAGTAAATAGTAATAACCTGTGAAGGAAATTTATTGGTTTCACTTGGAGGAGAAACATTGGGGAGAATTCTCATGCTCTTCAAAATAGCTTTTTTCACATTATCATGTGAAGGTAATTGAACTCTGTTTAATGTCTCATCTGAAAGATGCCACCTTGGATAGTGCAGCACTCTGTAATGTTGAATGTCAGCCTAGATCTTGTATACAAATTCCTGTAGTGGCATTTGAATCCAGTGATAAGAGTGCTATTTACTGAACCAAATTAACTCCTGGTCCTGACCTTCTCTACCTCCTGAATTTGTAACAAATCACAAATAATTGTTTAACAGTTAAAAATAAACTAAAAGGAGTTAAATTGCTCTACGCTGATGTCAGTTATTTTTAAAGTTGAAGTTGATTTGCTACAATTAGAATAATTTCTTTTTTACCTCCTCCACTTCTCAAAATTCTCAAAATTACAATCAACCTGTGATACTGTCTTTTTCAGTTCTCTTTTATTATAATTCCAAATTGATCAGTTGGTGAAAAACATCTTCTCTTCCCCCCACCCTAAACAAAGTTAGGGATCCGAACTGCAACTTGACTTGAAGTGAACTCTTAGTTCATCTCGAGGTTCTGAAGCAGGTACAGCTTGGCTTCAAGAGGCATATACTTAGGTTCCATTTTAGATGGCATGA
This sequence comes from Hemiscyllium ocellatum, assembly GCF_020745735.1. Taxonomy (NCBI): domain Eukaryota; kingdom Metazoa; phylum Chordata; class Chondrichthyes; order Orectolobiformes; family Hemiscylliidae; genus Hemiscyllium; species Hemiscyllium ocellatum. The sequence goes on from NC_083410.1 coordinate 102,434,329, forward strand.
TCTGTACATCTTCAAAAAGTAACACATTCCTGTAGAACTTGAAAGCAATCTTGCAACGATTGTTTCCAATATGTTTTTACAATTTACTTTGACTTACTAAAAATAAATTGTTGGCAAAAGAAGAGTTGCACCGATATGGAAGTATCCTGTGTGTTATAAGCAAGCTGTGTCTGAAGTATTTTTTCAAAACAAGTATTTTTGATAACTGTTGCTTTCATTCAGTGTTGTTGACTGACTGTTTTAACATTTTTTTTCCTCTTTGCATTTTGCAGTTGGATGGGTACATTGCACGAAACTGGGCTAATCAGAAATCAGCTTTGGGGAGTGCCCTGGACCCACTGGCAGATAAGATTCTGATCAGTGTCCTATATGTCAGTCTGACCTGTGCTGAACTCATTCCAGGTACTCTCTCTTTGTTATCATTTTGCTCATTTTTCTTGGATAGTGTTCAGAAAAGGAAATAGCATGTTTAGTTTCTGAATGTGAGCAACTATATGAAAAGCCTTAAATTTATTTTGCTTATAATAGCTAGCAGTGTAGATGCCTTGTGTACCTTTTGCATTATGAGCTTTGAGATTGCAGGGCTCGATGTTTAGCCAAACACTTTTCCCAATGTGACTGCATTTTGTCAATCAGTGGGATTATCCATTACAGTGGGAACAAAACTGTTATCCCTCATTGCTGACTTGAGCTTGTGGCCCCACTTAGGAGGCCCTGGAGTAGATGAATAAGAAAAATAATTGCTATTCTTATAGCACCTTCCAAGGAGTTTAGGGAGAGTTTTCATATTGCTGCTGATTATGTCTGCAAGAAGTGTCTTTGGTTGAGAATCCTATCAGATCGGTTGGAGCGGTAGTTAGAGGCAATAAGGAATTTACAAGAGCCAGGGTGTGTGATGGATGGCAGTTATAGGAAGGGAGAAAAGCCACAGATGTACAGCCAGGTAGATGGGTTAACTCCAGGAGAGGTAGGCAGGTAGTGCAGGAGCTTTCTGTGGCTGTCCCCATTTCAAACAAGTATGCTGTTTTGGAAAATGTAGAGTGTGATGGAGTCTTGAGAATGTAGCACTGACAGTCCAGTTTCTGTTATTGAGACTGGCTTTAATGCAATGAGGGGGACGCCTTGAACCAAGCGCTCGATTGTGATAGGAGACTGTCTAGTCAGAGGAACAGACAGACGTTTCTGAGGCCAGCAACGAAAAATCAGGATAGTATGTTGCCTCCCTGGTCCCAGGATCAAGGATATCTCAGAGAGTATAGAATGTTCTCAAAGGCGTGTGGGACCAGTAGGAGGTCATTGTACACATTGGAACCAACAGCAAAAGGGTGAGATTCTGAAGGGAGAACATAGAAGATTAGGCAGGAATTAAAAAAGGAGATCCTTGAGAGGAAGGAATAGGAGGATAGAGCAGAGGAGTTGGTGTAGGGGACAAGGGTTCATATTTTTGGATCATTGGAATTTCTTCTGGATAGAAGTAACCTATGCAAGAAGGATGGATTGGAACCGAATTGGAAGGGGACTAATATACGAACTCGTCCATGCCGACCAGATATCATAACCCAATCTAGTCCCATTTGCCAGCACCTGGCCCGTTTCCCAAACCAGATGCCTTTTAAATGTTGCAATTGTACTAGCCTCCACCACTTCCTCTGGCAGCCCATGCACATATGCACCATCCTCTATATGAAAAAGTTGTCTCTTGGGTCCCTTTTATATCTTTCCCCTCTCACCATAAACCAATAGCCTCGGGGTCTAGTCTCCCACATCACAGGAAAAAGACCTTGTCTATTTTTCTTAACCATAGGGAGGATATTCCTGGGAATACGTCCAAAGACATTATTGAGGTGGAACTGAGAAATAAGAAAGGGATGATCACCTTATTGGGATGGTATTATAGACCCCTATAATGGTCAGCAGGAAACTGAGAAACCAACTTGTATGGAAGTTTCAGCTATCTGTAAGAATAATAGAGTGGTTATGGTCGGGGATTTTAACTTTCCAAACATAGACTGGGACTGCCATAGTGTTAAGGGTTTAGATAGAGAGGTAGTTAAGTGTGTACAAGAAAGTTTTGTTATTCACTATGTGGATGTACCTACTAGAGGAGGTGCAAAACTTGACCTACTCTGAGTTGTCAGTGGGATGTACCTTGGGGGCCAGCGACCACAATTCTATTATTTTTAAAATATGATTTGGAGGGAGTGGTGTTAGACTGGGGTGGACAAAATTAAAAATCCCTCAACACCAGGTTATACTCCAATAGGTTTATTTGGAGGCAAGAGCTTTTGAAGCCAAAATTGGAGGTGTAGTGGACAGCGAAGAAGGTTACCTCAGACGACAACAAGATCTTGATCAGATGGAGTTTAATTTAAATAAATGTGAGGTGCTACATTTTTTTAAAGCAAATCTTAGCAGGACTAACTTACCTTCATGGTAAGGTCCTATGGAGTGTTGCTGAACAAAGACCTTGGAGTGCAGGTTCATAGTTCCTTGAAAGTAGAGTCGCAGGTAGATAGGATAGTGAAAAAGGCATTTGGTATGCTTTCCTTTATTGGTCAGGGCATTGAGTATAGAAGTTGTGAGGTCATGTTGCGGCTGTACAGGACATTGGTTAGGCCACTGTTGGAATATTGTGTGCAGTTCTAGTTTTCTTCCTATCGGAAAGATGGTGTGAAACTTGAAAGGGTTCAGAAAAGGATTTACAAGGGTGTTGCCAGGGTTGGAGGATTTAGAACATAGAACGTTACAGCGCAGTACAGGTCCTTCAGCCCTCGATGTTGTGCTGACATGTGAAAATATTGATGCCCATCTAATCTTCACTGCTCCATTATTATCCGTATGTATGTCCAATGCCCTTAGCGTTGGCAAGTTGAGTACTGTTGCAGGCAGGCCATTCTGTGCCCCTACTACTGAGGAAAGAAACTACCCTGAATATCTAGAATTCATGTAATTGGACACTCAGGTTCATCTGAATGCATGCATTTCTCAGTTTCTCACCATAAAAAAAGTTTTGCTTTTTTAACATATTTACTACTAAGAAAATATTTTCAAATGGCATCACATTGTATTTTATTTTGTATATTCTTGCTCATTCAGTAAACATCCTTATTACATTCATCTTGCATCTATCTCACTCCTTACTTTCCTACCTAACTTTACAAAGACAATTCAGGGATCTAGAGAAACAGTGGCAAGGTAGAGCTAGGAAGAGGTGACCTTATAGAGTCTTATAAAATCATGGGAGAATGGATAGGATAAGTAGACAATGTCTTTTCCCTGGGGTGGGAGAGTCCGTAACTAGAGGGCATAGGTTTAGAGTGAGAGGGGAAAGATATAAAAGGGACCTAAGGGGCAACCTTTTCACACAGAGGGTGGTACGTGTATGGACTGAGCTGCCAGAGGAAGTGGTGGAGGCTGGTACAATTGCAACATTTAAAAGGCATCTGGATGGGTATATGAATAGGAAGGGTTTGGAGGGATATTGGCCAGGTACTGGCAGGTGGGACTGGATTGGCTTGGCAAAACTGATTGGCATGGACGAGTTGGACCGAAGGGTCTGTTTCTGTGCTGTACATCTCTATGACTCTATCTGTCCTAAATCTATCACCTCAATTTAAATCAATATCCACTGGTGTTAGCCTTGACCATCCAAGGGAAACGGCTCTCACTGTCCCCCTTGTCTAACCACCTGATTATCTTATACGTCTCCATTAAGTCACCTCTTGACCTCCTTCTTCTCCAACAAAAACAACCTTTCCTTATAAGATCTTCCTTCAATATCAGGCAATATCCTAGTAAATCTCCTCTGAACCCTTTCCAAAGCTTCCACATCCTTCCTATAATGCAGTAACTAGAACTGCACGCAATAGACCAGGTGCGGCCGTAATATCTTGTCCAGCTGAAGCATGACCTTGTGGTTCCAAAACTCAGTCTCCCTACCAATAAACGCCAACACATCATATGCCGCCTTAACAACCCTATCAACCTGGGTGGCGACTATCATGGATTTATGTACCAGGACTTATTTTAAGGAGTACACAGTTACAGATCAGATATTTTCTCATCAATCAGAGATCATATTGCTCACCACCTCTATTAGGTGGGACTTGAACCTGGGCTCCTAGCACAGACGTAGGGACATTACCTTTGTGGCACAAGAGACCTTAACAGAGACTATGATAGCGAGTTTTGACAAGTTTTGTACATCAGGTTGAGGTTCTGAGTGTAAGTTTGCTTGCTGAGCTGGGAGGTTCATGTTCAGCCATTTTGTCGCCCTACTAGTTAACATCATCAGTGAGCTTCTGGTGAAACGTTCGTGTTATGTCTGACTTTCTATTTATGTGTTTAGGTTTCCTTGGGTTGGTGATGTCATTTCCTGTTCTTTTTCTCAGAGGGTAGTAGATGGGGTCCAAGTCAGTGTTTATTGATCGAGTTCTGGTTGGAATGCCATGTTTCTAGGAATTCTTTTGCGTGTCTCTGTTTGGCTTGTCCTAGGGTGGATGTGTCGTCCCAGTCAAAGTGGTGTCCTTCCTCATCTGTATGTAACGATACTAGCGATAGTGGGTCATGTCTTTTTGTGGCTAGTTGATGTTCATGTATCCTGGTGGCTAGTTTACTGCCTGTTTGTCCAATGTAGTGTTTGCTACAGTTCTTGCACGGTATTTTGTAAATGACATTAATTTTGCTTGTTGTCTGTATAGGGTCTATTAATTAGCTGCTGTGTTTAGAATTTTGGTGGGTTTGTGGGTTACCATGACGCCAAAAGGTCTGAGTAGTCTGGCAGTCATTTCCAAGATGTCTTCGATGTAGGAGGAGAGTGGTTAGGGTTTCTGGATGTGTTTTGTCTGCTTGTTTGGGTTTGTTGCTGAGAAATCAACAAACTGTTCTTTTTGTATACACCTGTATAAGTGATTTTGCTCTGCTCTTCATAGTTATTCTGTGCTGCAGTGTCTGGTGACTCATTGAAATAATGTTCCAATGCAGTTTCGTTTGTGGGTGTTGGGATGATTACTTCTGTAGTTCAGTATTTGGTCCGTGTGTGTTGTTTTCCTGTAGACGCTGATTTGAAGTTCTCCACTGGCTGTTCGCTCTACTATGACATCTAGGAATGGCAGTTTGTTGGTGTTTTCCTCCTGTTTTGAATTTTATGCCAGTAAGGATATTATTGATGGTCTTGAAGGTTTCCTCTAATTAGTTTCATTTAGTGATGACAAAGGTGTCATCCATGTAGTGAACCCAAAGTTTGGATTGGATGGTTGGCAGAACTGTTTGTTCGAGTCTCTGCATTCCTGCCTCTGCTAAGAACCCTGATGTCCACTACCTTGACAATGTTGCCCCATTTGCTGATGAAGTTGGTGGTGTTTGATGTATGCGTCTTTGGTTCTTCTAATAGTGTCGTCAGTGTTGCTTCGGCCAGGTTGATGTTGAGGAATGTGAACAGGACTGTTATGCTGAAGTGCCCCCCCCTCCCCCGCAATCAATTCAATGGGATTGGCACAGCGAGCACTTGCAATGTCCGCACCCCATTCAGGAGACTAGGCAGCAGCACACCCTGCATGAGCCCCCGCCCCGCCACCTTGTCCATCCCCACTCCCACCCATTTGCTCAGCGCGCTCCTGCCATCGTGTCTCCCCCCCCTCCCCCCCCTTCTTTCTGGGGCAGCTGGACCAGACACCAACAAGACGGCTGTTGCCTTTGGGTCGTGAGTCTCAAATTAGCACATATACACAGCCACACACACAACTTCTTACTGACAGGTTCCACCTTTGCCCTGTACAGGATGATGTTGGAGAGATCATCTGAGGAAGGGGGCTTTAGAACTCCAGGAAAAGTGTGGGGAGAGAGGGAGGGAGGTCTGTCATTTGGATTCGGTGCCTGGGCTCCCATCGATGTCCAGGACTGTTCTCGGCAACATTTCAGTAAGCTGAATTCACTTGAAATCATTGTAAACAAAAGACGCGGTCAGTTTTGGTAACACCTCTTTGATATAATGTTTCTATCGGGACCTGGAGATCTTCTTTGGATAATCCAAAATTCGGGTAATTAATATTTGGAAAATCGAGGTTTCTCTGTACTACCCTTTGAGAAAAAAACAGGAAATGACGTCACCAACCCAAGGAAACCTAAACACATAAATAGAAAGCAGGCCATAACACCAGTGCTTCATCCAGAAGCCCACTGATAATGTTACCTATTATGGTGATGAAACATCTGAAAATTAACCTTCCAGTTCAGCGAGCAAACCTATATCCACAGACTGTGATCGTGAGTGACATGTGATGATGCTGTGGCTTTAAGAGGTGTGTTGTTTTTCTAGTTTCTTTTAAAGAGAGATTGGGAGACAGGTGCTGAGTAGTCTGAGATATCTGATATTTCCCTTTACAATAAGAAAAAGATTGGGCCTAGGCTACCTTCTTAATATACTTTGAGGGGGTCTGGTCTGGTCCATAACAAACAATAGCTAATTTATTCACAAGTTAAATAAACTATGGTGTACAGAATGGAGATATAAAAAGGATCTTAGAGGCAATGTTTTCATGCAGAGGGTGGTGCATGTATGGAATGAGCTGCCAGAGGAAGTGTTGGAGATTGGTACAATTACAACATTTCAAAGGTATTTGGATGGGTATGTGAACCCCCACGGCTATCGGGAATGACAACGGGACCCCCGCGGCTATTGGGAATGACAATGGGTCTTTCGTCGCCACAACCATTTCCGCCCCTTCGGTTACCGTCGCCGCAGCCACTTCCGCCCCCAGTGACATCACTAACCTGCACGACCACAACGCCTCAGGTGTCTCTGCCCCCACGCCGAATTCCGTCACCACGCATGACCCCGCCCCCACGCTTAACCCCGTCCCCCACACCGAGCTTCGTCACCATGTCTAACCCCGCCCCTACGTCGATCTCCGTCCCTGCCCCTAACCCCGCCCCCACTCCCAGCTCCAGTCCCACACCAGGTCCTAGCTCCCAGCCTTGCCGGATCTTCACCATCCCTCCAGACCTTCCCCTCTCTGAGGATGAAAGATCAGTCCTCAGCAGAGGCCTCACCTTCATTCCCCTACGCCCTCGGATTAATGAGTTCAACACGCGCGAGATATTGAACAATTCTTCCGCCGCCTTCGCCTCCCTGCCTTGTTTTACAACCAAGACTCCCGACCACCCTCTGACGACCCCTTCTCCCGCCTCCAACACATCCCATCCACCTGGACACCCCGTTCTGGCCTCTTACCCGCCCTCGATCTATTTATAGCCAACTGCCGCCGCGACATTAACTGACTCAATCTGTCCACCCCTCTTACCCACTCCAACCTCTCACCCTCAGAACGTGCAGCCCTCCACTCCCTCCGCTCCAACCCCAACCTCACCATCAAACCGGCAGACAAGGGAGGCGCAGTAGTAGTTTGGCGCACCGACCTTTATACCGCTGAGGCCAAACGCCAGCTCGCGGACGCCTCCTCCTATTGCCCCCTTGACCATGACCCCATCTCCCACCACCAAACCATCATAGAACATAGAACATAGAAGGATACAGCGCAGTACAGGCCCTTCGGCCCTCGATGTTGCGCCGACCGAGTCCTACCTAACCTATACTAGCCCAATAACTTCCAAATGCCTATCCAATGCCTGCTTAAATGAACATAAAGAAGGAGAGTTCACCACTGATACGGGCAGGGCATTCCATGAACTCACAACCCGCTGTGTGAAGAATCTACCCCTAACATCTGTCCTATACCTACCACCCCTTAATTTAAAGCTATGTCCCCTAGTAACACCTGACTCCATTAGCGGTAAAAGGTTCTTAGTATCTACCCTATCTAAACCCCTAATCATCTTATACACTTCTATCAGATCTCCCCTAAACCTTCTCTTCTCCAATGAGAACAGCCCCAAGTGCCTCAGCCTTTCCTCATAAGATTTTCCTACCATTCCAGGCAACATCCTGGTAAACCTCCTCTGCACTCGTTCTAAAGCTTCCACATCCTTCCTATAGTATGGCGACCAAAACTGCACACAATACTCCAGATGAGGCCTCACCAGAGTCTTATACAACTGCAACATGACCTCAGGACTCCGGAACTCAATTCCTCTGCCAATAAAGCCCAGTACACCATATGCCTTCCTCACAGCACTATTTACCTGGGTGGCAACTTTCAGAGATCTGTGTACATAGACACCAAGATCCCTCTGCTCATCCACACTACCAAGTAGCCTACCATTAGCCCAGTAATCCATCATCTTGTTATTCCTACCAAAGTGAACGACTTCGCACTTAGCTACATTGAATTCCATTTGCCACATTTCCGCCCAGCTCTGCAACTTATCTATATCCCGCTGTAACCTACCACTTCCTTCCTCACTATCCACAACTCCACCGACTTTTGTGTCATCCGCAAACTTGCTTACCCAGCTTTCAAGTCCTTCCTCTAGATCATTTATAAAGATAACAAAAAGCAATGGTCCCAAAACAGATCCTTGTGGTACACCGCTAGTAACTGCGCTCCAAGATGAACATAATCCATCAACTACTACCCTCTGTCTCCTTCCAGCCAGCCAATTCCTAATCCAAACCTCTAATGTATCCTCAATGCCATACCTCCGAAGTTTTAGCATTAGCCTACCATGGGGAACCTTATCGAACGCCTTACTAAAATCCATATACACAACATCTACTGCTTTACCCTCATCCACTTCCTTAGTCACCTTCTCAAAGAACTCAATAAGGTTTGTGAGGCACGACCTGCCCTTCACAAAACCATGCTGGCTATCCCTGATCACGTTATTCCTACCCAGATGTTCATAAATCTTATCCCTTACCATTCTCTCTAAGACTTTGCCCACCACTGAAGTCAGACTCACTGGCCTATAGTTACTAGGGCTATCCCTACTCCCTTTCTTGAACAATGGGACCACATTCGCTATCCTCCAGTCCTCTGGTACTATTCCCGTTGACAATGACGACATAAAAATCCAGGCCAATGGCTCTGCTATCTCCTCCCTAGCTTCCCATAGGATCCTGGGGTAAATGCCATCAGGCCCAGGAGACTTATCTATATTCATCCTCTCCAATATTCCCAAAACCTCTTCCCTGCATATTTCCAGGGCATCCATTCTAATTATTTGTGATTCCATATTCACATCAGCAACAGTGTCCTGTTCCTGAGTGAATACTGATGAAAAGTACTGATTTAATGTCTCTCCAATCTCCTCTGCCTCCACACACAACTTCCCACTACTATCCTTGACTGGACCAATACCTACCCTAGTCATCATCTCCCAGACCATCCATGATCTCATCACCTCAGGGGATCTCCCATCCACCGCCTCCAACCTCATAGTCTCACAACCCCGCACCGCCCGTTTCTACCTCCTGCCCAAAATCCACAAACCTGACTGCCCCAGCCGACCCATTGTCTCAGCCTGCTCCTGCCCCACCGAACTCATCTCCGCGTACCTCGACACGGTTCTGTCCCCCTTAGTCCAAGAACTCCCCACCTACGTTCGGGACACCACCCACGCCCTCCATCTCCTCCATGATTTTCGCTTCCCCGGTCCCCAATGCCTCATCTTCAAGATGGACATCCAGTCCCTGTACACCTCCATCCCCCATCACGAAGAACTCAAAGCCCTCCGCTTCTTCCTTTCCCGCCGCACCAACCAGTACCCTTCCACTGACACCCTCCTTCGACTGACTGAACTGGTCCTCACCCTGAACAACTTCTCTTTCCAATCCTCCCACTTCCTCCAAACTAATGGAGTTGCCATGGGCACCCGCATGGGCCCCAGCTTTGCCTGTCTCTTCGTAGGATATGTGGAACAGTCCATTTTTCGCAACTACACTGGCACCACCCCCCACCTTTTCCTCCGCTACATCGATGACTGTATCGGCGCTGCCTCGTGCTCCCACGAGGAGGTTGAACAGTTCATCAACCTTCCATCCCGACCTCAAATTCACCTGGACTGTCTCAGACTCCTCCCTCCCCTTCCTAGACCTTTCCATTTCTATCTCGGGCGACCGAATCAACACAGACATCTACTATAAACCAACTGACTCCCACATCTACCTGGACCACACCTCCTCCCACTCTGCCCCCTGTAAAAACGCCATCCCATATTCCCAATTCCTTCGTCTCCGCCGCATCTGCTCCCAGGAGGACCAGTTCCAATACTGTACAGCCCAGATGGCCTCCTCCTTCAAAGACCGCAGATTCCCCCCAGACGTGATCGACGATGCCCTTGACCGCATCTCCTCCACGTCCCGCTCCTCCGCCCTTGAGCCCCGCCCCTCCAACCGCCACCAGGACAGAACCCCACTGGTTCTCACCTACCACCCCACCAACCTCCGTATACAGCGTATCATCCGCCGTCATTTCCGCCACCTCCAAACAGACCCCACCACCAGGGATATATTTCCCTCCCCTCCCCTATCAGCGTTCCGAAAAGACCACTCCCTTCGTGACTCCCTCGTCAGGTCGATACCCTCCATCAACCCAACCTCCACTCCTGGCACCTTCCCCTGCAACCACAGGAAATGCAAAACTTGCGCCCACACCTCCTTCCTTACCTCTCTCCAAGGCCCCAAGGGATCCTTCCATATCCGCCACAAATTCACCTGCACCTCCACACACATCATCTATTGCATCCGCTGCACCCGATGTGGCCTCCTCTATATTGGGGAGACGGGCCGCCTACTTGCGGAACGCTTCAGGGAACATCTCTGGGACGCTCGGACCAACCAACCCAACCACCCCGTGGCTCAACACTTTAACTCTCCCTCCCACTCCACCGAAGACATGCAGGTCCTTGGACTCTTCCATCGCCAGAACATAACAACACGACAGTTGGAGGAAGAGCGCCTCATCTTCCGCCTGGGAATCCTCCAACCACAAGGGATGAACTCAGATTTCTCCAGTTTCCTCATTTCCCCTCCCCCCACCTTGTCTCAGTCGATTCCCTCGAACTCATCACCGCCCTCCTAACCTGCAATTTTCTTCCTGACCTCTCCACCCCCACCCCACTCCGGCCTATCACCCTCACCTTGACCTCCTTCCACCTATCACATCTCCATCGCCCCTCCCCCAAGTCCCTCCTCCCTACCTTTTATCTTAGCCTGCTGGACACACTTTCCTCATTCCTGATGAAGGGCTTGTGCCCGAAACTTCGAATTTCCTGTTCCTTGGATGCTGCCTGACCTGCTGCGCTTTAACCAGCAACACATTTTCAGCTTGGGTATGTGAATAGGAAAGATTTAGAGGGATATTGGTCAGCATTTGGCCCATGGGACAGGATTAATTTAGGATATCTGGTCAAGATGGGTGAGTTGGACTGAAGGGTCTGTTTCTGTGCTGTGTACCTCTGATTCTAATCAGTAGAATACAGCTTTGTTTTCCACGACTCAGTCCTTGCCTCCTCAATAGCTGTTGCATTGTCTCTTCATGTTCTGTTGATTGATGACCTTTGATTTTTCTTGCAATGTCTCAAAACATCTCACCATTTATCCTCCTTTCTTTTCTAGTGGATGAGATTGATGGCATATTCCAAACTCTCTCACCTGATTGGTTTAGTCTCCTATTAGAATCTCTCTATATTTCAGCCTGTGGAACTCTACAGATTTTGTCTGCTTAACTGAACAGTTCTTGCAAAAAGAGTCCAAAGGTCATAATTCTGACTAGCATTTCCTAGTTCAACAAATTCTAAACATGTTATAAGGTTTGTCACCGCTTTTTTCCCCCCAAGGCCTGATGCATATAGTTAGACCATTAACTAACTTCAAAACATAATGATTTGATTCTTAAACTTAACACGTTGTAAACCACAATGTAATTAGGTGTTTCAGCATTAGGTGTTAGGCAGACCATGATTAAGTTTGTCAGATGCCTAACTGCTTTTTTCCTTATCACAGCTTGTTTAACCACATTATTTAACCACCGCACTTGCTTAAATCACATTATTTAATAACCACATCTTCTGACATTTTCTGGATAGGATTACCATCATTGTTTGCAACTTGGCCTTGGCATAAAGATAACAAAGATCATAAGATGATAAGTTCACCATAGAAAGACAACTAAACCTGAACAGTCCATCGCTAATACCCTTCCAGGCTTCCATGTAAATTTGTAAAAATGTCAAGTCACTTTAAGAACTAATCCATGAGCATTTACGTTGAAGAATTCCAGGAAACACCACACAATCCTTATTTGTGAAGTTCCTTCCACATTTAGAACTTGTTTGATTTGGTTGATGGTCAGACAAACGGTCATCAAGAAATTGTACTTGCTGTTCCTGCAGTGTAAAACTAAAATTAAGTCAATGTTGCTACTTTTCTAACAGTTTATTTTAATTGAAGCCACAAAGGTGAGATCACGGCGCAGAGCACCATTAAAATGTTGTGTGGGATGCTGATAAAGTCCCTAAATACTAAAGGCCTCCGTTTTGGATCAGCAATACAAGTGATTGTTCGCTTTCAGTGGATGAGACTTCATGTTGAATGGATTGAATTGTCCATTCTCTCATTATCTGTGGAGAGAACTCGCAGTTAACGGTTTGGGTCTAGTGGCCCTTCCTCAAAAGCTGTTCTGAGGAAAGGTTGCTGAAATGTTAACTCTGATTTCTTGCCACACATGCTGCCAGACCAGCTGAGCTTTTCCAGCTATTTCTGTTTTTGCTTCTGATTTACAGCATCAGCAGTTTTTTCAGTCCTTTATTTCATTACAGTTCTATTGGCATTTTTCTTTCTTAAGCAATGCTTTCGGTACTTGTGAAAATATAGTAAAGTTTTCTGCAGTTCCATGGTTTCTAATACTTTGCTTCTGGCTAAATTGAATTGGGACTAAATTAGTGAGTACTAACTCATGAATTTGGTTCATTTTTGTGTTTCTGTTATTTGTGGTGAAATCACCTGAGTCTGGAATTGAACCTGGGACCCTGGCACTGTGAGGCAGCAGTGCTAACCATTGAGCCACCATGCCACCCTAATGTATAATACCTAATATCATCTCCCTTAATATCTCTTTATATGGATTGGTGTCTAATTTTGTTTAATATTGTTTTAAAAATGGGATGCTTTATTCCAGTAAAGGTACTATGTGGTTAGAATATGTTATTTACTGTTCACGACAACAATTAAGTTGCACTTTTTGCATCCATTTGAAGGTTCTGTGTAGATTTGCATAGAACGCTCATGTGTTCATTTTAAACACCTAATATTCTAACTTGCACCACGCATGCTTTACTTTCTATTTCTCATGCGAAGATGCTATTTATTATCCTTCTGATCAATTAATACCTCCCAATGTCTTGGCAAATTTACACCCTTTGTGGCTGTATTGATGAGGTTTTTCACTGGTAACACAGAAGCTGTTGTTCATTAAAATGTCTGCATTCCATTTATGGTAAATGTATAGCATTAGGCATAATACTTGAAAGTTCTTTATGAATTTACAGTAAAGAGTAATATTTGAATTGTCACACCTTAAAGCTTCCTGACAAGACCAATTTTAATGACTAATTTTGTGACTGCAGTATAGCTTCAAATGTGCAGTAGTTTGTGATGCCATTTATTCACACATTTCCATTTTTACCTGACTTCCTTTCAGTTTCTCTCTTGCGTGTATTTGTAATTTCTAAAGTTTATTTCAAAGTCCACCTCTTGCTTTTTCTCCATTTATTGTGAACTATTTTCTGGTTGGTTCGGAAAAAAATGAGTTATAGTGTACAATATGCGGTTTAAAGCGCTCTTCATTAAAACTGGAGAAGCCTGAGGCATTAACTACACTGACCATCTTCCTTCTAAGGACAGAAGAACATTTGGACTAAGAACAGAATTTGTTTGCTCCTTCTAGGATGTGTGTATATAAGATTTTCTCTTCTTACTGTTGAATATGTCCACATTTCTTTCTGTGACCCAGCTAATAGCCATTTTATTTGTTCTGTTTTTCAGTTTCTCTTACTGCTATGGTCCTTATGCGAGATATCACCTTGGTTGCAGCTGGGTTTTATATTAGATACCGAACGGTTCCACCGCCAGTAAGTACCAAAGTTGTTTATCTCATTTTAACTTCTCCCTCTTTTTATTCTCCTCTTTCTCTCTGATGGACTACCATCTCTGTCATGTGCTTGGTGCCTGCCGGGCACGTGCTTTGTCCGGCACCTACCCAACCCTGCACCCTTGTGTGCCGCACTTGCCTGCTTGCGCTCGCCTGTCCTTTCCCCAGCTGCCCTTACTCACTTGCCCGACCAACACCCACCCTCTCTTCTGCCCCCTCTCTTTCATGGTGGCTTGCATTTTCAGTGCTGTGGTTTTTCATCAAATCAGAGGTATGTCTGAAAGGCTCTGTTTTGTCATGTGCTGATTGAGTCTTTTCTTTTACTTTTTTTTCTCTTTTTGTTTCATCCTATTTGATACATCGTTTTGGATGAATTTATTGTTGCTCATTAGGTTTATTCTTTGGAGGCAGCTCATAAATGAAATTATGTCATTCATACCTTATTTATGAGAGAGTGGCAAAGAGGGAACGATAAATGAGAAATCTTTGTGACTGTGAATGATCTGAACTCTACCTTACAAATGATGTCCCTGGTGAACATGATCACTCTGTGGCATGCCTCAGCTGGGAGCATTTCTACGATTTTTCCCTACACTGCAGGAGAATGTGATAATTGTACTGAGTTGACCCTAAACTTCTGCCCCAAAGTATGTTTTAGTAAGTTAGCATTGATATCAATATGAAATCCCTTTGCTTTGGTCTGTCATGCTCCCATAAAGTTACATACTTTGTGACTTGTATGCAGACAAAAATGAGAAGATTTCCTCCTTGTTTCTCCCTTCCTTTACCCATATTGCAATGTGAAACCTTTTGACTGAGTTTCAGTTTTGTAAAATCGGTTGTATACAACTAAATAACTGCTTTCATCTCTCATAGAGGACTCTGAGCAAATATTTCAACCCGTGCTATGCCACAGCACGATTAAAACCAACATTTATCAGCAAGGTATGATACATTTCTCAATTATTGGATCCTTTTTCCATATAATGAGGGAAGTTTGATTCTTGCGGTTTTCCCTGTACTGTGGGCAGGTCTTATTGTCACTCGTGGATGTAGCTTGTGAAGGGCAATTTCAACTGACTTGCTTTAAGGGTATCTTAAACACCTGCATGTTTTGGAGCAGATGGAATATTTTGAAAAACAGATTTGTTCTTCTAACAGCTTGCTGTTGACACCCACAAGTTGACAGTGAGCGTGCAGGCTGCCTGCTGGCACCAAAGGAAGTGTTTCCTAGCAAGCGGGTAAATTGTAGGGCTGGCTTATCAGTAAGGTGTTGCAGGTTGTGAGGATGGAAATTAGACAACAGTTTTCAGAGTAGGTAATCTGCAGCAGCTCATTCAACGATGCTTAAGATAACATGCAAATCAAATTCCATTGACGCCCTAGGTTATTGTATTGCAATAATTGTGAGGCTTCTGTCTGAAAACTCAGCAATGTAACTACAGTGAGTAGTCAAAATGGTGGCTGGCAGGATTCTAGTGAAAAGAAGATTAGTTATTCTAAAAACTTCTTGTGCCTTATTCCTGCTTAGCAATTTTGGCTAGTATTCTGACCTGAATTTTGGTGAGTGAAGGAATCTAGTGATCTGAGTGTTATTTGTTTTATATCCAAGTGGAATCTTATTAGTATTTGAGACAGGTCTTTTCAGTTGCTGATTCTCAGTTGAGCATTTGGTGGAGCCTTAGGAATGAATTATTTATCTTGGATTGACAGCAAAATTTGACCCATTTACCATCCTCCCAATTCTTTGGAGTGATCAGTGTACCTTTCCTGATGTTGTGTGTCCGGACAGTTACTTGTAAGGGAAAATAAGGTCTTCGTGGAATTGTTGAAATGTTGTAACAGATCTTTATCTCTATCAGAACTATCGGACTCTATCGGAATGCCAGTATTTTTGCCTGTTAATGATAGTGCAGTATAAAGTCAAATGTAGCCAGTACTGTGCACAAGATGAAATAAACAGTAACAGGAAGAAAGCTAGAGTTTTCACATTTTATTGCTAGTATACTGTTTTCTTGGGAGCTTAGACTTGTTACTGCAGAGAGGACTTAATGTTAGTCACAAGTAATTTCTCGATGTATCATAACAGCAAATAATACTCA
Source organism: Hemiscyllium ocellatum (assembly GCF_020745735.1). NCBI lineage: Eukaryota > Metazoa > Chordata > Chondrichthyes > Orectolobiformes > Hemiscylliidae > Hemiscyllium > Hemiscyllium ocellatum. The sequence goes on from NC_083410.1 coordinate 102,450,479, forward strand.
ATAGTGTTTACATTCGTTCCTTAGTAGGTTGAGATTATTTTAACTTTCTTGTTTAGTATCCTCCAGTTCTGGTGTGACAATATTTCTTTGAAGATTTAAACTGATCACATTTATAGCTCATTCTATGAGATATATAGTCATATGAAGGACATCAAAATGTGAGAAACATTAAATCCATTCAAACGCCTTGACATATTCAAACAATCATTTATTCGGGACAAACAATCAGTTAGTTAGCATTGACTAATACAGATTAAGTGTTTGCTTGTGGAAGGTGAATGTTTTGATTTTAAAAATCCAGATTTACCTTACCGCTTAAAAATTTCTCGAACCACATTGCTCAAATTCATGCTCCATCCTAGCATTCAAAAATCATCCATTACCATTTCTGACACCTCCAGCAGGATGCCACCATAAAACACATTCTCCCCTCCTATCCTTATTCAGTATTCCACCAAGGACTGTTCCTTCTGTGACATCGAGTCATTTTCTCCTTCACTCCTAACACTCCCTCACCCTTCAATGGCACCTTCCCACGCAATCGTAGAAGATGTAACATTTGCCCATTCATCCCTCCCTTCCTCACTGTCCAAGGCATCAAACATATCTTCCAGGTGAAACGATGTATTGCCTGTACGCCTTTTAATGTAATCTTTGGTATTCATTGCTCAAAATGCAGTCTGTTTTAAATTGATGAGTCCAAACAGAGATTGGCTGACTGCTTTTCGGAACACCTGTGCTTTTGTCTGTAGGAATGACCTTGACCTTCCATTTGCTAGCCATTTCAATAAACAACTGTGCTCTCAGGCTAATATTTCTGTATTGGACCTGCAACAATGGTCCAACAAAACTCAACGCAAGCTAGAGGAACAGCACCTCGTTTAGGCACCTTACAGCCTCTAGGTATGATTGTTGAATTCCATAACTTTAGAGAATGACCTCTACGTGCTTGATTTTTGTTACCCCCTGTGCACGTGCACAGAAATGCGTGTGCACACTCATAGCTGGAACTTTGCTTTCAGCAGAATTGACCCATTTTCTCCTTTTCACACCTTTGTTTATGCACTATCCCCCCCTTCATCACCATTAGCAGTCTGTGTTTTTGGCTGTGAACCACATCATAATTGTTCCACTTGTTTCTTCTCTGTCCACAACATAAAACAGTTTTCTAACCCTCTCGCGTCTGAAGAGGAATCATATCAAACTTAGCGTTAAATCTGTTTCTCTCTCTACAGATGCTGCTAGACCTGTAGAGCTTCTCCAGCATTTTGTGTTGTTTGGAAACAGGCTCTTCGGCCCAACAAGTCCACACTGACCCTGTGAAGAGTAACCCACCCAGACTCATTTCCCTCTGACTAACGCACCCAAACCAGAGTAATTTAGCATGGCCAATTCACCTGACCTGCACATCTTTGGACTGTGGGAGGAAACCCACGCAGACACTGGGAGAATGTGCAAACTCCACACAGACAGTTGCCCAAGGCTGGAATTGAACCCAGGACCCTGGTGCTGTCAGGATCTATGTTAGTTTTTTTTTTGCACATAGCCACACTGAAGGACTCAAACGTGCTTTTACTGAATAATGTCTAGTACTGATCAGCATGTCAGCACCATGGTCTGATTGTACGACATAACTCGTAATATAGTGAAACTGAAACAAAGAACCCCAGACTGTTGCTATATTAAATATAACATTTTATTTGGCAGTAATTTAATTCATTGACTTTCATTTATGTTGCAGGTTAACACAGCAGTTCAACTTGTACTCGTGGCTGCATCACTGGCAGCCCCAGTTTTTCAGTACGTGGACAGTGTGTTCCTTCACTGTTTATGGTGAGATTTGCCTGAAACATTATGTGAATAAGGAATATGTGTATTTATAGACCTTTCATTGCAGTAAAATGTCCCTTGACTTCAACTAAAAGGAGCAGTTTGCATAGCATGTAGGAGTTGGGGAAGATTGGAGTGGTTGTGGTTCTAGGCACCAAGTAACCTATGAGGAGAGTATTTGGAGATGCAGAAATGCCCAGGATTGGGAATATGCTGTAGGCTGTGCCAACAGCGCCTGGTTAGGGATTTGCTTGCCCATACTCAGGAGCAAAGGAGGCAAAACACAGCAAAGGCTGCAAGATCCACGTTGAAGTGTGGTGATAATGTGGATAGATCTATAAACAAATAGAAGCGTCTTGATCTAGTTAGAGGGTAGCAAAACAATTTGGTGAATAGAACTTACTACTGGATAGCATTCAAGCAATTAATCCATTCTGATACCACAATTACTCTTGAAAATTGGCCTGCTCCATAAATTACAATTAGTCATCCACTTAATCAGACAATTTTTTTCAGGATTTCTGCTTTGACATTTAATCCATGAGAAACTCTTTCAGGATGAGGTACTGATTTATATCTCGGACGATATTATCTATCTTGCATGTGGTGCCATTATTATTAGTTAAACATTCCACCCCTTCTACCCTTGCCGATGGTATTTTCATTCCTTTTTTTTTTAAACACCATATGTCCCTTTGGAATTGTTGATCTTGAGTAGGCTGTTCATCTTTCTGGTGATTCGTCCAAGCAACGTTGGTCACTGCCACTGGAGGCTTCCAAGCTTATAACCAAAGTAAATGTAGCTAAATCCTACTATAGGCTGGTATCAGATCTTCTTGATGTCGAGTCTCCACTGCCAATTTCTGGATTACTCAATACAGAACCTCCTGCAAATGCTCTGTATTAATACAGAATGATGTAAATAATAGATGCAAAAATGGTGAGTTTTAGTGGACAGATGTGACATTATTGACGAAGCCAATATTGGTTGTCCAGGTGATTTACATGACTTTGCTAAAGTCTTTGACAAGGGATCTAAGGTGAGTTGGTAAACTGGATCCAGAATTGGCGTGCAAACAGGAGTACCACAGGGAATGGAGCTGGGATTCTTGTTGTTTTTTGTATACATTAACGACTTGGATGTAAATATAGAAGGTATAATGAGTAAGTTTGCAGACTTCATGAGAATTAGTGATGGTGGTGTTGATAGTGAAGAAGATGATTTCAGAGTGCAGTCTGATATCGATCAGCTGGTAAATTGAGCAGAACAATGGCAGATAGAATTTAGCCCAGATAAGTGCAAGGTAAAGTCCTGGGAGGTTCAAGAAAGGAAGAATATACGCAATTAATGGTAGGTTCCTATGACGTACTGAGGAACAAAGGCCTTTGGTGTACAAATTTGTATGTATAAAATTATTAAAGGATTGGACACTCTGGAGGCAGGAAGCGTGTTTCTGCCGATGGGTGAGTCCAGAACCAGGGGTCACAGTTTAAAAATAAGGGTTAAGCCATTTAGAACAGAGTTGAGGAGAAACTTCTTCACCCAGAGAGTGGTGGGTGTATGGAATGCTCTGCCCCAGAAGGCAGTGGAGGCCAAGTCTCTGGATATGTTGAGGAAAGAGCTGGATAGAGCTCTTAGAGATTGTGGAATCAAGGGTTATGGAGATAAGACAGGAACAGGATACTAATTATGGGTGATCAGCCATGATCATAATGAATGATGGTGCTGGCTTGAAGGGCTGAATGGCCTACACCTGCACCTATTGTCTATAAATCCATAGATCCCTGAAATGTGTCAGCACAGATGGTCAGGGTGGTGAAGAAGGCAAATGGATGCTTAACTTCATTAGTGAGGGTGTAGAGTTTAGGAGCAAGGAAGTCTTGTTGCAACTTTGTTTAGACCAAAGATAGAATGTGTGTTCTGTTCTAGTTGCCACGCTATCAGAAGAAAGCGATTGCACTGGAGAACATGCAGAGGGGATTCATCAAGATGTTGCATGGGATGCAAAGTCTGAGGAGAGACTGAATAGGCACAAGTAGTTTAGAGGAGAGCTGAGAAAACTTTTTCAACCAGAGGTTGGTAGAAATATGGAATGTGCTGTCTGAGAGAGTGGAAGAGGCAGCTACTTTTGCAACATTTTAAAAAGCATCTGGATAAGCACTTAAAATGCCAGGGCACAGCAGGTTATGGACTAAGTGCAGATCAATGGGGTTAGTGTAATTTGGTGTTGCTTGGCTGAAGGGCCTGTTTCTGTACTGTATGAATCTGACTGTATAAGGTGAGGCAGAACCATTGCTGTCCTGAACCTTCGCAGTTTGTGTGGTGTCAGGATGTCCATATTTCTGAGAGGGAGGGAATCCCAGGATTTTCTATCCACTGACTCTGCTGGAGCAGTAAGATACTTCACAGTCAGAATGATGCCTGGCTTGGAAGGGGACTTGCACGTGGTGGTGTTCTCATGCGCCTGCTGCCCTTTATTATAGAGTTATAAAATTATAGAGATGTACAACATGGAAACAGATCATTTGGTCCTACTCATCCATGCTAATCAAATATCCTGAGTTAATCTAATCCCATATGCCAGCCTTTGGCCCATATCTCTCCAAACTCTTAATCAATGTCCTGGAAATCTGAATCACAAAAATCTATACTAGTGAAACTGGTTCATTATTTTAATTTGGACTGATGACAGTTAGGGCGGCTCAGTGGTTAGCATCGTTGCCTCCCACCGCCAAGGACCCTGGTTCGATTCTGGCCTCGGACAACTGTCTGTGTGGAGTTTGCACGTTCTCCTCGTGTCTGCGTGGGTTTCCTCCGGGTGCTCTGGTTTCCTCCTACAGTCTAAAGATGTGCAGGTCAGGTGAATTTGGCCATGCTAAATTGCCCATAGTGTTAGGTGCATTAGTCAGAGAGAAACTGGTCTGGGTGGGTTCCTCTTCGGAGGGTCAGTGTGGACTTGTTGGGTTGAAGGGCCTGTTTCCACACTGTAGGGAATCTAATCTAATCTAATCATAATCATGTTCCCTTCAAGCTGACTTTTAAATATTGTAATTGTACTAGCCTCCACCACTTCCTCTGGCAGCTCATTCCATACACATACCACCCTCTGCATGAAAAAGTTACCCTGTAGGTTTTTATTTAATGGGCTTGAGAAGGAAAAGGACATGGGAAAATTGGTTGTTGAAAGTATGAATATAAGCTAATAAGACTCTAAAATATGTGCATGAAGCACTGGAATTAATTTCTAGAGAAATAGAATGAAAAAACAGGTAGTGATGTTTTACTCTGTTATGTCCATGTAAGAGGGTAAATGGAACTGCAGGTTAGTTTTCTACCTGAAAAGATGGTACTTCTGGACATGGGCCTCTGCCTCAGTACCGTAAAACTTGGGGAACAGGTGGTGCTGGTTAATCCAAAATACCTTTTAACAGGGAGTTGCATTGCTCTGGAAGTAAGTCCAAGTGCTGCTCTGTTTTTTCAGGGAGAGGGAGACCAATAGAGCAGTCTGTCTCCAGCACAGCATACCATCACAGTAGTATTCCTGCAGTTAAAGCCCAGCCTGTTACCAAAACTGACCTGCGCAACCTTCAGATCAGCTTCAAAAATACAATCAAGCTGTCAGTGTGCTTACATTATTTTTTTAAAAAAAATTAATAATGCATTATCTGAAAGCTGAAAGTGACCTTTTAAACGAAAAGAATCCACTTGCCAGAAAATTTGGTTCCAAGCCCCTTCTGCTTGGTGGAGTACAGTTTTCTCGTTCACTCAAGTGCTGACCTTGTCTTTATTCCATACAAACATTATTTAACCTGCACTTCAAGGGTGACTTCTACATGTGTCCATACATGTGCAAGTTTACGGATGCTTTGCTCTCGAATTATTACTCTGTAAGTAGTGTGGTTCATTCCTTTTTATGCCATATTCCCTTGTTTTCACTGACCTGTACTGGCTTCTGGTGCAACAATGTTTCAGTTTTAAAATTCATATTTTCCTAATCAAATCCCTCCATAGCTCTCTTCTCTCAAGCATTGTGACCACCTGCAACTTTCAGGAGATCTTTATTCCTTCTAATATACCTTCTCTTGTGTCCATCACATTGTTTCACACTTTTACTTCCCTTCAGTATCCCTCCCTAATTCCCTGCCATTCTTCAATTATTTATTTCTCTTTCCTGCTTTAGGATACTCCTTAAGATCCATGTGTTTGACCAAGCTTAATGTTCTAGTGTCTCCTCTATCGACTTGTTATCACTTTTCATCTGATGATGTTCCTGTGATGTGCCTTGGGGCATTTTCAAACCATTGAAGGTGGTATAGAAATGTAGCATGTCGTTGACTCTTCCTAAACAATTGAAGAGATCTTGCATGAGTTCTAGGTTAATAATTTTGACACTGCTGCAACATTTAGTGATTATTGATAATCTGATTATCGTATTACCTTGTTATTTCAGGTACATTACTGCATTGACAACAATGGCATCTGCGTACAGCTATTACCTCCACGGCAAAAGCACAGTACAAGTTTTAAACCGGATGAAGTGAGATAAATCTGTTCATAATTTGAAACTCTGCAGTGAACTAAGGAAGGATTGGACCTTGATTTCTCTGCTGAAAAGGACATTGATTAAAATAATGTAGATACATGGACTTTTTTCCAACATTGTCAATTTAATAATAAAAGTGAAAAATTATAGGTTTCTTACATTTAGTTTTAATATTTTATTTGCACTTTACATAATTGAGTTTCAGCCACATACTGTGCGATAATCAGTTGAATGGCACCCAAATGATATAGTCTAGCATTTAAATGCTGAGATCCATTTGTTTTCTTTTAATTATATTATGCAGTATACTTGTAAATAATGTAACAATTACAGATTGGGACAGCTAATGTAAAGAGTAGATGCTTATGGCATATTTGTCAGAAGGTTAGAAATTCTTTTATGAGTGAGAGCTTTCCAGTCCGCTTTGCACAAAGGGATTTTTGTACTGTTAATGTGGTCTTTGCCTTTAAGGCTGCAGGCCAGGGTTTTCTGGTTATGTATTCACGAGACTGGCTTTCTCCATTCATTTTAATAGTCTAGAAAATCCTTGCCTAGCACGCTGGAAGTCCAGAAAGAGCCTAAATACTGCACATTAAGTAATAAGCTCCACTGTCGTTGAAAGAGATTAGAGTGCTTGAGTGGACTTGCACTTGAATTTCTCAGTATACTGTAGATTTTTTTTCCTATCTGTTGCTTGCTTCCTTTTATATAAATGCCATATTTAATTTGTTGTAGTTAAGTTGTTTCATTTTGTCCTTAGTACTGTTCCCTCTATTCTGGGTGCACTTTATGTCTTAGTTATTTGGATAGTTTTGTTGTATCTGTGGTGCTTTTTGTACTGTTGCTTCCAACTTGCTGTGAGAACCATGGAACGTTTTCAGACTTGTCGGTGCATTGATTTGGTAAATGTCCTCATTTTTGTGATTTGCATAGAAACATTCCAAAAAGCAGAAGCCTGTGAGTTTTTTTTTAATGCAGTTTTTTGCACACCTTGAAAAAGGGATTTAATAGCTTCCCAAAGGTCCTTAAAAAATACCGGAGAAGAAAAAAGTACCAGTCTTTGGGGTAAGTGACAGGTCATCAGTTGGACAGTGCTTTCAAACTGGCCAACTGGGCAGATGGCCCCTTCTCGCTCATTCTCTCCGTTAGATGGCTGCAGTGCTAAATAGACAGGAGTGAGTAGAGAACAAAGGAGTTGAGTGACAACTCATGTTCAGGGACAAAGAAGATGGAAGTTTTGTGAGTGATTCTGAAGGCCAGTGGAAATATGTTTGTAGCCATCCTGTTCGCCTAACCTCCAATCAAGAACAACTCATCTTACAGAGTACAGCCAGAGGAGATGAGATCAAATTGTGGAGTTAAGCTGTAAATTTTTCAGTCCTATGTTAAAGGAACTTGAGGCTGGTTTGTTACAAACTCTACTTGTTTTTAAAAAAAAATAAAATTTATAATAAACATAGAATGCTGGATAAACTCAGCAGTTCTGGAAGCATCTGTGAATTAACAATTCGTGTCTGATATGACTTCTTAAGAACCTGCTATAGAACTGAATGCCTTTCTTTGCAGCCGAGGGACCTTTTGAATGAAATACAAGGGGTTCAGGTTTCATAAATATGTGGCCATAACATAGAATTCATCAGCTTCCAAACCTCCCCACCACATCCCAGGCTCAGCCCTCCCTCTCCATCCCACCCCCTTCCCATCTATCTGCTTCACTGATGAAGGGCTTATGCCCGAAACATCGAATTTCCTGTTCCTTGGATGCTGCCTGACCTGCTGCGCTTTTCCAGCAACACATTTTCAGCTCAGTGTCTGCTTCACTGACCAATCACAGCCACCACCTGCCTACATCCAGCAGTCCCCATCCCACCCATCTTTCTCCCAGCCCCATCTTCTCTCTTTTCCCCCCCCCCACTATTTACTTTGCAGCCCTCTTCCCTTCCCCCTCCCCTGATGAAAGGTTCTGACCTGAAAAGTTGACACCCCTTCTCCTCTGATGCTGCTTGACCTGCTGTGCTTTATCCAGCTTCACTTTTTATTCCCTATAAATGTAAAGCTGTACTTTGTAAGTGAAAGAAAATAGGTATGTAATAGCTGGTAGACATAGATTAGATTAGATTACTTACAGTGTGGAAACAGGCCCTTCGGCCCAACAAGTCCACACCGAACTTGTTGACTTCGGTCAACACCGAAGCGCAACCCACCCATACCCCTACATTTACCCCTTACCTAACACTACAGGCAATTTAGCATGGCCAATTCACCTGACCCGCACATCTTTGGACTGTGGGAGGAAACCGGAGCACCCGGAGGAAACCCACGCACGACCAGTAGCTACTGTATTCTTTTAGTGCATCAACTGGGACAGTAGCTGCATCCCCATATGTCTGTGTTTCTTTTGTGCCTCTCCTTAGAGGAGTAATGATTATTGTCAAAAACCGGCATGATCTTCCTGCTATCTGAGGAGAAGCTAATTTGCTACAGAAGACACTCCAGTGTTTTGTTCACCACTCGCTCATAACTAATCCACTTTGAGAATTTGACATGCCAGAATTTTGAGTTGATGCAATTATAATTTTGAAAACCGGGTTTTTTTCTCTTTCGATCTTTTGGAGAATGTATAAGATCAAAATGGTGATCACATTGTTCACGCAAATTAAATGGAGCATCTAGGCTGTCTATAATATTGATGGTGAAAGAAAGCTTTCGATGCAATTACGAAGTTTGGTTATAATATCTGCTAAGCATTTGTGACAAATGTAAGTATCCGTGTGGTTTCGATCTTTGTTCACAAAGGTCATTGTCATTTGAACATATGATATTTTCTTGTCATCACTTTCACTTAATTTTTTTAGATGGCACGCGACTCCCTGTTAATAGACGTTACTTATGTGTCATTGCAATTTAAAATATGAGAGTCCATGATACATAAATTATTTAAGTCTTAGAAATGAACAAAATCAGAAAATGCCAGAAATGGGACAGGCAGCATCTGTGGAGAGAAATAAGAAGTGACCGTTCCACTCACTGATGACCCTTCGATAGGACTGTATTGGTCAATTGTGGCTGTTTTCTGATGTCTCAGCAACCCCTTGCTGCAAAATTGATGTTGAGTAGTATTTATATGTTACAAAGGTGGATTCCAAAGTTGTGTGAGATCAGGTGATCTTGATGAAATTAGCAAGCTTGAAGTGTTACTAACTGGGAACACTGAAACCCATATGTCGTTCTTTGTTGTTCAAGCTCTTAGTTTTTAAAAGAAATCTTATTTGGGTGTCACTGGCCAGGCCAGCATTTGTACTCTGACCCTAATTACCCGGAGGGCAGTTAAGAGTGAGCCCACATTGCTAGGGACTGGAGTCACAATGTAGGCCAGGTAAGGATGTCAGTTTCCTTCCCTAAATGACATTAGTGAACTAGATTGGTTTATCCAACAATTTCAGCATTGGATTCACGGTTATCATTCAACACTTAATTCTAGATTTACACTAAATTCAAATTCTCCCATCTTCCCTAGCAGGATTTGAACCTGGGTCCCCAGAAGATTAGCTGAATCTCTGGATTAACCGTTCAGCAATAATACCATTTGACCATCACCCCTCTAGTTAAACCAGAGCTCTAATTTTTTAAGGAAATTATAAAATGGGTCAGTAGTTGAGGTGGAAAATTGGACCTAAGTTATTTTCTAACTTTTCACAAGTTGAATAACAACTTGCCAGACGACAAGCAACACCAGTGTACTGCTCCCTTTACCTCTGGTTTCTTTGTTTGGCTTCCTGCCAGAGTGATCATTTGTGGTCTCTTGTCGTTCTGAAAGGAAAATTTGGACTACACTCCTTTTTCTTTTAGTGCTGGACAACAGTTGTTAAAAAGTCATTATTTATTTTATCCTGTACTTTTTTTAAAAAAAACTTTCCACCAAGTCTGTTTTGACTCCTCTTTGTCCAGTACAATGTGGGTAAGGTAACTTGAACTGTGAACAGCTTGTGTTTTGCATTAGTGCTCAAGAGAACCACATAGAGAATTTCTTCATAAAGTATAATTTGTGAGTCAAAGTTGTGAAACGTTACGTATATACGATAGTGGCAGAGCACAAGCTGCTTGCGAAAGGCATGGAGATTTTCCACCATCTCTCCAGCAGCTCCTTGCTAACCCCAAATCCCAATGAGAGGGCAAGGTGAAGGAATTACTGTTACAAGAGAGCCTTATCCAGTCTGTGCATGCTGACATCATTTTGAATTTTTTTGAGTTTGCAATTTTTTAAAATTTGAGATTATGCTGAATGTTCTTTTTCTGAAAAAAAACCTCAGCGAAGTTGGAATGATCCTAGTACAGGAAGGATGAGACCCGACTGGCTGCTTTCCAATTTCACTCAACCACCACAAGCCTTTCCTCACTGCATAGTTGATTCCTGTTCCAGTTTCCGCCTGTAGTACCCTTTCCAACTTTTGAGTAGGCTAGCTGAGTGGGTGTATTCTTGATGTTTCCTCTTTGTGTCTGAGGACCTTTCTTGAGGAAACCTGATTTCTTCCAACCTTTGTGTCTTGTGAGATGCAAGGAAAGCAGATAAGGAGTGCATCATAAAATAAGTCAAAAATGGAGAGAAAGCGCAGGGCAGACAAAAAGAGCAAGCTGGTAACGTGATCAGAACGACCAAATGTTTGCAGCAAACTGCCCGGAAAGCCATACAATCCTGTCACAGCAGACGCTGCAAGATGTGTCAGCGTATCTACAAGGATACCACTACTACACGTGGGGGCACCTCCCACCATGTACGTGGCAGGCATTCACGTGACTTGGCCAACGTTGTCTATCTCATACTGTACAAGCAAGGATGCCCAGAGGCATTGTACATTGGTGAGACAGAGCAGAGGCTACGGCAATGGATGAATGGACACCACACAACAATCAACAGACAGGAGTGTTCCCTCCTAATTCGAGAACACTTCAGCGGTCCGGGACATTTGACCTCGGGCCTTTGGGTGACCATCCACCAAGCCGCACTTCAGGACAGGCAACAACACACGAGTGGTCAAGCGGAGGCTGATAGCCAAGTTCAGTACATATGGGGATGGCCTCAACCGGGACCTTGGGTTCATGTCACACTACAGCTGACCCCACTGCTCTATGCACGCACGCACATACGCCATATAAGGGGCATGAAGAATTGATTCAGATTTGGCTGTATCCTTCATGAGTTTTTTTCTTTTTATACAACAAAGCTTTTTTTTTAAAAAGATTGTCGCTCACTTTTATAGTTGAGGATAACCTGTTGGATTTAATTGTGTTCGTGTCTCCGTGAGGGGTCTAATAATGCAAATTTTAAATGATGGATGAGAATTCATGATTTGGCTATCTCTTAATTCCCAATGCACCTCAACCTCAGGAAAATATCACTTGTAAAATTGGGCCCTTTATATAATATGAAAATCAACAACAGTTGCAACAAATATAGATAATGCCAGTGTTAGCTATGGGTCAGTACCATACTTGGCTGCGAAACTGAAAGAGGGTTACCCCTTGCCTTTTTTAAAAATTATATATTGCTTGACAGTCTTTCAGACATGGAGGATTGTGGGCGTAGCGGAGATTAAGGAGACATGGAGTGGTGGGGCTGTGGATGGGTGGGAGATTTAAAATCCAGGTGTTGCCTCACTCAGAAACACAGGAGCGAAAATGATTCACAGGTGACAGGGACATGATGGTGCAAATTAACATACGAACAGGAGTAGGCCATTCAGCCCCTCGAACCTGGCTGCCGTGTAATGAGATTTTGGCTGATCTGTGGTCAAACCCCACATACCTGCTTTTGGCCCATATCCCTTAATACCTTTGTGTAAGAGCTGGATTGTGGCACTTTGAATGCTTCCAGGTTTATAGAGGGAGCAACGTCGGAGACCAGCCTGGAATACATTGAACTACTCAATCCTAAGGATAACTGGTTCATTATTGAGGGTCTTGGCAGCCAATGAATAAAGGCAGGTTCACAGAATTCGAAGTGGGAAGCCTCAGCTGTGGCAGGACTATAAAAGGTTCATGGCTCTTCTCAGGATATAATATAAGCTTGAGGTTGCAAGCAGACTGGTTTATTCTTGGACTGTTGCCAGAGAGAGATTAGATTAGATTTCTTACAGTGTGGAAACAGGCCCTTCGGCCCAACAAGTCCACACTGACCCGCCGAAGCGCAACCCACCCATACCCCTTACCTAATACGATGGGCAATTTAGCATGGCCAATTCACCTGACCCGCACATCTTTGGAATGTGGGAGGAAACCCACACAGACACGGGGAGAACGTGCAAACTCCACACAGTCAGTCGCCTGAGTCGGGAATTGAACCCAAGTCTCAGGTGCTGTGAGGCAGCAGTGCTAACCACTGTGCCACCGTGCCGCCCATAATGAGGGATGGAGTTGGAGCAGGAACCAAAAGCAATTGCTTCAATCTCCTCAATACTGCACGTAATTTATGCTGATGACATTGTGGATAAGCTGACTGATAATTTAGCAGTGAAGGAATCAAAATTTAGTGCTGAAGTAGACAATGTCACCAACAGGCAGCAGGACGATGAGAAATAGGAAGCAAAGGACAGATCTTTGGAAGAAGTAGTCATTATGGATGCTACTCTGCCAACTGTTAGTTAAGGAGGGAATTAGGAAGACCAATCTTAGAGGATATGGTTCAGTACATATAGCACCTCTTTGAAAGAAACATAATTAATTTCATTAACCAGTCCTTTCCCCACGAATCTGATAAATGTGCTGTATTTCCAATATTCTGTTTATGTCAGTTACTTGTAACAAAGTGGGTTTTGGTGTCCAACTCTGGTTTCAATATCATGCCAAAGAATGCTAGAGAGCAACATAAGGAATGGAGGTTTAATAAGATTTATACATATTCCCACCAAAGTATGGTGACTTGATGGTATTAATTGGTCATAGTCTAAAACATTGGAACAAATATTGTATTCTGGAATTTGAGGATAGTTTTGGCCCATGATCCATTTTTTGTCTCCTGTCCAATTCCTAGTTATGTCTCTAAACAGACCAAATGCTCTCAGGTCTCTGTTAATCCTGATTGGGTTTTTAGTTCCATGAGATTGCTCAGACTACAATAAGATTGGAAGAAATAGGAATAGGAGTAGGTCATTTGGCCCCTCAAGCCTGACACAGCATTCACATCCACTTTTCCTGTGTTTTTCCCATCATCCTCAATTCCCCTATTGAACAAGAATCTGTCTCAGATGACTTCTGCTTTTATATTCATCTTGGAAAGGGTTAAAGCTGTAATTAATACTTTTTATATTTACACTACTTTCCCTCTACTTGATCAGCTGCCACTGCATCACAACACATTCTCTGACCCAAGACAGCCAAATTGATCTTTCAGTTCTGAAAATAGCACATGCCATATGGCTCAACGTTTAAATACTTTTGCTTCTCCCTTGATAAATGTGGGCAGTTCTGGTGTGAATTCTGGATGAGTTTTTCCAAGATTTCAAACTTGCTGCGTTAAGAATTTTGGCATTCGGCCTGCTTCCTGCCAGAGCTTATGGGCCACCTAAAACACTTTTCGAGGCGTCTACTCCTTCTCCAGGTCTTGGAAGGTCAGAGGAAACTGACAACATGAGGAATCATCCTTTGGGGCAAACAGTATCAGCCTGTGTGAGAATGGGTGATTGGTAAATCAATGTTTCTGTCATTCACGCTTTTGGGATTCGGGCTGTCTTGCCAGACTCCTGCCTTCAGAGATTGGCAGGAGTGTATCTGGTGTATAAAGAAACATTGATCTTGAGAATGGCTACAATGCTAACACCAAATGAGCAGACAGCTCTCTCATTTTGCTGCCAGACTAACAAAAACAAATACTTCCAAAAATACAGTTTGGACCAGCAGAGAATTACCAGGTGGAAATTTTATTCTCTTGTAGATCTGTCAACAATTGAATGTGGTCCATAAGGTTGCAAAATCCAAAAAGTATTTTTTAGTTAATATTTTCCAGTTATTAAAGATGATCAATGGGAAAGAGTACACTGTGGTTTCTCTGTGGCCTTTTATTTTTCACTTTTTCAGTAGCTTTTCCCATGCAGATAAGTACATTCTAAGGTTAATATAGAAATGATTAAATCATGACTGTTTCCTTGTTTAAGATAAAACAAATATTCAGAGCTCAATAAGTCCAATGACATTTACCCCAATGCTATATGTTAATATGCAGTATGCTTGAGTACTGTTACTGGTTGGGTGTCTTAAAACAAATTGGAACGTTTATACATAAAAAAAATACAATAATGCATGAATAGAATTTAATTTTCATTGTAGATAATTAATGCTGCTTGCTGCAAATAGCTTGGTTTTATAGTTACTTTTGGGTTGTTAGCAATAACTATCTAAGATAATGATGCTCCACGGTTCAGATTCTCTGTTGTTGTTGTTACTCTTGACCACCTGTAAGTCTATGGAATAGTTCTTCATCCAGGGTCTCATTTTGATCCTTGGAACGTGTGGACAGAAAAATATAGCCGCCAATGTATTCATGAACAATCTTGCAGTCTGCATTTAGACAGGTGAGTGCTATTGCCACACTTTGATCAAATTCAATTTCAACCTGAAAATAAAAATGACAGATTATTCACATACTTGAGATCAAGCTGCAATAATCCTTTAAAGATGCATTTTAAGAATATAAGTAGGTTCTGTAGCTCTCCAGCAGATGGCACTGTCTCCTAGAGTTAAGAATTTTGCAATAATTGCCTTCACTATGAGGAAATGTGGCTGCTCTTAGTTGTGGGTGGCACGGTGGCTCAGTGGTTAGCACTGCTACCTCACACAGCCACAGTCCCGAGTTCAATTCCTGACTCAGGCAACTTTCTCCAGGAACTCTGGTTTCCTCCCACAGTCCAAAAATGTGAGGTTAGGTGCCATGCTAAATTACCTGTAGTGTTAGGTGAAGGGGTAAATGTAGGGGAATAGGTCTGGATGGGTTGCACTTTGGCGGGTCAGTGTGGACTTGTTGGGCCGAAGGGCCTGTTTCCACACTGTAAGTAATCTAAAAAGAATCATAGATTCCCTATGGTGTGAAAGTAGGCTATTCCGCTCATCAAGTCCACACTGACCATCGAAGAGCATCCCAGACCTTATCCCTGTAATCCTGCATTTCCCTGGCCTAGCCACCTAGATACTATAAGCAATTTAGCATATTCTGCAAAAAAAGTGGAACTTTAATCCTCCACAGATTTGATTTAAAATAGTGTAAATTCAAGTTAAAGCATAAAATCAGAATGGAAACTGGGTTATGTAAAGATTGTATAATTAGGAATCTCACAGTCATTAAGTGAAAGGACACTTCGAAGAGTAACCCACCCGGACCCATTTTCCTCTGACTAATGCCCCTAACACTATGGGCAATTTAGTATGGCCAATTCACCTGACCTGCACATCTTTAGACTGTGGGAGGAAACCGAAGCACCCAGAGGAAACCCACGCAGACAATGTGCAAACTCTAAACGGTCACCTGAGGCTGGAATCGAACCTGGGACGCTGGTGCTGTGAGGCAGCAGTGCTAACCACTGAGCCACCACATTGCTTCTTAAGGATTTTGAATGGTTTCTTGAACTATTCAAATGTTTTATCAGACTGAGCCAATGCTGTTTCAAAATCATGCACATTTTTGTAGAACTTCAGAAATATCTGTAGTACTTAAAAGTTCTGAATTCTGTTTCTTAATGTCTACAAAAAAAATTACAATCTGCAAGTGTGATTTATCGCTAAATGTCATGCTGCAGTGAGAGTTATATTTTCAAATGTAAATTAAACAGATTTGCAGAGATAGCAGCTTGTGAGATGCTCTCGTTCCCTGAGTTTCAAGTACTTTCTAAAACTATCTTTTTTCAGGATGGTTCGATCAATGTTTGTTGCCCAACCCAAACTGCCCTTGCCTCCATTACTTTTTCTTTCCATTGACAGATTTAAAAGTGTAATTCATGAAGAGGCAGGCAGTAAACTATGTTGGATTTATATGGAAAACATGAACTTTTAAAATACATCTGTGTAAAAGATAGCTCAAAAAGACGACGGAGGAAGAGGACTACATACAAAATACTCTGTAATTTTGATCAGTTAAAACTCAAGATGTTTTTGTACAGAGTGAACAATAGAAAAAAAGAGTTCTGTTCTCCCAAAGCTCTTGTACATATTCTACTGCTTGGAGACAGAATAGTATCAATAACTTATTGATAGGTAGTCTTTGCACTGGTTTGTTCTGTAATAAATGAGGTGTCCTTTTATTTATGAAACTGCGAGATTATAGGGTAACTTGTAACTTGCCTGTCTGATTTCCCAGTTGACCTTCCATTGTTTAATGTTGCTGTATCTCCATGTTATGATAGGATCTCTCGTGGCCATATCTATTCTTATTAATCGGTTGTAGGAAACACCTAACAGTTCATCTTTCTTGGTTCCTCTGAATCTGTGAAAAGGTGATGTTGGAAACAGTTGAATTTAAATCAGAGCCACAGTTTTTGTTTTAAAACTCTAATATAAGTGACATTTTTAACAGCAGGAAGATAATAACAAACATAAAGACTCAGCAGTAAACCTCTTTCTTGGCAACAGATTGTCTAAATGTTTTGTTTTAAGGCATAACCCTGTTATTTGTGGATTGAGGATACATTACAATAGTACTCTGGAAGGAGTTCAACATTTAATGAGGCCAAAATGAGTAGATTTAGATAGGGATTATTGTTTGTGTATGGAAAGAATCGCATGGAATCCTGATTAACATCCGTCTCGCATGAGCTGAAATTTCCTTTCGCACAACATTGGAAAATCTGAAGGAATTCTTGCCAGTTTTCGCAAGTGCATGCCTGCTGCTGGACTTTGACGTCACCAGTTTGTCAGAAGCTGATTGGGCTGAAGCAGATGTGCATCTTCAATGTTTGTTGCCTGCTTCTAAATTAAATGTGGATTCAAAAATCACATTTTGTATTCTGTATAATCTGTACAAAGCAAATTTTCATGCAAAAAATTTGATTATTAGGTTCAACATGAATTATGTGCTCATACAGCATTGTGTTTTCCAGCTTTTTCTCTTCTAAAAGAATGCTTTCTGGAGAATCTACATAACGTCTGGTGCAAAGTGTGACACTAAAAAGGTAATTGCAAATACTTTGGATTACTACTTCTATTCACTGCAGACCTAACAGTTCAAATTTCTTATCAAATTAGGTCTAAGTAGGCTTTGTAAACTGTGCTTGTGTCAACACATAAGGAATTGGGAGGTCCTAAGTTTTTAACAAGGCTATTCTGAAACAATGAGAAATGAAGAGATGAATGATTTTCCTCATCTGATCTATCTTGTCATTATTTTAAAAAAGTACAATGACTTTGTTTTTGAAGCTTCATGTCAGTTCATCCGAATGTTTCATGCCAATCTTCTGCCCTGTTCCCCAACAATTACTTTTGACTGTATCTTTTAGTTTCTCCCAAGATTTGTTCTTTGTATCATTTTCCTGTTCTTTGCGCTTACGGTTATTTTCTCTTCCTGCCTCTCCACTGTCCAACATCCTGCAATTGTTGTCCTCACACTGTCCTCATTTTTCCATTTCAAGTGCTTCGAGGGGTCCAGGTGTATCATGAGTTGATTATTTTTGAAATCAGTTGTGAGAATTAAGTTTTAAAACAAAAACCACTCAAATGTTTTCACCATAGAGATTTATCACAGATGGTTTTGGAAATATTAATATAACTATGTAGAGATTTTTGTACACTTTCATGTTTGAACATCCATATAGTAATACAGTAGAGTTCCAGTACCTCATTATAGGGAGTTTAGGACTCCATAGTTAGTTAGTGCCCACAGTTCTTCCTGATGTGGAGATGCTCAGTTATAGTCCAACAGGTTTATTTAAGATCACAAGCTTTAGCCGTGCTGCTCCTTCGTCAGATGAAGTTCACCTTCACTCACCTGACGATGGAGCAGTATGCTGAAAGCTTATGTGTCATGTGACTTCTGACTACAGCTGTCCTCGTAGTGGGTTTCCAGTCACCTCAATTATAGCGAGGTAATAAGCAGAAACCATAGACTTTCTTCCAATCTTGTGGGTCTTTTAAAGGTCAGTGAAGATACTGGCTGACAGGTATATTGAGTATAGGAGTTGGGATTTGGTATGCTTTATTGGTCACAGTATTGAGTCTACAAGTTGGGAGGCCATGTTGCGGCTGTACAGATATTGGTTCGGCCACTTTTGCAATACTGCGTGCAATTCTGGTCTCCTTCTGATTGGAAGGATGTTGTGAAACTTGAAAGGGTTCAGAAAAGATTTACAAGGATGCTGCCAGGGTTGGAAGATTTGAGCTATAGGGAGAGGTTGAATAGGCTGGGGCTGTTTTCCCTGGAGCGTCAGAGGCTGAGGGGTGACCTTATAGAGGTTTATAAAATCATGACAGGCATGAATAGGGTAAATAGAGAAAGTCTCTTCCCTGGGGTGGGGGAGTCCAGAACTAGAGGGCAGAGGTTTGGGGTGAGAGGAGAAAGATGTAAAAGAGACCTGAGGGTGATCTGTGCATGGAATGAGCTGCCAGTGGAAGTGGTGGAGGCTAGCATATTTGCAATATCTAAAAGGTATCTGGATGGGTATATGAATAGGAAGGGTTTGAGGGATATGGGCAGGGTGCTGGCAGGTGCGACTAGATTGGGTTGGGATATCTGGTCAGCATGGACAAGTTGGACTGAATGGTCTGTTTCCATGCTGTGCATCTGACTCTAAGACTCTATGTTGTGTATCTCTGCATTCGTGGAAGATGGACTATTGACAGACAAACAATTCATAAGCAGTATATGAAGAGGAACAATTAAAGTATTGGACAATTTGGAGTAAAATATATAATTGAGGTGAATTGTCCACAGCGTACTAGAAATTTTAATAAATATATTTAAATTCATCTCCATGTTTTTAGAAATTATTTTGCTTAATTCATTGAAAAGCTTGCATCTTTAATTCATTTACCTTATTCTTAAATTGAACAGTTATTGTGAAGTAGGAAAACTATGTTTGTTTTAACATTTTTCCTGCATGAAAGTAATTTAATTTGTGAACATTTAAATCAAACTTTATTTCAACTATATTTGGATTTTGTAACTTTTTAAAAATGTTTTTGCCTCAACTACGTGTAGTTTTGTACAAATATGCAAACTTTAATAAAAGTGATTTATTCACTAATAAACAAAATTCACTGAATCACTGGGAATAATTCAGACTGATTAGTCACCAGTTCTCTCAGTGGTAATTGTATTTCTAGGAATACAACTTAAAAACAATTTTAGTGATTAAAGTATGTGTATCAAAATAAGAAAGCTTGCCTTTGAGTCATTTATATTTGAGTTTTAATGGGAATGTCAGTTTTCCCTGCCAATACAAACCAAAACAATATTCTTAGATGTCACTAACCTGACCAAAAAATAAGAAACTCCAAAGTCTGGCAGTAATTGCCAGGCTTGGATGAACCGCATCTTGGCTTCTACCAGGGTCATCTGGGCAACATTTTGATGCGCTTCCAGGATGCGTGTTGTCAACTGTAAACCAAATATCCAAGAGAGAATTTAATGTAGTACAGCTATTGCGACAAGTACAATTACTCCAATGTGCCCAAGCTTTTTCTTTGACGCATCACATATATATTGTGTGTTTTTGTGTGTGTGTGTATATGTACAGCTGCTCAATCCACTTGTGTATAGAAGTACAGACTTGAATACAACCTTGGAAGAACAGTGGGCAGACTGAAGAGCAAGTCATCACTCTGTCACTTGTTAGTGCTGTTGTGGGGAAAATCACCAGCTTTGGAGTCAGAGTCGGGGTTCAACCACAGAGTTTATTGTACAAGGAAATACCGGAGCTCCAGGGAGAGAGAGACACCAACAGCACAAGAGTCAGCTACGATTCTTCTCTCAACCTGGAGCACATGTCAAGATACTTTTATACATTTAGTGATATAAGAAGTCACTGATGAGGTTATTGTCTCTGAACGTACTTTGTTTGTTGTAAACATTATAGAATCGTTGATAGTTTTGATGCAATCATTGTCAGTTCCAGCGCAGCCTTTGTTAATTTCCGCGCCATCATTTTCAGTTTCAATGTCTGTGTGGAAATCCATTGCTCTAGTAATGGGCAGTAATCGTTCTTCCCTAAAAGGACGAATACTGCAGCCCTGGCTATTAGCACTTTGTATTGAGTCCGTATCAAACAGGTAGCATTTCTATCAAAGGTGTTGGCTGGACCCAGACACTTTGGGCAGTATACTCTACTCATGTATATTCCATCCCCCACCCGCCTTAAGCTAATCAACTAGGTTGTGAGTGCATTGTGCTAGCATTCTGGTGGCCCCAGGCAGTGTCTGTGTTTGCTCGGCTGTCTCTCTCTATATTTTGGTCCGGCGGCCATCTTATGTATCTGAGTGCCTCGTGTCACCCAGTTCCATGCCATCTCCCACTTCAGTGCCTACTTCACCACCCACAATAATTTAACAATTTACCATGGACAAGGAGTTGATCTTAATCTGAGGATAGAGAATAAAGTTATTTAGCATAAATAAGTTGTAGCAATTTGCTCTTTTGATTGTTCTCTTATTGATCCATTGCCAACTTTGCTCCTGGTAATCTAGACAACAATGCAAAAGTGAGAAAAGAGACAGGTGCACACACTTCTGTACCTTTTTTTTAACCAATACTATCAGAAACTAGTGTCAGGCTACAGAGAGGCTGATACCCATTCCAAACGATTAGACCTATGTAACACCTATAATCTCTTTGTGCTGTTCCTCCATGACTTTACAACATTTACTTTTTAAATCTGAGCATCATTCTGATTGAGTTAAAAATTCTGTAGTGCACTAGTGGAAGTACTGAGTGCAGCCATGGTAACAGGAAGTATTAATTGGCACGGAAGAAGCAGGAATGATCTAATGTATTCTATACATTATAATGGAATATATTGGACACTAATAAAATTCCCATGGCTAAGTCACAGATATGCTTTCTTTTTGTTCTTTTGGTCCTTTTTTTGCATCTTTTTCTCCCCTCACCTATTCTTCTTTTGTCTGTTGAAGGTGCCGAGGGTGATGGGTAGTGTTTTGCAACAATCTGGTCAGGTATATTTATTAATGATTTTTTGATGAGAGTACAGAGCATTGCATATCCAAGTTTGCAGGTGACTGTTAAGGTAGGAAGGGCATTAAGTACTGTGAATCAGTGTAGCAAAGTTATAAAGAGACGTGGTCAGATTAAATGAGTTGAAAGAACTTGGTAATTAGAATTCACAGTGGGCATATGTGTGCATACTTTGAACCCAGGCTGAATGGAATATTTCAAAATGCAAAGTAGAAACAGGATTTGGGTACACACAAGTACATAAATCATTAAACACAAGTGGACGGGAACCAAACATAATCAAAAAGGCTAACTGAAACTTGACATTTAATCTTAAGGGGCTGAGAAACAATAAGGGAGGAGTTGCATTGTAACAGATTCTAGCCTTAGTCATTACCTCATCTGGATTCTTGATCAAACGTGGACCCCACTTTTTGGGAAGAATATAATTAATAGTCTTGGAGAGGTGTAGGATAAAGACAGCGCGATGTTAAAAAAAATCTTAGCTTATAATTTCTTGGCTATAGAAGATTGGCAAGGGTTTGGGGGAGGAGTGGGGAAAATGAATGATCGTGTTGTTTGGAATGTTAAAATATGATAGGGGCAGAACAAGGAGACACAATCTTAAAATGAGAGTTCGGCCAATCAGGAACAAAATCAATAAGTACTTATTCCTCACATAGGGTGTCGCAGAAATATGGGATTCTCCTTCAAGTAGTCTGTTGGAGCTTTCAAGACAGATTTTTGTTATTATGAAATTGATGTCCTGATTGGTTAAGGTCTAACAATGGTATACTCCATACAGACGGTCACCTGACACTGGAACTGAACCTAGGAACCTGGTGCTGTGAGGCAGCAGTGCTAACCACTGAGCCCGTTTGCAGGCTGATTCTGAAATAAAAACTAATGTGAGCATTCAATCTTTTCATGTCAAATTTTATACATTATGAACCAAAGTATTTTCATTTCATCCCTAGTAATCTGATTCGCATGGGAAAGAAAACGTGAAATGTATCAGTCAGAAACCCATACCTGTTTAGTTTTTAACTTTTTCAAGTATTTTCGTGACACCAATGATTCTGGATTCACGTCCAGGGCATTTGAGTCCTGTATCACCTGAGGCACAGAATTCACGTTCTTCATCTTTAAGAAAGATTGAATGTCATGCACCTCTGTGGGGTATGAGCTGTCAGCCATAGTCTTCCCTTTTGAAGCCAGTTTGCAAGCAGCCATCCATTTAGCATATTGTGTTTCCTGCAGTCAACCATCAACGCTTGGTGTTAATAGAAAACCATTTAAAATAGCTAGAAACATAAAGTCAGCTTGGCTATCAAAACTAATGCAGAGCCAGGGCAAGACCATTCAGTTTGTCCATCTGACCCCCTGTTTTGGGGCTATGTCCATTAGCATCTCAATCCATTTTTATGTCCCTCAAGCTGATATGTAGATGGTCCTTGATAAATGAAGAATCTGCTCCTGTTGATTTTTACAATGTTTTTAGCAAGACTTC
Organism: Hemiscyllium ocellatum; assembly: GCF_020745735.1. NCBI lineage: Eukaryota > Metazoa > Chordata > Chondrichthyes > Orectolobiformes > Hemiscylliidae > Hemiscyllium > Hemiscyllium ocellatum. The sequence goes on from NC_083410.1 coordinate 102,473,502, forward strand.
AACTGGATTCAAGGCACTAATTAGTACCATACCCAATGCACGCTAACATGAAGTAAAACAGCAAGGAAAAGTCAGTGATATTGTTGATTTTTATTATTTTTTAAAAAAAGTACCCAAGTTCCTTTATGGATGATACAATATCATTCCTTCCAATGCTGTCTAAATTTGGGCTATGTTAAGTAACCCTCTTGTTTACATTTTTTTAATAGCTCATAGGGAATTGGGATTGTTCCAGTGAACTCGAAGGTGGTTAAAGTAGTACCATTATTTAACAGGGCAGTGATTTGGAAATAGGAAACTATAGGTCTACGAGTTAGTTTGTTATTGGAAGTTGTTAGAAAGGACTATTGGAAATTGGAGTTTTCTGAAGCTGAATTCTTTTAGTGTTTCATATTAAGTGTTTCCTGGTAGCATGAAACCTCATTTAGCTGTTGCAGTAATAAGTAACCTTCTCCAAACAAATCCCTAGCATATGAAAACAAGGCAAAGGTTACACAAATCATCACTATTGAACTGTCATTGGAGATTTATTGGGCCCAGAGCATTGGGGGGAGGGAGGGAGAAAGGAGGAGAGGAGTGAGGGAGGGAGAAACAGAGGGAGATGGAGTTCAAGAGAATGAGCCACCGTCATCTTGAGAGAAAATCAGTTCCATCAAAGGCTAAGTGAAACCTGGGATGAACATACTCCAAATCCTAAGGTCCACTACCTTTGATACTCCGTTCTACAGATGGCTTCAGGATTGGTAAGACATATCCATCTGTCTCAGGTCATATATCCTTTGTCTAATTAAATAAAGCATTGCATCTGAACTATTGCTTCGGAACATATTTTGATAAACCCTCTGAAAATTCCTTACTAATGGTCAACTGCTTATATCAGGTAACTGTGATTGTGAACCCTGCAAAAGGACGACTTGAACATTGTGATACAGTGAGTATCATCAGACATTTCTGAAAAAGAAAGTTGTGCCTAACAAACTTGCTTGAGATTATTGAGAAAGTAGCTAAGGAGGTAAAATACTAACACTATTTACTTGGACTTTAGGAAAGTTTTGATAAGTTGTTGCTAACCTGAATTGGACAGCAAATTTAGTCGTGTTCCCTCAAGCAAGTAAATGGATATGTGTGGGGAGGTCAGTAATAGTAGTGGTGCTCTTTGGTGGGTCTATGTTGGGAATGCTGCACATCATTAATTGCATTAGTGACCAAGACAATGACACTGTAACTTCTTCCATATATTTGTAATGGGGAGACCTATGCTGGGGATGGAAGCCTAAATATGAAGTAAAGACTAAATCTAATAAAATATAATAGGAGAATGGGTATGCATCCTGCAAATGTCCCTTGACGTGGATAAATGTAACATTGTGCACATAGACAGGGCTAACATTATGCATGCATATTTTCTAACTCCCTGTTCAGTAATGTTATTACACATTTCTGGATTAAATGAGACTAAAACAAATGTGGGCGGCACGGTGGCACAGTGGTTAGCACTGCTGCCTCACAGCGCCTGAGACCCGGGTTCAATTCCTGACTCAGGCGACTGACTGTATGGAGTTTGCACGTTCTCCTCGTGTCTGCGTGGGTTTCCTCCGGGTGCTCCGGTTTCCTCCCACAGTCCAAAGATGTGCGGGTCAGGTGAATTGGCCATGCTAAATTGCCTGTAGTGTTAGGTAAGGGGTAAATGTAGGGGTGTGGGTGGGTTGCGCTTCGGCGGGTCGGTGTGGACTTGTTGGGCCGAAGGGCCTGTTTCCACACTGTAAGTAATCTAATCTAATCTAAAATCTATATAGACCACACAATTCGGTATATTGCTTCAATTATCCACAATCCTCTTATGAGAAATTTCCTGACTTAGTTTTGTTTTCTGATTGGATAGATTATGTAATGCTTTTTCCCTAGTTGATATAAACTGCTCATGCAGAATTAGTTTGATCACTTCAAAACTTTAATCACTTCAATCCTGTCTTCCCAAAGACCCACTTTGCTGACTGTCATGATGGCCAAGGGCTATTAAACTAGGGTTAAATCTAGTGACCTTACGTAAATCTTCCACAGATCATCTACATCACCACCCACAAAACTGAATGCAGTCCTAACTAAAATCTGAAACAAGGACAAAGTGGCTTGATTAGTTTTGATCTGAGTTGTATTTTGTGTAATTCTGAGGCCCCTTTGAATAGAACTTCAATTCTATCATGCACAGTATGTGGATACATGGTCAGAGCTGTTGTGGTGCAGTGGCAATGTCCCTATCTCTGAACAGTGTCTTTCTAGATTTGTCATCCCAAATCATTAGAATCCCTACAGATGTGGAAACAGACCCCTTAAGTCTACACCGACTCTCCAAAGAGCATCCCACCCAGACCCTATCCCTGTAATCCTGACATTTCCCATGGCTAACTCACCAAACCTACACATCCCTGGACACTCTGAGCAATTTAGTATTGCCAATTCACCTAACCTGCACATCTTTGGACTGTGGGAGGAAACCGGAGCACCCGGAGGAAACCCACGCAGACACTGGGAGAATGTGCAAACTCCACACAATCAGTCGCCTGAGGGTAGAATCGAACCTGGATCCCTGGCACTGTGAGGCATCAGTGCTAATCACTGTGCCACCGTGCTGCCCCCTGTGCCACCGTGCTGCCCCTTGGTGAGGTTCTTATTAAAACAAAGAGTTATATTGTGAAGTATGCTAATAAACCAAGTCATTTAATCACTCCAAATTAGAATCTTGCTTGACCAAGGCCAGCTAATTCCCAAATCCTTCTCAAAATCTGAGTGATAATTCCCTGTCGTTGCCATTGAGTGCTGAGAAATGTTTTCACATGCACCAAAGCAAAACCTCGCTAGTGTTAATTCCTGTGAATCTATAAAACTTACAGTAGAAGACTTACATTGTGACATTTTATGTATACTTCATTCATGCCATCAGCCACAGGAATCAGCAACTTGATCCCAAATTTCTGTCCTGCTACGTTCACATCTGGCATAACTTCACATCCTGTATTAGGCAAAGTTTCAAGGAAAATAGTTAAGTGAGACTTGAAATGTGACAGATAAATTGAATAAAGGGTTTTCAAGTATATTTGTGTGTGTTTTGGGAGCATGTGTATTAAAGCCTGTGGTGTTTTTGGATTCACTCTTAACCCCAGACTAATCCCTTACATTCTGAGATACTGCGGCGTTACACATTTTGTAAATTACCGCTCTTATTAAAGACAAACTGGTACTGATATAGGTAACAAAGCAGCTTTCTTATTAGGGAGGTTTTTTTTTGTGTGAAATCGGTCCTCCACAGATGGAAAATTGTCGGTTCTGGGTATCCCAGTAACTCCCGATGGGCAACGCGTATTGCCTGCAGCAGAAAATTAACCCCAATTTCTCCGGAGGAAATTCATTTAGTTTTTAGCACGCTCTAAATGGTATTTTTTTTGAAGATACTGTGTGGGAACCACGGTGATGAGGCTTCCAAAGAGATCTGAGAAGTTGGTGGATCGTGGGGGAGCAGCAATGACGATGTAAAGCATTTTGGGAGGTGCTGAGGTCCAGAATACTGCCATACAAATGCAATCTTCTTTACTTCAGTGAAACCTGATTAGCAGACTAAGTTAGCCTTATAAACCATGCTACAATTCTCTTGGTGTTCTGCCAAACCAAGCTCCTCTACCCCACAATACATACTGTTTTCTGAATCTCTCCCTCCATTTTTGAAGCCATCTTAAGCCAAATTTATAAGATCATTTTCAATGTTGAGTATTAGAATTTTTTTTTCTTTCTTCTCAGAAGCTCAGTTTCATCCAAATGTTATTTGCTAATGTAGAGGTAGACAAAGTGTATATTATACAAGTCACAATTTTCTGTAATTTTTCCAGTAGATTCCTATTCTCATCTTCCGATTTAGAATTACTTCATCCAACTTTAAGATTCAATTATTTAATAAGTCAGAATCTTAGTTGATTATGCAGAGAGACATTATATTTAATATTCACATTTATGCAAAAAGTTATTTCCTTTTGCGTTCTAAAGTTTAATTAAAATTGTTGATAAACAGCATATTATTTGAGAGTTCCATGAACAAATTTGATCATATTGAGGTGTGTGTTTTAAATATTTTTGTCAAATTTCTAGGTACCTGATAAATGAGGCATCATAACAACGACACCTGTGCAACCTATGACATACAGCAGAACAGGGTAATATGGTGGAATACAATTACTAGTGTCTGGCAAATCAGTGAAGCCTACAATTGTGACTGCATAGCTAAAACACAATTTGCAGAGGGATCCTAATACAGATATGCACTTTGTACTGCGTACTGTTTCTTACATAATGGAGTTTATTATTTTGTAGAAAGTCACGGTTACGTTTGAATTTGAATGCAAAAAATGTGGGAAATGGTGTACAGACCTAAGGGAAGGTTGTTTTTACATGTATGCCAGCCCTCTAAGCTGGGGGGGTATCTAAATCGGAGTGGGAGATGGAGGGGTTAAAGGAATTTATATATGGAAAGTGGAAATATTGCCAAATGGATGGAAAACCCCCAATTGTTTCAGTTCAATGTTTTTGGTCTAATTATTTTTCATTGTAGCTTTCATTATTCAAAAATAAGTTACCTCGTCAATTTGATATTGAATCAGAGTAAATTTTGTTTTTATTCGTTCATGGGATGTTGGTGCTACTGGCAGGGTGATCATTTATTATCCATCTGAGGGGAGTTCAGTGTCAACCACATTGCTGTGGGTCTGGAGTCACATGTCAGCTAGACCAGGTAAGGACAGCAGCTTTCCTTCCCTGAAAGGCATTAGTGAACAAAATGGGTTCTTAATGATAATTAATACTGCTTACAAGGTCTCCATTAGGCTAGCTTTTCACTCCAGAATTTTATAAGTTCAAATTTCACTACCTGTAATGATGGGATTCCAACTACCACAATGCCACTATCATCTTGTTAAAATATTAGATTTGTAACTTAAGTTTTGGAATTTAGAACACGTTACCTGGCTTTTTAAGTGATGTTTAATCTGCAGAAACTTGAACTCTGTTTCTTACCTCTCAGGTTTAATTTTTCAATTGGTTCTCCTTGAGATGCTTCCTTATTCTTGAAGTATGATAAGCAGGTATCTTTAAAAATAAAGTAGTATTGCTTGTAGGCTTTCAGCGTCAGTTTTCTGGGTCTGAAATGCGAAACATATTTTGAGGTCTACATTCAAAAAAAGTTTAAATTGCTCAGAGTCGTTCTTTCAGTTTGAAAGCAGTCAGATAGCAGCGAAACAGATCCTTCAGTCCAACTCGTCCATGCAGACCAAGTTTCCCAACTATTCCCACTTGCCTGTGTTTGGCCCGTATCTCTCTCGAACCTTTCCTATTCACGTAGCTATCCAAGTGGTTTTTTTTTAAATGCTGTAACTGTACCTGCATCTACCACTTCCTCTGGCAGTTCATTCCACATACAAAACACCCTTTCTGTGTGAAAAAGTTGCCCCTCAGATCTTCAATCTTTCTCCACTCACCTTAAATCTATGCCACCTAGGTTTGACCTCTCCCCACCCGAGGGAAGTTTACTTGCAATTAATCCTCTTTAATACAATAATGTCGTTTTTGTGGATGATGAAGATCTGAAACAAAAACAGAAACTTCTGGAGAAACTCAGCAGGTCTGGCAATGGAGAGAAAGCAGACTTAGCTTTTAGGGTCCAGTGAACCTTCTTTAGGAGCATTCTGAAGAACTTGAAACATTAACTCTCTTTCTCTCCACAGATGCTGCTGGACCTGCTGAGTTTCTCTTGCAATTTCTGTTTTTGTATTGTAACTCCATATTTGGTGAGTTTAATTCTGAAACAAGCTTTCACATGGTGGAGTGCCACTCCAGCATCTGTGAAACAAAACTCAGAAATCAATTCATTTCAAGTTAAATATTGCAATATATCTATTCAAATGGGTCTACCTCTTGCATGTAGGACCTCATAGTCATGGATACATTTTCTCCTTAGATATTCAAAATATCTCTATTCTTATATGGTAGCAAATACAAAGATCTGAACCAAGAACAGAAATTGCTGAAGAAACTCAGCAGGTCTGGCAGCATCTGTGGGAAGAAAGCAGAATTAAGGTTTCAAGCTCAATGCCTCGTTATCTGTTCTGATGAAGAGTGACTGGATTAGAAATGTTAACTCTATCTTCCCAAAATAATTTTACTTCTGGAAAACAAACGCTGTCAAGAAAACCATCCGGTTGAGATTACCGGGAACAAAGTCCACAATAAGAGAAAACCTTGTATGCAAGACCAGTTCCAATTGATGGTACTGTCAGATGGGATCAGCTTCTGAAAATAAAAGCTGAATGGTCATACTGCCACATGAAGGAACTTCCAGCCCTCTATTTTTGGGGGCCTGCACCACGTCTACTCAGGCTGTAGTGCAAGGGAGAAACAGAACCTCAATGCTGAGGTTGAGGCCAGGCAGACCCATTGGCAGTGGTATCACAGGCCATGGAATGCCTATCAAGGTGAGCTCCATTCTGGAATGGCCACTAGGGTTTACCTGGTAATGTCACAAGCAAAACATCAACGGGCAGTGGCCTTGAATTCAGTTCTCGAGCGGCTCAGACATAGAGGCTCCCAGCACAGGAAGAGGCCCTTCAGCCCATTAAGTCTGCACATCGAAGATGAGCACCTAGCCATTCCAATCCCATTTTCCAGCGCTTTGTCCGTAGCCTTGTTTGCCTTGGCATCCCATGTGCACATACATCTAAATACTGGTGAGTGCCCCTACCAAACGGCCATGCCAGTAAGCTTTCTATTGCTGGCAAGAAGATGGAGCTCACCCCCATATCGTTAGTCCTTCAGCCTCTTAACTATCTCTAGGGGGCCGGGAAAATTAAAAACATACATCGTTCTTCCAACATTAGTCACGTATGAAAGCCACTATCATTCTTTCAACCATCCTGTCGTTCTCCCCCTCTCTCTCTCTTCCCGTCTATCCGCTCACTCCTTCCCAACCACCCAGCCCATGGCTTCACCTTTTCCTAGCTATTATCAGTCCTTAGGAAGGGTCACTAGATTCAAAATGTAATCTCTGCTTTCTCTGTATGGATACTGGTGGACCTGCTGAGTTTCTCCAGCAATTTATTTTTGGTTTAGATGTCCACCATCCAGTTCTGTTTTATTTTAATGTATGAAAACTACATATCAATATAAGACCTAATAATGCTTAATTAATTGTTTATATGCTGAAAACAACCCTCTATAAGTGTCTTAAACCATTCCTTAAAATTAATTGGAATTCATACAAAACACTGATTTTTATTGGGGATAACATACAGCGGAACTAACATTACAGAAATATAGTGACACTATAATTCAAGAATTCCTTTACTAACCTGAAGATGTTTAGGTAATCTGCTAATTTTGGGATGTCCGTGATGTCCTCCTAGAGGAAAAAAAAGAGCAAGTAATCTGTCATAATATGAATCTCAATAACTTTTACATTTTTGGAGAAAGAGAAAATGCTAAAAACAGAAACAGTGGTTCTGTCAAAAAGCCGAGGAGCATGGACGCTGGAAGTCTGAACGATAAAGAGAAGCTGCTGGAAATATCTAGCAGAGAGAGACTGAGTTAAACATTTCAGGTTGATGGTCTTTCCAATCGTAAGAGTTGAAAGGTCACTGACCTGAAACATTATCTCTTGTTTAGCCCTTAACAATGACTGTATTTGATTCAATACAGAATTATTTGGAACATGCATTCAATTCTGGTCTCCCAGCTATAGGAAAGATGTTGGGAAATGTGAAAGGTTCACAAGGAAGTTGCTGGCATTGAAGGGTTTGAGCTATAGGGAGAGGCTGAACAGGCTGGGACTATCCTTGAAGTTTATAAAATCATGAGGGGGAATAGTGAATAGAGTCATAGAGATGTACAGCATAGATATAGACCCTTCAGTCCAACTCGTCCATGCCGACCAGATATCCTAACCTATTCTAGTTCCATTTGCCAGCACTTGGCCCATATCCCTCTTAAACCCTTCCTATTCATATACCCATCCAGAGGCCTTTCAAATGGAATAATTATACCAGCCTCCACCACTTCCTATGACAATTCATTTCAGACACACACCACCCTTTGTGAAAATGTTGTCCCTTAGTTCCCTTTTAAGTCTTTCCCCTTTTACCCTAAACCTATGCCATCTAGTTCTGGACTCCCCACCCCAGGAAAAATACCTTGTCTGTTTATTCAATCCATGCCCCTTATTTTTTTTATAAACTCTATAAGGTTGCCCCTCAGCTTCCAATGCTCCAGGATAAACAGCTCCAACCTATTCAGCCTCTCTCTATCGCTCAAATCCTCCAACCTGGCACCATCCTTGTACGTCTTTTCTGAACCCTTTCGCGTTTCACAACATCCTTCCAATAGGAAGGAGACCAGAATTGCACTTTCCCAGGGAAGGTGGGTCTAAAACTAGAGGGCATAAGTTTAAAGTAAGAGGAGAAAGATTTAAAAGAGACCGAAGACCTAACATTTTTATGCAGAGGCTGGTGTGTGTGTGGAATGAGTTGCCAGAGGAAGTGGTAGATGTGGGTACAGTTACAGTTTTTAACAGGAATCTGGATGCATACATAAATAGGAAGGGTTTAGAGGGATGTTGGTCAAATGGGAATGGATTGATTTAGGATATCTGGGGAGGATGGGCAAGTTGAACCGAAGAGTCTGTTTGGTCTGTTTCAGTGCTGTACAAGCCTGCATCAGCCCTCCTCAGCATCCCACTCAGATTCAGACCCCCAGTCTATTCCTGTAAACCCATACGGCAATTCCACCTGTGCTGCACATCCCTGGAGACAATGGGCAATTTAGCATGGCCAATCCATCTAACCTACGCATCTTTGGATTGTGGCAGGAAACTGGAGCACCGGAAGGAAATCCACACAAACGCAGGCAGATCATCACCTGAGAATGAAATCAAACCCTGGTCCCTGGCACTGAGGGGTAGCATGTGCTAACCACTCAGCCACCATGCTGCCCCACAAATATAGATAGATTAATTTCTTTAATTGTTCAGTAAAATAACAGCTGCAATTTTCCAGGGAATTTAGCAGGGCGTGGCTGTGGGCTCTGTTGTTGGAAACACCACATATTTGTTAAGTGACCACACTTCAAAAAGCTGCCTCATTGATTACAAACATCTTTGGGACGTTCTAAGCTTGTGAAAAGTGCTATGTAAATGAGAGTGTCTCTTTCTTAACATATACATCCTTGAACAGTATGAGCAATTTTAGTATTGCCAATCGACCTGACCTGACCTGCACATCTTTGGACTGTGGGAGGATACCAGAGCACCTGAAGGAAACCCGCACAGACACGGGGAGGATGTGCAAACTCCACACAGACAGTCACCCGAGGTTGGAATCAAGCCCAGTTCCCTGGCACTGTGAGGCAGCAATACTAACTACTGAGCCACCGTGCCGCCCCAATTACTCATCTTGGGTAAGAGCAAATGTAAGAAAAAGTCACAGTTGAAGACCACTGTAATACACTGAATAGCAGCAAGGCCCTGAGAGTCACAACGCAGCCTTGATACCATGGGCAACATTAGAGTAGTTCTGAAGAAGGGTCACTGAATTCAAAACGTTAATTCTGCTTTCTCTCCACAGATGCTATCAGACCTTAGGTTCAAGAGTAGCAAAAGTCTGATAGAATAAGAGTATTTAAAACTGACCTGCAAATGTGTGAGAAATCTTTGACGTGAAATACACCTTCCGGACCAAATATTAAGTTCAACACCTTCAGACTGTGGTGTCACTCCCATTCCTTCCCTTTCTTTAAGCTTTATTTGTTACATTCTCTGTCACCCCACGTCCTCTCTTCCCCCCCCTCCAGTGGGACTGCCGATCAGAGCCGAGAGTGTGGTGCTGGAAAAGCACAGCAGGGAAGGCAGCATCCGGGGAGCAGGAGCGTCGACCTTCTGGGCATAAGCCCTTCATCAGGAATGGTGTTCTTTCCGGTCTGGCAGTTAGACACACTGTTGTTCTGCCATTCTCACATTCCGATCACTTATCTACACCCTTTCTCCTCAGCACTCCACACCCCATCTGTTGCATAAATGCTACCCCCCCACCACATTTCACATTTGCTCTGAAGAGTCACCTAGGCTCAAAACTTTACCTTGTTCCTTCTCTCCAAGAATTCTGCCTGACCCGCTGTGTTTTCCAGCACTACTTGTTTTCAGTACAGATTCCAGCATCTGCAGTAATTTGCTCCGAAATACAAAACTGATTCAGGTGCCCAGATTCAAACCTAACAATCATTATCAGATAAGCTGAACTATGTTGAATGGTCATGGCTTTTGCTAGAATTGATCTTGAACCATTACTCAAATTACTGCGAAGCAACGTTCAAAGCATATTAACATGGTTAGAATTTGGAATAATGGTAAAAAGACAATAACAATCCATAAATTGGTAAAGCATCATTTAGAATTGTTTAGATAAGATGGATTCTCAGGGGAACGCAGTACAAACAGCCAAGTTTCTGGTATTGAGACTGGCTCTAATACAATGAGGGGTACATCGGGTTCCAAGAGGTTGATTTGTATTAGGGGACTCCATTGTCCGAGGTACAGACAGACGTTTCTATGGCCAGCAGCAAAAAAACTGGAATGATGTGTTGCTTCCCCGGTGCCAGGATCAAGGATGTGTCGGAGAGGGGGCCAGCAGGAGGTCATTGTCCACATTGGAACCAACAATATAGGAAGGGAAAAGGTTGAAATTCTGAAGGGAGGTTACAGAGATTTAAGCAGGAATTTGAAAAGGAGGTCCTTGAGAGTAGTAATATCTGGAATACTCCCAGTGCTATTAGCTAGTGAGGGCAGGAATGGGAGGATAGAACAGATGAATGGCTGAGGAGCTCGTGTATGGGAGAAGGATTCACATTTTTGGATCATTGGAATCTCTTTTGGGGTAGAAGTGACCTCTACAAGACGGACGGATTGTACCAAAATTGGAAGGGGACTAATATACTGGCAGGGAAATTTGCTAGAGCTGCTCGGGAGGATTTAAACTAGTAAGATGGAGGGTAGGACCCAGGGAGATAGTGAGGAAAGAAATCAATCTGAAACTGGTACAGTTGAGAACAGAAGCGAGTCAAACAGTCAGGGCAGGCAGAGAACAAGGTAGGACTGATAAATTAAACTTCATTTATTTCAATGCAAGATGCCGAACAGGGAAGGCAGATGAACTCAGGGCATGGTTAGGAACATGGGACTGGGATATCATAGCAATTACAGAAACATGGCTCAGGGATACACAGGATTGGCAGCTTAATGTTCCAGGATACAAATGCTACAGGAAGGACAGAAAGGGAGGCAAGAGAGATGGGGAAATAGCGTTTTTGATAAGGGATAACATTACAGCTGTGCTGAGGGAGGATATTCCCGGAAATACATCCAGGGAAGTTATTTGGGTGGAACTGAGAAATATGAAAGTGATGATCACCTTTTTGGGATTGTATTGTAGACCCCCTAATAGTCAGAGGGAAATTGAACACAAATTTGCATGGAGATTTCAGTTATCTGCAAGAATAATAGGGTGATTATGGTAGGGAATTTTAACTTTCCAAACATAGACTGGTATTGCCATAGTGCTACGGGTTTAGATGGAGAGGAATTTGTAAAGTGTGTACAAGAAAATTTTCTGATTCAGTATGTGGATGTACCTACTTGAGAAGGTGCAAAACTTGACCTACTCTTGGGAAATAAGACAGGTGTCTGTCGGGGAGCATTTTTGGGCCAGCGACCATAACTCTATTAGATTTAAAATAGTGATGGAAAAAGATAAACCAGATCTAAAAGTTGAAGTTCTAAATTGGAGAAAAGCCAATTTTGATGGTATTAGGCAAGAACTTTCAAAAGCTGATTGGGGGCAGATGTTTGCAGGTAAAGGGACGGCTGGAAAATGAGGAGCCTTCAGAAATGAAATAGAGTCCAGAGAAAATGCATTCCAGTTAGCGTGAAAGGAAAGACTGGTAGGTGTAGGGAATGCTGGATGACTAAAGAAATTGAAGGTTTGGTTAAGAAAAAGAAGAAAACATGTGTCAGATATAGATAGGATAGATCAAGTGAATCCTTAGAAGAGTATAAAGGCAGTAGGAGTACACTGAAGAGAGGAATCAGGAGGGCAAAAAAGGGACATAGCTTCAGGAAATAGGGTTAAGGAGAATCCAAAGGGTTTTTATTAAGGACAAAAGGGTAACGAGGGAGCAAATAGGGCCCCTCAAAGATCAGCAAGGCGGCCTTTGTGTGGAGCTGCAGGAGATGGGGGGAGATACTAAATGAGTATTTTGCATCAGAGTTTCTAGTGGAAAAGGACATGGAAGATATAGAATGGAGGGAAATAGATGGTGACATCTTGAAAAGTGTCCATATTACAGAGGAGGAAGTGCTGGATGTCTTGAAACGCAAAAAAGTGGATAAATCCCCAGGACCTGATCAGGTGTACCCGAGAACTCTGTAACCCTGGGAGCTAGGAAAGTGATTGCTGGGCCTCTTGCTGACATAATTGTATCATCGATAGTCACAGGTGGGTGCCAGAAGACTGGAGGTTGGCTAACTTCATGCTGCTGTTTAAAAATGTGGTAAGGACAGCCAGGGAACTATAGACCAGTGAGCCTGACCTCGGTGGTGGGCAAGTTGTTGGAGGGAATCCTGAGGAACAGGATGTACATGTATTTGGAAAGGCAAGGACTGATTTGGGATAGCCAACAAGGCTTTGTGCATGGGAAATCATGTCTCAAACTTGACTGAGTTTTTTGAAGAAGTAACAAAGAGATTGATGAGGGCATAGTGGTAGACGTGGTCTGGAAGGACTTCAGAAAGGCATTTGACAAGGTTCCTATGGGAGTCTGGTTAGCAAGGTTAGATCTCATTGAATACAGGGAGAACTAGCCATTTGGATACAGAACTGGCTCAAAGGTAGAAGACAGAGAGTGGTGGTGGAGGGTTGTTTTTCAGACTGGAGGCCTGTGACCAGTGGAGTGCCACAAAGATTGGTGCTGGGTCCTCTACTTTTTGTCATTTATATGAATGATTTGGATGTGAGCATAAAAGGTACAGTTAGTAAGTTTGCAGATGACAACAAAATTAGAGGTGTAGTGGATAGCAAAGAGGGTTACCTCAGATTACAACAGGATCTTAACCAGATGGGCCAATGGGCTGAGAAGTGGCAGATGGAGTTTAATTTAAATAAATACAAGGTGCTGCATTTGGGAAAGCAAATCTTAGCAGGACTTATACACTTAATGGTAAGGTCCTAGGGAGTGTTGCTGAACAAAGAGACCTTGGACTGCAGGTTCATATCTACCTGCGATTCCACTTTCAAGGAGCTAAGATAGTGAAGAAGGCGTTTGGTATGCTTTCCTTTATTGGTCAGAGTATTGAGTACAGGAGTTGCGAGGTCATGTTGCGGCTGTACAGGACATTGGTTAGGCCACTGTTAGAATATTGTGTGCAATTCTGGTCTCCTTTCTATTGCAAGGATGTTGTGAAACTTGAAAGGGTTCAGAAAAGATTTAGAAGGATGTTGCCAAGGTTAGAGGAATTGAGCTATGGGAGAGGCTGAACAGGCTGGGGCTGTTTTCCCTGGAGGGTCGCAGGCTGAATGTTATAGAGGTTTATAAGATCATGAGGGGCACGGATAGGTTAAGTAGACAAAGTCTCTTCCCTGGGTGGGAGTCTAGAACTGGAGGGCACAGGAGAAAGATATAAAAGAGACCTAAGGGGCAACATTTTCACACAGAAGGTGGTATGTGTATGGAATGAGCTGCCAGAGGATGTGGTGGAGCCTAATACAATTGCAACATTTAAACGGCATCTGGTTGGTTATATGAATAGGAAGGGTTTAGAAGGATATGGGTCGGGTGCTGGGAGGTGGGACTAGATTGGGTTGGAATATCTGGTGGGCATGGACAAGTGGACCGAAGGGTCTGTTTCCATGTTGTACATCTCTGTGACTCTATGAAGAACCTTCATAAAGGTGAAGCAGAGCATGCGTGACCTATAGCCTGGGGCAAGATTTAAAGTACCCCAGAATCAAAGAAGTGAAACATGTCTAGGTGTATGGAAGTACTTTCTAAAACAAAAAGCTTTTACTAATGTAATGTTTCTCTTCAAACTCACACAGTAATTAATGGAAAATCTGCAGTTTTCATCTATTGCACAATTAAATAATAGGAAATAGACTTGTAATCATAATTGCTACACTTCAACTTGCAGTGTGGGTAAGGGGAGACATGAAATAGCCACTTGAAGTAAGAAAAAATAATTAGATTGTCATTCCAGAAAGGATAATTTAATGTAACAGCAGCAGAAACTATTGTAGACAACTGCAGTATTTGAGATTGATGGACTTGGGATTCAAAGCAAGCAAGACATGACTTTCAAATACAGTGGTGTGGAAATATTTTCCAAGAATAAAAAGCTTAGTTTAATTATAAATTTCTTTCAATCCTGTCTGCAGGTGATGAACAGAAAAGCTGCTAACTTTGGCCAGAAATTTAAGTTGGAGTCTCATCACTCAGTTTTCTATCAGGAAAGCCACCTAAATACTGTTTTCACTTTCACAAGCATAGCATTTAATTACTCAAACATTTACTGAGATTCATATTTTATTACACGTGGTTTATAACATTGAAAAGACTCATAAAATGCATTAGCTATAATTCCAAAGAAGAATGTGGTTTTTGAACCAAACATATTTTCAAACTTGTCACTTCTTTCAAAAATTCAGAGGATGATTGCAACTCCACAGACACAACATAATTACTTACCAAGGTGCAGCTTTTAAGTTTAGGTTATATTCCAATGAAACATTTATAAACTTGCATTCTGACATTATCGACTGAACTATCTGCAGGAATAGCTGAAATCTTTTCTTACAATGAGTCAAATATACGGGTCTAAAGTGCACTCTTTGTTCAGCAATTCATGGAAACATTGTGCAGATTGGATGGAACTATCTGTTTTAATCAAATACACAGTATAACAACACACAGAATATGTTCACAGTTCATCCGAAGAGACAATGCTACATGATGTAATTGGAATCACACACAATTGTTACAGTGCAGAAGGAGGTGATTTGGATCATAGTGCCGCAGCTACACACTTCCTGCTGTTAGCCTGTAAACCTGCACACTGTCAAAATCCTTTTGGACTTTCTGATTGAGTCTCCCACTGCCCCACCCTCTAACAGTGCATTCGGAACCACTTGAAGATGTTTCTCCTCAAATTATTTTTCCTATTTTTACCAATTCCCAATGTTACTAATTTGTGCCTCTAGTCCTTGATCCTTTTGCAATTAGGAGAATGATTTATTCTGTGCAGACCTCTCTTGATTTTGAATACATTACTTTTTCTTTATTTGTTCATGGGATGTGGGACATTGCAGGTTAGGTCAGTGCTTACTGCCAATCCCCAGTTGTCCAGATGGCAGTAAAAAGTCAATCTCATTGCTGTTGGTCTGGAGTCACTTGTAGGCCAGACCAGATAAGTAAGGCAGATTTTCTTCCCTAAAGGCCATTAGTAACCTGGGTTCTCACAATAACTCTTGGTGGTTACTATGTGTTTTATTCTAGATGCTTGCTGAATTCAAATTTCATAATTTGCCATGTTAAGATTTGAACCCATGTTATCAGCTATCAGCCTGTGTTTCTGAGTTACTAGTCCAGTGATGTTATCACCTCATCCCTGGAATAATTCTCATAAACCTCTTCTGCGCAATCTCCAATGTCTTTATGTCCTTCCTGAAGCGTGGTATCAGAACTGGACACCATACTCTTGCTAAGGCCAAACTTGTGTCTGATACAATTTCAACATAACCTCCTTGCACTTGTATTCCATGCCTCTATTAATAAAAACGAGAGCACTGTATACTTTAGTTACTCTCTCACACCCAGTCTGCCACCTTTAATGCGTCATGTATAATCCCAAGTCCCTGTACTCCTGCACACCATTTAAAATTGTACCCTCTAACTTCTGGTGTCACAGTGGTTAGCACTGCTGCCTCACAGTGCCAGGGACCTGGGGTTCAATTCCAGCCTTGGGCGACTGTCTGTATGGAGTTTGCACATTCTCCCTGTGTCTGCGTGGGTTTCCTCCCACAATCCAAAGATATGCAGGTTAGGTGGATTGGCCAGGCTTAAATTGCCCATAGTGTTCAGGGATGTGTAGGTTAGGTGCATTAGTCAGGGATAAATGTAAAGTAATAGGGTGGGGGAATGGGTCTGGCTGGGTAACTATTCAGAGAGTTAGTGTGGATTTGTTGGGGCAAAGGGCCTGTTTCTACACTGTCGGAATTCTATGTTGTAGCTGATATTCTGTCTTCATCTTCCCACCAACACGTATCACATTTCTCTTCATGTCACAGGCTGTGGAAGGGTCAGTGGGATTAATGTAGTTTGGTGTTTGTTAGTCAGCATAGACATGGCGGACTGGAGGACTTGTTTCTGTGCTGTCAGACTCTTGACTTTATTACTCTATCTGCCACCCCACCAACGTGTCTATGCTAGCTTTTGCAAATATATTGCAAAGCTGTGGATCATTAGTAGATGACAGAAAAAGCAAGACTCCCTAGCATTGACCTCTGGGGAGCTCTGCTACAAACCTCCCCCTACCTATTAACCTTTAATCTCTCTTCCCTGCCACTCAGACAATTTTGTATCACATGATTGCCACTACATCTTTTATTCCACGAGCACTAACTTTGCTCACGGATCTGTTGTGTTTCACTGGACCCAGTGCCTTCTAGCTATCCGTGCAGACCACATCAACAGCACTGGTCTGATCAGCCCATACTGATTCTCTTTAACCCAAACTCCAGAAACCTGATTTTCCCTGAAGAAATCCAAGTTGGCTCTCCCTTAATAATTCTCACTTTTCCATTTGACTTAATTTTATCCCAAATTATTATTCTTTGAGGTTACCCAACTGGTACCTTGTCAGTTTCCAAACAACAGCCTACCTGCATTTTACATACCAGTGTCCACTAATCATCTTAATAGGAGCCAAGTATGATACATGGAATTCACAGTATGTGACATTTACAGCAACTTAACAAACTAAAGTTTTTTTTTACATTTGTTTACATGATGTGGGTATGGCTGAGGGCAAGGCCACTATTTAATGTCTAGTCCTGATGGCCAGAGGGCAGTTTTAAGAGTCTGGAGTCATGTGTAAAGCAGACCAGGTAAGGACAGCAGGTTCCAGTATTAGTGAATCGGACAGGCTTTTAATGACAATGAACAGTTGCCATTGGCAAGCTTTTTATTCCAGATAACTGTTGCATTTGAATGTCACCATCTGCCATGTTGAGATTTGAATCCACATCACCAAAACACAAACCTGAGGTTCTGGGTTATCATTCCTATGGCATTAACACTGCCCTTTTATTGATAGGATCCCTTTTTATGGCAACCCGAGGGGAAACCGGTTCCTTTAACTTGAAGAAAAAACATCCACGTATCCACTCATTAGGGGCGGGGGTGATCGTTATTAATTAAACAAGTTCCGCACACTCAGAAAGGCTCTTGTGGTGCAGTGGTGGTGTCCCTACTTTTGAGGCTGGAGAGCTTTGTTCAGGTTCCAACTTCTCAAGAGGCATGTAATTACATCTCTAAACAGGTTGGTTAGAAAATATCTTAACACACTCAGATTGTTGGACAGTCACCACATAGAGGTCCCTACCTTCCAGCAGGATACCAAGACTGCACTATATCAAAGCAAGGTTTAATGAATAGGTGACACTGCCCTCCCTACTTGGGCCACTGAGCATCATCAGGCCGGTCAGAGATTTATCTCTGGATATAAAGACTGTTTATAAATTATTAAGAACCTGCATTCTGGCTCTAATCAGCAGACCTCTTACAGAGTAGGCCTTATATTCGATTTTGAAAACATAATCCTATGTTATTCAGACCCCACTTCGGTCACTTGTTGGCCTAGAAACAGAATATCAGAGTTCAAGGGACCACTTTTAACTTTGATTTGGAGATTTCTGAGATGAATGTATCTATTTTACTCAGTCACCTTTCTATCATTGTGCAAAAGATGGCCTTAAAATGGTGGACATGGAGCTGGTATTCTCTCAACATCAACGTTTAGATTAGATTCCCTACAGTATGGAAACAGGCCCTTTGGCCCAACAAATCCACACCGACCCTCCAAAGAGCAACCCACCCAGACCCATTCCCTTACATTTACCCCTGACTAATGTGCCTAACACTACAGGCAATTTAGCATGGCCAATTCACCTAACTTACATGTCTTTGGACTGTGGGTGGAAACTGGAGCACCTGGAGGAAACCCATGCAGACACGAGGAGAATGTGCAAACTCCACACAGACAGACAGTCACCCGAGGTGGGAATTGAACCCGGGTCCCTAGCACTGTGAGGCAGCAGTACTGACCACCGAGCTACCTTATCTCTCCTAGAATTAAGGATTGACCTCCTAGCCATTGTTGCTGACCATCTCATTCAGGTTTTTGTTCCTCTTTGTTGTGTTTTCCTACATAATCGCAGGCTCTGCTTTTTCGAAGTACTCCAATTTCTATGAGGTAGGATAATACTGTCTGGACTTCATTGTCAAGTTAAGCAAACACACATGATCCAAATAGAGAGCAGCATGGCAACTTTAGTGATCTAGAGAATTTATAGAAGCATTATATTTTCAGTTACCTTAATTCATTCGATACTCCCAGTTTTCAGAGAGTGCATTTTGACCCCAAGATATCAGATCGTGTCTATTTTGAATAAAATATCGTAATAAGGGTGGCATGATGGTTCAGTGGTTAGCACTGCTGCCTCACAGCACTAGGGACACGGGTTCGATTCCAGCCTTGGGCGACTGTCTGTGTGGAGTTTGCACATTGTCCCCGTGTCTGCGTGGGTTTCCTCCAGTGCTTCAGTCAGGTGAATTGGCCATGCTAAATTCCCCGTCGTGTTAGGTGCATTAGTCAGAGGAAAATGGGTCTGGGTGGTTACCCTTCAGAGGGTTGGTGTGGACTGGTTGGGCTGAGGGGTCTGTTTCCACACTGTAGAGAATCTAACCAAAAAAAAACCTACGACTGAGTAAGGTTTGTACCTATCCATCAAAAACATTTAAATGTTATGCAAGTGATTGTGAGAAGACACCTCCATTTAAAACAAAAACAGTTGGACAGGTTATTAAAATTATACAAAATAATGAGACTTCTTACCAAAATTTTGTCTATTTTTCCACCTTCGAGTGTCACCTCCAGACTGGCAAGGGCAGCTTCCACCTCATCTTCATCTTGCTCATTAGTGAAGTCTTGTGGTTCCGACAATTGTGATAGCTTGTTTATATGATACTGAAACAATTTTTTAAACATTTAAGATGTGATGTTTACCAAACTGATCATAGTTAAGTGTGTCTTTTTTTTGGAAAGGACTCTGCTAAAGTATCTAAAGAAAGACACACTAGCATTGCACACAGTTCAGAGAAGGTTCACAGGGTGGCATCACATAAGGAGAGACTGTTTTATGAGGAAAGGTTGAGTAGGATGGATGTGTACTCATCGGAATTTAGAAGAATGACAGACAAACTTGTTGAAAAATGCAGAACTCTCAGGGGACTTGACAGGATAGATGTGGAAAGGTTGTTTCCCATTGAGAGACACTTTAGGATCGGGGGCATAATCTCAGAATAAGGTACTGCACATTTAAGAGAGAGGTGGGGAGGACTTGCTTCTGTGAGGGTAGTGAATCTGTGGAATTCTTTACAACAGAGGGCTGTCGAAGGTGTGTTGTTGCATTAATTCAAGGCTGTTATCCCTTTTTAAAAAAACTGTCAAAACAGTGCTCATGTGAAATTGTATGCATGAATGAACCGGAACCTGGTATCAATGAATATAGCAAGCTGGTAAAGATAACCTAGAACACAATATCTCACAATGAATAAAAGTTTCTTTCTGTATCAAGTGTGTATGAATGAAGGCTCTTTTTAGACGTTTATTTTTGTCACCTCTGTTTGGCTCCTGATACCAGCCCCACCAGATAATATAGCAACGGAGGTGGCATGAGGGATGAGAGGAGGTACGGAATGAACGAGGGCTGTGAGGTGGCATGAGTTTGGGTGAGAGAGTGCCTAATAGCTTTTAACAAAACTGAGTCAAAATCTCAAGAACCTTTCCCAGCATTCTCACCTTCATGGCCATCTCTGAACTACTGCACTACCTCTGCAGGTAGCAGGCTCCTTCCAGCTCAGCACCATCCCCATGACCTGTCCTACCTGCCTATCTTTCTTTCCACCTATCCACTCCACCCTCCTCTCTGACCTATCACCTTCAGCCCCAACCCCATCCACCTATTGTACTCTTTGCTACCTTCTCCCCAGCCCCATACCCTCCCATTTATCTCTCCATCCCAGAGGCTCCCTGCCTTCATTACTGTTGATGGGCTTTTGCCCGAAATGTTGATTTTCCTGCTCCTCAGATGCTGTCTGATCTGTTGTGCTTTTCCAGCACCACTCTAATCTGGACAAAATTGAACCATGTCAACCCCAAGCATGACCAACCCACACCCCTCCCCAGAATGGAAATAATGCAGAGGTGGGGTCACTGCCAAGGAGACGGTTTTGCTTGATCAACTTGAGATTCCCCCTCACCCTGTGGTGCAAACCTAGCCCATTAGCTCCACAGACACTGCCTGAGCCATTGAGTATCTCCAGAATCCTCTTGTATTTCTTTAATTCCTCATGGTTATTTCTGTTTTCACTGGCAGCATCATATCAAAATTCAGTCAGCATGTCCTTTCAGCATTTTCTGATTATTGCTCTTCATTTTTTAATGAATTGCATCAGCAATGAATGCATAAGGATTGAAAATCCAAGACAATTGAAGATATTTTTTTCTAATTTAGAATATGAGCTGAGAATGCCAGATGTGATCGAAGTATGTTCTGCCGGAGGCCTGTCTGTTATCTAGAAGTCTGTCGGGACATGTTCTTCCCCCTTGTTGAAACAGGTTTTTGTAGCAACAGTTGGCTTTAAACAATTACATTTACCTGCAGTGCTGCAAATATTAACATTTCTTCCTCAGTGCAATCAATTTCCTCCAGCAGAATTGCCCACCGTGCTTGCTCATAAAGCTGGTTTATCCGGACTGCATCATACTGCGTGTAAGAGAGAGAGAGAGAGAGAGACGTCACTAAGGGTGTAATACAGACACCGCTTTTAGTGCACAATGATATTCTATTACAGAGGAAAGAGAAATACTACAGGGTTAAATAAGGTGCTATGTGCCGCTACTGTATTAATCACGTCAACTCCAGCATGGACTATCTGCATGGACTATCGCCTTATTCTGAAAAGGCAGTAATGGGATAGAGAATGGAGACTAAAATGTACAACACCCACTTCTCTTCCCAAAGCAATAAGGCTAGGCTTTGCAATTAGGCCATGGGTTACTAACTTACAAATACTTCACACATGCTTCTGAAATTCTTTTCTCCATTATTGCAATGGTGTTATAAATCCATTTAAAATAATTAATAGCTCAACTAAAATTAAATTAATTAAATTTTTGCATAACAGTGCTGCATGGAATATTTTCGGGTAATGGCATTATGGTCTTTATCCATGGAAGTTTGTGAACCTCTTCATGAATTTGTACTTGTAGTTTTGCAGCAGGTTTGGTGTTTTTGTTGTATTACAAAAATACCTTAGTTAGGAGAATCACCTGAATATATATCACACAACACCAGGTTATGCTATAATCAACTTTTGCTCTAAATTCTGTGCCTTACAATTGTGTCCTCCACAACCACCTGATGAAGGAGCAGCGCTCCGAAAGCTAGTGCTTCCAATTAAACCTATTGGACTATAACCTGGTGTTGTGTGATTTTTACTTTGTACACCCCAGTCCAACACCGAAATCTCCAAATCCTGAATATATATAAATGTTTTCCCCTTGTAGTACAGATTGCATGCAGCAGTCTCTTGCTGTGGCAGCCTCATTCTGGATGGGTGGTCTTGGCTTGACATGGTGGTCTCCAGGTTTGACGGTCTTGTCCCAGCATCAACGCCTTCTTCAGCAGCACTTTCCAGGTGTCCCACTATGGTGATCTCGTCCAGTCCCAGTGCGGAGGTATCATCCTGGTGTGTAGTATGGAGGTCTCGTCCTGTTGCGGAGGTCCTGTATTCCAGTCTGGAGCAGCAGTATCTCATTGGTGACAGCCTTGACCTGGAGGGGCAGTCTCCAGGTTTGATTGTTTTGTCCAAGCGTGGAGGTCTTGTAGGTGTGGACATCATCTTCAGCTGCAGCTTCCAGGTATTTCAGCGCTTGTTGTCTTAATCGACTTTCTCCGAAATGAAATTAATTTCAGGTGAACTCTGCCTTTTTTCTCATTACTGATGACTTATGTCATTAATACAGGCACTATAGTATGTCAACTTATAAAACTTTTCACTTATTTTTAAAAATACACATGACAATCTATTCTGTTCGAATAGTATGCTCCCATTTGCCTTAACTACCGTGTCTCTTCCCAGTACTGTGGTGGGATGCTCAAAAGATTATTATGACTGTGTCTCTTACTTTTGGGTTCAGATCAAAGAAACTGTAGTACTTGTAACGTAACAGCAGCTTATCTTCCTTCTGGATGCCTTGTTCCATCAGTGAACGTGATGAATCTAACCATCTGCAGAAATTGTGCAATGAAAGAAACTGTAAATAAATGATGAAAGATCCGGAGGTGGAGTCTTTGTATTATTTCACATTTACTACATTAAAGCAACCCACATAGTCAACTTTTGCTCTGTTTGGCTTAACTGATTATCTACTATATATCAACCATTGTACTTTACAATAAATGTGTCATAAACTATTAATCTACATTCGAAAAGTTGCAACAAGGCACATTAACCACAATATTTCATGGAATTCCAACTTACATTTTAACAGTTTATTATTTCTGTCATATATTGTCTTCAGTTCAATTCTAATTATAATTTTAAGGGTATTTTTGAATTAATAATGAGTGTCATCTTTCACATTTGTTAGGGACCAGGCCAGACACCATCAAAACATTTCAGGAAAGTAGCCCAGACCCTATCTTTGCTGGTTGTTTTAAGGTGTACTGCGGATATTCCAGGAGTGATGCAGTTGGTCAAACCACATAGTTTTAAACAAAACAGAATTTATTTACAAGATTACTAAATGAAACACAAACAAGATGGCTGAAATTAATTCAGAAGGAGAATGGGAATCTAAACTATAGTTCCAGTGTCCAAGAAGTTGAGAGTAGTGAAGTCAGAAATAAGACTTCAAAAGTCACAAGAGCGCACTGGCAAGCAGGAAAGTGGTTTGAAGTGTGTCTACTTCAACACCAGGAGCATCTGGAATAAGGTGGCTGAGCTTGCAGCATGGGTTAGTATCTGAGACTTTGATGTTGTGGCCATTTCAGAGACATGAATAGAGCAGGGACAGGAATGGTTGTTACAGTTTCTGGGATTTGGATATTTCCGTAAGAACAGAGAAGGTGGTAAAAGCGGGGGAGGTGTGGCATTGTTAGTCAAGGACAGTATTACCGTGGCAGGAAGGACATTTGAGGACTCATCTACTGAGGTAATATGGGCTGAGGTTAGAAACAGGAAAGGAGAGGTCACCTTGTTGGGAGTTTTCAACAGGTCTCTAAATAGTTCCAGAGATATAGAGGAAAGGATTGCAGAGATATCCTGGATAGGAGCGAGTGTGACCGGGTAGTTGTTATGGGGAACTTTAACTTTCCAAATATTGACTGGAAATACTATAGTTAGAGTACTTTAGATGGATCAGTTTTTGTCGAATGTGTGCAGGAGGATTTCCTAACACACTATGTCGAGAGACCAACAAGGGGCAAGGGCCTGTTGGATTTGGTACCGGGTATTGAACCCGGCCAGGTGTTAGATTTGTGATGGTGACCACAATTTGGTTATGCTTACTTTACCAATGGGCAAGAGCTACAGCTGGGGCGGGAGGAGAAGGAAATTATAATGCAATTAGCTAAGATTCAGGATGCATAGGATGGGGAAAGAAACTGCAGGGGATGGGCACAATTGAAATGCGGAGCTTATTCAAGGAACAGCTACTGCGTGTCCTTGATAAGTATGTACCTGTCAGGCAGGGAGGAAGTGGTCGAGCAGGGGAGCCATGCTTTACAAAAGATGTTGAATCTCTTGTCAAGAGCAAGAAGGAGGCTTATGTTAGGATGAGACGTGAAGGTCTCAGGGCGCTTGAGAGTTACAAGTTAGCCAGGAAAAACCTAAAGAGAAAGCTAAGAAGAGCCAGAAGGGGACGTGAGAAGTTGTTGGTGGATAGAATCAAGGAAAACACAAAGGCTTGCTATAGATATATCAGGAATAAAGGAATGACAAGAGTAGGAGTAGGGCCAGTCAAGAACTGTAGTGGGAAGTTGTGCGTGGAATCCAACGAGATAGGAGAAGCACTAAATGAATATTTTTCATCAGTATTCACACTGGAAAAAGACAATGTCGTTGAGGAGAATACAAATATACAAGCTATTAGACTAGATGGGATCAAGGTTCACAAGGAGG
This sequence comes from Hemiscyllium ocellatum, assembly GCF_020745735.1. Taxonomy (NCBI): domain Eukaryota; kingdom Metazoa; phylum Chordata; class Chondrichthyes; order Orectolobiformes; family Hemiscylliidae; genus Hemiscyllium; species Hemiscyllium ocellatum. The sequence continues at coordinate 102,498,099 of NC_083410.1, forward strand.
AGGTGTTAGCAATTCTGGAAAGTGTGAAATAGATAAGTCCCCTTTAACTAGATGGTATTTATCTTAGGATACTCTGGGAAGCCAGGGAGGAGATTGCAGAGCCTTTGGCTTTAATCTTTATGTTATTATTGTCTACAAAAATAGTGCCCGAAGACTGGAGGATAGCAAATGTTGTTCCCTTGTTCAAGAGGGGGAGTAGAGACAACCCTGGTAATTATAGACCAGTGAGTCTTTCTTCGGTTGTGGGTAAAGTGTTGAAAAAGGTTATAAGAAAGAGAATTTATAATCAATTGCAAAGGAATAATCAACACTGGCTCACAAACCTTATTGAGTTCTTTGAGAAGGTGACCAAACAGGTGGATGAGGGTAAAGCAGTTTATGTGTTGTACATGGATTTCAGTAAGGTGTTTGATAAGGTTCCACACAGTAGGCTACTGCACAAAATACGAAGGCATGGGATTGAGGGTGTTTTTGGGGTTTAGCTCAGAAATTGGCTAGCTGAAAGAAGACAGAGGGTGATGGTTGATGGGAAATGTTCATCCTGGAGTTCAGTTACTAGTTACTGTTCAGTACTGCAAGTATCTGTTTTGGGTCCACTGCTGTTGGTCATTTTTATAAATGACCTGGATGAGGGCATAGAAGGATGGGTTTGTAAATTTGCAGAAGATACTAAGGTCGATGGAGTTGTGGATAGTGCTGAAGCATGTTGTAGGTTACAGAGGGACATAGATAAGCTGCAGGGCAGGGCTGAAAGGTGGCAAATGGAGTTTAATGCAGAAAAATGTTAGGTCATTCACTTTGGTAGGAGTAACAAGAATAAAGAGTACTGGGCTAATGGTTAGATTCTTGGTAGTGTAGATGAACAGAGAGATCTAGGTGGTAAAAACAATGACTGCAGAAGCTGGAAACCAGATTCTGGATCAGTGGTGCTGGAAGAGCACAGCAGTTCAGGCAGCATCCAACGAGCAGCGAAATCAACGTTTCGGGCAAAAGCCCTTCATCAGGAGTGTCCAGGTACATAGATCCTTGAAAGTTACCTCCCAGGTTGATAGGGTTGTTAAGAAGGCATACGGTGTGTTAGCTTTTATTGGTAGAGGGATTGAGTTTTGGAGTCATGTGATCATGCTGCAACTATACAAATCTCTGGTAAGGCTGCACTTGGAGTATTGTGTACAGTCCTGGTCACCGCATTATACAAAGGACGTGGAAGCTTTGACAAGGGTTCAGAAGTGATTTACCAGGATGTTGCCTGAATAGTATAAAATAGATGGGCTTCACAGATTGGTTCCACAACTTGGTGCAACATAGAGGACTGAAGGGCCAGTACTGCGCTGTAATGTTCTAATAGAATACCAAATAACTTAACCTATCCAAAAACCCAACAAACTATCCCCACTTAAAGATGCTGTACTTGCAATAATACCCATAAACAAGCCTTGGCACAAAAGGGTAAATCAAACACAGGGACTTACAGGAGAGTGAGAAGAGAGACAGAGGGTCAGCATGGAACACTGTGTAGCTGTTTCTTGGATCAGCAGCCTCATACTGCCTGACTGCTCTCAGTGAATAGTCAGACTGCCAATCAAACCAAACCAGAGAAAAGCTAAGCTGGGAGTATTAGTCACTCCCCTTTCTTTGTAGAAGTTTTTTTTAAAAAATAAGTTGAAAGCTTTTTGCCTGAGACAGTATCTGTTAACTATAATCAAATTGGCCCTAAAACCCTTGAAATCCAACATTCAGAACTAGTGTTGTTATAACCTCCTGAAAAAGAAATCAAGGACAACATAATCGTGTTAAAGGAGCAGCATCATCATCACATCAGTATTTCTGTGACTAATTCTTAGGATTGTAATTGAGACAAAATTTATTATAATATGTCCATATATAACGACCGAGCATTGTTAGCTGTGTTCTGGAGGGCTGCTTTAGAGAAAACTTGGACCAAGAGTTACCCATATTCCTGGCACTTGCCGATATGCCCTGACCAGATAGATTCCAGGAAACATACATTTTAATGTGCGCTGGGAACATTGAGCACTCAAAGGTGTAGGAAAGTGCGGCTTCTCCTGGAAGGACTATGGATTAGATTTGAGTGGAGCTGTTTGCTGGGTGCAAGAATATTATATAGAATATACAGTTCTGAAACAATCAGTCCATGCTAGCATTAATGCTCCACTTGAATTCCACACCACTCCATTCCGACCAGTTCAACTTCAGTGACATTAACTTCTATTCCTTTTTCCTTGATACGTAGATCTACCCTTGTTTTGAATGCATCACCTCAATCACTCTGTGAAGAGATTACTAAGCACCACATTGACAGCAGAGGTGATACCAAATGAGGAGCAATAGATGGAAGGAGGGGGTAAGGGTCACAAGCGCAGTGGCAGGGCTCGCACGTACGTATGTTAGACAAGATACAAACAGAGTTGCATTGACAAAATTAACAAGCAGTTTATGAACTTACTTGAGAATCTTCACTGCATCTTAGAATGTTGAAGAAGTGCTATTTGTATGCATTCAGGCATACGTAAAGGCATGCATGAAATTTGGTATGGTTTGGAACAACCTTTTGCTTCTGAGACCCTCCTCCCAAGGTATAAAACTTTCACAGGCCCCTGCATACAGGAATGTTTACTGTATAAAAATCGGTATAAGCCCAGCCAGCAAAGCTCACTTACTCTCAGATGAATATCAAAAAAGCAATATTAAATAGGGATAATATTATTAATATCGGGGTCAATCACTCACTCTTTTCTCTGGGATTCAGGTCTTTTGTCTATGTTTAGAACAAGACTGTGACGAAGTCTGGAGCCGCGTGGCATTGTGGAGCCCAAAATAAGCATTGGTGAGCAAGCTATCGCTAAGTATTTGTTCCATGATTGCACAGCCAGTGGCACCTTCCCATCAGCCAGTAGATAGTTGCGGTGATAATCAGCCAGGTTGGATTTGGCTTGCTTTTCAGGGACATGGGCTACTGGGCAATTTTTCCCATGGCTGGCTATTTGTCAGTATTGGAGCTGTAAAGGGATAGGTTGACTCAGGGTGGAGCTGGTACTTGAGCATATGAGTTCGGTGGGGCTGCTGAGGTATTACCAGGACCCACAACTGTGCAGTGCCTTCAGCTGTTTCTTCATATCACAGAATCCCAACAGTGCAGGTAGAAGCCTTTCAGTCCATTGAGTCAGCATTGACCCTTTGAAAAGCATCCCACTCAGTCCCACTGTAGATCCACATTTCCCGTGGCTGATCCACCTAACCTGCACGTCTTTGGACTTTGAAACCGAAGTACCTGGTGCAAACTCCGCACAGTCCCTTGGAGAACGCGCAAACTCCACGCAGACAGTTACCCAAGGCTGGAACTGAACATGGATCCTTGGCACTGTGAGGTGGGAAAGTGAACCGCTGTGTCACCATGCTGCCCTATATATCATGTGGAGCGAATGAAGATATGAGTCTTTTAAACTATTTAAACATCTGATTGATGGGTTGAATGGCTGCTTTACGTACCAGAACTTTTCTGTGGTTCAATGGTGTATCACCTGTTAAGCTTCTAACTCAAGGGACTATAAGCCTTTGCAAGCTGACCTCATAATTTGACACCATTATCATGGAAGAGGGTTATATATAATAAACTTATTCCTTTGCATCACTGCAATTTAAATAGTAGGTAATTAGTAAATAAATCATGTCAAGCAATCCTACCCAGCATTCAGCTCTGCTTTGTCCACTTGATTCTGTGGCCTGTACATTTTGGCCAGTGCCTGTGGTGTAAGGATTGGCTGGCTGACAGCCAGAATGTTACAGTTCCGTTCGGCGAGAGGACTATCACTGAACCATGTAATTGTAGAAGAGACCGGTGTTCCATTGACTGGGTCATATATGGGAGTCATCGTCTTGCTGTATAGACCAGGACTTGCTGTGCAACGAGACAAGTGACAAAATGTTTATATCATTGACACCGTAGCACTCCGACATTTATTAGAAGTGAGCAAATAATTAGACATCATACAAAATGAAGCAATAACCTTTATGCTGATGTTTGGTGTCTTCACAGGATAGAGGTCTAAATCTGGTTCGTTACTTTAATTTGGAACGGTGACAGATGTGCATTGCAGGAAATTATAAAGACTGGCTACACCATAATTAACTAACTACAAAGCAGAAACAACATAATATGTAAATATTTCACTTGGTCATTGTGTTAATGGTATCATAAAGGCAAGATGTCCTCTGAATGCTTTTTCTTGTAAAGTTGGTAAACATCCATTTTAGAATTTCACTATAAACAGTAAACACCCTTCAATATTGGGGGAGGGGATTTCCACCCACAGTTCCAATATATGTGCAGCAAAACTTGAGAAATTGCCTTGCTCTTCCTATTGTAACACACAATAAAATGCAAGAAATCTGAAGACAAATCTTAAGAACACAATAGATTACAACAAACAAACAGTATTGGTGCTGTTCCATATTAACAATTGTTTTGGTCATTAAAATAAACATTACCGTCGTGTTCTTAATATAATTAGTCAGTAACCATGGCAATACCAAGCGCATGTACACAACATTTACTTTTGCAATCACGCCTCAATCATGCTCTGGCAAAGTAGAAACTAGGTTTTATGGAAATTCTATACTTAGTCATTGAATTTAAATGCCACCAGCTGCTCTGGTCAGATTTGAACCCATGCCCCTTGAGCACTGGCCTGTGTCTCTGAATTATTAGTTTGACTTTTCCTTTATCATTGTGAGAGATATTGGCATTGCTGGCAAGGTTGGCATTGTTTGCTCATCTCCAGTTGCTCTTGAGCTGTCTCTCGGCCATTCCAGAGAACAATCTTTTAAAAAGTCAAAAACACTCCCGAGGAACTGGAGTCACATCAGGTAAGGGTGGTGGATTCCCTTCTCTAAAGGGCATTACGGAATCAGATGCTTTTCAAGACAAGCAATGATAGTCCCACCATGAAACAGATCCCAGATTTATTAATTGACTTTAAATTCCACCAGTGTCCTCATTAGTTTTAAGGATTTCCTTCTCTAAAAATGAGTGAACCAGATGGATATTTACAACAATAGATAATGGTTCCTTTGTCACCATTAGATATGGTTTAATTTCGGATTTCATTGACTCAAATTTCACCGTTTGTTGTAGTGGGATTCAAATCCATGTCCCTAGTAGGCTCTGGATTACTACTCCCATGATATTACAACTAAATTGACACCTCCCCTTACCAAGTTATCATGCTGTTCCTGTGTACTTCTAGTGGCTAAAGAAGAGTGATTTCAGTAAATATCTGACAGGAGGGTGAATAAAGCATGGTCCAGGGTGAGAAGGAATTGTACTTAATCAAACACCTCCAATTTGAGGTTTTCAAGTATATCGCATTGAGTTATCTGACTGGAGTGTAGATCTGTCAGACTGTGATGTGAAAAGTCAGAAATCTGTTGAATTCCTACTCTTAAGAATCCCCATTTTAAATATTTTTAAATTAACTGCACCCAACTTTTCTTTCAAAAATGGGTTTCTACAGCAGTTGCCTATCAATGTCTCAGAGACAGGGTGTCACACATTTACATTCTTGGCTAGTTCGTAGGTGCGATTTCAAAGTGACTTGTTTGACCTGTTTGTGCAGATTACCTAAGGGAAAAGCAAAATTTCCAACTGATATATAAAAAAACATTGATCATCAGGTAACCAATAAACTTTAAATAATTCTATTATGGTACTTATTGTCAGTTTGGATGTCGAAGAAAGAATAATGAGGTCCAAGGCAATACTTAGACTTGACTCTTGTATATTCCTAAGCCAACAATGCAGAGGTAAGAGGAAAGTGCATTAAAGAGGTTGAAATAAAGACAAAATTCTGCAAAATCTGGAAATCTGAATCAAAAATATCTATACTGGTAAAACTGGTTCATTATTTTAACTTGGACTGATGATAGTTAGGGCAGCACAGTGGCTCAGTGGTTAGCACTGCTGCCTCACAGCGCCAGGGACCCAGGTTTGATTCCGATCTCGGACGACTGTCTGTGTGGAGTTTGCACATTCTCCCCTTGTCTGTGTGGGTTTTCTCTGGGTGCTCCAGTTTCCTCCCACAATTCAAAGATGTGCAGGTTAGGTGGATTGGCCATGCTAAATTGCCCCTAGTGTTAGGTGCATTTGTCAAGGGTAAATGTCGGGTCAGTGTGGACTTGTTGGGCCAAAGGTCCTGTCTCCATACTGTAGGGAATCTAATCTAATCATTATGGTGTAGCCATAATGGACATCTAAGTACAAAGTAGAAACAACATAATATGAAAACATTTCATTCTGTCGTTGTGTTACTGGTGTCATAAAGCCATTGGCAAGATGTCCTCTAAATGCTGTTTCTTGTAAAGTTGATAAAAATTCATTTTAGATCTTCAGTCCAATTTTACTGCAAATAGTAAACAGAAAAAATTATCCTTCATTGGTGGTTGGTGGTAGGGGGCGGATTTCCACCCATAGTTCCAATACTTGCAGCATGTAAAACTTGATAAAATTCATAGCTTTTTCCATGTAATACACAATAAAGGAAATCCGAAGACAAGTCTTAAAAGCACAACAGCTTGAATTCTCTTGCTGCTGCTGGATTTATTCTATTGGTGTTCCTTCTCCTGGACTAAGGGAGACAGCAAGGAACTCTGTTTTGCTGCATTTGCCTTTGCTAAGGGTGTGTTTATAGGATGTTGCTACATTGATGAATAGGAGTTAAGATATATATTATTTTAAGTATGTTGATAGAGTTAAAGTTATGCCAATTCTTTTTTTTAAATTTATATTTTAATGCTGGTGTAACAATAAGTGATTTTTGCTTAAAGTCTAGGAATTGAATCACATCATAAGGTCTTATGCTTGCTTCTAAATAAGATAAAGAACAAAGACAATTACAGAACAGGCCCTTCTGCCCTCCAAGCCTGCACCGATCTGATCCTCTATCTAAACCTGTCACCTATTTTCTCAGGATCCCTCTGCTCCCTTCTCATTCATATATCCGTCTAGATACATCTTAAATGATGCTATCATACCCGCCTCTACCACCTCCGCTGGCATAGCGTTCCAGTCACCCACCACCCTCTGTGTAAAGAAATTTACACGCGTATTTTCTGATTCAGTATGTGGATGGACCTACTAGAGAAGGTACAAAACTTGATCTACTCTTGGGAAATAAGGCAGGGCAGGTGACTGAGGTGTCAGTGGAGGAGCACTTTGGGGCCAGTGACCATAATTCTATTCGTTTTAAAATAGTGATGAAAAAGGATAGACCAGATCTAAAAGTTGAAGTTCTAAATTGGAGAAAGGCCAATTTTGATGGTATTAGGCAAGAACTTTTGAAAGCTGATTGGAGGCAGATGTTCGCAGGTAAAGGGACGGCTGGAAAATGGGAAGCCTTCAGAAATGGGATAACAGGAATCCAGAGAAAGTATATTCCTGTCAGGATGAAAGGGAAGGCTGATAGGTATAGGGAATGCTGGATGACTAAAGAAATTGAGAGTTTGGTTAAGAAAAAGAAGGAAGCATATGTCAGGTATAGACAGGATAGATCGAGTGAATCCTTAGAAGAGTACAAAGGAAGTAGGAGTATACTTAAGAGGGAAATCAGGAGGGCAAAACGGGGACATGAGATAGCTTTGGCAAATAGAATTAAGGAGAATCCAAAGGGTTTTTACAAATATATTAAGGACAAAAGGGTAACTAGGGAGAGAATAGGGCCCCTCAAAGATCAGCAAGGCGGCCTTCGTGTGGAGCCACAAAAAATGGGGGAGATACTAAATGAATATTTTGCATCAGTATTTACTGTGCAAAGGGAAATGGAAGATATAGACTATAGAGAAACAGATGGTGACACCTTGCAAAATGTCCAGATTACAGAGGAGGATGTCTTGAAATGGTTAAAAATGGATAAATCCCCAGGACCTGATCAGGTGTACCCGAGAACTCTGTGGGAAGCTAGAGAAGTGATTGCTGGGCCTCTTGCTGAGATATTTGTATCATCGATAGTTACAGGTGAGGTGCCAGAAGACTGGAGGTTGGCAAACGTGATGCCACTGTTTAAAAAAATGTGGTAAGGACAAGCCAGGGAACTATAGATCGGTGAGCCTGACCTCGGTGGTGGGCAAGTTGTTGGAGGGAATCCAGAGGGACAGGATGTACATGTGTTTGAAAAGGCAAAGACTGATTCAGGATAGTCAACATGGCTTTGTGCATGGGAAACCATGTCTCACAAACTTGATTGAGTTTTTTGAAGAAGTAACAAAGAAGATTCATGACGGCAGAGCAGTAGATGTGATCTATATGGACTTCAGTAAGGCATTCGACAAGGTTCCCCATGGGAGACTGATTAACAAGGTTTGATCTCATGGAATACAGGGAGAACTAGCCATTTGGATACAGAACTGGCTCAATGGGAGAAGACAGGGGGTGATTGTGGAGAGTTGTTTTTCAGACTGGAGGCCTGTGACCAGTGGAGTGCCACAAGGATTGGTGCTGGGCCCTCTATTTTTTGTCATTTACATAAATGATTTGGATGCGAGCATAAGAGGTACAATTAGTAAGTTTGCAGATGACAGCAAAATTGGAGGTGTAGTGGACAGCGAAGAGGGTTACCTCAGATTACAACAGGATCTTGACCAGATGGGCCAATGGGCTGAGAAGTGGCAGATGGAGTTTAATTCAGATAAATGTGAGGTGCTGCATTTTGGGAAAGCAAATCTTAGCATGACTTATACACTTAATGGTAAGGTCCTAGGGAGTGTTGCTGAACAAAGAGACCTTGGTGTGCAGGTTCATAGCTCCTTGAAAGTGCTTCTTGACCACTCTATTGACCTGCATTGCCCTCCTTCAGGGAACAATGGACCTGAACACCCAGATCTCTTTGGATATCAATTTTCCCCCGGGCTTTTCCATTTACTATATAGTTGGCTCTTGAATTGGATCTTCCACAAATCAACACCTCACATTTGCTTGGATTGAACTCCATCTGCCATTTCTCTGCCCAATTCTCCAATCTATCCATATTCCCCTTGTCAGTCCCCTTCACTATCTGCTACTCCACCAATCTTAGTGTCATCTGCAAACTTGCTAATCAGACCACCTATAACTTCCTTCAGATAATTTATGTACCTGTATATCACAAATAACAGCGGTCCCAACACAGATCCCTGTAGAACATCACTGGTCACAGTTCTCCATTTTGAGAAGCTTCCTTCCAATACTACACTCTTGTCTCCTGCTGCCCAGCTAGTTCTCTATCCATCTAGCTGGTACATCCTGGACCCCACGCGACTTCACTTTCTCCAGGGTCTAGGTTACATCCTTGATATGTTTTGAAGGAACTGGTCCATAACTCATTCAGTGTCTTGATTTGCTGTCTGTGGGAATACTTCAATGCAATCAGCTACTGATCATGCTTGTTGACATCATAATTCCCAGGCTTCCAGCAACAATCTTGCCATGATTCTAGATTAAACTGCCAGCACCATGGCTCAGTGTGGGCTGCCAGTGGCTCAGTGGTTAGCACTGCTTCTCAGTGTCAGGGACACATGTTCGATTCCAGCCTTGGGCAAACGTCTGTCTGGAGTTTCCACATTCTCGTGCCTGCATGAGTTTTCTCCAGGTGCTTCGGTTTCTTCACACAGTCCAAAGATGTGCAGGTTAGGTGGATTGGCCTTGGGAAATTACCCATAGTGTGCAGGCTTGGGGAGGTAGCGATGGGAAATGCAGGGTTACAGGAGTAGGGTGGGTCTGGGTGGGATGCTCTTTGATGGTATTGTGGCCTTGATGGACCAAATGCTTCCACACTGTCGAGATTCTGTTCTAAATCGATCCTATTCAGGAGAGGGGAAACTCCTCCTCATAGTGATTGCCAAATTTCTGCAGGCTGCTTTTTTCAGGTTACATAATCACTTGCTGTGTATCTAGCCATTATGCACGTATGGGCTGGGCATAAACACATGACCTACCACAGTTTTTAAACTGACAGATAGCCACTGCTATTAAATGTGACAGTCCCCATGCTACTCTCTGTAGCACTAGTGTTCCAGGTTCCACCAAAGAGAGAAAAAAAGAGAAACCATTACGTCATGTTCTGCTCTCAACATTGCCTTCTCATTTGCGGGACTGCAGATCTTCTCCAAATAGACTCAGATAAAGTGTAAAAAATGAGGTCTGCAGATACTGGCGATCACAGCTGAAAATGTGTTGCTGGTTAAAGCACAGCAGGTTAGGCAGCATCCAAGGAACAGGAAAATTGACGTTTCGGGCATAAGCCCTTCATCAGGAATGATGAAGGGCTTATGCCCGAAACGTCGAATTTCCTATTCCTTGGATGCTGCCTAACCTGCTGTGCTTTAACCAGCAACACATTTTCAGCTCAGATAAAGTGTAACCATGGAGGTGAGGAGTGAAGGATCCATGACCTGTCCTCCTGTGTTTCTTTCCTCTTCAGATCAGTAGGAAGTGCCCAGCCATCGGCCATCTGAGAAAGTTAGTATTACATCTTGGCTGAATCTCTCAGTCTGAGGAGATCAAACAGTGAAGAGGGGATGTAAAAGTTATTCCCCACTTTCTCCTTCATGAGATTCAGGCCTCCCTTCCCCTCCATTCACCCTTGACAGTCCCAAAGTAGCCTACCCTCATTCCCTCTATGCCTCGTACAAACTACCACTCCATCTTTATCTTCCCAAAATACCTTCTCTAAAGTTCATGAGATGTTTTTCTTGCCTCCCATATCTCTGCCTATCAATCCATAACTCCTTGCCTGCATATGATAAGACTGAAGAGGCGTCATATCAAATTAAAACATTAACTCTTATTTCTACCTCCACATTCTTACACCATAATTAAAATACAAAAAAAAGAGTTGGCATAAATTTGACTCTATCAAACTCCAGCTTTTGCAGCAGCAGAGAGTGAGCTGCATCCAGCAGCTTCAACTTCAAAACTCCCAACTTCAATAACTGAAAACAAAATTAAAACCCTCAGTCTATTTGAGCTTGACTCTACCCACTCATGCTTCTTTTATCTAATTTTTAAAAAAACTATTTACTCTGCTTTCCATGGAGCAGCCACCTCTGCATTACAACGTCACTCCAAGAGAAACAGGTCAGTACAAATCCCTCTTAAAGGCTCATCTTGTCACAAAATGCACTGACTGTCAGCACTTAACACATTCAGATAGCAAAATAAATGATGATTCAGCTGAGACAGAAGCTAAACTAACATAAAAACAAACACTTAAATGAAAATATGTGGAATATCTTTTATCATATAAGAGAAATATGAAAGGGCTCTAATATAAAATTAGGTTTCAGGACTAGTGGAAGTATGCAATGGTAATTAGAACTTAACAACTTTGTACATTCATCATTATAAACCCAAAAACATCTTTCAATGAGCTGCAACTTCTTGAAGAATTTTTTTAACAGCAAGAGTAATAGCATATAAGTGTAACTTTTGTTGGCTCACACTCTGTGCAGATTTCAACGGCATATTCTCTGGTAAAGTGCAGAATCATGCTCAGCAATATTCTGGTTTCTGTATTATTCTGGATACACAGGCTCCATAAGTTGCAATCAGTTTTAATGGATTAATGGTAGCAGGTCAAAATGGGCGGTGCTGGAAAAGCACAGCAGGTCAGGCAGCATCTGAGAAGCAGGAGATTTGACATTTCGGGTATGAGCTGTTATGCTCAAAATGTCAACTCTCCAGTGCTTCGGATGCTGCCTGACTTGCTGTGCTTTTCCAGCTCCACACATTTTGACTCCGATCTCCAGCTTCTGCAGTCCTCACTTTCTCCTAATGACAGAGGTGCTGACAATTCTCATCATCAATCCACCACAAAATCTGAAAGACATCTTACAGAGCCATATATTCATCTCCTGGAAACAGAATACTGGACACCTAGCCATGTAACCCTGTCTCTTGATCCCTTTCTAGCATGGCATGGTCAGGAATAGATTTAATTGAAGTGGGAATGTCTACAGTGCATAGAGGTTTCAAAACAGTGAAAGGAAAAAAAAAACTGCAGAAGTATCTTTGCAAAAATAATATTAATCTTGAGCAAAAAAAGAGAAATAATCAAACTTCTCACTCACAATCCAAACTGTTTGATCCCAATTCTCCTAATATTCTTTTATGGAGGGGTAAAATGAGATGGTGACCATCTTTATATCATTGGTCACTAACAGATGGCTTCAGTTTACAGATGCATCAAGTACTATGATAATCGTATACACGGACTATCAAATTTTAATGTCCAACATCTCATAGTTATACCTGAGGTCTTTCATGGTTTTTAAAGAGGAGGAAATACAGACCTGACCACAGATCAAGGCAAACTCCAGCACAGCCCTGTGGAACAAACGGCCTGTGCTGAAATTATCATTTTATCTAATTACAATCAAAACCAAGGAATTTAAATCTTGATTCACATGTATTTAATTAGGAGGTGGAATGCTCACCCACCAGTTAGCCAACTCGAGTGGACAATTGAGCTACATATCAACAGATGGTTTTGAGCAGGAGAGAGAGAATAAAGTTAATTTGTGACAACATGAGCTAGAACCCTCTCTCTCCCTGCTTCTTCCTCTCAGCATCTTCGAATAGGGAAAACAACCGTTCACCCAGTGATTTAACGATATGTTTCAGAACTGCTGAGTGAACTATTAAACTACTGTGGTTACAGGGTTGACAATCTAACACCTCAAGGACTCTAAGACCTCTTAACTGTGCATCATTTATTCCCCTTGTCTGTATCAGGCACACACACCCTTTTAAAATTATTGCCAGTGTTTGTGTGGTGTTGCGGTTTTATTATTTTTCCCTTTGTGTTAGAGGTGATAGAACTCCTCTTTCTTTCATCCAAGATTAGATTAGATTTCCTACAGTGTGGAAACAGGCCCTTCGGCCCAACAAGTCCACACCGACCCTCCAAAGAGCAACCCACCCAGACTCATTCCCCTATATTCACCTCTGACCAATGCACCTAACACTACGGGCAATTTAGCATGGCCTATTCACCTAACCTGCATATCTTTGGACTGTGGGGGGAAACGGGAGCACCCGGAGGAAACCCACGCAGACACGGGGAGAATGTGCAAACTCTACACAGACAGTTGCCCAAGGCAGGAATTAAACCCGGGTCCCTGGCGCTGTGAGGCAGCAGTGCTAACCACTGAGCAACCGTGCCGCCCACTGATGACCCTGCCAATTGACTCCTTCATCTCCATTTAATTAAAATTACATTTTAATGAAGTATAACAGCTCCATGCTGCAATAAAATAAAATATTTTTGTGACTGACCAAGGTGAGTTGGGGGTAAAAAAAGAGATGATTTTCTTAGTTGTAAAACATGTTATATACACTGGTCAAGCAGAAGTGCTATTTTAGTTTAAAATTGATTTAAGATCGATGTCTTTTATTTATTTGGCAAGTTAGAAATGATCTTTGCAGATATAATTTGCAAACATAGCAACTGCATAAATAAAGAAATAAATATTATTTCTGACAATATTTACAGTGTATGTCTCTAATTCTAGTTCTGCAGTACTTTTAAAATCAGAAATAGGTTGCACAAAGGGAAATTTAAAAAGTTCAGTGCATGTATTGAGAGGTGTATTGTTGTGGTTGTGTTCGCCGAGCTGGGAATTTGTGTTGCAGACATTTCCCCCACTTTTTGCAGTTCTGGTATACAGGAAAGCCACACACACAGACCAAGAACTAAACTACGAAAGCAACCACCCCAACTCACGCAAAAGAAGTTGCATCAAGACACTATTCAAAAGGGCCACAACACACTGCAGTACACCAGAACTGCAAAAAGAGGAAGAAGAACACCTATACAATGTATTCACCGAAAACGGATACCCACGCAATTTCATCAACAGATGCCTAAGGGAAAGACAACGGAATGAGGACATGCCGCAATCCAAAGGACTAGCCACACTACCATACATCAAGAACATTTCCGAACTGACAGCCAGACTGCTGCGACCACTAGGACTCATAACAGCACACAAACCAACAGCCTATCTCAGACAACAACTCACCAGGACGAAGGACCTGATACTCAGCATGAGCAAACCAATGTAGTGTACAAAATCCCATGCAAGGACTGCACAAAACACTACATAGGACAAACAGGAAGACAGCTAACGATCCGCATCCATGAACACCAACTAGCCACGAAATGACACGACCAGCTATCCTTAGTAGCCATACATGCAGATGACAAGCAACATGAATTCGACTGGGACAACACTACTATTATAGGACAAGCCAAACGGAGAACAGCCAGGGAATTCCTAGAGGCATGGCACTCATCCACAGTTTAAATCAACAAGCACATCGACCTGGACCCAATATACCGACCACTGCAGCGGACAGCTGGAACTGACAACCAGAAGCGGCAGATTCAAACCACTACAAATGCCGGAGGAAAGATCACAGAAGCACTTCACAGGAAGCTGCCAAGCACTGAGGATGTCACCTAGACAGGGGACGAAACGTCTGCAACACAAATTCCCAGCTCGGCGAACAGAACCACAACAACAAGCACCCGAGCTACAAATCTTCTCACAAACTTTGAACACCTACAGGTGTATTGTGAACAGAAGGCGCACAAACATTGAGAGTACAATTTCAATATGAAAGAAGGCACTCCAGCGCATACACATCTTTCGAAAATAAACCAAATTGTTTACAACATTTTAGACGGTTTAGCTTCGCTTACAAAAGTATTACCTACTGATCCTGGAGAAACTGGCCCCTGGTCCAAGTCTAAAATATCTTCATCAACAGCATGCTTACGGTTCTTCTCTTTCCTCTTTTTTGAAACGTTCCCTCGTGGTTTCAACAGGGAAAGTTCCTCCGGCCTACGAATATCTAAAAACATTTGGAAGTACAATTAACCTTATTGTACACAGTTAAAACTAGCTCCTACAAAATATCAATACAATGCATTTTCTAAAATTTGAACATGAAGCATTGTCTCCAGACGTATTTCATAGAAACGCGAGGTCTACCAACTGTTTGAGGTATCCCTCTGCAAAATCTGTCAAGTTTGCTCAGTACTCTCAGGGATTTGGAAGGCTACTCCCCCGGCCCCGCTCAAAATTCACAGGCAACTGCCAGAACCCCTCTCGGTAATGTCTCCCCTTCCTTCCTGCACTCTGCTCACCTCAGCTGACACCTTGGTTAATATCTGTGTCAGGAGACAGTGAAGCCTGCAGATGCTGGAGATCAGAGTTGAGAGGGTGTTGCTGGAAAAGCACAGCAGTCCAGGCAGCATCCGAGGAGCAGGAAAATTGATGTTTCGGGCCAGAGCCCTTTATCAGGTAGGGCTATATTTTAGAAGGGCATCTATATTTTAGACTTCCTGATGAAGGGCTCTGCCCCAAGACATCAATTTTCCTGCTCCTCGAATGCTGCCTGACCTGCTATGCTTTTCCAGCAACACACTCTCAACCTCAATATCTGTGTCAGCCTATCTCTGATATACTAGGGAGGCAAGTTGAACTCTGGGGACAGGTATGGTTCTCAGACTTCTTCAGTAGTAAATTTCCAAAGTCAATGAGCAAAAGTAAATTTGAACACAACTTTGATAAGTTATGTCAAAACAAGATGTTTGTTTTCAATGATCAAGTACAGTCAGTTCTTCCAGAAGGTGATAGTTGCATTCCTGTGCGATTCCACGCGATACAAACATTGCGCAATACAAATAACACCTAAAGTGTTGGCAATCTAATCACATTGTAGCCAACACACACTTTAAAAGTTCACACTTTAGAAACAGTGTTCCCTATTCACTCAGTCGCGTTACAGCTAATTCAGGCTAACGAAAGTAGAACTGACTGTACGTAAATCCTCTCCTGAGTGCCAGCGTTTTGAAAATATACAATTGAGTGGAGTACTGTGTTCAGTTCTGATTGCCTTGTTATAGGAAGGATATTATTAGGCTGAGAGGGTTCAGAAGAGAGTTTCTAGGATGTTGACAGGAAACCAGAGTTTGTTATAAGGAGAGGCTGGGTCTTTTTTCATTGGAGCACATGAGGTTGAGGGGTGACCTTATCGAGGTTTATAAAATCATCAGAAGTATACATAAGGTGATTGGCAGGTGTCTTCTTCCCTAGGGTGGGGATTTCAAGATTGTTGGGGACATATTTTTAAGGTAAGAAGAGAAAAATTTTAAAAGGAGTCTAAGCATAACTTTTTTCACAGAGTGGTTCGTATGTGGAATGAACTTCCAAAGGAAATGGTGGACACTTAGGTAAGTACATGAATAAGAAATGTTCGGAGGAATATGGGCTGAGCTGAGGCAGGTGGGACTAGTTTAGTTTGGGAACATGGTCAGCATGGACTGGTTGGACAAAAGGGTCTGTTTCCATGCTATCACTCGACGAAAAAGTAGATAAACACACGAGGGAGAAAGAAATAGATATATGAATCAACAGGTTAGATGTAAAAGTGTGAAGGAGGCTTGTGTGTTGCATTAACACCAGTATGGATTTATTTTCATATTATAAACCCTATGTATTCCACATAAAGTGTAGTTATGCAGCACAGATAATACCTGCTTAAACAAAAACAGAATATTAAACCAGTTACAAATGGGTGGCACGGTGGCACAGTGGTTAGCACTGTTACCTCACGGTGCCAGAGACCCGGGTTCAATTCCCACCTCAGGCGACTGTGTGGAGTTTGTGCACTCTCCCCGTGTCTGCATGAGTTTCCTCCCACAACCCAAAAATGTGCAGGTTAGGTGAATTGGCCATGATAAATTGCGTGTAGGGGAATGCATCTGGGTGGGTTGCAGGTCCGTGTGGACTTGTTGGGCCGAAGGGCCTGTTTCCACACTGTAAGTAATCTAATCATAACATGAAACAACCATGTTATTCAAATTTCTGCAGAGAGGGACAATTTCCTCCTCGCAATTCATAGCAAAGGACAAATAATCAAGCAGGTGAAACACATTTAGTTGGTTAAAATGCAAAGCTCAAGTTCCTTTGTGCACCTGCCAACTTTTTGGTAAACTTATCCACAGAAGGAATGCCATTGCCCATGTTTTCAGATCTGTCTGCTGGCTTTGTACCTCTGGCTAGTATCTGATTAACACGTCTGTTTGGAGTTTCCATCAATCATCTTCTGAAGGTATGGGGTCGACTTGGAGAACCCTCACGGAAACTCCCCATCTACATATTCATCGATGTGGTCTAGTTACCCAAAGACTTCATTAGCCAGCTGAGGTTAATAGCTCAGCAGTGTCTGTTGGCACACTTATCAAGAATGTGCAGTAGATATCCAACGCGCAACAGATTTATTGAAGCTGTGCTAGTTCTCAATTGGAATTTTTGACAGTGGGAGAGAAAGTAGGCATGTAAGAGAGTTTATCTGAATTTGATGTTGCATTTTGGAGATGAATGTGAACAGCATGTGAGGTAAAGATCGAACACAAAACAAATAAATCACCACGAGAATGTCACAGTAAGTGTACTCAAAACTCATCACAGGAACATTAAGGAGATGAAATCCTTAACCCCACAGGATTTTCTATCTCTCAGGAGGCTCCCTGTCTTGGAAATTCTCTACCACAGAAGGGTGATAGCAGATGGGTCAGTGAATATTTGTTAGTCGGAGGTGGATAGAATCCTGTTGATCAGGGAATCAAGGGTTAACAGGGAATATGGAATTTGAAACTCAAACAGATCAGCCATGATCTTGATGAATGGTGGAGCTAGTTGGAGTGGCTAAATGGTCAAGTTGTTCTCCTATTTCACATGTTTGTGTGTTCACTTTGCTTCACAAGAAATGATTGCATAGCCATGTCAACACATATACAATGGTTTGGGTCACAGAATGCTCATTTTAAAGTTACTAATCTGCCTCCTAAAGGTCCAAAATGACTAGCAGCAGACAGTGACTCGTAGCACTCAGCTGCATGGATTCCACTGCTGATCACCCTTCAGGTTTAATAAAGCTTGTGACGCATATCCACAGCTCCTCAAACCTCAACTATTTATGCACTGGGTAATCATCCCATTTGGGGCAGGATGTTCATAGAACAGATATTCCTAGATTTCTCCCCTTCAATCTTTACTGCAAGCAAATTATGTTTATATTTCTTAATTCCTCTCTCTTTTACTCTAATTTCCCTTTCTTTATTCATCTCAGTCATTCTTTGCTGTTCATTATATTCTATTCAATCTGACGTGCCATTCAATTTTGTGAAATTTTGTATTTTTTCATTCAGTCTTATCCTATCTTTAACTTCCTTAGTCAGTCATGCATGATGCATTCTTCCTTCAGAGTAGTTCTTGCATACTGGAATGCATCTTTTCTGAGATATTCTGAAATATCACCTGTTAGTATACTTCTGCTGACTTATCACTTAGCTTTGTTTTGCAGTTCACTTTAGTCTACTCTATCTTCATGATTGCTCATATTAAGTTTAAAATGCCAGGATTTTCTCCCTCAAACTGAAAGCAAAATTCAATCATTATATGAACACTGTTATCTAAGCACACCTTTATTATGAAGTCAGTAACTAATCCTGACTCGCTGCACAACACTAAACCTAGTCTCGTCTGCTCTCTGACTGGCTTTACAACTTGCGGCTTAAGAAACTGTCCTGAAGACACTACGAATTCATCATTCAGCAAACCCTGGACAGTCTGATTTATATGAATTAAAATCACTTGCAATGATAACTACACTTATCTCAGAGACACCCACTATTTCTTCCTGTATCTCTCACAACTGCTTTTAGGAGGCCTATAAACCATTGTACAAGTGACTTAGAGTCATAGAGTTGCACAAAACAGAAGCAGACCCTTCAGTCCAACTCATCCACGGCAACCAGATATCCCAAATTAAATTTAGTTCAACTTACCTTTACTATTTCTCATCTCTACCTAAACTAATTCTATTTCCGAATCACCAGAATTAAAGTAATCTTTCTCCATTGTACTGACATTGTCTGTAATTGAATGAGCTACCCTTCCACCATTTATTAACTTTCAATCCTTTCTAAATATTATGGACCCTTGAATATTCAGGTCCCAGGCATTCTCATCTCCTGGCTGTCTTTTTAATCACCATCAGATCAAATGTATTTCTCTCTATTTCTCTTTTCAACTCATGTTATTTTATGAATGCTACATGTATTCAAGTATAGAGTCTTCAGTACAGTGTTTTTGTAATCTATAACCTAACTATTACTGCCCAATTAGGTGTGCACACTGTGACCACCATTCCCCTATCGCACCCTTGTTCTCCTGGCCTTTTATTTCATCAAATCATCCCAACTCAATTCCTCACCTCTACTATTTAGTTTAAAGCACTTCCTACCACCATAGTTATATCTCTCACCAGAACATGTTCTCAGCATAATTCAGGTGGAGGTTGATCCCAACAGCAGAACACCCACTTTCCCAGTACCTCAAAAATCAAACACAAAAGCAGAAATCACTGGGAAAACTCAGCAGGTCTGACAGCATCTGTGGAGAGAAATCAGAGTTAATGTTTCAGGTCGAGTTGACCCTTCCTTAGCCCCAAAAATGAAAACCCATTTCTCCCATTACAACCTTTGTGCAACACATTCATCCCTCTAATCTTATTTACCCATGCTAATTTGATCACGGCTCAACTAACAATCCACAGATTATAAATTTTGAAGATCTGTTTTCTAATTTACCTCCTTGTTGCTCATATTCCTTTATATAAGGCTTTATCCGCTTATGAAACTTTGTGTTGTCAAAAACCCAGGTGTCTGATTTTTGGATGTCTATGTTAGCTCAACTGATTTTGTGCTGCATCTCCTCTTTGATAGTTGCCTTCAGAGAAAAGGTAGCTGCCGACATATGGGAATATGGATAGTCTCCCCATTAACTCTGTCCAAAGACTTGTAGATCCAGGACTGGCCTGCTAAGTCACCAGAGGACAAGAAATGTCCCTGAAACAAACAGTCATGTTTGTTTCAGAGAGATCAGTGAAAATTTTGTTGGTGATGATGAGACAATATGCAGCCAACATCATTAATTCAACGTGACACATCTTGGATTTGTGCACAATTTTAC
Source organism: Hemiscyllium ocellatum (assembly GCF_020745735.1). Taxonomy (NCBI): domain Eukaryota; kingdom Metazoa; phylum Chordata; class Chondrichthyes; order Orectolobiformes; family Hemiscylliidae; genus Hemiscyllium; species Hemiscyllium ocellatum. The sequence goes on from NC_083410.1 coordinate 102,518,193, forward strand.
TACCATCTTGCATTCTCCATTTCTTCATAACCTTCAGGATCTTTCTGTTATGAAAATCTGGATCTAGAAGGATCGGGGAAAACAGACGGCAACCATACTACAATTAGGACCACGTAATAAGAATCTTAAAGCAACATTTCCATCGTCTCGATCGTTTTGGCCTACTTTGCTCTACTCTCCAACCAAGGTTTCCTGTATTGTTGTTGTCTGTGACATTGTTGCCAGCATTTGGTTGTTGCAAAGACATCTAACTACAGGGACAGCCAGTGAAGGAGCTGAAACAGGAGAGAATAATATCAATGCCAGAAAATTCACAAAGAATCTTGCAGGCATCTGTATGAATATTTATCCATGTGTGATTCAAACCACCTTCTCTGAGAGTGACAGGCAGCATTAACCATTCAATAGAAGCCCCTATTTCCCCACCCACTCATTAATTTGTAGAATAGAAATAATTCTTTCAAACTGACATCAAGAAAAAAAATCATATAAACTAAAGTGCTTTCTACAGCAGTAGCATCACGTTTCAGTATTTCAGGTTCTATGCAGATAACACCATGACAAGGCCTTGAAAACACACGGTAAGGATCAAAATAAATGATTAATAGGAATTAGTGTACACATACATGAACAAATAGTATAGGAGCAGCAAAGACTTAAGCAAGTCGCCAATTGAAGTAAATTTGAAATAACACCCAGCAGAGTTTTTCAATCCTTTTGACATAGGCTCCTAAGACTGTAATGTTTGAACTTTCAACTTTATTTCTTTATGTCCTGCTTAAACCCAAGAAGGTCTGCAAATGTGTAACTTTTACACTCTACCATGATTACTGCAATGTTTAACTTTGAGCTGTTCTTTCTTTCTACCTTGTTAAGATTCTGTACCTAGGTACTTGTATCTAAGATGGCACCGTGTGTGGTGACATAATGCACTTTTCACTGCACTCCTGTACTTGAGTACAAGTGACAATAAAATCAAAATCAACTCAAATAATTTGGGAGAAATTGGCACGGGGGAAATGTCACTTTGCTCTAAAACAGTCAAACATATTAATTTCAGACTTATCAACAAACTTAGCCACCAAGCTAGGATAATTTACAACAGCTCATAATTTCTTTTTAAATACTATTAACAATTCTGTAAATATCATATGAAATGGTGATAGAATCACTGAATATGCATTAAATCATATTTGACTGCACAGTTTAATGATGGAATACCAAACTGTTCATTTCACCCAACAAAGCTGTCTGATTCTAGCTACAGGACAGGTCATTACATGTCTTTGTGCTGATGAGCATTATCAACAGGAATGTGACTGCAATTTTAAGTGAATTCATAACTGGAAAAAGCGAATGTATGAAACTGCAAGATATTCTCCAGGAAAAATGTGATCACGTAATAACATTGGGACTGAACAGCAGTGTGCAATAAAAGATACCAGCTGACATGCTAGAATCAGTTCTGAGATTACAACTCACAAACCAAAACAGGTGAACAAGAATTCATGCTTGCAAGCTCCTCACATGTACAGTTGCCTATCTCATCATTTGATCAGGGAATATGTCAGATGAAAGCTAGGTGCCTCCTGATATGAGTGAAGGGATGCTCAACTAAAGAACTGACCCAGGTTAGTACACTTCTCAGAACTTAGCTAAGCAACAACAAAACAGTTGGGTTTCAGTAGCAGATAATTTGCTGCACCCCTTTAGATATTGCACAAAGCAGAGGGAGGAAAAGGATTCGAAAACCAAAATATGTTAAACAGGATAACAATTAAAATTAATTCAGTATGAAATAGAGTGCTTCATTTTTCATTTTGTTGACTTTAATCCTCCTTAACAGACATGGAGGAACAGGCCATTTGGTCCCATCTGCCTGTTCCACCATCCTGCAAGATCATGGTTGATCTCATTGTAACTCCAAATCCACAATCCCGCCTACCCTGATAACATTTCACCTCTACCCTCATAACCTGTCACCTCTTTAATACTAACTCCTGCCCTCTGAATGAACAATATTCAAGAACTCTGCTTCTATCACATTTTGAGGAAGAGTTCCAAAGACTCTCAGACCCCGAGAAAAACAGATGCCTCATCTCGGATTTAAAAAAACATGACTTATGATCTTTAAAACAGAGACCTCCTAATTCTAGATTCTCCCATAAGAAGAAATATCAACTCATCTACCCTGTCAAGACCCCTCAGGATCTTATCTGCTTCACTCAAGTCCCCTCTTACTCTAAATTCCAATGGACCTAGCTTAGCCTGTCGAGCATTTCCTCATAAGACATCCACAGATGGCAATAACTAAGTGATACCATCAATTCCATTTTACATTCTTTTGTTGATAAATAAGGATATTTTAGATGCACCAAGCAATGATGATATAAGTGGCTGCAAATTATCTGAACCATAATTGGAAGGGGAGCCAAAGAACACAAGGCAAATTGCCATACTGTAACTTTTTTTTCTAAGCTAATTCTGATTTTAGGTTCAGATTATTACTTGTTACTTGCCATTTCAGCTCTGTAACTATAATTATTTTTATCAGTCAATAGTGGTCTGTGCTACATGACTTTATCTAGAAAAATGTCCTGTTGCCTGGAGTTTGAAGACTGCAGCATATTTAAGTAGCTATCTATCATTTCTTCTCTCAGTTAATCGTTTCAGAATTGACATTTATGAAGGCTCGCTGACTATGTGGTGCCCTAGTGCTGGGAAAAGCCTGTGTTTTCTTCTGTACAATGTACCTTTAAGGATCAAGTGAACCAGGGAGCATTTTGAGATTGGCTTTCAGATTATGACATTATTAGGATCCCAAAATCCAAGATGAATGTGAAAACTTCACACAGAAAGTCACCCAGGGCTGGAATTGAACCCAGGTCCCTAGCACCGGGAAGCAGCAGTGCTAACCACTATGCTGCCAGACCCCTAAAGTTAAATCATATATCTTTTTCCAAAGAAAATAAATCTCAAACAGATATAAGAACATAAGAAATAGGAGCAGGAGTAGGCCATCTGGCCCCTCGGGCCTGCTCGCCATCTATTAAGGTTACGACTGATCTTTTCATGGACTCAGCTCCACTTACCCATCCTCTTATCAAAACCCTTAGTTCCTTCATTGTTGAAATATCTAGTTTTAACTTAAAAACTTTCAACAAGGTAATCTCAACTGCTTCACTGGGCAAGGGGTTTGGGTGTAGAATTTCCTCCTCAACTCAGTCCTAAATCTGCACTCCCTTAGTTTGAAGCTATGCCCCCCAGTTCTAGTTTCACCCCCCACAAGGTGAAAATAACCTCCCTGCTTCTATCGTATTTATTCCTTTTATAATTTTATATGCTTCTATAAGATCGTCCCACAGTACATAGGTACATTATCAATTCAATAATTGTACAGACATGAAAATACAAAGTTAACAAGATGAATGATTCAAATGTTGATTTAATATTTTGGTTGTTTTACAACGTGTGGCGGGTGGTGGTTTAGTGGCAATGTCAGCGGGCTAACGATCCAGAACTCCCCGCATACACAGGTTCAAAGCCCATCCTAGGAGAAATAAGAATTTAATAAAATCTAGAATTGGAAATAAATGGTGACACCTTGAAAAATGTCCATATTACAAACAAGGAAGTGCTGGATGTCTTGAAATGCATAACAGTGGATAAATCCCCATGACCTCTGTGGGAAGCTAGAGAAGTGATTGCTGGGCCGCTTGCTGAGATATTTGTATCATCGATAGTCTCAGGTGAGGTGCCAGAAGATTGGAGGTTGGCTAACGTGGTGCCACTGTTTAAGAAGGGTGGTAAAGACAAGCCAGGGAACTATAGACCAGTGAGCCTGATGGTGGGTAAGTTGTTGGAGGGAATCCTGAGGGACAGGATGTACATGTATTTGGAAAGGCAAGGACTAATTAGGGACAGTCAACATAGCTTTGTGGGTGGGAAATCATGTCTCACAAACTTGATTGAGTTTTTTGAAGAAGTAACAAAGAGGATTGATGAGGGCAGAGGAGTAGATGATCTATATGGACTTCAGTAAGGTGTTCGACAAGGTTCCCCAGGGAAGACTGGTTAGCAAGGTTAGATTTCACGGAATACAGGGAGAACTGACCATTTGGATACAGAACTGGCTTAAAGGTAGAAGACAGAGAGTGGTGGTGGAGGGTTGTTTTTCATACTGGAGGCCTATGACCAGTGGAGTGCCACAAGGATTGGTGCTGGGTCCTCTACTTTTCGTCATTTATATAAATGATTTGTTTGTGAGCATAAGAGGTATGGTTAGTAAGTTTGCAGATGACTCCAAAATTGGAGATGGGGTAGATAGTGAAGAAGGTTACCTCGGAATCTAACAGGATCTTGACCAGATGGGCCAATAGACTGACAAGTTGCAGATGGAGTTTAATTCAGATAAATGCAAGGTGTTGCATTTTGGGAAAGCAAATCTTAGCAGGACTTATACACTTAATGATAACGTCCTAGGGAGTGTTGCTGAACAAAGAGATCTTAGGGCACAGGTTCATTGCTCCTTGAAAGTGGAGTCACAGGTAGATAGGATAGTGAAGAAGGCATTTGGTATGCTTTCCTTATTGGTCACAGTACTGAGTACAGGAGTTGGGAGGTCATGTTGCGGCGTGCAGGACTTTGGTTAGGCCACTGTTGGAACATTGTGTGCAATTTGGGTCTCCTTCCTATTGGAAAGATGTTATGAAACTTGAAAGGGTTCAGAAAAGATTTACAAAGATGTTGCTAGAGTTGGAGGATTTGAGCTATAAGGAGTGGCTGAACAGGCTGGGGCTGTTTTCCCTGGAGCTTCGGAGGCTGAGGGGTGACCTTATAGAGGTTTACAAAATTATGAGGGGCATGGATAGGATAAATAGACAAAGTCGGAGAGTCCAAAACTAGAGAGCATAGGTTTAGGGTGAGAGGGGAAAGATATAAAAGAGACCTAAGGGGCACATTTTTCACACAGAGGGTGGTACGTGTATGGAATGAGCTGCCAGAGGATGTGGTAGAGGCTGGTAAAATTGCAACATTTGAAAGGCATTTGGATGGGTATATGAATAGGAAGGTTTGGAGGGATATGGGCCGGGTGCTGGCAGGTGGGACTAGATTGGGTTGGGATATCCGGTTGGCATGGAGAAATTGGACCGAAGGGTCTGTTTCCATGCTGTACATCCCTATGACTCTATGAATGAAAAGCTGGTTTAATGGCAATTGTGTAACCCTTCTTGATTGTTATAAAAATGCATCTGGTTTACTAATATCCTCAAATATATCTGTCTCCAGACTCACTGATAAAGTGGTTAACTCTTCACTGCCTTCTGAAACAGAGACAGTATTCAAATGGGCAATAAAATTGTTTGGCCTGTCAGAGTTATCCACATAAATGAATTCTTCAAAAAAGAAAGATGACGTCCTCATCTTGCATTTGTTTACCCCTTCTATTGAAGTAGGTCTTCAACTCATTGGCTCTAAGCTGAAAACTGCTGGCTGCTAACACTCAGCATAATTTCCCAATCATTAGAATCTTTTCTGTCACTCTCTGTACACGATTGACATGTCATACATTGGGGCTGGTCTGAGTTAGTTTCTGTTGCTTCACAACGTAGCTCCATAAATGGTAGTAAGTTCAAATGACCTAGGCTGAATATTTAAAAATTAATTTGCAGTACGTGAGTGTCCCTGGCTAACCCAGCATTTATTGGCCATCCCTAGTTGCCCCTGGAGAAGGTGGGGGTGAGCTGCTTTCTCGGACCACTGCAGTCCATGTGCAGTAGGTTTACCCACAATGCCCTTAGGGAAGAAATTTCAGGATTTCAACCCAACTACACTGATTTTAATGATCTCAAGTCCCACCTGCTCAAGACATTAATCTCAATATCTCTGAACTAGTTGACTAGAAAATATCTATGTGCCATTGATGCATGGCTGAACTGAAACCCACCATCAGGAAATTGGCCAGTTCAGGACCATGTATATCATCGTTGGGCTGCCTGTGTTTCAAGGATGACATCTACCCAGAGTCATATGTTTTTGCCATGGGTCTTTGCAGGATGATTAGGCCAATTCTCAAACCTCAATTTTTTGGGTGCATGGTCAAGGTATCCCAAGAGGCCGTGGAATCTTGACTGGAGCATTTTCTTCCTTTTCCTTTCTTTTATGCCTTTGGATTCAATGCATTTTAAATGACTGACAACAAATCTCTTCCAGTCATTAATGCCAGTGCTTCAAGAGCTTCCGAATGCATGTTTTCCCAGGTGCTGGCAGGTGGGACTAGATTGGGTTGGGATACCTTGTTGGCATTGACGGGTTGGACTGAAGGGTCTGTTTCCATGCTGTACATCTCTATGACTCTATGGTCAGTATGGAGGGGTTGGACCGAAGGGTCTGTTTCCGTGCTGTACATCTCTATGAATCTATGGTCAGTATGGACGAGTTGGGCCGAAGGGTCTGTTACCGTGCTGTACATCTCTATGACTCTAAGAATTGAGCAAATAGGACTTAACGAGTGGATGCTTTTCAGTCATTGGTCGCAATGTCATGTCCTTCACAGACAGTTTTGCAAGAGGTTTTCTTGAATGGTTGTGCAGCTAGCTTCAAGAAAGGGATTACCATTTGTTCAACAGTCCTCCCATTGAAACTGGAGATTGTAATGGAGGTGCTGCTCGTGAAATTTCTCCAGTGTTCTTGTGTATTGCTAGTACACAGTCCAGGTATCACAGCAGTTCAAGGGTGTGATGCCAATAATCACCGTGTACTTGGACCTTTGTTGACTTAAGGATTTCTTTGTTGTCAAACTATTGCCGCTGTAGCTTGTACAAGCTCGGGTATTGGATCCTTTCTTCAAAAATACCTTTATAGCAAAGGTATACGAAATGCTGAATAGGTTTTAGGGTCTCTTCAAAATACATGGAAGGTGGAATATTTTACAGAGTGGATCTGGGTGAAACCCCAATGACACTTGTCTGAAGCCTGGGCTAAGTTTCCAAAATGAATTCTCTAAATTGGCATCACATCCACAAGCACCCACACCCTGCACCACTGATGCTCAGTAGCAGTGTGTGCTATCTACAAGGTGCACTGCAGAAATCCAAAGATCCTAAGACATCACCTTACAAACCCACGACCACTTCAATCCAGGAGGACAAGGGCAGCAGATATATGGGAATACCAACAGCTTCAACTTCCCCTCCAAGCCACTCACTTGGAAATATATCGCCATTCCTTCATTGTCGCTGGGTCAAAATCCTGAAATTCCTCCCTAAGAGCATTGTGTGGGCCAACCTGGAGCACATGGACTGCAGCAGTTCAAGAAGGCAGTCACCACCACCTTCTCAAGGGCAAGCAGGGATGGGGAATAAATGCTGGCCCAGCCAGTGACACCCACATCTCACAAAATTAATAAAAATTGTTTAAAAATGCACACAGCCGTTTCCCTTGCTCACTTTATGGTGTATATTCTCTCAGAATATCCCATTATCTTCGTGAGAGGAGAAAACATATATCCTGTCACAGCTTTAGACATCCCTCAGTGACATTTCTCAACCACTCCTACAGAATTAGATTTATTAATTTATTTAATATTGTCACTTGTACCTAGGTACAGTGAAAATTGGATAATGTCGCCACGTTCCGGCGCCAGCTTGGATGACAGAATCCATTGTATAAATGGTCAAATACTGAATAAACTAATATTAAATTGCTATTGCTAAAACAAAAACAGCTTCAAATGTTCATCTTTCTCTCTCTGTAGACTTCACCCTCTCTGTTCCTCCAGCCGCCATCATCGGACATCCCCATCCTGGGGTCCTGGTGATTTGCTCCTTTCTTTCTGCCACCGGTGCTGTCACTTCCACGTCTGCCGCCCCTGAACTGGAGACAGTCAATGCTGCGGCGGGTCCCACAGCCTCCTCCAACACTGGACACTGACCGATGGATCCTGGCTCCAAGTTGACCGATGGGGTCCTGGCTCGTTTTCCGATGTCGTGACCCAAGTTGGAGTGCGGTTGGAGATACTAGGGGTCCCGGCCTCCAACAGGAGGAGGCCCCCAGGGCCCGCAAAGCCATTAAAAAACATTAACGGAGCTGCGGAGCTGGAAAGACAATGATGAAGCCATGTGGACACGGCAGGGCCTGCTACATGGGCCCTCGAGTGGCCATGCCCCACAATCGGGAGTCAAGCATTGCCGGTCACTTTGCCACCTTGAATCGACAGATTCGCAGTATGTGTGCAGCATCAATCAGAGAGCTAGATAATAGAAGACCAGCACTCCACTTTTCAAACTGGAAGCATCACGGACAGGCACTGACCGTGACATGTATCTAACAAGAATGGGAGGAATAAATTTAATTTATTTCCCCTGAAACAAAGGAAGTTCCCTGAGAAAACGTAATGGAGGGTCGTGAACACATCTTAGATGGGAAAAAGCTTTGTTTTTGATTGGGAGGTGAGTTAAGTTTGCGCAAACTCAACTGCAATGGCCAGTGAGGAACATTGGGAGAGAATTCAACAAGAAGAATACAGTCAAAACCAAAGGGACATTGGATGGAAACAATGGTGACGACAATACAATACATGCACGCTGCAAAACAGCACAAAAGTACGAACCCTGACAGCTTGCACATTCAAATGCAATATGCATCCTAAATGGTTCCTGAATTACTTCACCACATTCCTAGAATTGAATTTGGGAAATGGACCACCAGATATTTGTCAGACATTCTGAAGTACTAATCAGGTTATTTCAAGAAAGGTCCAATTGCATTTTTCTGCTGAAAATATGATCTGCCCACAGAAGACAATCCTTGAGAGGACAGGAAATACAAGTCATTAGGAACGATGGTCACACTGTGCTCAATAAGGTTTTGCTAAGCCATTTTTCTATGAACTTTGAACAGATTTTCTGTAGAAGGAATCACTTGTGCAGCAGATTACTCATAAATGTATTTCCTTTTGATGCTGATATTCTGTAATCTATGAAGAGTAAAGCATTTACTGGACGGGAGGGCATTGAAAATTTGCAGAACTGAAGATTGACTTATTGAATAATCCATGCAAAGCCCAGATTTTTGGAAGAGCATCAATCTTCTATTGATATGTGAATTAATCACAGCGTAGATGCAATCAGCCAATGATTTGTCTAAAGAACAACAATTTTCTATATACAAGATAAAGATTATTGCTGTCAATACAATTACAGAACAAAGGAGTTCAAATGTATGTCATTTCCCAGTGTAACAGATCACAAACTTGAATATATTCGCTAAATACATTCATGAAAACAGTTTGTTGAAAATGACAGTCAGCACATCTGCAGCAGTTGACAAAAGGTCTGCGAAGAGATAGTGAGGATGACAGATTCTAGAGATCAGAGTCGAGAATGTGGTGCTGGAAATGCACAGCAGGTCAGGCAGCATCCGAGGAGCAGGAGAGTCATCATTTCGGTTATAAGCCTTCATCAGAAATGTGTGTGGGGTGGGGGACAAGGAGGGGAAGGGGCTGAGAGATAATTGGGGGAGTGGGGCTGGAGGGAAGATAGCTAGGAAGGCGATAGGCAGATGCAGGGGTGTGGTGATGGTGATAGGTCAGATTGGAGGGTGAAGCGGATAGGTGGGAAGGAAGACAGACAGGGAGGATAGTTCAAGAGGGTGGTGCCAACTTGGAGGGGAGATAAGGAAACTGGTGAAATTGACATTGATGCTGTGTGGTTGGAGGGTCCCAATATTCCTGCTGTAAGTATGATGCTATTCTATAAAATACTAATAAATCTATTTATGTCAGTAAAAAACGGCACAGTGGCACAGTGGTTAGCACTGCTGTCTCACAGCGCCACAGACCCGGGTTCAATTCCTGCCTCAGGCAACTGTCTGTGTGGAGTTTGCACATTCTCCCCGTGTCTGTGTGGGTTTCCTCTGGGTGCTCCGGTTTCCTCCCACAGTCCAAAAATGTGCAGGTTAGGTGAATTGCCCGTAGTGTTAGGTGAAGGGGTAAATGTACGGGAATGGTCTGGGTGGGTTGCTCTTCAGAGGGCCGGTGTGGACTTGTTGGGCCGAAGTGCCTGTTTCCACACTAAGTATTCTAGTCAAGGTGGAAGATGAGGCGTTCTTCCTCCTTGCATCAGGTGACTAAGTCTGGTAGGACTTTTCTTTAAACTTGGTGAAAAGCTATAATTTCCAGAAATAGCTAAACAAAAGACTGCAAGTTCAGAGCACCTTGCAGAATAACCCATCATCCTTCCACCACACCAATTCTGATGAAGGACTGATGCCCGAAATGATGATTCTCCTGCTCCTCGGATGATGCCTGACTGACTGTGTTTTTCCAGCACTACACGTTTTGACTCAGACTCTCCAGAATCTGTTGTCCTCACTTTCTCTTCACAGACCTTTTGTCAACTGCTGCAGATGTGCTGACTGTCATTTTCAACAAACTGTTTTCATGAATATATTTAGCGAATATATTCAAGTTTGTGATCTGTTACACTGGGAAATGACATAAGTTTCAACTCCTTGGTTCTGAAACTGAATTAACAGCAATAATTTTTATTTTGTATATAGGAAATTGTTGTTCTTTAGACAAATCATTGGCTGATTGCATCTATGCTGTGATTAATTTACATATCAATAGAAGATTGATGCTCTTCCAAAAATCTGGGCTTTGCATGGATTATTCAATAAATCAGTCTTCAGTTCTGCAAATTTTCAATGCCCTCCCGTCCAGTAAATGCTTTACTCTTCATAGATTACAGAATATCAGCATCAAAAGGAAATGCATTTACGAGCAACCTGCTGCACAAGTGATTTCTTCTACAGAAAACCTGTTCAAAGTTCATAGAAAAGTGACTTAGTAAAACCTTATTGAGCACAGCGTGCTTGTTGTTCTCAATGACTTGTACTTTCCATCCTCTGCGGGACTGTCTTCTGTGAACAAATCATATTTTCAGCAGAAAAACGCAAGTGGACCTTTCTTGCAATAACCTAATTCGTACTTCAGAAGTTTTGATAATTATCTGGTGGTCCATTTCCCAAGTTCAATTCCAGGGAATGTGGCCAAGTAATTCAGGAACCATTTAGGATGGATATTGCATTTGAATGTGATAGCTGTTAGGGTTTGGACTTTGTTCTGTTTTGCAGCGTGCATGTATTGTACTGTAGTCACCATTATTTCCATCCAATGTCCCTTTGGTTTTGACTGCATTCTCTTTGTTGCATTCCCTCCCAATGTTTCTCACTGGCCATTGCAGTTGAGTTTGCACAAAAGTAACTCACTCCCCAACCCATCCAGAGAATCACAACCCAAAGACGTGGCCCCGATCCTCTGGGTGTTTTACATCACTCCACCCTCAGCTTTGCAAAAACACGAGCTTGTGTCAAACTGTCCATGGTCATCACCAAAATATAGGACTTACGCTGTAAATATGAGCAAATCACTCCACAGATATTTAGGGCCACTGGTGACCATTTTGTTGATATGATATGTGGCTGCAGCAACTCTTTCAACTTGAAGGTATGGAGAAAGGAAACCACTGGAGGTATAGAGATCATCCCACAGAATAAACACATTTTTAAATGGGTGAACTTTTTTTGTTACTTTTCATTTCTTTCATTCTGAACACAATCACTCTTTTGCTGAAAATGTGTTGCTGGTTAAAGCACAGCAGGTTAGGCAGCATCCAAGGAATAGGAAATTCGACGTTTCAGGCATAAGCCCTTCATCAGGAATGAATGAATGGATGAATGAATGATGAAGGGCTTATGCCCGAAACGTCAAATTTCCTATTCCTTGGATGCTGCCTAACCTGCTGTGCTTTAACCAGCAACACATTTTCAGCTGTGATCTCCAGCATCTGCAGACCTCATTTTTTACACAATCACTCTTTTCACAATTTCACATTTGCGATTGAACGCAACAGTAATTAACCTATTCCCTTCTAAGTCATCCCATCTATGTCTTCATCCATCTTTAAGTCTCATTGTTTAAGGAGACATCAGACCTAAACTTCACATAGTCTCAGACTTTCCACAGCCCTCTCTGCGTGAGCCGTAACTTGAAGTAAAAAAAAAACTAAAATGGCCTGAAGGGTGAGGCAAAAGAAAAATGCAATTAATGGTGCTCGACGCAAGATACCACACTTTAATAGTTCATACACCATTAAACCTTAGTTAGGGGATTTAGAGTAGTAGGTAAAATTATCGACTTACTCAGAGTTTTGCAGATATCAATAACTGCCCTGAAGACCACAGATGAGAAACTAACTTTTAACCTCACTGTCTTCATATTGGGTAGCTGCAATTTTAATGATTTATGTTGTGGAGTGTACAACAATTTAGCGTCAGCTTGGATTCCATATTTGTCCAAAGTCCAATGTGTCTTCAGAAGCCAGCATTTTTTCTTCGCCCACCAAAGAGCATGGTCTGACCAGTCCTGAGGTACTGCTGTAACAGAAATAAAATATCCTGTCAACATACGAAGTGACGTCAAACTCCAACCTTCTCAAACATTTGAACAGACAGTTGAGAATTTCACACGTCAAGATCTCTATAATCAGGCATAACTGCCATCCTAGACTGAAATGCAGGAGGGGGCAGATCTGGACTTTGTGAGACTGTTAAATAGATGATAGTAAGTTGGGCAGTCAGAATATGCAAATGAGTACAAGATGGCCATGCACACTGATTTTCTACATGCAGAAATTGAGAGCAGACCCAGAGAATAGCACAGAATTAGGAGTTGAAAATGTGTTGCTGGAAAAGCGCAGCAGGTCAGGCAGCATCCAAGGAGCAGGCGAATCAACGTTTCAGGCATGAGCCCTTCTTTAGGAAGAAGGGCTCATGCCTGAATCGTCGATTCTCCTGCTCCTTGGATGCTGCCTGACCTGCTGCGCTTTTCCAGCAACACATTTTCAGCTCTGATCTCCAGCATCTGCAGTCCTCACTTTCTTCTCACATAATTAGGAGTTGCATAACAACCATTGAGGAGGTATAATGTTGAATAATTCTATTTCTATTTTGGCCACAATCTTTAACTTGAAAGACTCATTATCTGCTAAAACTCTATGACTAGCAACCTTCCCTTTCAACATTCCAAAACGACTACATTCACAATTATATCAAGTCACCTTTAGCAATGGCACCCATCTGACTTGGTGCTGTCTGATTCTCCAGTGCCAGACCCTTAAATAATGATACTCGCTCTAAGGTCCCTGAAATACCCCTTTTTTTTGCTGTTCTACTGTGAATAAAGTGCACTTCCATACGCAATTGTATATTATCCTAAAACAAGAAGGCTCCAAATCTTTAAGAGCCTGACAGAGCGTAATTCTGTTGCAACTCACTCAGTTGTCTTGGGCTGTTGCTTTCAAAGATGATCTACTCTTGATTAATCTCTGTGCAGAATAATACTGTAATTCTAGTTTAAGCAACATATAAGTGTATTGTTTGGAACAGCAGGGGATGGAATGCATATTACATATATTATAATTTTTGGGATTTGGATTTTGAAAAAGGCAAGAAGATTATGTTCAATTTTGTGAAGTTTTCTTTCAATAGGTAGATCAACATGTCATTTGGTCAGTATCCCCAGTGCCTCACTTCCAAACAGACATAAATGCCTTAAAACAGCTCGTGAGTGTTAATGGATAAAACATATCTACTGCTGGGTTAATGGCAGGTAAACACATTAGTGCATTAAGATTAGAGTGGTGCTGGAAAAGCACAGCGGGTCAGGCAGCATCCGAGGAGCAGGAAAATCGTGGTTTCGGGCAAAAGCCCTTCATCAGGAACCATTCCTGATGAAGGGCTTTTGCCTGAAATGTCGATTTTCCTGCTCCTCGGATGCTGCCTGACCCGCTGTGCTTTTCCAGCACCACTTTAATCTGGACTCTAATCTCCAGCATCTGCAGTACCCACTTCTGCCTACATTAATGCATTAAGTTTAGTTTCGACCAGAAGAGGATCGTCAAACTTTTACTTCAGAAGAATCAGAAGCCCAATTCAGAAGGTAGCAGGGAAACCAAGTTCAAATCATGGGAGCCAGTCATCTTAGCAAAATGTGTTCTACCGTGCAGAGCTCCTGAACAGAGAATGTTTGGATATAAATCAAGTTGTTAGACCGCAAATGTTCAGGCCGTCAGAACCATGAGAGGTTCACACCAGCTGAGTGTGAAAGGAATAGTAAAATTACCTACATTCCAAGGGTAATAAAAGAACTGGAAAGCATCAGTTAATTAAAGATTTAAAAAGCTAAAATTGGAATATTTTGCTGGCACTAAGTCTCTGTAAATTGTGAAATAAGCTGATACTTTGTTTTAATGACCTTTATAACTACAAGCGTGTGTTTGTTTTATATGATGAATTAATGATCTGTTTTTGAAGAACACCTGCAACCTTGTCTGAACATGTTTGTGATAAACCACCACATTAAACAACTGCAGAAGTTAAATATATGAGCTATCAAGCTGGTTTCATTCTGGGATCTGACTTACCCATCACTGCTGTCAGGAAGAATCCTAACACAGGCAATACACTGAATATAAAAGTTAACCTTCGCAATTGGACCTTCGTTGATAGTCATCACATTGAGTTGGATGATGCGTTGCTTATAAAAGACACAAATGATATAACTACGTTACAAACAGCACATTTATCTGTTACTAGGGCAGAGCAATGCCGTTCAGTATTAGCAGTCTATGGGTTGAAAATGGGTTCCTTTCTTCAGTCCATTTGCAAATCGATATATATGCAAGCTGGAACACAATTCTGGACAATGTAAAATTGTAGTTCATAAGTAGAAGGAAATGTTCAGATCTGTAAAATTATTATTAGTACACCTCTGCTTGGGATTGCATGAATAAGTATGAGAATCAGGCACCCCCCTTGTATTGCAATTCATCAGTAAAGCAAAAGCCACTGTTGATCTGTAAGACTCAAATAGCCTGTTTAAATTGGGGCTTCAAGAAATATTTCAACTACCTTTCAATATTTGGTATCATTGAAAATACCTACTTTAAGATACTAATGTCAAAGGTTCAGACACCACTAAATCTCACCTCTAAAGCTCCCTCATCTGATGCTATTTTCTAGAATTGTATTGCCTGCACACCCATGTCCAGATATGCATAGCATTATGATAATGTTGTAGAGCTAGAAAGAGAAGTCATTGCAGGGGGTTCTATGTTGCATGATGCTAATAGCAGCTGGTGACTAAATCCGAAGTTACAAACACACAAATTAATGCTGAACATAATATATTATCCAGAATGCTGTGTGCGATAATCAGGCCAGAAATTGTTCTGCTTTTAAACTGTCAAATCCAAGAGTTATCTGAATCAGGAAAAGAATGAAGCATTTTTCACATTATTTTGATGCCTATAAATAAACAGTTGCTGCAACTATTTATGCATTGACATGTGCCACCTCCTATCTTGTAAACTTCGGTGCCTACAAATTATGTGGGTTATTCTTTTGGGTTGTGAGTTATTTTCAGAGATATTAAAAATGCTAGACTTCTTCAAATCTTACTTTTTCTGCATTTTCTGCAATAAGAAAGACGTTGTGAAACTTGAAAGGGCGCAGAAAGGATTTACAAGGTTGTTGCCAGGGTTGGAGGGTTTGAGGTATAGAGAGAGGCTGAATAGGCTGTGGCTGTTTTCCCTGGAGTGTTGGTTGCTGAGGGGTGACCTTACAGAGGTTCATAAAATCATGAGGAGCATGGGTAGGGTGATTTGCCATAGTCTTTTGCCTCGGACAGGGAAGTCCAAAACTAGATGGTATAGGCTTAAGGTGAGAGGGGCAAGATTCAAAAGGGACTTAAGGGGCAACGTAAGGGTGGCGTATGTATGGAACAAACTGCCAGAGGATGTGGTGGAGGCTGGTACAATTATAATATTTAAAACCCATTTGGATGGGTATATGAATAGGAAGGGATTAGAGGGATATGGCCAAATACTGGAAAATGGGATTAGATTAATTTAGGATATCTGGTTGGCATGGACGAGTTGGAACGGAAAGGTCTGTTCCCATGCTGTATGTCTACATGGGTCTCAGAATTTAAATTGCAACACCCTCCTACTTTGGAGGCATTAAGAGCTTCACCAGGTTTCACCAGGGATATATGCATCTTCATGACAAATTCCTGAATATCAAACTACAACTAGACTTCAGAATACTGTTTTGAAAGTTTGCTACCTACAAAATAGTGATAATAAATGGGGTTCAGTGACTTTATATTGGCAGTATAGAATCTTAGAAGTAGCAGAACAGGAAAAGCCCATTCAGCTCATCACACGAGTGCTAATGTTAACTTTTCAAATCAAGTCAATTTTCATTGCAAACTGCATGGGTTTGTTCGAAGCTATACTAATCTAAATATAATTTTTCAACACCCAGTGAAGTTTGTCCTTTAACAATTATTTTCATTAAAGGTTTTGCTGAACTGTTACTCTAAGTATTCTGGTGAAGATGGAAAGTGCCACCCATTCAATATGATTATGGCCGATTGAACACTTAATACCTACATCCACCTCAATTTATAATCCTGGACATCACTAAGAAAAATCTATCAGTATGAATATCTTATCCATTAGGGGAGAAAGTGAGGTCTGCAGATGCTGGAGATCAGAGCTGAAAATGTGTTGCTGGAAAAGCGCAGCAGGTCAGGCAGCATCCAAGGAACAGGAGATTCGACGTTTCGGGCATAAGCCCTTCTTCAGGAATGAGGAAAGTTTGTCCAGCAGGCTAAGATAAAAGGTAGGGAGGAGGGACTTGGGGGAGGGGCGATGGAGATGCGATAGGTGGAAGGAGGTCAAGGTGAGGGTGATAGGCCGGAGTGGGGTGGGGACGGAGAGGTCAGGAAGAAGATTGCAGGTTAGGAAGGCGGTGCTGAGTTTGAGGGATTTGAGTGAGACAAGGTGGGGGGAGGGGAAATGAGGAAACTGGAGAAATCTGAGTTCATCCCTTGTGGTTGGAGGGTTTCTAGGCGGAAGATGAGGCGCTCTTCCTCCAACCGTCGTGTTGTTATGGTTTGGCGATGGAGGAGTCCAAGGACTTGCATGTCCTTGGTGGAGTGGGAGGGGGAGTTAAAGTGATGAACCACGGGGTGGTTGGGTTGGTTGGTCCGGGTGTCCCAGAGGTGTTCTCTGAAATGTTCCGCAAGTAGGCGGCCTGTCTCCCCAATATAGAGGAGGCCACATCGGGTGCAGCGGATGCAATAGATGATGTGTGTGGAGGTGCAGGTGAATTTGTGGTGGATATGGAAGGATCCCTTGGGGCCTTGGAGAGAAGTAAGGGAGGAGATGTGGGCGCAAGTTTTGCATTTCTTGCGGTTGCAGGGGAAGGTGCCAGGAGTGGAGGTTGGGTTGGTGGGGGGTGTGGAGCTGACGAGGGAGTCACGGAGGGAGCGGTCTTTTCAGAAGACCACTCCGAATCTTATCCATTAGCACTACAGGCTCTTACCAAGAACTAGAATGTGTATCACACCACTCTTTACAATCAACACAGGCTACTGGATTTATATGTTTTGCAAAATGCAATACAAATTCTACAAGAACTAGCTGAAAGAATCCCTAGATCTGCTTGGATTTCAAATTGTAAAAAGGGACGTCCATAGGAATTTCATGTTTCTATTCCTCCTTTACAGCGGAATGACCTGCAAATTTAAGAGACATTAACTTAAATAGTTTCATATGATTTCCAGAGTTTGGTTAAAAAAAATCAGTCAGATTTTCAAAGTGCATTGCATCTGTGGAACACAATAAAAAAGCAGTGGTTATTTACTTTGTCAGATCTTTGACACACTGAGCTGGCCCAATATATCTACAAGATGCAATGCAGAAATTCACCAACGATCCTCATACTCGAGCTTCCAAAACCTCAACCACTTCCATCTAGACAGACAAGGGCAGCAGATGTATGGGAACATCACCGCCTTCAAGTTCCCCTCATAGTCACTCACCATCCTGGTTTGGAAATATATCACTGTAACTTCACTGTTGCTGGATCAAAATCCTGGAATTCCCTCTCTAATAGTATTGTGGGTCAACCCACAGCAGGTGGGGTGCAACAGTTCAACAAGGCAGCTCACCCCCACCTTCTCAAGGGGCAATGAGGGATGGGCAATAAATGCTGAGCCCAACCAGTGATGCCCACATCCCACAATAAAGAAAAGCATATGGATCCAAGGTGGGTGAATGGAGTTAAGATACAGATTAGCTTTGAACCCTTAGATTGGTGGAAAAGGCTGAAAAACCTACTCTTGCTTTCTATGTTCAATTTTTTGATATTCGCTTGTCCAAACATTTCTGTACATATGAGCTCAGAAAATTCACTTTAGCAGCTGCATCTACCAAACATTTAAGGCTAAAGGGATATATAAACTACTTATACAACCACATTGAATATTACCATATTTCATTTAAACAGAGCTTGAGGATACTAGAATGTTTCAAAATGTTTCATACAGCAAATTAATTTTGGAAATTCAGTGGCCGTTGTTCTATAAACAAACACGACAAACATTTCTCACATATGATCATAAAATGAATAACCGCTCTGCATTTTCATTTCACTTGAGTGGTACTGGTAGAAACAGAAATGTTAACTAGGATATCAGGATAACTTTGCTTAATTTAAAAGGCACAGTGTTCCTTTAATAGCCATCTGAAACAGCGAAAGATTCAGTTTAGCATCTTAGTCAATAGATAATACTTTAAACAAAGCAGCAATATGTTGGTATTGCATCAGAGTAGATGTTCTAAGATTGTCAGGCAGTTTCTGTTGGATGCAAAAATGCTACCAAGCTGACACGGCAACAGAAAGTTGCTCATTCTTTGATTATTTCTAAAAAAAACATAATGCTTGGCCTTTGCATTTTTTCCCCCTGCATCTGGATCAAAGTACAATAGGTCCAATCTGTCCAGATATTTTTTTCCAATCAACAGGTTCAGAGATGTGATAACACACCTCTGGAGAAGGTGAGACTTGAACCCAGGTCAAGTACACGCTCACATGCATGGACACTACCACTGTTCCATGAGAGGTCTGCCAGCCTGTTCAGATATTTTTTTTTTCGAATCAACCTGTTCAGAGATGCTACTGCACACCTCAGAGGGAGGTGGAACTTGAATCCAGGCCTCCTGGTCCAGAAGCAGGAACACTACCAATTTGGCACAAGGTCCCCGCCAACCTGCTCAAATGTTCTGCATTCATTGCCTCTAGGTGAACAAGCAAACTTGGGAGCACACCCAGTCAGGCTAAAGTAATCTGATAATTAACCAGGTATCATAATAAGGATTCTTCCAGTTCAAACTGTTGACGATTACTTATCCAAATAAAAGGGTCTCTCATTTTTAGACTAGCGTTGTGAATGTTTAAGGAAACCTTATTTAGCCTCTAACATTTGCTAAACATGATGATTACAACGGCCAATGAAATTGTTATTTTATTGCTGCTTTTCAAAGAACATTGCTGGACATTTTGCTTATTTCACTGAAAAACCAGCAATCATGTCGACATAAACAGAACAAGGACAAAGATGATGTTGTGTCAGAAAATAGCTTTTCATCAATGCTATATTAAGCAGCAGCAGCACCCTTTAGTTTCAAGGAACAAATTAAATTTTCAAAATAAGCTTTATAAAAGAAGTTCAGTAATCATTCTGTATAATGCCTGACTCTTTCAGATCAAAAGGTTTCCTTAGGATTCTGTAGTGGTGGCTCCACCATTGGTTTGACAGCACTGGCTGTGAATCTTAACAGTGTGCATTTTATACTTTCTGTTGATCTATTGCACCAATCAACATAATTGATAATATCTTGTGCAAGAGCTGTTTGAACAGATTTATAATCAATACACAACAGAAAATTCCAACAGAATTGAGCTGCCAGAGGAGCTCGGTGGTGGGAGCTGGTACAATGACAACATTTAAAAAGCATCTGGATGGGTACACGAATAGAAAAGGTTAAGATAGATATGGGCCAAATGCTGGCAAATGGGACTAGATTCATTTAGGATGTCAATGAGGGGGCATGGATTAAGTGAACAGACAAGGCCTTTTCCTTGGGGTGAGGGAGTCCAAAATTAGAGGGCATAGGTTTAAAGGTGAGAGGGGCAAGATTTAAAAGGAACATAAGAGGCAACCTTTTTCACGCAGAGGGTAATGTGTGTATGGAATGAGCTGCCAGAGGAAGTGGTGAAGGCTGGTACGATGACAACATTTAAAAGGCATCTGGATGGGTACACGAATAGTAAGGGATATGGGCCAGGTGCTGGCAACTGGGACTAGATTAATTTAGGATAGGTACATGAAGAGGAAAAGTTTGGAGGGATATGGGCCAGGAGCAAGCAAGTAGGACTAGTTTAGTTTGGGATTATGTTCAGCGTTGACTGGTTGGACCACAAGGGTCTGTTTCCATGCTGTATGACTCTATGATTATGACTCGATGGTCAGTATGGATGAGTTGGACCAAAGCGTCTATTTCCATGCTGTACAGCTCTATGACTCTAACTTAGTAGTATTGACATTTACAAGTTCAACCTGACCATTATCCGTCACCTTGATTTTAGGATATTTGAAATTGTTCCTTCAAACGATAGTAGCCTCTACAATGCAAAGTGAGTTGTGGTCTGACTCCATGCTGTCATGCAATTTTACATTTCATGGTTGCACTCAACTAAGAATTCAACAGCAGCCCTCTATTCTTCCTGATCTAAATATTTCCCCTTAGAGACGTCATGTGAAGACAATGTTTCAAAAATACGTGCTGACAGCACTCAGCTCTATTTTCCCTTTATAACATAACCCTGTGTTGTTAAATTGCTTGCTGGTTTTTAGTAGTGAATAAGCCAGCAACTGTTCAAGTTAAATGTTGGAATGGCCAAAACTATCTTCTTTGGTCTCTGCCACTTAGACTTGCATGCTCACCACTGATTTCATTCCCTCCCAGCCATTACTGCAAATTGATTCATAGACTCAATGTCACTTTGTTATGGACCAGATCAAACATCCTCAAAATATTTTAGTAGCCTAGATACTAATTTTTTTCTTATTTCAAAGGCAAATACAAAGTCTCTGTTCCAGATGCAATGTGACTAGTCAAATTACTCAGCAAAACACAATTTATTTAAGCATTGTAGTTAAAATAAAATCAAAGCAAGAGGAATTTAGGATAATTTTACTCTACAGCTTCACCCTAAGCTATGCATCTGACTCCACACACTTGGTTGCCCACACTCCTATTTTGAGCTTCAGATCATCGTGGTGGCTCATTAGCACTGCTGCCTCACAGCGCCAGGGACCCAGATTCGATTCCAGCCTCGGGCGACTGTCTGCGTGGAATTTGCACATTCTCCCCTTGTCTGCGTGGATTTCCTCCGATTTCCTCCCACAATCCAAAGATGCACATGTCAGGTGAATTTGGCCATGCTCAGGGTTCAAGGGTGTATAGGTTAGGTGCATTAGTCAGTAGAGTAGTAGGGGAATGGGTCTGTGTGGGTTACTCTTCGGAGGGTTAGTGTGGACTTGTTGGGCCGAAAGGCCTGTTTCCACCTGTAGGAATTCTAACATCAGCTAGCCTTGTCCTTGCAATGGCCTGTATGCTTTCGTCAACTCCAGACCCGACTATTCTTAAATGCTCTCAGTCAGCCTCTCATCCTTCATCCTCTTTAGGATTAGCTCTATTGCCTGCATACTATCTTGCAACAAGCCCCAATCAACCCATCATCCCTGTACATTTAACCCATCCGTGGTCTTGCTGTTTCCTATTTCTTCCCAGCTCTCTATTACCAATAGAACAGTTTCCCTTACCCTTTTTTTCTCCATGATTTCAGCCCTCCCCATCACAGGCCTTCAGAGAGGTAAAGTGAAAACTGATCAGGTAACAATGTTCTGCAGATACATATTTAACCTGATAATGTAAATAAAGGGGAGGGAAAAGGTGCAGTTTTTTGCGTTTACTTGACATTTTCAAGATTTAACTGTTGTATTCACTAAGATAAATGCTAATGGTGGAATTGAATTCTTAAATATTTCTCTTTTAAATTTGGAGAAATGTAGGAAATAGGAGCAGGAATATGCTTTTCCGTGCCTCATGCTTGCTCTACCATTCAACTAGACCATGGCTGATCTTCAATCCCAACACGACTTTCCTGTATTATCCCCACACCCGCACCTTTAATATCTAGATATCTACAATATTTTTAACATCTGTTATTGCTATGTCGGTGATATAGGAAAATTTATTGTTTATCCTTGGTCTTCTGGCAAAGTTGCTGAATGTCGTCTCCTGGAGCTGTTGCAGCCTTTACAACCTAAAAGGGGACATTTCACGCTCCTGACTCCTTAATAAATAATACTATGCAGGGGACGGCACAGTGGCTCAGTGGTTAGCACTGCTGCCTCACAGTACCATAGGTCCCAGGATCGATTCCAGCCTCGGGCGACTGACTGTGTGGAGTTTGCACATTCTCCCCGTGTCTGTGTGGGTTTCCTCCGGGTGCTTCGGTTTCCTCCCACAATCCAAAGATGTGCAGTTCAGGTGAATTGGCCATGCTAAATTGCTCACAGTGTTAGGTGCATCAGAGAGAAATGGGTCTGGGTGGGTTACTCTTCAGAGGGTGGGTGTGGACTTGTTGGGCCAAAGGGTCTGTTTCCGCATTGTAGGGAATCTAATCCCTACTGTAGAACCTCGTCCATTTCCAGGCCTCAGGTTACAATACTAGCAGTAAGTTTTAGAGAAGATTCTTCACCGAATGATAGATATAGAATCTAATCTAATCCCTCTACAATTTTGGACCAAATTTAGCACAATATTGTTGTTTTCCATTATTGAATTCCATACATTCTCTGCAGCTGGTGAAATACTTCATATGTTATTCTGCTTGAGGATAGCTGTACATTTTACGTCTATAAACAAGATTCCCATCGATCCTAGGTCAGAGCTACAGCAGCAGAATGGGAGATATCCTGGAGACATTCCAATTCTCGTGTTTTAAGAGAAGAATAAAACTGACCGCACTGCTTTGATCGTTCCATTTTTCACACTATCTTCACAGCCTCTGGAAGTAACATTGTCAGCATGGAGCCAAAACACTTCAAATTCTTAAGGGCTCTCTGCCTAGAGGTTGTATCTCAACAGGAGCTGGGTTGAGACTTCCCAAACATGAGAGTTAAGACAAGTGTAGAGAATGGAGCTCAGGGTGATTACTGCATCAAATCAGGGATCAGCTGTTGTTCACCTGGTAGTCATTTTCATACATCATATAAGTTTGGTAAAACAAATCTCATTGAGCGGATTTGATCTCAACAGGTTCCAAAAATGTCTGATCCATTGCTCTAACCCCTTCACATCCTGTCTTTCAAACATCATGTTAAAATAACATAACAAGTGAAAAAAGACAGATTTCAAATAAAGTTCCACAGACAATTGAGAATTTTCTGAAAGTTGATTTGTTAAGCATAATCTCACTCACATTTGGAGACAAATAAAAATTTCCACTTACGAATTTGTTCCACTAATTTTAGCATGACTCCTCCAACATGAAAGTCCCCTGTTACTCTCAAATTAAACTCCAATGGCAAATCTTCATTTGGCTGATCCACTTGAACATTCAGTTCCCATGAAGAGGCTCCACAATCATTAGAGGATGACATCTTGTCAGGATCTAATTCCAGCTCTGTCAATGAAAAACGTACAACATTTACAAAAATTAACATTTCAATTCTTCGTGATCATTTGCACAGCAACAGATTTTCTGTAGACTGTTAGGGCTGCCCTTGACTGAGCAGCACAAAATGGCCGACGGCTGCCCATGACTAATGCAGCAGAACATAGTTGACAGTAGTTAGAGACCCACGGAAAATATTTTCTTCATGTAGTCTTCACAAGTAGATTCAAGGTTACTGGACTGAGATAGAATGTGCAGCTGCAGTTGCTCAGACACAAGACATAGATAAGAATACTTCACACTAATTAACTGTTTCTTTTGAAATATTTAATCAACCTGTTACAATACTAACAGTAAGTTTTAGAGAAGATTCTTCACCGAATGATAGATATAGAATCTAATCTAATCCAAAAATTCTCTGTCTCAGCCTGTAGAACCTCGTCCATTTCCAGTCCTCACACCCTCTACAATTTTGGACCAAATTGAGCACAATATCGTCGTTTTGCATTGTTGAATTCCATACATTCTCTGCAGCTGGTGAAATACTCCATATGTTATTCTGCTTGAGGATAGCTGTACATTTTACGTCTATAAACAAGATTCCCATCGATCCTAGGTCAGAGCTACAGCAGCAGAATGGGAGATATCCTGGAGACATTCCAATTCTCGTGTTTTAAGAGAAGAATAAAACTGACCGCACTGCTTTGATCGTTCCATTTTTCACACTATCTTCACAGCCTCTGGAAGTAACATTGTCAGCATGGAGCCAAAACACTTCAAATTCTTAAGGGCTCTCTGCCTAGAGGTTGTATCTCAACAGGAGCTGGGTTGAGACTTCCCAAACATGTGAGAGTTAAGACAAGTGTAGAGAATGGAGCTCAGGGTGATTACTGCATCAAATCAGGGATCAGCTGTTGTTCACCTGGTAGCCATTTTCATACATCATATAAGTTTGGTAAGACAAATCTCATTGAGCGGAGTTGATCTCAACAGGTTTCAAAAATGTCTGATCCATTGCTCTAACCCCTTCACATCCAATATTTGTTCATTTCTGTACCTGCTCATTTCATCCTGTAATGATATGGGGGTCTGCTTTAACTATCTGAAACTGTTTTGAATCTTTTCCTCCAATGCTTTTATTGATTCTTATGTGCATAGGTGGACCTATAACTACTTCAGAATCTATATTGGAATGTGGATTGAAAGAACACATTGAGAGAAAACTTTTAGCTAAAGAATCCTAACATTAGGTGTAACCATATAACTTTGTTGGAACTGATCAAAAAATATTCTTTTGTATTTCCTGTTATGAGGAATTTTTAAAGTCCTGAAGTGATAGGCAAGTATCCAATTAATTTGCAGTTAATACTGTGTAGCTGGCAACTGTTACTTGAGTACAGTATCCATTGTGAAAAACCTCACGATCGGAGATACGAGAGTATGTAGGAAACATCATGAAGGACTGCGCATGGACCACAAGCCTGGCCATCTCCTTGTTGTTCAGTGATATGATTTGCTTAGTTGGAAATCATTGCTGAGGCAAGCTTGAACTGAATTAGATGCTGTACCAGAGAGCCAATTACAAAGGGATAACCACCACTGCTGACCAATTATAGACAAAGCAGGGGTGAGGAGGCACCATGCGCACTCTATGCTTGAACTGTATAAGTTAAGACATTCTGAAATTTGTGTGCGCCTTCTGGAGAAATGAAGCTGTACTGAAAATAAAGCTGCAACAAAGAAAGGTTACCTGAAATCATCCCTCGACTCAGATCCACATCGGAAAATATCAGATCTAACATAACCTGACACCCAATAAAGGTTGCACTGTCTTTCATGTAATTCAAATTTTAACCAATGTTATTTTCCAGGAGAAAGAGTCAGGAATTTTGAAATTGCAGCTGATTAAATTCATAGTGTACCGTGGAAATATAGATCCATCAAATTCATAGTGTAATGCAACTGTAGCTCAAGATTGCAGATTAAGAAGACAAATTATCATAAGGCAAATGCAGGGTACAATGTAGTGCTGGATCGTCCAAGGCCAGGTTAGCTTCCCACCTGTATCAAAACAGTTAACAACAACTAGTCAGCAACTGGAGGAACACAATGAGGCTGGACCGCAAAGGAATAAAGATCTTCCAAAAGTTTCAAGCATTAGCAAAATCCATTAAATTCTTGTGAACTATTGAGCATTAAATTAACAGAGGACATGATTGGACTGATATGAACTTAACTCCACAAGCATGCACACACAAACAGAAGAAGAATAGAGGAGCTAAATATTATTTAAAAATAGAGGAAAACTGAAGAAAACTACAAAACAGAGTGGTTTTAGAACCCTCGTTCATGAACCGCTCTGTTTTGTAGATGCTGGCTGAGCCAGCATCCCAGTCCAATGCATAATTGGGAAGGCAAATGAAATGTTGGCCTTTATTTGAAAACAAATGGAAGATAAAAGTAGAGATGTTTTGCTAAAACTATATACGGCACTGGTCAAGCCATTGTAGGAATACCGTGAACAGTTTCAGTTTCTTATCTAATGAAAGATATCCTGGTATTAGAGCAAGTCCAGCCAAGGTCCACCAGGCTGACAACAGGAATGGAGTTATTATCTTATGAGAGGAGGTTGAGTAGATTGGGCTTGTACTCATTGGAATTTAGAAGATCGAGAGGCGTCATATAGAATCATAGAATCCCTATAGTGTGGAAGCAGGCCATTTGGCCCGCTGAGTCCATGACGCCCCCCCCCCCCCCCCCGCAGGAGCATCCTACCCAAACCCACCTCTCTACCCTGTCCCTGTAACCCTTCATTTTCCATGGCTAGCTTGCACATTCCTCGACACTATGGGCAATTTAGCATCGCCAATCCACTTACACTGCACATCTTTGGACTCAATTCCAACTCCAAATCCTCAACTCTTCTGCCTTTTCCCCCATAACCTTGATTCCCTTCTTGATTAAAAATCTAACTCAGTCGTGAATCTACTCAATAGCCCTTTGCGGTAAAAAATTTCACGAATTCACTCCGTTCTGTGTAAAGAAATTCCACCTCATCTCTGGATTAAATGTGCGACCTATTATTCTGAAATTACACCATAAGTCTAAGATACTCCCACAAGAGGAAACAATTTCTTTGCATCTACCCTATCAAATCCCCTAGGAATCGTGTTATGATTCAAAGACTAATTGAAACACACAGGATTCTTCAGGGACTTGACAGGGTAGATGCTGAAAGGTTGTTCCCCCTGTGGGAACATCGAGGACCAGAGGACAGAATCTCAGAGTAAGGGGTCACCTTTATGAGACAGAGATAAGAAGGAATTTATAATGAATCTGTGGAATTCTTTACTGCAGAGGGCTTTTGACATATTCAAGGCTGAGACAAAGATTTTTTGGATTAGATTAGATTCCCTACAGTACGGAAACAGGCTCTTCGGCCCAACAAGTGCACACCGCCCTCCGAAGAGTAACCCACCCAGACCCATTCCCCTACCCTAGATTTTATTCCTGACTAACGTACCTAACACTATGGGCAATTTGGCATGGCCAATTCACCTGGCCTGCACATCTTTGGATTGTGGGAGGAAACCAGAGCACCCAGGGGAAACCCACACAGACACGGGGAGAATGTGCAAACTCCACACAGACAGTCGCTTGAGGCGGGAATCAAACCCAGGTCCCTGGTGCTGTGAGGTAGCAGTGCTTATCACTGAGCCACCGTGCCACCCCAGCACTTTAATAGGTAAGGGAAACAAGGGTCACGATGGAAAAGGCATGAAAATGAGGTTGAGGATGATCACATCAATCACAGGCTCAGTGAATAATGGGAGAAAGTGAGGACTGCAGATGCTGGAGATCAGAGCTGAAAATGTGTTGCTGGAAAAGCGCAGCAGGTCAGGCAGCATCCGAGGAGCAGGAGAATTGACATTTCGGGCATAAGCCCTTCTTCGGGAAGGGCTCATGCCGCACTTTTCCAGCAACACATTTTCAGTCAGTGAATAACGGAGCCGACTTGATGGGCTGAATGGTCTACTTCAGCTCCCATGGTTCAAGGCTTTTAACAGCAGGAAATTCTGTAAGCTGACAGGTTTTGATAAAATATTACAATAATTTTACACTGAATTTTTCCTGTATTAGCCCTGCTTTGGAAAGGCTGGCCGTAGATGCAAAGTTTCATTTTCCATTTACCAACACTGATCTCTACGAACAAAAACGACATTTTCGGTGATATAAAATGAAGCAGGTAATTAATTCATTCCCACTTAATTGTCCCTTGGTACTATTGATCAATGTAAGTTCTTTACATTTGCAGATCCATCTAACTTTCTCACATATCATTTTAAGCAGATGAATTGCTGGATAAAGATGCAGAACTCAGTCACAGAAAGGTTTCTGTTTCCTGCATCAGCAGCAAGGCTTACATGTAATGAATGCATGCACAGTACAGCGTATATTCCCTCTAAGCTTTCCTCCATTGTAGCTCAAACAAATGCTCTTCATATGAACAGTTACTCTTTTAACATTGTCATACATCCATATCTGCATGCACCCAGTCTCATCTCCTCTCGGTGAATCTGCCAACTAATGTTGCATCACAAGTAGTTTGACCTTTGTGAGCTTCGTCTTACTGAACCTCACTTCACTGAGGACCCTTATGATTGCAGAAGACTTGTTTATTCATTCATAGGATATGGCTAGGTCAGCATTTATTGCAATTCCTTAATTACCCAGGAGGTGGAATAGAGTTACATGTAGGCCAGATCAGTTAAGGATGGCAAACTCATTCCCTAAGAGACATTAATGAACCAGAGGGAGTTTTCCTGACAATCATTTCACGTTCATCATTAGACCCTTAATTCCAGATTTTTATTGAATTCAGATTCCACTAACTGCAGGATTCACAGAACATCACTTGGATCTCTGATTTAATAGTCCAGCAATCACACCATGAGGCTGTCACCACCTCCTAGATGACCTAGAGGATACCTTTTGCACAAAACAACAAAGGTTATCCTCTTGTATATTTTTGGATGACTTCCATTGTCACAATGTTTATGTCTGACAAATGTTAGCCACCTCTGGATGGTCAACATAATCAAAAGAACAGAAATCCCTATCACCAGGGAACCTGTCTGGATTTTCCTATACTCTAATTATTCACAGAGTACTGAGACAGACCCTTCAATCCAACCAGTCCATGCCGAACATAATCCCAAACTTAATTAGTCCCACCTGCCTGCTCCTGGCCCATATCCCTCCACACCTTTCCTGTTCATATACTTATCCAAATGTTTTTTAAACATTGTAACTGTGCCCAAATCTACCACTTCCTCAGGAAGTTCATTCTACATGCGAACCACCCTCTGTGCAAAACATTTGCCTCTAATGTCTGTCTCTTTTACTGCATCAGTTGTATATGGTAGAAATGATAAATAAAATCGCTTCGCTTTAAATCTCTGGCACCTCGCCTTAAAAATGTGCCCCTTAGACTTGAAATTCCCCAACTCAGAGAAGACAACTACCATCAACTCTATCCATACCTCTCATCATCTTACAAACTTCTTTCAAGACACCTCTCAACCATCTATGCGCCAGTGAAAAAAGTCCCAGCCTTCCATTATAACTCAAACCTTATGCAGTGAGAACTTCAGGACACAGATTGAGCTGCCACTGGAGTCTACAAATATGAAGGTGAGTTTTAATGGCTTTCAAGTGTAAAACATTTCTCCACCCTCACCCACTGCAGCGAATGGTAAAACTTCCAATCTTGAAGTACACAACAAGATTAGTTGTTACAGATGGTACACAGAGAAAATGCAATTTTAAACAGTCACAAATTGCAAAGCTGTGAATGCAATGAGCTAAACTATCATTCAATGTACTGGCACTGAGTGGCAGTAACTGTAAATTTTCTTCAATCATTTAATTACATTGTACATGAAGTGAAACATTCTCTGAAAGCACATGGCAATGACAGCAAGGAAGAGTTCCCTCATTGGCAGACCAGGCTACAAAAAGCAGAGGGCAAAAGTGAGGACTACAGATGTTGGAAACCAGAGTTTAGATCAGAGTGGTGCTGGAAAAGCACCGAAGGTCAGGCAGCATCTGAGGAACAGGAAAATCGATGTTTCGGGCAAAAGCTCTCCATCAGGACCTTCACCATTCCTGATGAAGGGCTTTTGCCTGAAACGCCGATTTTCCTGCTCCTCGGATGCTGCTTGACCTGCGGTGCTTTTCCAGTACCACTCTGATCTAAACACTACAAAAAGCAGAGGTAGAGTCATCCAAAGCTCTGAGAATGAATGAACCTATCTGTGGCAGAGCTGGCTATAAAGACATTGGGAAAAAATAATAACCAAGCTATCCTCATCTTCTTCTCCATAATTATGGAAAGGTGTAGCACGTGCTTCCAGTGGGGAATATGCAAGTGAGCTTCATCACTTGTATGCTAAAAAAAAGGTGAATGCAAATTCTCTTTAACTATTAAAAACTATGGCTTTTGCAGCTTCATCCTCGTTCAACAGATCAACAGGGTATAAAGTTACCTCTTTCTACACACCCAATGCATTATTGGAAGTTTATAAACAGATGAAAGACTCAGTACACCACAATAATTTGAGTTCTGGTGAATGATTTGGAGAGTCTCTGAGCTTTTCTGCAGCTTGTTTGTGACAATCTTGCAATATGTTTTGACTTCCTCTCAGTCAGAGCTACCTTGTGCATTATCACAGAGCTGTCAGTCTCATGGTTTCGAAGATTTTTTTTCTAACTCTGACATCACTTCCTCATGCCTCCCAAGTGGGCATCAGCCTACTTCTGTACTCTAACAGAACACAAAGAGGAGCAGAGGCATCTCAATTCTGGCCATTACACCCACAAAAACCAGATGGCTGTACATCTGGTTATCTGGATGTCCTCAATATAAATGCTTGGCTGAGTTCCAAGAACTCACTAATGGTTTATATGTTTACATAGACTGCAATGGAGTCCAGGTTTTGATTGATAGAAATCTTAAAAAGTTACAACTTTAAACATTTTTTTTCAATATCTTGTACATTTATTTGGGCAAGATTAAGAGTTGCCAAGTCGGGTAAAGAGTAAAAAATGAGGTCTGCAGATGCTGGAGATCACAGCTGCAAATGTGTTGCTGGTCAAAGCACAGCAGGCCAGGCAGCATCTCAGGAATAGAGAATTCGACGTTTCGAGCATAAGCCCTTCATCAGGAATCTTTCGACGTTTCGAGCATAAGCCCTTCATCAGGTAAAGACACTACTTGTGGTATTGTCTAATTGATGCTTTCAACATCAACACTTACGAGCAGCAGTCTTCATCAAAGCAAATTTCTTAATACAGTTGGTTCTCTTAAAACACGTATTTACCAAATGCGTTTTGGCTGCAAAATGATTTGTGACGTGTGGACTTTTTATAATAACGTGAACTCCCGTTATGTGATTCCATCCCCGGCACTTACCTGAACAGCAAAACCCAGCCTCGGTATCCTCTGTCTGAAAAATGCAAATTCAGTGTGTTCGGCTAAAACAGGAAAGCAATCAGCTCTGCATGCCTTGAAACTTAGCTTGTAACTGGAAATCTAGTCTACATTTAGAATGAACTTTATTTCAAATACGGGGAGAATCTTGAGGATGATAGGATGTCTGCATCATGTGATCAGTTGGCTTGTGTGCTTTCTGGTGAAGAGCTTTGTGAAAGGTACAGTGCTGTTGTCAGTGATTTTAGTGTGAAAGTATTAGATTTACTGTATTAGTTCATGATTAAAGAGTTACTTTGACTGTGCTATCATTTGTGTTAGGCTAACTATTATTTTTGTTTTGATTTTTACTGAGTCTTTTGGCTGTTCATCCCTAATCCTGTTTTTCCCATAGGCCCCATTATTTATACTGGACAATTTTCTATAACAGGGTGTTGCACATGCATGCGTAACAGGAGAACTGGGGAGGAAAATGTTAAAAATCACACAACACCAGGTTATAGTCCAACAGGTTTATTTGGAAGGACTAGTTTTCAGAATGCTGCTCCTTCATCTGGTTACCTGAAGGAGCAGCGCTCTGAAAGCTAGTACTTCCAAATAAACCTGTCGGACTATAACCTGGTGTTGTGTGATTTGTTAATTTTACCTGCATTTAATTATTTTTCATGAGCATTTCAAAGTCTTTCCATTAGATTTGCACGTCGTGTTGACTCTGAACATACTGCGTACTGGCCGAGTATACATAGGCAAGATTATTTACATGTAATTTCAAATAATTCCTGAGTATAGCCCACAGCTTCACTGAGGGGCTGTGAACCATGAATCCTTGAGAAGCTGGTCATTCCCCACAAAATGTGAAGGGTTCGGGGTTAGGGGAGGGGACAAGAGGAAATGCAGTACCTATCCCCACAGTGGGACAGTCCCCAAGTCAGGAATTCAGGACGAAAGCGCTCTTCCCACATGTGGCTTTAATCTGGGCCAGTGAAAGTTGTCGAAACCCTGAGCTGAAGTGTCAATTGGGTCATGCCTGCCATCTTTAAACATCAGCCAAGACACTTGCCTCCAATGAAAATCTAGCTTTTTGTGCTTTTGTATCCACTTTATCAACACCATTCATAATAATGAACACTTCTGTTAGGTCACCCCTCAAGTTTCTTTCAAGATGAGCAATTAAAGAACAAAGAACAAAGAAAATTACTGCACAAGAATAGGCCCTTCGGCCCTCCAAGCCTGCGCCGATCTAGATCCTCTATCCAAACCTGTCGCCTATTTTCTAAACATCTGTATTGTTTTGCTCCCTGCCCATTCATGTATCTATCTAGATACATTTCAAATGGCGCTATCATGCCCACCTCTATCACCTCCGCTGGCAAAGCATTCCAGTCACCCACCATCCTCTGTGTAAAGATCTTTCCACGCATATCTCCCTAAAACTTTCCCATCTCACTTTGAACTTGTGACCCCTAGTAATTGAATCCCCCCACTCTGGGAAAAGCTTCTTGCTATCCACCCTGTCTATACCTGTCATGATTTTGGAGACCTCAATCAGGTCGCCCCTCAACCTCCGTCTTTCTAATGAAAATAATCCTAATCCATTCAACCTCTCTTCATAGTTAGTGCCCTCCATACCAGGCAACATCCTGGTAAAACTCCTCTGCACCCTCTCCAATGCATCCACATCCTTTTGGTAATGTGGCAACCAGAACTGTATGCAGTATTCCAAATGCGGCTGAACCAAAGTCCTTTCCAACTGTAACATGACCTGCCAACTCACCTGGTAGAAGACAGAGGGTGGTGGAGGGTTGTTTTTCAGACTGGAGGCCTGTGACCAGTGGAGTGCCACAAGGATCGGTGCTGGGCCCTCTACTTTTTGCCATTTATATAAAAGATTTGGATGCGAGCATAAGTACAGTTAGTAAGTTTGCAGATGACACCAAAATTAGAGGTGTAGTGGACAGCGAAGAGGGTTACCTCAGATTATAACAGGATCTGGACCAGATGGGCCAATGGGCTGAGAAGTGGCAGATGGAGTTTAATTCAGATAAATGCGAGGTGCTGCATTTTGGGAAAGCAAATCTTAGCATGACTTAATAGTAAGGTCCTAGGGGGTGTTGCTGAACAAAGGGACCTTGGAGTGCAGGTTCATAGCTCCTTGAAAGTGGAGTCGCAGGTAGATAGGATAGTGAAGAAGGCGTTTGGTATGCTTTCCTTTATTGGTCAGAGTACTGAGTACAGGAGTTGGGAGATCATGTTGCGGCTGTACAGACATTGGTTAGGCCGCTGTTGGAATATTGTGTGCAATTCTGGCTCCTTCCTATCGGAAAGGTGTGTGAAACTTGAAAGGGTTCAGAAAAGATTTACAAGGATGCTGCCAGGGTTGGAGGATCTGAGCTACAGGGAGAGGCTGAACAAGCTGGGGCTGTTTTCCCTGGAGCGTCGGAGGCTGAGGGGTGACCTTATAGAGGTTTACAAAATTATGAGGGGCATGGATAGGATAAATAGGCAAAGTCTTTTCCCTGGGGTCGGGGAGTCCAGAACTAGAGAGCATAGGTTTAGGGTGAGAGGGGAAAGATATAAAAGAGACCTAAGGGGCAACTTTTTCACGCAGAGGGTGGTACGTGTATGGAATGAGCTGCCAGAGGATGTGGTGGAGGCTGGTACAATTGCAACATTTAAGAGGCATTTGGATGGGTATATGAATTGGAAGGGTTTGGGGGGATAAGGGCCGAGTGCTGGCAGGTGGGACTAGATTGGGTTGGGATATCTGTTCGGCATGGATGGATTGGACCGAAGGGTCTGTTTCCATGCTGTACATCTCTATGACTCTATGACTCTAACTCTTGTACTCAATACCCCTTCTTCACCACTTTACTGACCTGCGTTGCCACCTTCAGGGAAAAATGGACCTGAACACCCAGATCTCTCTGTATATCAATTTTCCCCAGGACTTTTCCATTTACTGTCTAGTTCGCTCTGAACAACATCAAAGGCTTAATGAAATGCTGAGGGCATTGAGGAACCTTAATGCACCTTGTCAGATAACAACACCAATGATCTCATTCAGTCTTGGGTTTGATGCTGTAGGCAAGGTGGAAGACACAAAAGAAAGAATTCAACAGACATTGACATGTGCACACCATCAGTTATTGAAGTGACATACGTGGACCTAATATGCAGCAGCACTAGAATGGGAGGCATAGCAATCTTAAGGACTGCAAATGTTTTGGTGTGTAGTGAACCCTCAAATGGTTCTCCCCAAATATCTGCTGCCATCACCCATTATTATTTATCCAAATATCAATTTCCAGGTAAATCTTAACTTAGTTCTAATTGCAGCTGAAACTCAATCCTACCAGCCAGGAGAGTTCAAACGCATTCAGCACTCCCTGACAAAAAAAAGTAGCATTGGAACTAATGTTGATTTTTATTGATTTTACACCAATAAAATTGGGATTGTATTCATTGCAGTTTAGAAGATTAAGGGGAGACTTAATAGAGACGTACAAGATAATACATGGCTTGGAAAGGGTAGACGCTAGGAAATTGTTTCCATTAGGCGAGGAGACTAGGATCCGTGGACACAGCCTTAGAATTAGAGGGGGTCAATTCAGAACAGAAATGCGGAGACATTTCTTCAGCCAGAGAGTGGTGGGCCTGTGGAATTCATTGCCACAGGGTGCAGTGGAGGCCGGGACGCTAAATGTCTTCAAGGCAGAGATTGATAGATTTTTGTTATCGCGAGGAATTAAGGGCTACGGGGAGAACGCTGGTAAGTGGAGTTGAAATGCCCATCAGCCATGATTGAATGGAGGAGTGGACTCGGTGGTCGAATGGCCTTACTTCCACTCCTATGTCTTATGGTCTTATGGTCTAACCTAGCAAGAATTCTCACACTTAGATTTTCTCTCCCTTTTTGATGTTAATAACAAAAACGATAAAACACATTCCGAAAGATTTTTTTTTTAAAAAAACTATCAGATATAATAAAGCTGCTGATTGTTAAGTCTCAAGGATTTACCAAGTAATTGTCAGGAATCAAATTTAGTAAACAACGTCCTCTTTTGCAGCAGGGTTCAAGAAAGCGAAACCAATCGACTGTCTCTCTCTGGTGGTTAACTGCTTTTCTTTGCTCTGTTCCTTCATCAATGGCAGAGTGTGGCTGCCAATACTGTAAGTACAGCTCACTTCTACCTGGCTTTCAAAGTACATCATATTCCACACCAAGTCCCAATATCCAAATCTTCACTTACACACTCTTCTCCACAACAACCTTGTATTTAAAATTGGAATCTTTGTGTTGGCATCCTTTCCCTGTCCAGGTCCAGTAATTAGGCATTTTGAGGAATCTCAGACCCTTCTTCTTTATTTCTGACACTGGTAGCCATCTTACCAGGGTCTTTGCTCTGAAATGTTTTCCTAAAATCATTGTGTTCCTTCGTATGTATCTTGTTTGAGACTCCACTTAACATACACCTCAGTCAGCTTTTTGCAAGCTGTCCCAATACTGTATTTGACTCAGTATTCACTTTTTAAAAAATGACTACATCCTACTAAATCTTGCTGGGGTCTTTTTGGTGATATTCAAATGCAAGTTAGCGTTATCGGCACTCAAATCTGTCAAAAGAGAAAGCAAAATACATTTGGGGTGGCACAGTGGCTTAGTGGTGAGCACTGCTGCCCCACAGCGCCAGGGATTAAGGTTCGATTCCAACCTTGGAAGATATTCGTGTAGAGTTTGCATAATCTCCTCGTGTCTGTGTAGGTTTCCTCCGGGTACTCTGGTTTCCTCCCACAGTCCAAAGATGTGCAGTTAGGTGGATTGGCCATGCTAAATTGCCCCATTGCATCTAGGTGGATTAGCCATGGTATTTGCAAGCCTGGGGGTGGGTCTGGATGGATGCTATGGAGGGTCGGGTGGACTCGATGGGCTGAATGGCCTGCTTCCACACTGTAGGGATTCTATTTGTTCTATGTTAAGACAAAGGGAGGATAAATCAATGATTATTAACCCTCTATTGACAAACAAATTAGGATGTAAGAATGGTGCCACACTGAGATTTCAAACAAAATTGTCCAAGACTGAAAGCGGCAAAGTTCAAATTCAAAATCTGGTTATCCCACATTCCTTGTGACAATTTTGCAGACAGAGAAAAAAATGTAATGTAAACTGAACTTTGATATCACCGGCTGCTCAGCAAGTGGCTACTTGTGTAAAGTATTCTTGGGGCTATAAATACAAGATTGTTGAAAATATTATCAACCCTTTGGAAACTAGTGAAGTGCATAACAAAGGCTCTATTGAAATGGATGAAAAATTAAAGGCGTACGTTTATGAACAATGCAGTCGGTGGGTGGGGGAGGCAATCGAAGGTAGGAATCAAAGACACAAAGGATCGTTTTCTTTAAAAGAACTATATATAAAGAGGTCAAATAGCCGAGTCAAGAAGCTGAGAGAAATACAAGGGCTTGCACTAAAGGGGTTCCCTTCAAAATTGCAATTCAAGTTAAGTTTGAGAAGTGGAGAGAGTGACCAAAATGTATCAAGAACTGACAAAAGGGTGTGGGGTCTTTGAGGGATGATAAAACTCTGGAGAAAACGATGAGCTAAAAGACATTTCCAACACCAGCCGCCCTCTCTCGTGTTGTCCCCTCGTGAACCTCTTTCGCCCGCGCCCCTGTCAAATGTCGTCAAGAGACTTTTTGGGGGGCAAATCACAAAAAAAACACAACAACAAAGCAAAGGTGAACTCACCTTTACAGGAGACTCAGGGAAAGAGAGAGGTAATAAAACCAAACCCACTCGACATTCAACTTCGATATAAATCCCTGTTGCTTGTGCAAAAAAACATCAAAATCTGTCCAGTTTTTGTTTTACCTTAAAATTCTCTCAGTCCGTTTGCACTCTGAGCCAACCCTGTCACTGAAAACGCTGGCGCTGAGAGTCTGGGAGGAGGTGGAAGGTGAGAGAGATTCCAAACCATCCCCGCAAGGCATGAAGATTTTCAATAACTTCCTGTCAGCAAAGGTATGCTTTCTGTAAATCCCGGAACCTCTCAGCTGCACGACACAGCTTCTCCAAAATGTGGAGTGGTATTGAGTGAATCTTTACCTTTCCCCACTCGCCTGCAATGTATCCTTGATGGTTAAGTTGGGAGTGCAGCGGTTACAAGTCAAGTGTGACACATCAAGTGAGCTCACAGATCGATAGGGTAAATGCAGCTGTGCGGGGTACGATTCAAACCCCTATTTTAGAAAGAGGAACACAGCAGGACATAGGATTGAACACATAAGATCATAGAATCTCTACAGGGTGGAAGCAGGCAATTCGGCCCATCCAGTCCACACTGAACCTCTAAAGAGCATTCCACCCAGATCCAACCCATCCCTGTAACCCTGTAGTCCCCATTGCTAATCCACTTCGCCTACACATCCCTGGACACTTTGAGCAATTTAGAATGGCTAATGCACCTAACCTACACATCCCTGGACACTATGGACTATTTACCATGACTAATGCACCCAACCTCCACATCTATGGACCATGGGAGGAAACCAGAGCACCTGGAGGAAATCCTTGAAGACAAGGAGCAAACTCCACACAGTACCCTGAGGGTGGAATCAAACCCAGGTCTCTTGTGCTGTGAGACAGAAGTGCTAACCACTGATCCACAGGGCTGCCCTGTGATGAATTGGACCAGGATGTCTCTTAAATAGTTTTACTGAGTTTTCCTTCTGGGAGAACTTTTTTTGTTTGAAGGATACCTTTCTAAATGGATTAGTAGTTGCCAATCTCCATATGAAACTTGCTTGTAAATAGATGCTTTATTAAAGTATTTACTGATGATATCAGGTAGATGAGCCTATTTTGGGCAGGGGAGCTGAGAATTAGTAGCAGAGGTGAACGTAGAGAGTGTAGCCAGGGGAGAACAGGGGGTAGTTGGGAAATACAACATGGTGAGAGATCAGTCACTGCCAGATCAGTTGTCAATTTTAAATCTGAGGTAGGTAATTAAAGCAACTGCACAGGGGCTGGTATCCTGTCACCAAGTCACCCTGTATTTACACGTGCACAGTACATGTATTCTGACCAGCCAGCTGAGAGCCAGTCCCTGGATTGAGGAGACTCTCTGATACACCTGTTCATTTCTTTTCCTTTCTCCCCCGCTGCTACTGTACAGCAGGAGTGCTTATGTTTCCCCACAACACCCGTGTTGTATGTGTATATGTCCAGTGTTTCAGTAACGACACAATGTGTAAATAATTTTATTTCAATATTTCCAAACACCCATGTGGCCAGTGAATCAACAACAAGCAAAGGCTGTTAAGGGCAATGTGTTCATGGAGAAAGTGAAGGGGGGGGGGGGGGGGCAGGGCGGTAGGGATTAAATCAAAATAGAGCTGGAGTGGGAAATAAAACACTCCACTCCCTGAAGTGCCCACCTCCCCCTGAAAATCTTGAGTGTGTTGGTGTGGACACCGTGTGCTCCTTCTCCAGGGACATCGGGGGTTGAAAGTAACCTCACAGGAGGGGCAGGCAATCCGCCATAACGACCCCCTCCACGGCGCCTTGCCTGGTCTTCGAGACTCCTGTTCTTTTCTTATTCCTTCTTTTTCTTTTTGTTTCAAAATAATCACAACAAACAATAAATAAAATTAAAAATTCAAAAATGTCTACCTGAAACAAGGGCAAGAGAACAAAGCAAACTCTCTTCCTCAGTAGGAAACACCAACAGCAGTAATAAGATACACTGACTGTGTGGTTCAGGCAGTTCAGAGGTCAGCCCCCTCCTTAACACACAAAATGGAGAGTTCTTCACCACTGATCCAGTTCCCTCAGAGCCAGCTATCAGAGTGAACATAACCTCTGACGTTCCTGTTTTTTAAATTCGGTTTTCCTCCCCTTTCCCCATCTGACAGAGGTAGTGCTTATTTTTCCCCAGCTCCCATGTCGTGTGTGTGCAGGTGTCGAACACAGTGAAGAACAGCCAGTGACAAACAATGCCCTTCTCAAAGGGCAATGCCTTGTGATCGAACAGTGAAGGGGATGGCAGGGATTAAATCAAAATAGAGTTAGAGGGGGAAATAATGCTCTCCACTCCCTGCGGCGCCCACCTCTCCCTGAACAACTCCAGGGTGTTGGTGGACACCGCGTGCTCCTTCTCCAAGGACACCCATGCTCTAACATAACTGCGGAGGAGGGGCAGGCAATCAGCCCTAATGACCCCCTCTACGGCCCCCTGCCTGGACCTGGAGACGCATGTTCACTTTTTTTTCCTCAGAGCCTGCTCTCAGAATGAACAGGATCTCTCACACTCCTGTTTTGTTTTTCCTTTTTCTTCCTTTTTTTCTCCAGCACTCATGTTGTGTGTGTGCAGGTGTGAGACACAGTGAAAGACACAAGGTGAGACACATGTTTTTTTTTTCTTATTCCCCTGACACTCCTGGTTTTTTTTTTCTTTTTTCTCTTCTCTTTTTTTTACCCCCACACTACCGCCTAACTGCGGTAGTATTTATTTTTTCCCCAGCACCCACGTTGTGTGTGTGCAGGTGTGAGACACAGTGAAACACA
This sequence comes from Hemiscyllium ocellatum, assembly GCF_020745735.1. Lineage (NCBI taxonomy): Eukaryota > Metazoa > Chordata > Chondrichthyes > Orectolobiformes > Hemiscylliidae > Hemiscyllium > Hemiscyllium ocellatum. The sequence continues at coordinate 102,557,915 of NC_083410.1, forward strand.
AGGTGAGACACATGTTCATATCTGTTAGCCAGGGCTCCCTGATTGGCCCAGGTTAACAGTCCCAGTCAGGGATCTAATACTCAGTGAGGTCCACCTGACTAATCTCATTCCAATCACTATATATCAAGATCTTTGTTTGGCAAAGAGATTCAGGGAAATGAGCTAAAGGGGGTTGCAGTATTTAGGCCACAAGCTGTTGAGTGGTGGAATGAGCTTGAGGGTCTGAATGAAACACTCTTATTCCAGTGAGAATGGTAATGTATAAGAGTGTGGTAAGATGGGAACACACCTTGAGCTGCTGCTCACTTGCTTCCTATTGACCATTGTGCCTTTGGTGACCCAGGTCACCTAGTAATAGGTAGACTCTGTGCTGCTGACCTGTTTGATGATCACTCCTGTCGGGTGCCTCACTCCCCAAACAAAGCAAATTGCATTTTTGTATCTTCTTTATTCATTCTTGGGATGAGGGCATCGCTGGCTACACAGCATTTATTGCCCAGAGGGGCAGTTGAGAGTCAACCACATTGCTATGGGTCTGGAGTCACAAGTAGGCCAGAACAGGTAAGGATTGCACATTTCCTTACCTGAAGGGCATTAATGATAGGTTTTCTGTCAACAGTGGATTCATATTCATCATTAGGCTCTTATTTTAGATTTTTTTTTGTATTGAGCTCAAATTCCACCATCTACCATGGTGAGATTTGAACCCATGTCCTCAGAAAATTATCTGAGTCTCTGGATTAGCAGTCCAGTGATAATATGACTAGGCCATTACGGCTTGTGGTTCCACAGCCACATGACATTAGGTGGAATGTTCCCATTTAAAGTTAAAGAAGGGAAGCAAGGCATGTTAGATGCCATTGTACCTGCCGTGGTCATGGATGAGTTATCCATCCAAGTGAAAAATTGCATGTGAAGAGGGTAGCAAGTGAGTCAGGCGTTCAGGTGACTGTCTCAGTTGGGTAGCAGTGCGACAGAAGAAGAGTCAGCCTCAGCCACTTCGTGGGAGATAGATGCAGATCTGTGAGAAAGGTCAGACACATTTTGTATATAATGTGTTATTGGAGGCATGCCTGAGCCCTGAGATCCTGACATCCCTTGCAGTAAAGTTTAATGGTATGCTCACAGAGGGGAGTGCTTCTGAATGACTGTTATGCATTAATAAAGGATGTGAAATGCTGTATAACACTGTTTAGCACCTGCATATATTACCTGTTTATGTGATGCAGCTGTCAGGAGCTATCTCCACCCCTCCTGAAAATGCCCCACACCCAGCATTTCACCTCACTTGTAAAAACATTGCAGGCTTACTGTATAAGTCAGGGAATGGCAGCTGTAATGTGGAGGCTTCAAATCCTCAGGATTTTGTGGCTTTGGCCTTTTGAGAATATGCTGCCATATTGCCAAGTGATTTGATACATTTAGAACTATTAAACTGATAGATCACAAAGTGTCAGTCAGGGGCACAACACACTTCTATTAAAGACTTCTTCATGACTGGAGACCTGCATTAAATATGTTGAAGAATGTTGATTTCTAATTTGAAAGGCAAGTGGCTATGTTTAATCACTTATATAATTATGAATGCATTGGCCCCTTAGAAGAGTTCAGATTGCAGCCCACCCCCTTTGAAAAACACAATGCCTACATTTCCTACTTTGCAAGTGGTTTGTTTCAATTTCAGACCTTACTATGCAGTTGATTTCTGGAACAATATGCTGAGGCTCCAACTTTGAGAGTTTGTGTGTGACCTATCGGCTCTGTTTGTGACCCATAATCTTACACTCGTTCAACACTCTTTCCATTACTATCTCTATGACTCCAATAACCCTTCCCTTGCCCTGTTTCGGTTGAGTCCCTTTACACTGTTATTAATGTGTCCTGTTTTTCCCTACTCCTGAATGCCTTTGAGGATCCTAAGACCTTGCAGGCCCTGCATCCCTCACCAGTTCAAGGCCAGGGTGGCCATGACTTGCCTTGATCTCCCCTTACGTAAAAACAATGACTGCAGATGCTGGAAACCAGAGTCTAGATTAGAGTGGTGCTGGAAAAGCACAGCAGTTCAGGCAGCATCCGAGGAGCAGTAAAATCGACGTTTCAGGCAAAAGCCCTTCATCAGGAATACAGGAAGAGAGACTGAAGGGTGGAGAGATAAGTGAGAGGAGGGTGGGGGTCGGGATAAAATAGCATTGAGTATAATAGGGGTGAGTGGGGGAGGGGATGAAGGTGATAGTTCGGGGGGGAGGGTGGAATGCATAGGTGGAAAAGAAGATAGGCAGGTAGGACAAGTCATGGGGACAGTGCTGAGCTGGAAGTTTGGAACTGGGGTGAGGTGGGGGAAGGGGAAGTGAGGAAACTGTTGAAGTCCACATTGATGCCCTGGGGTTCTTCATTCAAGGGGTGCGGGCATCACTGGCTGGGCCAGTGTTTATCACCCATCCCATTTGCCTTTGAGAAGCGGGTGATGAGTTGCCTTTTAAAACTGTTGCTATCCATGTAGTGCAGGTGCACCCACAATACTGTTAAGGAGGGAGTTCCAGAATTTGACCCAGTGACCAGGTTTCCAAGTCAGGATCGTTGGTGCCTTGGAGAGGAACTTGCAGGTTGCGGCGTTCCCAGACGAACTGAAACCAAGAGGTCATTTATAAGTGAAGCTGATTGGTGTGGACTGATGGGCAGTTATCAATGACCGAGGTCCTCTGCCAGCCAACAACTATATGATTGGTCTTCAACTAGCTGAACAGCTCGGGCTGCAAAGCAAGACAGAGAGAAGCTAGTTCAGGCCAGAACGGAAAGCGAGAGGTATGTAGCAGCCAAAAACACTCTCTCTCAGTTCTCTCCAGTAAACCACTTTAAACCCAAGAGAAAACCAGCCTATCTTTCCTCTAGCAGATGATACAAGTTGTGATTTTGAATTGGATAAGTAGAGACCTTTCACATGTAAGCCAGCTCCCCCCCCCCACTCCCCACTCCTCCTGACACCCATCTCTTGCAAACCAGTGGAAGCTTTCAGAAAAAAGGGAGAACTAACCCAAATGGATGTGTGGAACAAAGACCACCAAACTGTTTTTCCAGTTTTCTGTCCACCACATGTTTTTATATCTGCTTTATGATTGTCTGTCTGTGTATAAAAGAATGAGTTTATTAGGGTTTTACAGCTTTAATCTGTAATATTTACATATTTTAGTTTGTTTACCCATAGCTAAAACTGCCATAAGTAATGACCCTTGTTGAGTATAGGCAAGTGATCTGTTTTTCCTACCCCCGGGGTCTGAAAATCAGGTAGTTTGAGGTTTTTGCGTATTTCATTTGAAAACTTTAATATATTGTGATGACTATGGGAATCATGGGGCATTGAAGTGTGCTACTTCAATGAGTCATGACAGTAGGCAATGAGAAGAGTGTGTGAAAATGGTGTGAGAAATCATACTGGGCCTAATGGAGAGAAGACCTCCAGGAAATTCAGCAAAATTGAACACTTTGGCTGAATTTAACCAAAACCTGGGCAAGGGCAGGAGAATGCCAATAAGGCATAATGCTCATTGGATAGCTGGTGTAGACACAATGGGTCCAATAGGGTCCCTCTGTACCATAAACCTGTGTTGCTGTGGTTCATTGTTGATAGACAGAGGAGGAAATTATTTTGTATCAGTTAAGCCGTTAACCTCCAGCCGTGCAATCGTTTTCAATCTGAGCTATGAGGAAAGATTGGATAGGCTGGGGTTGTTGACCTTGGAGCAGTGAAAATTGAGAGGGGACTTGATGGAGTTGTATTAGATTGAAGGACATAGATAGGGCAGATGGGAAGGTGCACTTTCCATTATTAGAGGGGTCAATAACTAGGGTGCGTAGTTTTCAGATTAAGAGATAGAAGGCTAAATGGAGAACTGAGGGGAATGTTTTTATTACCCACACGGTGAGAGGTGGGAGTCTGGAACTCACTGCCTGGAAGGGTGGTGAAATCAGAGACTCTTGTAACATGGAGACAACATTTAGATATTGATTTGTGTTGCCATAGCCTCCAACGCTGTGGGTCAAAAGCTGGAAAATTGAATTGATGGGCCAATGGGCTGAGGAGTGGCAGATGGAGTTTAATTTAGATAAATGCAAGGTGCTGCATTTTGGGAAAGCAAATCTTAGCAGGACTTATACACTTAATGGTAAGGTCCTAGGGAATGTTGCTGAACAAAGAGATCTTGGAGTGCAGGTTCATAGCTCCTTGAAAGTGGAGTCGTAGGTAGATAGGATAGTGAGCTGAAAATGTGTTGCTGGAAAAGCGCAGCAGGTCAGGCAGCATCCAAGGAACAGGAGATTCGATGTTTCGGGCATAAGCCCTTCTTCAGGAATGAGGAAAGTGTGTCCAGCAGGCTAAGATAAAAGGTAGGGAGGAGGGACTTGGGGGAGGGGCGTTGGAAATGCGATAGGTGGAAGGACGTCAAGGTGAGGGTGATAGGCCGGAGTGGGGTGGGGACGGAGAGGTCAGGAAGAAGTTTGCGGGTTAGGAGGGCGGTGCTGAGTTTGAGGGATTTGACTGAGACAAGGTGGGGGGAGGGGAAATGAGGAAACTGGAGAAATCTGAGTTCATCCCTTGTGGTTGGAGGGTTCCCAGGCGGAAGATGAGGCGCTCTTCCTCCAACCGTCGTGTTGTTATGGTCTGGCGATGGAGGAGTCCAAGGACCTGCATGTCCTCCTCCCTACCTTTTATCTTAGCCTGCTGGACACACTTTCCTCATTCCTGAAGAAGGGCTTATGCCCGAAACGTCGAATCTCCTACTCCTTGGATGCTGCCTGACCTGCTGCGCTTTTCCAGCAACACATTTTCAGCTCTGATCTCCAGCATCTGCAGACCTCACTTTCTCCTTGAAGATTGGATAGTGAAGAAAGCGTTTGGTATGCTTTCCTTTATCGGTCAGAGTATTGAGTACAGGAGATGGGATATCATGTTGCGGCTGTACAGGGCATTGGTTAGGGCACTTTTGGAACAATGCATGCAATTCTGGTCTCCTTCTTATCGGAAAGATGTTGTGAAACTTGAAAGGGTTCAGAAAAGATTTACAAGGATTTACAGAAAAGATTTACAAGATCCCCAGCTTGAATAAGGTGTGGCTATTTTCCCTGGAGTGTCAGTGGCTAAGGGGTGACCTTATAGAAATTTATAAAACCATGAAGGGCATGGATAGGATAAATAGACAAAGTCTTTTCCCTGGGGTGGCGGAGTACAGAACTAGAGGTTTAGGGTGAGAGAGGAAAGGTATAAAAGAGACCTACGGGGCAACTTTTTCATACAGAGGATGGTACGTGAATGGAATGAGGTGCCAGAAAAAGTGGTGTCAGCTAGTTCAATTGCAAAACTTAAAAGGCGGGTACATGAATAGGAAGGGTTTGGAGGAATATGGGCCGGGTGCTGGTAAATGGGACTAGATTGGGGTGGGATATCTGGTCGACATGGACGGGTTGGACGGAAGGGTCTGTTCCCGTGCTGTACATCTCTATGAGTAAAAAGTGAGGTCTGCAGATGCTGGAGATCAGAGCTGAAAATGTGTTGCTGGTTAAAGTGAGCCTGCTGGACATACTTTCCTCATTCCTGATGAAGGGCTCTGGCCCGAAACGTCAAATTTCCTGTTCCTTGGATGCTGCCTGACCTGCTGTGCTTTAACCAGCAACACATTTTCAGCTCTGTACATCTCTATGACTCTAGTAAAGTCAGACCTTTGTCAGCCGGCATGGACATAATGAGCCAAATGGCCTCCTCCTCTGTGTAGATGTCTATGACACAAACAGTAGCTACTCTAACAAACACATATTCGGATAACTGCAGCAGTGTCATTATCTAGCATCTTATTATGTAGCTCTGAGTTAGATAAATTGAGCATGAATTGGAATTATGGGCTATAATAGTCTGTGTGATTAGGGAATTGTGCACAAGTTAGGCAAATATTAGTGTTGGAAAATCAAATTAGTTAATTTCATTACATTACTCCCGGTTGTATTTGAAGTATTCTATCTTATCTGACAGTTACATGGAACAGTGAGTAAGCAATCTGTAATCCAAATGAGTTTTTAAATCCAGTAAATAGGCATGCACTTTTAAAACACAAAGCTGCCGAATTTCTTTGAAGGTTCCATTAATTCCCTTCCAATGTCAAGAGTTCTTTGTTAGCTTTACAGTGGGTGGAATATGTAGGTTTTCACTTATAAGACTGGAGAGGTTCTATTGGAGGAATTGACAGGATCATGAGCTATTGAGTGTAATACTGGGGACCAACAAGACATCATTATCATTTTGGCCTCACAGTCAGAGATGAGAATGTCCTGTCAGAGGATCCAGCTGGAGACCAGAAGAAAGTTTAGTGCATTTTCTTTTTTGAAGAAAATGATTTTCTTGTGGAGGCAGCTGTGGGTAGCTGGAAGGGTGTTGTGGAGGGATATGTCAGTCCTGAGATACTTCCTGATTGTGTTATTGGGTTGTGACGCTTTGGAATTTCCTTCCTCAAAAAGCATACAATGCAGAATCTTTTTTTAATAGTTTAAAGGCAGAGGTAGATAGATTCTTTCGGAGACAGTCAGGTCTGCTGATGCTGGAGATCAGAGTCAAGAGTGTGTTGCTGGAAAAGCACAGCAGGTCAGGCAGCATCCGAGGAGCAGGAAAATCGACATTTCAGGCCGGAGCACTTCATTAGGAATGAGGCTGGGAGCCTGGGGGGGTGGGGGAGAGAGATAAATGGGAGGGGGGGTGGGGCTGGGGAGAAGGTAGCTGAGAGTGCAATAGGTGGATGGAGGTGGGGGTAAAGGTGATAGGTTGGAGAGGAGAGTGGAGCAGATAAGTGGGAAGGAAGATTGGCAGGTGGGACAGGTCATGAGGGCGGTGCTGAACTGGAAGTTTGGAACTAGGGTAAGGTGGGAGGAGGGGAAATGAGGAAACTGGTGAAGTTTACATTGATGCCCTGAGGTTGATGGGTCCTGAGGCAAAGATAAGGCGTTTTTCCTCCAGGCGTTGGGTGGTGAGGGAGTGGGCATGGAGGAGGCCCAGAACCTGCATGTAGAGTGGGAGGGGAGTTAATGGGGTGGTGGGGTTGGTTGGTGTGGGTGTCCCAGAGATGTTCTCTAAAGTGCTCTTGACTACCCAAGAGGATGAAGGATTATCAGGGAAATGCAGAAATGTAGACTTGAGTTTAAAATCAAATTGACCATGATCTATTGAATGGCAGAGCAGGCTGATAACAGCTGAGCGGCCTTCCCTTGTTTCTTGTACACATTTGTATGTTTTCACTTCCTCATAATACCACAAACAGTTGCTGCTGGAAGCGCTGACTGGAATTATCCAAACATAGCTTCCCGAGCCATGGCTTCTGAACTCTCAAAGCCCTTGTACACTCTAATAAAAGAACGTCATTTAGTAAGTTTGGAATTGTTACTCTGCTAGAGCCAAGTTGGGAGAAGCCAGTGTTTTCTTGAATCACACGTAATGACGTGTTTTCCTTATACACCATTGGGTAGTGACCATGATTTTTACTTTTGGGATGTGGAGTTGACTTTTTGTCAAGGGCAGCACTTATTGATCAGCTTTAATTGGCCATGAGGAAGTGCAGGTGAGCTCACTTTGTGATATGACTGAGTGACCAGCTCAGCTATTTTAGTAGGCGATTAAGAGACAACCATCTTGCTGTGAGTCTGGAATCCCATATGTAGGCCCGACCAGGTATGGCTGACAGGTTTCCTTCCCTAAAGGATGTGAGTGAACCAGTTAGACTTTTACAGCAATCAGTAATTGTTTCTTAGACTCCCTATAGTGTGGGAGCAGGCCATTCGGCACATCGAATCAACACTGACCCTCCAAAGACCATTCCACCCAGACTTGCCCCACAATCCTATCCCCGTAACCCTACATCGCCCATGGCTAGTTCGCCTAGATTGCACGTCCCTGGAGACTATGAGCAACTTAGCATAGCCAATCCGCCTAACCTGCACATTTTTGACAGTGGGAGGAAACCCATGCAGACACAGGAGGAATATGCAAATTCCAAACAGACAGACACTTATGAGTGGAATTGAACCCAGTTCTCTGGTGCTGTGAGACAGCAGTACTAACCACTGAGCCACTCTGCCACCATGCCATGGTCACCATTATTGACACAGGCTTTGTATTCCAGATGTAGTTAATTAAAGTTAAATTTCCCAGCTGTAGTAGTGTGATTTGAACTCATGCTTCTGGACTGCAATCAATACAATTACTATACCAGTGTATCCCACATTTTAATTCAATTTTAATTGAAAATCTAAGGAACCATTTTATAGGACTGCCCTTTCTTGCATGTGGTCTTTAAGAAAACCAAATCTTGCAACATATTCTTTGTTCTAAACCATGCCCATAGTAACTTCCCAAATGAAATGCAGAGAACATGCTCAAACGTTGATGTATTTCCAATCAAGAGTGCGTCAGTACTTGCTCCAGAGCAAGCTGTTGCTCCACCTTATCTACAAGTTTTAGTGCATTAGAAAATTGGCAGTCAGTGACAACAGTAAACAGTGTCTACTGTTTATCTTGGAGGTTTGGTTAAAAAAAAGTAAGATTAGCTTGTACTAAAGAAAGTCATTTGTAAAGCCCAAGTTACACTCGCAAGCAGCAGTTAGATCATGTCTGCAGATATCCAAAATACAAATACAAAGGCAAACATAGGAAACTCTCAAACAATTACCCCTAGCAAAGACCCCCCCCATCTTAAAATGTATCAACTCTGGAGTATTGACAGATCAGGTACACAATAGTTTAAATATTTGCCAAATTCCTGATGTGATGCCCATCTGCATTTTGTCGCAGCCCCCTCACATTCTTCTGTCTCTACCTGGCATATCCAGTCAGTATCATATTGCACGTCAGCTTGTGATTTGTAAAAAAGAGTAAGTTTTTTTTAAGAGCAAGTTTTTGCTGTGTTGTTATCTAACAGATAGCCAGCCACAGTAAATCCTATTCAGTTTGACAACTTAATAGATGTAAACGCATTAGAATGTGTAATGAACTTTCGAGCAAATCACTATAAACATATTTTAAACACACTGCCTTCAGTCTGCAAGTGCTTTTTTGATGAAGGGTGCTTAACTTGTTTGTGAAATGTAATGTAAGGTCATTGCAAATGAGCCTCTGATGCCCTCAAGTGGTGTGGTTAAGCAGGCAGCTCATGCTAATTTACTTCGCTGTTAATTAGGTAAACGGAAAGAGAAGAGGGAAATGAGAAATTGTGTAATATGTGTAGTTTTTTGGTATGTGGAAAATCAATATGATTTAGGTTAGCTGTGAATTGTTTATGACCTCGATATTAAACACTTGTGGTTTATCACAACTCTCACGACTCCTCTACAATGGAATAAATTCCAATCCTTAGCTTAAGAATGTGTTGCTGGAAAAGCACAGCAGGTCAGGCAGCATCCAAGGAACAGGAGATTTGGCGTTTCGGGCATAAGCCCTTCTTCAGGAAGGGCTTATGCCTGAAACGTCGAATCTCCTGTTTCTTGGATGCTGCCTGAACTGCTGCGCTTTTCCAGCAACACAGTTTTAAGCTCTAATCTCCAGCATCTGCGGTCCTCACTTTCTCCTCGAACAAATTCCAATCCATCAACAAATATTCCTTGTGGCTCTATCTGAGGAGCAAGGTACAAACCATCTGAGCTTGCAGAGCTGTATACCTGGGAGTACTTCCATCACTTGGTATTACAACTAGACCACGGGCGATGTACCCCAGTTTGTTATAGTTTCAGACAGAAAGCCTCTAATTTGTTAAGCTCATGGGTGAGGAGAGATTAACTCACTATCCTCGGTTTGTTCGCAACAAGGTTAACTTAGAAAGAATCCCTTCCCTTGTGAATATTTTCCTCCCAAGTCCAAATTAACTGGAGTTTTAAAAGGAGTCAATTTAGCCAGGTCTCCTTGAATACGCAAAAGGAGTGAGTTTATTAATTACTAGATGCAAAAAGAAATCGTTAAAGATTATGCAACACCAGGTTATAGTCCAATAGGTTTATTTGGAGGTACTGGCATTCAAAGCACTGCTTCTTCATCAGGATCATAAGACACAGAAGGTTTAGCAAAATATTACAGTGTAATGAAATGATAAACCTAGATTTCAGCTGCATAATGCTGTAACCTTTGGCTATAAGTTCTGTGTCTTATGGTCCTGCTTCACAACCACCTGATGAAGGAGCAGCGCTCCAAAAGCTAGTGCTTCCAATTAAACCTGTTGGACTATAACCTGGTGGTGTGTGCTTTTTAACTTTGTTGACCCCAGTCCAACATTGGCTCCTCCACATCAAGAAGAAACAGTATTTGAATACAAATGCACACAGATTAGAAATAAGAAGTCAGTCCAAAAAAGATAAAAGTAAAATACATATCAGTCTCTTAATTGTTGGGGAAGGGAAGATACAAAGATGTTGCAGCCATTAGAGAATGGCACCAGTAGTGCTGACTTTAGTGATTGTAACAAGGTCAGCCCCAGCTGGAACTCATAGAATGAGTCCCCTAATTGGACTAGACTAACAGTCTCAATCAGGGAATCCTGGCTGACAGATATAACCAGGATTAGAGTAGTGCTGGAAAAGCACAGCAGGTGAGGCAACATCCAAGGAGCAGGAAAGTCGATGTTTCGGTCAGAAGCCCTTCATCAGGAATATCAATTTTCCTGCTCCTTGGATGCTGCCTGATCTGCTGTGCTTTTCCAGCACCACTCTAATCTCCAGCATCTGCAGTACCCACTTCCATCTAAATATAAACAGGAGTCTCAGGGGTTCTGTTCACTGAGGGTTGGCTGTGAGGGAGATGGATCAATGTCAAGGACTTTCCAGGCATAAATAATGATTATAAATAAAGGGTGATGGGATGCCAGCCTCTGAGGAGCTTTTTCAGTGACAACTATTATTCAGTCGATCATAAGGCTCTTAGATTTGTAAGTTGATTGAAATTTCTTCATACTGATACCTTTTGAACTATTTGCCAGCACTCTTACTGAGAGAGAGTATATGCCATTTGTTTTACCTGCAATGCAGGTGTGTTTAAATGGCTGTTCTCAGAGCTGTGGTCCTCACATCACTCTTGACCATGCACAATAAGGCATGTGGCTAACAACAGACTAATATTGTGGTGAATTTCTAACTTTTCAAATAAATTTCTGGATGGGATATAGTCATGTTTGCAAGAAATGGTTTTCTGTTGAAAGGGGGGGATGAGCAATCCTTTCATTATCTCTTCTTAAATTTTTCTATATTTGAAGTTTCCTTCACTCTTAACAGATGTGACATTCCACAGGCTTTACACAGAACATTGTTGGATAATCATTGAATTTAAATGTGTAGTTTACCTTTTCTGTAGCAGTCCTTTCTTAGAAAAAAATTTGGAATTAAAAGTAAAAAAAAAGGTTAGGGTTAAATACTTGGCTTTTCAATCCATCGTTGTAATATTTGTTGGCCAGAATAATCAATGGGTGAAGGCTCAAAAATTAGGTTCGAAGGCAGATTGTTTTATTGTGCTGGGGTGGGAAAAACAAAACATGTTTTGAATTGTGAACTGCATCCAATGGATTTGGCAAAAGTCTAGCCACAACAAAATATTAGGAGTTAGAACTTTCTCTGAACTGCTCCTTGCTCAGCCATTGTCACTAAGCCAGATGCCTACAGGCATGGTTAAGACAGCAAAGGGATGAAGATGAGAAATTTAATCTTCCCACATTTATCTGAATACAAACATGATTAATTCAAGACTCTGTCTAGATTTTCATGTTGGACTCAAGAAGTAAAAATCTTGCCATTTTCCAACTTCTGAAATATGAAACCATCAACTCCGGCCATACCCATCATACCTGTCTCCCCTCGATATGGAAGGACAGAGTTTTCTGAATCCTGGGAATTTATGGCAGACTTCCAAAACATTACATTGATGTTTGAAATGCCAGTCTTATAATCTCTGGTTCACCTGTTTATATAATTATCCAAATGAAAACAGTTGCTGTGTGCAACAGTGTACATTTGTTTGGGATAATTTTGTTTGGAAAAACAGTGATGATGTGTTGTGCTGTACAATCAGTATATTAGTGCGTATCTCACAGACATAAGTGTCAGGATATTTAGAAGTGTCATGTTCACTATGTTATCTCTGTGTCACAGCTTGTGATGTGATGATATATAAAGATCACACACTGCATCTTAACTTGAGCCACTTGAAGCATGACATGCTGAGAGAAACATACTGCTCTTTACCATCAAATAGCCTAATATTAACTCAGGTTCTGAAGTGTGTGGGATAATAATATTAAATATTAGTGAGCTGCAGTAAATCTCTGTTGGATCTTACCCACATCTTGTGTTATGGGTACTAACATAAACATGATCCCTTCAACTAAAGATAGTTTATTGGAGAACAAAATGTGCATCAGATGCTGGTGCCTGTGCTCCACTCAAGCCCTCTTAAGCTTTGTCTGGATTCCCTTTAATTACTTTTATATTATTTGCTTTAACAACTGTCTGTGATGGTGAGTCCTAAATTCCTTCCACTGTTCAGGAAAAGAAGTTTCTTTTGAATTCTCCACTAGATTTCTTGGAAGCTGTCCTATATTGATGACATCCAGGTAAGCTCTTCACCACAAGAGGAACATTCCACCTACCTACGATATTAATCTTTCAGAATTTTGAAGGTCTCTTAGATCACCTGATAAGCTGAAAGGTAGAAGTTAAAATATCCCAGCAATTTTCACTTAGCCCAAAGGTCATATAATCTTAATTATAGAATTCCTACTGTGTGGAAACAGGCCATTCAACCCATCAAGTCCACACCACCCCACCGAGCAGCATCCCACCCAGACCCACCCACCTACCCTGTAACCCTGCCTTTCCCCTGGCTTCTCCACATAGCCTGCACATCCCTGGATGCTATGGGCAATTTAGCATGGCCAACCCACCTAGCCTGCACATCTTTGGACTGTGTGAGGAAACCAGAGCAGCCAGCAGAAATGAAGAGAACATGCAAACTCCATACAGACAGTCACTTGAGGCTGAGATTGAACATGGGACCCTTACAATGTGAAGCAGCAGTGTTAACCTCTGCCATCCACTGACCCACTCTGCCACAACTCTCAGCTTATAATGATTCGCCTTTATTTCCCAAGAGAAAAAGGTCACCGCATATTTCAAACACGAGCTTTTATAACATTTTGTATTCATGATATGAATTGTTATCAATTCATTGATAAATCTCATACACAAAAGATGATTGTTTTGCTAATCACGTTGGCTTCGGGAGTTATTCAACCCTGGGCTTCTACCAGTGCTAAAATAAAATAAATGCTCTTTCTTATTTGGTTTATGTCATATCCAGGAGCAGTTGAGCTGCTACGTAGTCATTTCACTGAGGTACGTTGTTTTCTCTGAAACATTTTTAATCACTTACTGTATACACTTTGATACAGTTTCATTTCTTCAGCAAGCAAAACTCTAATAAATGCATTGCTAGTCATTTTCCAATGTTCTATAGATTCAGGATCAGTTCCTGTAGATTGGAGGGTGGCTAATGTCCCACTTTTCAAGAAAGGAGGGAGAGAGAAAACAGAGAATTATAGACCGGTTAGCCTGATGTCAGTGCTGGGAAAGATGCTGGAGTCAATTATAACAGATGAAATTATGACTCATTTGGATAGCAGTAACAGGATAGATCAGAGTCAGCATGGATTTACAAATGGGAAATTGTGCTTGACTAATTTTTTGAAGATGTAACTATGAAGATGGACAAAGGAGATCCAGTGGATGTAGTGTACCTGGACTTTCAGAAAGCCTTTGATGAAGTCCCACTTAGGAGATTAGTGAGCAAATGTACGGCACATGGTATTGGGGGCAAAATACTGACTTGGATTGAAAATTGGCTGGCTGACATGAAGCAAAGATAGTGATAAACGGGTCCCTTTCGGAATGGCAGGCAGTGACCCAGTGGGGTACCACAAGGTCCAGTGCTGGGACCGCAGCTGTTTGCAATATACTTTAATAATATAGATGAAAGTATTAAAAGTAATATTAGCAAATTTGCTGATGACGCAAAGCTGGGTGGCAGGGTGAAATGTGAGGAGGATGTTATGAGAATACAGGATGACTTGGACAGGCTAGGTGAGTGGACAGATGCATGGCAGATGCAGTTTAATGTGGATAAATGTGTGTTTATCCACTTTGGTGGCAAGAACAGGAAGGCAGATTACTATCTAAATGGAGTCAGGTTAGGTAAAGGGGAAGTACAACGAGATCTAGGTATTCTTGTACATCAGTCAATGAAAGCAAGCATGCAGGTACAGCAGGTAGTGAAGAAAGCTAATGGCATTCTGGCCTTCATAACAAGAGGAATTGAGTATAGAAGCAGAGACATCCTTCTGCAGCTGTACAGGGCCCCGGTGAGACCACACCTGGAGTACTGTGTGCTGTTTTGGTCTCTAAATTTGAGGAAGGACTTTCTGGCTATTGAGGGAGTGCAGCGTAGGTTCACGAGGTCAATTTCTGGAATGGCGGGACTATCTTATGTTGAAAGATTGGAGTGACTGGGCCTGTACACACTTGAGTTTAGAAGGCTGAGCGGGGGTCTGATTGAGACATATATGATTATTATAAGATTGGACACTCTGGAGGCAGGGAGCATGTTTCTGGTGATGGGTGAGTCCAGAATCAGAGGACACAGTTTAAAGATAAGGGGTAGGTATTTAGAACAGAGTTGAGTGGAAACAGAGAGTGGTGGGTGTATGGAATGCTCTGCCCCAGAAGGCAGTGGAGGCCAAGTCTCTGGATACATTGAAGAAAGAGCTCTTAGAGATTGTGGAATCAAGGGTTATGGGGATAAAGCAGGAACAGGATATTGATTGTGGATGATCAGCCCTGATCATAATGAATGGTGGTGCTGGCTTGAAGGGCTGAATGGCCAAAGCCTGCACCTGTTGTCTATGGTCTATTGTCTAATGCAACTTGCTAACAAGAGTAAAGTAATTAAGCATGCACAATGAAATATTATGTAAATGAAAATAAAGCAGCCTGAATAGAGGGACTTATATAAACTTTAAAATGCAGTTGTTCCTGTTGCCAGGTGCTTCAATCAATCCCGCAATACACATAAATCAGTAATACAACCGCTCATGACTACCAATGACTGTGCGGTAATTAAACTGAATCTGTAGTTTGCAATTATCATAACTCCTGAATTTTATGGATTTTGTGTTTTTAGTGGGAGAATATATTAAAGCATAGTCATGCCAAATTTATCAGCTTCCATAAATTATCAAATTACAAACTTGATGTTTCAAGTTGCTGTCAACGGGAATTTCTGCAAATATTTTTGTAATCTTTTCTGCTGTCTGAAAAACGGATTACAGTGCAGAAAAAGAAAGTTACAATGCCCAGCAGTTTTCACTTGGCTCAAATTTCCTGTAACGTCTTGGCTTATAATGGTTCACATTTGTGCTAACACTTCACTCATGAAATACAAGCTGATTTCTCCTCAAACTTTCAGCCCTTCTTTCTTTAAGGTGCTGACTCATACTTGGGTACTGTTGAAAGGGGCCCTGGTCCCCTGCCAGTGCCTTACCTTTATGGTCGTCCCTTATGTCGAACCATAGGGAATGTAAGTGAGCCTTGTAAACGTGGAGTAGTCTTTGCTCAAATGGTTGATGCCTTCATTGAAGGATACAGTCATTAGGTTATGGTAATATTGGCTAAATGTTTTTCCAGGAGAAAGTGAGGACTGCAGATGCTGGAGATCAGAGCTGAAAATGTGTTGCTGGAAAAGCGCAGCAGGTCAGGCAGCATCCAAGGAACTTCCTGAAGAAGGGCTTATGCCTGAAACGTCGAATCTCCTGTTCCTTGGATGCTGCCTGACCTGCTGCGCTTTTCCAGCAACACATTGTCAGCAGTAAATGTTTTTCCACTCCTGCGCTGAGAAGATTGAAGCTGCTCCTCGTCCAAGTGTTAAGTGTTCCATTTTCCATCTCATTCATTCATCATTTTGTTCTTCAAAATGTTTATATCATCGTAACATTGACTTGGGCAGTGCATTGAGTAAAATGTTCCACCTCCGTTAAGTCAGACAGCAATTGCAAATTGTGGAAGTGGTTTGGCGCAAGAGGTATGGAACTGGGGGAAGGTTTTGATTTTTAAAAAACATTCTCCCATAGGATTTGGATATCATTGGCAAGGCCATCAATTATTGCTTGTGCCTAATTGTCCTGGAGAGGGGCATGCTGATTGTTAAATGATGTAGCCTGGAAGGAGTTACAGCCTAATAGAAGCTACTGACTGTAGATTTCTGCAGCTAAGAGGAATAGAGGGCAATAGGTGTTGGAAAGGTTCAGAGTACAGCATAGAGGATTCATAAAAGGAGCAGTGTATTTATACCAACTTCATGATGCACTGCGCCAACTCACTCTCAGCAGCACATTCCAAATCCATAACCTGTATCATCTAGCAGGACTAGGGCTCTATGTACATGGGAACACCACCACCTTCAAGTTCCTCTCCAAGCCACATACCATTGTGTCTCAGATATTTATCATCTATCCTTTGCTGTTGGTGGGTCAGACCCCTGGACCTTGATCCCCAACAACACCATGGGCATACTTAAACTACATGGACTGCAGCATTTCAAAAGGCTTTCTCTCAAGGACAACTAGGGATGATCAATAAGTATTGCTTTTAGCAGCAATATTCACATTGTGTAAACAAAATTTTTAAGAATTGTTTAAAAAGAGTTGCAGGGAAGTAAGGAAAGAGTGTGGGAGTAGACTCACTGATGCTTACAGCATTGAGATAGGCCATTCGGCCCAAGATGTCCATGGCAGCCAATAGAGAAGTTTCTGATTTCATTGGCCAACAATCAATTGAAGAGATGTAGGCAGTTTCTTTTCTTCAAAAGTTCCTTTGAAACTCTTTTGAAGATTTTCTTTGATTTCTGCTTCACAGTTTTAATGAGAGGAAGTTTATTTTTTTGACTTGTAAAATGCACACATACATATCAGTTGCTGTTTTTACAGGCCAGAATATTTTCCTGTGTAGCCCAGAGTTAGGCGTTGAAGGTTCTGTCACGAGATGTGGTATAGAACAGCATTGGCACTTTAACAGTATACTGTTTTAAAATTGGTTAGGTATAAAGGACAATTGGATTCAATACTGTGGGAGTCATTTGACCAAGCCTCCTTGGTAGAGGGGTGAGGTGGTCAGAAATATTTACCATCAAGACAATACCTTGCATTGCGAGTAAGGAACGGTCTCTGGCCTATTCCTTAAATGGAATTGAATTGAATTGAATGAATTGAATTGAATTGAATTTATTGTCACGTGTACCGAGGCACAGTGAAAAGCTTTGTCTTGTGAGCAATACAGGCAGATCACGGAGTTAAGTAGCATAGATAAGTAAATAACAGGTAAACAGCGGCAAAAACAAAAACACAGGTACAGGCAAAACACACTTATACTCTGTCCTCTTCTCAATATACATTAACACATCTTCTTGTAGATATTTTCCTCATCAACCTGCTCAGACATGTTATTATTGACACCTCTAAAGCAGATTGGAGTGAACCCTGGTCTCCTGGCTCAGACGCAGGGCTGCTACCACTGTGCCGCAATGACATTAAACACATCTTGTAAGATGGGTGTTGCTATTTTATGTGTAGGGTGCGTTCGTGGAGACAATCATCCCTACAGAAACATATAACTCAATAATTTTGCACTCTTCTCTTATTAGGAGGTACTTGAGGTGTTTGTGTCTGGCTGATGACTTTTGAGAATCTTCTGGAAGGTTACCGATAAGAACACTCTCATAATTATGGCAGTGGCACAGTTAGAAGTGTTGTAAAAACAATTGCTATATGTGTGTTAAAATTATATTTTTTACTCTGTGTTTGTGACACAGGCACTGCATACACTTTTTAGATGATAGATTAAAGGTAGGATCTGCACTTTGCAAGATACTGGGCACCCAGAAGCACCACAGCCAGGAAAGACATGCAGCCAGGAGCTCATCAGAGAGTGAAGCCTCTCACAATTTCAGCTGCAGCGGCCATCATGAGAGCCTCAATGAGACAACCCTAGAGGAATGCTAATGGGAACGTACCACAAACGCATCAGGAATCATGCATTTAATGTCAAAAGGCGAGGAGGAATACAAAGCCAACTTGGCACATGGTTTTGGCATTGGTTGGAGCCCATTCTTTCCAACATGCAAGTGGTAACCAATTTCATTCCACCATTGGACCCAACGATGCAGTATCTGATGACCAATCTTTAAGATTAAGATTTAAGATTAGACTTACAGTGTGGAAACAGGCCCTTCGCCCCAACAAGTCCACACCGACCCGCCGAAGCGCAACCCACCCATACCCCTACATTTACCCCTTACCTAACACTACGGGCAATTTAGCTTGGCCAATTCACCTGACCCGCACATCTTTGTGACTGTGGGAGGAAACCGGAGCACCCGGAGGAAACCCACGCAGACACGGGGAGAACGTGCAAACTCCACACAGTCAGTCGCCTGAGTCGGGAATTGAACCCGGATCTACAGGCGCTGTGAGGCAGCAGTGCTAACCACTGTGCCACCGTGCCTGAACTCTTATTCTCTGAACTCTTATTGCAGTACAGGTGGTAGCCATCCTAGTGAACCACTGTAGTTGTTGTACTGTGTCTCATGACCACTAAGAGACACACTCCTGACATCATTGCAGTATCATATGATAGTATAAAGATCTCATACTCTATCTTATCCAAGTATCACATGAAGCATAATATGCTATTGATTGCATATAGTTTTGTAGCTTAATTGCTTCATGTTACCCTAGTCACTTAGGTGTCTGAAGTATACTGTTTGTAAATAATAGTCACTTATATTAAAAATCTGTTGCTGTCCACATCCAGTTTATGTTACAGGAGGTAACATATGCATTGTCACATTGGGTGAAGTGCTCTGTT
Organism: Hemiscyllium ocellatum; assembly: GCF_020745735.1. Taxonomy (NCBI): domain Eukaryota; kingdom Metazoa; phylum Chordata; class Chondrichthyes; order Orectolobiformes; family Hemiscylliidae; genus Hemiscyllium; species Hemiscyllium ocellatum. The sequence goes on from NC_083410.1 coordinate 102,576,884, forward strand.
GAAGGCAAAATCACGTCAGTGGTAAAACCTCAGATTGCATAGCTTGCAAAAGGTCTTGCTAATAATTGGTCCTTCAACAGAGTTTGCCAAGATGTTACCACAGCCACTGCATGGAATGTAAACATTCTTTCCTATCTCAGTACAACACCATTCGTCATCCTATCCTTGCCAATCCACCAATACCCTGGCTGTTGACTCATCATCAGCCTCAGCTGTTGATAAATGTCAAGATGATGCAATGCACGGCCTGACCTAATATCCTGCCTGAGGTCATCTTCCAAGGCCTTCTGTAATCTTCTGTACAGAATATCAGGCACTTTCATCTCTCCATGCTTTAGCCTAGGTTAGCCTTTGTAGGAACCCTACAACAGGCAGAGGTATAGGAATACTTTTATTTCCATTGGTTTGTATTGTCCTAACCTTGTGCAGTACATTGGGCTATCTTGCATTGCTCTCAGTTCAAAGCACAGCTTCTGTAAGGAATCCCCGTAAGCTGCTGCATGAAAATTGTGTCTAATCAACACCTGAGTGCTCCATCTTCAGGTTTCTGGTTTAGCCGATAAATTCAAATTATAGTTACCAGCTGTTAGGGTCAACACTGCGCAATGCAATTCCAGACTTTTGAACAGGCATTTCGTAATCGCACTGCATCAATTTAGCATTTGTTTTTACTTTTTGTGCAACATTTGGTATCCCATGCTGAATCAATAAATATAGGTATTATAGTGACTGATCAATTGTGGGGCTAGTCGGGGATGTTATAAGTGGGCCCCCATCTTCTGTCTAGAGAGAGATCAAATACGCCAAATTAAATAGCCCCAAGGAGGCTGGAACTCAGCCACCTACTCACCCTTTGTTTACATGCGTGTAGTACATGACCCTGACCCAGCCAGCTTAGAGCTAGCTCCTAGAGTGAACAGAACCCCTGACACACTTGTTTATATCTGTCAGCCAGGGCTCCCTAATTTAACCAGGTTAACAACCCCAATCACAGAACTTGCATCCTATGAGATCCACCTGACTGACATCATTCTAATCACTACACCAATCTCCTATCCACCTTGAATTCATCCCTACTTGAGAAACCCAGATTTATGGATACCAAAGTTACTCAACATTCAGCTTGATTATGAGGTCTCCCACAATCAAACTCAGTGAATCAAAGGGCTTCTTCTGTACTGTACAATTCTACGATTCTGTGAATATTAGATTAGATTAGATTACTTAGATTAGATTACTTACAGTGTGGCCCAACAAGTCCACACCGACCCCCTGAAGCGTAACCCACCCATTCTCCTACATTTACCCCTTTTTACCTAACACTACGGGCAATTTAGCATGGCCAATTCACCTGACCTGCACATCTTTGGACTGTGGGAGGAAACCCACGCAGACACGGGGAGAACGTGCAAACTCCACACAGTCAGTCGCCTGAGTCGGGAATTGAACCCGGGTCTCTGGCACTGTGAGGCAGCAGTGCTAACCACTGTGCCACTGTGCCGCCCACTGCAAAGATATCAAAGAATATCTTTGATCAGGAACCAAACCACCACTGTATCCACTCTGTACCAGCAGACCAAGACTGTGGGATGTACCAGTGCAAGTCACCCTGCAGCAATTTGGCAAGATTTCTTCAGTGGTATCTTCCAGCTTTGACCTGCACCTAATGGTGGCTAGTCACTACCACTGTGTGCACATGCTTCTCCAAGTCTCATAATGTCCTGAATTGGATCTGTGCTTCGTGCATTGCTGATGCCTGTGAAGATTTTTCCAACTCGATGCAACTTTGCTTTGGGATCTTTTACTTCCAGATGATGAAGGAATAGGCAGAACAGCAATTCCCAGTTTAATCCAGTGGATCACCGTGGAGTTGGGGCAAGGTACAAAGGTCCCTTTTTTGTTAAAGATTCAACTGGGTTAAAAATGACTATGGGTTTAAGAAAATGGATAAGTGAGTGGCTTAGTGGGTAGTCAGGTGTTTGGGGACAGCTGGGTAATCAGGGTTTGATCAGGCATTGGAAGGCGGAGAGGAATTTGGTTGTGAGGGGGTTCAGTAGATTTGGGAGAGAATGAGGAATATACCTGTCAAGAGATAATTAAGGTGTGGGAAATTGAGTGGATGGATCATTAGGGTCATTGGACTATTGTTGAGGCAGTGATTTTGTGAGGGCGAGTGGTGTGGGGAGCATTGTTATGGAGTTACCCAGCGATTAGTCCAAGGTTTTACACCGTCTAACAATTCCTGCATAACTGTCAAGGTAAGTTGCACACATTTATCCCAAGACTGGGACTCCATCTCTGAGTCAGAGGTATTCACATAGGACCCCATTGTGGCATGGTGGCTCAGTGGTTTAGCACTGCTGCCTCACAGCACAAGGGACCAGGTTTGTTTCTAGCCTCGGGCAACTGACTGTGTGGAGTTTGCCTGTTCTCCCCGTGTCTGTGTGGGTTCACTCCAGATACTCTGGTTACCTTCCACAATCCAGCAATGTGCAGGTTAGCTGAATTGACCATGCTAAATTACCTATTGTGTTCAGGGATGTGTAGGTTAGGTGCATTAGTCAGGGATAAATACAAGATAATAGAGTAAGGGGAATGGGTCTGGGTAGGTTACGCTTCAGAGGGTTGGTGTGGACATGTTGGGCTGAAGGGCCTGTTTCCACACTGCAGGGAATCTAATTCTATGATCCCAGGGAACAAGGAATAATCCTATTGGAACCTTAAACCTCTGAGGTCATTCCCACTTATATCCACATCTCAGGAACTCTACAGGGTCCTGATGTGCATCTTCCCCAGTCTGTCAGATCTCTGATTGATTTGGGCTTTTTACACCAATCCTTATTTATTGCTGAGTTAAAATCCCTCCCTAACAACACTATGCGTGTTCCCAAAAGACACAGACTACAGCAATTCAACTCTCCACCACCTTCACAACGGCTATTAGGGATCGGCAATAAATGCTGTATTGCCAGTGATGCCAACATATAACTGAATAAACTTCAACAAATAAAAAGTCCATTGTTACTCATTGGCACAGTGTATGTCAGGGGTCCAGTCATGGATGAATATTTGAGCACAGCAAAACTGAATCCCTCTTTTACAACTTTTTTTTGTCTGCACCTATTCCCCTCCGTAATTGGTTGCTCAAGTTGACCCATTTTAGTGCATTGTCTTAGTACCCCGATCAAATTTAGAGTTCAGTGTCATTCCCCCAAACTTATCGCCAGGACCACTTCATTCCAGTTCCCCAACATTGCCAACTTGACTTTGAAAGGAACATTCACGAGCATTTTAAACGAGCACTGGGACTTAAAGAGATGGAGAAATAACAAAAAAAAGTGGGAGAGGGCCCGTGTTCATAAAGGTGCTTTTAGTGGCTAATCGGAATTCTTCGGAAAAAATAATATAAGCAAAGAAATGGTTTCGTGCTGTTACAGTGAAGACCAGAAATAGTTTTCCATAACTCATACATGCACTACTGTTCTCCTGCCATTTCTACAGAAATCAAATCCTACATCATTGAAGTTCAAATTATAAGGAATAACAGCACTGCAGTTCATTGATGTGAGTTGATCTCAGATGCCGGCCACAAACTTATCATCAAAAAAAAAGCAAACTTGCTGAATGTGAAATAAAACTGTTTCCATAAACGCCAACTATATAAAAGGATAATACAGGCTACAGTGTGTTTCAAGTATGCTATGGGACATGTGATCAGATAACACTGATAAACGTGTGGAGCCTTTCTGTCATTATTTTTCAATGTCTCAATGTACAACACACTCTGACACCAGTGCAATGATCCACAATTCTCCACTTTGCAAAGATTTGTCAAGGCCAGAAGATTCACGAAGAAACAGAATTGGAGCATTACAGAATTTTCAGTTTTTTTGTGGGGCTGAGGTGGGATGGTGAGGTGCGGATTACAGAGTGGTCAAGAGATTTAAACGTGACAGTGTGATTTTAATTTGGAAGTGTTGTGGGGCTAGGAACTAATGTAGGTTGCGAGGAACAAAGAGTAATAACTGAGCAGGTCGTAGTGCACTTTAGAATGCAGATAGTAGTTAATGGGGTAAAGAGAGAAAGCTGAGTCAAAAAGTGTGGTGCTGGAAAAGCACAGCAGGTCAGATAGCATCCAAGGAGCAGGAGAGACAATGTTTCAGGCATTAGCCCTTCATCAGGAATGTGTTAGACCAACCCGGGGGAGGATTTGTGTGTAATTTCAGTCTAGAGTCGCTGGAGCATTTGGTCTGAGTTTCAGCAGCATATGTATGGGCACAAGCAAGAAAACAAGATGCTGCAGAGGAATTCATTGTCATGAAGCAGATGTCAGATCGAGTGCTCATCTTGGGTCAAATGGAACATTACGGTTTCTTACAGTCAGTTTCACTCTTAGACAGTGGCTGGTGAGAAAGATGGAATTGTTCATTTGAAATGGGAATCAAAGATGATGGTCTTGCTCTTCCCACTGGAAGAAATTGTGCTTAATCCAGGGCTGTCTTTTTAAAAAAAAATAATTTAGAGTGAAGCTGATTGTTTGAAAATGCAATGCTCAATTTGACCCAGGATGAGCACTGTGTCATACATTGTCTTCATGATAAAGTGATGCTCCTGGCTATTAATGAGTATTAATTGTTGAACCCTAATGCCCAGAGGGCAATTAAGAGACAATTACATTCTGTGGGTCTGGAATCACATGTGGACCAGACCAGGTAAGGTCGGTAGAGTTCCTTCCCTGAAAGATATGAGTGAACCAGATGGGTTTTCACAATGATCAACCATGGTTATGTCATTGCCATTAGGCTAGGTTTGTTTAAACTCCAGATTTTTAATAAATTCAGATTTCACTATCAGCCATGCTGGGATTTGAAACCTTGTCCCTGTGATGGATAGCAAGTTCATTGGTGATATCGCTATGCCATTGCTCAGAGCCCAGAATGAGGAGGGTGAGGGTTGCCAGTGTACATTACACCCAATTACAAACGTAAACGAAAATAGAAATTGCTGGAAAATCTCAGCATGGTCTGGCAGCATTTGTGGAGAGAAATCAAAGTTAACATTTTTGAGTCCGGTGACTCTTCTTCAGAATGCCAGGCAATGACCATCTCCACGAAGATGCAATCTAACCACCATCCCTTGACATTCAATGGCTTTACCATCACTGAATCCGCCACCATCAGTATCTCAGGGAGTTACCATTGGCCCGAAACACAACTGCACTTGCCAAATAAATAGAGGGGCTGCAAGAGCAGATCAAACGGTTGACGGACCAAACTGCCTACTCCTGTTTCTATTACTATGAAATACGGCAGTAATTCACCTTCTAGCTCCTCTAAGCCTGTCCACCATTGACGAGGTACAAATCAGGAATGTAACGGAATACTCTCTGCTTACCTGGATGGGTACAGCTCCAACAACATCGGTTGCAGCAGTTCAAGAAGGCAGCTCACCACTACCTTCCCAAGGGCAACCAGAGACAGGCTATAAATGCTGATCCAACCAGCAGTGCCCACATCCCATGAGAGAATTAAAAAACTAGCAGTCAGTGTCAGTTCCTTGCAGGAAACATGCATGATCTTGACACCTGACATGGTAACAGAGTTTGTAGTGCCCATCTTGCAGTTCATGGTGGAATGCTTAGATGTCATAGGGAAATCACAACAATCAAAGGAAGCCATTTGGTCCATTGAGTATACTCTATTATTCAATGAGCTCATGGCTGATCTGATAATCTTCAATTCTACGTTCCTATCTTTTCCCGTAATGCTTGACTCCCTAAACTGATTAAAAATCTGCCTATCTCAGCCTCAGTTGTACTTTATGAGCCATCCCCAACTGTGCTAAAAAAAACTCCACAAATTCCAATGTCTTTTGAGAGAATAAATTCTTCCTCGTCTCTGGCTGAAATGGGTGATCTCTTATTCTGAGATTCTGCTCTCCAGTGTGAGACTCTCCCACAAGGGGATAAGTCCTTTCTGCATAAACTCTGTCGAACCCCACAATAAGTGGTACCTCTTTTGCCTGCTTCTCTGGCAATACGCCCCAGTAAGCACAGCTGACACCTAAATGGGTAAAACAGAGTCAACGTGGTAGCATGGGTGAATGGGTGAAAAATTCAATGCTTGATTGGATGGAGAGAACCACTTGCCATCATACTACACAGAGTTCTGTTGTGTGGGGAATCTGTTACTTTTTTCCAGTGGTATGGACATATCCTGGTGTTGGAGGCTGTCAATTGTCAGCAGTTTCTTAATCTCCACTTCTTACATTTAAGAAGGGTCATAGTCTAAGGATATGGGATAGGCCATTTAGGACTGAGATGTGGAGAAATTCCTTCATGTAGGGAGTAGGGAGCTTCTGGAATTCTCCGCCACAGAAAGTGGTTGAAGCTTAAACATTGAATGTTTTCCAGAAGGAGTTAGATAATAGTACTTCGGGCTAAAGGGATATGCAGAGAAAGCGGGAACAGGGGACTGAGTTGGGTGATCAGCCACGATCATATTGAATGGCAAAGCAGGCATGAAGGGCCGAATGGCCCACTCTTGCACTTTGTTTCGAAGTTACGCCAAGGATTTCCAGGAGACATGAATGGAACTCCCTCTACTGGTGAATGCCACATGTTTATGGGTGAGCCATGCTGACATCAGTCAGAAGTATTAGTCAGTTGTACTGCAGACACAGTTTGAGAGTGAAGAAGCTGTTTGGATATGAATTATAAGTTCTAGATGTAGGTTTGCTCGCTGAGCTGGGAGGTTCATTTCCAGATGTTTCGTCACCCTACTAGGTAACATCTTCAGTGGGTCTCAGGCAAAGCAGTCTACATGATCCTTGCTTTCTATTTATAAGTTTTTGTTTCTTTGGGTTGGTGATGTCATTTCCTGTGGTGATGTCATTTCCTGTTCTTTTTCTCAGGGTGAGGGAGATGGGGTCTAACTCGATGTGTTTGTTGATAGAGCTCCGGTTGGAATGCCACGCTTCTAGGAATTCTTGTGCGTGTCTCTGTTTGGCTTGTCCTAGGATGGATGTGTTGTCCCAGTCAAAGTGGTGTCCTTCCTTATCTGTATGTAAGGATATTAGTGAGAGAGGGTCATGTCGTTTTGTGGTTAGTTGATGTTCATTTATCCTGGTGGCTAGTTTTCTGCTTGTTTGTCCAATGTAGTGTTTGTTACAGTTCTTGCACAGTATTTTGTAAATTACATTAGTTTTGCTTGTTGTCTGTATAGGGTCTTTCAAGTTCATTCACTGCTGTTTTAGTGTGTGGGTAGATTTGTGGGCTACCACAATGCCAAGGGGTCTGAGTAGTCTGGCAGTCATTTCCGAGATGTTTTTGATGTAGGGGAGAGTGGCTAGGGTTTCTGGACGTGTTTTGTCTGCTTGTTTGGGTTTGTTTCTGAGAAATTGATGGACTGTGTTCATTGGGTACCCATTCTTTTTGAATACACGGTATAGGTGTTTTTCCTCTGCTCTGCGTAGTTCCTCTGTGCTGCAGTGCGTTTGGCTCATTGAAATAATGTTCTGATGCGGCTTCGTTTGTGGGTGTTGGGATGATTGCTTCTGTAGTTCAGTATTTGGTCCGTATGTGCTGTTTTCCTGCAGATGCTGGTTTGAAGTTCCCCATTGGCTGTTCGCTCTACTGTGACATCTAGGAATGGCAGTTTGTTGTTGTTTTCCTCCTGTTTTGAATTTTATGCCAGTAAGGGTATTATTGATTGTCTTGAAGGTTTCCTCTAATTTGTTTCGTTTAGTGATGACAAAGGTGTAGTGGACCCAAAGTTTGGATTGGATAGTTGGCAGAGCTGTTTGTTCGAGTCTCTGCATTACTGCCTCTGCTAAGAACCCTGATATCGGAGATCCCATGGGTGTTCCATTGGTTTGTCTGTAGGTTTTGTTGTTGAAGGTGAAGTGTGTGGTAAGGCATAGGTCCAGTAGCATGACGATACTGTCCTTGTTGATCGATCCTTGCCTAAGTTAATCTGGAGGTAAAAACAGCTAGGTAAAAACAATGACTGCAGATGCTGGAAACCAGATTGTGGATTTGTGGTGCTGGAAGAGCACAGCAGTTCAGGCAGCATCCGAGGAGCAATAAAATCGACGTTTTGGGCAAAAGCCCTTCATCAGGAATACAGGCAGAGAGCCTGAAGGGTGGAGAGATAAGTGAGAGGAGGGTGGGGGTGGGTACAGAGTACAATAGGTGAGTGGGGGAGGGGGTGAAGGTGATAGGTCGGGGGGGGGAGGGTGGAGTGGATAGGTGGAAAAGAAGATAGGCAGGTAGGACAAGTCAAGGGACAGTGCTGAGCTGGAAGTTTGGAATTGGGGTGAGGTGGGGGAAGGGGAAATGAGGAAACTGTTGAAGTCCACATGATGCCCTGGGTTTGAAGTATTCCGAGGCGGAAGATGAGGCGTTCTTCCTCCAGGCGTCTGGTGGTGAGGGAGCGGCGGTGAAGGAGGCCCAGGACCTCCATGTCCTCGGCAGAGTGGGAGGGGCAGTTGAAATGTTGAGCCACAGGGCGGTGTGGTTGATTGGTGCGGGTGTCCCGGAGATGTTCCCTAAAGTGCTCTGCTAGGAGGCGTCCAGTCTCCCCACTGTAGAGAGGAGCAGTCTCCTCGACATTGGGGAGACTGGACGCCTCCGAGCAGAGCGCTTGAAGTTAATCTGGAGACTACTCCAAACAGTAATGTAAGTAAGTGGCTGCAGTTGCATCATCGGTTTCCAGCACTGGACTGCACACAGCAGATCCCATCAGCTCCATGAATGGAGCTCCTCCTAGCAGAGTCCTGCTGGTGATGTTCAATACTTGGGAACAAGACAGACTGCTATTGTCAGCCTTTATAGAAATGGAAAATATGCAGCAGCGGACCAAAGATTTTCTTCATTAATAAGTCAACTAGGATGAACACCTCTCCTCCTTTTGTGATTCTGTCGTCTGCCGCTTTTAGAAGGAGAGGTTTATTATTTTCTGTCAGTACCTTGACATGTGTTATTGTTTATAGTTTGTGTTCACTTCCTGTAAGTGATCAAATAAAAGCACAGCGTGATACTTTGGAGGGTGAACATTTATTAATTCTTGTCAACCCTTTTGTTATTTCAGTCAGTCATTTTTTTTGGCTGGTTGAAAGCAATTGCTTCTCACATGGTAATAATTAAAATAAATTGCGAAGGCATCTTAATAATATTTTAAAAGTCAGTGCTACCAATTTGATCATATTGTTTTATCTATTATCGTACAAGCTTGCAACATTTCTAAACTAAAAATGATATTCAAGTTCAGACTTTGATGATAAAGTGGTTTGGAATTCAAATGGACTGAGAATGTCCCAAACAGACTGTCTGTTTTTCCCAACACTTTTACTCATAAAAGTAGCTAGATGACAGTTTCCATAGACAAATTGTGTTCCCTTTGAACAGGAATCCCAGGCCTTTAATATCAAAATAAAATAACTGAACACTGGAAATCTGAAATAAAAACAGCAAGCATTGTAAAGTTTAACCGGTACCTATAAAGTGAAAACACACACAAAGCAACAAGAATCTGTTTTCTTTTTTAAACCTGTTGAGAATTGCTAAAAAAAAGGAAACAATTTGATTTTCGTCTTGCATTCATCAGGTCACTTTGCAAGAATGCCATTACAGCGGGGGACAATATTTTATTCTAGACTAGAGTGGTGCTGGAAAAGCATAGCAGGTCAGGCAGCATCTGAGGAGCAGGAAAATGGATGTTTTGGGCAAAAGCCCTTCATCAGGAATGAGGAGGAGGCTCCCAGCCTCATTCCTGATGAAGGGCTTTTGCCCGAAATGTCAATTTTCCTGCTGCTCGGTTGCTGCCTGACCTGCTGTGCTTTTCCAGCACCACTCTAGTCTAATCTGATCTCCAGCATCTGCAGTCCTCACTTTTGCCTGAACAATATTTCATGCTGTATGAGAGAAAGTGCTGGTCAAATCAGTAATTCCAGAAAATCATGTGATTTGAGCTGAATGACTAGACTGTCTACCGCTGAGATAATTGCTGAAGTGTTCACTGAGGTGAGGTTTTACAACCCAGAGAAAGAGACGCCACAGACCAGAAACAGGTTCAGTTCAGGAGATCTATTCTGGCAGACGTGCTGTTTAAAAGCTGAAAAGTGGTCAGGAAATGGGAAAAAGTACTGAGATTTTTTTCCTAAGAGTTCAGTGACAAAGACACCGAATTAGTCTGTGTCTGTGTGTCTCGGGGTGAGATGGAAATAATCGAAGTGCAAATATTTTTTGAAAGGAAAAGTTTGTGAACTCCTCAGTTGAAGAAGAAATAAAGAGTGAAGAACAACACTCCCTTGAAGATGTGCAGCTGCTCGGAGACACTGCACTTGCTGATTGACATGACAAGGCATTGCCATACATGCAATATGGAGATCTGTGCATCTGACTAAAAAGAAATTAGGGGAGCTGGTGAAGATAGGAGTGGTATTTGTGTCTATAAAGGATAGCGCTGGAAAAATTTGTTGCTGTATGTAAAATGTTCTTAATTTGTCTTTTGTAGAAACATACGAGTATTTTTGTTTCAATCTTTGTGTTATAAACTACTGTACTTTCATTAAAAGTACATCGACAGCCTCGTGAGAGTACCCTGAGCAGCTGCATCACTGCCTGGTTCGGGAATTGCACCATCTCGGATTGTAAAACCCGACAACAAAGTAAGTGAGGACAGCTGAGAAGATCATCGGGTCTATCTTCCCTCCATTACAGACATTTACACCACACGCTGCATCCGAAAGGCCATCAGCATTGTAGAAGACCCCACAAATCCATCATTCAAACTGTTCTCTCTCCTTCCATCTGGCAGAAGATACTGGAGCATTCAGTCTGCCATGACCAGACTGTGCAACAGTTTCTTCCCCCCCGGCCATCAGGCTCCTTAACACAGTGTGATCACACGCTGCAATTCTTTGTACGACTTTTCGAATTGTTGCTAAAACAATGGTTTCTTCATGATCAGTCATTATTGCACTGTAGTTTGTCCACCACTATGCCTATTGTCTTGTCTTGTCAAGAATTACTGTGCTGTCTTGTGTGTTTTGTACTTTTCCTATGCACTTTATGCTGTCCAGTGTATGACTGTACTCTCATGTAATTTGTGGTGTCCATGTAGCACCCTCAGTCCTGGAGGAACGCTGTCTCGTTTTTACTGTATCAGTTGTATATTGTAGAAATGACAAATAAAGCTACTCTTGACTATTGACTCTCGATGTGGATATTTTTTGTGACTGACCACTGTGGAAGCCGATTGGCAAAAATAAGAGTTATGTTCTGTCAAGCCAATTTCACTTTCGGATTTGATTTGGATAGTTGGTATCATAACAAGTGTTAATCTTGATGAAGATTATTTTTGACCAAAAGGTTCTGAGTAGACAATTTCCCCGAAAACAGTAGTTTAGCAGTTTACCATTACGCCCCGCAAGCCCAACTTCACCCATGATCTGGTCTTGTGTTATTTTAAACAAGTTAATGGAAAGTATTGAAACTCTTAACAGGACTGGCCCCATCTGTGTAGCAAACAGGTAATTTATATTATACCATGTGGATTCTTTGTCACACTGGGAATATATCTGTGGCAAGAGTAAAGTCAACACAGAAAATTTTCATCTAAATTTACAAGGTTAACTTTACAATTAGTCAGTAGGTGTCATCATCCTCTCTATGCTGAATATTTGAAATAACCCAGTCATTAGTCAATTAATTCAACACAATTGTAAAGTTTTAATTCCCCAGTTTTCTCCTCTCAACTTTGCTATTACACTATATTTATCAGTGAAATGAGAATCAAAATCGCTCTTTTTAAAGCCCCAGGAGCTTTCAAGGAAGCCCTGGGTTAGAGATATTATTACTAAACTGTTAATCCAGAGACCCAGGTAATGATCTGGTTCGGAATCCCACCATGACAGATTGTGAAATTTGAATTAAATGAGAGTCTGATATGACCATAAGTCGATTGGTGGGGAAACCCCACATGGTTCACTAATGTCCATTAGGGAAGGAAACTGCTGTCTTACATTTAATTCTTTGACTTTGAATTGCTCTCTGGCTATTAGCGATGGGCAATAGATGCTGGCCTAGATACCAGTGCCCTCATCCTGTGCATGAATGAAAGAAAAGTTTACCCTAATGGCCCAGCTACTCTGAGCCAGATGTCATTTTTTATTTCTTAATGTAAAAGGGCATCTACCACAAACATAATAACTTGGATACTGGAAATCTGAAGTCAAAACAGCAAGCGTCGCAAAGTTTAATCCGTACCTATAAAATGAAAACACACGTACAAAACATCAAGAACCTGTCTTCTTCGGGGTGGATTAGCTTAAAACCAGGATTGTGTGATTATTTGGAATAGGGAGTTTGCATGTCTGTAAAGGATAGGAAGGCTAATCTGCGGAACAGGGTTAGAGATGGTCTGTGGCCACTGGCCAGGACACGAACCCTACCCTGCTCCCTGTCAGCCGTCTCAGACTAATCCAGACTGTTTACATCCTGGCTATCCCGTCGCACCATGAGCCATGTTTTAGACTCCCCCACTGTGAATACTCAATTCCATTACAACCCCATTTGTTCACTTTTGTCCTGACTTCATCTCCTCTGCTTCTCCATGGTTTTGTCACCTGCACTCAGTTAACACATGCTGTTCCATCCTCTTAAACTTCACTGATATATCCTCAAATTGTCAAAATTCTACTGCCTAAGTCCTCATGTTGTTATGAATCTCAAAGTCCTTCCATCCCTAACACCACGATGTAACATCTCCATCATCATGTCTCCACATCCCTCATGTCTACAACAATCTCCCCACTTGCTTTTTCATGCAGAGGGTGGTACGTGTATGGAATGCGCTGCCAGAGGAAGTGGTGGGGGCTGGTACAGTTGCAACATTTAAGAGGCATTTGGATGGGTATATGAATAGGAAGGGTTTGGAGGGATATGGACTGGGTGCTGGCAGGTGGGACTAGATTGGGTTGGGACATCTTGTCGGCATGGACGGGTTGGACTAAAGGGTCTGTTTCCATGCTGTACATCTCTTTGACTCTAAGAATGTGTACGTTTAACTCTGGAACTGTTGTAGGCTTTTATTCCCACTTTCACTGGTCCCTATGTGTGCTCCTCCCTCCCCTGCTATCCCTTCCCTTTGCTGTACCATATTACCACTAAGTGCCTCCTTTAAGAAATTGAATTTTATGAACAGAATCACAGATTTAGGCAGAAATGTAAACCAGCCTTGAAATTAAAACTTCTGTGAAAATGTAAAAATACAGAAAAGTGATTTAATAAATAAGATATTAAAGAATAAGGTGCTGAAAGAACACAACAGCTGTGGAAGGAGAAATGGGGATAACAATTTGAGTCCAATATTACTCTTCTTCAGAGCTGAAGAGACGTGGGACTGTTTTACTTTGGTTAGCAGAGTGGGGGGTGTGGGCAGGTCAGTGATTATAGGAAAGGGCAAGGATAGATTAATGGGTGGTTAAACAGCAAAGGCATCATGGAACAAAAGAAAAAGGAGAGGCAATGATTAGGTAAGGAAGCAAAGCATTGGTGCAGGGTAAGTGTTGATTGTCAAATAAAGGACAGGTTTGAATGAAAGCAATAAAAAAGATGCTAACAGGGACTTGGCAAAAAAGAAGTCAAAATGGAGGTCAGAGTTCACAATCTGAATTTGTTGAATTCATTGTTGTGTTCTTGACAAATAATTGGAAAATGGGCTGCAGCTGTGGTACCACTTTAAGAACTGAATATGCGAATGGGCCAAGGACCAAGATGATACCACATGACCAGCAGCCATGCTGAATCTAAGCAGGAGCATGTTAGACTAAGAATGGGTATATATAACTCTGTAATTGTTATAGGCTTTTATTCCCACTTTCACTGGTCCCTCAGTTTTACTCTGGAAATCAGTAACCCAAGGCACTTGACATTGGGATGTACCCAATATTCTTTATTAAGGCAAAGTACATTACAAAAAAAACACTGCAAAACTTTGACCCGTACAATCACAAGTGAATCTGTAAATATGGATGTCTGAGGATCAGACTAACACAGGTAATCAGCCTGCCCTGACCCAACTTAAAGACACCGATCCTATGACCCATCCTGAGCTGGCTATCTGTGCACTGAGGTGAGCTTTCCTTATACTCTTTCCACAGACAAATTGTGCGTCCAAACCTTGACAGTCTCTAGTCAATGATCAGTTTGACCACAGACAAATATCATGAATGTATTATCTATCATGGCCAGTTTAATCAATAAACTCATTCGGACTTGCTCATGTCTCCTTGGAGAGAAGCATAACTCTTGTATTTCACAGCCTTTGATCTCAGGATTGGTTGCTCGTGCTGTGGCTGTCCTTATGTCGTCCAGTCAACCATGTGATATTTACACAGCCCAGTTTCATGAGAATCTCAAATTGTAAACTGATAAACATGTTATCACATCTGATTCACTGTGTCTGATTTAAACAAAACTTCAGCTTTTCCAAAGTTACTATGAGAGTCTGGTTCATTACTGTTGAGATAGCACACTCAATCTAAACATGCACACATTCCTTTGAGAAAGCACAGAAACACACTAAAACTAGTGATCTTTCAAATCATTAGATTGTCAACAGGTTACAAATGTTCTCTTCATCTAACTTCATTTCGGCTAACCCAGCTAATATCAACATTGCAAATTATCAGTTTATTGGACCTGTTTGAGATTTTCAAGTCCAGTTAACCTACATTTTACCAAACCAATATGAGATAATAGAAACAACTATAATTTGACCTACAACTCAGTGGTTCCTTTTAATCACATAAGAGCTAGGTGCAGGAATAGGCCATCTGGCCCTTCGAGTCCCCTTCTCCATTCGATATGATCATGGCTGATCTTTTCATGGCCTCAGCTCTACCTACCCGCCCTCTCACCGTAACCCTTAATTCTTTCATTGTTCAAAAAATATCTATCTTAGCTTTAAAAACATTTACTGAAGTAACAGAAAGTGAGGACTGCAGATGCTGGAGATCAGAGTCGAAGAGTGTGGTGCTGGAAAAGCACAGCCGGTCAGGCAGCATCCGAGGAGCAGGAGAATCGACGATTCGGGCATAAGCATTTACTGAAGCAGTATCAACTAGTTCACTGGGCAAGGAATTCCATCGAGGCAGTATTTTGGATTGCGTGGTAGGCAAGCCCTGGGAAGGATGTCAGAGAACCAAATGGATTTTTACAGCAAGAGATGATATTTTCGCAGTCACCATTACTGATACTCTTTAAATTCCACCCGCAGTTATGGTGAGATTTGAGTCCTTGTCCCCCATCTATTAGTCTAAATCTTTGGATTACTATTCCAGTGACATTATCACAACAGCACCATTTGCCAATGTTTGGATAATTCCTGATCCAAAATGGGTAGTAGTTACCATGCTCTTTTCTCCTTGCAACAGATAAGGTCATAGAGTCATAGGGATGTATAGCATGGAAAGAGACCCTTCAGTCCAACTCATCAGTGCCGATGGGAAACTAATTCCATTTGCCAGCATTTGGCCCATTTCCCTCTAAGCTCTTCCTATTCATGTACTCATCCAGATGCCTTTTAAATGTAATTATACCAGCCTCCACCACTTTCTCTGGCAGCTCATTCTATACATGCACCACCCTCTCTGTGAAAAGTTGCCCCTTAGGTCCCTTTTAAATCTTTCCCCTCTCACCTTAAACCATGTTCCAATCCAGCCACAAGGGGATAGAATGAAGACTGAGGTAAACATTGATTTTCCCTTTTTGAATGTGGAGTCTGTGTAGAGTTTGCACATTCTCCCCGTGGCACGGTAGCTCAGTGGTTAGCACTGCTGCCTCACAGCACCAGGGTCCCAGGTTCGATTCTAGCCTTGGGTGTGTATCTGTGTGGAGTTTGCGTTCTCCCTGTGTCTGCGTGGGTTTCGTCTGGGTGCTCTGGTTTCCTCCCACAGTCCAAAGATGTGCAGGTCAGGTGAATTGGCCATGCTAAATTGTCCATAGTGTTAGGTGCATTAGTCAGAGGGAAGTGGATTACTCTTCGGAGGGTTGGTGTGGACTTGTTGGGCCGAAGGCCCTGTTTCCACACTGTAGGGAATTTAATCCCCGTGTCTGTGTGGTTTGCTCCAGGTGCTCCGTTTCCTCCCACAATCTAAAGATGTACAGGTTGAGTGAGTTGGCCATAGTGCTCATGGATGTGTAGGTTAGGTGCATTGGTCAGAGGGAAATGTAGAGTAATAGGGGAGGGGAATAGGTCTGGGTGGATTACTCTTTGAAGGGTCAGTGTGGACTTGTTGGGCCAGATGGCCCATTTCCACACTTGAGGGATTCTATGTTCTATGAATGTGGACAACCACCAGGCTTCAATTTAGTATCCTACTCTGCCATGTTTGAGATTGTGTTGTGAGGGATCCTGCAGTTCGAGAAAGTTGTACCACATTTTAGCTGTAAACCAATAAGAAACAGGAACAGGAGTAGGCCATTCAGCTCCTCCAACCTGCCCCACTATTCTATATGATCATGACTGATCTGACATTCCTCACGTCCACATTTATGTCCATTCCCCATAACCCTTGATTCCTCGACTCATCAAGAATCTGTCTATCTCAGCCTTAAATATACACAAGGACTCTGCCCCTCAAGCAACTGTGGCGAGGAGTTTCAAAGACTTCCAACTCTCTGAGAGAAGAAGTTCTTCCTCCTCACGGTTTTAAATCGGTACCTCTTTATTTGGAGACTATGCCCTCTGGTTATAGGTTCTCCTATGAGAGGAAACATCCTCTCAGCATTTACCCTGACAAGCCGCTTAAGGACCCTATATGTTTCAGTGAGGTCACCCCTCATCCTTCTAATTTCCAATAAGTCCCAACATTTATAACCTTTGCCCATAAGACAATCCTCCATAGTGAACCTTCTGTGAACTGTCCCCACTGAAAGAATATGCTTTTTTAACCAAGGGATTAAAACTATTCACAGTTCTCCAGATGCAGTAAGACTTCCTTACTGTTATAATCCAACCCCCTTGAAATAACATAACAAGTTGAAGTACAATTCCGTTACTGGGTAATCATCAACGAAAGTGTTTTTTGTTAGCAAGCATTGTACAGTAACAATGCAATCATGTAATCACATTCCATTTTTAATAAACAATGTATATTATAAATTCAACTGCATGATGAGCAGTTTTGATTCATTTTGAAATTCCTTAACTTACTCTTGACTCCTCTCATTTCAACGGGAATCGAAAAGTGTGGCGCTGGAAAAGCACAGCAGGTCAGGCAGCATCCGAGGAGCAGGAGAGTTGACAGGCAACTTTTTGATGAAGGGCTTATACCTGAAACATCGACTCTCCTGCTTCTCGAATGCTGCCTGGCCTGCTGTGTTTTTCCAGTGCCACACTCTTCGACTCTGATCTCCAGCATCTGCCGTCCTCACTTTAACCTCACCTCAGCTGCAAGCCAAGCCCTGTCTTTCAGGCTGACCTAAGAAGGACGTAAGAACTAGGAGCCCCTTGAACCTGCTCCACTACTTGATCATCTCGGCCTCAACTTCAAGGAGGTGCAGCGTGCTTGCAGAAAATGTGCACAACTTGGAGTTCGTCGACGGGTGATAAATGATCCAGCTGAAACTCAAAGTGATCCAGTCTATGTGACCCACCCCAAGGTAGCGTGCAGGCTGTCGTTTTTGGTGGAATTTCAAGGGTGCAGTAATGTAACACAACTGTGAGTTATTTTTGATCCAGTGCACACAGCAGACGACCTGGGATTGAGGGCATTATCTGTGATATGATAGAGGTATATTCGGGAACAAAGTAGGCAGACATTAACACTTTGCCAGGGCAGTGACCATTTATTAGCATGATGTGTGCTACTGTATGTAAATGAACTGCACATTTAGTGAGTGGAATGCTTTCCTGTTGATCTAAGTTATGAGATTGATGAAGGGATATCTAAGACGTTGTGGGTGAGCTCAATGATTGCACATTGTGAGGAGTCCTGCCCATGTAAGTTGCTGAAAATGTGTTGCTGGAAAAGCGCAGCAGGTCAGGCAGCATCCAAGGAACAGGAAATTCGACGTTTCGGGCATAAGCCCTTCATCAGGAACTTTCATGATGAAGGGCTTATGCCTGAAACGTCGAATTTCCTGTTCCTTGGATGCTGCCTGACCTGCTGCGCTTTTCCAGCAATACATTTTCAGCTCTGATACTCCAGCATCTGCAGACCTCACTTTGCCCATGTAAGTTAACTATCTACACTTTAAAAATTACTTTTAAATGCTTAACTAGCTGGGAAGTACTTTGGCATATTCTGAAAGGTGTTACATAACTGCGCAATTTCCTACTTTTCTTTAAAATTGCAGTGTTTTCATGCTGCTGTCAGTTATCCATGAGGAAAGTGATGAACTAACTTGTTTGAGCCAACAGTACATCTGTGATTTGTTTATGCATCAGTGCCAAGATGATTGAATGTTGTTACTGATGTACCCAGTGCGTTTTCCGGGCTGTGGTGAACTTGACAGACATTATATTGGGCTGTAGGTCAGCTTGCTTCCTCCTGGAACCACTGTTACCACCAGGTGGAGGAGGGGCGAATTGACTCCCCTCATTTTGACCTCCTCACAACATTATTTTCTAGCACAAGGTTGAATCATTTGCAAATAAAAAAAAGGTTAATCCATCTCTACTGTCTCAGTAGTGAAGCAATTGCAATGTTTCCTTGAGTAAAAGAATTTGCTATCTGTTGAGCCCAAGAATAGTAATAAAGATGTGACATGAAGCATACATAAGTATAAAATCAAAAGGGACTTCAGGAGGTCTCTGATTTATGAGCGTCCAAGTTACAAACGTTTGCACTTACAAATGTTCATTTTAAATTTTAGATAACCTAATATATGAACATTTGCTGTACTTATGAACAACTGCTTTACATTATCCTGCATTGTCTTTTGACTCGTGTAGAAATCAACTTGCAGATAGACTCGAGAACTGAGCCCTTTTGCAACCCAGAAACTGTCTGAAATGTACAGTGCAGAAGGAGGTTGAGAGGAACACGCAGTTTAAAGTAGTGGCCTTGTTCCGTAAGGGTTTTAACCTGAGACTAGGTTGTTCAATTGGTATCTTGAGTATTAGCACTAGTGAATATTTCAGTTATCCTTTTGAGTTCTTTGCATTTTGATGTTTCTTTTTAATCAGTTTAGTCTCCGAACACTTTTCTTTCATGAGAGGCTGAGGCAGCACTTTCTCCAGCAGGTTCTGATTGTAGTCAGAAATCCGTCTCCTCAGCTCTGCCGAAAGCAGTTCTCTGAAATAAAAGCTTACTTTACGTATTCTGTCTGGGGAAAATATGTTTCTTTGGGTTTGCTGAGTGTGGGAGAAAATTCACATAACATTGTAAGTTAAAATAGGTTTGCTTCACAGCAGACTTGTCTGTCTAGGTTCAATGTCTTTTCATAAAATGCTGATTTAACCTCCAATTCCCTTTGTTTATCTCACATTGGTTTCACAATTTCGCCACGTTCTGGTCAAGTGGATGCTGTGGCCTTTATAAGTCAGCATTTTTCCTTTTCAAAACCATTTCATCCTATGAAAATTCTAAGCTTCAAACTAATGTTATTCAGAAATCAATAACCCAAATTTCCTTACTATTATGACAGTACTGCTGCTGGGTCAAATGAAGGTAGAAGTAACATTGCAACAAATTCCGGAGTAGGTAACAGCAATTGGATGATATGCACCTCCTGTGTTATCTGACTAGTCCTATACCTCCATCCTAAAAGCAGTGATAAAGATGTATCCCATTGTGCAGTGGCAAAGATGGAAGATGCACTCTAGAAAACATCTAGGTGAGTGCTGAAGCAGTAGAACACAATAGAATGGAATCCCAACAGTGAGAAAGCAGGCCATTCGGCCCATCAAGTCCACAACGACCCTCCAAACAGCATCCCATCCAGACTGACACCCCAACCCTATTCCTACAATCCTGAATTTCCCACAGGTAGTCCATCTAGCCTGCACATCCCTAAACACTATGGGGCTATTTAGCATGGCCAATCCTTCTAACCTGCACATCTTTGGACTGTGAGAGGAACCCGGAACACCGAGAGGAAACCCATGCAGACACTGGGTGAATGTGCAAACTCCACACAGAGTAATCAGTATTCAGCCCTCTGTCCCCAGCTTCACAGATGGAACGCAGTTACAAAGTAAGGATTTTACAGAACTTATAAAATGATTTGCTGAGACACCTCATAGCCCCTAGTTACACTGGGTACCTGTTTACAGATGTTAGACAGGCCCAGCATAATTAAGACACTAGTGCCACAATATTGTGTTAGTTAGCACCTGGGAATAACCACTTCAGCGAGCTACTGGAGGATGGCTGGGGATATGGAAAGGTATGTTGGCAGAAGCCTATAACTTCAGGAAAGCTAAGAAGAAGTTTGGGAAAAATAATTACGTTTGGAATAAAAATCAAAGCGAGGATGTAAGTTCAAAATGTTGGCAATTATTCAATTATGCTAGTGGTCCATTTTGAAGCCTATTTAAATGTCTTGTATTTTGGTCCAATTTTGGATACAATTATGACTTTTCTGCTCAGTAATTGCGGTGGTTTCTTTATTCTCAGATATGCATAATCCACTTTAACTGCAGTTCATTTCCTCTCTAATACAAGGGAATACAACTAAACTATTTTGATTTAATTGAAACAGATGTTTCTAAATAGGATCCTGTCTTCTTATTTCACTAACCAAACAGGATATGGGGTATTTGACGAACTGGGTTAAAAGTCCAAGTTTATTAAACAACAGCAAGCGCCCATACTGCGCTCCTCATGTGCATCAGAACATATTGCAACTAGGAAGACCCGATAGACAATAGGTAGTAGCAGAGTTGGACTAATAATACAAATCAGAGTCCTGTAGTATTAGGAGGATGCTAATATTATGCATACTCAACCCAGGTGGTCATTGGGGTGTGATGAAAAGCTATTTTCATTGGAACTGTGCCACTATACTCCTGGCTGCTTCCCATCTTCCAATCTCTGTAAACATCCAAAACTCTACTGTAGGTATTCTATCTCACTTCATCCCCGTTCTCACTCTAAGCTCACATTGGCTCCCTGTCCAGCAACACTTTGCGAGTTTAGAATGTTCATCTTTGTTTTCAAATCCATGCATGCCCTTATCCCGCCTTGATTTCTGTAACTACCTCCTGCCCTGCAGCCCTCCAAGGTCTGAACTCCTCCCAATCAGGCCTCCAGCACCTCTGCTTACTGCTACCCCATTGGTGGCTCGCTGTGCCTTCAGCTGCCTTGGTCCTGAACAAACCTCTCCTTCCTCTTTAAAATGTCCCTTTAAAAAAAAACTCTTTGAGCAAACTTTGGCTCATCTATTGTTGCATCTCCTTTGTACAGTTCGCAGTGTGATAAACCACTCATTTGAGGACCCATGCTAAAGGCAACTGTAGGATTGCAGGTCATTGTGGAATGGAGTAACAGAAGTGACCATGAGATATCGGAGCAAATGTTGGTTATTCAGCCCATTCAATCCTCTCTATTATCCAATGAGATCATGGATGATGTGCTAATCCTTAACTCCACCTGGCGTTTAGGAGGTCACTTGAATTGTCGACTTGCTGCGGTACAGAAAGAGACCATTCAGTCCATCATGCCTGCACCAATTCTATCTCCAAGGCTAATCTCATGTCTTTTTCCTGTGTCCCTACATGCCATTTCTATCCGAATAGGCATCCAATGCCCCCTTAAGTGCCATGCTTGAATCTACCTCTATCTCATTTCCAGGCAGTGCATTCCAGAACTTGACAAAAGTGAAGACTGCAGACGCTGGAGATCAGAGATGAGAGTGTGGTGCTGGAAAAGGTCAGACAGCATTCATGGAGCAGGAAAGTCGATGTTTCGGGCAAAAGCCCTTCATCAGGAATGAGCCTTTGAGGCCACTCCACCTTTCATTATGATCATGCAAATCAATAGCCTGTCCCTGCTTTACCTCTATATCCTTTGATCCCTCTAGCTCCAAGTTCTATATCCAACTCTTTCTTGAATCATGCCTCAGACTGCTGTCACTGGTAGCAAATTCTATGGACCCACCACTCTCTGGAGTTAAGACATTTAACCAGTCAGGTTGGCATCAGGAGAGAAATCTATCCTTCCCTGACACCTGAGAATTAGAAATTCCTTCAGCGCAAAGGATGAGGGAGAATCTCATTCAAACTTACAAAGTACTGAGAGGCCTGGATAGAGTGGATGTGGAGAAGATGCTACCACTAGTAGAAGAGTTTAGGATGGCACAGCCTCAGAATGAAGTCACGACCCTTTAGAACTGAGATGAGCAGGAATTTCTTCTGCCAGGCTAATCCCTGGAACTCATTGCCGTAGAGGGCTGTGGAGGCCAGGTTTAAGATGGCGATGGGGGTAGGTGGTTTATTAATAAAAGGGATCAAGAGTTATGGGGAGAGGGAATGAGAATGGGTTTGATATCAGCCATGATTGAATGGTGGGAGACAAAAAAAAAATGGCAGGTGCTGGATTTCAAAGTAGACAAACAGGAGGCTGGGAGAGCACAGCAAGCCAGGCAGCATCAGGAGGTGGAGAAGTCGACGTTTCAGGTGTGACCTCTCTTCAGGACTCACGGTCGAATGGTGGAGCAGACTTAGATGGACCGAATAGCCTAATTCTGCTCCTATATCTTACAGGACATAAAAGACCCAAAGGCATTGTCAGACAGGCCAGCTTCATGAAGAATTTTAAAGTAAAGGAGGGCATAGAAATCGGAGCCAACTGCACAGAGTTTCAGAGTACCTGAACTTAACAGCTGAACGTCCAAGGCTGAGCAATGAGAATGAAGAATAATCGAGGAAAAGTCTTGTTTTTTTTAAGACTATTTGGGATGAGAAGCCAAGAAAGGGTCACAATGCTGGAGAATCACTTCAAGATGTAACAAAATGCCAATGTTATACATGGATTGGAGGGACCGAGTGGAATTTGAGAGAGGGGTAGGGGGTGATGTGAGTGTGGCTGTATGTGCATGCTATAGTGCTTTAGATTGTAAGAAAAGTGTGATAATTGCAGAAAATGCACACCATACACAAAACATGCAATACATTAATGAGCATCCGTTGTACAGAAATCTCTCAAAACCATCATTGGCCTTACCGCAATGCTGTTCACGGTTGATAGCAATGTTGTGAAGTTCCAGCAGATGGTGCAATTGCACCCTTCCTATCACTGGTGAGGTAATTCCCCTCTAATGCCAGTAATGTAGTCTCAGTGTATAACACAAGCTGTGAAACTCAGAAATCACAAATTTTACAGTGCTAATTGTGATGAGTAAGTATACGATTTTGGGTGGCACAGTGACACAGTGGTTAGCACTGCTGCCTCACAGCACCAGAGACCCGGGTTCAATTCCTGCCTCAGGCGACTGACTGTGTGGAGTTTGCACATTCTCCCCGTGTCTGCGTGGGTTTCCTCCGGGTGCTCCGGTTTCCTCCCACAGTCCAAGGATGTGCAGGTCAGGTGAATTGACCATGCTAAATTGCCCGTAGTGTTAGGTAAGGGGTAAATCTTCAATCAGATTTTAAGGGGTAAATGTAGGGGAATGGGTGGGTTGCGCTTCGGTGGGTCAGTGTGGACTTGTTGGGCCGAAGGGCCTGTTTCCACACTGTAAGTAATCTAATCTAAAAAGTGATTTAGATTATTGCTGCAATTATTCTTTCATATCTTGTCTTTCCCCAACCGATTGTCTGACCATTTATGTTATTGCTGCTTGTGGGAGCCTGTTGTGTTCAAATTGGCTGCTGGGTTTTTAAAATTCACATTACATCAGTGACTACACTCTGAAGAGTTCTTCATTGTTAATGAAGCACTTTGGGATAACCTGAGGTTGTGACAGGTGCTATATAAATGTAAGGTGAAACACTAATGTAACATAGACCTTTCTTTAGCAAATTCATGGGATTAGGGCATTACTGGCTAGAACAGTTTTTATTGCCCAAGCCTAATTGCCCAGAGGGCTGTTCGGAGTTAACCACATTGCTGTGGGTCTGGAGTCGCAAGTAGGTCAGACCAGGAGTTGGGCAGACTTCCTTCCCTAAGGGACAATAGACAGATGGTCACTATCATTAGATTCTTTATTTAATTCAAATTCCACCATCTGCCATTGTGGGATTTGAACCCAGGTCCCCAGAACATTAGCTGAGTTTCTGCATACTATTCAGCCACTGCCTCCCCGTTGGTTTATGTTGGATACTGACAATCTTTAAACTTTAATTCTTATTTACTACTTTATACTGAGAAGAACTGTAATGTTGAACTTTTAACTTATTTTTCTAATTTTTACCTCAGATTTTGTGACTGGGTAAGATGGCACAGGGAATGGCAATTTTGTCCATTTTTCACTGTACTCCTGTATCCTTGTACTTGAGTACAGTAAAACCTAATTCTAATTCCATTTCTAACCTTTCAGCACTAATTCCAAGTAGCTATTTTTACAATGTGAAAGTAGACAGTCAGACCATTCCGCTAGTGTTGAAAGGGGAAGGTAATCTCGCTAAACTTGGTCTTGTCCTAATCTAGATCATACATGTTCACACTAATAATTGGGATGAAATGATTCCTGCAAACCTGCCAAAGTAAATCAGGATTACCACACCAATTGTAATGTTATTATGTGCCAGTTAATTCAAATTGTTATAATAAACAGCTGGGTACTTCTAAACATTGTAGGACTATTGAACCCAAAATGTGTCTTCTATGATACTGTTTTCCAAGTTGTACTGCTGTTCAATATTTGCTTTTCCAACTGGTTTCTCCACAGTTTTTGAGGTCAGCAAATGATGACTCTCAGATCCTAGAAAAGTGCTCAGAGGATTGCATTTCCTCTGTGTGTACGTGCTCGCACCCTGAAGTCAACATCACAGAAAGAGACAGGCTCTCTATCCACCGCCCCACATAAAATCACGCCTGAATTCTGGCTGTTTCAGAGAATGGGATCAGAACTCAAAAACTGTCCCATTTCTGAAAATGTATCCATGAACTTCAGCCCAGCGCATTTGTTCAGGTATTAGGGAGCCATTTTCAGGTAAACCCACAACTACACTGTCTTTTCTAGCCTTCTTCATTGCGATTGCTTGTGGGTTTTATGTGGGAGAAAACTCATCAAAAGCAACTCTCTTTTGTGTATCTTTTCATGTCTTTTTATAGCATAAACCAAATTAAAACCAGAGGATAGCAGATTCATGAATGCATTGTGTTCGATTTGCATGGATAATAGGAAGAGGTTGAAGTGAAAACAAAGGGTTAAAGTCCCTCTTGCAATGCGGCCCCAGATCCATAGCAATGTGGTTGACTGGGAGCAACTTCCTTGGTAATTAGGGATGTGCAATCAACGCCGGCCTAGCCAGTGAGGCCCACGTCCCGGAAGTGAATTTTTAAAAAAATTCCCTGTTGTGTGATACACTCTGGGATGGGGATTTCACATTTTCAGCAGGAGTAGGGGGGGGGCTCTGTTTAAGCCAGCCTGGCCACTTCAGGTTCGTGAATCAAGTGGCAGGCGGACAGTTACTGAGGACCAGGAGAACTGGGAGCAGGAGTAGACCATTCAGCCCCTCGGGCCTGCTCTGCTGTTCAATACAATCATGCCTGATCTCATCTCGCCTCAACTCCACTTTCCTGCTTACTCCCCTTTACCCTTTGACCCATCTCCCATTTAAATTCATTCCGTGTCCCAGCGATTATTGTCCATCTGGTGAGAATGTTTCTTTTATTCATTTGTGGGATGAGCATGTCCCTAACGTGCAATACAATATGTTGACTATTTACGAATGAATCTGCTGCACCTTTTGCTGCTCAACTTTAAATTAGAATCTAGATGAAGAGCAGGAAGGATCTTAAAGCAGCAGACTAACAGCAGATGGTACAACTGGCCAGGAGGTGAAAATCTGTAAAGGAATGCTTCAAGGTACACACAGCATAAACTGTGGCACAGATGTATTTGTTCAACCTTCACAATCATGGGGGTGGATGAATATTCAATAGATGCTCTATTAACAAGCAAGACACTATTGCAAGGCACTGTACTGCATTAGTAAACCATTGAGCTGTTTCTATTGTTCCTTCATCATCCATATATTTCCTCATAAAGTCTGGGAATTTACCTGAGGTGAACAGCAGCTTGACTGCACGGTAAGGAGGAATTGCAATGGAAACCTTCTTCACATCTGGGAATAGAGGGCATGGAAGGAACCGTGGCCAAAAATGTTGAGATAAATAATGTAAAAACTTAAGAGTGAGGCAAACATTCCACTAAATCTGTTCCATCCACAGCACAATATTATTTTAAAAATTAAGTCACAGGATGTGGGCTTTGCTGGCTGGGGCAGCATTTATTCCTGTCCCTAATAGCCCTTGGGAAGGTGGTGGTGAGTCACCTTCCTGTGCTACTGCAGACTGTGGGCTGGAGGTAAACCCACAGTGGGATTTCCAGCATTTTGACCAAGCGACAGTGATGAAGAGACAATGCAGTTTCAAATCCGGGTCAATCCATCATCAACTTTACTTCAGCATTCTCGGATCCTGTGGGAAGGATCTCTGTGAAGTAACTTGCATCCCTCAAGGCTTTAAGCAACTTCCAAAGTATCTGTTTAAACTAGAATTCCTGTTAATCAATCCTGCTTCACACAAAACAGGCTATTGATTATTTGGATAAATCATTGTCCTGTACGCCTGTTGTGATGTACTGCTCACATACACATTATTGGTCAGCGGAATAAATAACATTAGCTTGGTAATAGTTGCTGTTTTAATATTAAACCAAATTTAGATCATCTGAAGGGTAAGTTACAGTCTTTTTGTAACACAAAGCTATTTCTTAAAGAAAAGATTATGTTCTGTAGTTCAAAGTCAAGTCACATGACACCAGCTTATAGACTAACAGGTTTATCTGAAATCACAAGCTTTCGGAGCACTGCTCCTTCGTCAGGTATAGTGAGAGAGAAGAGCACACAGACACAAAACTTATAGACAGAGAGATCAAGAGCAGAGAGATCAAAAGATCAAACAACTGGTGTGAGTGGAGTGTCGAATGATAAGTCCCTCGGTCTCCACTTCAACGTGAGCAAATGCGAGGTCTTGCACTTTGGAAAAAAGAATAAAAGCATAGACTACTTTCTAAATGGTGAGAAAATTCGTAAAGCCAAAGTACAAAGGGATCTGGGAGTGCTAGTCGAGGATTCTCTAAAGGTAAATGTGTAGGTTGAGTCCGTGATTAAGAAAGTGAATGCAATGTTGTCACTTATCTCAAGAGAGTTGGAATATAAAAGCACTATTGTTCTGCTGAGACTTTATAAAGCTCAGGTTAGGCCTCATTTGGACTACTGTGTCCAGTTTTGGTCCCCACACCTCAGGAAGGACATACTGGCACTGGAACGTGTCCAGTGGAGATTCACACGGATGATCCCTGGAATGGTTGGTCTAACATACAAGGAATGGCTGAGGATCCTGGGATTGTATTCATTGGAGTTTAGAAGATTAAGGGGAGACTTAATAGAAACTTACAAGATAATACATAGCTTGGAAAGGGTGGACGCTAGGAAATTGTTTCTGTTAGGCGAGGAGACTGGGACCCATGGACACAGCCTTAAAATTAGAGGGGGTCAATTCAGAACAGAAATGCAGAGACATTTCTTCAGCCAGGGCCTGTGGAATTCATTGCCGCAGGGTGCAGTGGAGGCCGGGACGCTAAATGTCTTCAAGGCAGAGATTGATAGATTCTTGATGTCTCGAGGAATTAATGGCTTCGGGGAGAGTGCGGGTAAGTGGGGTTGAAATGCCCATCAGCCATGATTGAATGGTGGAGTGGACTCGATGGGCCAAATGGCCTTACTTCCACTCCTATGTCTTATGGTCTTATGGTCACTTCTCACCTTCAAACAATGGCCAAGCCTTAAACAGACCATCGTTCTCAGCAAACTACCTAGCTTTCAGGACAATCTCGACTATAACGCCACACAACCCTACCATGGCAACTTCTGCAAGACATCGACATGGACACTACCACCACACGTGAGAACACCACCCACTACATGCACAGCAGAGACCCATGTTATTCAGCCAATGTTGTCTATCTCAGATGCTGCGGGCAAGGATGTCCTGAGACACGGTATATTGGTGAGACCATGCAAATGCTACGACAACGGGTGAATAGACTCTGCACAACAATCGCCAGACAGGGATGTTCCCTCCTATCCGGGGAACACTTCAGCGGTCAAAGGCATTCAGTGTCCGATCTTCAGGTAAGCATCCTCCAAGGTGGACTTTGAGATACACAACAATGCAGAATCACCATGCAGACACTGATAGCCATGCTCTGTAGCCATGGAGATGATCTCGGGTTCACGTCATACTATGTGTGACCCCACTACAGCGTTCTGTATCTGTAAAATCTTCCAGGTAAAAACAAGGACTGCAGATGCCGGAAACCAGAGTCTAAATTAGAGTGGTGCTGGAAAAGCACAGCAGGTCAGGCAGCGTCCGAGGAGCAGGAAAATCGATGTTTCGGGCAAAAGGCCTTCATCAGGAATAGAGGGCAGGGTGCCTGCAGAGTGGAGAGATAAATAAGAGGAGGGTGGGGTAGGGGAGAAAGTAGCATAGAGTACAATAGATGAATGGGGGGTGGGGATGGAGGTGATAGGTCAGAGAGGAGGGTGGGGGAAGGTAGCAAAGAGTACAATAGGTGAATGGGGGTGGGGATGGAGGTGATAGGTCAGAGAGGAGGGTGGAGTGAATAGGTAGAAAGGAAGATAGGCAGGTAGGACAGGTCATCAGGGCGATGCTGAGCTGGAAAGTTGGAGCTGGGGTGAGGTGGGGGAGGGGAAAGAGGAAACTGGTGAAATCCACATTGATGCCATGGGGTTGAAGTGTTCTGAGGAGGAAGATGAAGTGTTCTTCCTCCAGGTGTTGGGTGGTGAGGGAACAGTGGTGGAGGAGGTCCAGGATTTGCATGTCCTCAGCAGAGTCAGAGGGGAGTTGAAATGTTGGGCCACAGGGCGGTGTGGTTGATTGGTGCGGTTGTCCCGGAGATGTTCCCTAAAGCGCTCTGCTAGGAGGCGTCCAGTCTCCCCAATGTAGAGGAGATCGCATCGGGAGCAACGGATCCAATAAATGATATTGGTGAATGTGCAGGTAAAACTTTGATGGATGTGGAAGGCTCCTTTAGGGCCTTGGATGGAGGTGAGGGAGGAGGTGTGGGCACAGGTTTACAGTTCCTGCGGTGGCAGGGGAGGATGTCGGGAAGGGAGGGTGGGTTGTCACCTTGACTTGGCTTTGAGATTCAAAGTGAACCATGGAAAGGGGAAGTGCGTCCCTTAGAGATTACTGGATCTTGCTTTTGAAGTCAGCAGCAGCAAAGTCCAAGCCAAATTTTCGGCGATTTTCACTTGCGTTCACATCTGCTAGAAGTACGACCAGTCAAAAATGAGATCTGTGTTCACCAAAACGTGTTTGTGAACGGAGTGCCACATTAGTGAGAATGATGTCTTACAGTCTGTCATTCTGGATTAATGTTACCTACTGACTTATTGCTCGCTATTTACTGTAATTAACACTGTAAGTCTGATGTGATTTATTGTTGTTTAAATGATATTGCATAGCTCAACAACCACCCACAAGAATCAGGACACTAATCCCTTGAGGATTTTTGGACTGCAGTGATATTTCTACAATGTAATGACAGTAAACATTTAGGCCCGAATGTTTGACATGACATCACAAATAAATATGATTTGCACTATGTGCATTTTTGGTTGTCTGTAATGAAAACTAGCACCCGCCAGCACTTAGATTTTATTGGTGATATAGCAGTACTGAGCGTGACTGAGACGGTATATAGGATGGAGGCAAAATTAAACTCACAGCTGCCTATTTATCCAGAATAGATTCTGCGTTAGAATTCTGGCTCCTGCGTTGTGAACAGCGCTGGAAGAGTACCATCTTGGTTCAAGAGACATTCGGTCTTCCAGGTTGCATGCCTGAAAACAGGTTTTCCTTCTGTAATTATCATCATAGTTCCCCTGTCGTACAGAAGAAAAATTTACCTGGGCTGGAGTGTTTTAGTTAGTAAGAGACTATGGATACGCTGGTATTGTTTTCTTTGGAGCAGAGGAAATGGAGAGGTGGACATGTCTGTGATATGTAAAATCATGAGGGGCATAGGTAGGCCCGGAAAGGAATGTTGGGTGGAGAGATCAATGACCAAAGGGCATAGACTTAAGGTAAAGACCAGAAGTTTTAGATGTTATGAGAGGAAATTCTTTTTTCACCCAGAGGATGGTGGCAATGTGGAACTCACTGCCTGTAAGAGTGGTGGAGACCTTCATTGTATTTAAGAAGTACTTCGATGTACACTTGTGATGCCAAGGCATGCAAGGCTATAGGCCCAATCCTGGAAAGTGAAATTAGAATGGTTAGGTGCTTGTTTTTGTTTGGTGCAGAATCAATGGATGAAGAAGCCTTTTTCATACGGTAGACTTCTATTACGTAATGACACTGTTTCAGAAAGAGACAATTGCTTATAGATGTACGGTACCGCTCTACACTAAGTCTGGCTGATCTGGATTATACTAGCTATTGCTGACTTCCAAGGACATGTTTGATTTGATTTGATTTATTATTGTCATATGTCACATCTCAAGTACAGGTGCTGGTATATAACAGATATAAAATCAGCTCCATGCATTCCACTGTCAAACTGATCTGCAGTTTTCCAAATATGAATTGAGACTTTCCATGTGGTGTGATAGAAAAATATATTTATAGTGTTTTATAAATGTTTTATTTGCTAGGTGACTGCATTGTTTAGGGCAGCATAGTGGCTCAGTGGTTAACATTGCTGCCTTACAGTATCAGGGATCTGGATTCAATTCCATCCCCAGGAGACGGTCGGTATGGAATTTGCACATCCTCCACATATCTGTGTGGGTTTCCTTCAACTGGTCTGGTTTCCTCCCACAGTACAAAGGTGTGCAGGTTAATGTCTCTCTGTCAGCTATCTGGATCCCTTTCACAAACTGCCTTTCTACCTATTTTAGTGTCATCTCCAAATCTGGGTATAGCACATTCACTTCCTTCCTTCAAGTCATAAATATATTTAATAAAGCATTGTAGTCCCAGAACTGATCCCTGTGGAACCCCACTGGTTACAAGTTGCCAACCTGAGAAAGAGTCCCTTATCCCCACCCATTGTTTCCTGCCCACGAGCCAGTTCTCTAACCATGCCAATAAACTACCTCCAACGCTGTGGCCTCTTATTGTATGCCTTAACCTTTTGTGAGGTACCTTGGTGAACACCTTCTGGAAGTCCAACAACAACAACAACAACAACACATCTACTGGCTCCCCTCTATCCTCTCTGGTTGAGACTTCCTTGAGAAACTCTAATAACTTAGTCAGACATGATTTCCCTTTCGTGAAGCCATGTTGACTCACTTTGATGAGATCATGATTTTCCAGATGTTCTGCTATTACTTCCTTAATAAGTGATTCCAATATTTTACAACAATAAATGTTCAGTAATCAGCTTATGGTTATTCACTTTTTGCCTCCCTTTCTTTTTGACTAGGGGGCATCCCATTAACAGTTTTCCAATCCTGTGGTACTTATTCCAGAATCCAATGATGTTTGGAAAATTGCAACCAATCCATCTCTGTAGCTCCCTCTTTTAGGATCCTAGCATGAAAGTCATAGAACATAGAACATAGAACATAGAAGGATACAGCGCAGTACAGGCCCTTCGGCCCTCGATGTTGCACCGACCGAATCCTACCTAACCTATACTAGCCCAAGAACTTCCAAATGCCTATCCAATGCCCGCTTAAATGACCATAAAGAAGGAGAGTTCACCACTGATACGGGCAGGGCATTCCATGAACTCACAACCCGCTGTGTGAAGAATCTACCCCTAACATCTGTCCTATACCTACCACCCCTTAATTTAAAGCTATGTCCCCTAGTAACACCTGACTCCATTAGCGGTAAAAGGTTCTTAGTATCTACCCTATCTAAACCCCTAATCATCTTATACACTTCTATCAGATCTCCCCTAAACCTTCTCTTCTCCAATGAGAACAGCCCCAAGTGCCTCAGCCTTTCCTCATAAGATTTTCCTACCATTCCAGGCAACATCCTGGTAAACCTCCTCTGCACTCGTTCTAAAGCTTCCACATCCTTCCTATAGTATGGCGACCAAAACTGCACACAATACTCCAGATGAGGCCTCACCAGAGTCTTATACAACTGCAACATGACCTCAGGACTCCGGAACTCAATTCCTCTGCCAATAAAGCCCAGTACACCATATGCCTTCCTCACAGCACTATTTACCTGGGTGGCAACTTTCAGAGATCTGTGTACATGGACACCAAGATCCCTCTGCTCATCCACACTACCAAGTAGCCTACCATTAGCCCAGTAATCCATCATCTTGTTATTCCTACCAAAGTGAATGACTTCGCACTTAGCTACATTGAATTCCATTTGCCACATTTCCGCCCAGCTCTGCAACTTATCTATATCCCGCTGTAACCTACCACTTCCTTCCTCACTATCCACAACTCCACCGACTTTTGTGTCATCCGCAAACTTGCTTACCCAGCTTTCAAGTCCTTCCTCTAGATCATTTATAAAGATAACAAAAAGCAATGGTCCCAAAACAGATCCTTGTGGTACACCGCTAGTAACTGCGCTCCAAGATGAACAGAATCCATCAACTACTACCCTCTGTCTCCTTCCAGCCAGCCAATTCCTAATCCAAACCTCTAATGTATCCTCACTGACTTTGCCCACCACTGAAGTCAGACTCACTGGCCTATAGTTACTAGGGCTATCCCTACTCCCTTTCTTGAACAATGGGACCACATTCGCTATCCTCCAGTCCTCTGGTACTATTCCCGTTGACAATGACGACATAAAAATCCAGGCCAATGGCTCTGCTATCTCCTCCCTAGCTTCCCATAGGATCCTGGGGTAAATGCCATCAGGCCCAGGAGACTTATCTATATTCATCCTTTCCAATATTCCCAAAACCTCTTCCCTGCATATTTCCAGGGCATCCATTCTAATTATTTGTGATTCCATATTCACATCAGCAACAGTGTCCTGTTCCTGAGTGAATACTGATGAAAAGTACTGATTTAATGTCTCTCCAATCTCCTCCGCCTCCACACACAACTTCCCACTACTATCCTTGACTGGACCGATACCTACCCTAGTCATCCTTTTATTCTTGACATACCTATAGAAAGCCTTTGGGTTTTCCCTAATCCTACCAGCTAAAGACTTTTCATGTCCCCTTCTCGCTTCTCTTAGCTCCCTCTTTAGCTCCTTCCTGGCTACCTTATAACTCTCAATCGCCCCTCCTGAACCTTCACGCCTCATCTTTACATATGCCGCCTTCTTCCCTTTCACAAGGGACTCCAATTCCTTACTAAACCACGGCTGCCTCACAAGGCCCTTTACACCATGCCTGACTGGTACATACCTATCGAGGACACGCAGTAGCTGCTCCTTGAACAATCCCCACATCTCATTAGTGTTCTTCTCTTGAAGCCTGTTTTTCCAATCCACACATCCTAAGTCATGCCTCACTGCATCATAATTTCCCTGCCCCCAGCTATAACTCTTGCCCTGCGGCGCACGATTATCCCTCTCCATCACTAAAGTAAAAGTCACCGAGTTGTGGTCACTGTCCCCGAAGTGCTCACCTACCTCCAAGTCTAACACCTGGCCTGGTTCATTACCTAGAACCAAATCCAATATAGCCTCCCCTCTTGTTGGCCTGTCGACATATTGTGTCAGGAAACCCTCCTGCACACATTGTCATCAGGGCAAGCAGATGTACCTGGCTTTAGTTTTGTTAGTTTGTCGAATACGACTTGAGGGATGGTGATGGTACTTTCTTCTCTCCCCTTCTTCTTTAGTGTTAATGGGATATTTGAAGTTCTTCCATCGTAGAGGCTGATGCAAAATATCCTGTTTAACTCCTCTATCACTTCCTTGTTTCGCAAAACCATCTCCTCAGATTCATTTTCTAAGGGGCTGATATCCACTTTGACGTCTCTCTTCCTTTTTAAATGTTTAAAATAGCTCTTATTGTCAGTTTTTATATTCCTCTCTGATTTGCCCTCATAGTTTATTTTCTGTATCTGTATTATCTTTTAAGTTCTTTGCTGGATTTTGATTTTTTTGAGGCTATTGCTGATTTTTGCTTCCTTATATACTTTTCCTTTCATCATAATTCTCCCCTTAACTTCTTTAGTTAGCCATGGTTGGTTTGTCCCACTGTTAGAATCTTTCCTGCTTACTGGGATGTATTTTTACTGAGAGGCATTAATTTCCTCCTTAAATGTCTACCATTGCTTGCTTGCTGAGGTAATTTAATATGAAGCTCTACTGTTAACTTTGTCTTGATTTGCTTATATACCATGGAATTTATAATCTTGACCTGGGATAACTTACTAAGTACTCACAAAAGTTGGTTCAGAAGAAAGCTCAATATCACAAGTCAGTTTTTTTCTCTACTTTGGGTTCTGCAAATGTTATCAAAGCTCCATTGATACTCCCACTACAAATGATTGGGTTTCTTTTTTGTTTGGAAAATTCTTTGGAACACTTATTTTTTTGTGATAACAACTAAAATATCATGTTCTCTGAATGGAACAGTATGATTTGTTGGAACTGGAAGCTGACCTAGTGATAACTTATCTAATTTCCAGATCTCTGTTGGTCTCTCACTCATGGTTGATCCAAAAGGGTATCTTACAGTCAAACCTAAGATAAGAACCTGCAAATAGACATGCAATTATGTGATGCATTCATTTCAGCTGTTTATGTATCTCAGAAGTTTAATTACATCTTAACGGAATCCTTTGAGTTTGGCCTATAGCATTATAAAATAATGCAACACAGGAGAAGAATGTACATTTTATTATGTTAACTTCTTGAACATATCTCTTTTTCGACTGAATCATTAGATTAGGTTCCCTACAGTGTGGAAACAGGCCGTTTGGCCCAACAAGTCCACACCAACCCTCCAAACAGTAACCAACCCAGACACATGCCCCTACATTTACCCCTGACTAATGCACCTAACACTATGGACAATTTAGCATGACCAATTCATCTAACATGCACATCTTTGGATTGTGGGAAAGACACTGGAGCACCCAGAGGAAACTCACAGGGTGAATGTGCAAACTCCATACTGACAGTTACCCAAGGCAGGAATTGAACCCAGGTCCCTGGCGCTGTGAGGCAACAGTGCTAACCGCTGAGCCACTGTGCTCAGGTAGGGGGCTTGAGAGTTATAAATTAGCCAGAAAAGATCTAAAGAGAGGGCTAAGAAGAGCAAGGACAGGGCATGAGAAATTTTTGGTGGATAGGATCAAGGAAAATCCTAAGGCCTTCTATAGGTATATCAGGAATAAAGCAATGACTACAATAAGGTTAGGGCCAATCAATGATAGTTGTGGGAAGTTTTGTGTGGAATTTGAGGACATGGGGAAGTGCTTAATGAATACTTTTTATCAATATTCACATTGGAAAAGGGCAATGTTTGTGAGAATATACAGATATGGGCTACTAGATTAGATGGGATTGTGGTTGACAAAGAGGAGGTTTTAGAAACTTTGGAAGATCTGAAAATAGATAAGACCCCTGAGCCTGATGGGATTTATCCTCGGATTCTCTGGGAAGCCAGAGAGGAGATTGCAGGGCCTTTAGTTTTGATCTTTATTTCTCATTGTCGACAGGAGTAGTAAGAGAAGACTGGAAGATTGCAAATGTTGTTCCCATGTTTATGAAAGGGAGCATGGACAACCCTGGTAATTATAGGCCAGTGAGCCTTACTTCGATTGTGGCTAAGGTGTTGGAAATGGTTATAAGAGATAGGATTTATAATCAACTGGAAAGGAATAATTTGATTAGAGATAGTCAACATGGTTTTGAGAAGGTTAGGCTGTGCCTCACTAACCTTATGGAGTTCTTTAAAAAGGTGACAAAACAGATGAATGAAGGTAAAGCGGTTGATGTGGTGTATATGGATTTCAGTAAGGTGTTTGATAAGGTTCCACACAATAAACTATTTCACAAAATACAGCGTTTCGGGATTGAAGGTGATTTAGCGGTTTTGATGAGAAATTGGCTGCCTGAAAGAAGACAGAGGGTGGTGGTTGATGGGAAATGTTCATCCTGGAGCTTAGTTACCAGTGGTGTGCTGCAAGGATCTGTTTTGGGGCCACTGCTGTTTGTCATTTTTCTAAATGATCTGGATGTGGGCATGGAAGGATATGTTAGTAAATTTGCGGATGACACCAAGGTCGGCAAAGTTGTGGGTAGTGCCGAAGGATGTTGTGGGTTACGGAGGGACATAGATAAGATGCAGAACTCAGCTGAGAAGTGGCAAATGGAGTTTACTGCAGAAAATTGTGAGGTACTTAACTTCAGAAAAAGTAACTAGAATGCTGAGTACTAGGCTAATGTTAAAATTCTTGGCAGTTTAGATAAACAGAGAAATCTCGGTGTCCTAGTACATAAATCCCTGAAGGTTGCTACCCAGGTTGATAGGGTTGTTAAGAAGGCATATGGTGTGTTGACGTTTATTGATTGGGGGATTGAGTTTCAGAGGCATAAGGTCATGCTTCAGCTGTACAAGACACTGGTGAGGCTGCTCCTGGAGTGTTGTGTACAGTTCTGGTCACCGCATTATAGGAAGGATGTGGAAGCTTTGGAAAAGGTTCAGAGGAGATTTACTGGGATGTTGCCTCATATGGAAAGAAGGTCCTATGAGGAATGGCTGAGGGAACTGAGGCTGTTTTCATTGGAGAGAAGAAGGTTGAGAGGTGACTTAATCGAGATGTAGAAGATAATTGGATGATAATATAGGGGGGACAGTGAGAGCCTTTTTCCTTGGATGGTCAAGGTTAACACGAGGGGGACATAGCTTTAAATTGAGGGGTGATAGATTTAGGAAAGATATCAGGGATAGTTTCTTTATTCAGGGAGTAGCAGGGGCGTGGAACAGCCTGCCTGCAACAGTAGTAGACTCGCCAACGTTAAGGGCATTTAAATGGGCATTGGACATATATATGGATAATAATGGAACAGTGTAGGTTAGATGGGCATCAGATTATTTTCACAGATTGGTGCAACATCGAAGGCCTTTTGGACTATAAACCTTTTGGACTATAACATAGTTTGCAAGAGATACAAGGTGAATGATTCACTCTGAGTTACCAGTGAAAAGTTACAACAATTGCTGAAGGAGAGATGTACCTGATTTTCTTCAGGTTTAAACTGGGTTGGCAAAGAGGCAGCTTTTGCGCTGGTGGTGATCACAACTCTCCTCGGGAAGTTGTTCCCAGCTCCTTGTTGTTCAGTTACCTGACTGCCAATCAGATGGCTGTTGGCAGGCGAAATTCTCTTGTCATCAATAACTGGCCACTACTCCTTGGCCCAATCAACTTCTTGTTGCCACCCAGCTGCATTTGTACACACAACCCCTTGGCTCGGGTTCATCTGCAACCACTTCAATTACTGTTGGTTCAGACTGCAGTTTACACCACGCTTGCCATAAGTATTAGTTTACTTGCTTTTCAAAACATGTGGCAGTCCTTCAAAACACTGGTTTTAAAACAGTTCTTTCTCATTTCAGTCCACAATTATAAAAAAAAACACACCAAAATAAAAAGACGTGGCCCTTTTAAAGCAGATATTGCCGAATACTCAATCACTCGTCTGATTTTCACATGCAGCGCAAAGTCTGGTGAAGCCTGAAGGCCAACCCTTGCATACAGATGTGCAAGTCTGACTAAGGGCCCAAAATGGTCAACATCAACAAATGTGACAAAATGCACACCGCTCTGAATGATGGGTCTAAATTCATATCCAGCAGACCTGGCATGAAGCATAACCTGCACAGTCATGTTGAAAGCGTGCAGTAAAATTTTGTAAGAGTGATGAATTTCTGATGGCGTTTCATGGCTGTTGTTTCACTGCATCCACGTACATATGGGTTGTCCAAAACACACATTAATGACGTCTTTTATGCCCTGTCTTGTCAATGACTGGTTTAGCACAACATGCATTGGCCAAAAGGTTGTATGAGTTTCCACAATCCGTTCTGGACTGGTTGTCCATAAACGAGGTCAAGGATTCCTTCACCTTTGAGAAGACTATACAAGGCCTGCATATCGATAGCAATGCCATGACCGTGTGCTTGTTCAATGTTACAAGCCTGCGTTTAACATGTTGCTCCAGAAAGTCATAGACATTTGTATTATGTCACCATCTCTTGGTACTTTGAAAGCATCACAATTATCTAAGGCTGTAATCATTGAATTATGAACTTAGTAACTCGTACAGTTAAGTTCAGTTTTATGACATCACGCCTGCCCAAATAAATGGTGTTCCCTTGGGATTCCCTCTATGCCCAGCCCTCACCAACAGTTCCATCAGTTCCCCTAAGAAACACTTCTTATTGGACTGAGCCCTCAGAGCCCTTCCTTTACATATTCCCAATACATAAATGATACATTTGAATCTGTAGTTGCATGTAAAAAGTTGTAAGTAGGGCTTGAGCCATTTAGTCAATACATAGGCTTAATACTGAAATGGAGTGTATTCTCTGGGATATTGGCTACCATAAACTGATCATTGATGATTGTGCAAACTCATGAATGAGAAGGCTAACATAATCGATTCAGGCATGTGCCAGGTTATCTCAGATTACCTTGGATGGGTAGGATACCTTAGAAAAATTGAACATCAGGTGAAGCTCACCTATGCTACAATAAAGCAGCAACATAAGTGGTATTGTCCACTAACAGAATGCTGCCATTAAGCCAAAAAGACATTCTGCGACTACACAATGTAATAAATGAATTTCAACACCAGGTAACTAGGCTGTATTATACCAACCAGCATGTCCCAGTTGACAATCGGCAGAGTATTGACCATGCTCAACAAGGCTGTTCTTGCAAAACTCAGACAGTTGGCATAACATTAAATATGATTCTGCAATAGGACAACATGGACTTTAAGATTGTCATTTGTGCACCACTTACACTTGCAGGAGGCTTTATATGTTCATTTTCAGGGCTCTGTCCTGGTGAAAACAAAAGTAATATGTCCACATATTGCACCTTTTTCAACAAAGCAAAACATAGGGAAAGAAGCACTCCCTGGTACATTCTCCATGACAAAGCCTTAACCAATCAGACTCTACTTGTCAACCAATCCTTCCCTCATGCAGTATAAATCGTTGTTCCCTTTGAAACCTGGTATTCTTGCAATTCTGTCCTGATGAGAGCAAAATTAAAACCTTCAACAGCATCCCTTTTTCTCAAAAATAATATTGATCTGAGTGACTACCAAATGACTACCTTAAGAAAGTTGTTGAATATAAAAGTGGTTGCCTCAATGTTGTTTCACTGCATTGCTTAAAAAAAAATCATTTAACTAAAGAACTGTCCTATAAAAGAGTTCACAAGGCAGCTTGGATACTTAAAATTCCATAGCAGTGGAAGGAAAATGGATAAGCTCTGCTGACATTGTGAATGTTTCCAGGGAAATGTATCCTACCTGTTATATGTGTGCATTTTATAGTTCTGGCAGGGAGTGTTACTTTATTGGTAGAGGCATTCCCACAAGGAAATAGGGGAATTGGTGCATCAGATATGCTTTCACCTTCTCCTATCAGCTGTTACCTGCACATGAAAAGTTGCCTTAAAGCCGACTTGGTAGAATTATGAACAAGTGAGATTGTTGCACTTGATTTGTAAGGTGAGAGTTCTCCAGTGATGCTAAAGAAGGGACAGAACTGTACCTTCACATTTCTTAAAGTCTTGTCAATCAACCAACTTGGTAGTTGGATCTGCCTCATGGAAATTGTCCTGTACTGTGTTTCCATCAAGGCCACCATCCTAAGGAATGGGAAAGGGACACTATCACCCAGAAGTGATTTATAGAGCTTATTTCCTTCTCTGACTAAGTCATGGGGAAACGCATAGTGAAGTGTGATTGATTTATTTTTATCACATGTATCGAGATGCAGTAAAAAGTACTGCTTTGTGTGCTAA
Source organism: Hemiscyllium ocellatum (assembly GCF_020745735.1). NCBI lineage: Eukaryota > Metazoa > Chordata > Chondrichthyes > Orectolobiformes > Hemiscylliidae > Hemiscyllium > Hemiscyllium ocellatum. The sequence continues at coordinate 102,617,032 of NC_083410.1, forward strand.
CCAGACTAACCATACCTTACATAACGACATCAGGGTAATAGAACAGAATGCAGAATAGAGTGTTACAGTTACAGAGAAGGTGCAGAGAAAGATCAACCCTAATATATGAGATATCTGTTCATAAATACATGAAGAGTCCAAGAACGCTTTTTTGTGGATGAGCTTGACACTCTCCACTTGTTCCACCTCTGTGCTGTTAATGTGTGTGTGTGTGTGTGTGTGTGTGTGTGTGTGTGTGTGTGTGTGTGTTGAAGGGGGGGGGGTGCATGAGTAACATTCCGCCAAAAATCAATAATGATTTCCTTGGTTTTGCTGGCATTGAGAGCTAGTTTGTTCTCAATACACCATTTTTCCAGGTCTTCCACCTCCCGTCTGTAGTCTGTTTCATCACCATCTGAGATTTGACTATGGTGGTGTCATCAGCGAACTTGTAAATGGCATTACTCTGGTATTTGGCGACACAGTCACGGGTATACAGTGAGTACAGTAGGGGGCTGAGTACGCACCCCTAGGGGGCTCTGGTGTTGAGTGTTAGTGAAGATGCAACATTGTCCCCAATCTTCACTGTTTGTGGCCTGTGGGTCAGGAAACTGAGGATCCAGTTGCAGAGGGTGGGGCTTAGTCCGAGATCACTAAGTTTAGTAATCAGTCTCAAGGAGATAATAGTGTAGAAGGCTGAACTTAGACAATGAGTAGGATTCTTATGTAGCTGTTCTTGGTGTCAAGATGTTCTGGGGAGGAGTGAAGGCAAGTGAGATGGCATCTGATGTGGATCTGTTGCTCCGATAGGCAAATTGGTGTGGGTCAAGAGTAGTGGGGAGGGTGGAGTTGATTAATACTATGACCAGCCTTTCAAAGCACTTCATGACCACAGAAGTTAGGGCCACTGGGCGGTAGTCATTGATGCATGCTGCGTGAGCCTTCTTAGGCACAGGGATGATGTTGGCCCTCTTGAAACAGGCAGGGACAGTGGCCTGCTGCAAGGAGAGGTTGGAGATGTCCAAGAAGACCTCTGCCAGTTGATTTGTGCATGCTCTGACTGCACGGCCTGGTACTCCATCTGGTTCCATCACTTGGATTTACACGAAGAAAAACTGATCTGACCTCTAATGCAGTGACTGTTGGGATAGGTTCGTCAGGACTTGTCAGAATAAGTGTTACCTCTCCACCAATATTCAGCTCAAAGTGAGCACAGAAGGCGTTGAGATGATCTGGGAGGGATGTGTCATCATCTGCTATCTTGCACTGTCTCTTTTTAGAATCTGTGATGTCATTCAGTCCTTGCCATAGTCACCAGGTGTCTCTCTGGGTCTCTAGTTTGGATCAGTGTTGGTCCTTGGCTGTCTTAATGGCTCTTAAAGGTCATACTTGGATTCCTTATATTTGAGTGGGTCTCACACCTGGTTTCTAGCAGGTTCTGTATGTCCTGATTCATCCAGAGTTTCCTGTTGGGGAACACCCGGATTGAATTCCTCAGTATACAGCCCTCCACACACTTGCTGATAAAGTCTGTGACGGTGGTGGTGTACTCGTCCAAGGTACCTGCGGCCTGTTTGAACTTGGCCCGATTAGCCAATTCCAGACAACACTGGAGTTGATTCTCTGTCTTTTCCGAGCAGCACTGCACTTGTATCCATGAGGGGGGTCTCTTGCTTGAGCTTTGGTCTGTAAGCTGGGAGAAGAAACCCGGCATTGTGGTCAGAGTTCCCGAAATGAGGATGGAGAATGGAGCGGTAGGCATCCTTCACAATGGGGGAGCAGTGGTCGAAAATGTTCGGGGCCGTGTTGTGACAGAGAATGTTTGATTATATTAGATTAGACTACTTACAGTGGGGAAACATGCCCCTTTAGCCCAACAAGTCCACACCGACCCACCGAAGCGTAACCCACCCATACCCCTACATTTACCCCCTACCTAACACTACGGACAATTTAGCATGGCCAATTCACCTGACCCGCACATCTTTGGAATGTGGGAGGAAACCGGGGCACCCGGAGGAAACCCACGTGCAAACTCCACACAGTCAGTTGCCTGAGGCGGGAATTGAACCCAGGTCTCTGGCGCTGTAAGGCAGCAGTGCTAACCACTGTGCCACCGTGTCGCCCATGTTCTGGTGGTACTTGGGCAACGCCTTCCTTAGATTGGCTTGTTTGAAGTCATCAGTCACAATAAACAGGGCCTCGGGATGTTCCATCTCCAGGGTGTTGGTGGTGGAGTACAGCACATCCAGAGCTTCCTCAACCTTTGCTTGTGGTGGTATGTACACAGCAGTTAGTATAGCAGTGGTATATTCCTGTGGTAGGTAGAAGGGGCGGCATTTAATGGTGAGGAATGGAATAGATGGGGCCTTGACAATTAGTCATTCAAAGCCAGATGAAAAAAGACGATATGGGCTGTGAGATGACCAAGTAGTTTCATGGTTACAGTGCCCTTTGACCAACCCAGAGTTCGTGAGCTCAATAATATGTTGTGAAATTGAATTTAATAAATCTGACAATGTGTGGCTAGCAGGAAGTGAGGCCTGCAGATGCTGGAGAGCAGAGTCGAGAATGTGGTGCTGGAAAAGCACAGCAGGTCAGTCAGCATCTGAGGAGCAAGAGAATCGATGCTTCGGGCATAAGCCCTTCATCTGAATGAGGCTTGTGGGTCGGGGCTGAGAGTTAAGTGGGGGGGGGTGGGGGGGCGGGGTGGTGAGGTTGGGGGTACGTAGCTGGAAAAGCAATAGGGGATGTAGGTGAGGGAGAAGGTGATAGGAGGATGGAGCCGAGTTGGAGGCTTGGGACTGGGATAATGTGGATTTCAACAGCTTCCTCATTTCCCCTTCCCCCACATTATGCCAGTCCCAAGCCTCCAACTCGGATCCGAACCCATCCATCACTGCCCCCTCCTACTTATCGATTCTCTTGCTCCTCAGATGCTGCCTGACCTGCTGTGCTTTTCCAGCACCACATCCTCGAATCTGTGGCTAGCACCCATCAATGACATTAAGAGCTGCACTATTGCTGTGAACCCACAACTGGAATGTGTCGTCCCTGTGTGGAGCTGGCCTATGTGACTGCTGCCCCAGACCAAGTGAAGAGTTTTCAGTGGCTTTAGAGCAATTAATACAGTCTTTGCACTGTCGTACCCGTCCCAACAACAGATTCAATATATTAAAACTCAATTTATCCTTAAGAATGTATAGATTTAGTTGATTGTGAGTGTTACTGTCACTGTCTTCTGCCCTGGGAAGTGACAGCACCTTCCTTGTGGCTAATAATTTTTGCAAGTTTTCCAAATGACATCTGAGTTTATTTATTTTTCTCTACGTTTTGTGGAACTGTTAAAAACTTCACCACCGAATTGAGTTTTTAAAAAAATGCATAATGTGTTGATCAGCTGGTTGTTACACCAGAATTTCACAGAATGAAGCTGGACAAAGTTATGCTCTCCACACCTTGACTCACTAAGTCCCATTTCTGCACCAATGTCATTTGCTCTAGACCTCCACTTTCTGTTAAATCCCAGGCCAACAATGCTGCAGAGAGCAAATGAAAAAAACTTAAAAGAGGAACAAACAGCTGGTGATCAGGAGGCTCAGTCTGACAGCTTGAAATTGAATTATGAGTTAGGTGGGTAACAGTGAGAGAGGGGGAGCAGCACAATCCAACAGCCAGAGGATTAAAACCACATTTTCACTTCTGTGGTTTATGATGGGCTGAGTGGCCTCCTTCTGTATAGTAACCATCCTCTGATTCCAATAACATCCAAGTTTTAAAGAACAAAGAGATCTAAAACCAAAACAACTTCATAGAATGATAACGTGGTGCAGAACAGCAGGGGCCATTTAGCCTATCACACCTGTGCTGTGGCTCTGTAAGAAGTAGCCAATTTGTTGGACTCTCTTGCTCTTTCTCTTAGCTCTACACATTGTTCCCCTTCACTTTTTAAACAATTATCACTTTTGAAAGTTACTATTGATTCTACTTCCAATGCTCTTTCAGGCAGTGCAGTGTGGACCATGGCAACATAAATATTAAGGTCCATGATAACCAGTGGACATAAGGCACAAGCTTCCCTTCAGTGAGGGCAGATATCGATCATGCATTTCAAGATCACATCAGTACGCAAGCATTGTGTAAGGAACGGAGTATTTGATGATCTCAATACCTCGACACAACCGAGTCAAAAAAAATCATAAGATTCAATGATGAGTGAAATCGTACACGATTTTAACCTGGGGAAATGGGAAGCGGAGCTTGTCAATGTCGAAGAAATAGTTAAGGAACTGTAGAAGGGCACGGACAAAACTGGGACATGAATAGAATAATGGCAGATGGAATGCGATGTGTCAGCTAAAAGGTGCTGCACACTGATACAGTGTTGACCCCACATATACTTCACTGTCTGACCTGTCCATATTAGTGTCTCTCACCCAGATAAGCAATTCCTGTATGCCCACTCTGTTCCTATATCCCTCCATTCTGTAGCTTTGACAGCTAGTTTTGCACAGTTGGAATTACATGATGCATTGGTACCAAAAGCCAATCAAGAGTAAATTACATCTCAACCCTAAGTTCTGCACTCTATAGTTTGTCAGAATTCAGTCGCACTGTCTTCATAACTTGTATGACACAGGCAGACTGTGAGAACTCAACTCCTTGTCTCGAATCCATCGTTGCCATTGCTGCTTGTCAACCAGGTCCTCACCAGCAGGTGGCAGTGACAGCAGATAGCGCTGTGTAAAGGGAATGTCTCTCTCCTGCGAGTCCTTTCGTGGGAGGGAGCGTGTCCTTGGCAGGTTTGGGGTAGTCTTACCAGATGGCATGAACAGTGGGCCAAAATGTGGGCAGAGGGAACAGCAGATGGAGGACGCAGTCTGTTGCTGCCAGGGAAACAGGTAAGGGGCAATTGGAGTGGAACTCCAGTGGACCATGATCAGGGAGGACAGTTCGGACAGGATGACTTCCTCCTCACCCCCAGGTTTGAGGTGGCCCCGGATAATGGGAGTTCTGACCAATCTGGTCCACATGTCTGAGGAGAACTACCAACAGGAGTACCACAAATGCCGAGCTTCTCCACTTTGTTTCCCTACTGCACTTCAAGTCTAATTTTAAGCCCAAACCCATTTTGAATGAGTAATGATGGGAGATTACAGAGAAAGGTTTGGGATGACTCCCCTTCAGTTCTGCCGAACATAAGGCATTCCTGCACCTATTATTTTACAAACAATTCTATCAATTTGAGACAAGGAGTTAAGCTCTCAGAGTCTTATTGTGTCATGCAATACTCATCCAAGTCTATTTTTAGGATAAACTTTTCTCGTGAATGTACTTAAATGATTGGTGTTAGCTGAACAGAGTATCACTGAGCTGTATGCAGAGTGTCTCCCAACCACTTTTCCCTGTGTCACACTTCATTAGAGATTTTATCTGAGTGCCATGCATGGGTGTTGCAGTATTAGAGACACTCACAATCAAAAGGGCGTTTCTAGCTCAGGTAACTGAACTTTCTGCATTAATGATTTCTTTTATCCTTCTGTTAACTGTGTTTTTTTAATTTCAGCATTAGTTAGGTCTGTAGCTCCAGACGCGATCATTGTATTTCCGTAACATCACCCCGACCGTTGCAAATGGTGTTGACTATATATGTTCCAATGAATACGCCCACTCACTGTTTTAATGCAGGAAGATGAACCCCTCAACAGGACCAAGTGGCAGGCGGCTGATGTCGACTTGTGGGCACCCAGAAATAAAGTGGTATAATGCAGACCACCATCACCCGCAAGTTCCCTCCAAGCCACACACTATCCTGACTTGGAAATATCTCGCTGCTCCTTGAATGTCACTGGGTCAAATTCATGAAACTCACTCCCAGCCCACAGATTGTGGTGATTCAAGAAGACAGCTCACGACCACCACCTTCTCAAGGACAATTAGGAATAGACAATAAATGCTGGCCTAGACAATTATGCCATCATCCACTGAAGCTTTTTTATTCACTGATGGGGTGATGATTTTGCAGATGTGCAATGATTAACAAAAAAAGGGTACAAGGACAAAATTTGGACAAGGACAACTTTGACAAATGTGATTGTGTCGTAAACTGGAACATGATATACACACAACATCCAGCTGATGGCGGACAGCTATGCCTGTGTATAAAGGTGCCACTGACCAAATGAGATCACCTTGACTTTATTTATCAGGTAACTTGCACCTTATCCAAACAGTTTCTCATTTGTTGCTTTCCAAATTGATAGGAGGAGAGGGTTGGGTACTTCCACCCACCTTCAAGGGGTGCAGCACATGTTGACTCCATTGACTAAGGTGTCCATGTTGCCATTGGGATACATCCAATGATCCTGCAGCAAATGGAATCATAGAACCATAGAATCTCTAGTATGGAGCAGGCAATTCAGCCCATCGAGTCCTCACCAAGCCTCCGAAGAGCATCCCACCTAGACCCACACCCCCCACCCTAATCCTGTAACTCTGCGTTTCGTGGTGAAACCACCTAACCTACATATCCCTGACACAGTGGGTAATTTAGCATGACCAATCTGCCTAACCTGCACATCTTTGGACTGTGAGAAGAAACATATGTGAAGAGAAATTAGTTTGGTCTTTGACCACTGTAACCAATGCAGAACATTCTTGGCAGCCAAACTAGTTTCTTCGGCAAATAGTCAACTTTCTTACAACATTTCGAAGGAGCAGGATCCACGGCTGTTGACAGCCAGAAATACCCCCAGTGTTGCATTATTGACATCAGCTTGAAATGTCATGGGCTTCTGTAGGAGAGGAAAGGCCTGTATCCATCTCATATATTCTTGGCTTTCTGCAGCTGCTGGCTCATTCTTGTTTTTTTTACTCATTCAAGGGATGTGGGTGTTCCTGGCTAAGCCAGCATTATTGCTCTTTGCTGAAAAACGTGTTGCTGGAAAAGCGCAGCAGGTCAGGCAGCATCCAAGGAGCAGGAGATTCGACGTTTCGGGCATAAGCCTGAAGAAGGGCTTATGCCCGAAACGTCGATTCTCCTGCTCCTTGGATGCTGCCTGACCTGCTGCGCTTTTCCAGCAACACATTTTTCAGCTCTGATCTCCAGCATCTGCAGACCTCACTTTCTCCTAATTTATTGCTCTTTTCCAATTACTCTGGAAAAACTGGTGATGGGTTGCTCTCTTGAACCACTGACAGTCCCTAGGGCCACCCACAGTGCTGTGAGGGAGAGAGTTGTGGAATATTGACCCAGCAACACTGAAGGAACGGTGATACATTATCTTCTCAGGATGGTGTGTGGCTTGGGGGTGGACCTTTCAGCTGGTGGTTTTCCCACTTATTTGCTGCCCTTGCCCTTCTAGGTAATAGATGTCTCTGGTTTGGAAGTTGTTTGCAAGGGAGCTTAGTTAATGCAGTGCACACTGTAGGTGCTACAAAGCCAACTGTAGAGTCACATTACTTGCAGTCATAGAGTCATAGAGATGTACAGCATGGAAACGGACCGTTCGGTCCAACCAGTCCATGCCGACCAGATATCCCAGTCCAATCTAATCCCACCTGCCAGCACCTAGCCCATATCCTTCCTATTCATATACCCATGCAAATGCCTCTTAAATGTTGCAATTGTACCAGCCTCCACCACATCCTCTGGCAGCTCATTCCATACACATACCACCCTCTGCGTGAAAAAGTTGCCCTCTTGGGTCTCTTTTATATCTTTCCCCTCTCACCCTAAACCTATGCCATCTCGTTCTGGACTTCCCAACCCCAGGGATAAGACTTTTTCTATTTATCCCATCCATGCCCCTCATAATTATGTAAACCTCTATAAGGTCACCCCTCAGCCTCCGACGCTCCAGGGAAAACAGTCCCAGCTTCTTCAGCCTCTCCATAAAGCTCAAATCCTCCAACCCTGGCAACATCCTTGTAAATCTTTTTTGAACCCTTTCAAGTTTCACAACATCTTTCCGATAGGAAGGAGACTAGAATTGCAGGCAATATTCCAACAGTCATCAGATTGTTGAGCAGAATGGTATCAGCATTTGAGGCCTGTAACCCTTGGGGTTTCCAAAGTGGATGCCAGTCACTCCACGGAACTGTGTGGTTTGTCAAAACACTTTGGCATACTCACAGAGAGAACTTTGCCGTATCTTTTCTGTTCTATCATGCAGGAAATTCTGAAGGTTCTCAAAAGAATTCATGTTGAGTTTCTGCAGATTAATAATGTTCTTTGTTCCATAGTCTTGATGCCAGAGTGATGATTTATGAATCCATACTCACAACATTGAACCTCACCCACCAAGAACAGCTCCTGGAAAATTCCTGTCAAGCTTTCTATGATTCATTTTAATGAAAGTGAAATTATGGCGATTGTGCCCATGACTTTTTAAATCCATTTGCACGCAATGTTCCCATTAGGAGAACAATTTTCTAAAATTGTCCTAATAATTGGAATTTATTATGTAATTATAACTAGTGCTGTGGACCAAATTCTCTTGTTCACTCCAATTAATCCCTGTGGCCATCATTGTTCTTGTATGTATTCAGTTTTTATCTCAATGGTTTTAAAGTGCAGGGCATACAGATAAGTTGTGAAGCAATGTGCAATATACTAGAGATGTATACCTTATGTTTAGCTGGAAAATTCAAGACATCTAGTGAGGTCCACTGGGCACGAGCTTGGAAGCAGATAATGTTGACAGAAAATATCACTGAAAGTAATTTGCAAAACTGGAAGGAGCAAACATTAAAAGGAATGGTGCAAAAATAATGGCTATATCTGAATGCTAGTGGGATCATGAATGAGATTTTGGGATCGCAGGTTGGAGGTAGCGACAGCTGTCATGGAGTTCAGACTGAATGCTAATAGCAATGAGGCACTTTGAGATATTTATCTTCCTCAATGTTGGACTTGGCTTAACAAGACAAATATTTTGAGTCCCCCATCCACTCCGTGTCCACACAGGGGCTAAAGCACCACCTTATCAACCTTCCCTCAGGACATCAACAGTGTTCCCTTGCCCAACTCCTCAGGAGTTAACCTCACCTCAGAGTAACACAGGGGCCTGGGGCATTAAAATGGGATCACATCCCATAGGAGCACAGCCTCCCCTCTAAACCCCTGGAACAAGAACTGAGTGAACCGGTCAGGTGAAGAAAATTTGATCTGAGGTTGGCCGATTTGAATCAATTAATAATATGAACCAGAAATTTGCTATGCAATGACATTTCAAGGCTATCTTGTGATGCCAAGCTTGTGACGGATAGAAAATGTATGCAAATAAGTGATATCATCACCGAATAATTTGCCAAGAGAAGTTTGTGAACAATATAACGTGCATATTTGCCATTATTCCATTCAAATATTGACACAACTTGCATATCACTTCAGTATCATATATTAACTCAGTTTCCAATTCCTGTCAAGATCAATAAACTCTACCAATGAGGATTCTTGACAAAATCATTAATGCTTAAAATGTAAAATACATCTGAAAAATAAATCAATAATGACAGGCAATGGAAAAAACAGATACTGCATTTTTTCATAATGTTTCTAACTTTCTTTCAAAAGGGTGAAGGGTGCTCACTGTTAGTTTGTTTCATGGAAACATATGCGTTATGATTCGTCGGTGACTAATATTCGCCAGTGACCACAAAACTTCCAGCCTGTGATCAATATTACCACCACAAGTAAGTTGATACTGTAAGCAGAAAACTTTACAACATCAGTTGTCACAATGATTTCAATTGTAAAATTGCAAATCTAATGCAATCATTTACAATAATTGCAATATATTTCTGCAACGATCTTTATGGGATTGGAACTATTGGAAATATTGTTCAGTCAGTCCATAGGTTGTCCAGGTGTGAAGCTATAATCATTCCTAATGATTAATGGGGTACCCAGGAGTTTAAAATAATTCTGTGGAATAGCTGAGCTGCTGTTTCTCCACATCAGAAGTTCTTTTTAAAACATAGTCATATTATGATCACACACAATATTTCACCAACTTGTCACTTCAAATGAAGTCAGAAAGATGTTTGTTATGTGATGTTTCTTTTTGGTTGCAACATGTAAGTCAGCAGTCCTCGCTAGTTGGTGACCATGGAGCAAAAAATAAAACCTCCCAACGGTTGCTCAAACATCAGGGAAAGGCAGAGTTCATTAAAACAGACCACCAACTTCTCAGTTCATTGCAACAAACCGTTGCTTGTTTCTTTTCCGTCAAAAAAAGTTAGCAACCCTCCCTCATATTTAAAAATACACAGTAGGAGGCCATGAAAAAAACATATTTTTTGACATTTTCCAATGGTTACTCAGATACGGGACAATGCCAGATCACAGTGGATCAACCAATCACACATTTCTCTGTCAGTTGCAACAGCTTGAGTGACACTTCAGATGAAGGCTCAGTGTCCTGTAAAGTGTGTAGGGTCTAATAAAGTCCTGTCATTGCATGTTTACTGTCTCCTAAAGTAGCTTGAGGCGGGGGGGGGGGGGCACTCCAGTATTCCAGCCTCTGCCATAATTTTTATAGAGAAAGACAGCAAGCTGAGATGGTCCGTGGTTCACTAGCCTCCATTTTCTCTGGACACTCTGCTCATTTAGGTGAGCTTCTACTTTCTCCTTCCATCTTCCAATCCTGTTCCAAGCAGGCAGCTCCCAGAGGTCACATCTGTCTCCCCAGTTGTTAGTACAATATTCACCATCTTAATTCACCATCTTTACTCAGAGAGTAGTAAGGGTGTGGATGCCCTGCCTGCAACAGTAGTAGACTCGCCAACTTTAAGAGTATTTCAATGGTCATTGGAGAAACATATGGATGACAATGGAATTGTGCAGGTTAGTTGGGCTTCAGATTAGTATCATAGGTTGGTGCAAGATCGAGGGCTGAAGGGCCTGTACTGTGCTGTAATGCTCTATGCCCTAACATTTTGCTTGCTGGTATCTTCAAAGTGGGAGAAATGGGTGCTCAAGGGATTAGAACTCAGAGGCCAGTTCACTGGGTAGAGGATCTTTGGGTATAAAACCATCAATCATCTAATGACCATGGTTGAGGAAGTGCAAACATCATTGATTTTGGAAGGAGTGTGAGCTGATGGAATTAAGAGGCTGCAGAACCTCTGAGTTATTGACTTTGTCTTGCCAAAAGATGTCAAAAAATATGTTTCTGATAGCAAATGTGGAAGCTGTTCACCTTTCTCCTTTCTATCAGATATTGCACAAGTCCCACCATTGTAGATGAGTGCAATGTGGGCACAAACTTCCTAGATTCACTGATTAACATTTCTCTGTCAGTTGCTGTTCCATACTGTCTTTATTCAGCTTGGCAGTAATAGCAATAGTTTTTGCAAAGCATGAGTTTATTTGTGTGTCATTTATGGGTGATTGTAGAGTCTGTCTGTGTGAATTTGTCAATAATGTGCAGCATCACATTGTTCCTGTTGGTAGATGGCAGTGTGGTAACATCCAGGATTTGTCTACCTGATGCTGATGAGGGAGAGAGTTGTGGAATAGTGTAACACAAAAATATAAAGACAGGAATTTGTCTCCATAAGGACTGTGCGGTGGTTACTCTTACCGAAACCATCATGGAAGGATGCATCTGCAGCAGGCACATGGTAACGGTGAGATCACTTTCCCCTCTTGTTGGTTCATTCTTCCCTCATGCAGCTGCAGGTTCAGTCTAGCAAGCATATCTATTGGGATTCGACAGGCTGGGTCAGTCGTGGCATTGCTGAGCTATTCTTGGTAATGGACCTTGAAGTCCTCCACTCAGAGTATATTCTGCATCCTTGCCACCCTCGGTACTTCCTCCAAGTGTTTTTCAACATGGAAGAGCACTGATTCCTCAGCCAGCGGGGTGATGGATGTGACATGATAATCAGCAGGACATTCCTTGCCTGCATCCGATCTTGATGCCATGAAACCTCATGAGATCTGGTACCAATGTTGTGGACTTGTAGGCCAGTACCATCCCCAACTGTTGGGTCTGTTCTGCCACTGGGACAGACATACCCAGGGATGGTGATGGTAGTGTCTGGGACATGATCTGTAAGATACTTTACAAGGAATATGACTGTATCAGGCTGTTCATTGACTAGTCTGTGAAACAGCTCTCCAATGTTGGTCCTGCCCCCACCCCAAATGTTAGTAAGGGTGACATTGCAGGGTCAAGAGGGCTGTGTTGGCTGTTGTCTATCCCAGTGCATCAATATTATCGCAGTTGCCAAGCCCACAGTGAGTGAGTGTAGTGTTAGCTCAAAAATAAGTCTTCAAACCAGCCCATTAAAGGATTAATCATTAAGGGTTAATTGGACATGGCAATTAGCAATTGGAGACAAGTGAAAGATGACTGGCCCAGTGCAAAAACAGTTTAATTTGGCTTATGTTGGCTCACTGTATAACCTGGATTGTCTGTGGGAACTGTTTTTTGACATAGTTGACACAGGGGCACCTGGATGATATTTTCAATTTATTGTCAGCACAAAGGAATATCTAGAAAAGTACTGAAAGTCCTACGAAATGATGGTACACATTGTAACCTGTTTTCACGGACTCTGTCTCACTTACTGGGCTTCACCTCAGACTGAGATTGTAGTCAATGCTGGGACCCACTGCGTTCTCCAGACCAGCAATCAGACGGGGGCCCCAATGTGCAGAAGGCATGAGACTTGTTGTTATTACACATTTGTTTTTATTGAATATGCTAACCGAGACCACCTAACTTCTGGAGCTGATATACATGTGTATTATGTAGTTTAAACTAATGGGCCCACTCATTCATTTGTAAATCGGGGAAGGTGACGGCTTACTGGTAATATCACTGGATTGTTAATCCAGAGACCAAGTTAATGTTTTGATGACCTGCATTTGAATCCTGCAGTGGCGCATGGTGGAATTACAATTCAATTAAAACATCTGGAATTGAGAGTCTAGTAATGACCATGAATCCGCTGCCAATTGCTGGAAAAACCCATTTGGCTCATTAATGCTCTTTAGGGAAGGAAACTACCATCCTTACTTGGTCTGGCCTACATGTGACTCCAGACCCACAGCAATGTGGATGGCTCTTAGCTTCCCTCTGGGCAATTAGGGATAGGCAATTAACGTTGGCCTAGCCAGTGATGCCTACATCCTGTGAAAGGACAAAAAAAGTCACTTAGCCTATATACCTGTTTAAATGATGATGTTGGAGAAAGTGAGGACTGCAGATGCTGGAGACCAGAGTTGAAAAATGTGGTGCTGGAAAAACACAGCAGGCCAGGCAGCATCCGAGGAGCAGGTGGATCAACGTTTCGGGCATAAGCCTTCCTGAAGAAGGGCTTATGCCTGAAATGTCGATTCTCCTGCTCCTCGGATGCTGCCTGGCCTGCTGTGTTTTTCCAGCACCACATTTTTCAACAATAAATGATGAATTTGTTAGACTGTTTTTTAAGGTTAAATTTATGGGGTCAACTATTACATGGATACTACTTTTGAGGGACTGAAATTAACGCTACAGTCCAAAATACCATATCATTAGCAGAAGCTCAATTGATCTCTAAACGAATAAAGAAAAAAATCACAAGAGTTACAGTAACTCTACGAGTGCTACAGGGGAACTGAGCTCAGCCGAGCTGTTACACATAGGGTAACAGGCCTCCAGACTGAAAAACAACCCTTCACCACCACCTTCTGTCTTGTACCTTTGAGCCAGTTCTGTATCCAAATGGCTAGTTCTTCCTGTATTCAATGAGATCTAACCTTGCTAATCAGTCTCCCATGTGGAACCTTGTCGAACGCCTTACGGAATCTTAAACCTTAAACAAAATCTTAAACCTTCACCCCAAATTCTTCAATTTCCCTCCATTTTCTTTTGTCGACTGTTGTTTTAGTTTTTGAAAGTAACATGATAATCTTTTGTTCCTGATAAAAAAGATATCAGACATTTGACTCTGATACAGTCTCACCAATCACGGCACGTCCAGTCAAATCCTGTATGAAGGACAGAAGGAAGGAATAAAAATCTCATTGTGCTGTGAAACAAGACCAAAACTGTAATAGATCCGGGATACGGTAATTATACTGAAGTAAAAGCAAGTAGCATATGTTATATAGGAAATGATGGCGTGCTAAACTTTGTATCAGACTAATTATACTAATTATAGTTTGATAATGAACTTAAGAAAGTCATAGCGTAACATTGGTGTGAATTATATGTCAAAAAACATCAGCATGGAAAAACATTCATTTCCTCATTGTAATGTTTATGTACAGGATAATACCTTGACTTATAAATGTTGATCTGTTATATCGGCATAGACGGTTGGACCGAAGGTCTGTTTCCATGCTGGACATCTCTGTGACTCTATGACTCTAAGAACTTGATTGAGTTTTTTGAAGAAGTAACAAAGAAGATTGATGAGGGCAGAGCAGTAGATGTGATCTATATGGACTTCCGTAAGGCGTTCGACAAGGTTCCCCATGGGCGACTGATTAGCAAAGTTAGATCTCATTGAATACAGGGAGAACTAGCCATTTGGATACAGAACGGGCTCAAAGGTAAAAGACAGAGGGTGATGGTGGAGAGTTGTTTTTCAGACTGGAGGCCTGTGACCAGTGGAGGGCCACAAGGATCGGTGCTGGGCCCTCTACTTTTTGTCATTTACATAAGTGATTTGGATGTGAGCATAAGAGGTACAGATAGTAAGTTTGCAGATAACATCAAGATTGGAGGTGTAGTGGACAGCGAAGAGGGTTACCTCAGATTACAACAGGATCTGGACCAAATGGGCCAATGGGCTGAGAAGTGGCAGATGGAGTTTAATTCAGATAAATGCGAGGTGCTGCATTTTGGGAAAGCAAATCTTAGCATGACTTATACACTTAATGGTAAGGTCCTAGGGAGTGTTGCTGAACAAAGAGACCTTGGAGTGCAGGTTCATAGCTTCTTGAAAGTGGAGTCGCAGGTAGATAGGATAGTGAAGAAGGCATTTGGTATGCTTTCCTTTATTGGTCAGAGTATTGAGTACAGGAGTTGGGAGATCATGTTGTGGCTGTACAGGAAATTGGTTAGGCCACTGTTGGAATATTGTGTGCAATTCTGGTCTCCTTTGTATCGGAAAGATGTTGTGAAACTTGAAAGGGTTCAGAAAAAATTTACAAGGATGTTGCCAGGGTTGGAGGATCTGAGCTACAGGGAGAGGCTGAACAGGCTGGGGCTGTTTTCCCTGGAGCGTCGGAGGCTGAGGGGTGACCTTATAGAGATTTACAAAATTATGAGGGACATAGATAGGATAAATAGACAAAGTCTTTTCCCCGGGGTTGGAGAGTCCAGAACTAGAGGGCATAGGTTTAGGGTGAGAAGGGAAAAATATAAAAGAGACCGAAGGGGCAACTTTTTCATGCAGACGGTGGTACGTGTATGGAATGAGCTGCCAGAGGATGTGGTGGAGGCTGGTACAACTGCAATATTTAAGAGACATTTGGATGGGTATATGAATAGGAAGAGTTTGGAGAGGTATGGGCCGGGTGCTGGCAGGTGGGACTAGATTGGGTTGGGATATCTGGTCAGCATGGATGGGTTGGACCGAAGGGTCTGTTTCATGCTGTACATCCCTATGACTCTATTTACGCCGGGTATATGGAAAACTCCAGCTTTTGTTTTTACCCAAATACAAGACGACAGAGGAGAAAATGATGGGCAAGTGGGGAGGGGCACAACAAGAGGGCTAAGATCATGGAATCAGTCCATTCATAATAAATAATAATTGCCTGGTTTGCTTTTTCTTTCTCTTCTCTGCAATAAACGAATATTCTGTTGGAAAAGGACATTCACTACCTGTATGAACATATTTCACTGACTAATGAGAAAAATATCTACTAAGCCAGTTTTCATTCTGGGATCTGAATTGTCCAGTAGTACCATCACCTGGGATCATAATTCAATACATACTGTCCCCCCACTTTTACATGCAATCGACTTTTACTCGAATATATACAGTATATACAGATTAAGCTAATAAATTTTCTTTATATCAAAGTGCATGTGCTTTCTTGTAATCAGTTTGATCAGACCTTAAAGAACCCGTTAGGTACATTCAGTCTGACAATACAGTGGGACAATGGTTTTATTAAGATCCAACACTGCGGGTTTGATGTCTAGCTCTGTCATGATAGACATTCAATGTTGTCTAGAGCTTCTCTATTGTGACTGATTTGTAATAATCTGTTGGAGAGATGTGTGCTCTCTAGGAGAGCACTGTATGCAGGGAAGACCATTGGAAGGACCTGGAACATAAAACCACAGTGTCTAGAATTTAAATACTGTTAACAGCACATAAATCTTTTAATTTGTCCTAATGCAGCATTTTGTTATTCACCTAACAGACAACAAAATAAACAGAGCGTGTACCAAAACAAATTAGGGAGCATGCTGGCCTCAACTGCTATCAGGGCTTTTTTAAAATTAGGTTAAACGCATTTGTGGTATTTGAAAGTGCCTTAGAAGTGTTTCAGAAAATTAACATAATTGCATACGTGCAGTAGCAGATGTCAGGCAGGAGACCAAGTCATATTAGTTAAATAATGAAACGGCAAAATTTTTCTCGAACAGGTGCAGTCAGGAATTAGACCTTCTAAGCCACTTTCTGTAGTGCATCATTATATTCCCTGTAATTAAAAGCCTTACTCCTTGATGCAAATTGGTCCAAATAAAATCGGATGATTCCATTTCCATTTTTGACTCTCATCATGGCGAAATTTAGGCTTGTCAGGTTTTCAGCTGTGCTGTGGCTTCCAGTCACAGAGACTACAGGAGGGTAATCGGTGAGCGCTACAGATAACTATCCCAATAATCTTGCACAGAAGTGCTTGTGTGAAGATAAGAGTCTGACTTGGCTGAAAAGCCTTCTATGAAGTTGCTTGCAGGTGTTTCGTGTACCGGTGGATTTGCGGAAAAGTGACAATTTAAGGTTGTAGAGACAATGAATGCCCATGAGTTTTACCCCAACACAAGACCAGGACATTCACTACCTGTGTGAACATGTTTCACTGACTAATGAGAAAAATATCTACCAAGCCAGTTTTCATTCTGGGATCTGATTTGTTCAGTAGTACTATCAGCTGGGATCATAACTCAATACACCATGGACTATTTATGCAGAATCACAAGCACAACTGCAAGCATATATTCAGTTTAACAGAAGTACTAAATTAGCAGCATCTTGATAACTGACCACATGTATTCTTATTCAATTTCAAGCCATTAATGTTACCAAAAATAATAACAGAACCGATATGGCACAGCATCATTGATCATGATGTAGTGTTTGATGCCCTGCATCTACAATGAACAAGATTGTGCATGATCTCTGAGGCAATAAATTCCATAGCACCTATTTTAAGAGAATGTTTTCACCAAATCAAGCTTAATAAAGCCACTGTGCATTTTTGCTTCCTGTCTAGTATTCATATCGTCTCGTTCCTGTCTAAGCCTTCAAGCTGTGGAAATGGATTGTGTTTGTTTGTATGTAATATTTATTAAATGTCACTATATTCTGCAATGTGTTCAAACAAATGTATTGCAGCAAACAAAAACAGAAATTGCTGGGAAAACTGAGCAGGTCAGGCAGCATCTGTGGAGAGAGAGCAGAGTTAATGCTTCAGTTCCAGTGACTGTTCTTCAGCTCTTGTGTATTGTAGCCCATTTCAAGATACAGGCAGTCCCCAAGTTGTAAACGGGTTCTGTTCTGGAATATCAGAGTCGAGGAGTGCATGCTGGAAAAGCACAGCCGGTCAGGCAGCATCCGAGGAGCAGGAGAATCCTTGTTTCGGGCATAAGCCCTTCATTGGGGATTCCTGATGAAGGGCTTATGCCTGAAACGTTGATGCTCCTGCTCCTCGGATGCTGCCTGACCTGCTGTGCATTTCTAGCATGCACTCTTCGACTCTGATCTCCATCATCTACAGTCCTCACTTTCTCCTTTCTAGAATATGTTCTCAAGTTAATTTGTACACAAGTTGAAACATGATGCGGGACAACATAAAGGAGTCATTTGTAAGTGTAGGAAATGTTCATATGTTGGGTGTCTAAATTATACCCCAGTATGAGATAGCTTTCTTAAGTATCAGCATTTGTAAGTCAGACGTTTCTAAATTGAGAACCCCATAAACGCAATTGCATGATTTAGCACACAAACCAAAGGAATACACTGCCTTTAAATAACTTAATCATCTCACCTCGCTATTGATAATTTCTGAATTTGAGATATGACAGTGTGATGAGATACTTTATAATACTTAAATTCAATCTCCAGTCATATACAAGGAGAAGAAAGATAAATAATATATACAAAGGGTGTACTTAAACCACTTAAGTTCCAGATACAAATTAGACAGAATCACAAGCAACAGTGTCCATTTGTAAGGGAAAGCTATGTTGGCATTTGAACTCATTTGTGTTCTCAGGTGAACTGCTTTGAATTTAGGTTTAGTCACTGCTTGGCAAACAACCTTGAATTCTTCTTGCAGTTCAGAAAGAATAAAAGGCAGCTGTAAATTAATACTCAAGCAATGTGAAGTTGATGGTAAATATGTCAACAAACCGCCTATAAAAATGTCGTTATGAATTGTGCAGTATTTAATTATTCATTTTGTGACTATTAATGTGTCTGTACAGTTGGTATGCATTAATACAAAGCATTGAGCATCAAACAGCTATTGAAATTGATGGAGAAAAACTGTCATCTGAAAAAAGGAAGCAATTCATCATAAGTTATTATCTTAAAAAGACTTAGAAGATGTAAAATAAACACGCAGGATCAGTGTAATAAATGTAGATTATCAGTCCACCTCTTCCTCTGATAATTCATCTATCTAATTTATTTTCAAACCCAGTAGTTCATATCTCATGCTCAGTAATTATAGTGTTTCAGCTATGCTGTTGCACTTCCTGCCTTTGAGTTGGAAACACTGTGAGGTTTCTGAAATAAGATATCATTATCTGTTGTGTTATTGAAAGAGCAAGACAAAAGGATGCAAAACTTTTAACAGTCTCTCTGACTTCTTTGGATCATAAAACGTAATGGTTGACTTTTTTTTCTTTCATGTATGCAGGCATAGATTCAGGTGCATGGCTTGTGCTATTGTATCTAGAACATCTACTGAGTTGAAGAGTTTGTGTTAATCGCACTTGCACATAAGCTATTCATTTCCTCAAAAATATGAAACTGATGGACAAAGGTGATTAAAGATGATGCACCTCATGCTCTGTGCTAAAGGGTAAGTCTCAGGCAGAAAAGAATTCGCAAAGGAGTCCAGAGGGTGAACTGCCAGTCTCAACTGCACTCGGTGCTGAGAGCTCAGAACAAGGGAATGGATTGACAGATCTGGCATATCATTAGCCTTCAAAGGTTGTGTGAAAATTAAAAGGGATGTGGTAAGTTAAACGTAAGCAGCTGCATGTGGGAACAAATTCCTTTCCAACCTTTCCAGCAAATGATCTCTTTAACATTTCTTGCTGCCTATGGGGTGATGAAATAAGTATGTGGCAGAAAAAAATTCAGAGGTAGCAATGGCTATCTGGCGGTGAGCGTCAAAACCCAACAAAACCCAGACTCTCTGTTAGATGATTGGTGGCAGAAAAGTGCCAGAGGATGAGCTGCATCGCATTTGAGTTGCGACAATAAGGTGGCAACTGCGGCTCAGTGATTTTGATGCTACCCATAGGGCAAATTGTAGATGAAGATTGGACTCCTTAAGGAAGGTGAGCTGTGGTTCAGCAGCATCACAGGAGTTGTGGGTTCAAATCCTACCTCAGACCGCGAGCATGAAAACTCAAGAATGGCTCTCCAGTACTCTACTGAGGGAGCATCGAACTCTCAGTGATGCCATCTTTCAGATGAGAGGTAAAACCACAATCCTTATTATTAGATTATTAATCCAGAGACCCAGATAATCTTCTGGCGACATGGGTTTAAATCCCCACCATGACAAACAGTGGAGTTTGAATTCAATGAAACAAAATCTGGAATTAAGAGTCAAATAATGACCATAACACAATTGTGGGGCAAAGACTCATATGTTTACTAATGTCATGTAGGGAAGATAACAGCTGTCTTTACCTAGTCTGGCCGACATGTGAATCCAGACCTACAGCAATGTGGCTTGCTCTTAACTTATTCTCTGGGCAATTAGGGAGGGGTAATAAGTGCAGGCCTGGCTTGGCTAGTGTTGCTCACACCCCATGAATGAATTTTTAAAACATCATACCCTCTTTTGCACTGGGTAGTATCCTTGGAACAATGTGGTAAATCCACATATTCCCCTATACCTAGTAGAGCTGCACTCGAATGAAGTGCAATTTGGAAATAAAGGCACCGCACTGCTATTGCTTATTTCAATTGCTTGTGTTCCATCTAAGTGAAGGATTGCTGGATTAACCCTCACTCAGCCAGGAAGAGAAAAATAATTTAGAGAAAAGAAAATGAAGGATTACCCTACCTAATGTTAATAGCTACTTCTCTGCTGACCTTTGCTTTTTGCTGTATTGCTTGAACTGGAGCTGATCAAACAACAAAATAGAAAAATTTGCACACTGTAAATGTTTGTGTCATTACATAAATGTGTCAACTTTTTCATGCATTGCTGTTACTGTGCATCAGATGAGATATGGAACAAGCAGTTCATATTTTACTCATCTAGAGAAGTGGGAAATGAAATGCACACATTTGTGAACCAAGATAAATGCGATGAAAACCTGAGGCATCAGTTGATATATGAACTGACACTTACTGTGCACCTTTGCCTTTCCAACCCTAAAACTTGACAGATAGATTGTTGAGACCTGGCAGTTACACATCTATCTGTCAACTGCTTGAGTGTCTCATCTTTCACCTACTATAGTCATAGTAACAAAATGCCATGTGCCAACTGATGGGTTTTGTAACCTTAATCAACTTTTTATCTGATGAGTCCTATCTACTAGTTGTGTGACACATGGGAGAAGGTCAACAATTAGCTGGTTCATTCTGTTCCACTGTACTTTTCAATACTTAGCTACATATCCTTTCTTCAGTTGGCTGGTTACTACTTTATAAATCGCAAGAAGTGAAGGAAAGATGAAATGATGGGAATTGTCTGATGCTGTTCTCTAAAGCTGTCGTCTTGTTTGAAACATTCTTGGCAAATACTTTGATTCATCCATTATACCTTTCTTAATATTTCTTCTTTCAAAATCATGTTATTCTACTTTATGCCAAAGTTGAAATGACATTTCTTTTATTGTTTTCTGGTTAAAATAATTATCCTTCAAAAATATCTGTTGTGCTTGGGGAGAAGAAGACTTTCTAATGCATTACCCTTTCCAATGTTCCTAAAGTGTGCTTTTTTATTATTCATTAATTCACAAGATCTGGGCATCACTGGCTAGGCCAGCAATTATTGCCCAGGGGGCAGTTAAGAGTGAACCACATTGCTGTGGGTCTGGAATCACATGTAGGCCAGACCAGGTAAGGATGGCAGTTTCCTTCCCTCAACGACATTAATGAACCAGATTTTTCCAACAGTCAACAATGGATTCATGATCATCATTAGACTTTTAATTCCAGATATTAATTATATTTAAATTCCACCATCTGCCATGGTGAGATTCCAACCTGGGTCCTCAGAACATTTCTGGGTCTCTGGATTAATAGTCCAGCAATAATACCAGTATTATTGGTTCCCTCGGTTCCCTGCCTGAAAGTATCCACAATCCTTCAGTTGAGAGCTAGGCAGTGACTTATAAAATGCCAATATGATCACTTTGCTTATTTAGTTTATGAAATTGTTTATAAACACAAGGAACCCAAATGCTATTTGAAACCATTCATCTGTCACCTTGTAAGGGTTTTCATGTTTCACCTCAAGGTATGATGACATGCAGGAAATCAAGCAGCAGCCTAACAGGAAAAATGGACCAACTTTCTGTATTTAAACAAGAACTACTATTTATTACAGGTCATTAAATTTTAATCACAGGTGAACAATTATGAAGTGTCAGCATATAACTCCACCAGTTAAAACACTAACCCCTTCTAAAACTCCCTACATACACACACACCCATTCTCTCTCTCTCTCACACACACACCCATGCACACAGACAGGCAAAAACTTCAGTGATATGGGTGTAGGGAAAAACTAAGTGGGGAAAGAATTGAATGACCTCAATGGAAAGTGGTCACTGAGATGGTCCTTTTGCTGAGATATTCTTCAATCTCTTTTCTACAGATTCCTTTAACTTCCTCATAGAAGGCATAGGCGATTAATATACTATCAGCAAAGTTTCTTTTTATTAGTTGAAGGACATGGCTTACAGCAGCTGATGAGGGAACAGAAACTGACTTTCTTTGGACTTTCAGATATTTTACTGGAGAGAAAGACACATCATGTGCCCTTGCAACAGTCCAAAGGCTTCTGCCAATATCGTTCACACCTACAAGCTGTTCACCCACCCAAAGACCAGTCAGGTAGTTATTGTCAGGCTAATAGCCTTTGTCATCCACAACTGGTCACAACTGCACAAACCAGTCAGCAACCTGTTGTAAGCCAAATCACCCTTTGTACACCTACACCCCTTACCCATTTCCACCCTGCTGCCAGCCCATTTATAAACAGCCTTCCCCTCTGCATGAACAAAGAAACAATGTAAACATGACTTATTAAATGTGACAGTAACTTGCTCTTAAAATGTATGGCAATTTCTTCCACAGCCATTGTATTTAAACAATCCTTTTCCCATTTAAGTCCATAACCAAAAGTAAAATAATATACTAAAGCTTACTGTCTTTATAAGGCACAAACTTACACTGTCAACAATAAGAATTTGTAAATACAGACACAAACCTACACTGTCATCTTTAAGGATTTGCACATACAGGCACCAAGGTCTAACTGCCCATTGAAAGTTTTCAAAACTGTGTCATTTATCACCTCCTGTTGTTCCATGTTACTTTTTGCAAAATGAATCACTCATACTTCTCCAGGTGGAATCCCATCTGGCATGTTTCTGCCAGTTCCACGTCTGTCTACGTCATGATTCATTACTTTGCCAACTTTTGTATTATCAGCAAAGTTTCATAAGGTTGCTTCCTTAACCTTGAGCTCTAGGTGGTTTATTAAAAGCAGTGAGCAACTAATCCTTAAATTTAAGTTAAAGTGCAGATGCTGGTCACTGGAGGCCATTTGACAGTGTAAAGGGCAGTTGGATAGATATGTCTCAAACCCACATATCCCTGTGGTTCCCAATAGGAAAATGTGAGTTGCACACACTCAAAAGGCAGGACTCATTACATAGTCTTCAGTCTAACCAATTTCTCAAGTACCTTAAAACGGTGAAATTTCCTGGTATTTCCTGAGTTTCCTAGGATTTTTAAGGATAGTTTACCAGGATTGTCCCACATTCGAAGCCTGGCCTTTGCTGAATTATCTGATCTCAGTCAGAGTAACAGTTTGCTCTCTGAACTCCCATGTTAGATAGAGAGAAAAAAAAATCAATGCAGATTCCTGCTTTTGATTGCTTTTGCAGAGGTAAGGATTGAGGGTGGGATGAGGCTCATCCATAATGCTTCAATGTGGCTTAGTAGCCCATGGTTACTCACAGTCAACTGGATGGGAAAGGCATAAAATCCCATGGGAATCAATGTCTTTTGGGGGTAGGGGTAAACTTGGGGGATTGAAACATTAGGAGAAAACTGTTGCATGAAAAGAGATACCTGTATATTTGTGGTCACACTAATTATAATGTTTATAATTATAGTGGCACGACCATTTCCCAGAACTCCCCATGTACAGCTGTTAAATCAAATCCAGGTTAGCGGTGTTGCCTCCATAGAGATTCAGTCAACACAGTAGTTTGACAAGGTGCAGGTCTCAGCTGCGTGCAGGGGTGGAGCGTGGCCAGCTGTCTGTCTGAAATGTTAAACATTTAACCAAGGACTGGGCTTAGTTCCCAAGAGTTATCTCATTAAATTGTAAAGCTCCTGAATGGAGAGACACTGCAGTTTTCACAGATCCCGACTGCAGTTGCATTACACGGCCCTGGCAAAAGTCCATCAGAATTTGGTAGCCTCGTCACAAAATTCGATTTTATCTTAGGTCACCATACACCCTGCCGCATTGGCTGACTCAGCACAATAACACGTAGGCAAATCATCTGCACACTGCAATGGCACTCAGGCCACATGGCACAGATAATGCTGAGAGTGTGCCAAGACTGTGGAACTGGGATTTCCTAGCACCAGTTTTCAGAGGAGATACATTTTTGTGAGAGAAAAGTGGGGTCGGGCAGAATGAATGCCATCACTGGAAGTGCAGTCCTTCACCAACTTTTATAGATGCACCATAGAAAGCATTCTATCTGGGTGTGTCACAGCCTGGTATGGCAAATGTTTTGCCCAGGACCATAAGAAACTACAGAAAGTTGTGAACACAACTCAGTCCCTCATGCAAGCCAAACCCCCCCCCCCCCCCCCCCCCCCCCCCCACCCCCCACCCCCCCATCCATTGACTCCATCTGTACGTCTCACTGCCTTGGAAAGGCATCATCAATGACTCCTCCCACCTCGGTTATAGCTCTTCCAACAGGCAGCCGGTATAAAAGCTTAAATGCGCATACCCACAAATTCAAGAACAGCTTCTTCCCCGCTGTTATTAGACTTCTGAATGGACCTCTCACATTTCAAATCGAATGTTGATCTTTTGCTTTTTGCGCACCTTCGTTGCAGCAGTGACTTTGTATTCCTCATTCTGGTCAATCGCCCTATGACCTTTATACGGTATGATCTTCCTGTACTGCACACAAAACAAAACTTTTCACCGTCCCTAGGTACACGTGACAATAATAAACCAAATCGAATCAAAGCAGTGTTCTGCCAACCTCTCCTGCGCAACAATTTACATTTTTCAGTCCTTCATTGTCAGTGCAGAGTTCTTGCTTCTATTGTCTTCCACTGTCTATTGCTAGAGGCAGTATTTGAAGAGATTTAAACATGGCTGTGTCACTGATTTTGTTTTAACATTGGAAAGTGATATCATCCCAAATGGATGGCATCTAACTATTAAAGGCAAAGTTCCAATTTTAGAGAAAAAAAGGCTCGACCTAAAATAACAAGGTTCTTTGTTCCTATTGCTATTACTACTTAGTCAAACTCAATTCAATATTAGCAGCCAATTAAATTTAATTAAGCTTATGTCACTTTTCAATTGTGCTCAATGCAATTTAGCAAAAGAAACCCTGACCATTGCCTCTAATCTTTTTTTGGTTTGACTTGATTTGATTTATTATTGTCCCATGTTCCAAGGTACAGTGAAAAGTTTTGTTTTGCACGCAGTACCAGCAGATCATACCATACAAAGATCATAGGGTGATAGGTCAGGACGAGGACTACAAAGAATGTGCACAAAAAGCAAGGTCAACAGTCGATTTCAAATTTGGTAGATTCATTCATTCAATATCAGGGAAAACATAAAAATGTTCTTTGCTTAAAAGATGAATGTGTGCTTTGCTTATAAAGGTGCGAATGATTATGTTGTACTGTAGGATGAATGATTACATGGGCTGACATAGGAAGTTGTGCAAATTATTTGCTCTCATCTACAGTCTGAAGGAATCCAGATTTAAGCCAGCACTTGTCTTTCCCACCCTCACTCCCCTTCCCCACAAGAAAACAAAAGTCTCGACAAACTATGGTAGATTGTCATAATCAATTGCATTACGTACAGGTTGTTCTGTTACAACGCGCGTCTCATTAACGCGAATGCCCTGTACCGTGATTGATGAATTTCTAAGGTGTGAACTTTCAAAACGTGTGCTGGCTGTAATGTGATCTCATCACCAACACTATAAACACTGTTTCTAAAGCGTGATTTTTCTATAACATGGGGTTGCACATGAATGCAAACATTGTGTTATAAAAGAACTGACTGTATGTGGTTCCTGATGAAGGGCTTTTGCCCGAAACATCGATTTTCCTGCTCCTTGGATGCTGCCTGACCTGCTGTGCTTTTCTAGCACCACTATGATCTAAAAACTGTATGTGATTATAAAATAGATATCTGCACAGCTCCAAACTTTAAATAGTATCATCTCATGTACTTGATGGAATAGCAATGTATATATTACATATAGACAATAGACAATAGGTGCAGGAGTAGGCCATTCAGCCCTTCGAGCCTGCACCGCCATTCAATATGATCATGGCTGATCATTCCTAATCAGTATCCGCTTCCTGCCTTATCTCCATAACCCTTGATTCCATTATCTTTGAGAGCGCTATCCAATTCTTTCTTAAATGAATCCAGAGACTGGGCCTCCACTGCCCTCTGGGGCAGAGCATTCCACACAGCCACCACTCTCTGGGTGAAGAAGTTTCTCCTCATCTCTGTCCTAAATGGACTACTCCGTATTTTTAAGCTGTGTCCTCTGGTTCGGCACTCACCCATCAGCAGAAACATGTTTCCTGCTGCCAGAGTGTCCAATCCTTTCATAATCTTATATGTTTCAATCATATCCCCTCTCAGTCTTCTAAACTCAAGGGTATACAAGCCCAGTCGCTCCAGTCTTTCAGTGTAAGGTAATCCTGCCATTCCAGGAATTGACCTCGTGAACCTAAGCTGCACTCCCTCAATAGCTAGAATGTCTTTCCTCAAATTTGGAGACCAGAACTGCACATAGTACTCCAGGTGTGGTCTCACCAGGGCCCTGTACAGCTGCAGAAGCACCTCTTTGCTTCTATACTCAATCCGTCCTGCTATGAAAGCCAGCATGCTATTAGCCTTCTTCACTACCTTATATACAATAAAAGAGATAATATTCATATATTTGTGAAAGTTGATGGTGGTCAAAAATGAACTATTCTAGCTAGGAGAGGCTCAAACTTTTTAACCAAGGTAAATTTGATAAAATAATTCTAAGAATATTGTATAGAATTAATACTTGTCAGTTAAGAACAACATCTGTATTTGCATAATGCCTTTAATGGACACTTTTGAGGGGCTGAATGCCCTACACCTGTTCCTATATTCCTATATAATCTCCATGATTTGGAGATGCCGGTGTTGGACTGGGATGTACTATATAATCTATATAAACTCCAGTGTGCTTAAGACAGAAGTAGCATGGAAACCTAATTAATCAAAATTCATTACTATGTATATGACAAAAATCAGAGTCTGAGGGAGGAACGTAACTCCTACTGCCCAGCAGATATCTCATAATTAGATGAAAATAGGGATCCTATCATGTAGAAAGGATCAAACTAATCTTAATAGTCTATTAATTAAAGTATCTGTCATGAATGTTCTAACCATAAACATCTGTCAGAGTAGAAGTGAAGACCCTGCAGTGTAAGTATAAGATGCACCTTAATAGCAAATTATTTCTCTCTGAGCGCCACAAAGAGTAGTTAAGCCTTTACCTACCCCTTGTCTCCTGCAAAATCCTCTTCTAAACCCTCCCCACTTCTCCTCCCACCTCACTGCAATGACTTACCTGAGGCCAGTCAGTGGCCTTTGAACAGCTTAATCCTTGCAAAGTCACAAACTGGTCAGTAATCTGTCTCCATCCGTTTCAGCTGAGCAGCTGGCTGGTGTAATGTTATGGAGAACTTGGCAACTCCCGGGTGGGAAGTTTGCCAACTACCTACTGCTTTCCTCCCTGGAGTTAAATTCCTTGCTCTGGTCTAAGAATAGGACCAACAATTGCAGTAATACCTGCCTTTTCTTTTCATCTAATTCACTCACGGCTCGTGGGCATTGCTGGCCGGGCCAGCAGTTTTTGCCCACCCCATCGCTGTCCTTGAGGAGGTGGTGGTGGGTTGCCTCCTTGATCAGCTGCAGTCCACTTGCTGCAGGGAGACACACAATTCCATCACACAGGGAGCTCAAAGTCTTTGTGGTCAATAAAATGCAGAGCAGGAAGAAGCACAGCAGGCCAAGCAGCCTCAGTATAGCAGGTCCTGATGAAGGATTCTGCCTGAAATGCAGATTCTTCAGCTCTTCTGATGCTGCTTGACCTGCTGTGCTTTTCCCAGCTCCACATTTTATTGACTCTGACTTTGCAGCATCTGCAGTCCTCACTATCTCCAAGTTCCAAGATTTTGACTCCGTGACACTGTAGGGGCAGTGATGTGTGTCCAAGTCACAATGGGGAGTGGCTTGAATTTGGAACTTGCAGGTAGTGGTCTCCCTGAGGTATTGCTGCCCTTGTCCTTCTAGATGGTAGCAGTCATGGATTTAGAAGGGTTGTGGAAGCAACTTCGTCGAATTTCTGCAATGCATTTTGGAGATGTTACACACAGCCACTACTGAGCATCGGTGATGGAGGGAATGAATGTTCATGGTTGTGGTGCCAATCATTCTATCGCAGTGCCCATCCGATCTCCACTTTATGGATAATGTGTATAGTTGATCCTTAGGCTGAAGACACTGTGTAACTCTCAGAATTCAATGGATTGCTTGGTCTGCTTACTGGATACTGGATTTTTTATTAAAAGGGTCTTTTGTTTAGTTCCTTCAATCCATCAATGTGGAGAGAATGTTTACTTAAAAGTAGAAAATCCTGCAACAGATTATGTTTTGTTTGACAAGGCAGGGTAAGGTTCTGATTAACATGAATGGATCAAAACTTATGAACAGTGTGACCTCAGTTTCACAAAACATAATTGCAAGTTTCCCCTTTTCTGGCTCCTCAGTGTACATCAGTGGTCGAACAGATTATTTTGCTTAATGTTCTGTTATGCTCTTCTCATCTGCTATCCAGAATGAATTATATAGAATCAGAAAATTACAGCAAGGTGTCATACTTCATTCTTCCATTTCTATCAGATCCTGTGCTGAATCTCAGTTCAGTCATGCCCATACTGCAACATCATGTAAAAACCTTGCCTATAGCACCTGGTGCCTTGATTATTCTGAAGCATCGTGAGCCAATTTTCGTTCTTCACTAAAGAAGTGTCAAATACTGCCTTCCTGCCCCTGCAGCAACTATTTCTTTCTTGTCCCTTGCCAAAGCTCTCTCATAATTTAAATTAAGACGTTTCTTTACTGCTCCATTGGTTCAGATGCACGCTCTCTTATGGCTAAAATTGATCTCTAACCTTAAATAATCTGCCAAAGAGCCTTGTTCCAGTGGATTAAATCTAGCAGGAGCAGGGCATCTTGCAGCAATTGTTATTAGTGTTAGATATTATCAGCTTGATTGTAAATTGCATCGCATTATATTCCCTGGATGACTTGATCAATCATGGTCGGCTGTTATGATTAAAAATCAAAAACTTATTTCCAGCAAATCTTTCTGGATTCCAATCTATTTCTGGATTTCTCAGGTTATCCTCTGAACTTTTATTGGTGCCGTGCTGAGCCTGTTATTTCTCAATTTTCCATCAGTTTGTAAATGAAGAAGCCGGACCTAGGTACCTTTGTACCTGAGATGGTGCTATAGGTGATGACGTATAAACTGTTCACTGTACTCATTCAGCACAGGTGACAGTAAACTTAATTCAATATATGAGACTGCTTGATGTCCTCTCTTCAATCTTTTTTTGTATCGAGTCCACTTTTTCATCGTCCTTCTTAGCTAATTAATGTTGCATGGTGGATCTTCGACATCACTGTTTTCTTGTTGGTCTTCCCTTGCCAGACAAAGCAGAATGGTAAGTTACGGTCTGGGAAAGTCAGCTGGAGCAAGAGTGTGTACTGGTCAGAGATGTATTGGCTCCTCTCCTTTCTACTTTGTCTGTTCATTACAACAAAGGCTTAAGTTACTTTTTTGGCAAGACACTATATGCTTCTCCAGTTAAAATGTAGTTAGTTGTAGGGACCAATTGCAAAATTACCTTGAGTTAACAAAAAAAACAAATGTATTAATTTGAGAAAAAAAATGAAGAAATGCCCTTAATCATACAGTTTCTTAGAATCATAGAATCCCTACAGTGCAGAGAGAGGAAATCCAGCCTGTTAAGGCTATACTGACCTTCTAAACTGCATCCCGCCTCTCGCCGTAACCCTGCATTTCCCATGGATAATCCACCTAGCCTGCACATCCCTGGTCACCACAGGGCAATTTAGCATGGTCAATCCACTGAGCCTGCGCATCTTTAGACTGTGGGAGGAAACCGGAGCACCCGGAGGAAACCCTCGCAGACACGGGGAGAATGTGCAAACTGCACACAGACACCAAGGCTGGAATCGAACCCAGGCTCCTGGTGCTGTGAGGCTTAACTACAGTCACTTGGGCACAAACATTTGCAAACGCATGCAAAGTTAAAAGGGAATAGTATCCAGTACAAAGGACAATTAAAAAAAAGGCACTGTTTAGAACCCCTCTGGGTGCCTTTGACGTGTATATTTTTAGCCTGTGATTACACTTGGTGAGTTAACTTGTTAGCTTTTCAGCAGTGGTGAATATTGCAGTTATTTTTTAAGTTCTGGGTTCCTTCATGGTTCTTGCCAGCTAGTATTGTCACCAATTCTTTTCCTTCTTGCGAAACTTGGAGAGAGAGAGATTCTTCAGCCTGTGTTCCATTCTATAGTCTGTAATCCATCTTCTGTGCCCCAAAACCATTGAACTAGCACCATGGTTATATTTTCTGTCTGCTGAACTCATTGTCCTCAGGCTTCGCCTCACTGGTAGACAGGGTGGTTAAAAAGGCATTTAGCAGGCTTGCCTTCATTGCTCAGTCCTTTGAGTATAGGAGTTGAGAAGTCAAGCTGAGGTTGTACAGGACATCTGTGACTACCTGGAATACTGTGTTGCCCAGTGATAGGTAGGATATTATCAAACTGGAGAGGGTCCAGAAGAGATTTACTGTGATTTTGCTGTGTATGGAAGGTTTGAGTTATAAAGGATGACTGGATAGGCTCGGACCTCTTTCACTGGAGTATAGGAGGTTGAGAGGTGACCTTTTGAAGTTTGCAAAATAATGTTGGGTATAGATAGAGTTAATGATAGTTGTCTTTTCCCTAGGATGGGGGATTTCAAAACTTGGGGGGGGGCATTTTTAAGGCGAGAGGAGAGAGATTTGAAAGACATGAGGGATAGTTTTTTTACACAGAAGGTGGTTCATGTGTGGAATGAACTTCCTGAGGAAGCGGTGGATGTAGGTACAATTACAACATTGAAAAGACATTTGGATAAGTGCATGAGTAGGAAAGGTTTGGAGTAACATGAGCTAGGAGCAGGCAGGTGGGACTGGTTTAGTTTGGAATTATGTTCGGCGTGGACTGGTTGGACTAAAGGGTCTGTTTCTGTGCTGTATGACTCTACGTGAATCTTCTCATATTGTATTAATCAAATTGGAGTTGAGGATGTACCATACCTGCTATGGGGAGATAACTGGTTTTTGGTTAAAATGGTAATTTCAATTCAGGATATCTTCACATCTTCTCCACTGGTTCCATGAAATGTGGCTAATCTGGGTGGGTCCAGTAAAGTGTATAGCAATATCAAGTCAGTTTTTTGTGGTATGTTCGAATAATTTTAATCAATTAAAGTTCCTGGCATTATACTGGCAATTCGAAGATCAATAGTCCATATCATTTTGACCACGGTGGAAGTAGAACAGCGTGCTTGCATTGTCTAGAGCTAGCAAATCAGAAGAGATTGTGGGATGTGGCTGGAGGTAAGTAATGGCAATGAGGAATAGATATGAGGATACTATGATCTTCGCCAATATCAACCCTGCTGCTGGCCTCAGCCTCAGTCTTTGCCAAATTGCCCAGTGAGAGTTAAAGTTTGCAATGAACCTTTCCATTTAGCTTCTGCTGCTGAGGGTCATGTACTACATTGTCCTGCAGGAGAGAAGGAGTTTTGTTAGTGAGTATCATGCAGTCTGTTTGGGTGATGTGGCCGTCAGAATTAAATCGCTGATACAATGTCCAAGCAGTAAGATGTGAGGGTGGGGCTGGAAGTGGTGCTCAGTTTGTGAGGATGAGGTGAAGCATGTCAAACGTAGGGCCGATAGTCCTTGGGATTTAGAATGAGAGGTGGTCTTTTTGAAACTTACAAAGTTGTGGGATATTTCTATTCTTGACGGAGTCTAGATCTTTGGAATGAGGGATTTCCCATTTAATGCGTAGGTGAGGAATAATTTCATTTTAGAGGATTGTGAATATTTAGAACTCTGTTCCACAGAAATCCAGTGGAGATTGGGCATTTGAATATATTCAGGCAGAGATTCTTCACGGGTTGAGCTGTAGAGGCAAGAACATGGATTTATGACCAAGATCAGATCAGGTGAGATTGTACTGAATGGTAGAGCAGACTTGATGAACTGGATAGCCCATGTCTGCTCATGTTTTTTTGTGCTGTCTTGCTTATGTTTAGTAGCTGTCTTAATTAATAGTGACTATTCATTGCAGAGTGAAAGGACAATGGAGGGTTGAGCTGTATCAGTCGCTAGTCGTGTGTTTGATTGGATATGGCATTTTAGATTAGATTAGATTAGATTAGATTATTTACAGTGTGGAAACAGGCCCTTCGGCCCAACAAGTCCACACCGACCCGCCGAAGCGCAACCCACCCATACCCCTACATATACCCTTACCTAACACTACGGGCAATTTAGCATGGCCAATTCACCTGACCCGCACATCTTTGGACTGTGGGAGGAAACCGGAGCACCCGGAGGAAACCCACGCAGACACGGGGAGAACGTGCAAACTCCACACAGTCAGTCGCCTGAGGCGGGAATTGAACCCAGGTCCCTGGCGCTGTGAGGCAGCAGTGCTAACCACTGTGCCACCGTGCCGCCCCTAATGTTGATGTATTAACTGGCTTTGATTATGTTCACATGTAAAGTCATTAAACTCTACCTTTAGCTCCTTGGGATTTGGTTCTCTGCTCCCATTGCCTGCTCAGCATGTGTCAGAAGCATCCCTTCTGCCCATGCCTAATGCAGGACATCTTTGCTCCTTTTAACGTCCTAAGTCAAAGTCTCGACTTTGCACGAGATGAATCTTGCAGCCTATTGTCTAATGTGTTGTACTTTCTTCCAATGTTTCCCACGTTAGATCCACCCCCTTGCACAACTGCCAACATCTGCTTCGGTCAGAACGCACCTTGCCTTTAAGCATTGTAGGCATCTTTCATTGGTGCCAGCCATGCACAATGTTCATGCCCTGCTGAAATGCTCAGCCAATGAACAGCATTAGTTGATTTCTGGAATCATTGAAATGAGTGACCAGCTCAAAGTCTCCTTGCACTGCACTCAATGGACCCAGAGTGATTGTCCACCTTGACTGAGGAGGGGGTGTCTTTGAGATTTTGTCTGCATGTTAAGTTTTTATCAGGTTTAAAATCACATAGAAATGCTTTACTGTTTCATATTTCTTGTAGCTGTCACCTTTTATTGAGAAAACACTTTGATAAATGCTTTCTTTTGAAGTTACTCCTTCCTTTGTGCTGATTAATGTTTTTATAATCCAATTGACTACTAAAGTTTAAAATTTGCTTTAATTTCTTGCTTCTGTTGTGGCTGATTCCTTTTACTTTTCTCAGATGTTAGACTCATTTGTTCTGAAATATTTTGTACCATCTTATATTGGGACTTTATTAGCTATTTGTTTCTGGTGCACGGTTTACCTTGTTTGACATTCTTTGGGAGGCAGGTGTAAAGGATTTCCTTTCATTTTTGCTTCTGTCAATCAGAGATCAACACTTCCGCAGCACACCATACACCGGCCAACTTTCTGATTACTAAACAGCAACCTCGGCTTTCCTGGCTTAGGAACTCAACGGGCCCAGCACAGCTTATACAGCGAGCACTTTTCAAACCTCAGCCTGACTAAGAAACAGGGCTCCAGTACTTCACCAAACTTACAGCATCTCATTTGTCCTTAACTTTAATGTTGCCGGTGCATTCCAGGTTGCTGGAATGTGAGATCAGTGCAATCTCTCAATTTGTCGTGTATCATGGAAAGATCATGCACAAACACTTTTAAGTTTCTGGGGTGAATCTGTACCTGCAGAATTACATTTTACTTTGCTCAAAAACTGCATGAACCTATGTAAGATTCCGTAAATCTTGCAGGGTGGCACTGTGGCTTGCACTGCTGCCTCACAGCACCAGGGTCCAAGGTTCAATTCCAGCCTCGGGTGACTTACTGTCTGAGTTTGCACATTCTCCCCATATCTGCATGGAGCTTCCTCCCACAATCCAAGGATGTGTAGGTTAGGTGAATTAGCCATGCTAAATCACCCATAGTGTTAGATGCATTAGTCAGAGGGAAATGGGTCTGGGTGGGTTACTCTTTGGAGGGTCAGTGTGGTCTGGTTGGGCTGAAGGGCCTGTTTCCACACTGTAAGGAATCTAATTTAAATCCCTTTTTTAGATTAGAATCAGTCCGACCATTGTGGCACAGACAGTCTCACGTAGGGAAACTCACACCTTCAATACATTATCTGGGCCAACATGACACCAATTGTTAAAGTTCACTTGAGAAAGTAACTTTTAAAAAAGTTTTGTGATTTACATATGAAAGAACTGGAACCAACATGGTCATTCTAACAGATGAGAGACTTAACAAACAATCTAGGTCTTTTTCAACATATAATTTCAGTTACATCTCACTGTAAACTTTTGCTATAAATTCTGTGTCCTACAATCTTATACTCCACAACTACCCGAAAGCTAGTGCTTCCAGTTAAACCTGTTTGACTATAACTTGGTGTTGAGTGATTTTTAACAAGGAAAGAGAAGGTGTTATTTTTAGGTAGATGAAGGGCGACATGGTGGCTCAGTGGTTAGCACTGCTGCCTTACAGTGTCAGGGACCAAGGTTTGATTCCACCCTCTGTGTGGAGTTTGCATGTTCTCCCTGTGTCTGCGGGGGTTTCCTCTGGGTGCTCTGGTTTCCTCCCACAGTCCAAAGCTGTGCAGGTTAGGGTGGATTGGCCATGGGAAATTGCTGATAGTGTTCAGGGATGTTCAGGTTAGGTGGAATGGCCATACTAAATTGTGTGTAATGTGCAGGCTAGATGAATTAGCCATGGTAAATGCAGGGTTACAGAGATACGATAGGTGGGTTGGGTCGGGATGGAATGTTCTTCCGAGGGTTGGTGTGGACTCGATGGGCTGAATGGCCTGCTTTAGAGATTCAATGAAACTGGAGCCAATCTGTATTCTGTTTTGCACTTATTTGCAGAGTTAAGCAGTACGTGCGTATGCTTCCAACCTCAGCTGCACCAGTTTCAGTGAACACTTCCTTAACCGTGTTCATGTGATGTCCCTGTTACGTCAAGTACCTACATATAACAGTCAAACAGAATTAAACATGCAGCTGGCGTATGCCAGACTCCGACAATCACATTCTCAAAGGACAGTGAAAAGTCGGGCCAGGACCACCGGTGAACATTTCCCGTGATCTGTACGTTTCGAGGGTCCATGCATGGGGATGAGTGTGCCTATGCTATTTGCAACATTGAGTCCAGTTCTGGAAGTCATTCTCTCACACATAATTTGGAGGTCCATGCAGATGAAAAAAAGCAGGATTAGCAGGAGCATTGCCACTGACACATCCATGAAGTTCCTTCGTTCCCCAGACCAGCCTGACTCAACATTTTGTCGCCACAATGTCTTGGCTCAACCTTTGCAGATGGCTGAGTGCTAAGAGACATGGTGAAACCGGAGAGAGATGGTGAAAGAAGGAATTGTTTTAAATTACTAGCAATACATAAATGAACCAGGGCTCAGTTTTAAAGGGGTAATTTCAGCTGATGATATGGCTGAAACCTTCAGATTTCTCCTGAAACACTGGGCAGCATGGTGGCACAGTGGTTAGCACTGCTGCCTCACAGCGGCAGTGACCCAGGCAACTGACTGCGTGGAGTTTGGACATTCTCCCCGTGTTTGCATGGGTTTCCTCCGGGTGCTCCAGTTTCCTCCTACAGTCCAAAGATGTGCAGGTTAGGTGAATTGGCCTTGCTAGATTGCCCGTAGTGTTACGTGAAGGGGTAAATGTAGGGGAATGGGTGTGGGTGGTTGCGCTTCGGCGGGTCGGTGTGGACTTGTTGGGCCGAAGGGCCTGTTTCCACACTGTAAGTAATCTAACCTATGAAAAAGCTCAAAGTGAGCTCCCTAACCTGAAAGAAAATAAAGTTGGAGCAATCCATGATAAATGGAGAAAAATAGCTCATCAGGCAGAACCTGCGCAGAAACAGGGTTAAATTTTTGTCAGTTCTGGTTAACCTGAAATTATAGCTCTTCTTTCTCTCCCTTACAGATGTGGCGAAACCTGCTGTTTCCAGCATTTTCTGTTTTTATTTCTAGACTTCCAACATCAACAACGTTTTGTTTTTGCAATAATCTTGTTTTTTAAGACAAAGTTTACCCTCATTTGGGGTAATGGACCTGTGAGTGGGGAATGGACACACTGTGGTTTGGTTTCCAAGTGTTAACATCAAATGTAGGATTGAATTCCAGAAACAGACCATTCAGCCCAGCAAGTTTCACTGACCCTCTAAAGAGCATCCTACCCAGACCCACCCCATGAGGTTTCCAAACCACCCAGCCTGCAAATCCCTGAACACTAAGGGCAATTTAGCAAGGCCAATCCTCCCAACCTGCACATCTTTGGACAGTGGGCGGAAACCAGAGCACCTAGAGGAAACCCAGGTAGACACAGGAAGAATGTGCAAACTCCACACAGATAGTCACCCAAGGCTGGAATTGAACCCAGGTCCCTGGCGCTGTGAGGCAGCAGTGCTAACCACTGCCCAAGATGCCCTTCTTTTCTATTCTGGTCTAAAATGGGCTTCGGGCTGAAACTTGAGCACTAATAACAAGCATTTGTATAATTCCTTTCACTTAATAGCAGATCCCAAGGCCTTTTGCTGGATTGTTATCAAATCACAGCAAGAAGTCATCAGAATAGATGGCAAAAAACTTTGTCAAAAACTCTGGATTTTAAGAAATGCCTTAAAAGAGGAGAGAGGTTTAGGAAAGATGCCAAACTATGGTGTGGAGACCACCCAGTGGGGATGTGAGATGAGACTTAGGGTCACATTGATTAAGCTGTGACTTCTCTGTGTGATGCTGGCTGGTTATTGTGAGGTCGTCTGAAGCTTGACCAGTGATGGAGAGAAGTGGCGAACGGGGGCAGATTGGTGAGTGGAGTGTACAAATTGAGCACTGAGTGAACAGGCTGAAGGGTAGCAAACAAGGATGTGAAAGCAAACGCCCAGCGACTTTCTAAAACTGCTCATAGGGAGATCAGTGGTGGTCAAACAGAACGTGGGCATGGGTTAACAAGGTGTTTTGGCTTGTCTCGATGGTTATATGCATATAGCATTGGAACAAACAGAAGAATATGTCAATGATCAAGAGTTAGTGAAGGGAAGGAGGTGGTAATGTCTCTGTGACTAATACCTTTATTTCATTTGGAGACTGACATTTAATCACCCATTCTCCAGGAATATGTTATTTTATTCATTGTACATATTATATACAGAGGCAAGCAGCAGTCCCTGTGATAAATATATCCCAGAGCTAGTTAATGTACAAGACCTGCTCTGCCACTGGAAGTATTCCTTCCCTTCAACAAAGTCTCCTCTCAGACATCGCCACTCCTATAGCAAACCCTTTTCTCATTTATACAACCTGTCCGCACCCCAAACTCTATCTCTATTTCAGCGACCCCCTCCGTCACTCCCGCAGTCTGTTAGCAATGCTCTCTTACTCTCACCGTCTCCTCAGCCCCACTCTGCCCACTTTCACAGTCCCCTCGTCCTTGCAGGTTCCTGTGTCCTCCCAAGACTGTACAGGGATGACAGCTTGGAATTCTGCAGTCTCCGTATGTAGCCAATGACACCATTATGAAGCCTTCACTCTTAAACAAGTCAGTGATACAACATTGCCCACATTTCCACAGGACCATAGTGGGACACACCGTAGACTCTTCTTGCCTTGATGCAGTTTTGATTGCTGTTCTACTCTGGCTGTACTTTGCAATATAAACCAGAGAGTGTGTGCTGCATCATCATGGCATACTGCCCTCTTCACAACTGGGCATGACAATGGGAGATATCTTGATTGCTGAGGAATTGAAGGATCGAGAACAATATTCTGCAGTTGGGGATGGGGTCATTGAGCCAGAGGAACATACATGAGACTCTGATGTATCTATGCATTGTTGAACTTGAGAGACCAGACCTGTCATAGCGTGGCATGGTAGCTCAGCGGCTCGCACTGATGCCTCATAGTACCAGGGACCTGGGTTCAACTCTAACCTCAGACAACTATTTGGCGTTTGCACATTCTCTCCCTGTCTGCATGGGTTTTCTCCCACAATGCAAAGATGTGCAGGTTAGATAGATTAGCCATGCTAACTTGCACAGAGTGCTCAGGGATGTGTGGTCTGGGTGGGTTAGCCATGAAAAATGCAGGTTCTGGATTAGTGGTGCTGGAAGAGCACAGCAGTTCAGGCAGCATCCGAGGAGCAGGGTCTGGGTTGAAAGGTCTTTAGATGGTCGATGTGGACTCAATGGGCAGAATGGCTTGCTTCCATACTGTAGGGATTCTCTGATGGGCGGCACGATGGCTCAGTGGTTAGCACTGCTGCCTCACAGCACCAGGGTCCCAGGTTCAATTCCAGCCTTGGGCGACTGTCTGTGTGGATCTTGCACATTCTCCCTGTGTCTGCATGGGTTTCCTCCTGTAGTCCAAAGATGTGCAGGTTAGGTGAATTGGCCATGCTAAATTCCCCCAAGTGTTAGGTGCATTAGTCAGAAGGATGTGGAACTGGGTAGGTTCCTCTTCAGAGGGTCAGTGTGGACTTGTTGGGCCAAAGGGCCTGTTTCCACACTGTAGGGAATCTAATCTAAAACCTGTTTCCACCATTTGGAATGAGTTGGGTTTGAACTTTATTTCGTTGTGCTACCTCTGATATCGTCAGTACATGTGGACCTCTCTCTTTCTGCAGTCTGTGAATATTTCTACTGGATGAATAAATATTTTGTTCATCACATAGATCCATGTGTAATGTCTTCAGCTGATACCACTGTGAAGAATCTGCATTTTACACGCACTCTCCGCTTCTTACATTTTTTTTTAAAGTCAGAAGTCACACGACACGGTTATAATCCAACAGGTTTATTTGAAGTCACAAGCTTTTGAAGTGCTGTTCCTTCATCAGTTGAAGCCATTGCGGAGCTCCGAAAGCTTGTGATTTCAAATGAACCTGTTGGATTATAACCTGGTGTCGTGCAGCTTCTGACTTTGTCTGCCCCAGTCCAACATCGGCACATCATGGCTACGTCTTTTTAAGAGACATCAGCAAACAGTGAGAGACAGGGTAGTAATATGACAAAGCATGGAGGTTAGATGGCTTTTAAGACTTCAGCCAGTGTATGAAATCCTACAAAAATCCAGAAGTTTTTGTTTTTGCTTCTGATGTCCAACATCCACAATCCTTTAGTATTTTTATGAAATCCTGTGCAATGCATGATAGGTAGCAGGTTGGGAGCAAAGAATCCACATACATTAGCAATTTTTCTGATATATATGAGCATCCTGTAGGGCTGTGATAAAGCTGAGAGAGACTAGGCCTAATGTAACTTCTCTGAGTGAGCCACTGAGCCTAGAGGGAGAGTGGAGGCGTGATCTTCTCATTTTGCACTCCCAGCCTTGAATGGCCAGGATCTCCTTTGTAAAGCAGTAAGGTAGAATGCGACATCTCCTGCCGAGTGGAGTCTGCACTGATTCCACCCTCTCACTCTCAGGGTGGATGTAAGTGTGGATGACCTATGCAGGGCAGGCTCTGCCACCGTACCTGACATTGTGCGTAGTCTCAGCCCTGTCCACATCAAAGTGTGGCGTCTTGGCTCCAGACAACCATGTGACATGTTCAAGGGTCGCTGACGTCTGATACTGTCTGCAGCCAAGGAGTTCATTGCCTGAGAGAGATGATCAATGTTTGTACACTACAATTTCTTCCATGCTTTTGGGTGACTGAAGAGGAGGCTCATGTGACAAAACGCTGAGCATCACCAGTTACAAAGAGACCACAGCACTCATTTCAAGAATATTAATGAGCATATGTTTCCATAAGTGCACCAATATTTGCAAGGAAGTGTTATCCGTGCCATCTATGTGTCCTCAGTAAGTATTTTTCTCTTCCTTTCCCTCCCACTACGTCTACGTGCAGTCCCAGCACCTGCAAATAAGGTGGAGGGAGCATTCCCTTAAGTTGGCATCCCTGGCCTGGGCTGGTTGTCCTCACTGTCGTTTGAGTCTAGAGGGCCCAGCCTAGATCCATGCTCATGGTCCTCATCTTGAGCTTCAGCAGATGTCAGCCTCACAGGCAATGAGATGATGGAGAAGCTCTGGAATGTTCCATGAGGAAGCCTCTGGCAGGCCCATATGTAGCTCTGTCTGAGTGCCTATTGGCCCCAACCTGTCTACTGGAGAGGAAGAGACAACTACAGTGCATTCCCCACCCACTCCCAACCTCGCCTTTGATGCTGCCATCATTGACTTAAGTGAGGGCACCAGTCTTGGCCCCATCACCTGGCTGTGAGAGACTTTGTTCCTGTCATGATGCAAAGGGATGGCCTGATTATTTTGGAGGTGGATGGGAGAGGCATTATTGGTGTTACAGGGGGCAGAAGAAATGGTGACGTGTTCTCCATGAATGAGAGAGTGTGTGGAGGGCAAAAAGGGTTAGTAGATTGGCAGGACAAGGTGGGCGAGAGCTATTGAGTGGACATGGTGCTAGCAATACTGAGGATTATAGTCCAACAACGCCTCTTCTTCCTCAGACGTCTCAGGAAATTTGGCATGTCTATAAGGAGAAAGTGAGGTCTGCAGATGCTGGAGATCAGAGCTGAAAATGTGTTGCTGGAAAAGCGCAGCAGGCCAGGCAGCATCCAAGGAACAGGAAATTCGACGTTTCGGGCATAAGCCTGATGAAGGGCTTATGTCCGAAACGTCGAATTTCCTGTTCCTTGGATGCTGCCTGGCCTGCTGCGTTTTTCCAGCAACACATTTTCAGCTCATGTCTATAAGGACCCTCATCAGCTTTTATAGATGCACCATTGAAAGCATACTGTCCAGATGCATAACAACCTGGCACAGCAACTGTTCTGCTCAGGGCTGTAAGAAACTACAGAAGGTGGTGTGCACAGCCCAGCCACTCACAGAAGCCAACCTCCCATCCCATTCCTGAAGAAGGGCTCACGCCCGAAACGTCGACTCTCCTGCTCCTTGGATGCTGCCTGACCTGCTGCGCTTTTCCAGCAACACATTTTCAGCTCTTGCCTCATGCATGTCCTGTGTGGCGTGACCTGTATGCCTTACTCTGCCCAAGTTTTATTTTAACCCTGTGATCTGTGCATCCTTGCTTACTATGATCTGCCTGTACTGCTCATAAACAAAGCTTGACATCGTACTTACCTACTCGTGATATTAAATCAAATCAAATCGAACAAACCTCGCTGAGGTGTGGATTTGCAGATTTGAGTAGGTAGTGGTGACTCTGCATGTGGGGTCGCAGAAAGAAAAATGGTGCCATTTACCCTTGCAGGGCACAGATGGTCATTAACCATAATTTGGCATTGCTGGGCATTTCTTTTCACCAGGAAGCCACACTGACCCAAATCAGTAATGCCATCCAGGCTGCTTCTGTTTGGTGATGCGACATCCTTTGGCAGTTTGGAGGAAGCAGGTATCTGTCAGAGAAACAAGTGCTGGCTTTCCTTTGGGAGCCTTCGTGATTGAACAGTGCATAAGGGTGCGGCATTGAGATAGGGTGCCAGAGTCAGGAACATCACCAAGTCACAGCTGCAGGGAGTATTTTGACCTGTTCTGCCGTACAATTACCAAAGCAGCACAAGGACCAGACGCTTGCGTGAGAAAAGTTGACGTGGGGCAGTGATGCGACACCAGACACGAATCTCCCTGCAAATAATACTTTGCGCAAAAGAAAAGGAAAAAGTCAGTCTGTGGTGTCTACTGGTGATCTGAGTTGAATCAGAGTAATTATTGGTCACTGAATTTCAGAATCGGTGCTTGGTTCTGTAGAGAGAAAAAAAAACATATGCTAGCAGGATGTTTCCAATCCCCATCTAATGCAGTCCATATAATACATATTGTGGTAAAGGGAGGGAATATTGCATACACTGGAACCATATTTTTGGCATGTACCTTCTGCATAATTTGTGAGGCCTCCTGCTTCTTTTAGCACATTAATCAAACACAGCCATCAACAGTATTGTGGTCTGAAATTGTTGACATGTGTTGTGATTGTGGCGGTGGGGAAGGTCAGACGCAACAAGAAACAGGTTTCCGAATCTGTAAAGTTCTGTACTTGTTAGTAACTCAATAATTCTTTCCATGGGGCGTGGAGATGTCACAGGCTGGGAAAGAAGTCATGAAAATCCATTTTCCAATTTTGTCAGGAATAGCTTCTCTGTTGAACGGAACAAGAGGGGGAGGGTTGCTGAATTTTTGCATTCTGTGGGCCATTCGTGCCACATTGTACATATTATTCCCAAATGTTTCCAATGTTACTTTGTAATATACACAGAAACACAAGAGGCTCTTGATGTGCATTGGTAGTGTCCCTATCTCTGACCCAGGAGGCCTGGGCTCAAGTTCCACCTGCTCCAGATGGGTATAATAACATATCTTCCTGTAGGAAGCATTTTTCTCCTTAATGGGATAGCTCAGTTTCTGGACATGTCTGGGTCCTTTTAACCACCAACCACCATACCCCCTTTTGCTTTTGGATTGGATGGTTCATTAAAGTCTGAGATGGGGCACAAGCAACTTTTAAAAGAGGGGAGACACAGACCTGATAATAAGGTATTCAGCAACCCTCCCCCTCTTGTTCCATTCAACAGAGAAGCTATTCCTGACAAAATTGGAAAATGGATTTTCATGACTTCTTTCCCAGTCTGTGACCTGAAGAGACAGGTTGGTTGTTGAAAACTTTCAAAGTGGCTGCATGCTTTTATCTTCAGGGAGTTTCTCTTTTTGATCAATTTCGGATGTGTTTCCTGGGTTACGATAAATCCGGCAGGTAAATAGAAAATCATTTAATTTTACAGCATTGCATGTGGTCCAGGCTGACATAACATTTCTGGCTCAAAACAACTTATAAACATCCCGTGTTAATAAAAACCCATCACTGACCCCTTTCACCGTCGATGACCACAATCCTAATCACCGGTCCAGCTAGTTCTCACAACCATTATTCTCCCAATTCCCACCCCCACCTTGTTTAACTCCGAACAGCAATTGGTAACTAGGAGACCAGAAGACAATCTCTATTCAATCTTTGGTTTATTCACAGACTGCAACATTATAGGTCTTAACTGATACTTCTTTAGTTGTGTCAATAGGTGCTTCTAAAGGGCTGTGTGGTGGCTCAGTGGTTAGCACTGCTGCCTCACCGCGTTTGGGACTTTCAGAAAGCCTTTGATAAGGTCTCACGTAGGAGATTAGTCAGTAAAATTGGGGGTAAAATACTGACTTGGATTGAAAATTGGCAGGCTGACAGGAAGCAAAGATAGGGATAAACAGGTCCCTTTTGGAATGGCAGGTGGTGACCCAATGGGGTACCACAAGGTTCGGTGCTGGGATCGCAGCTGTTTACAGTATATACTAATGATATAGATAAAGGCATTAAAAGTAATATTAGCAAATTTGCTGATG
This sequence comes from Hemiscyllium ocellatum, assembly GCF_020745735.1. Classification (NCBI taxonomy): domain Eukaryota; kingdom Metazoa; phylum Chordata; class Chondrichthyes; order Orectolobiformes; family Hemiscylliidae; genus Hemiscyllium; species Hemiscyllium ocellatum. The sequence continues at coordinate 102,660,688 of NC_083410.1, forward strand.
ACACAAAGCTGGGTGGCAGGGGAAATGTGAGGAGGATGTTATGAGAATACAGGGTGACTTGGACAGGCTAGGTGAGTGGACAGATGCAGTTTAATGTGGATAAATGTATGATTATCTACTTTGGTAGCAAGAACAGGAAGGCAGATTACTATTTAAATGGAGTCAAGTTAGGTAAAGGGGAAGTACAACGAGATCTAGGTATTCTTGTACATCAGTCAATGGAAGCAAGCATGCAGGTACATCAGGCAGTGAAGAAAGCTAATGGCATTCTGGCCTTCATAACAAGAGGGATTGAGTATAGGAGCAGAGAGATCCTTCTGCAGCTGTACAGGGCCCTTGTGAGACCGCACCTGGAATATTGTGTGCTGTTTTGGTCTCCAAATTTGAGGAAGGACTTTCTGGCTATTGGGGGAGTGTACCATAGGTTCACAAGGTCAATTCCCGGAATGGCGGGACTATCATATGTTGAAAGATTGGAGCGACTGGGCTAGTACACACTAGAGTTTAGAAGGATGAGAGGGGGTCTGATTGAGACGTATGAGTTTATTAAAAGATTGGACATGAAGGAGGTAGGAAGCATGTTTCTGCTGATGGGTGAGTCCAGAACCAGAGGCCGCAGTTTAAAGATAAGGGGTAGACTATTTAGAACAGAGATGAGGAGAACCTTCTTCACTCAGAAAGTGGTGAGTGTATCAAATGCTCTGCCCCAGAAGGCAGTGGAGGCCAAGTTTCTGGATACTTTCAAGAAAGAGTTGGATACAGCTCTTAAAGATAGTGGAATCAAGGGTTATGGGGATAAGGCAGGAACAGGATACTGATTGTGGATGATCAGCCATGATCATATTGAATGGCGGTGCAGGCTCGAAGGGCCATATGGCCTACTCCTGCACCTATTGTCTATTGACCAGGGTTTGATTCCTGCCTCAGGTGACTATCTGTGTGGAGTTTGCACATTTTCTCCATCTCTACATGGGTTTCCCTTGGGTGCTCCAGTTTCCTCCCACAATCCAAATATGTGCAAGTTAGGTGAATTGGCAATGCTAAATTGCCCACACTGTTCAGGGATGTGTTGGTTAGGTGTATTATTTTGGTTAAATGTAGGGGAATCGGTTACTTTCCAAATGGTCAGTTTGGACTTGTTCAGCCAAGTGGCCTGTTCCCACACTGCAGGGATTGTATTCTCATTCATTGTATTGTCCTTTCAATAAATAGAGTCATAAAGATACACAGCACAGAAACAAATCCTTCAGTCTGTGCTAACCAGATATCCTAGATTAATCTAGTCCCATTTGCCAGCATTTGGCTCATATCCCTCCAAACACTTCCTATTAATGTACACATCCAAATGCCTTTTAAATATTGTAATTGTACCACCCTTCACCACTTCCTCTGGCAGCTCATTCCATACATGCACCACTCTCTGAGTGAAAACATTGCCCCTTAGGTCCCCTTTAAATCTTTCCCCTTTCACCCTAAACCTATGTCCTCTAGTGCTGGACTTCCGCACCCCAGGGAAAAGACCTTGTCTATTTACCCTATCCATGCCCCTCATGGTTTTATAAAACTCTATAAGGTCACTCCTCAACTCCAGGGAAAACTGCCCCAGCCTATTCAGCCTCTCCCTTTTGCTTAAACTCTCCAACCCTGGCAACATCCTTCTAAATCGTGTCTGAACCCTTTCAAGTTAAATGAATTAATTAACTACCCCTTAAAGGGGGTAAATTATCATATAGTATGGAGCTTGAAACCATCACCGTAGGATTAAGACCTTGATTATTTCACAACTGAGACCTTGCAGTGTTGCTTATCTGTGTGTAAGTGATAATCCAATCAATGACCTCCAACTGTATGCATTAAATCTTAATTTGTATGACGAAAATCACCAAGACCTTATCTTCTCTGTCTCCCTTCAATACTGCCATTTCTTCCTCTCAGGTATCTACTTCCTCCCTCAGTGCCCTCCATTCGTGGTCCATCCCACCCTCTCTGGAGTTCATAGGCTGGAAGGATGCTGAATTAGTTGAGGACAGTGGTGCAACTAAAGCCTGCCATCTTCCCCCTCTCTTATTTAAGGGTGGAAAGACCCATTCTGGTGACAATCTTTAAGTGGGCAATTAAGTGGGTGCTCATCCCACGCTGCTGGAGTTAACACAGTTGCAGGTTGACCTGTTACCTTGTGGTGTACCCAGAAACTGCTATGCATGCAGGGTGACTTACACCTGCTCCTGTTTTCTATCTTTTCTTGCTTCCAAACCCTTGATTTCCTGTCCCTGTGACTCTTGACCCTGGAAGCCTCTCCTCCTGCATCACTTGTCTTTGATTTGGGTCTGCAAACCTGAGACGCAGTGAGTGTGGTGAGGTGGGGGAGCTGGGATGCAAATTGTTCTTCTTGTAGATGCCATGTTCTCCTCTGGGGAGCTGTTGAGCACCAGATTAATGCTTTACACATCAGGAATGACCTGGTTTCACTGTACATCCTGTCAGTAACCTTGCCGCACTGGCATGTGATTCAGTAGGCCTTAGGCTGAGGAGAAAACATAGGCCTTTCACCAGCTCCACAGCCAGACGTCAAGGCCCCCCAGCACCTCAGGAAGAATCTGCCTAGCATTTATCCTGTCGGGATCCCCTCAGAATTATACAGGTTTTGTTAAGATCACCTTGTGTTCTTCTTAACTCCAACAAATATAGGTCCAATTTGCTCGAGGTTTCTTCATGTGACAGCTACTTCATCCCAGGAACTTTCTCTGAACTCTGTCCAATGTCTCTGGCTCTTCTCAGACTCTGCTAGGTGGGTTAGCCCTGTGAAAAGAGGGACTACATGGACAGGCTTGGGAGGGGGGTTGTGTTGTAGGGACAGGGGCTGTGGGATGCTCTTCAGAGAGTCAGAGTTGAATCGATGGGTCAATTGGCCTGCTGTGGTGATTCGATGAGCCTGTTGGGGAACTTTGCTGCAGGCCTTTTTAGTGAGCTTCACTGAGGGATAACGGTGCTATTTGTTCCTGGAACATTTTCACAGCCAAAGCTAAATTTAGTTCTGTCAAGAGATGTTATGTTTGTCATGCAAGCCAGTGATGGTGTTGAAGGAGTTAATGTTGATGTTGGTTTAAGCTCCTCTCAGAGTCTTTGAGTAGAGACAGTTGAAATCTTCACTAGTTCCCGAAGGTGGTAGATGTGTTCTGCAAAGCTGCCAGCAGCCCTGAGTAACTATGTCCAGCAAGTTCTTGCTAACTGTACCTACAGTTTCCTTTTGGTGGTAGAAAACCTGGGTTTTGCTGAACAAAGACATATTTATCGAAGCTTTTCATTTTGCACTCATCAGGACAATTCGCAAGAATGGCAGTGTAAAGGGAAACCAGTATTTATGCTGTAAGAGAGGTCTGTGCTGATTTGTCGGCAAGTCAGTGCTGATGAAGAGACTCTTGCTGAAAAGCTTTGAGAAAAATGTGTTTTTTTTTAGCAATTAACTGTTTTTAGTGCGACCTTACAATAAATGGACTTGTTCTGTGAAGAAAGTATCTTTTCTTTGAGATTAGTGGTCTAATCTCTACCACTGAAAAGTAGCCTTAGACTCAGAGTACAGAAAGGAGGACTGATGACAGCAAACTGCCCGAATCAGAATAAGGCAGCCTTCTGAAATCCACTGGAGCTTAAATCCTAATTTAACAATGCTGAATATCAACATTCTTCTTGTTTTGAATTTCCAACAGCTCAATTTCAGAATGTGTGAAGTACTTATAAAATGTGGTTCTAACCACATGGTTTCCAAAGTGGAAACTCAAAAGTTCCCCAAATGTTTGGAATAAACTTCGAGGAGGGCAATAAAGCATTTCCCAAGTGGAACAACTCTCCTCAGGCAAGCTGTTACTCTTTCTAATCACCAGATGAAAAATATTTTTACCAAAATCCAAGATTCGGCCCCATGCCAATCCACAATGTCTGTGATGTTCAAAAGCGGGGGAGAAGGAGGATAAAACTTAAATTATTGCATAGGTCCCTTCCTGAAAAGTGTTGCTTCAGTATGGTTAACTTGAATTGGGGTGGCACGGTGGCTCAGTGGTTAGCACTGCTGCCTTACAGCGCCAGGGACCCAGGCTCAATTCCAGCCTTGGGTGACTGCCTGTGTGAAGTTTGCACATTCTCCCTGTGTCTGCATGAATTTACTCCGGGTGCTATGGTTTCCTCCCACAGTCCAAAGATGTGCAGGTCAGGTGAATTGGCCAAGCTAAATTGTCCATAATGTTAGCTGCATTAGTCAGAAGGTAATGGTCTGGGTGGGTTACTCTTCAGAGTGTCGGTGTGGACTGGTTGGGCCGAAGGGCCTGTTTCCACACTGTAGGAAATCTAATCTTGAAAGCTTGAAAATCTGACTTGAAAATATAATGCTTGCACTGAGCAGGATCCTCTGCATTCGTGGATGTACACCAGTGTGCTTTGAGAAACATTTTGAATTTGATTGACAAAAGAGCAAGCTGTGAGATTTCAGGAAGGATGCAGGTGTGTTGAATTAAAACAGTTGAGGTCTTTATATCAGTTGGTGGGAAGGTTGGGAGATGATGGAGGGCTGCAGAAACACTAAATGTCAGAGTTCTGAAGGGTTTGGGAGGGTGTATAAGACTGGGAGAAGCAAGAAGAATTAAACGTACAGGCGCGCAACAGATTTGAAACCAAAAGCAAACGTTTGAACATTGATATACTCGAAGTGCTGGAGCCAGGGTCAATGTGGAGACTGCTGTTCTTGGTGGTGAGTTTGATTCCGATTGGAAGGAGCACAATTTCAAAGTCTACCAAGAACAGACAGGCCTGGAGATTAGTACAGAGGACCGGAAGGGGCTGATATCTCATACTGTTAGGAGAAATAAGTGACATGTACAAATTAAAGTGGTTACTTGTAATGCATTATGCTCAGGGGGTAGAAAAAAAAAAGACAAGTTACTGAAAGAGGAAGTTGATTGAGAGAGGAACTTAGAAGTCTAAAAAAGACTGATTTTCTCAAATTGCAGGTGTATGCATATAAAGCTAGCAACATGGGCCAAAGGTATATAAGAAGGATTTTGTCAATCTTGAAAGGGTTCAGAAAAGGATGTTGCCAGGGTTGGAAGGTTTGAGCTACAGGGAGAGGATGAATAGGCTGGGGCTATTTTCCCTAGAGTGTCGGAGGCTGAGGAGTAACCTTATGGAGGTTTATAAAATCATGAATAGGGTGGAATAGACAAGGTCTTTTCCCTGGGGTAGGGGAGTCCAAAACGAGAAGGCATATGTTTAAGATGAGAGGAGAACGATTTAAAAGGGATCTAAGGTGCAATGCTTTCATGGTGGTGTGTGTATGGAATAAGTTGCCGGAAGAATTGGTGGAGGCTGGTAAAATGACAACATTTAAAAGGCATCAGGGTAGGTATATGAATAGGAAGGGTTCAGGGGGATTTGGGCCAAGTGCTGGCAAATGGGACTAGATTTATTTAGGATATTGGGTCGGCATGGATATAAGAGTTGGACTGAAAGGTCTCTTTCTGTGATGTACAGTTCGATGACTCTATGACTCTATTTGAGATTTTGTAAATAAAGGTCGAGCACAAAATCAAAAATGCAATGATGCAGTTGTCCAAATCATTGGTTGGAATGTGGCTACAGATTATTTGCGATCTTGGACACCGCAGTATGGAAAAGTCATAGATGCCATAATGACCATACAGCGAGATTGTCCAGAATGATGTCTGAAATAGAAACTTCAGTTTGAAGATAAACCGAAGGAAGCGGGACTATTTCCACACATGTGACAAGACTGGAGATTTAGGAGAGGTGGTTTTGATTGCAAAGAGTTTTTATTCAATGAATGAGAGGCACTATTTTCTCTTGTTAGGGAATCAATCACATGAGGTAATCAATTGAAATATGTTGAGAATGAAGAGAGAAATAAGAAGAAATTTATTTATTGTGGATACTCATTGAAGGATGGAATGTTTTGCCAAATAGATAGGAAAGTCACCATAATCCCACTCTCTCACCAGAGAGGTGATGGTTTCACCCAAGGGTCATCGTGCCTCAGGCGAAAGGCAAGATTCATAGCAACCTCAGGTGGACCCACAATGCATTGCGAACCAGCCATCTTAGCCACGCGATTGCTTTGTCAGTTGGAACAGTGAAGGCAGTGATACTTGCAACTTTTAAAAGAAAATTCAATGAATGCTTGGCTCCAAAGAAGAAAAATGGCCTTGAGGTCATCTCAAGGCAGTGGGATTTTTTAGGCATCAAAGCTTGCACAGGCCTAATGTATCGGTGTTCTCGTTTTGTGCAGTAAATGTTAATGATCAAATGCTCCTATGGCATTGGAAAAGTCACACCATTCACTGAAAATGGTGCGACTTAGTGCAGATCAAGATGCAAAGACAAAACCCTTCCCCCAGTACAAAAGAGAAGTCAAAGTAGCACAACCTAACTATTGTTACACCAATGTCCTTCAAGTAGAGGCAACAGATTGCACATCTTACAACAAAAGCTGCACCTGAGTAATGTCAGTGCTTAATGACCTGGGAATTAGAAAACTTGACCTCTTAGCTTTTTAGATGACTTAATGGACGAAAATCTATGCCCTGTGTGACACTGAGCTGCACCGATCACGAAAGAGCATTGTTCCATCTCATCTCTACGTGGTTACTCGATCTCAGCTGGGCTGCACTGAAGCTGGCCTCAGTGCCAGGGAGGGCAAGAATCAGACAGGATTCTGCTTCTGATTGCTGTCCCGTGCTGGAATTGTGTGCAGCTGGGTTGCAATCCACTGTCAAAAGGTCTGAAGGGACTCACCATCGAGGATCATGCATGAAAAATGGGGTAACAGAGGTTAAAGGCATCACCAGAACTGTATCTTCACACAAGCCTTTGTGACACTGCCTGTATTGTTTGTTTCATTGATTCTAATATCCAAGTGGTGCCTTTGATCTTACTACCTCATTAACTATCTCATTACTTTGCTGCAAAAAGAAAACAGTTTGTTTTGTTGTATAAAGATCAATGTGCTGAGGTTTAACTCCCTCTGACCAATACTTCCTGGCAATGAAGGGCAGTTTCCTTTTTCATAAGTTGCAAATTGCTAACTTTCGACTAAAAATTGCACTTCACAAAATCAAGGCTCACTTCCTGCTTGTTAAGATGTTAAAGAGCTGTTATTATGGGATGGTTCAAATCAGATTGGGTGCGTTCCAAACGTTTCTTTTGCATTCGTGAGGTGTTGGCATCGTTGGCAAGGCCTATGTTTATTGCCTGCCCCTTGCTACCCTTAAGAAAGTTATAGTCCGAGCAGCTTTCTTGAAGCGCTGCAGTCCATTTAATGGAGTTAAAAATCACAAAACACCAGGTTATATCCAACAGGTTTAATTGGAAGCCTTCATCAGGTGAAGAAGCGTCGCTCCAAAAGCTAGTGTGCTTCCAATTAAACCTGTTGGATATAACCTGGTGTTGTGTGATTTTTAACTTTGTACACCCCAGTCCAACACCAGCTTAATGGAAGGACTCTCGCAGTGCCATCAGGCATGGAACTTCACTACATGTTTCTGATCAGCCAGGCTGGTGTGTGGACTGGAGAGAAGCTTACATTTGTTGGAAGCTCCGTGTATGTGTTGGCCTTGTCGGTCTAAGTGGTAGACATTGCCAGTTTGGGTGGTACAGAAGAAGGCATAGTGAGTTCATACTGCAACTGACCAGAAACTCTCATGTTTCACTTTGGAAGCTATGTTGGCTTGCCTGAACCAGTTATTTTGTTAACCACTAGCAAATGGTGTCTAGATACTTGACCTTGTGAACGGTCGCAGTAGGACGGTGGTCAATAGTTTGTGGCTTCAATTTAGCTGCCATCTAAATCTTCAAAGACATAAATCCAGCTTTGTTTTATCCCCAATATCTGCACTACTATAATTTCAGGTTTGGTGTGGTTTAGATATTTAGAGATGGTGCATGCTTCTTTTATTACTGTGCTATATAAGTATACTTTATAAATAGAACTGCTGAATTGGAAGGAGGTATCGGGAAAGTAGTTCAACTTGTTAGGCCTGATTTTAAGTGAGGAGGGTAGTAGTATTGGATAGAGCTGAGCAACAATTCACCGACACCCGCATGACTTAGTCCACCATGTTTACACCTGGATGGACTGTACTCCTGCAGAACCTGGGAAACTCTCCACCTCATTTCTGCAATTCCCTGTCTCCACCTAAAGTGAGGGCAGCATCCCTGAAAGCAAGTCTGCACTTCCTTGCAGGAATTTTTAATACTGAAGATGTTCCGGCGGTAGGGACGAGTCAAAGAGTTGGTTCCTGCCTTATCCCTGGAAATGACGGTCAGGAGTGACTTACTGTTCCCTAACTCATAGAATAGAATCCCTACAGTGTGGAAACAGGACATTCAGCCTATTGAGTCCACACCAAAGTGCATCCCAACACCCTCTATCCTAACCCTGTAATCCTAGATTTCCCATGGCTAGTCTACCTGGTCTGCACACCCCGGGACACTATGGGCAATTTAGAATGGCCCTAACCTGCACATCTTTGGACAGTGGGAGGAAACCCACACAGGCACAGGGAGAATGTGCAGACTCCACCCAGACAGTCACCAGAGAGTGGAATTGAACCCTGGAGCTGCGAGACGACAGTGCTAACCACTGAGCCACTGTACTGTTGCTTATCCATGGCCACCATCGAACAAAGCCGGACAGAAATTAGTGTCAGTGACATCACCTCCAGAACACTCAAAATCACCTGACAAAATAGATCCCTCCCACCCCCTGCCAATCCATCACATTCTTCAGAATATTACCTCTGCTGTACATTTCTTGCTCCTCCCAGCTACATTCCCCTGTCGCTTTCCTATCTTCATAATCCACCTACTCTCACACTGCAGTTGGATAAATATCAAAGTCTCTTGTCAAACCTTCCTCACCTTGTGCCATGGCCACTTCCCTTTCTTGACTCCACACCACTATCAGTCTACCCTGCTTCCTCACTGTCTTGCAATATAGTCATATAGACCTTTATACCGCTGAGGCCAAACACCAGCTCGCGGACGCCTCCTCCTATTGCCCCCTTGACCATGACCCCACCTCCCACCACCAAACCATCATCCCCGACACCATCCATAACCTCATCACCTCAGGGGATTTCCCATCCACCGCCTCCAACCTCATAGTCCCACAACCCCGCACCGCCCGTTTCTACCTCCTGCCCAAAATCCACAAACCTGACTGCCCCAGCTGACCCATTGTCTCAGCCTGCTCCTGCCCCACCGAACTCATCTCCCAATACCTCGACACGGTCCTGTCCCCCTTAGTCCAAGAACTCCCCACCTACGTTCGGGACACCACCCACGCCCTCCACCTCCTCCATGATTTTCGCTTCCCCGGTCCCCAATGCCTTATCTTCACGATGGACATCCAGTCCCTGTACACCTCCATCCCCCATCACGAAGGACTCAAAGTCCTCCGCTTCTTCCTTTCCCGCCGCACCAACCAGTACCCTTCCACTGACACCCTCCTTCGACTGACTGAACTGGTCCTCACCCTGAACAACTTCTCTTTCCAATCCTCCCACTTCCTCCAAACTAAAGGAGTTGCCATGGGCATCCGCATGGGCCCCAGCTATGCCTGTCTCTTCGTAGGATATGTGGAACAGTCCATCTTATGCAACTACACTGGCACCACCCCCCACCTTTCCTCCGCTACATCAATGACTGTATCGGCGCTGCCTCGTGCTCCCACGAGGAGGTTGAACAGTTCATCAACTTTACCAACATCTTCCATCCCGACCTCAAATTCACCTGGACTGTCTCAGACTCCTCCCTCCCCTTCCTAGACCTTTCCATTTCTATCTCAGGCGACCGAATCAACACAGACATCTACTATAAACTGACTGACTCCCACAACTACCTGGACTACACCTCCTCCCACCCTGCCCCCTGTAAAAACGCCATCCCATATTCCCAATTCCTTCATCTCCGCCGCATCTGCTCCCAGGAGGACCAGTTCCAATACCGTACAGCCCAGATGGCCTCCTTCTTCGAAGACCGCAAGATTCCCCCCAGACGTGATCGACGATGCCCTCCACCGCATCTCCTCCACTTCCTGCTCCTCTTCCCTTGAGCCCTGCCCCCCCAACTGCCACCAGGACAGAACCCCACTGGTTCTCACCTACCACCCCACCAACCTCCGCATACAGCGCATCATCTGCCGTCATTTCTGCCACCTCCAAACAGACCCCACCACCAGGGATATATTTCCCTCCCCTCCCCTATCAGCGTTCCGAAAAGACCACTCCCTCCGTGACTTCCTCGTCAGGTCCACACCCCCCACCAACCTAACCTCCACTCCCGACACCTTCCCCTGCAACCACAGGAAATGCAAAACTTGTGCCCACACCTCCTCCCTTACCTCTCTCCAAGGCCCCAAGGGATCCTTCCATATCCGCCACAAATTCACCTGCACCTCCACACACATCATCTATTGCATCCGCTGCACCCGAAGTGGCCTCCTCTATATTAGGGAGACGGGCCGTCTATTTGCAGAACGCTTCAGGGAACATCTCTGGGACACCCGGACCAACCAACCCAACCACCCCGTGGCTCAACACTTTAACTCTCCCTCCCACTCCACCAAGGACATGCAGGTCCTTGGACTCCTCCATCGCCAGAACATAACAACATGACGGTTGGAGGAAGAGCGCCTCATCTTCCGCCTGGGAATCCTCCAACCACAAGGAATGAACTCAGATTTCTCCAGTTTCCTCATTTCCCCTCCCCCCACCTTGTCTCAGTCGATTTCCTCGAACTCAGCACCGCCATCCTAACCTGCAATTTTCTTCCTGACCTCTCCACCCCCACCCCACTCCGGCCTATCACCTTCACCTTGACCTCCTTCCACCTATCACACCTCCATCACCCCTCCCCCAAGTCCCTCCTCCCTACCTTTTATCTTAGCCTGCTGGACACACTTTCCTCATTCCTGATGAAGGGCTTATGCCCGAAACGTCGAATTTCCTGTTCCTTGGATGCTGCCTGACCTGCTGCGCTTTAACCAGCAACACATTTTCAGCTGCAATATAGTCATGCCCTGCTCAATTCAATTTATCTTCTCAATGCACACCCACTTAGATGTACCTTCTTTCTATTTTGGGGGACAAGAGCTGGTACCAGGGAAAAGAATAGACTGGGTAGAAGACTCCCCAGTATCATTGCACCCACACAGAAAGTGTCCATGCTAGTGATCATTGGCCTCCATGAGGGTACATAGTTGTCCCAAGAACTGAATAGCTAGGGCCATTTCAAAAGGTGTTTAATTGTCATGAGTCTGATATCACATGTAGACCAACCAGGTAAGAGAAACAGATCCTTCTGTAAAAAGCGTTAGGCTTTTTATGACAATTGTTACATGGTCACTATTAACACGTTTCAAAAACATTTTTGAATTTAAGTTTCACCATCTGCCATGGCATGATTCAAACCCATGGCCCCAAGACATTCTCCTGGATGGCAAGTCCAGTGCTCTGTCAGAGTGTGGATTATATAGGAGCTCAGAAGAGGTAGTTTCACGTATCTTGCCCAGGTTATTGTTAGTGGTGAGCTACAGAACCTAAGGGAATGGCATGGCGAGGAGAATACAGACCGGACTTTCTCAGCATGACAACACTTTTGTCTGCTTGGTCATTTCAAAGATAGCTCCAACAGGGTGGCTCCTGTAGGGTTGAACAATGCTGTCAATTTCTACATGGTACACTTCAAAAGAATAAAGACTATATAGTCTAAAGAATCCTTGATACATGATCATTTTAACCTGTGATCACAGTTGTTTGATGGTTGACTTATATCTTTGAGGTCTCAGTGAATGGTTTCTTTCCCAATTTACTATTTCACTCAGTGCTATCAACCAAGATGATGAGAATGAACCAGAGTGCGGCGAAGGTTTCCCAGGCTGATTTCAGGGATGGTGAGACTGACGTAGGAGGAGAGATTGACCAGGTTGGGATTGCTTTTGCTGGAGCTCAAACAAGTGAGGGCGGGATCTCATTGCAATTTATGAAATTCTAATGGGACTGAACAGGGTAGATGCTGGGAGGGTGTTCCTGTTGGTGGGTGTGTCCAGAACCAGGAGTCACAGTCTGAGGATTTGCAATGGACCATTTAGGATGGAGATGAGAAGACATTTCTTTACTTAAAGAGTGGTGAATCTATAGAATTCTTTACCACAGGAAGTAGTTGATGCCAAAGCATTGGATGCATTCAAGAGGCAGTTAGATATAGCACTTGGGGCAAATGGGATTAAAGGTTATGGGGAGGAAGCAGGATTAGGCTATTCAGTTGGAAAATCAGTTAAGATTGTGATGAAAGGCAGAGCCGGCTCAAAAGGCTGAACGGCCTCCTCTTGCTCCTATCTTCTATGTTTCTATGTAACCTTCCATGGTTCTTCAGTTATGAGAACATCTTTCTTTCTCTTTATTCTGCTTTCATAAATAGCCGCTAAAATATAATTTATTTGTATATCCATGAGTCTAGCTCCATAGTCTTTCCAAGCTGGCTAGCTGATGGGCAATGCTTTCATCTCCAATACATATCATTCACATGTGAATCAAAACAAGTGATGCAAACTTCTTAATGCTGTCTCATTTTCCAGGTTGGAAGTTTATAGATAAAATTGCAATTTCATTATCAATGGTTTTGTCTATCTGTGTCTCCTGGGCTAACCTCAGTCTGTGGCCAGGTGGTGGTTAAGTTAATATCATCCTCTTTGAAAAAAACATAAATTTAGTCCATTAAAGATCTCAGATAGAGCAATCAAACATTGGAAGATGAAATTTGACAGTCATAATTACTATTATTGTAAGAGGTGCTGTAGGGTTTTGAATGAAAAAATGCTCGTCAAAGAGCTACAGTCAATGGGAACCAATAAAGCATTGTTTGATGTGTGTTCCTGAGATATTTGTGAATATTCATCCTGAAATCATCTGACATGTTTGTGCTGTTCTCCCCTGAGAGGCTTTGATGGAAATCTGTCAGCCAGCAGTTCCTGTTTTTTAGGTCCATCTCTCCATTTCGCGTTGAAGAACAAGAGTCTGCCCATGAATTTTCACCTGGGTCAGAAATGAATGAAATGAACACATTTACACTGTTTGATGTTACAAAAATTGATTTGATCTCCATCTGCTTAATGACAGTTTCTCAAAATGCATGGCCTGAATAGTTTGAACGATCTTCAATACAGGATGAAAGAATGTGACAATGACTATTATGAGTGGAGTTCTCCTAAGTTCTGACGGATATGGTAGAAGTAGCTGATTGGTATTAGCTCACAAAGAACTTCTCTCTGGCATCTTACACTGCACAGTACTGATTCTCAATTTCCTACTTCTTCCTCATTGGATAACAATTGGCTGATGTTCCCCTTCCTCCTGCTTATGGACAGGCCTGTCCATAAATTGAGATGTTGTACAATGTGCAGCAGACAATGACAGTCCACGACACAATGTGGGGCATAATGTAGGGAGATCCCTGTGCTCAACCATTCCTGTCAGGCTGAGGAGAATTGGGTAGGATGATTAACATCAGCATTGAATTATCTGGACTGCCTCATTCGCTTAGTCTTTGGGTTGTGTGTTGCATCATCCCAATGAAACACATACCTCTGAAACTCTACTCCCTTGAAGAATGTTAAGTACTTCAGGATGTCCTGAGAACGGGATATGAATTTCTTTTTTCTTTTCCATGATCTAAATACTTGATGGTAAACATTCCTTATGATATGTGCACATGTATATACCTGACTTGCCTATATTAATAATACTCTGAGGGATTAAAAAAGGGAGAAGAGCAGATGTTGGTGCAGGTGTCTCCTACAACTTTTAAAATAAACCTCTTATATCACTTTGTTATATCAGATAAGAAAGTTGTTACATTTTTTTAAAGAAATTAAATGTTATTGCCTTGAATTAAATGGAAGATTACCTGGTTGTATTGGAATGTTGTTGAAGAGTGTGGTGCTGGAAAAGCACAGCAGGTCAGGCAGCATCCGAAGGGCAGGAGCATCGATGTTTCGGGCATAAGCCCTTCATCAGGAATGTGGGGTGGGGGAAGGGGGCTGAGAGATAAATAGTAGGGTGGGGGGGGTGGGATAGGTGTGAGATAGCTAGGAAAGTGATAGGTAGATGCAGATGTAGGGGTGGGGGGGTGGGGGCTGATGGCAATAGGTCTGATTGGAGGTTGGAGTGGATGGGTGGGAAGGAAGATGGACAGGTGGGACAGGTCAAGAGAGTGGTGCCGAGTTGGAGGGTTGGATCTGGACTGAGGTGAGGGGAGGGGAAATGAGGAAACTGGTGAAATCGATGTTAATGCCGAGTGGTTGGAGGGTCCCAAGATGAGGAGTTCTTCTTCCGGGCGTCGAGTGGCTTGGATTTAATGGTGGAGAAAGCCCAGTACTTACTTGCCCTTGGCGGAGTGGGATGGGGAGTTGAAGTGGTTGGCCACAGGGCGATAGGGTTGTTTGTTGCATGTGTCCCACGGATGTTCCCTGAAACGTTCTGCGAGTTGGTGTCCTGCCTCCACAATGTAGAGGAGAGCACATCAAGTACAATGTACAATAGATGAGGTATTTGGATTGCAGGAAAATCACTGCTGGATGTGGAACGGTCTTTTGGGGCCTTGGATGGAGGTGAGAGGATGGGTATGGACGCAGGTTTTACACCTCTTTTGGTGGCAAGGCAAGTTGTCAGGAGTGGAGGGTGGGTTGGTGGGGGGCATGAACCTCAGGAGGGAAGGACCTTCTACACATCATCTACTGTGCCTGTTGCTCTCGTTGTGGTCTCCTCTACACTGGCAAGACAGGTCACCAACTCAAAGATCATTTCAGGGAGCATCTGGCACAGTGGCTAAGTGGTTAGCATTGCAGCCTCACAGTGCCAGGGTCTCAAGTTCGATTTCAACCTCATGTGACTGTCTGTGTGGAGTTTGCACATTCTCCTTGTGTCTGCGTAAGTTTCCTCTGGGTGCTCTGGTTTCCTCCCACAGTCCAAAGATGCACAGGTCAGGTGAATTGGTCATGCTAAATTGTCCTTAGTGTGTGGTGCATTTGTCAGAGGGAAATGTGTCTGGGTGGGTTACTCTTTGGAGGGTCAGTGTGGACTGGTTGGGCCGAAGGGCCTGTTTCCACATTGTGTGGAATCTAATCTAAATCTACTTTCTGGGACACCTGCACCCTGTGGCTGACCATTGCAACTCAACCTCTTACTCCGCCAAGAACATGCAAGTTATCAGCCTTTTCCACTGCCAAATCCAAGCCACTTGATGCCTGGAGAAAGAATGCCTCATTTTCTGCCTTGGGATCCTCCAACCATGCAGCATCAACATCGACTTCACCAGGTTCCTCATCTCTCCTTACCCTACCTCATCCCAGATCTAACCCTCCAACTCAGTGCCGCCCTCTAGAACTGCCCTACCTATCCATTCCTTCCCACCTATCTGCTGTACTCTCCCATTCGACCTATCACCATCACCCCCCACCTGCATCTACCTACTGCCTTCCCAAATACCTCACACCCGACCTGCACCCCCATCCTCCTAATTATCTCAGCCCCCTTCCCTCAGCCCACATTCCCGATATAGGGCTTTTGCCTGAAATGTTGATTCTCCTGCTCCTCGGATGCTGCCTGACCTGCTGTGCTTTTCCAGCACACCACCCTCATGTCTGGATTAACAGTCCAGTGATAATACCACGAAGCCATCGCGTCTCCATACGCTAACCAATCAGCATGTTTTTCTCATATAGTATCAAAATGTTATTTCTCTTTACATTGGTATTCTTATGAATTGTCCTGAAGAGGGCAAGATGAAAAGATTCAACAAAATGTGTGTTTTTTTCATGATACTTGAGTTCTGTACTACCAAATAATATTCAGTTCAATAGCAGTTGAATAATTCTTTGAGACTGCACCTGGGAATATGCTGAGGTTTGCATGAATGTTCTTTTATTTATTGATTTGTTGGATGAGGGGTGTTGCTGGCTGTGTCAGCATTTATTCCCCATCCCAGGTTGTCCCTCGAGTAGGTGGAGGTGAGCTGCCTTCTTGAACCACCACAGTCCATATGTGGTAGGTAGACATGCAATGACCTCAGGGAGAGAATTCTAGGATTTTGACCCAGTGACAGTAAAGGAATGGCGATAGGTTTCCTAGTCAAGATGGTGAATGGCTTGGAGGGGAGCGTGAGGGTGTTCCCATGTATCTGCTGCCCTTGTCCTTCTAGATGGAAATGATTGGGGGTTTGGAAGGTACTGTCCAAGGAGCCTTGGGGAATTTCTGCGGTCCATCTGATAGATGGTACACACTACTGTCACTGTGAGTTGATGGTGAAGGGAGGAGATATTTGTGGATGTGATGTCAATCAAGTAGGCTACTTCGAACTGGACGGTGTCAAGTTTCTTGATTGTTGTTGGGACTGCTTTTATCTAGGCAAATGGATATATTCCATCCCAATCCTGAATTATGCCTTGTCACGCTTTGGGAAGTGAGAAGCTAACTTACTCACTGCAAGATTTCCAGCCTCTGACATCCTCTTGGAGCCACTGTATTTATATTGGGAGTCCAGTTCACGGTCAATGGTAACGCCCCAGGATGTTCACTGTGGGGGATTCAGTGATGCTAACACCACTGAATGTCAAGGAGCGCTGGTTAGATTGCCTCTGATTGGAGATGGGATTGCCTGGCATGTATGTGGTGCAAATCTTACTTGCCCCTTTTTAGCTCAAACCTGGACGTTGTCCAACAATGACAGAAGTTGCTGGAGAGACTCTGCAGGTCAGGCAGCACCTGTGGAGAGAAAGCAGAGTTAACATTTTGGGTCCAGTAATCCTCCTTCAGAACTGATAGTAGCTAGGAAGAAATTGTATAAATGCAGGGTGGGGAGGTAATGGGGGGAGGTGGTAAGGGAATAGGTGAATAGGTAGAGATGGAACCCAGAGGGAGAGAAAGGCAGTTAGACAGATAAAAAGATAAATAATGGTAAGCCAGGGAGAAAGAACAGCTGCTAATGGTGACTATAAATGGGTGAAAGTGGGTCATCTGTGCTGAAAGTAGCCCATGTGATGACAGGGCCTTGGTGTGTACTGGGTAAAGAACATGGAAGAAGGTTTTCTGGCCCTAAAATTCTTCCACTCGATATTGAGTCCTGAAGGCTGCAGCGTCCCCATGTGGAAAATGAGATGATGTTCTTCCAGCTTGTGTTGAGCTTCGCTGGAGGACTGCAGCACGCCTGACACAGAGGTGTTGGCCATGGAAATGTGTTGACGGCAACTGAAAGCACGGGGTCATGCTTGAACACAGAACGCAAGACGCCCGGTCTAAGGTTCATTTCCCCAAGGTAGAGGAGATCACATTGTGAGCAGCATAGATCTTGTCCAAGTCTTGCTGCATTTGGCTATAGGTATGTGCAATCATGTACAAACATCTCCAGCTTTGACCTTATGATGGAGGGGAAATCATTGATGAAGCAGCTGAAGATGGTTGGGCCTAGGATACTACCCAAGGAACTACTGTGGAGATGACCTGGAATTGAGATGACTGACCTCCAACAACCACAGTCGGCTTCCTTTGTGCTCGGTGTGATTTCAACTAGCAGCACAAATTCCAGCCCTCCCCACCCCCGCTCCCCCCCAGTCCCGATTCCCATTGACTCCAGTTTTGCTCAGGTTTTTCGACCATACACTTGTGGACAGATGCAGTCTTGGTATGGATGGCAGTCAGTCTCACATCATCTGCAGATTTCAGCTCTTTAAGGCTAATAATGCTAATGTGGCAGTGGGTAGATGATGATTTAACCATAGGAGCTGGACAGAGGACAGTAGCATGGTCCTAGCATGTTGCTTACCATGAGCATGTGTTGTATGCAGCGGTACATAAATAATTCACGGGAAAGCCCACTATGTCCAAGTCATTCATAAGGAAACCTTTACTGAATAGGAGTTGGCTCATTCAGCCACAATTCCCGTAAAAGCAGAGAACAAAGATAACAAAACATTTTTCAAAAACGATCATACCCACCCTAAGGCAAGGCGATGGCCTAGTGGTACTAGCATTGGACTGGTAATTTGAAGACCCAGATAATATTCTGGAGAGCCAGGTTGTAATCTTGCCATGGGAGATGGTGGAATTTGAATTTAACAAAAGAAAATAATCTGGAACTAAGTGTCAAATGATGACCATGAATCCATTGCTGATTGT
Source organism: Hemiscyllium ocellatum (assembly GCF_020745735.1). Classification (NCBI taxonomy): domain Eukaryota; kingdom Metazoa; phylum Chordata; class Chondrichthyes; order Orectolobiformes; family Hemiscylliidae; genus Hemiscyllium; species Hemiscyllium ocellatum. The sequence goes on from NC_083410.1 coordinate 102,678,921, forward strand.
TGGGAAAACCCATCTGTTTCGCTAATATCCTTCAAGGAAGGAAACTGCTATCCTTACCTGGTGTGGGCCTACATGTGACTCCAGACCCACAGCCATGGGGTTGACTCTTAACCGCCCTCTGGGCAATAAGTGCTGGCCCAGCCAGTGACATCCACATTCTGTGAATGAGTTAAAAAAAAACCTATTAATAATTTAACAACCCATTTTAATCTTGCTTCAGCAACGCTAGCCCACACATTTCAAAGTGATCATCTGGGAACTTGGTTGCGTGACGAATTTTTTTTTTGTATCCTTTTTAGCATGGTCCAAAGTGCTCACAGTGGTGAAACTGTGACACCAATCACAGCGGTGCCAATTTGGAACTTAAACCTCCAGCCTAACACCCTCTCTTACCTGCCACCTGGACAACCATTTAAATTCTCAGGCAGCCCTGTTCCCTCTGGATGGAAGCAGGCACGGGTTAATCAAGCTTCATGAGCCCCACACCCACATCCTGGGGCTACCAAATTTTTCTTTGATCATTGTTATAAACTAAGGGAAGTTATTGCTTAATTGCTAATGTATGGCTGACAGTCATAACTAGCTGGAATTTATTGGCAGGAATTATCTAGTTTTAATAAAGTGTGACATTTTTAACAACTGCTTCAGACAGAATGAAAGATATTAAATCATGGGTTTTGACAGAGTGGAACCATGCTAGAGGTATCTGTAATGTCTTGAACTTCATTTTAAAAAAATCAACAATGAGAATTCTCAAATGGCAATACTGCTTAAGTTTGATTTTTCGCTAGCCACAATGTTTTGGGAAGCCATTCACATTGGTGTGAGATTAAATTCTTTCCAGTTTGTTTTGTCCATCCATTAATAAATCTTCCAATTTCTCAATTTAATCCTTTGCTCCTGATTTTTTTCCTTGCTTGCGGCCTGATCATCTTCAAACAATTGACGATGGATAGGAATGCAGAGGCAAACCACAAATAAACTTTGTCCTTTTAAAAATGATTTCCCACACATTTACGCCAGTAATGTCAACATAATCTGACCATGATCAGCCAAAATCAGAGTAAAAATCAAGATATATCAAACGGCGGTGAATTAAATCCCAAAGCACTCAATGGTTGCACTTCCCACGAATCAAGATTCAGTTCTGACCTTCTCCCTGAAAGTGACCACACCACCATATTGACAATGTGCAATTCCCTGGGTTGTATCAGATTTCAAAGGCATTCTTTCAAAGGTCATAACTTTTCTTAAAAAATCCTACAAAGAAACATTCCAGCTCCACAAATGAAACCAAATAATAATTTAGCATAATTTCTAGCCATTTTCACTGATTTTAAAGTCAGGTTACTCCGAGGCAAATTTAAGGGCGGCACAGTGGCTCAACGGTCAGCACTGCTTCTGCCTCACGGCACCAGGGACCCGAGTTCAATTTCAACCTCAGGCGACTGTCTGTGTGAGGTTGCATGTCTTCCCAGTGTCTGCGTGGGTTTCCTCCGGGTGCTCTGCTTTCCTCGTCCAAAGATGTGCAGGTTAGGTGGGTTGGCCATGCTAAATTACCCATAGTGTCCATGGAAGTTCAGGTTAGATGTGTTAGCCATGGGAAATGCAGGGTTATAAGGATAGAGTGGAATGCCCTTTGGAGGGGTCAATGGGTCAAATGGCCTCTTACTGCACTGTAAGATTCTATGACCAATGAAGGATCTGTTTGTTAACTTTGTTTTTGGTGATAAACACATTTACACTTGTATTGATTAAAACACGACCAGATTGTCCCTCATATGTACAACAAGAGACGCTCTTTATTGGAAAGATTTGGAAAACAGGAAATGATTTCATTCTGCAATGTTGCCCAGTTACATTGGTTCAACAAAGATTATGTAACTGTAAATTGCAAACCAATTTTATCAGAAACTGCAATGTTGATCAGTATGGATGGCACTGTAGAAGACCCATAACTGTCTCGAGGGTCAGGTAACAGCGCATCGTCTGCCTAGGCTGCTCTATCACTTACAAGCAAAATACTGTGGATGATGGAAATCTGAAGCAGACGCAGACAATGCTGAAGAAGCTCAGTAGGTCTGGCAGCACCTGTGGACACAGGAATACAGATAAGGTTTCGTGTCCAGTATGACACATTTTCTTCTGTCATTTACCCACAGGCTCATGCCTACTTCTTAGGTCTCCAGGTTCATAACATTTCCCAGGTTCTCTTTGATTCACTATCAACCCTGACCTTCAATCTGCTGTGATCCTGTTGAGTGGTGGAACAGGCTCGAGGCTCTTTGGCATTAATCTTGCAAGGAATTAAGGGATACGGGGGGGAGTGCAGGTAAGTGGCGTTGAAATGCCCATCAGCCATGATTGAATGGCAGAGTGAACTTGATGGGCCAAATGGCCTTACTTCCACTCTTGTTTCTTATGGTTTTACTAATGGGTTCTAAATGGGTTGAGGAGCCTTTTGTATTTCTTTAAAATAAATTGCAGACTAATGGTAGCTCATTCTGACCATCCCGTTTTGCTGCCTTGGCCATTTTAGAATTTGCTTAGATGCAGTCTTTGCTCCTATTCCCCCTTTCACCTATCCAAATCTGAAGCCGAACCAACACTGCGAGCTAGGGGAAACTAGGCTGCGAACAACATGCTTCTGTCGTGTTCACTTGAAGCTTGGCAATAAGCCATTTATCTCTGCCACTAGAGGAAATACAAGGCTCTCCTGTTTATTGTAGGATGGACTCTTTAGAGTTGGGGAACACAGCACCAATGGAGTTTTACATGTAAAAGGAACACAGTTGAACAACTTGCATTGATATAACAGTCTTCGTGACTGCCAAGGGCCTCAAAGCCAATAAAAAAACCATTCCGAAGCACCTTTTGCCGAGGCATCACGTTTCGGAAAGGAACAGAGACATTTGAAGGGGATATTCCCAATCCCAACAAAGTGAGGCACCACAATGTATTAGAATTTGGAATCGTAGGCTGTGCCACTCAAATAAATATTAACTGCAGCCTGTTCGTGTGCATCTAATACAAGCTAGCATGTGTAGATGATAGTCAGATGATATCAGTGCTCAATAAAATATTTGGTTCTGTTGGAAGAGTAGTGTATGGTTCACCACCAAATTAGCTCAAGCATTTCAAACAGTCTATTGTACAAGTCTGTCTGCCGCCATCCCTCATTCTGTAAATAATTTTGTTCTCCTTTGTACTGTTATTCATCTATGTTGCATCAAAGCAATAGGAATGTATACGGTAAATGCCTGACTCGTCAGTGCATGCTCTCCTGCAGTCTGGTAATTGTTCCTTCAGGAACCACAAGGTAACTGCGCATGGTTGAATTAATTTAATCGACAAAAGACCTCTGGAGTATCTCAGCTTCTGAGAAACAGCCTGGCCCCAAGAGTAATTAGCCTCATGGCCATTAAATATCTGCCTCTCGGCTTTGTTAGCAGAGACCAACACATTATTCAAGGTATGGTCTGCTGAGTTACTGTGCAGTGTGAGTGTCACTTTCTCTCACTTAGCCTGTTGGTTGTGTAGTTTAACACTCGAATCATATTGCTTCTTGCTTCTGAGTTGGTTGGATATATTGAGGAGGTTAAAAACAATGACTGCAGATGGTGCAAACCAGAGTTTAGATTAGAGTGGTGCTGGAAAAGCACAGCAGTTCAGGCAGCATCTGAGGAGCAGTAAAATCGACGTTTCGGGCAAAAGCCCTTCATCAGGAATACAGGCAGAGAGCCTGAAGGGTGGAGAGATAAGTGAGAGGAGGGATATATTGAGTGTCAGGATGCTTTTAATATCCCTTTAAGCATTCAGGGACCTTCATGGAGGACACACACTGTTCCCAGTAAAAAAAATGATTATCCACCATTGTTTTGCCAACTTCGACATTTCATCAATGTTTTCTTTAATTTATGAGCTGTTCTGAATCCACAGCCCATCCTAACTTTGCCATCTTCGTCTGGCTTTTCCTGTGTTACCTGGGATTGCCACAATCTTGGTTGATTACCTTGATGCCAACCCTTGTTGTGGATTTGGTAGGTGGCTTTTGGAGCTGGATATCCTTCCTAATGCTCATCTCTGCCCCTCCTATGTTTGCAAATGTATCCAATTTACAATGGTGTCAGCTGAAAGGGTTAAAGGCGAATTGACTTGATGGGTCAAAGTAACCCTCAAAACTGATTCTCCCCCACCCCCTCACTCCACTGCCTCTAATCCTAGCCTTACTCATTGCTGGGTTTCCCACAGATCATGGTCCTGCACCCACTGTAGGCAACATGCTAGTGGTGGCAGAATGAATCCTTGAGTGACCTCTAATTGGTGAGTGAGCCCAAGGATGGAGGGACCGAATGTCAGGTGCTCTGCCACAGACCCCTCAATTGCAGGGTGGGTTGGTGGTGGGAAGGTATTGGGAAGGACAGCCCCTGGATTTTACATCCTCTCACTAACTCACTCGGAACAACGTGAATTCCAATCGCAATTGCTGGCAGCTAACAGCACAGGAACAGGCCCTTCAGATCACCAAGATTGCGCTGACATTTGATGTCTTGCTAACATAAATAGTCCATGCATGGTCCATATCATTCTATTCCCTGCCTAATCGTATATCTCTTAAGATGCTTCTTAAGCATTGCTATTGTATCCTTCTCCGCTATCTCCTCTTGTTGTACCTTCCAAGCACTTTCTACCCTTTGTGTAAGAAACTTGCTCTCATAACCCCTTTAAACCTACCCCCTTTTAAACTAAACATACGCCCCCTGGTCATTGACATTTCTGCTCTGGGAAATAGATTCCAATTATCCATTTGATCCGCAGCTCTTCTAAATTTGTGAACGTCTATCGGGTTGCCCCTCATCCTTCGATGTTCAAGCGAAAACAGATCAAGTTTGCTCAATCCCTCCTCATACCTAATACCCTCCAAACCAGGCAACATCCTGGTAAACCGTTTCTGGACCCTCACCAAAGGCTCCACATCCTTTTGTAATGTGGTGACTAGAACTGTACACAATCTCCCACATGTGTGGCCTAAGTAACGTTCCATACAGTGCACCATGGTTTACTAATTTTTATATTATATGCCCTGACCAATGAAGGCAAGCATATGCCGTTTGCCTTCTTGACCACCTTATCCACTTGTGTTGCCATTTTTAAGGAACAGTGGACTCTGAACACCAAAATCCCTCTGAATGTTGATGCTTCAAAGAGTTTTGATATTCACTGTGTACCTCCCTTCTGCATTAAATCTTCCAAAATGCCTCACCTTGCCTTTGTCCAAATTAAACTCCATCTGACATTTTTCTGTCCAGGTTTCCAGCCTATTTATATCCTGTTGCATCCTCTGGCAATCCTCCTCCCTATCCCTAGTTCCCCCCTTTCTCAAACAAGGAATTAGGAAGGCTAAAAGGATTCATAAAATGCCTTTGGCAAACAGGATTAAGGTAAATCCCAAAGTATTTTAGACATACCTAAGGAGCCAAGAGAGTAGCTAGGGAAAGGGCAGGTCCACTTAAGGACAAAAGAGGACATTTATACGTGAAGCCCCGAGGAAGTGGGTGAGGTCCTCAATGACTATGTTGCATCAGTATTCACAAAAGAGAAGTACATGGTGGATGGTGAGTCTTGGGGTGGTGTTGTGGGGGTGGGGGGGAGGGGGGGTGGGGTTGGTATTTTCCCTCTTTTTCTGTCATCTGTAAACTTTCTATTCAGGTCACCTATATTCTCCTCCAGATCATCTGTATACAAACAACCAAGGTCCCAGCACCACTCCCTATGGACACCATGGCTCACAAACCTCCAAACTGAAAAACACCCTTCCACTGCTACTCTCTGTCTTCTAGGACTAAGACAGTTCTGCATCCATCTTACTAACTCACTGCAGATCCCATGTCACTTCACCTTTTGCATCAGCTGGCCATGAGGGACCTTGTCAAAGTCCTTGCTAAACCTGATGAAGGAGCAGTGCTCCAAACCCCAGTAGATTAAATTCCCTACGGTATGGAAACAGGCCCTTCAGCCAAACAAATCCAAACCAACCTTCCAAAGAGTAACCCACCCTAACCCTTTCCCCTCTCCTATATTTACCCCTGACTAATGCACCTAACACTATGGGCAATCTAGCAAGGCCAATTCACCTGACCTGCACATCTTCGGACTGTGGGAGGAAACCGGAGCAGCCGGAGGAAACCCACGCAGACACGGGGAGAATGTGCAAACTCCACACAGACAGTGACACAAGGGAGGAATTGAACCCAGGTCCCTGGAGTTGTGAGGCAGCAGTGCTAACCACTGAGCCACCATGCCATCCCTAGTCCATTAACAAAGTCCATATCGACAGCATCAACTGCCCTGCCCTCATCAATTATCTTTATCACCTCCTTAAAAACTCAATCAAATTTGTGGGACCTTCCCCACATGTTACTCATCTCTAATAAGTCCATATTTTACCAGATGTGAGTAGATCCTATTCCTAAGAACCTTCTCCAATAATTTCCCTTCCACTTAGGCTCAGCGGCGTGTAATTTCCCAGATTATTCCTGTTGCCATTATTAAAAAAAGGAACAATACTGATTATTCTCCAATCCTCTTGGACCTCTCCTGTGACTAAAGTGCGCACACAGATTTCATACAAGGCCCCAGCAATTTCTTTCCTCACCTCCATCAGTATTCTGGGATCGACCCCATCAGGTCCTGGGACTTGTCTACCATAGTGCTTTTTAAAACAACCAACACCTCCTCTCTGTCCACATTGATTTTTATATTGACATGCCCCAGAAAATCAAAATGCCCATCCCAAGATTCACCATCCACCATGTCCTTCTCCTTTGTGAATACTGATGCAAAGTAGTAATTGAGGACCTCACCCACTTCCTCCTCACGAAGAAATTCCCTCTTTTGTCCTTAAGTGGACCTTCCCTTTTCCTAGCTACCCTCTTGACTCCTCATATATGTACAGAATACTTTGGGATTTTCCTTAATCTTGTTTGTCAAAGACATTTCATGAACTCTTTTAGTCCTCCTAATACCTTGTTTGAGTTCCTTCCTTCTATTTTTGTATTCTTCGAGGGCTCTCTCTGTCCTCCGTTTCTTAAGATGAATCTTTAAAATAAATCAATCCCACTATGATTTACTGGCAGGTTGGTTGTTCAGGGCCCTGATTTGCCTATCAGGAGGTCTCTGCTTGGATTTCGTGGGTGCCCCTGTACTCTTATGAAAACTACCAGATTAAAATGGGGATCAGTGGGATCATTGCAGGAATAGAGTCCTTTTTGATGGATTTAACTATCCACACACTCCACTTCTGTTGGAGTGCTGAGTAATGATTGTCATTTATCTGAATGTTCTGTATTTTAATATTTGTGTCTTACATATGGTTTATCAGTTCTCCTCTCCATTTGTGGATTTGGCTGGTAAATTAGTTGTGGTATTAATATAAAATAAGCTGCAATAGCGATGCTAAATCTGCTGTTGAATTGTTGAAGAATTCTCTTCATGTATCTGACTTCAGGTAAATATCCATTAATACAATGCTCTGTTTGCCTTTTAACATCTTCGTGTTATGTTGCACTTCTTCAGAAGGGGAACCGACCTTTTTCAAGTTAGTCAGAAAATGACCCTTCATTTGCGGATGTCTAGGCACGGTTATGGGGAGTTTGAGAGAATTGTGCAAATTGAAACCCTAGTTATTTAAAAGTAGTCATTCGGAATAGAGAAATTGCTGATATAAAGGCACATGGTATTGATGATTTGGAGATGCTGGTGTTGGACTGGGGTGTACAAAGGTAAAATCACACAACACCAGGTTATAGTCCAACAGGTTTAATTGGAAGCACACTAGCTTTCGGAGCACGACTCCTTCATCAGATGGTTATGTACACATGGTATTGAAGCTTTTTGCCTTGCACTCATTGAAACAATTTGCAAGAATACCAATTCAAGGGAAAACTAACATTTGGGTTAGTAAGATGGAAAAGCTTTGCATAAATGTATCTTTTTTTCAGCATTACTTGAATTTGGGTTAGGTTAGCTCAATTGACTGGACAGCTGGTTATATAATGTGGAGTAATAAGAATGGTGCATGTTCAATTCCTACACTGGCTGAAGTTACCATGAAGGACTCTCTTTCTCAACCTCCCTACTCACGTGAGGTGTGGTGAAACTTAGATTATGGTACTGCTAGTCAACTCTCTCCAAGGAGAGAGTGGTCCAGCTGTTAACTAAGATCAAAGTGAGATCTTTGCTAAGCCATGGGCAACCCTATTAAGGGGGATTACTGGTTATTAATTTCCATTTGAATTACTGATCTCGCCTCATTAATCTATAGCTTTCTGTCATATCGCCTGTCATGAGCTAACTAGATGCCAAGAATTCTCGACGTAGAAGTCAGAGCAGATACCTCACTGCTTGCTCCAAAGGTATTCCATGTTGGACACCATTCATTCCGTAGGCACCAGCCACATGCACCCCAAATACATGGGCATTGGCATCTGACGTATGCCAGTCTGCAGGAACACTGGTTCTCCCCATTGCTGTAGAGAACCAGGGTTCCAGTGAAAAGCCTTATACCAAACAGACAACTGTCCAGCCTGCCTAACAGTGATGGCAAGATGGACTGATACAAATCAAAGATCACAGTTGAAGGTACAAAGTCTCCACTTGCCATTTCAGACAATACTAGATTGTCCCTTTTTAAATGATGTGGAGGAGACGGTGTTGGGTAAAGTCTGAAATCACACGACATCAGGTTATAGTCCAACAGGTTTATTTAAAATCACAAGCTTTCAGAGGCACAGACACCGAATATACAGGCAGAATATATATGTCAGTGCGCCTCCCTCCACTTCACCTGACAAAGGAGCAGCGCTTTCAAAAGCCTGCGATTTTAAATAAACCTGTTTGACTATAACCTGGTGCTGTGTGCCTTCAGACGTTGTCCTTTTTTAAAGTGTACCTAAAAGGCCAGGGCACAATAATTTGAATGAAGTATTGCAATCAGATTATGTTTGTCCTGTTACAGTGTGGACTTGTATGGTAGGCTTTTCAAGGACCTGACTGCAGCATGAGTTCTTTACAGAGGTCAGCAAAGCAACGTATAACCGTCTGCAATGAAATCCTTTCAAAATGAACACATTTTCTATGTACTTAAAGCAAGATATTGTGAAGTTATCTTCATTTCTTCAAGTTCCAAACTTGTTTCTAACTTCGAATCATAAATTGATTGTGTCATAAAGCCATACAGCACGGAAACAGACCCTTCGGTTTAAAGAATCCAAGCCGACCATAATCCCAAACTGAACTAGCTGGGCCTGTGCTTGGCCTATATTGTTCCAAGCCTTTCTCATTCATGTACACATCTAAATGCCTTTTAAATGTTATACCCATACCCGTACCCACCACTTCCTCTGGAAGTTCATTCCACACACGATTCACTCTCTGTGTAAAAACATTGCCCCCATGTCTTTTTCAAAACTTTTCTCCGCTCACCTTAAAAATATGGTCCCCAGTCTTGAAATCCCCAACATAGGGGGGATAAAAACCTGCCATTCACCTTGTCTATACCCCTCATGATTTTATGAACCTCTATAAGGTCACCCCTCAACCTCCTAAGTCCCAGTGAAAAACATCCCAGCCTGTCCAGCCTCTCCCAATAACTCAAAACCTCCATCCCTACCAACATCTCTGCATGTTAAGGAGCTTCTCAAAGTGTAGTATCACTTTCTGCCGAATAATGTTGGGTGGCAAAGTTTCTCACCTCAACCTCTAGTTGGATATCCTCCTTGGACTGTTCCTTTAAAACCATCTTGAACATTTCCAAAGTTCTTCACCTGCAAAAAGCCCCCCTCTTCCTTTAAATGGCTGCTGCAGCCCTTTGCTACATACTGAAGTGTCAGATATCCGATCCGTGAATCTATGATTCATGCTAATCCACCTAACCTGCATATCTTTAGGCAGAAGGAGGAAACCTGAGTAAACCCATGCAGATATGAAGAAAATGTGCAAACTCCACACAGACTGTTGTTCAAGGGTGGAATCAAACCCAGGGTCTCTGGCTCTGTGAGACAGCAGTGCTAACCACTGAGCTACTGTCCAGCCCAAGTAGGTTCATCATGTGTCTGCCTCCCTTCACCATGTTATCAGTAGGCCAAGCATTGAGTTATTGCTGTCTTACACTTGGTGATACTATCACTCTTTCACATACTTCCCTTTTTGTAAGATGGTATTGAGCATACTTTTTCATCCTGACTTCTTTAAATAATCTCCCATATTTCACACACAACTCTAAAATGTCTTGGAACATTTTCTAAACTAAAAACACTGGATCCCTATATCTCTGTTCTCCTACTCGTCTGAGGGTAACTCCAATGGTATATCTGCAGATCTCTTAGGAAATTTCAGTGGAACTTCAGTGGAATTTCACTCTCACTTTATAGTTTTGTTTTCCAATCAATGCAAATTAAAAGATGGAAAATGTTTGTGTATCAAAACGTTAGAAGATTAAATGTCAGTTCCCATTTGTTTGTAATTTTCTGAGACTGCTAATACGAATAGACCTTGGTATTCTGATTGAATAGTTCATCAATCAAGCAATCCTTTTTTTTGAGGCTATATACTTATTTAGTTCAAGCACTATAAGCAACAACATAGTAGATGTAAGTTGTCAGTCTCAAGGGCTAAAATGTCAGTAATCAAGAGTCCCAGGTAGCCCACAGGCTTTACTTTGGATACTCTTTATCATAGAATCTACAGACAAGGAATATCAGTTTCTACATGATAACTGAAATGCCCGGTCATCCATGTTTTGACTCAACTTCAAAGGACTCAGGAAAGATTTACAAGGATGCTGCCAGGGTAGGACGATTTGAGCTATAGGGAGAGGCTGAATAGGCTGGGGTGATTTTCCCTGGAGCATTGGAGTGGGAGGTTGGGGGGTGGGTAAGTGGGGGTGACCTTATAGAGGTTTACAACATCATGAGGGGCGTAGATAAGATAAATAGACAAGGTCTTTTCCCTGGAGTGGGTGAGTCCAGAACTAAAGGTTATAGGTTTAGGGTGAGAGGGGAAAGATATAAAAGGGACCTAAGGGGCAATTTTTTTCACGCAGAGGGTGTTGCCAGGTGAAGTATGGGAAGCTCGTACAATTGCAGCATTTAAAAAGCATCTGGATGGGTATATGAATAAGAAAGGGTTTAGAGGAGTATGGGCCAAGTGCTGGTAAATGAGACTAGATTAGGTTAGGATATCTGGTCAGCATGGATGATTTGAACCGAAGGGTCTATTTCCGTGCTGCACATCTCTATGACTCCATGACTAGCATTTAATTTTATTTATGCAAATGACTTGGATGAGATTATAGGAGGCATGGTGGGTAATTTTGCAGATGACACCAAATCTGGTGGTACAGTGGATAATGAAGAAGATTATCTAAGATTACAAAGAGATCTTGAACAATTGAGCTAATGGGCTGTAACGGGTGGCATGGTGGCAAGTGGTTAGCACTGCTGCCTCACAGCGCCAGGGACCTGGGTTCAATTCCCGCCTCAGGCGACTGACTGTGTGGAGTTTGCACATTCTCCCCGTGTCTGCGTGGGTTTGCTCCGGTTTCCTCCCACAAAGATGTGCGGGTCAGGTGAATTGGCCATGCTAAATTGCCCGTAGTGTTAGGTAAGGGGTATATGTAGGGGTATGGGTGGGTTGCGCTTCGGCGGGTCAGTGTGGACTTGTTGGGCCGAAGGGCCTGTTTCCACACTGTAAGTAATCTAAAGATTATCAGATGGAGTTCGATTTGGATAAATGTGAGGTATTGTATTTTGGTAAAACAAACAAAGAGAGGAATTATACAATTAATGCCAGGAACCTAGGAAGTGCTGTGAAACAGTGAACCCTCGGGGTTTTGATACAAAACTCTGAAATTTGTGTCTCTGTTAGACAGAGTGGTTAAGGAGGCAAATAGCACGCTTGCCTTCATTACTCTGACCTTTGAGTATAGGAGTTGGATGTCATGTTGAGGTTGTACAGGACGTTGGTGAGGCCTCTTCCAGACTACTGTGTGCAGTCCTGATTACCTTGTAACATTATTAAACTGGAGTGGGTTCAGAAAAAAATTACCAGATGTTGCCAGGAATGGAGGGTTTGAGATACAAAAATGGATGGAAAGGCTGAGAAATTTTTCACTGGAGCTTAGGAGGTAGAGGGGTCACCTTATTGAGGTTTATAAAATCATGAGAGGCATTGATAAGGTGAATGACAAGGATCTTCTCCCTAGGGTGGGAGTTGATCAAAACTACGGGGCATATTTAAAAAGGACATGGGGGCAATTTTTTTTTTACACAGAGAATGATTCACGTGTGCACTAACCTACACCTTCCTCCAAATCAGTTATGTCTCTCACAAACAACAGTGGTCCCAGCATGGATCCCTGTGGGACACCACTGGTCACAGATCTCCATTTTGAGAAGCTTCCTTCCATTACTACTCTCTGTCTCCAGTTGCCCAACCAGTTCTCAATCCATCTAGCTAGAACACCATGGACCCCATGCAACTTCACCTTCTTCATCAGCCTACCAAGGGGAACCTTACCAAACACCTTATTAAAGTGCATTTAAATGACATCTACTCCCCTTCCCTCATCAATCAACTTTGTCACCTCTTCAAAGATTTCTATTAGGTTTGTAAGACACGACCTTTCCTGCGTAAAACCACGCTGTCTAACACTGATAAGACCATTTTCTTCCAAATGGCTATATATCGTATCCCTGAGTATCTTCTCCAATAGCTTCCCTACCACTCCTGTCAGGCTTATGGGTCTGTAATTACCTGGATTATCCCTACTACCCTTCTTAAACAAGAGGACAACATTATCAATTTTCCAATTCTCTGGGTCCTCCCTAGTTTTCAAGGATGCTGCAATGATATCTGTTAAAGCCCCAGTTATTTCCTTTCTCGGTCCCCTCAGTAACCTGGGATAGATCCTATCTGGTCCTGGGAGCTTGTCCAGCTTAATGCCTTTTAGAATACACAGTACTTTCTCCCTCCTTATGCTGACTTGACCTAGCGTAATCAAAGATCTATCCTTATTCTCAACATCCGTCATGTCCCTCTCCTCGGTGAATATCGACGCAAAGTACTCATTAAGAATCTCACCCATTTTCTCTGACTCCATACTGTGGCTCAGTGGTCAGCACTGCTGCCTCACAACACAAGGATCCTCGGTTCAATTCCAGCCTCGGATGTCCGCCTGTGTGGAGTTTGCACATTCTCCCCGTGTCTTTGTGAGTTTCCTCCAGGTGTTCTGGTTTCCTCCCACAGTCCAAAGATGTGCAGGTTAGGTGAATTGGCCTCGCTAAATTGCCCATAGTGTTAGGTGCATTAGTCAGAGGGAAATGGGTCTGGGTGGGTTACTTTCGGAGGGTTGATGTGGAGTTGTTGGGCCAAATGGCCTGTTTCCAAGCTGTAGGGAATCTAATCTTTCCTCCTTTGTCCTTGAGTAGACCTGTGCTTTCCTTCATTAGTCTCTTGCTCCTTATGTATGAATAAAAGGCTTTGGGGTTTTCCTTAACCCTGCTCACTAAGGATATCTCATGACTTCTTTTAGCGCTCTTAATTTTTCATTTCAGATTGGTCCTGCATTCCTAATATTCTTCCAAAGCTTTGTCTGACTTTGGTCACTTAGATCTTATGTATACATCCTTTTTCCTGTTAGCTAGTCTCACAATTTCACCTGTCATTCATGGTTCCCTAAACAGGAACATATCTCTCCTGAACTCTAATCAACCTCTCGTTAAACACCTCCTACATATCAAATGTGGACTTTCCTTCAAACAGCTGCTCCCATCTGCATTCCCCAGCTCCTGCTGAATTTTGGTATAGTTGGCCTTCCCCAATTTAGCACTCTTCCTTTAGGACCACTCTCGTCTTTGTCCATGAGCATCCTAAAGATTATGGAATTGTGATCACTATTCTCAAAGTAATCCTCCACTGAAACTTCAACCACCTGGCCAGGCTCATTTCCTAAACCCAGGTCCAGTCTGGCCCCTTCACGAGTTGGACTACTTACACACTGCTCTAAAAAAAACCCTCCTGGATGCTTCTTACAAATTCTGCACCATTCAATCCTCTAACACTAAGTGAATCCCAGTCAATGTTGGGAAAATTAAAATCTCCTATCACCACCACCCTGTTGCTCCTACATCTTTCTATGATCTCCACATATTTGTGCCTCTATCTCACCTTTGCTGTTTGGAGACCTGTAGTAAAACCCCAACATTGTTACCGCACCCTTCCTATTTCTGAATCCTGCTCATATTGCCTCACTGTTCGAGTCATCCATGGTGCCCTCCTTCAGCACAACAGTGATGTCCTCTTTGACCAGTAATGCAACTCCTCCAGCCCTTTTACCTCCCTCTCTATTCCACCTGAAGCATCGATATCCTGGGACATTTTGTTGCCAATCATATCCTTCCCTCAATCAAGTTTCAGTAATAGCAATGACATCATACTCCCAGGTGCTAATCCAAGCCCTAAGATCATCTGCCTTACCTACTATACTACTTGCATTAAAACAAATGCACCTCAGACCACCAGTCCCTCTGCGTTCATCCACCGCTTCCTGCCTACTCTTCCCCTTAGTCACGCTGACTTTATTATCTAGTTGATGATTTGAAGGTGCCGGTGTTGGACTGGGATGTACAAAGTTAAAATCGCACATCAACAGGTTATAGTCCAACAGGTTTATTTGGAACCACTAGCTTTTGGAGCACTGCTCCTTCATGAGGTGGTGAGGGAGCAGCGCTCCGAAAGCTAGTGCTTCTAAATAAACCTGTTGGACTATAACCTGTTGTTGTGTGATTCTTAACCTTATCTAGTTCAGTTATGTTACAAAAGGTGGTACGTCTGTTGATGCCGGGGGCCTGGGGGGGTGGGGGGGAGGAGGTAAAAGGAGTGAGTGGCGAGGTGACAAGAGAGCCCAGAGAGAGAAAAAAAGAGAGATAGACCAATGGATTGTTGACAGTAAGTCGGGGAAGGTGAGGAGCAAGATTGGTGATAATGGGGACAATGAACTTTCAGCTTAGATGAAACTGCAATCCGGTAAAGAAATTGGTGAGAAATGAAATATCAGACTCATAAACGATACATGTTGTACTGGAAGCCAGTGAGGATCCTGAATTTGTCATTATTTTGGTCGCATCCTGTGTTGGGATTACTTTGTATTTGACTCAGTTCATTTATTGTTTTATTAGCACAAGGCCATTTAACAAAACTTGAACCACTGAGAGGGAACTACTCTGTTATCGATAGATACTCAATACTCAATTGCTCACTTTTTGCTATTCGCAAGATGCTCTGGGACAGGCGAACAGGAAGATGTCTTAAATAAGGTAGCACTCCATTTGGATTGGATCGATGTGAGATTGAAGCTGACAAATGAAAGGTTTTGATCTGCAATTCTGTTGAACTGTTAGATTTCAAAATGCTGCCTTTCTGTTTGACATTTCCATTCGAAAATTTATGTTTCCCAAGTGGCAGAAGTTTAGGAGTTACAGTAGCTATTTGTTAATCATCACAAGAATATCCGGTTTACTAGAAGTGTTTACCCTAGCTCATTGGATAATATATCTTGAAACGGTTAAAGGTGGATAAATCCCCAGGGCCTGATCAGGTGTACCAAAGAACTCTGTGGGAAACTAGAGAAGTGATTGCTGGGCCTCTTGCTGAGATATTTGTATCATCGATAGTCACAGGTGAGGTGCCGGAAGACTGGAGGTTGGCAAACGTGGTGCCACTGTTTAAGAAGGGTGGTAAGGACAAGCCAGGGAACTATAGACCAGTGAGCCTGATCTCGGTGGGCAAGTTGTTGGAGGGAATCCTGAGGGACAGGATGTACATGTATTTCGAAAGGCATGGACTGATTCAGGATAGTCAACATGGCTTTGTGTGTGGGAAATCATGTCTCACAAACTTGATTGAGTCTTTTGATGAGGTAACAAAGATGATTGATGAGGGCAGAGCAGTAGATGTGACCTATATGGACTTCAGTAAGGCGTTCAACAAGGTTCCCCATGGGAGACTGATTAGCAAGGTTATATCTCATGGAATACAGGGAGAACTAGCCATTTGGATACAGAACTGGCTCAAAGGTAGAAGACAGGGGGTGGTGGCGGAGGGTTGTTTTTCAGACTGGAGGCCTGTGACCAGTGGAGTGCCACAAGGACCAGTGCTGGGGCCTCTACTTTTTGTCATTTACATAAATACTTTGGATGCGAGCATAAGAGGTACAGTTAGTAAGTTTGCAGATGACACCAAAATTGGAGGTGTAGTGGACAGCGAAGAGGGTTACCTCAGATTACAACAGAATCTGGACCAGATGGGCCAATGGGCTGAGAAGTGGCAGATGGAGTTTAGTTCAAATAAACGTGAGGTGCTGCATTTTGGGAAAGCAAATCTTAACAGGACTTATACACTTAATGGTAAGGTCCTAGGGAGTGTTGCTGAACAAAGAGACCTTGGAGTGCAGGTTCATAGCTCCTTGAAAGTGGAGTTGCAGGTAGATAGGATAGTGAAGAAGGCGTTTGATATGCTTTCCTTTATTGGTCAGAGTATTGAGTACAGGAGTTGGGAGGTCATGTTGTGGCTGTACAGGACATTGGTTAGGCCACTGTTGGAATATTGCGTGCAATTCTGGTCTCCTTCGTATCGGAAAGATGTTGTGAAACTTGAAAGGGTTCAGAAAAGATTTACAAGGCTGCTGTCAGGGTTGGAGGATCTGAACTACAGGGAGAGGCTGAACAGGCTGGGGCTGTTTTCCCTGGAGTGTCAGAGGCTGAGGGGTGACCTTATAGAGGTTTACAAAATTATGAGTGGCATGGATAGGATTTATGGGGTTGGGGAGTCCAGAACTAGAAGGCATATGATTAGGGTGAGGGGGAAAGATATAAATGAGACCTAAGGGGCAACTTTTTCATGCAGAGGGTGGTACGTGTATGGAATGAGCTGCCAGAGGATGTGGTGGAGGCTGGTACAATTGCAACATTTAAGAGGCATTTGGATGGGTATATGAATAGGAAGGGTTTGGAGGGATGTGGACCAGGTGCTGGCAGGTGGGACTAGATTGGGTTGGGATACCTGGCATGGACGGGTTGGACCGAAGGGTCTGTTTCAAGGCTGTACATCTCCATGACTCTATGACTCTAATATTTGTTTTACAGTTAATAACTGTAAAAGTAGCTTTTATAATTTTTATAGTAACTTTTATACAGCATGTCAAACAATGTGCTACCTGTTCTGATTCCAGAACAGAACCCCAAATCTATGTTACAATCTGGCTAGAGTACAGTAACTTTTTTGTTTAAGATGGACAACGTGTGATATCCAGGTCCATACTGAGAGAATAAAGGTGCAAGATTTCATGGTATTGAGCAAACAAAAATTAACCTTGTTGCAGAAAATTAGCATATAAGCTGCAACGTACAGAATAAAACCTGAAAGAACTGCGAATGCTGTAAATCAGAAACAAAAACAGAAGTTGCTGGAAAAACTCAGAAGGTCTGGCAGCATCCGTGACGAAAAATCAGCGTTATCATTTCAGGTTGAGTGACCCTCAGAATAGTCCTGAGGAAGGGTTACTCGACCCAAAATGTTAACTCCGATTTCTCCCCACAAATGCTGCCAGACCTGCTGAGCTTTTCCAGCAATTTCTGCTTTTACTACAATATACAGATGGAAGTTATACTCCAACATTGCAGAATTAAACTGAGGAAAAGATGGGTTGCAGCCAAGCTGGTCAAACATCCCACTGTACATTTAAGATAACAAATGCCATCATGACAGACCCTATGGATTTCTCAAGAAACCCACTCTGCATCCATATTATAAAAAGGATGCAGAGATAGTAGAGAGGCTGTCAAGAGGATTTGCACAGTATTGAGAAGGAAAGAAGTGATGTTCCAAATCTGTTTTCTCTATGGGCAGCACGGTGGCTCAGTGGTGAGCACTGCTACCTCACAGCGCCAGGGTCCCAGGTTCGCTTCCTGCCTTGGGCGACTGTGTGGGTTTCCTCTGGGTGCTCTGGTTTCCTCCCGCAATCCAAAGATGTGCAGGTCAGGTGAATTGGCCATGCTAAATCGCCCATAGCGTTAGGTACATTAGTCAGGGGTAAATATCGGGTAGGGGAATGGGTCTGGGTGGGTTACTCTTCGGAGGGGCAGTGTGGACTTATTGGGTCTGTTTCCACACTGTAAGGAATCTAATCTAATACTGTGGGTCATTTAATCTCATTAAAACCTTACAAAGGATTCACCTTTTTGAATAGCCAGGTTTGGAGCTCCTTGAAAAACCTGTGTCAAGACTGCTCATAGTATGACACGAAAGTCGGTGGAGTAGTGGACAGCTTGGAAGAATGTTACAGTTTGCTGGGGACTTGGATCAACTGCAGAATTGGGCTGAGAGGTGGCAAATGGAGTTCAATGCAGCTAAATGTGAGGTGATGCACTTTGGGAAGAATAACAGGAAGGCAGAGTACTGGGTCAATGGAAGGATTCTTGGTAGTGTGGATGTGCAGAGGAATCTTGGAGTCCATGTACATAGATCCCTGAAAGTTGCCACCCAGGTTGATAGTGCTGTTAAGAAGGCATACGATGTGTTAGGTTTTATTGGGAGAGGAATTGAGTTCCGGAGCCATAATATCATGCTGCAACTATACAAAATGATAGTACAGCCACATTTGGAATTTGGGTACAGTCCTGGTCCCCATATTTCAGGAAGGATGTGGAAGCATTGGAAAAGGTACGGAGAAGATTTACCAGGATGTGGCCTGGTCTGGAGGGAAGGTCTTATGAGGAAAGGCTGAGTGACTTGAACATGTTCTCATTGGCAAGAAGAAGGCTACGAGGGGATTTGATAGAGACATACAAGATGACCAGAGGATAAGGTAGAGTAGACAGTGAAAGTCTTTTTCCTAGGATGATGATGTCAGCGTGTATGAGGGGCATAACTACAAATTGAGGGATGATAGATTTAGGACAGATGTCAGAGGCAGGTTCTTTACTCAGAGAGTGGTGAGGGCATGGAATGCCCTACCTGCTAATGTAGTCAACTCAGCCACATTAGGGAGATTTAAACAATCCTTAGATAAGCACATGGATGATTTTGGGATAGTGTAGGGGGACGAACTGAGAATAGTTCACAGGTCAGCGCAACATCGAGGGCCGAAGGGCCTGTTCTGCGCTGTATTCTTCTATATTCTATGCCCTACGGTAATTCTTTTTCTTTTCTTGTGTCTATGATCCACTGTACCCCAACCCTTACACATAGCTCCAGTTTTTCCCAGTCACTTGGCTAAATCACTGCAGAACTGCCACTGGGTAGACTTCTTGAGCTGTAATTTTGCTCATCTGTACAAACTGATACTGATTATGGGCTTCGCCACATCCCGACTGTCAGCTGTACTGAAGTATCAGTAGCTTGTAGTTTTCACATCTCATGATTTCTCAGGTTTTCCTGAACCTTGACTCCAACACGGAACTCCATTTCCTGGCTTCTAGGATTTCGCCTGGGTCCTAACTGCACAGAGCAAAGCCTGAGTCTCTCCCTGAACACCAAATATACAGGAGGCTTCCCAGCAACAAAGCTGTTGGGGAAGTCCAGAACTAGGGATCATAGTCTAAGAATAAGGGATAAGCCATTCCGGACTGAGATGAGGAAGAATTTCTTCACTCGGAAAGTTGTGAGCTTGTGGAATTCTGTCCTACAGGAAGCTGCTTGGGTCAATTCATTAGATATATTCAAGAAGCTCGATGTAGCCCTTATGGCTAAAGGGATCAAGGAGTATGGGGAGAGGGTGGGAATGGGGTATTGAGATTGCATGATCAGCTATGACCATATTGAATGGTAGTGTGTTCTCAAAGGGCGGAATGGCCTATTCCTGCACCTATTTTGTAAGTTTCTATCGTTTACTGCAGCACTTTTCTGCATTGGGCCTATTTCTAGCTGTCACTCTCACACTCTCCAATTGCTTTTAATCTTCAAACTGTTCTATAGTGAACTGTTTTGAGTAATCTATCAAAACCTCAGAAAAAAAAATAGCAGCTCGCTGGAACTCAAAAATAGCAATTCCCTTGGAGCTATCTGTCCTCTGAGTGTTATTATGTTCACACTTGTGGATTTACACCGTACAAATTGCTTGCAACAGTAAGAAGATTTCAACACATACAACAGGAAATCAAGCCTCCGGTTCTGACGAAGGGCTATGCTTGCAATGATAACATTTATTTTTCATTTACAGATGAACTGAGTGTGACCTGACCGGTCGAGTGGGTTTTGGTGTATTTGAAGTTTTAGCTGAGTTTTTCAGCATTTCCGGTGCTGAGGTTTAAAATGAAGATCTAAAACTCGAGAACAAGAAACTAAGTTCCTTTCATTTGGCTTTTAGAGCATAGATCATAGAACATTGCAGTGCAGTACAGGCCCTTTGGCCCTCGATGTTGTGCAGACCTGTGGAACCAATCTGAAGCCCATCTAACCTACACTATTCCATTCTCGTCTATATGCCTATCCAATGACCATTTAAATGCCCTTAAAGTTGGTAAGTTTAATAAGGAGAAGGAAGTGTGTCCTGTGGTGGAACTGGTCCTCCTGGGAGCAGATGTGGCGGAGGCAGAGGAGTTGGGAATAAGGGATAACATTTTTACAGGAGGAGGATGGGAGGAGGTGCGAGGAGGGAGTCGGTGGGTTTGTAGAAGATGTCAGTGTTGAGTTGGTCACTCTTGATGGAGATGGAGAGATCCAGGAAGAGGAGGGAGGTATCAGTGATTTTCCAGGTGAATTTAAGGTCGGGGTGGAATGTGTTGGTGAAGTTGAAGAACTGTTCAACCTCCTCGTGGGAGCACGAGGGAGTCAGTCACCATTGATGGAGATGGAGAGGTCCAGGAAGGGGAGGGAGGTGTCTGAGATGGTCCAGGTGAACTTAAGGTCTGTTGCAGGCAGGGCTTTCCACACCCCTACTACTCTCTGAGTAAAGAAACGACCTCTGACATCTGTCCCATATCTATCACCTCTCAATTTATTGAGTTGCACCGATGCCACAGTGGGCATGCTTGCACAGCCAGTGACAATAACAATGTAAGTGTGATGCCTTAGAATGTTGACCCAGACCTTTTGTTTTTATTTTATTCATTCATGGGATGTGAGCATTGCTGGCTAGACTAACATTTCTTGCCAGACCTTGACTGTCTCAAGAAGGTGTGGTCAGCTGCCTTCTTGAACTATGGCAGTCTATTCAGTGTAGCTGCTGTTAGGGACAAAGCTCCATGATTTTGACCAGGTGACACTGAAGGAGCAGTGATATATTTCCAGGTCAGGTTGGTGATTGGCTTGGAAGGGTACATGCAGGTGCTGGTTTTCCAGATACCTACTGCCCTTGTCCTTCATGATGGTGGTTGTTGTGGATTTAGAAGCAAGTCTTGATGAATTTCTGCAGTGCACTGAGCTTCAGTGGTGGAGGGAGTGAATGATTATCGATGTCGTGCCAATCAAGCAGACCGTTTTGTTCTGGATGGTATCAATTTTCAGGAGTGTTCTTGGAGCTGCAACCATCCAGGCAAGTGGGGAGTATTCCATCACATTGCTGACTTGTGCCTTGTTGGTGCTGGATAAGCTTTGGGGTATCAGGAGGTGAACTAGTTGCCACAGAATTCTTAACCTTGTAGCCACAGTATTGAGGAGAGTAGGAGGTAGTAATTGCAGCAGCACAGAGAAGAGTTTTATGTTGGGATCCAATGGAATTCCTGGTGGCGACTGACTCCATCGGAATTACCTGGGAAAATGAAACATCCTGGCTCAGTGGTTAACACTGCTGCCTCATACAGCCAGGGACCCGGGTACGATTCCAGCCTTGGACAACTGCCTGTGTGGAGTTTGCATATTATCCCCATGTCTGTGTGGGTTTCCTCTGGGTGCTCCAGTTTCCTCTCACAATCCAAAGATGTGCAGTTTAGCTGAATTGGCCATGCTAAATTGCCCAATGTCCAGGGATGTGTAGGTTAGGATGTGTATAACCTACATATCACTAATGTGTAGCGTGGTAGGATAAGGGAATGGGTCTGGGTGTATTGCTCTTCAGTGGATCGGTGTGGGGCCAAATGGCCAGTTTCCACACTGTAGGGATGCTATGACTTCTATGGGCAGTTACCCAGTTTCCAGAAGTGTCCAAAAAATTTCCTCAAGTCTGAGTCAGAAGCAAAGATTTTGGAGGGCTTCAATTTTTCTTACTGAATAGTTAAGCCAGGAAAGTTTACAGGAATTATAAACTGCTCGAACTCCTCAGTAACTAGAAAACTGATCCCCAACTCCCTCCCCCCACACCAAAAGTCATTATGAAACTCCCCACCTCTTCCACCTCCCTATTCACAGCACCCCACCAACCACAGACGTGAACTCACCCCTGACTCCCATCTTCCTTAGTCCTTCCCTAATCCCACAAATTAATTGCCACAGAAGGCTGTGGAGACCGGGTCATTGAGTATATTGAAGACTGGTTTACTTGTGGCTTTGCTCCACAACTTTCATTTGTATTAGAGGATTAACTTTAAAAAATGTGGGCGGCATGGTGGCACAGTGGTTAGCACTGCTGCCTCACAGCGCCTGAGACCTGGGTTCAATTCTCGACTCAGGCGACTGACTGAGTGGAGTTTGCACGTTCTCCCCGTGTCTGCGTGGGTTTCCTCTGGGTGCTCCGGTTTCCTCCCACAGTCCAAAGATGTGCGGGTCAGGTGAATTGGCCGTGCTAAATTGCCCGTAGTGTTAGGTAAGGGGTAAATGTAGGGGTATGGGTGGGTTGCGCTTCGGCGGGTGGTGTGGACTTGTTGGGCCGAAGGGCCTGTTTCCACACTGTAAGTAATCTAAAATCTAATCTGTGATTGATAGGTTTTTGAGTATCGAGGGGACCAAGGTTTATGGGAAGAAAGCGGGAGAACGGGGTTGAGAAACTTATCAGCAATGATTGAATGGTGAAGCAGACTCAATGGGCTGAATGGCCTAATTTCTGCTCCTATGTCTTACGGTCTTATGGAACCCCACATTTGCCATTGACCTATGCCTCCTCAGCTGAACTCCATTTACCTGAATCATTGCCCTGACTCCCCCAGCTGACAATCCCCCTCACTCTGGCAGCACGTTTGCTCAGTGGTTAGCACTGTAGCGTCACAGCACCAGCGTCAAAGGTTCAATTTCGGCCTCGGGTGACTGTCTGTGTGGAGTTTGCACGTTCTCCCCGTGTCTGTGCGGGTTTCCTCCGGGTGCTCCAGTTTCCTCCCACAGTCCAAAGATGTGCAGGTTTAGGTGAATTGGCCTTGCTAGATTGCCCATAGTGTTAGGTGCTTCAGTCAGAGGGAATTGGGTCTGGGTGAGTTACTCTTCGGAGGGTCGGTGTGGACTTGTTGGGCCGAAGGGCCGGTTTCCACACTGTAGGGAATCTAAAAACCCTACAAACATGCCCAAAACCTGCCACCCACTCCCACTTTGACTCAACTCCATTGGCGTGGAAGAATAACCTTAGCTGACCTTCCTACCTGCCGCCTGTAGCCACTCTGTCCTTAGCACGATCAGCAGGGGAGCCAGCCCTTACAATGTGACGAGTTGGCATGAGAAACAATGTAGTGGAAGCTGCAGTTGATTTGAGATCATTGCTAATTATAATTGCACCCAGATGTACTATTAATCACAATGAAGAAAGGTGGTAATAGAGAAAAGAAAGATCAAGATATATTCATTCCGAACTGATCCTTATTGGAACATGCAAGAAAAGGATGAATGGAAGTATAAAGACCAGAAACTCTTAAGCCTGTGCATGCAATCCAATTTAGGTAAAAGGGAAGGGATGGAGGGGCATTCAAACAGGTATTGTCTTACAAAACGCTTTGCACCCAGATCCTTTTCTTTCTTTAACTAGGTGGGGGAAAAAAAAAGACAAGACCACCCACTTTGAACAGCCATCTCATTTTCTGCGCTCTTTTTCCTGATGTAATCCTACAGATGTATGATAAAAGTGACTGTGAAAGTGAAAAAAAAGAGGCTTTGTTTGCACTGCTGTCAACCCCAGCCTCCTTCACAGATGCTGTAAACGAAGGAAGTGAACATTAATGCTTTACGATAGCTTTTAGTCTAATTGAGCTGTGTGTAGGTACCAACTGGACCTGAGTCTTCAGTGGTTAGGTTAATGCTTCTTGTAGACTTTGCTATAGATTATCTGACCTTCTTATCACAAGTGCCCTTCTCTCTGGATCAGGATCACAGTAAACGTTGTTTTGAAATCCTTTATAAAATGACTAATGAAAGCTTTACTGAAGGAACATCCGTTATATGTCTTTTAACATGGAAATATTAGTTGGGAGGAATAAACTGGCCTGTTATTACTGAAAGTCCAAGTTTTCTCTCATCTAGACTTCCATCGGTGAGAACTCCGATAATACCAATGTCGGGAAAGAATGTGTGACTTTGCTGAAGTTTACCAAACATTTACTGATAGGGGTGTTAGAGAAGATTTGCAGCTGGATCTTGACTGTGTTCTTTTATAGTTCACACACGATTGAAATTTTTGGAACATTTGAAGTGCTCTGAAGTGAAGAGACAATTGATATTAATGGGAATATAGTTTTACTTCCCTCATGGCATTTTTATAATCACATCAAGCCTGCAGGTTCCATATCAGTATTAAAATCTGGAGCTTTGTTTGCATAGTAATATGGAACAGATTTAATTCAGCATAACTAACTGAGTCTGCATCTCATAGGAATATTGCAAATGCTGCTTTTGAAGTGCTCCTTTCTTTGAGAATGTAGAAAAATATTCTTGTCCTCCTGCAAACAGCACCTGCTGTTTGGGAGAATTAGTTGCATTTTGTTTTTATTTATCATTTGCGGGATATGAGCATCACTGACTGGCCAGCATTTACTACCTGTCCCTAGTTGCCCTTGTAAAGGTGGTGGTGAGCTGCCTTCTTGAACCGCTGCAGTCCACATGCTGTGGGTTGACGTATTCCCTGAGAGAGGGAATTCCAGGATTTTGACCCAGTGACAGTGAAGGAACAACGATGTATTTCCAAGTCAGAGTGGTGAGTGAGTCCTTTGGAGGGGAACTTGCAGGGAGTGGTGTTCCCAATTATCTGTTGCCTTTGTCCTTCTAGATGGAAGTGGTCGTGGGTTTGGAAGGTGCTGCCTGAGGATCTTTGGTGAATTTTTGTCATGCATTTTGTAGATGGTACACACTGCTGCTACTGAGCGTCGATGGTGGAGAGAGTGGATGTTTGTGGATGTGGTGCCTATCAAGTGGGCGGCTTTGTCCTGGGTGGTGGCAAACATCTTGAGTGTTGTTGGGACTCTACTCGTCCAGGCAAGTGGGGAGTATTCCATCACACTCCTGAACTGTGCCTTGTAGATGGAGAACACAGGCTTTGGGGAGTCAGGAGGTGAGTTACTCGCTGCACTATCCCTAGTCTCTGACCTGCTCTTGTAGCTACTGTGTTGATGTGGTGAGTCCATTTGAGTTTCTGGTCAATGATAACCCCCAGGATGTTGATAGTGGAGGTTCAGTGACAGCATTGATTGTCAAGGGTGGTGGTTAGATTGTCTCTTATTGGTGATGGTCACAGCCTGGCATATTTCTGGCACAAATGTTACTTGCCACTTGTCAGCCCAAGCCTGGATATTGTCAGATTTGACGTTTCGGGTCAGTCTGCTTGAAGGGTCATGATTACATGAGGAGGTGCCAAATTACAGAAAGCCTGAGTTTTACTAAAGCTGGTTCTATAGTGGCTCACAGTGGCTCCATCCCTTTGTCCTGTTAGCTGATAGGCTTTATGTGTAGATTTTGGTGTCCATTTGTAATTGGAGTTGAGACAATCACTGCTTGTTAAAAGTTAGAAGTGTCCATTGAAAATTAAGTTAGAATACTTTGTTAATTTAAATTGATATATCACAGAGGCTTTCTGATGGTTGAGCACGATATTAATTGTGTACTGTCTAATGGTCAAACTATATTTTGAGTAAACTCCTGCAACCCAAATACATGTTTCTTATGGAACGTGTAACCTTTCTGTTTTCAAAAAATGTATTTGCATTGAGAGAAATCTGTCTGAGTCCACTGTAGGTGACTTCTTACGAGACACATCCCACGCCCTCAACTTTCCTTCCCTCGTCTTCTTGGTGGAGAAATGTATCCAATTCTGAAACATTTCTTTGCAACCCCTTAATGTCAGTTTACCAAATAAATAAATAGATGTCAGGTCTAGAGGAAATGTAAAAGGCAGGAAATAACTATTGCCTGTATGCTGTCTGAAATATTATGAGGGGCGATTATGATCTAAAATAGTGTAAAGACTGAAAAGGTTGCAAATGCTTAGCAGGTCTGGCAGCATGTGCAGAAGGCTAGTAACAGAGTCAATGGGCTGAATGGTCCCATGTTTTTTCTGAGTAGCATTTTCACTGAGTCTCATGAAGAGATTTCTCTTGCAACCATCCTGAAATCACCTCAGTAATTATCTACCATGTCTCTAAGGTGGTTCTCCCCTCCAATGCTAGCCCAACTCTCCCAATCACCAGAGATGGCCATACACACCACTGCTGGGATATTTCAGGATATACTAACGTTCCTGGCACGCTGCCATATTTGATAGGCTGGCAGTCCAGATCTGCCCTATACAGTTAAAGATATTTGCCCCAGACATGGCAGTCATGTTCCCTGCCAGCCTGATCTGAGGTCACTACCATGGCCAGTGTTGTGTTCACAGCCTGGAAAACAGCCAGCAAGGAACAGAATCAATGGCCTTCTCAGGATAAGTGCCACTGTCTGCTCTTTGGTACCTCACGCTCACTCAATCTCTGCTACTGCACGCACCTCCATCAAGGATCATGCGGTACCACTCTTATTGTTACAAGCAACGTCCTCACTCCTTCACTTTGCCCCACCCAATCTCCTCCCACCACCATTGTCCCCTGCGCGGCTTACTCACTCTCTTGGGAAACCTCCCCAATCTCCCCCACCAGTACCAATAGCTGTGCTGCCCAACCTTATCTCACTCAATCACTCCCTTTCTTCCATTACAGAAGAAGATGGCACATAGCAAGGGGGGAGAGGGCCAGGACGGGTGGTGGGGTGATGGATGTTCATCTCTTTGTCCTGTCTGAGGAGACCACCTTGACCATTGTAGTTGAAGATGTACAGGGAAGCAGAATCCTCCATGTCTCGGAAACTGAGAAGCGTTTTTGTTGATGTGTCACTCTCCCATTATCTCCACTGTGTGTTAATTGTTGAAATGCCTTGACTGCTGCTCTCTTTTGCTTCCAGCAGGCACCAGTGGGAAGTCCACACTTTCAAGTGGTCCATCCTGCAGGGCCTTCCCAGAAGTCTTTGGACAGGATATACTCAGCACTACAGGGCCTTCCAGGTGCAAAAGCCCTCCGGGGTCACCCAACCAAACCTCAAAGGTCATTGGACTCCAGTGTAGGGCAGGCTCCCTCTATCTGAGCGGTGGAACCCACAAATGCACTGGGACGAAGTGGGTGGGTGAAGATTAATGAAGACTTTCTGAGGGCATGTCAGTGGCACAGGTGATGTGCCAGTGTAAAAAAGTGTTCATATTTGTAGAGGTATGTTCACTTTTCACCATCAGCTCGATGTGTGAGTCTTTGTCTAGCCGCAGTTGTAATAGCGAAGATAAGGGACCCATGCATTCTTGGGGCTACAGAATGTTTAATGGCCCAGGGAGTGAAGTGGACGGCTCCTGCACCATATGCAGGTCGTGGCTGAATCACAAGTGATTGCTACTTTGGCAAACTAGGCTCCAACATTCCTGGTAGACAATCATTGTTATAGCACTACAGGCATCCATGGGATTTATCCATTAGTTGCGTATGTTCAGGAGGGCTTGGTCAAAAATTTGAACTGCCCACTGTAGGTTAACTCCTAAGGTTTGAGAAACATAAGTGGGTTGTGGGTAAATTTCAGCTTTAGTGCAAAGGTATCTCTGTAATGGTGTTGAATGGGCTCACGGTTTAAAAGTGAAGACCCCTTCATCACAGAATAAAACACAAATTCCACCCTCTTTGGGAGTGGTCACCGCCATTTCCAGCTCCATTGTGCACTTGTTATTTACGGCATGATGGAAGGAAACAATGTCACTCCTTGAGCAATGAGTCTCAGGCTTCTCTTCTCCACTTTAGTGAACCTGCAAATGTGAAAATAAGCATCAAATGTAAACGTTCTGCCCTTCCTGTCAACCCCAAATCCCCACCCAATCCATGTCAATAAGTCTTCACCTGTCCACTTTACCACCTCAGCCTCGGCATGTCAAATAAAGATGTCTGATGTGGTAGTGTACGGTTCTCCTTCTGCACCACCTCCCTCCTCCACACCCCATGGAAGCTGGGTCTGGTTGCGTTGGTCGCCCACTGGCCCCATTGATCCTTTTCACTCCAAGTGGTCACCCACTGCTCCCCCTGAACTCCTTCCTTCCAATTGGTCACCCACTGCTCCCTATGACCATTTTCCCTCCAAGTGGTCACCCACTGCTCCCTATGACCATTTTCCCTCCAAGTGGTCACCCACTGCTCCCCATGACCATTTTCCCTCCAAGTGGGCACCCACTGCTCCCCCGAACCCTTTCTCTCCATTGATCACCCACTGTTCCCCATGACCATTTTCTGTCCAATTGAACACCCACTGCTCCCCACAACCAATTTCCCTTCAATTGGTCACCTCCCCTAACCCTGCATAACCCCTTTCCCTCCCAGGCTCTATTACATTCCCCCACCTTGTATATTGAGATGCTCTCCTTCACTATTGTAAGCCCCTCTGCATTCCACCATTCTCAACTTCACTCCAAGCACATGCTGAGCATAATGTTTCCAACCATTTACGATCATGTCCAATCTTCAGTCTAAGTCATTATGAATCTAGAGTGTCAACTCCGAGACATGAAGCCTTAGGAATATTGTTTCAGTAAGTGAGCCTGTGTTTAGTGGCTACCTTACCTTAAATTTCTCTTTCCAGGTCTTTGTGCTCCTACTTTCTTGCACCTGGGCGTATTTCTGTTTGTCGATATATTGAATCACACCTCCAGGGGGTCTTTCGACCATTCTGATATTGAAAGTGAAGCATAAAATGTCTCAGGTAACTTGCCAGAAAAATTCTCACATACCTACACTGGAGATAAACCTAAAGGATAAGGCAATGTTGCTATACCTGCGCTGTACTGCAAATGTATACTAAAGGAGAGAACTGATTGTGTAATACTATATCTTTGGGAAGGCTATGTGCCAGCAAGCAATCAAACATTATGAAAAGTGCAGTGAGAGACATTGCAGTGTCCGTAAAAAAACTCCTGATGACAGTATCTGGAAAGGTCCAAAGGAATTTTCCAAAGACACACAGAAATTTAATGAAAATGATAAGTGACAGCCTGTTATCTATTATGATGATCAGTGCCCCTCTTAGGTAACTTGTTGTGGTTGCCAGCATGAGTTTAATAATCTTTAAGTTCTATTTTAAACATTCAGTAAATCAGATATCATAGATAGATCATAGATCATAGCATCCCTATAGTGTGGAAACAGGTCATTTGACCCAATAGGTGCACACTGACCCTCCGACACTAACCCACCCAGACCCATTCCCCTACCCTATTGCTCTACATTTACACCTGACTAATGCACCTAACCTACACATCCCTGAACACCATGGACAATGTAGCATGGCTAATTTACCTAACCTGCACATCTTTGGACTGTGGGAGGAAACCAGAGCACCCGGAGGAAACCCATGAGTTTCACTTGGATGAAGGTGAACCTCTGGAATTTATTCGACGGAAGGTTGTGGAGGCTGGGTCACTGAGAATGCACAAACTCCACATGGACAGTTGCCCAAGGCTGGAATCGAATCCAGGTCCCTGGCACAAAAGGGGTCTTTGTTGAAATCAAGTTCATCTTTTTTTTCTCCAGAGAGCTTTGTTTCCTGGAGCATAGTATTAACGATAAGTCACTTGAATGTGCACCCAAGTTGTCTTATTAGGTTGGCTGGGACTTTGCTATGAGAGACTGTGCAGTGATAGGATCAGAACTAAAGGCTGTTTCATTGGCTAACTTAGACTGAAATTGGTCATCAGAGTTTTGGGTTGCTTTCCTAGCATTTTCTCTAAGTTGCATTCGTCCATATTTCGAAGAAAACTAAGCAAAGTAAAACCTTTCCAAACATTAACCACAGGTATGTAACTGATACAAAAACAGAAATTGCTGGAAAAACTCAACAGGTCTGGCAGCATTGGTGGAGAGAGAAACAGGGAATCCATTGATCATTCTTCTGAAGAGTTAATTCTGTTTCTCTCCACATATTTGAGAGGGTGGTGCTGGAAAAGTACAGCAGGTCAGGTAGCATCTGAGGAGCAGGAGAATTGACGTTTCAGGCAAAAGCCTTTTATTCCCGATGTTGCCTGACCTGCTGCGCTTTTCCAGCACCACACTCTCGACTCTGATCTCCAGCATCTGCAGTCCTCACTTTCTCCTCGTTGGTTCTTTCCACATATGCTGAGATTCTCCGGGAATTTTTTGATTCAAATCTTCGGCATCCACAGTTCTGTGTTTTAGTTTAGTATCTCACTGATATTTGCTTTCCATCCATTGCTTGATTTCGTATTGAACTTTTTGGGTTTTAGGCTATCCCAAAACAGCTGTGATTTTCTATTCAAGATGGTGCAGTGTTGATTGATTCTCAGGCTTCTGCTGACTCCGAGTGTAAGGGCAGCCAGAGCTGCTATTTACTTCCACTCAGCTCCAGCTTGGCGTTGTGATCTGTGTGATTATTGTGCAAGGCAGAGAAAATGAGATTGAAACTGTAGCAGAAAATGTTCAATTGAAGTTGTTTCAATTGATGGATCATTTTGGTGTCACACAGATGTAGAAACTGGGAACAAGAGTTGTCCATTCAACTCTTTGAGCCATCATTCAATAGGACCATGGTTGATCCTTTATCCCAATGCCATATTCCCACTTTTTTCTCCCAAACTCATGGTGCTTTTAATATTGAAAATGCTGTCTTTCTCTTTTTGAATGTACTCAAGTGACCCAGCCCTCCCCAACCTTTATTGGAGTGAATTCCACAGGTTCACTATCATCCAAGTGAAGGAACGTTTCCTAATCTCAGTTCTAAAAGGTTTATCCTAAGACTGTATTCCCTGGATTAGTCTCTACAGTCAGGGGAAATATCCTTCCTGCATTTATTCTGTCTGGCCCCGTTAGAATCTGATATGTTTTAATCAGATCCCCTCTAAAACTTCCTTCTAAACTCTAATGATCACAATGTCTCTGTCAGGCTTCAGGTATGAAGGAAGTGTCATTTCAGATTTGAAACATTAACACTGTTTTCCCCTCTGCACAGGTGCTGCTATGTATTTCCAGCAGTTTCTTTTTTTTGAGATTTCCAGCATCCGCAATATTTCACTTTTATCGAAGGTTTAATTGGAGTGCAAATGTTTGGTGTACCCTCTGCCATGCAGTGTGCCGGTGAAAATATTCAGACTCTAACTTGCTCATCTGCTGGTATATCAGGAGAGATTTTCCACACACCCTCACAGTGATGGAAGAAACATGAAAAAACTTCTTGTTTGACTGGTGTCCATCTCAAGCCTCTAACCTCTTTGATCCACTGCAATCTCCCTTGTCTTTATTGATACTGCTGTGTAAGTTGCTTATCTTTTTCTCTTCTTCCTCCTTGTGTTGTCTTTATGTGAAAATGAAGCCTTGATCCTCTCTTTGCTACCCTTATCACATTCTTTCCTATAATCACAAATCTTAACTCCCTCAGCATTCTCTTCTAACAATGATCTACTGGCACTTGAAGTGTAAGTTTGATGTTACCACTCAATGCTTCTTAATTTAGGTTAATGATTTACAATCTGGTGTGTGGCAGCACAGTGGCTTATTAAGTTAAATTGAGCGAATGAATGAACTGGAGATATCAGTTCAAAACCCGCAGTCGCTGGGAAATTTAACTTTAGTTAATTGAATAAAGATTGGAAAATATTAAAAGAAGCTAATGTCAGTAACAGTGACCATGAACCTAATGAATTGTTGTAAAAATCCATCTCATTCACTAATGTCTTTCAGAGAAAGACAGTTGTTGTCCTTACCCGGTCTATCACTCCAATCCAAGTCACTCAGTTATGTTGTGAAGGCAACTCACCACTGCCTTCTCAAGAGCAATTAGAGCTGGACAGTAAATGCTGGCCTTGACTATGTCACTGGAACCACTTGAATAAAAACAAATTGCCTTATTTCCTAATCTTTGATGGGGAGTTGCACAATGGATTTTGGCTCATGCCCATGTTGTTGAATTGGAAACATGTGTTAATTATCTGGGGCAATGCATTCAGTTACGGATTGGTAGCCAGAGGATTCCTTTAACCCTTATACAACAGGGTTCTGATTTCCACTCTGTGACTAAGGGAGGCGGCAAAACAAAGGAACAGCAAGAAAACGAAGCAGGGGCAACACTTCCTTTGCACTGTTCCAGGACACTTCACAGCAGGTGGTCACAGGGTGGCAGTTACCTCTCAGTACCTTGGTACAAAGTATGTAGAGAAAACAATCCGAACATGCACAAATGATTATCATTCTGTCTAAATGGCGGTTTCAGTATAGCTTCTCAGTCCAGTTCACAAAGGATGTAGGGAAAATAAATAAAAATATTTGACCTTTGGACAGCCTTGAAACTGTTGGCCCTGATTTCGACAGGCAAAACAATGAGATGTAAGTGGCTGTCTGCACAGTGATCAGTGCAGAAATAAAAAGGCAACAGGATTACATCCAACTTTCTGATACTTGACCAGAGTTCTGTCAATCTTCTGTCAAAATCGAAGGAACTCCCATGGAGATCGTGCCCTGGGACGTTTGTTGACACTTGTTTAGCATGCAAATCGATCATTAGAATGGTGGAACACTTATCTGAACGTTCAGATAAAAATAACATCCTGCAGATGCTGGAAATCTGAAACAAACACCGAGTCATGCTGCAGGAAAGTGGATGTGAGGGATGTCAGATCGGGCACGATCCTATTGAATGGTGGAGCAGCATCGAGAGGCTGGATGATCTACACCTGTTCCCATTTCATGTATCTTACTGGACTTGAAATATGAACTCTGTCATCTCTCTCCACGTATGTTGTCAGATCCGCGGAGTTTCCCCAGTACTCTGTGTTTATTTCAGAACACGAACGTTTCCTGATTCTGGGGCAGAGCTGGACAAAGAAGAGTTATAAAGAATTGTTGGGTGCTTCAAGCGACCTATCAACCGCATCATCAATTGGTCGCGCTATTGCCTCTGAGCCATAAGGTTCATGTTCCAGCCTTTAGGGCCATGAATAAAACAAAGAACTGTCAGTCCAAAACAAAATCAGAAATAGCTGGGCAGACTCAGCAGGTCTGGCACTGTCCGTGGAGAGAAAGCAGAGTCGGTGTTTCGGGTCCAAAGGCCCTTCTTCAATTCTTGGGACCTGCTAAGATCCAGCCAATTTGTGTTTTCGACCAAGCATCCATGGCTTGAATTGACACACTGACATAGATACTGAGGGAATGTGGCATGATCAGAGATATTAAACTGCTTTCTTGGACAGGTGCAGAGGAAGCCATGACATTGTTTCAAAGAAAAGCAGAAGAGCTAAGACTGGTGCCCTGGCTAATATTTACCTGTCAATCAACATCATTAAGTGTGTCTCACAGCGCCAGGGACCCGGGTTCAATTCCCGACTCAGGCGACTGACTGTGTGGAGTTTGCACGTTCTCCCCGTGTCTGTGTGGGTTTCCTCCGGGTGCTCGGGTTTCTTCCCACAGTCCAAAGATGTGCAGGTTAGGTGAATCCTGATGAAGGGCTTTTGCCCGAAATGTTGATTTTCCTGCTCCTCGGATACTGCCTGACCTGCTGTGCTTTTCCAGCACCACTCTAATCTAGATTCATGTTAAACTGCCCATAGTGTTCAGGGATGTGTAGGCTGGGTGTGTTAGTCAGGGGGAATGTAAAGTAATAGGGTAAGGGGAATGGGTCTGGATGGGTTACTCTTCAGAGGGTCGATGTGGGCTTGTTGGGCCAAAGGGCCTGTTTCTACACTGTAGGGATTCTATGTTATTCTATCAAACATACATGCACACACAAAAAGAGTTCAATAAACTTAGATATAAGCCAAGAACAGAAGTAGGCCATTCAGCCCTACAGGCCTTCTCAATAAGGTCATGGCTGATCTGATTGTAACCTCAACTCTACATTCCTGTGGTGAAGGAAGGGAGGGTTGGGAAGACCAGAACCAGGGTTCAGAGTTTAAGGATAACGAGTAAGTCATTTAGGACAGAGATGAGGAGAGATGTCTTCACCCAGAGAGTGGTGAGCCTGTGAAATTCACTCCCAAAGAAAGTGGGTGAGGCTAAAACATTATGTGATTTCAAGAAGGATGGTTAAAGAGATAAGCCTCTTGTGGCTAAAGAGATAAGCTCTTCTGCTTTTCATTGAAACAATGTCAGGGTGGGAGTAGGGTAGTTTTGAGCTTTATGATCAGCCATGATCTTCTTGAATGGTGGAGCAGGCTTGAGATTTCGAATGGCCTACTCTTACCTTCTATGTTGCTGCATTTCCTGCATTTCCTGATAACCTTTAATCCCTTTAGTAATCTTTAGACAAAAACAGAAAGTGCTGGAGAAGCACAACAAGTTCAGCAGCGTCAATGGAGACAGAAACAGAGCTAACATTTCACACCCTCTGACTCATCCTTAGTGATACAATGGGCAGATGTGATGTCATAGAATGCCTATAGTGTGGAAACAGCCCATTTGCCCCTTCAAATCCACACTGACCCTCTGAAGAGCCTGTCCCTCCAACCCTCAATTTCCCATGGCCAAGCTACCTAACCTGCAAATCTTTGGACTGTGGGAGGAAACCAGAGCACCCAGAGGAAATCCACACAGATACAGGAAGAATGTGCAAATTCCACACAGTTGCCTGAGGCTGGAATTGAACTCAGATCCCTGGCACTGTGAGGCAGCAGTGCCAACCACTGAGCCACTGTGCCTTCTGGCTGAGGGATGGAGACTCTACCACAAGAGTCTTTTGCCTAATCATAAAATATGCAGAGATCATAACCTCTGCATTTGTCCTGTTTTTTGTTATTGTTATGACATGGGGTAAACCCTCCTACTTAATTTAAAACCAGCAACACAGAAAAGATTTATCCTGTGCAGCAATCTGCAAAATGCAAGTGGCTAAGAACTATGTAAAGTAAAAATTAACAACTTTATTTCTTCAAGTATAACAGCGAATAATTCACTAACTACTATTTACATCTCCTTCCTCTAACCTATCTTTTACTTTCCCTCTATAATACCAGTCCGATAAAACTCCTAATTAAGATTCACAAAACAACACTTCTTATCTCAAAACCAGGTATCTGTAGGTTCTTGTCTTCAGGTCTTCCTGTGTCGTCTTTTCCTCTGGTTAAGGATTTACAGGTTACTCATCAAAAACGTGTTTTTTTGAGGGACAGGATTTTTCAAGTGATCTACATACTAGGTCGTGGCAGTTCTCCTCTCAACAGTTCAATTTCCACCCTGGTCTTATACCCGCAAAGCATCGGATATTGTCCTTAGCTTTTAAGATTGTCAATATACTCACTTCAAACTGGATTGGAAATTGATATTTTTTCAAGGTATAATGTAAATGAATTGCTGAATTCGAATTCGTTTTTGTCTCCAGGCAATGAGCTAATTGAGTTGTTGGATCAAGTGTTACATTGTTACCTTATTGAGAACACTTGGTACTTTGTCCAGTAGTTCTGCTGCTTTTAACTCTCTTAACCCACATCTTTTAACCCACATCTTCATAACATTACATATCACTTGCCTTCATGACTCCATGTTGGATTCCTATCAATAAGATTTCCACCTCATCCACCCACGACCGTTGTTTATTCATTCTATCCATGAAGCATTTTCTTTGGCTTTTGCACCAAACAATATTTGTTAGAATAAAACAAAAAAAAACATGGACACTGGAGATCTGAAACAAAAACAGCAATTGCTGGTAAGACTTAGCAGGTCTGGAGGCATCTGTAGGAAGAGACCAGAGTTAATGTTTCAAGTCTTGTAACTCTTCATCAGAACAATGTTTGTTAGATGATATCTTCTGCTGTCTGCCCTATCAAGAACCTTCCGTTGGTTCTTCCTGGCTCCTGAACTATCTTAAAGACTCTTTGGTTTCTATCCCTCGTCAGTTCTGATGAAAGTTCATTGATCTAAAACTTGGTTCCTGGTCATAGATGTGCAGATTATTTTGAGCAAATGTTTTGCTTTTGTTTCAGTTTTCCAGCCTCCACCTCCATGCTAACATTAAATTTATTTTATAAATGCTGATTATCTAGTTATTGTTAAATTGCCGTTTGTGGGGTTGACCAACCCACCTTCCACTCCCGGCACCTTCCCTTGCCGCCACAAGTGATGTAAAACCTGTACCCACACCAAGGCCCCACAGAACCATTTCACACCCAGCAGAGATCGTCCTGCACATCATCTACTGTGTCCATTACTTTCGATGTGGTCTCCTGTACTTTGGGGAGACAGGATACTGACTCGCGGAATGTTTCAGGGAATATCTCTGGGACACATGCAACAACAAACCCCACCACCCTGTGGCCAACCACTTCAACTCCCCCTCCCACTCTGCCAAGGACATGCAAGTCCTGGGCCTTCTTCGCCACCAAATCCTTCCCACCTGACGCCTGGAGGAAGACCGCCTTTGGACCCTCCAACCCTATGGCATCAACGTCAACTTCACCAGTTTCCTCATCTCCCCTCACCCTATCTTATCCCAGATCCAACCCTCCAAGCCGGCACAGCCCTGTTAACCTGTCCTACCTGTCCATCTTCCTTTCCACCTATCCACTGCGCCTTCATCTCTGAACTATTCATTTGTACCTACCTTCCCAGTTACCTTCCCCCCCCCAACACTCCTACTTATGTCTCAGCACACTTCCCTCTCGCATATTCCTGATGAAGGGCTTATGCCCGAAACGTCGACTCTCCTGCTCCTCGGATGCTGCCTGATCGGCTGCTCTTTTCCAGCACCACGCTTTTCGACTGTGTACATTGGTAGCCATGTTTCCTACGTTACAACAGTGGCTAAATTTCAAAAGTGCTTTGTGGGCCACAAAGTGCTTTAAAATCTCCAGTGCTTGTGAGAAATGTGACATAACTAGACGTTTTCCTTTCTTTAGAGAATTGCCAGAGAGAAGCTGGTGTATGTGTCCAATAAGATATGGCGCATATGCAAATATTCTTCATTATCAGGAGAAAGCATCTGAATAGCTTGATATGGATAACAAGATTAGATTACTTACAGTGTGGAAACAGGCCCTTCGGCCCAACAAATCCACACCGACCCACCGAAGCGCAACCCACCCAAACCCCCACACTTGCCCCTTGCCTAACACTACGGGCAATTTAGCATGGCCAATTCACCTGACCCGCACATCTTTAGACTGTGGGAGGAAACCGGAGCACCCGGAGGAAACCCACGCAGACACGGGGAGAATGTGCAAACTCCACACAGTCTGTCGCCTGAGTCGGGAATTGAACCCAGGTCTCAGGCGCTGTGAGGCAGCAGTGCTAACCACTGTGTCACCGTGCCACCCACGGGCCAGACAAACTTTGCAGAAGTGGGCTGCACCCCCAAGTCCCTAATAATGATTACAATGAGCCCACCTATGGGATTTGAGATGAAAGTTAATGATATAATCGGTGTTCTGAAGACCTGACACACTTCTGGTAACAAGCAGAATTCCAGCTATTCCAATCGCAATCTACATTTGTGAGATTAAGTTCGTCCTTACAAAATGTTCTGTTGTCATTAAAAGTCAGAATGATTAAATTCTTTGGAAGAATTATTTAGCTTCAGTAATATTTGTCTGATAATGAAAGCAGTTTTAAATTTCAGTTTCCATTTTCGCATTATTATCGCTGGGGAGATTCAGCACTGGAATGTGACTCAAACAAAGGTTAAAACCAAATCCAATCTGTTGTTTCCCACCGCAAGTCTCTGCTTTACCTGTTAGGAGTAAGTCAAGCAGTACCTCTCTTTCTTTGTCCATCATCAGCTTGTAATCACTACTTTTATTTTCTGTTGACATTGCCAGGTGGGCTATTCTTCTGTGTACAGGTTTGAGGCATGTCTATCAGAGCAGCAGTGTTAGCCTCGAGCAGTTTCCATAAGCCCCTTCAAAAGGAAACATCTGAAGCACTTACAAGCCTGTTTCTGACAAAATTCACTGTTCAAAGGTATTGAGAACCCACAAATCTAAGGGATTCGTTTGAAACCTAAAACAAGGGTGGTACAGTGCTCGTTTGCGGAGTATTTTTTTCTCTCCGACATGAGGCCCTCAGGAAAGACGTTTGTCTGATAACTTAGAATATCATTCTTCAGCTAAAACTGAAGCCTCAGAAGTTGGACAGAAACATTAAATAATCATATGATTTCCAAAATGATACGGATACTATGCAAAAGAGTGGAACATGAGATGTGAAGCAGAGAGGAGCAGGTGTAGTCAATCGCCATGTGCTTTACTTTAGGCAATAAAACTAAACCCATACTGGTGGACACTGTGTGACCAAAATAAAAGTATGTTATAGGCACTTAATGAGGTTGGGATTACAGGAGATCGCCACTTTAATCAAGAACATATTGGGAATTGTTCTTCACTTTGATGCAGAGAAAATTAAAGGCAGAGTCTTTTTGCTAAGCCTATGTCAAAGATTTTTAAATCTAATAAAAAATAAATATATTGGACCACTGCATTTGTATTTAAAGGCACTTTAAATAAAACAATTCTGCAGTGTTTCAATGTCGTGTTGTGGTATTTAGATATTTTGCCTAAATATACATTTTTTTAAAATTGATTGACTCTAAAAATGGCATATGACTTGTTGGACAAACAGGAAATGATTACAAGATGAGGCAGAATAGCCTCAATACAACAGGTTCTAAGTCTGGTTTGATAATATGTTAGATGACTTCAGATTTCCTCACAAATGTCCAAGTTGTTTGGAATGTGTTGCAAATGGTGTTGCTGTTCTGCCATCCCATGTATGACATCAGATCCTCAGACACTGAATTCTGGAATTCGCTCTCTAAAACTCTTTTCTTTCTCAGTTTGTCTCCTCTAAGATGCTCCTGAAAATCTTCCTTGACTAAGCTTTTGCTCATCTGCATAAGATCTCCTCACCTGACTTGGTGTCAAATTTTGTTTGATAGTGTTTTAATAAATTCTGGATACTTTCAATGAATGAACTGGACACCACACTAATGCAAACTGATATGATGGACTTCACTAAAACCTTCTTCACTCAAGTCCCAGTTTTATGTAATCTGACATCAATGGTGAGGCACAAAGCACACGGTGGCTCAGTGGTTAGCACTGCTGCCTCACAGCGTCAGGGACCTAAGTTTGATTCCAGCCTCGGGCAACTGTCTGTGTGGAGTTTGTGTGTTCTCCCTGTGTCTGTGCTCCGGTTTCCTCCCACAGTCCAAAGCTGTACAGGTTAGGTGAATTGACCATGCTAAATTGCCCATAGTGTTCAGGGATGTGTATATTAGATGTTCTAGTCAAGGGCAAACCTAGGGTGTGGGAATGGGTCTGGGTAGGTTACCCTTCAGAGGGACAGTGTGAACCTGTTGGGCCAAAGGGCCTGTTTCCATGCTGTAAGGATTCTATGAAACAACAGATGGTGCTTCTAGGAAATGGCAAGAAAAGGGTTACAAGGTGTTGGCACTGTATAAATGCTGGTTCTTGTTGTAAGGTATTGTAGAATAGACTGCTAGTTGAGGGTTAGTGTGCCACATAAAATGAGCACTTTCTCAGTTAATTGTAAGACTGAGAAAAGATCTGTTTGCCAAGTATGTAATCACACATTATTCACGTGATCCTTGAGTGTGAGAGAGGAATGGGCGACGAGTCAGAGACCACCAAGTGGAGAGGTGGAAACTCATCGTTGGAAAATAAATCAGCTCAGATTCGAGGGAGGCAAAACTAGGAAAGGAAGTGAAGAAGTAGAAAGCAAAAATAGACAACAGATGCGGCACAAGCAAACAGCAAATATAATCGGAATAAAGCATAATATTAAAAAATCAAAAGTAAAAGCACTAGATTTGATTACTTCTTGCATTCTCAAAATGTTGACGATTTGTTTAAACAAATTGAGGTGAATGAGTTTTATTTGATTGCCAATTAGGAGACAAAGTAAAGGGTGACCAATATTGGAAACTAGATGTGCAAGGATATTCAACATTTAGAGAGGAAAG
This sequence comes from Hemiscyllium ocellatum, assembly GCF_020745735.1. Taxonomy (NCBI): domain Eukaryota; kingdom Metazoa; phylum Chordata; class Chondrichthyes; order Orectolobiformes; family Hemiscylliidae; genus Hemiscyllium; species Hemiscyllium ocellatum. The sequence goes on from NC_083410.1 coordinate 102,719,286, forward strand.
GAAGGGGAGGGAACATCCTCAATAAGGGGTGAGAATGGTGCATTGCTGGAAGGTGAGGGAACATCCTCAATAAGGTGTGGGAATAGTCTATCACTGACAATGTGCAACTGAACGATCATAATGTTAAGAATCAGTTCAGGTGGAGATAAGGGACATTGAGGAACCTCAAACAAGGATAAAGTGCATCGGTCACCAAACTGTAGTGGTGATGTTATACATGATTTTAATCAAGAAATTAGTTCTGTATGTATTATGGGCAGTATGGTAATAATGGACAACTGCTAGTAACTCAGAGACTAGGTTAACCAAATCAAAACAAATGATGTAGAGAATGAATCCCTGGGATGTGGATGAGATGAATTTCTGGAGCAGTAAGTTGAGGAGCCAACTAGGGATTGGGCTCTTTTGGATTTAGTGTTCTCTAAAGAGAGAGGGCTAATTGATAACTGTGCTCTAAAGGAGCCTTTGTGAAATAGTGACAACAATTTATTACAATCTTTTACTAAGTTTGAATGCCGTTTTGTTTTTTGGAGAACAATGACATTGAGAGATATGGACACAGTGTGCGAAGGTGACATTGTTATGGATGATCGATCATGACCCAATTGGAAAATAGAGCAGGTCTAATAGTCATGATCTGGAATTTCACTGCCAACAAAATTACAACATTCAAAAAGTTGCCTATATGAATAGGAAGGGTTTGAAGGGATGTGGTCCAAATGCTGGCATGTGGGACTAGATTAATTTAGGATATCTGGTTGGCATGGACGAGATGGACCTAAAGATATGTTTCTCTGCTGTACATCTCTATGATTCTACATCCTGGTGGAGAACAAAAACAAAAATTGCTGGAGAAACTCAGCAGATCTCGCAACATCTACAGTCAGAGAAAAACAGAGTTAATCTTTCGAGATGAGTGATCCATCTTCAGAAGCCCTGGTGTGGGGATCAAAGCCAGAGCTTCCGATCTAGAGGAAGGACGCTACCACTGTGCAGTAACACCTCTGGCATGCTCCTCACATTTTATGATAATGCAAGTTTAACATTTGAAACTAATCTCAGCACAGAAAGTCCTCAACAATTAAAAACAACTTTGTCACCATCTCACCCTAACTGCAATATTATCACACTGACAAGCGATGCTGCGATAATTCTATCACTGGCTTTTAATAGTGTGACCTTAGTTTCTATAAAAAGGCGTGTGAAATTATAAGTGACCACCATGATGATGGTAGGATTGAATAGAATCAAAGGACATCAAAGTTATAATAATCTGATTGAAATAACATTCAAAGAACCTTGTGAAGATTAAAGCTTAAAATTAGATTGTGTTTTAGGATATGAAGATTTGATGCATTTATAAAACATTCCTCTGCTTTCTAGTAGAACGGAGATATTATCCTATTAAATAAACTGGTGGCTCAGTTAAATGTTGGATGAAAAAATGTACAAACCTCCCACAACTCCAACTTGAACCTTCCCAGTCAGGTCGCTTCCACAGCATGAATTGACCCTAATCAAGCTCCTAAGTAACACTCACGATAAATGAAATCATTCTGTGTGATCTATTCCCGTCTTTCTTGACCTCTGTGCAATCTTTGACCCACCATTGTCCTTTGCTTTATTCCATTCTTATCTAAATGACTTTCGGCTGGACATTTCCAACAATGGCTTCTCTTCTTGCGCCCATGCCATTACTTCTAGAGTCCCTCAAGGATTGATCATTGCCGCTAACCCACCCCTACTTTAACAACATGCCCATTTCAGTGCCATCTTCTCAAAGCATTTGACTGGTTCTATAGGCTTACTGATGGCACCCTGATCTATCTGTTCAACAGGTGTACTGACCCCTTCACTATCACCTTATTTTGAAAGTTAAAAATCACACAACACCAGGTTTAATTGGAAGTACTAGCTTTCGCTCCTACAACCACCTGATGAAGGAGCAGCGCTCCGAAAGCTAGGTGCTTCCAATTAAACCTATTGAACTATAACCTGGTGTTGTGTGATTTTTAACTTTGTACACCCCAGTCCAACACCGGCATCTCCAAATCATCCTTATTTTCAAACGTTGTCATAGAGTCATAGAGATGTACAGCTTGGAAACAGACCCTTCCATCCAACCTATCCATGCCGACCAGATATCCCAACCCAATCTAGTCCCACCTTCTAGCACCCACCCCATATCCCTCCAAACCCTTCCTATTCATATATCCATCCAAATGCCTCTTAAATGTTGCAATTGTACCAGCCTCCTCCACATCCTCTGGTAGCTCATTCCATACACGTACCACCCTCTGTGTGAAAAAGTTGCCCCTTAGGTCTCTTTTATATTTTTCCCCTCTCACCCTAAACCTATGCCCTCTAGTTCTGGACTCCCTGACCCCAGGGAAAAGACTTTGTCTATTTATTCTATCTATGCCCCTCATAATTTTGTAAACCTCTATAAGGTCACCCCTCAGTTTCCGACGCTCCAGGGAAAATTGTCCCAGCTTATTCAACCTCTCCCTGTAGCTCAGATCCTCCAATTTATAGCTTTAAATTAAGGGGTGGTAGGTATACGACAGATGTTAGGGGTAGATTCTTTATTCAGCGAGTCGTGAGTTCATGGAATGCCCTGCCAGTAACAGTGGTGGACTCTCCCTCTTTATGGGCATTTAAACGGGCATTGGATAGGCATATGGAGGATAGTGGGCTAGTGTAGGTTAAGTGGGTTTGGGTCGGTGAAACATCGAGTGCCAAAGGGCCTGTACTATACTGTATTTTTCTATGTTCTATGTTCTAACCCTGGCAACATCCTTGTAAATCTTTTCTGAACCCTTTCAAGTTTCACAACATCTTTCCGATAGGAAGGAGACAAGAATTGCATGCAATATTCCAACTGTGGCTTAACAATGTCCTATACAGCAGCAACATGACCTCCCAACACCTGTACTCAATACTCTGACCAATAAAGGAAAGCATACCAAATGCCTTCTTCACGATCCTATTTACCTGCGACTCCACTTTCAAGGGGCTATGAACCTGCACACCAAGGTCTCTTTATTTAACAACACTCCCTAGGACCTTACCATTAAGTGTGTAAGTCCTGCTAAGTGTCTGACATCCAGTCTTCTCTGTGTCACGCTTTTCGACAGGTAAACATTGGTAAGACCAAAGCCACTGATGGTAATTTAAACTCAAAAACACAGATGAGTTTGGGTCAAGTGGGATGCTAAAATGTGAAAGTTTCAAACCCAGCTATAATTTGCCTGATATAGACACATTTTTTACCTTAATTGAGGTAGTTGGAAGCTGAGACAAGGATAATCTGTGCATGTATGAGACTGTGTGTGAGAGAGAGACTGTGTGTGTTTGTGCGTGTATATGTGTGAGAGATTGTATGTGTGACACTGTGTGTGTTTGTGTATGTGTGAGAGAGAGATTATGTGAGTGTCAAACTGTGTGTTTGCATGTGTGTGAGAGAGAGAGGTTGTGTGCACGTGTGTGTGTGTGAGAGAGAGACTGTGTGTGTATGACTGTGTGAGAGAGACTGTGTATGTGTGTAAGAGAGAGAGAGAGACTATGTGTGTGAGACAGAGAGAGAGAGGGACTGTGTGTATGTGACTGGGTGTGTGAAAGAGAGAGAGACTGTGTATGTGTGTTTTTGTGTGTGTGAGAGAGAGACTGTGTGTGAGAGAGAGAGACTGTGTATGTGTGTAAGAGAGAGAGAGACTGTGTGTGTGAGAGAGAGAGAGAGACTCTGCATATGTGTGTGTGAAAGAGAGAGAGAGAGAGAGCGAGACTGTGTGTGAGAAACTGTGTGTATTTGTGTGTGTGTGTGTGTGTATGCGTGTGTGTTCAAGTATGGTCTGCATAATACCTTCTCGATTGATTCCTGTGTGTGTTGTTACAGTTTTATGTTTGAGCAAAATGGCAGAAATGTGCTGTTTGTGAAGAAAATAGCAGTCTCCCACTCCTACCCTGCTCCCCACTCCCATCCACCACTGCCCACCCCACTTTGTCTGAGAAGGGGGAGTAAAAACTGAAGTAGCTAGCTACCCCCTCTCCCTCTCCCTCTCCCTCTTCCTCTTCCTCTTCCCCCCCCCCCTTCCTCTGCAAATGTCTCTCCTCGTAAAGAAGGGGAGAAGTCACATCTTTGGAGGTACCGGAAAGGTGAATCCTTAACCAGCAAATGTAAGATTGAGAATCAATTTGTCCAAATGTCATGTCTTCAATAATGAGTTGCAAGGTAGGAGGAGGGGGATGAGGAAAATGCTTATGGGTAATCTGGATTGGTGTCAAATGTGTGATTCACTCACCTTTTCCTTGTCTAGGTTCCTTGCCAGAATATTTTTGTCTTGTCATGTCTTTTTGTGCATTTGTTTCTATGTGAATGGTGTCTCTTTTTAGAAAAAAGGAGTAGAATTTTGGTCAGTTAGCAATTTGTGTTGTTTTTCTGCTATCAATTAAAAACAAATTGCTTTCAAATAGATAGTTAAGTACAGAAACCTGATGGATGTTTTCTTTTAACCTGGGGTCATCAGTCAGGAAAAGTTGGAAACTTTAGATAGTTTTACTAAATCCTTTCACATTGACAATGGAGTTGGATTTTTCAGTGATGTATCTCAGTGAGTTATTATATAACCGGGAAACCAAGGCAACTTGCCTGCCGAGTTTATGAAGGGGACTTCAATTGCTCAAAATTAAAGTAATCTGGCCAGTTCCATTATTTTCTTTAACTTACCCCTTAACTGTATTTGCTTGTCTTTCTGTATTTTTTGCCTGTATTTATCTCCCAGCCCCTTCCACTCCACCTCACTCCCAAAACACACTCCTGATGAAGGGCTTATGTCTGAAACATTGATTCTCCTGCTCTTTGGATGCTGCCTAACCTGCTGTGTTTTTCCAGCATCACACTTTTCAACTCAACATTTTTTTGCCTGTCAGTCAAGGTTTGTGGGTTTAAACCATAGACAACAATTAGAATACTTTGATGTTTAATTTTGCCCTTCCAAAGTAACTGTATTAATAATAAGTTGCTAATTATCTTGTTTAAGCTGCAAACCGATGCCTAGAATTGATTATTTGCAGAGTTTAGGATTGGTCTTCCAAAGGTTTGTTTAGAAACCATTGGAGTCAAATTTGAAGGTCTTTGAATTTTACAATGTTGCAAATATAGAGGTAAAATGGTTGATTTTGTTCAGCTACCTCTATGTCATTACATTGAAAACATTATTTAAGCATCAGAAACTCTAACAGCTCTCTGTTTTAGTTCTACAACCTCTTTAAAACAACAAAGATTCGACAACAAATATACTGTGATAAAAATACCAAAAAAATCAAAATGAGTGTAGTGTGAGAAGTTAAAAATCCAAAGAAGAAAATGATTCATTGCTTCAGATGACTATCAATAATCAAATGATACAAAAAATTTACTAGTACCAATCTTTCCACAGGTGTAAGCTTTCAGAAACATTTGACATTTAAAACACAATTCCTAAGATTTCCAACAGCTTCTGGATTGGACACTAAACTAAATGCAGAAGAGTTTAGTACAACATTCTACCTCATGTGAAAAATTATGTGTTACACAGGCAACAAGTCAATGAAAAACAAATTATGACAGTGGGAGCCTTTTTCCTCGGATGGAGATGGCTAGCATGAGGGGACATAGCTTTAAATTGAGGGATGATAGATATCAGACAGATGTCAGAGGTAGTTTCTCTACTCTGAGAGTAGTAGGGGCATGGAATGTCCTGCCTGTAACAGTAGTAGACTCATCAACTTTAAGGGCATTTAAATGGTCATCTGATAGACATATGGATGAAGATGGAATAGTGTAGGATAGATAGACTTCAGGTTGGTTTCACAGGCCGGCACAATACCGGGGACTGAAGGGCCTGTACTGCGCTGTAATGTTCTATGTTTTATATTATGTTTGATGAACTTCCAACAGTTTTTGGTCAATCTTTCACTTCAATAATAAATATGCTAGGGATAACTTTTTCACGCAGAGGGTGGTACGTGTATGGAATGAGCTGCCAGAGGATGTGGTGGAGGCTAGTATAATTGCAACATTTAAGAGGCATTTAGATGGGTATATGAATAGGAAGGGTTTGGAGGGATATGGACCGGGTGCTGGCAGGTGGGATTAGATTGGGTTGGGATATCTGGTCAGCATGGAAGGGTTGGACCGAAGGGTCTGTTTCCATGCTGTACATCTCTATGACTCTATGACTCTATGCTATTGGCAAGATCATACTTCAATAGCAGGTAATAACTCACAAATGAGTCAGTGCATAGTTACATTGACAACTCGTCTGTACATTCTGAACAACTAATAGAGATTCTAACTCAATAGAGCAGTCCAAATAACATGGATGCAGAATCTGAAAAATTGTTGAAGAAGAATTCAAATCTGTCTTGAGAAATGTAGGGGTCTGGGTGGGTTGCGCTTCGATGGGTCGGTGTGGACTTGTTAGGCTGAAGGGCCTGTTTCCAAACTGTAAGTAATCTAATCTAATCTAATCAAATTATACAGGAAAGGTTTCACTCACTGTAGACCACTTACAGAATTAACAAAAACAGAAATTGCTACAAAAACTCAGCAGGTCTGGCAGCTTCTGTGGAGAGAAATCTGAGTTAACATTTCAGGTCAGTGACCCTTCCTCAGAACTGATGCCTCTAGGAAAATATTGGCATAATGCGGAAGTTGGGATTGAGGGAGGGGGAGAAGATGGAGTCGAGGGAGAGAGAACAGCAATTGGGCAAAGTAATGTGTAAAGGGTAGCCTGAGAGAATGAATAGTTGCTAATGGGGACCCTTAGTAGCCAATGGTTGAGGTTGCAGTCCAAGTGATGACAAGGCTGATGCACGGGGTTGGGGGTAAGGCAAAGGGAGAACGTAGTCATGCCTTAAAATCATTGAACACGATATTGAGTCCTCAAGGCCGTAGAGTTCCCAAGTGGAAAATGGGGTGTTGTTCTTCCGGCATGCAGTGAGCTTCACTGAACCATTGCAGCAAGCCTAAGACAGAGGTGTTGGCCAGGGAATACGGTGGTGTGTTGAAGCGACTGGTAACAGGGTCATTTTTTGCAGAAAGGATGCAAGTGTTCTGCAAAGCAGTCATCCAGTTTGCATTTTGTTTCCCCATTGTAATGGAGACCACATTGTGAGCAGCGAATGCAGTAGATGAGATTGAGTGAAGTATAGGTAAAGTGCTGCTTCACCTGGAAGGTGTTTTGGGCCCTTGGATAGTGAGGAGGGAGGAGGTAAATGGACAAGTGTTACACCTTCTGTGATTACATGGGGAGGTGCTGTGGAGGTACGGGAAGAGGTTGGGAGTGGAGGAGGAGTGAACCAGGATATCCCAGAGGGAACGGTCCCTGGTGAAGGCTGACGAATGAGGGGAAAGGAATATGTGGGAATGTGTGTCTGGTGGTGGCACCTGCTAGAGGTAACAGAAATGGCAGCTAATGGTCTTTTGGATGTGGATGCTGGTGGGATGATAAGTGAGGATGAGGGCAATCCTATCGCTGTTATATAAGGGAAGAGAAGGGGTGAGGGCTGAAACACAGGAGATGGGTCAGACCCAGCTGAGGACCATGTTAACCACAGAGGTGGAGAATCCCTGGCTGAGGAAAAAGGTGGACATTTCAGAGGCCCTCTTTTGTTTAAGCAACAAACCAATGTCCAGAAATGATTATTCACAGAGTCTGGGATTTGTACAGAAGCACTCATATCAAGTTTGAGGATCTTTGCAGTTTAAGTTTTACATTGTTGTGATTGTAGAGGTAAAACAACTGGTTTGGTTCAGCTGCCTGTCTCTATGCCATTACATTGAAAACAGCATTTAAGCATCAGAAACTTTAACAGCTTCGTTTTAGTGCTGCAACAGCACTCTTTAAAATAACAAAGACGCAACAACAAATTTAAGGGGTGAAAAATACCATAAGACACCAAAACGAGTGCAGTCCAAGGAGATCAAAATCCAAGCAGTATTCTTTTAAAGCAAGAAAATGATTTATAAATTCAGATGACTGTCAATAATCAAGCAAGAAGCCGGCATCATCGGACCAGATGCATTGGAGATGGAGAAACTGGGAGAATGGAGTGAAGTCTCTCCACAAGGTGGAATATCAGGATGTATAGATGGGAGTGGTGCTGGAAAAGCACAACAGGTCAGGCAGCATCCGACGAGCAGGAAAAATCGACGTTTCAGGCACATTTCTTGTGCTGAATACTTTTTTTCCCCCAGAAGGATTTCAACTCTATATAAAGGCCAATGTCCTCAAGATTTGAATCGTGTGTTGATCTGTGGTATTTTTGAAACATCTCTCCTGCACTGTGAAACAAAAGCTAAGAAAAAGAAAAAAAACTGAGAACTGAATCCTGTTGTACCAATAACTTGCTTTTGCCTGAAACGTCGATTTTTCCTGCTCCTCAGATGCTGCCTGACCTGCTGTGCTTTTCCAGCTCCACTCTAATCTTGACTCTAATCTCCAGCATCTGCAGTACTCACTTCCGCCTATCAGGAGGTATAGACCAGGTAACCGTGGGAGTCGGTTCGATGACGGTAGGCATTGGTGGCCAGTCTATCCCCAGAAGTGGAAACAGAAACGTCAAGAAAGGGAAGGGTGGACTCAGAAATAGTGCAATCGAGAGCAGGGTAGAAACTGGAAATAAATTGATAAACATTTCCAAGTGGCAAAAGAGTAAATTGGCCACTTACAGCACAATAAGACTTGACATCTCATTTGAGCAATATTTGAAATGTGACAATATCAACATGAAATTATAAGCTCGGTAATAAGGATGGTTCCGTAAGGACGTCACAAACATGGTTCCAAAATCCCATATCAGCAAGGTTAAACCTGTCAACCTTCCACCAATAATTTGCTCATTGTAGAGAAATAAGTCACTTTTCGGTTGCTGTATTCTGTAGAACACACTGAACCACCAATCAAATCATTCTCCATAATGAAAATTTACATTCATGCCTTGGAACAGAAGCTTAAAGTCACATTGATACTGCAAGAGAACACATTTCTTTACATGAGAGCAGAAACGCATAGTGGATTGCAATGTTCCTTCCCAGCAGAACTCACAGTGGTATCCAATGCTAATAATAGAGCATACTTCAAATTAATTAACATCATATTAGTACCTATCAGAACAATGCCTAAGGGTCAGTTTTACTCTTAAACCCACAAAGATTTGGTAACTCAGCCTCTAACTCTTTTTTATGTTAACTCGTTGATTCAAAAATGTTTTGTTTTGTTCCTTGTGCGGACAACATTTCCCATTGATCATCAAATTGCATCTACCTTTTCTGAAGATCCAATGTTTATCTCTCTCTCCCTCTCTCGCGCACGCAGTCTCTCTCCCTCTCACACACGCACAAACACAGCCTCTAGCACACACACTGTCTCACACTCACACACAATCTCACATACACACAAACACATAGTGACACACACACAGTCTCTCTCTCACACACACACACAAACACAGTATATATCTCTCACACACATACATTCACCCACTGTCTCTTTTTTTCTCTCTCTCACACACACAGTCTCATACACTCACAGTCTCTCTCTCTCTCTCACACATGCACACACAGTCTCACACAGACAGTTTCCATCTCTCACACAGATAAACACACACAGTCTCACACACAACCTCTTTCCCTCACACACACTAACACACACAGTCTCTCTCTCTCTCACACACATACAAATATACACAGTCTCACAGACACAGTCTCACACTGACATACACAATCTCGCATACACACAAACACATAGTGGCACACACACAGTTTCTCTCTCCTCTCTCTCACACACACTGTCACACACACAGTCTCTCACTCACACACACACAAATGCAGTATATATCTCTATCACACATACATTCACACCTGTCTCTTTTTCTCTCTCTCTCACACACATGCAAACACAGTCTCTCACTCACTCTCCCCCACACACACAAACACAGTATATCTTTCTCTCTCACACACAGAGAGACTCCCTCTCTCTCTCTCTCACACACACACACGCACACACACAGTCTCTCTCTCTCTCTCACATGCACATACACACACACACAGGCAAAAACACACAGTCTGACACATAATCTCTCCACACACACATGCACAAATACACGCAGTGTCACACACAGTCTGTCTCTTTCTCACACACATATACACACAAACACACACAGTGTCATACAAACATAGTCTCTCTCACACTGTCTGTATCTCTCTTGCACACACAGTCTCACACATGCACAGTCTCTCTCTGTAATGCACAGTCTCACAGATACAGAAAAACAGTCTCACACACACTCAGTCTCTCTCTCTCACACCCACTGTCTCTCTCTCTCGCACACACAAGCACACACAGTCTCTCTCTCACACACACACACATACACGCAAACACACAGTCTCACACACACACAGTCTCTCTCACACAGTCTGTATCTCTTTCGCACACAGTCTCACGCATGCACAGTCTCATTCTGTCACACAGTCTCACAGATACGAAAACACACACAATCTCACACACACTCAGTCTCTCTCTCTCATGTACACACAAACACACACAGAGTCTCTCTCTCTCATACCCACTGTCTCTCTCTCACACATACACAGTCTCACACACAGTCTCTCTCTCTCACACATACAACACAGTCTCACGCATGCACAGTCTCTCTCTCTCTCTCTCACACACACACAAACACACAGAGTCTCACACACAGGTAAACACAAACACCTACAGTCTCAGACACACACACAAACACAGTCTCACACTCATAGTCTCTCTCACACACACAAACACGCACACATACTCACACACAGTCTCTCTCTCATGCGCACAATTTCTCATACACACAAATACGCACAGTCTGACTCATACACAAACACAAACACATGCAGTCTCTCTCTCTCACACGTATACACAAATACACACTCTCTCGTGCATACAGTCTCCTTCTCTCTCACACATATACAAACACACAGTCTCACACACACAGTCTCTATCTCTCTCACACAAACACAATCTCTGTCGCTAGCAAGCACACACATCTCACACATGCACAGACACACACAAGCACTCAGTCTCTCTCTGTCACACACACAGTCTCTCTCTCTCACTCACACGCACACACAGAGTCTCTCTCTCTCTCTGACACACACGCAAACACACAGTCTCTCTCACACACAGTGTCTCTCTCACACACACATCCACACACAAACGCAGTCACACACACAGCTCCTTCTCTCTCACGCAAACACACACAGTCTCTCTCCCTCACACACACACACACAAACACAGTCTGACACTCACACAATCTCTCTCTCTCTCACACACACACACACACACATGCACAAACACACACAACCTCACACACAGTCTCTCTCTCTCACACACACAGTCTCTCTCACACACACACACATGCACAAACACACACAGCCTCACACACAGCCTCTCTTTCTCACACGCACATACACACAAACACATCCAGTCTCACACACACAGTCTCTCTCACACACAGTCTGTATCTCTCTCGCACACAGTCTCACACATGCACAGTCTCACTCTGTCACACAGACAGTCTCACAAATACAAAAACACACACAGTCTCACACGCACTCAGTCTCTCTCTCACACACAGTCTGTCTCACACACAGTCTCTCTCTCACACACACACAAACACACACACAGTCTCTCTCTCTCGCACACATGTACACACAAACACACACTCACACTCATGCACAAACACACACACACAGTCTCTCTCTGACTCTGACACACACAGTCTCTCACACACAATGTCTCTCTCACATACGCATGCACACAGTCTCCTTCTCCCTCACACAAACACACACTCTCTCTCTCACACACACAAACCCACACCGTCTCACACACACATAGTCTCTCTCACACACAGTCTGTATCTCTCACACACACAGACTCACTCTGTCACACATACAGTCTCACAGATACAAAAACACACACAGTATCACACACACACTCATTCTCACTCTCTCTCACACACTCTCTCTCTCACACACAAACACACACAGTCTCTCTCACACACAAACACACACAGTCTCTCTCTCACACATACACAGTTTCACACACACAGTCTCTTTCACACATACAAACACAAACACAAACACACAGTCTCTCTCTCACACACATATACTCAAACACACACAGTTTCACAGACACACAGTCTCTCTCACACACAGTCTCATACATGCACAGTCTCACTCTGTCACACAGACAGTCTCACAGATACAAAAACACACACAGTCATACATACACACACACATTCTCACATCCAGTCTGTATCTCTCTCACAGACACATACACACAAACACATACAGTCACACAGTCTCTCTCACACACAGTCTGTATCTCTCTCGCACACACAGTCTCACACATGCACAGTCTAACTCTGTCACACACACACATACAATCTATCTCTCTCATATGCACAAGCACAAACACTCACACACAGAGTCTCTCTCACTCTCTGCCACACACACAAACACACACAGTCTCTCACACACAGTGTGTCTCTCACACATGCATGTACACAAACACACACAGTCATACACACACAGTCTCCTTCTCTCACATACAAACACACACAGTCTCTCTCACACACACAAACACACAGTCTCTCTTACACACAGTCTGTATCTCTCTCGCACACAGTCTCACACATGCACAGTCTCACTCTGTCACACAGTCTCACAGATACAAAAACACACAGTCTCACACGCACTCAGTCTCTCTCTCATACACACAAACACGCACAGTCTAACTGCAGTGTCTCTCTCTCACGCACAAATACACACTCTCTCTTATGCACACAGTCTCTTTCTCTCTCTCACACACACAAACACAGTCTCACACACAAACACATACAGCCTCACACACAGTCTCTCTCTCTCTCTCTTTCACACAGAGTCTCTCTCGCTCTCTGACACACACACAAACACACACAGTCTCTCTCACACACAGTCTCACACATGCACAGTCTCACTCTGTCACACACTCACATTCTATCTCTCTCACATGCACAAGCACACACTGTCTCTCTCGCACACATGCACACACACGCACACACACTCACATGCACAAACACGCACGCAGAGTCTCTCTCACTGACACACACACAAACACACACAGTTTCTCACACACAGTGTCTCTCACACACGCATGCACACAATCACACATAGTCACACACACAGTCTCCTCTCTCACACAAACACACACAGTCTCTCTCTCACACACATGCAAACACACACAGTCTCTCTCTCACCCACACGAACACACACCGTTTCTCTCTCACACACACACGTGCAAGTACACACACATGCAAACACACACAGTTTCTCTCTCTCATGCACACACAGTATATCTTTCTCTCTCACACACACACAGACTCCCTCTCTCTCACATGCATACACAGTCTCTCTCTCTCTCACACAGTCTCTGAGACACACACAGTCTCTCACACACAGTCTGTCTCTCTCTCTCACACACACACCGTCTTACACACACAGTCTCTCTCTCTGCACACACATTATATCATTATATCTTTCTCTCACACACACAGACTCCCTCTCTCTCACATGCACACACAGTCTCTCTCTCTCTCACATACAGTCTGACACTCACATAATCTGTCTCTGTCACACACATGCACAAACACACAGTTTCTCTCTCACACATATACACACAAACGCACAGTCTCACACAGACATTGTCTCTCTCACACTGTCTGAATCTCTCTCACACACAATGTCACATATGCAGAGTCTCTCTCTGTCACACACACAGTCAGTCTCACAGATACAACAACGCACAGTCTCACATGCACTCAGTCTTTCTTTCTCTCTCACAGTCACAGTCTCACACACCCAATCTCTCTCTCATACACAAACACAGTCTCTGTCTCTCGCAAGCACAAACTCATCTCACACATGCACAAACACACACAGTCTCATACACACACAGTGTGTCTCTCTCTCTCACACACACAAACAGTCTCTCTCACATGCACATACACACACAATCTCTCTCACACATGCACAAACACACACACAGAGTATCTCACTCTCTGACACACACAGTCTCTCACGCATGCATGCACACAAACGCACACAGTGTCTCACACACAGTCTATATCACTCTCACACACAGTCTGTATCTCTCTCACACACAGTCTCACACGTGCACAGTCACACTCTGTCACACACTGTCTCACAGATACAAAAACATAGATAGTGTCACATGCACTCAATCTCTCTCACACACATTATATTGCTCACACACGCACAAACACACAGTTTCTCACACACACAGTCTGTCTCACACACACAAACAGACACACACAGTCTCGCACCCACAACCTCTCTCTCTCGCGCGCATGCATATAAACACACACAGTCTCACACACATAGTCTCTCACACACACGCACAGTCTCTCTCTCTCTCACATGCATAAACGC